>NC_141685.1:116280036-117545159 GCF_964263255.1 Lissotriton vulgaris | reverse complement strand
TTATAGTTCCACCAGTCACGCCATCGCTTTTAGCAGACACGCTACTGTCAGCTGCATCATAACTTCAGGCAGATCAGCAGAGCGGATATCACCACTCACATTGGGTGAACAGACTCGTCTCTGCTACATACATCCACTCTGTTCTCAAATTTGCTTGGGGCTGTCAAAATACAAAGAGCTGCAATATATTCTTTACACTTTACTGACTACCTTGTTTTAAAAGGGTGTAACGTCCAAGCGTGATTCTTGGTTCATCTGCAAGCTGAATATTTTGTAGAGGTTCTATTGCCACACAATAGTAGTCCCACATTCCAGTTTGTCCACAGGGTGTTTCAACCCTGCTAGGTTATCAACTGCCTGTTTTGCAGATAATTTCAGATAGTTTCTGTAAGAAACGGAATTATTATTTGTCGTAGATGAGGAACAATCACAACCATTGTCAGAGTGAACTTTCAAAGCCGTTCAATGAATCTAGGATCAAATCCCTGGTACCTAAGCACCGAACAGGCAGGCTTAACTTAAGGTAATATGTAAAATATTTATGCAGAAACCAACAAAGTAAAAGTCAAAATGCAAAACAATAAAAAACCCAAACGGAAATAGAAAAATTTAAGTAAAATGTATTGAACAAAATGACACTAAAATGACAAAATCCATTAAGGGGAATGAGATATGAACTGTAACGCTGTAAGAATCACAAGGTGCCAATGGATGAGGGGCCCGGGCATGGATTAGTCACTCTGGAGTTGACTGCCAAGTCAGAGGAAACCGGAGGCCATGGCCTGCAAGCACAAAGTGCAGGAATTAGAATTAGTGGTCCAAGAAGACATCTAGTGCTCCAGGCTCAGATAGGGCTGCTGGCCTACAGGGGGATTTACGACAGATTCGGGCGCAAAGTACTTAGACTATTGAGAACAAGCAGCAGATGCTCAGCAGGGCAATAGCAGATGGTCGATGGCAGCAAGGCCCAGGCGAGACTGAAAGGGAGTAACACCTCTGGCCCTCACCATCATGCAACAGTGTATTGGAGCTCAGCGGGAGGACAAAACCCGATGACAGCGACCCACTGGGGCTGGGACCCCCACAACAAGGCAGGCCGGTCTGGTGGTGTGGTAAGAGGTATAGCAGCCATGTCCTCAGAGAGAAGCAAGAAGGATCAGAATCTAAAAAATATGCTGACCAAGCTCCTGATGACCGGCAGAGGAGAAGGGAGGATCTCCCCAATGACACAAATTAGCCAAGATGCAGACACCTCTGAAGCCCCAGTTACCCGCACCTTTTTAGAGTCGCTATTTGGTGCATTACGAGGCGACTTGCAGATGCTGAAAAGGGACATAGCGGGGGAGATGAAGGAGATAACCGATGAAGGCCACACGTTACCAAACGGCATCAACGTCCCGCCTTATGATAAGGCGGGACGTCGATGCCATTGGGGACCGCGTGGCCTCCATTGAGGATTAGGAGCAAGCCTGGGAAGAGGAGATGGAGCATCTACAGCAAGAGACACTCGGGCTCAAGGCTCAACATAGCGATCTCCAGGCACACACAGAAGACCTGAAGATTCTGTCTTGGCGAAACAACATCCGCGTTAAGGGAGTACCCCCTAAAGAAGAAGGGCCAGACATCACACAATACCTGCAGGGTCTCTTCAGGAGCATACTGGGTGCCCCCACCGGATATGTTGGCTTACACTCCAGACTTTCAACTAAAAGAGTGAATACTACGTGCTGCCAGGGACAAGCAACACTAAGATATTAGGCCGACTCCATAGCTTTGTACCAGGACCTGGCTCTAATACCCCTTCAAAAGTGTTGGGTGTTCCGAGTGGCAACCACGCGTCTTCGAAATCAAGGAATACCGTATTCTTTGGGTCACCCTTTCCGGCTGATTTTCATATGGCAGGGCAAACTCCTCCAGCTCAGATCCATGCAGGACACTTGCCAGGTGCTGGGCATCGAGAATCCAATCCAGGAGGAGACAGAGGGCCCACAGACCAAAACTCCTCGAGAAAGATGGCATAAGCTCTACAGGAGGCGTAGTGAGGTTCCGTGACGATTTGAACCCGTGTTTTCAACATTGTCGTAAATTCATAATTTTGATACCGATGAACCGCAAATGATCCATTTAGTATATCCTGATGTTTTCGCTACGCTACGAGCAAGAGCACTCCTGTTATAACCACATTTCTGATACACCGATGGCATCCATTTTAGATCATGGCATCCATCTTGTTTTCTTGCCCTCACATAGTCAATGAACACGCAGTGACCTCTGATCATTTGATTTCAATTAAGGACACGTAGGCTTTAGCCGGCGTTTCACCTCTCTTGTGACACGTGCACCTTAGGACAGAAACGCTGTGGCCGCATGACTCGGCAGAAGCTGCCTCCTCTGCCTGAGGCCAGTCCCGCTATACTGGTTCTCGTGTTCGTTGGCCTGATCATGATTAGGTGGCCGAAGCTGGTAGCCTTGCCCATTTATGACCCACAAACAACTCTTATCCTGCTTTTCTATCTTCTGCACCTGGCTCTGCTCCTTTCCTTCTGGGCCTTTATTAGGGGGAGGTAACGAAATTTACGATGAGGCGGTCCGGCTCTTGAATGTAAAGATGACATGGGATTATGATGGAACAGTGGGAAACCTCTCACTCGTAAAGTTTTGACATCAGATATGGTTGACGATTCCTGTATAACGCCAAATATTTATTGTTTAGGACATCATGTTTGAGAAACACACTAGTATGTGGAAAATGTGTCCCCCAGCCAAATATTCTGTATTTAAGGAGCAACCAATTAATGCAATTCGAACAGTCTCCTAGATTCTGCCCGTGTGTAGTTTCTGTGACTTCTGTGTCCCTGCAGTAATAAACCTTTGGTCTTTGACGCCACCATCGAGAAGCCCGTGTTTCTGTTTATTTGTGCACCGAGACAGGTAGAACTCAGGGGTCTTCGGGTGTTGTCCATGACACCTCTGGACGGTACCAAAAAGTCCAGAACTCCAATTGGCGCCCAATGTGGCGCGACGTCATTCGGTTCCGGTCCAAAAGCCTGAAGAGTTCGAGAAGCTTCGTGTGAAGATTCCGGAGGGAGGCGCCCCACTTCATCGATCCCGGCATATCGCAAAAGTGGCCCGACGTTCTCTTCCACGAGGGTTCCCGTTCGGCGGCTACAGTGGTCCGTTGCCTTGACCGTCGCCCTGTCTTGGACCCGAGGTGCAGACCTTAGTACAGCGAGACGTGACAGGTTTCTCCTTGGTGACGTCTTCAGTACCTCAGTTAAGTATTAAGTGGTTGCGAGTTGTTTGGTTACTTCGTAAGGGTTCGGATAATCCTTTTAGTTCCTTGGTTTGGTTTGGTTTTGTAAGATTATCACTGGTTGCTCTAGTTAGGATAATCTTTTGGTTTAGTCTGGGTATCGATACATTTGTTCTCTTTGGTAGGCCTAAGTTCGAGTGCGCACTGTTGTTTGTGTTTGTTCTGTGTTCCGGTTTATAAAATGGTAAGTCGGAAAAGTTGTATGTTTTCATGTTTTGGTTGCAACAGTGATTCCCGGTTGGAGGACTCGTGTTCGGTTCCTCCGATTGGAACTCCCCTTTATGATCTTTATTGCAAATTTGGTGTGGGCCCTATCTCTTATAACGAGGTATGGATCCGCTATACGGAGAAAGATGGTGTCCTTAGTTGGCCACTACATGGTAGTTTCGAACCTGAAATTCTCGATAATCTAGAAAGAAGATTGTTTAAAAAGAAAGCCCGGCCGGCAATGTTTGATTCTTTCCGTTGTTGGCGAAAAGAATCCAAACAGAGAGAGACTAAAAAGTTGAAAAAAGAACAGAAAGAACAGGAGTTGACTCTAGAACAGTCTGCTAAGCAGCTGCAACTCAATGAATCTGAGAAAGCGATAGAGGTAACCGATAGAGAGCGTAATTTAGCGGTAGACAAGTGCTACCCTGCTTTACCATCGAGTACAACCAAGATATTGGAGGATTCTGAAAATGATCCTCTGTTGTCTTATTTGTTGAGGTCACCTCCACCGTATGCACAGGGTGCTACGGCTCCACCTCTACCGAATGTTGTGTTACCGGTTGCTGGACAGCCTGGTATACCTGCTCCTGCTCCCCTGAATCAAGCTCCTGTCGTCCCTGTGGTTATCAATGTTCCTCCGGCACCTCCTCTTCCAGGGTACCCAGCTCTTGCTCCTTTGCCTATACCTGTACCGTTAATACCTGTTACCTCGCAAGCTACTTTGCCTGCTACCTCTACTGTTGCTATTTCTTCTGTCCCGACTACTACTCTCCTTCAAACTTCTGCAAGCTATATGACTCTGCTTTCTGTTCGTCGGAGAATCACTGATTCTGTCACTAATATTCTATCTCCCTTTTACAAAACTTTGATCAGGAGTCCTGTCCATTCAGAGACGTAGTCAGCTTCCTAGTAGTGAAGAACGTGGAATATTAGACTCCACTGCCCTTAGGTGGATTTCGAAAGTTGGAAGATATAGTGTGCGAGATGTACTAGATACATTCATGCAATGGAAGGAACCGACACAGCGCTATATGTTTGATGTCATGTGTTCTCTTTTACGTGAAGAATGGGAAGAGAGCGAATCAGAACAGGTACCGGATGAATTAATCCAAGTTCAACAAAAATTTGCTGCAGGTATGATAGTTGGTCAGGAGATAAAAGAAGCAATGGAATTAATTTTAGATTTTAGATTCGATCCTTCCCTTCGTTCACCAAGAGAGTTAGAGAAACGTAGTACGAAAAAAGGTCGTCAATATCCTATGAGAGAAGTTCCTCCAATATGGCGCAAAGCTGTACAAGCTGATGCGGCCCATGGTATTGCAGCCGCTCCGGACCAATTCCAGAGAGTGTGGATACACATTCCGTGAAAGCGAGCCGAAGTGTTAGCAGTGAAACAGGCCTTGCCAGATCCGCGTAAAAATCCAGCCGGATACTACAAAGAGTTAGCGCAAACAGTTGAAGCTTGTGTAATGAATCTATCGGATATTGATATGCTATTTGGTAATGTAGTACCGCAACCAATTTGGGCTAAAATTCGTAAAGAAAATCATCCAGTTGCCCTAGGTGGTGACTGGGCAGCTATTATTGCAGCAGATGGTCAACAAATTGGGGGTTCTAAACCTGAACCTTTAATTGCTAATTTGCCCGGTAGAATAATTGATTTAATGAAACCTTTGATGCCGGCATTGCGTGTTAATTGGGACAAGTTGTCCGCATGCAGGCAGAAGAAAGACGAAAGTGTCTCTGACTTTTCCACCAGATTCGAAGAGACTTTCGTAGATCACAGTGGTCAGGATATGAGCACGGAAGGAGGTCAGAGATTATTTGTTGATAAATTTGTGCACAATCTATTGCCAGAGCTTAGTAATAAATTGAAGAATTCTGAAAGTGCGTGGGCTGTCTCCACGACTGCGCAAATACTTGCAACTACTCAGTATTATGAAAATAGGGATAAAGAAGAGAAGGAAAAGTCAGATAAAAAGACGAAAGATTTAAAAACTAAGGTCCTTTTGCAACAAGCGTATCCGCCTCGCATGAATCAAACGAATACACAGCAAGGGTCATACCAGAAGAATGACTATGGTTCACAGAGACCGCAATACCAATGGAATCAATGTGCTTATTGCAAAAAGGAAGGTCATTACAAGAATGAGTGTCCGGTACTGGCACAGAATAATGCTGCAGCAGCTCAGAGAGGTCGTGGTGGTTCTATGCAAAATTCTAGAGGTCGAGGACGAGGTGCTATGCTTCCACAAACGAATGATCGCTCTTCTAATTATTTTGATCAACGTAATGGACAGTCTGCCCAACCAAATAGATCTCAACAGTATCACGTTGAAGACTATTGTGAAGTTGTTGAGGAATTTCAGCAAAATGAGTACTAGGACAGCCATGGACAAAGAGAGGGAGTAGTGTCAGTTCCAGTAGACCAGAGTGGGCCTTATGTCGCAGTAGCAACATCAGGTATAGTCGAACCGTTTCTGTTGGATACTGGTGCAGCAAAAAGTTCTATCATACATGCAAAACTCCCTGGCGCACCTTTGTCCGGCTTAACAAATGTTTCTGTAGGTTTTTCAGGCGCCCCTGTTCACAAGCCCGTTTCTGGTCCTTTGTCTATTTCTGTTGGGCCACGTCAATTGAAAGCTCCCTTAATTTTGACGACTGGTTGTAATGAAAATCTACTTGGTTTAGACTTGTTAAAACGCCTATATGCGACATTGTACTGTTCTCCTTCAGGAGTACAGCTTACATTAGGTAAGAGAATCATCTCCCCGATGTATTTGTCAATGGATGCGCTCCCACTGGAGCTGCGTTCTCTCCCTGAAACTCTTTGGGCGACTGGTCCTAACGATGTAGGCCTTTTGGAAATTCCACCCTATGTAGTGACTTTGAAAGCAAATGTTAAATTTCCACGAATCCCACAATACAAAATTTCTAGTGAAGGTGAGCGTGCGCTCCTATTGATAGTGCAAGATTTGATCAAGAAGGACGTAATAGAGGAAACTAGAGGAAATGTCTGTAATAGTCCTGTATTGACTATTCTGAAACGAACGGACCCCACAAAGCCTCCAGTCTATAGATTTGTAATTGACCTTAGAGAGGTTAATAAAATTGTGATTCCACAGTTTCCTGTGGTTCCGGACATTACTGCATTGTTAACGTTGATCCCTGCTACAGCCACGTGGTTCTCTGTGATCGACTTGAAGAATGCCTTTTTCAGCATTCCGATAGCCGAGGAAAGCAGAGATATTTTTTGCTTCTCTTTAGGAGGACGAAGCTTCAGGTTTAAACGTGCTCCACAAGGCTATTGTGAAAGCCCATCCATTTACAGTCAGGCATTAAAAAGTCAGTTAGATTCTTTTGTACTTCCTCCTGGTTCTGCCTTGGTGCAATATGTCGATGATCTTCTAGTGGCTGCCGATGACAAGAAAACTTGCAGAGCAGCTACAATTTCCTTATTGCATCATTTGTCTAATTTAAATCACAAGGTGTCACCTTCCAAAATGCAATACTGTTGCCAAGAAGTGACCTACCTAGGTCATCTCTTGTCAAAGGAGGGAAGAAGGTTGACCCCAGAGAGAATAAAAGCAATTACGCAGATGAATGTTCCTAGCACACAGAGAGAAGTGCGTGCGTTTTTAGGTATTACCTCATACTGTAGGCAATGGATCCCAAATGTTTCTCTTTTGGCAAAACCATTAGTGGCTTTGACTGGGAAAGGTGTTCCGAATCCAGTGCCATGGTCTGACGAATGTCAGCAGAGCTTTTCTGAGTTACGAAATGCATTGTGTTCAGCTCCTGTGTTGGGTACACCTGACTACAGTAAGCCATTTACACTCTATGTCCACGAGAAAGAAGGTTGCGTGTTGAGTGTTCTGACGCAACGATTTGGTGATAAACAACGCCCTTGTGCGTATTTTTCATCAACATTAGATCCGGTAGCCAGAGCGTTGCCTAGCTGCTTGAGAGCTACAGCGGCAGCCGCAGCGTCCATTCGACAATCTGCTGGTTTGGTCATGAACAACATGCTAGTGGTCATGGTTCCACATGCCGTGGATACACTCATGAACCGAACAAAGACGCAGCATCTTACCAGTGCTAGATTATCAGGCTATGAGCTGACACTGTTAGCGAGTCATATTCAGATCAAAAGATGCAATGTATTGAATCCAGCAACATTGTTGCCGACTAGTCAAGAGTCGAGTGATTCCGAACCACATGACTGTTGTTTCAGAACTGAGGAAGAGACAAAAGGAAGAATTGATCTTAAAGACACTCCGTTACCAGATCCAGATGGCACGTTGTATGTTGATGGGTCTTGTTTTACGTTGGAGAATGGTGATGTGACAGCTGCCTATGCAGTAACGACTTTGAGTACGATTGTGGAGACTGCAAGAGTGAGTCAGAATTCTGCCCAAGCTGCAGAATTGATCGCGTTGACTAGAGCGTGTGTTTTAGCTAAGCGTAAGAGAGTGAATGTGTTCACAGATAGTCAGTACGCATTTGGCGTAGCCCATAGTTTTGGACGATTGTGGAAGGAAAGAGGTTTTATTACGTCCCATGGGACTAAGATACAGCATGGTCAGCTAGTTAATGACTTGTTGGAATCTCTAACCTTACCAATGGAAGTTGCGATTGTGAAGTGCAGTGCTCACCGAGCAATAACGGATGATGTTGGTCGAGGAAATGCCTTTGCTGATGAGACAGCAAAACAGACAGCTAGGAATCCGATGAGTAGGATGTATGTTGCAACGTCTGCAAGATGGGTTACTGATTCGGGAATGTGTGAAGACACCGTGGAAAGTGTGAAAGCAATTCAGGAAGAAGCGACTGAGGAAGAAAAGCTTGCATGGAAAGAGAATACGGGTAAATTGGACTCGAATGGATGTTGGATTGATTTGACGGAACAGCAGCGTTGGATGTTGCCTGATGCGTATGTGCTTGCGGTAGTAACGATGGCGCATGGAGCAGCGCACATCAGTTCTAAAGGGATTTGTAAAATGTTGGCTCCAGTCTGGAAGAATGATGAAATTAGTAAGTGTGCAGAAAGAGTAGTGAGAAACTGCATGATATGCCTGATGCATAATCCTGGCAAGGGAACCCCTACACCTGCTGGTCATTTCGCTCCTCCTTCCTGTCCCTTTGAAGTGATTCAGTTAGATTTCATCCACATGGATCGATGTAATAATCTTAAGTACGTCCTAGTGGTAGTCTGTGCTTTTTCAAGATGGATCGAAGCTTATCCACTTAAAGACAATACTGCTTTGTCTACTGCCAAAATTCTCCTCAAAGAATACTTCCCCAGATATGGTATGCCACGGATTGTATGGTCAGATAATGGAAGTGAGTTCGTAGGGAAAGTTATGCAGAGTGTGTGTGCAGGCTTAGGAATAAGGCAAAAATTCCACAGTGCGAATCATCCCCAGTCAGCAGGTTTAGTTGAAGGGTACAATGGCACCCTCAAACTGAAACTGGCCAAAATACAAGCCTCCACGGGCTTGGCCTGACCAGACGCCTTACCTTTGGCCCTGTTATCCACAAGAGCGACTGTGCATTCCCGAGTAGGGCTTAGTCCCTATGCGATAGTGTTCGGTCGCCCTGCTAATATTTGGGGGGGTACCAAGACCTAGGGAGTTTAAGCAGCTGGAATACCCAATGTTAATCGATTATCTTTTTGACTTGACTGCTAAATTGAGTCTCATTCATCAACAGGTTTTCGATGCATTGCCAAAGCCTCCGGAAAGTCCAGGCCATCAGCTGAAACCTGGAGATTTTGTCGTCGTAAAGAACTTTGGACGAACCAGAAATCTTCAACCAAAATTCGTTGGACCATTCCAGGTGCTGTTGGCGACGAGGACTGCTGTACGAGTGGCCGGTAGAAAGAATTGGATCCACGCGACGCACACCAAGCGTGTTCCCTTGCCACTCCCTTACGATAACTGGGTGAGAAAAGGAATTGGTGCCTCTGAAACCGAACCAGTTCCTAGATACATTCCTTTCAGCGATGCAGAACTAATTACTGATTCACCGAACTCTGACTCCCCATCTGAAACTGCCCCTCTGAACACTGAGCATTTGTCCTCTGCACCAAACGAACACTTGTCATCTGCGAACCTGAACATTGTTACTCCTGCTGAACACAATCTATTTCCGGATCAAACTACACCAGGAAAATTGAGATACAACTTACGTTCTCAATCAAAAGACTAATAAAGCAGGAAACTGCCTATTTTTAATCATTTTGCTCTGATACATTGCCTCTAGCCAGGAAGTTTGCTAAACATTGTTCATTGCTATTTGTGCTTAATACCTTGCCGTCTGGGTAGCCGTAGGGTCGTGGCTTTGTGCCTAGTTGAATCTGCGGGGGCCAGACACAAGGTCGGTCTTTCTGTCAGTTCTGGGAACTCCCAGGGCTGGTAGAGGCATTTTCAACTACGTACATACCATCAGTGGTCGCGAGCGGTTGTAGAAGATGGAGCTTCCTGGACTAAACCGAGAGAATGTAATTTATGTTCGCAGAAATAGACTCTACAAGATTCTTCACAACAAATGTTTTATGATACAATGTGCAGTTATGTTTTTAATTATTTTAATAATGTTGGTGGGTGGAATCGTCTTAGGCGTCCATTTGATTTTTGCCCCGATAACAACTACAGTACCTCCCCTTGATCCTGTTTCTTCTACTATTGCTTCTTACCATTCCTTTCATCCGTTTCCTGAACACGAACAAGCTCGACGCTCAGAATTCATAAACAACACTTTTGTACAACTCTTGCATCAACACCAACTGGTAGTTAACACAACAGACTGCTGGGTATGTGGTCTGATACCACACACTATGGATAAAGGCATTCCCTATCTGGTCTTGCCTTTTAGCTATAATGGATCATTTCAGGCCTTTCAGACTATTTTTGTCTATGCCCTTGAGACCTATCCCCCGCGTCCACCACGTTCCACTAAATATAACTCTGCCAATAAAGCTTTAGTCAAGGGAATCATAGACATGATTAAAGACGTCAATAACACCCCATCTCATCCTAGAGATGAATTACGAGTATATCTGAGTTGGAATTCTACGGAGTATCGCATTAGTTTGGGTGAAAGCAAGCGTAAGAGCTCCACTCCAATTTGGGTCGTACCTCACCGAGGTCAAGTCTGTTTGCAAGGAAATGGGAGAAATCCAAGAGCTCAGCTAGGGAAGAGTGAGTGCGTTGAGACTTACGTGTATCCGTCTAACTCTTCCCCTGCCTTCCTTACTGCTAGGGGTACCTACTTCATTTGTCAGGATAGGGCATATACATGGTTGCCTACTGACTTTTCAGGGTCATGCTATATTGCTCGACTATTACCTCCGACATACACTGCCTCTCCAGATTATCACAAGACCAGAGTAGCAAGAGGTGTTTTCAGAAAGGAAGATACCGCTGGTCAGGAAGCCGGAGACTTCTTCAAAGGTTTCCTTCCGTTTTGGGGGCCCATGGCCAATAGTAGAAATATACGTCAGCTAACACGGGTAGTTGAATCTACTATTACAGAAACTGCGGGTGCCCTTGGTAATTTAACAGCTGAGCTCCAGGCGGATCGTTTCATGACGTTGCAGAATCGTATGGTTCTTGACGTAATACTTGCAGATCGAGGTGGGGTATGCAGAATGATCCAATCGAGTGCTGTGTGCTGTGTTTTTATCCCCAATAATGCTCCGACAGTATATGAAGCGATCTCTAAGCTTCATACAATTTCCGATTCTATCCATGTAGACAAGGGAAACTGGTCCTTAATGGAATGGCTCTGGACTCTACTCTCTGCATGGGGATGGAAGGTTCTAATGGTCGTTGGTATTATCTTAGTATTTCTATTCTCGTGCTGCCTTATTATCCAATGTGGTCCCGCTTTGTGTAGTCTCTGTGCTGCAACCTGTTTCAGAAAACCACCTGTGTTTGGAGACAAGGTACGAGAAAGGATGATGATGCAACAACATATCACTGACCTAATGAACATCGAGATAGACTCTGACATAGACTGAGTAATTGCCTATGTAAGGGCAAAAGGAGGGTCTGAGGTTCCGTGACGATTTGAACCCGTGTTTTCAACATTGTCGTAAATTCATAATTTTGGTACCGATGAACCGCAAATGATCCATTTAGTATATCCTGGTGTTTTCGCTACGCTACGAGCAAGAGCACTCCTGTTATACTGGCTTCCAGTGGCGCAAAGGATATTATTCAAGATCCTTGTGTTAGCATACCGAGCACTCCACCTAACAGGCCCAACCTATCTGAGAAAAAGATTCTCTCTCTATGCCCCCAATCGCCCTCTCAGATCAAGCAATCTCCATCAAATGACTGTACCAAAGTTCAAATATAGCAGGCTTGGTGGACAATCCATTTCTGTTAGAGCAGCGAGAGCTTGGAATACCCTGCCTCTGCAACTGAGAACAGCCCCTTCCATCATGGCTTTCAGGAAAGGCCTAAAAACCTACCTCTTCAACACCAATGCCTAAAGGCTGTTCCTCCTTTGCATTTACTGTGATCTGTCCCCTTCTTTTTTCTCATCGCGCCAGGATACTATACTATTTAGTAGCAGAGCGCGCTACAAAAGCCTCTATAATAATAATAATATAATAATAATAATAATAACCACATTTCTGATACACCGATGGCATCCATTTTAGATCATGGCATCCATCTTGTTTTCTTGCCCTCACATAGTCAATGAACACGCAGTGACCTCTGATCATTTGATTTCAATTAAGGACACATAGGCTTTAGCCGGCGTTTCACCTCTCTTGTGACACGTGCACCTTAGGACAGAAACGCTGTGGCCGCATGACTCGGCAGAAGCTGCCTCCTCTGCCTGAGGCCAGTCCCGCTATACTGGTTCTCGTGTTCGTTGGCCTGATCATGATTAGGTGGCCGAAGCTGGTAGCCTTGCCCATTTATGACCCACAAACATCTCTTATCCTGCTTTTCTATCTTCTGCACCTGGCTCTGCTCCTTTCCTTCTGGGCCTTTATTAGGGGGAGGTAACGAAATTTACGATGAGGCGGTCCGGCTCTTGAATGTAAAGATGACATGGGATTATGATGGAACAGTGGGAAACCTCTCACTCGTAAAGTTTTGACATCAGATATGGTTGACGATTCCTGTATAACTGTGAACGACTGAGGGATAGATAAGTGACATTTGTAAGGCTGGGTGGGCGGCGAAGAAGTCTGCGGGGAGCGTAGAGACACGGGGAGTGTAGAGACACGGGGAACTGGCCACACACGTTCCCAACTATTCCGACTTCCAAGGACGCACACGCATGAAAGGCGGGCCCTGGACAATTTGAGGTTAATGGGTTTCTAAGTTGGGGTTAGGGAGGGGAGGGTGGAGAACGGGTATGCAGGTTAAAGGCATTGAAGAGAGGATCAAAGTGCAATGAAGGCCAGGCAGACGTTGGGAGCTCAGGGGGAAGAGGGATCACAGGGACCCACATACTGGCCAAAGCTAGTGCACTCACTATGATACGCTATTTCCCAGCCCACATTGAAAATTCTTACTCTCAATGCGAGAGGTCTCAACAATCCCAATAAAAGGAGGTCCATCCTTTCCTACCTGGATAACATGGAGGCAGATGTGTGCCTCCTCCAGGAGACACAGCTCCTCTCCAAAGATTGGCACAGGAACTATCTTTCTGGTTCTGGGAATTGGCTGAACCACAAGAGTCAAAAAGAGGAACTATCTTGTGTAAAACAGAGACCATCTGCTCTCTGGCTTGCAGTCAAGGACAAGTGGATGAGAGCAGCAGATCAGCACAGGAGAAGAGAACAGGGAGTTAGAGAAGGAGTTGGGTGGAAGAGAGCAGCAGATCAGCACAGCAGAAGAGAACAGGTAATTAAAGGAGGAGGTGGGGTGGAAGAGAGCAGCAGATTAGCACAGGAGAAGAGAACAGGGGGTTAAAGAAGGAGGTGGGGTGGAAGAGAGCAGGAGAACAGCACAGGAGAAGAGAACAGGGAGGCAGAGAAGGAGGCGGGTTGAAGAGAGCAGCAGATCAGCTCTGGAGAAGAGAAGTGAACAGGGAGTTTGAGATGGAGGTGGGTGGAAGAGAGCAGCATAACAGCACAGCAGAAGAGAACATGTAGTTAAAGAAGGAGGCGGGTGGAAGAGAGCAGCAGATCAGCATAGGAGAAGAGAACAGGGAGTTAGAGAAAGAGGCAGTGGAAGAGAACAGCAGATTAGCGCAGGAGAAGAAAACAGGGAGTTAAAGAAGGAGGCGGGGTGGAAGAGAGCAGCAGATCAGCACAGGCGAAGAGAAGAGAACAGGGAGTTAGAGAAGGAGGCAGGGTGGAAGAGAGCAGCGGAGGGCATGAGGGTGGTAGAGTGGTAGAGTGAGGGCGGTAGAGTGAGGGTGGTAGAGTGAGGGCGGTAGAGTGTGGGCGGTAGAGTGGTAGAGAGGGCGTGAGGGCGGTAGAGTGGTAGAGTGAGGGCGGTAGAGTGGTAGAGTGAGGGCGGTAGAGTGGTAGAGTGAGGGCAGTAGAGTGAGGGCGTGAGGGTGGTAGAGTGGTAGAGCGAGGGCGGTATAGTGAGGGCAGAGTGAAGGCCGTAGAGTGGTAGAGAGGTTGGTAGAGTGAGGGCGGTAGAGTGGTAGAGTGAGGGCGGTAGAGTGAGGGTGGTAGAGTGGTAGAGTGAGGGTGGTAGAGGGGTAGAGTGAGGGCGGTAGAGGGGTAGAGTGAGGGCAGTAGAGTGAGGGTGGTAGAGTGAGGTCAGTAGAGTGGTAGAGTAAGGGCAGTAGAGTGAGGGCGGTAGAGTGGTAGAGTGAGGGTGGTAGTGTGAGGGCGGTAGAGTGGTAGAGTGAAGGCGGTAGAGTGAAGGCGGTAGAGTGAGGGTAGTAGAGTGGTAGAGTGAGGGCGGTAGAGTGGTAGAGTAACCGCGGTTGAGTGAGGGTGGTAGAGTGGTAGAGTGAGGGCGGTAGAGTGAGGGCGGTAGAGTGGTAGAGTGAGGGCAGTAGAGTGGTAGAGTGAGGGCAGTAGAGTGAAGGCGGTAGAGTGAGGGCAGTAGAGTGGTAGACTGAGAGCGGTAGAGTGAAGGCGGTAGAGTGAGGGCAGTAGAATGGTAGAGTGAGGGCGGTAGAGTGGTAGAGTGAGGGCGGTTGAGTGAGGGCGGTAGAGTGGTAGAGTGAGGGTGGTAGAGTGAAGGCGGTAGAGTGAGGGCAGTGGAGTGGTAGAGTGAGGGCGGTAGAGTGGTAGAGTGAGGGCGGTTGAGTGAGGGCAGTAGGGCGGTAGAGTGAGGGCGGTATAGTGGTAGAGTGAGGGCAGTAGAGTGGTATAGTGAGGGCAGTAGAGAGGTAGTGTGAGGGCGGTAGAGTGGTAGAGTGAGGGCGGTAGAGTGGTAGAGTGAGGGCAGTAGAGTGGTAGAGTGAGGGCGGTAGAGTGAGGGCAGAAGATTGGTAGAGTCAGAGGTGTTGGTAGGGGTACCTGTCAGACAGTGCTTTATGAGTTGAATATGCGCTGAGATGGTTTCTTGAGGTGGGAAAGCTGGTATGTGTAAAGCAGTGTCCCCAGAGGTGGTAATGGGGCACGTGCAAAGCAAAGCTTCCAGAGTGACATTTGTGATTAAGTTGTCCCCTTCTTCACATTACATAGTGCTTTGCTTAACATTTTTGTCTCTTGTGGTACAGGATGAATTCATGAAAAGAAATTGTGAATTGGAGCACCTCCATCGTAGCAAAATGTCAAAAATAAAACTCAGGAGATTAACAACATCCACGAAACCAACAGAGTCCTGAGAGGTAGGAGAAGTTTTTGAAAAGAAATGAAATGTGAATAAACAAGGAAGGGTCAGTAGTGTGTTGACGAAGGAGAAGAGAAGTGGGGGCAGAGCGTTGAGTAGGGCTAGCAGCAGTGCGAGGAGGAAGGGGAGCAGTAGCACATGGAGGAAAGGGGAAAAGCATTGCCACTAGGTGTTGGAGAGCAACAAAGGAGACGGTGGGGGAAACAATGGTTAGTCGGCAGGTGAGGGAGCAACCGAGGTGCTTGAGACTGACCAGCTGCACGAAGAGGAAGAAAGTATTCGCAGAACTTTAAAAACCGTAACATGCTCCTTGGAAAATGCATTTACAGTGAAGAAATTTGTGAACGTGTTTGGGTTAAGTTTTAAGTGAATTTTACGTTACCCTACAGTGAAGTTACTGACCTTGTAGAATATAAGAGAGCCAGACTGAAGAAAGAAATAAAACAAACAAGTGGGGGGCTGCTGGTGGACACTCATGGAGTGCTTAAACAACAAAAAAAAGTGCTTGGCGTGGCGCAGCCTGCAGTGGCCCGGAGAGGACAAGTAGTTCACGCAATCTGAACACATACAATATTAAATGTACAAAAGCAGCATGTGTCAGTGTTCATACAGCGTGCTCAGCTGGCTACTGCATGCAAATGAGATATGCGTCACTGTTTCCCTTAACAGATCAAGAACATCGCCGAAAGAAAAAACAAGAGTCTAACAGAGGGCAGAAGGGCAGAAAAACGGAAAAAACGAGTCTAATAGGGGCAGAAAGGCACAAAAAGCTAGACTAACAGGGGCAGAAAAACGCAAAATGAAAGCCTTTGATGCAGCAGGGGGCGGAGCGGATCCCTTTGAAGTGAAGCTGCTGGCGGCACCACGCTGGGGAAGCAACAAATGGCTGGCTTTGATGTGGTGATGCCAGGCAGGCAGGCAGGCGGATAGAAGCGCGTGCACTGGACACATGCACTTCTGGAAAGCCGCATTTTTGAGAGCTTAGTTTAGCTCTTAGTTTAGCCCCAATAGTCTCTTCCTATTCTTTCCTTGCGGAATGGAATAGGACGAGACCTAAAAAACATTTGTTTCAAAAAGCTTTACATTTAAAATGCGATTGTCTTAGAAGCATTCAGAGTAATTTTAAAAGCGATACATTCAATCGTTCAAAAAACTCTGGCTTAAAAAGACTGTGCAAACAAGCAAGTTCTCAGTTAGTATTCTCTGGTACCGTGGGTCTGACCTGTGTCAGTTTCTCTGATTCTTCCTGTTTCTCTTGTTAAGCCATGGCAGCTTCTTGAGCTGTGCAGGGTGTGGGCATCTTGAAGGGCAGCCCCAGCTCTACCCCTCCCAATCCCCCCAATGAACGCGCTACGGCTTAGCAAGAGAAACAGGAAGAATCTGATCTGAGCCTCTTGTCACCATACATTAGGAATAAACAGACTTGCTGAATAAATGTTGAAAAAATGTAACAGACTCACTCAGTAACTCGAATGACTCAGCGAGCCTGTCTGCTCTGACACTTCTGGAAAGTTAGGGAAGGATTAGCAGAATGAGCAGCTTCTACTCCCATGGGACCACCGAGAGCAAAGGAGATACAGTGGCCCCGGCTCAACCCAGACCCCTTTTTGAAGAATATTGAAATACACATGTAGCTGGGGCGGTTGGCAGGGAGGATCTAGATCAGTGATACTCAAAGAACGGCCCGGGGGCCGCATAAGGCCCTCCAGGTCTTTACATGCGGACGCCTGGGCAGCACCAGCACTGGGCTGCCGTTTACTCGACTCAGCACTAACATGAAAAAAAAAACGTATGTATACAGCAAACACTTCTTTAAAGGTTAATTGCAGTTAGGAAAAGGAGGTAACTAGGCCTTTAACTTTAGGAACACCTTCATTCTGGCATCAGTGCGGGCCTCGTCACACCATAGACCAAACTTTGAGGCCCCCGGGAAAATGTTTGTGAGTACCCGTGACCTAGATCATCAAAAGGCGGGAGTAGTTAGACAGGAGGACAAAACAGAAGCATGCATCTCTAAAAGGCACAAACAGGAACCAATGAAAACAAGCATTGTCATAGCCAATAGGTTGCACCTTTGGGACCTTATAATTGTTTAGCCATGCAACAGTTGATGTTGTTTCACCAAGGATATTGTGCTGGATAACTAAACACTTATAAGGTCCCAGAGGCGAGACCTACTGGCTATGCCAATGCTTGTTTACCTGATGGGCATTGGCTGACCGCTACCTGGTTACTGAGGCCCTAGTGAGGTGGAGGCATATTAGGGGGAGTTTTAGCCACATCAGATGATGCTGTGCAGGCCCAGGCCCAGGTACAATGAGGCGCAGTCGCTGCTGCCTGGAAGTCTGTTCTTTCACTTTCAATTGACGGGGCTGCCCCCCTTTACTCTGGTGAAAGCCAAAAACGGAATTCAAGTCGATCTTCTCCAGTCCTGTCAAGTATCACGCATCACATGTGACAATCACGCATTTCAGAGTGGTGTTCCGCAACACCGCACTGAAATCATTGTCACGCATTCACAGCTTGCCAGCTGTGTGCCACCGGCGGCGCCTGTGCACGCACCTGTCCGCCGGCTCTGCTTCTCTGAGAGAGGTGGTGCCAGCCAGCAGCTGCTTGCTGGGCTCTGAGTCAGAGTTCATAAATAGTTAAAGAAGATCCACTGACTGCTCTCAGCTCTGGGGCAGCTGCAAGCGCCACAATGTATCTGCCCAGGCAGCTTGTGCAGTCTCGTGCCTGGCTCCAGGCAGGCTGCATTGTAATTATCTCCTGCGGCTCCCCGCGGCTAAACGGACACACAGTGCGCTGCCAATTACCGGGGGCGGGCCTACCCTCAGCAGTCGTTGCTCCTGGCTTGTCAATCACACTGCGGCACTGTGGGGGGTGGCCGGGATAATTATCCAGATGTGACCGCCGTAGTCCCAGTGGTTGCTCCTGCTGTGGAATATCCAGATGTGACATGCTCTCTGCCTCGGCTCCCTCACGTCCTGGGACACAGGAGGAAGGAAGTGAGGTTGGTCAGAAGTGGCAGGGGACTCGAATCTGAGTCGAGTGAATCCTGCAGTGTCTGCGCATATTTGTTTGCAATGGTAGGTGACCGTAGAGCCTGAGGAAGAATGGACTCGAATCTGAGTCGAGTGAATCCTGTAGGGTCTGCGCATATTTGTTTGCAATGGTAGGGGACCGTAGAGCCTGAGGAGGAATGGACTTGAATCTGAGGCGAGTGAATCCTGCAGGGTCTGCGCATATTTGTTTGCAATGGTAGGTGACCGTACAGCCTGAGGAGGAATCGACTTGAATCTGAGTCGAGTGAATCCTGCAGCGTCTGCGCATATTTGTTTGCAATGGTAGGTGACCGTAGAGCCTGAGGAGGAATGGACTTGAATCTGAGGTGAGTTAATCCTGCAGGGTCTGCGCATATTTGTTTGCAATGGTAGGGGACCGTAGAGCCTGAGGAGGAATGGACTCGAATCTGAGTCGAGTGAATCCTGCAGCGTCTGCGCATATTTGTTTGCAATGGTAGGTGACCGTAGAGCCTGAGGAGGAATGGACTCGAATCTGAGTCGAGTGAATCCTGCAGGGTCTGCACATATTTGTTTGCAATGGTAGGTGACCGTAGAGCCTGAGGAGGAATAGACTCGAATCTGAGTCGAGTGAATCCTGCAGCGTCTGAGCATATTTGTTTGCAATGGTAGGTGACCGTAGAGCCTGAGGAGGAATGGACTCGAATCTGAGGTGAGTGAATCCTGCAGGGTCTGCGCATATTTGTTTGCAATGGTAGGTGACCGTAGAGCCTGAGGAGGAATGGACTCGAATCTGAGTCGAGTGAATCCTGCAGTGTCTGCGCATATTTGTTTGCAATGGTAGGTGACCTAGAGCCTGAGGAGGAATGGACTCGAATCTGAGGCGAGTGAATCCTGCAGCGTCTGCGCATATTTGTTTGCAATGGTAGGTGATCGTAGAGCCTGAGGAGGAATGGACTCAAATCTGAGGCGAGTGAAACCTGCAGGGTCTGCGCATATTTGTTTGCAATGGTAGGTGACCGTAGAGCCTGAGGAGGAATGTACCGTTTTTTTGGGGCCGGTGGCTGTATTACATTCAAAATAAGGTTGACTTGTTCTAACAGCTTGTAAGTGAACGCAGTGCATGGTCTCGTACGTTTTTTGCAAACTGCATTAGGACTAAGCATGGCAGTTATTGTATGTTTTTTTGCAGGTGTAGAAAGTATTGTTGCTTTTTATATTTGTATGTTACGGCGTTGTGATCGGTTGCACGTTGTTGGTAGTGTCTCACAGAGAGCAGTTAATAAAAGCAGATTCGCTGCGTTTACCTAATAGGCTTTGACCATATTTAATCGCACTTACACGTCTATCCGTTAGCCTCAAAGATCCCCGTTTTTTTCGTTGCATTCTTCCTCTTCTCGGAACTAATGAGCATCACCGGGCTCTAGATGGGAGAGGGAACAGTTGTGGCTCATTTGCTGCCACATTCACAGCGGTAGTTGTTGACCCAAGCTCTGACTTTGGTCAACCACCACAGCTGTTCAACGTGGCTGCTTAGAAAATATATATCAAACAATGTGCAACAATGGGTCAACGCAGGAGTGCAGCAAACTAAGTGACTGTGTGTGAAAAAGGGACACAATTCCTGAATCCCAAGTATCCTTGGTGAAAAAGTGTTCCCATCAGATACCCGTCCTGTACCGCCCTACATCACTTGGGATCCTTCACCCGAAGGAAGTGGAAAGGACCACTTAGGATTAGGTAGAGTGTAACCTAATCGAAGTTTGAAGGAATGTAAAGTGTGTGGGTTTGAACTGAGTGTAGGTATCAGGGGGTACAAAGAATTAACAAAAAAGCAGTGCATAAAGTGCTCAATGTGGCAACTAGAAGTGAAAAAGTTAATATTGGGTTGTAGGAGTGGAAATTAGAATTTAATGGAGTCCTACCCACACCCAAGGTTAAAACACAGTGCAAGTAGTGGTAACAAATAACTACTCAGATGGTAACTGGGTCGACATGTTTCTGCAGTGAATTGGTTCAAGAGATACCAGTCTGCTTCATCAGGACCTTCGTAATGTTTAAGTGCAACTGCTGTTAACAATGATTATAAATGTATGAAAAAGAGTCATATCACCTGCAAGCGCCAATGGATATGGTCCAAACAAATAGGCAATAGACAAACATACATAAAGAAAAACACACACAGTTATTAAAAGGTTGCTGCACAACACAGAGATATGCTCGTGAAGTATTAATATGCCACGTAGTTCATGGTCAGTATTTGTCATATCAATCAAATGTAAGTGCCAGGTGCATACATCCTGGGCTTGGATCTGGTTGTTTCACTCACCCAAGTTCTGGGGAATGCGTTCTCCACCTCACCCGGCAACAGCTCAGGTACAAATGGAGCACCGCTCTATTGGATGTGAGACAGAAAAAGGAAAACATGAAAGAGGAAGAGGTCACCAGAACTCCATCCGGCACCCTATCCACTCCATTATTGAGTATTGCTTTACACAAGGTGACGTGATTTGTACCACCCAGAAAGTAACCACTTAGTGATGTTAGGTAGATAACAACTCACATTACGATTATGCACTGTTTACTCTGTTAAATCTAAAGCTGCCCGTTTAATGCTGCTCTGCTATAGAAAGAGGCGTGGCTCAGAACAACATCTAGCTCTACATATGCCCAAAACAACCTCGCCTTGACATGGTATGCCATGAGTTTTCCGGAATGCCATACTACCGCCAGGGTTCTGTATTGGACTATTTATGTAGCGTTTACAAAGAACAGATTGTATTTGCCCAAGCAAACGGCTTCAGTGTCTTTGTTACAAAAACGGAAAAACAGCCTTTCGCTCTATATATGCTTTTTACAGTCTGCCCCCAGTGCATTGGCGTTCTCCTCGTAGTTAATTAACGCGCATCAAGACTCGTTCGCCTGACGGCGGTTCCACCCGGGGAAGCCTGGACTCCACAGAAGATTCCTCCCTTGCTCCCCATGGCGCTTACCTGTCCGTCGGTACTCCTCGCCTTCCTCTAGGCTGACTTGTGGGAGGTACCGACTGGACAGGAAGCGAACTACTTATCTGTCTGTTGGTTGGTCCGGTGCGCTCCACGTGGGCTTCGCGTCATCCGGCGCCTCTACCAACAAGCTGGTGTTGACTGTCCGCTGGTTGGCTGAACGTAGCCACGCGATAACGCGCATGCTCCGTTTTTAATCACTATGGGCTGTTTAGCGCGAGGACTACAAAACTAGTGGGAATTGTAGTTCGGGCATGCTTCGTATACTAGAAACCGAGCATAATCAATGCTAAGACTACAAAAGCTGATAGAATTTGTAGTACAATAGTGGTATTCGATCACTATATTAACTTCTTTAACTCAAAGATGTCTAGTTTCTTGAAAGTGGTTTCTTTTAAAAAAATTATTTTAATTGAGAAAGGTTTAGACTGTGAACTATACAGCTCTAAGTCTGTGCCATGGTGTAGTTTTTTGTCAGACCAATATTTTATTCTTTGTAATCTGACTGGAATCAGGATGATGGCTAATGGCAAACTGGCATTATTTAATGATTGAATACAGTTGGCCCTGTGCTCTTGGTATCCATATTTATAGGGACATCCACGGGATATCTTCGTTTAAACCCGTGATGTCCGTTTTAAGTTTGTACACCCACCTCTGTTCTCTGCGGTGTAGAAATGTACTGACATCGGTAATGTGTCTGGGGATCATCGGCTGTTCAAGCACAGTCCATTGGAGGTCTGCTGGTGTATGATGTGCCTCCAAAAAGTGTTTGGTCATACGGGTTGCTTGTTTGTTACACCGTATTGAGCTCTTGTGCTCAGAGATCCTTATCTTTACCTTTCTCGTGGTCATCCCCACGTATTTCTTACCACAGGGACAGTTTATTAGATAGATGAGGTTCGAACTGTTACAGTTCGTGAACCTCCGCTGTTCCCAGGGATATTCTGTGCCAATATCAAGTGTTGTGGATTTGCGGGTTTGAGGACACGCTGTACATTGTCCGCAAGGATGATGTCCGGTTACAGCTGGCAAGTCCCATAAGGTGCCTATGTTTCTAGGGATTTCAGTTTTAGGTCTTGTATGGACCAATTTGTCCCTAAGGCTGGGTCCCCGTTTAAAGGCAGTCGAGTGAATCCTGCAGGGTCTGCACATATTTGTTTGCAATGGTAGGTGACCGTAGAGCCTGAGGAGGAATAGGCTCGAATCTGAGTCGAGTGAATCCTGCAGCGTCTGAGCATATTTGTTTGCAATGGTAGGTGACCTAGAGCCTGAGGAGGAATGGACTCGAATCTGAGGCGAGTGAATCCTGCAGCGTCTGCGCATATTTGTTTGCAATGGTAGGTGATCGTAGAGCCTGAGGAGGAATGGACTCAAATCTGAGGCGAGTGAAACCTGCAGGGTCTGCGCATATTTGTTTGCAATGGTAGGTGACCGTAGAGCCTGAGGAGGAATGTACCGTTTTTTTGGGGCCGGTGGCTGTATTACATTCAAAATAAGGTTGACTTGTTCTAACAGCTTGTAAGTGAACGCAGTGCATGGTCTCGTACGTTTTTTGCAAACTGCATTAGGACTAAGCATGGCAGTTATTGTATGTTTTTTTGCAGGTGTAGAAAGTATTGTTGCTTTTTATATTTGTATGTTACGGCGTTGTGATCGGTTGCACGTTGTTGGTAGTGTCTCACAGAGAGCAGTTAATAAAAGCAGATTCGCTGCGTTTACCTAATAGGCTTTGACCATATTTAATCGCACTTACACGTCTATCCGTTAGCCTCAAAGATCCCCGTTTTTTTCGTTGCATTCTTCCTCTTCTCGGAACTAATGAGCATCACCGGGCTCTAGATGGGAGAGGGAACAGTTGTGGCTCATTTGCTGCCACATTCACAGCGGTAGTTGTTGACCCAAGCTCTGACTTTGGTCAACCACCACAGCTGTTCAACGTGGCTGCTTAGAAAATAAACACACTGCACCCAAATACCTTAACTGTAAAGTAGTGTTTAAGACGTTTTTCATCTGTGACGAACACTTGCTCTAATATATATAATTACGAATTCAGCTTTAAGAGTTTACCCACAGGTGTGTATGTATGATTGTGTGTATATCTATCTCCTACTGGCGGTCGCAAATAAGTTAACTGTGTAGCTTCGGTGAGCCGGACCATTACACTGTGGCTGCTCACTTTACTGGTGTGACATTTTAAAGTAATACTGCTTGCCGTGCTGTGATCGCTGTGTGTGTCTCGCAGCCTCTCCTGAGGCTTACCCAGAAATCAGGCTTCCATGCCACTACTGACTGCGTCCGCCAGAGGCCTAAAGTCATCTGACTAATTAATTTATGGTAGAGGCCCGACACAGCTGAGCTCTGTGTTAAGGCCTCTCACATCCTGTTGTATAGTCCTGTGATTCTGCCGTCTAAAGTCCTTGCTCTTGTTGGATGGTAATTCTTAGCGGAGCCATGTGAGTCCTGCTTTCTAGATGTTCTAGATGTTTCTAGATGCATTTTGTTGTTTTCTAGTGGTGATGTTGAGGCTCGTATTAGTAGTTACTTCACAAGCCTTACATTAATACTGCTTACAGCATTCGCTTATGAATAAGGTTGCCCCTGCAGTGGCAGCCTTACTAACTCTGTTGTTCACCCCAATCCAAGTGACCTGTCATGTACAACAAAAACCACCGATAAAAGTGTTTTGTTTTATACTCCTTGTTTCACCATGCTCCTTATCTTTTATTTTGGCATTTTTTTCCGCCTTTTTATCCTTATTCCCCTTATGTGCCATCCAAAATTCACAAGTTTATTATATGATCAGCATTGTACAAGAGAAGCAAATAAATAGCAATACAATAAACACATACTTCCTATCACTTTTATGAAATATGTAAGTAAAGAAGACTCGGTGTCAAGAACAGGAGAATGGGCACGGTCTACAATGCTATGTCATGTGAGGTGATGCCCGCCCTCTTTCATAGCAGCCAAGCTTATGTGTGACATTTTGATAATTTCATTATAATTATGAGTTACCCACGCAAGCCTTTCTTTCTCATTGCTCAAATAGGTCTAATTTCTGATATTTATACGTTTCCCTCGTCCTCATTGCTTGATTTTTTTGCTCACAAGAAAGTGTCACTCATAGTTGTTGAAATGTCACTCATAATTTTCCTGAAGTTATGAAAATGTCACACATAGCAGTCTGAAACCTTGGCAGCTATGCTTCTCATCACAGGCTTTTCAGGCGAAAAAAATGTCAACGTTTGCTGAGGCCTTCAAAAGAGTGACCAACTCCAGCAGTGAGGGCCAATGAGCATTGTGGATACAAAATAATCATGTCTAAGGAGCGATGCAGACAACAAGAACAACAACAAAAATGAATCCCGGAGAGCAGGCTCGAGACCCACCAGCAGCAGACAATCTGTGTATCTCTGGACCTCACCTGGGGTTCAATGTGGGGTCTGTTGTGCTCCCTGCTGTGGGTCTTGACCTCACCTGGGGTTCAATGTGGGGCCTGTTGTGCTCCCTGCTGTGCGTCATGACCTCACCTGGGGTTCAATGTGGGGCCTGTTGTGCTCCCTGCTGTGGGTCTTGACCTCACCTGGGGTTCAATGTGGGGCCTGTTGTGCTCCCTGCTGTGGGTCTTGACCTCACCTGGGGTTTCATGTGGGGCCTGTTGTGCTCCCTGCTGTGGGTCTTGACCTCACCTGGGGTTCAATGTGGGGCCTGTGGTGCTCCCTGCTGTGGGTCTTGACCTCGCCTGGGGTTCAATGTGGGGCCTGTTGTGCTCCCTGCTGTGGGTCTTGGCCTCGCCTGGGGTTCAATGTGGGGCCTGTTGTGCTCCCTGCTGTGGGTCTTGACCTCACATGGGGTTCAATGTGGGGCCTGTTGTGCTCCCTGCTGTGGGTCTTGACCTCACCTGGGGTTCAATGTGGGGCCTGTGGTGCTCCCTGCTGTGGGTCTTGACCTCACCTGGGGTTCAATGTGGGGCCTGTTGTGCTCCATGCTGTTGGTCTTGACCTCACCTGGGGTTCAATGTGGGGCCTGTTGTGCTCCCTGCTGAGACTGAGGCTAGGACTGAACCATGAGCGCGGGGTTCAAAGGGGGCCTGATCATAGACAACTGCGCATGCGCTGAGGACAGACACTGCTTCCCACAGTGCAGCTTCAAGAGACCTTGGATTAACTGCGCATGCGCTGAGGACAGACACTGCTTCCCACAGTGCAGCTTAAAGAGACCTTGGAATAATTGCGCATGCGCCGACGCCGGATAGCATGTAAGAAAGATTTTTTCTTTCGTTCACAGCACAGTAAAGGGCGACAGCTCAGCGCCAGCACAGGTCCGCGCGGGACACAATGAATGAGAGACAACAACTGCCTCCGGCCACGGAGCACGAGGCGCCTCGCGACACAGCACGCGCTGAGATGTATTTCAGTGCAAAGCTCCTCGGTTCGGCTCCTCTATTTGGGGGGTAGTGTCTTTTTTCTGCGCAGGCGCAGTGACACTGAATATCCTCTATCCAGGGCAGTTCACAGTCTGTACCCCGTGCAAGGTCCTAACTCGGCGCTCGGAAGTAGTATCTTCGCACCGCACATGCGCAAATGTGACGCGCGGGCCTGCGTCCGTGAGATGCCATATTTGTTCGCGCGCGCGATGGTGACTCGTGCTGCGGCCATTCCGGCGGGAATAACTCACCGGACCCCACTCCTCACAGGCAGCCGGGCCCCGGTGCGCCCCCACCCAGGCCCTGCAGCCCCCACTGAGCGATGCATAAGCAGAGGTGAGGGAGGCCTCTGATCCTGCATGTAAAATCCAATGAACACACGTTCAATTAAGAGCATCAATGCAGCTGCAGCAGCAGAGGGAGCGATCCCTGCACTGTGGGTGGTGAAAGCTGAAGGGGATCCCTGCAGGGTCTGTGTGTGACCTCGAGGATGCATTGGAGACCAGGAGCATGGATTGAAGCGCTGTGAAGCCCTGGCCTCTGCAGCACTATGGGCATGCATGACATCATTTTCAAATAGTATCACACAGAGTGTAAGAGAGGCCACCATAAGAATGAGCATTAATAACCAGAGACTATAACAGCACCTCCCGACCACAGAGTGTAAGAGGCGACCGTAGAAATGTGCACTAATAACCAGGGACTATTTAGGATTTGGCAAGGGTATAACAACACCCTCCCTACCAACAGAGTGGAATGGACCCCTTGGGTCCCAGCCCTGAAAGCGCCACCGTAGCAAATGTATGCATGCAGGATGGTGTCTGCTGTGTAAATGTATGCATGTGGGATGGTGTCTGCTGTGTAAATGTATGCATGTGGGATGGTGTCTGCTGTGTCAAATGTCTGAATGTGGGATGGTGTCCGCTGTGTCATATGTATGCATTGGGATGGTGTCTGCTGTGTCAAATGTATGCATGTGGGATGGTGTCTGCTGTGTCAAATGTATGCATTGGGATGGTGTCTGCTGTGTTAAATGTATGCATGTGGGTTGGTGTCTGCTGTGTGAAATGTATGCATGTGGGATGGTGTCTGCTGTGTTAAATGTATGCATGTGGGATGGTGTCTGCTGTGTTAAATGTATGCATGTGGGATGGTGTCTGCTGTGTTAAATGTATGCATGTGGGTTGGTGTCTGCTGTGTGAAATGTATGCATGTGGGATGGTGTCTGCTGTGTTAAATGTATGCATGTGGGATGGTGTCTGCTGTGTGAAATGTATGCATGTGGGATGGTGTCTGCTGTGTTAAATGTATGCATGTGGGTTGGTGTCTGCTGTGTCAAATGTATGCATTGGGATGGTGTCTGCTGTGTTAAATGTCTGCATGCGGGATGGTGTCTGCTGTGTCAAATGTATGCATGTGGGATGGTGTCTGCTGTGTAAATGTATGTATTGGGATGGTGTCTGCTCTGTCAAATGTATGCATGTGGGATGGTGTCTGCTGGGTTAAATGTATGCATTGGGATGGTGTCTGCTGGGTTAAATGTATGCATTGGCATGGTGTCTGCTGTGTTAAATGTTCAGCATGTTCTTTAGTCAGTCCTCGAACAGAAATGAAAAACAAAGTTAGTTTGTCATTCAGTTTGGCCAGTCTCGGAGAGGCCTGATTTATGGTATAATCTCCATATTGCACTTGCTATGCTATGAACTTTGTTTTTTAGGCTAGCATGCTGTCATGAATGATCAAATCAATTAGATCTTCTGAGCAGCTGCAGTGCCTGCTTGCCTTATGTTACTGAGAGCTGCAGTCACGCAGTCTGACTCTGGTTAGTGCCCTTCCATTTCTGGTGCTTTGTAGTAGTTTTAAGATCTTTTTAGAGGTTCCTATTACTCAAGTGAGTGTCATTTCTGATTTTTAGACGTTTCCCTCATCTTTATCGCAGTAAAGTGTCACTCATAGATGTTCAAATGTCACTCATAATTACAATGAATTTATGAAAATGTCACACATTGCAATCTGAAACCTGACAGCTATGAAATAGTGAAATAAGAATTAACTTGCAATGCAATCTAATCCTTCATATACATAAATTAATAGTTTACTATTTGTCCTGGTAGAGCCTAACCGCATGTCTGTGTGTTTTTATACCAGGGTCTCCACCTTTTCAAATGTGAGAGCTACTTCTGATCGAAGAGAATCAGATCGAAGAGAATCATCCTAATCTACTGCCTATATTATGTGGCTTAGCTAAGGGTAGATAAATGCCAAGCAACTTAATTTCTGCCCTAGAGCACCCAGTCCTGCTGCAGTAAGTACATAGCATTTGTAGCACAGGGTTACGGAAGGTTTACCTGTAGGGCCCCTAAGCCTTTGTAGCTCTGTTAGGAACCTGTGGGTTCCTCAGAAGTCACAAACAGGTGACATCTGGTTACACGTAACACTTTTTATAATGATAAGGGCGTAAACACAGCATAAACAAAGTGTAGATTAAACCGCAGGGTATAAATACACCTACACACACACACCCACCAAGTTTAAACCTGTACTAAACACACAATCCTCAATAACAGGTAGATAATACAAAGACTGATGGGCATAATTAAGCAGACCTAAAGATACATGCATAGCACAGACAAGATGAAGGTCTTGATTTAAAGTTTGGTGAGCAGGGTACTCCTTCACAAGCGTGGTGGAGTATCCTGTCCAACAAATGGATGGTCTGCCTGACCTAGTGCAAGTCAGGTGGATTGTTTTACGTCCAGCCTGACTTGAGTGCCGTTGGTGTAAATACATCAGACGGCCCTTCCTCTCTAGATCAGGCTGCCTGTATTTTTCTCCTATTCAGGACACCAAGGAAAACGTGGCAGTCATGAACAGAAAAACTCTAAAATGAACCCCACTCCCTGGCAGAAAATGTCAGAGGTGGGAGGGTGAGTAGTTATTTGTTTTTAAAAACAAACACCCACTTTGGGAGCGTGTTTAAAAAAAATACCAGCGTTGGTGAGTGGCCACCTGAAACATGGCAGCCGCTCACCAATCTTTCCATGCCTTCAGAGAAACCACAGTGGCTCCTCTGAATGGACGGAGTGCCCCCCAGGGCCAGCGGAAATCTCTACACAAGACAGGCGGCCCGTTGGACCTAAAATCAGGTCCAGAGTATTGATCACTGGCAAATAGAAGAGTAGAGAAAAGAAAAAGATAATAAGAAAGCTGTCTGTATGATATTTACTGTATACGAATAAGTAAATGACAAGACACTGCTGTGTCTCTTGCCAAAGGCCTTAGCTTGACAAACCCTAGCAAGGGATTTTCTTTCCAGCCTCTATGTTCAATCCAGTTCAGGTGGCACGGTGTAGGCAGGGGCTACTGGGTTGAGGTTATTTTCCTTTGATGTCCCGAGACCTATCCCAGTATGACTGTGCAAACTGGGCTGAGTAAATCTTTTTTGTACTTGACTCAAGGTAGCGAGGGCGAGCAGTTAGATTTCCCAGCTTGGTAATGTTGGCTGCTTGAACTCAGCGCTGAGCAATAAATCAAGAGTCTTAATAAAATGAATGACCGGCACACTGCTTATCTTGCCAAAATAAAGTACTTTACTCTCTCAATTGCACCCAATACTACATACTACATAATCAAAAACAAGTCAATATCTCTCGCCTCTACGTTGGCAGGTGCTGCTGTCCCTCATGGCTATCCCTCTCCTCCCTAGAGGCATGAATATAGTACAGGTGCCGTTCATTCAACCTCATACACAAGTGCTCTGTTAGATCTGGCACCATTGGCATGGGTCTCCCTTCCATTTTTTTGCTATTGCCTCCTGTATTTTTGCTATGTTTTTGCGTGTCTAGATGCTTTGGGCACGTTGCCACTGCTATTCAGTGTCAAAGTGCAAGTGCTCCCTCTTGTAAATTGTTGCACTGGATTAGTGACTCTATGATTGGCTTCTTTGATTTACTTGTCAGACGCTAGTACAGTGCACCATGTGTGCCCAGGGCCTGTAAATCAAATGCTGCTGGTGGGCTTGCAGCACTGGTTGTGCCACCCACAGAAGCAGCTTGTAAAATGTGACTTAGGCCTGCCATTGCAGAGCCTATGTGCAGCTTGGGGCTGCCATGTTGACTTGGCAAGTGAACCCACTTGCCAGTCCCTAAACCTTCCCTTTTCTACATATCAGTCCCCCCTAAGGTAGGTCCAAGGTTCCCCCATGGGCAGGGTGTATTGTCTGTAAAAGGTAGGACATGCCCTAATATGTGTGGCTTGTCCTGATAGTGAATTACAGCCAATTTAGTTTTTCACTGTTGCAAGGCTACTTGCTCCCATAGGCCAGAATGGGTAGTTTGATTATAACATTTTATAATCCCAACTGACCCAGGGAACTAGATAGAAATTCGAGTTTAGTATGCCTGAACTCAGAATGATAAAATACACCTTTTAGTGAAAGTGGTTTTAACATTCTTTGTTTGAAAGTACCACTTTTAGAAAGTAGGTATTTTCTTGCCTAACCATCCAGCCTGCCTCTGCTAGTTTGTGTATGCTGTGAGAAGTTATCCTGGCATATGATGTCCACTAGTTCTAGTGGGCACCTTGCATCAGTCTAATCAACCCTTATTGATGATGTTTGTAAAGTCAACCTTATAGAAAGCTATCCTAGTGGTAGCATGGGCCAGCAGTCATCAGCCTAAGACTTCCGTTGGCTAGTTAAGCGAGTTGTTTTACCATTTATAATCTCTTGAGTACCAAATGAAAGTACACCACACAAGGTATATATCAAATATATATATGTATTTATTCTAAACACAACCCCTCTGCACTCTTTAAGAGGTCAGAGGTCAAAGTACATTACAAGAATCTCAATCTCAATCACAAATACAGTTATGCCCAGGGGCCTCACTAACCATGTACTAAAATAGTGGTATAAGAACCACGTGAGGATTAGAAAGCAGGCCTGGGGCCTGTGGAATCGCTGGGGCTATTCTAAACAACCAAAGGTTAGGAAGTAGGAGGCCCACGGGAGACGCGTGCATTGTCTAAACACAGCTGCGGGTTACCATTGACTTTCTATGGGAAACGAAGAAGTTACAAATATACAATTTAAGGACACTTCCGGATGGACTTGGGTGGAACCCTTTTAAACTAGGACTCTTCGAGAGTCAAGATCCACGGGAGCACGGGAGTACTTGTGTTACCTCACCCAGGGAAGTCGGGTGCATAGGTGCCTTTTAGTGTCGGGTTTCGTCGTCGTTTTCTATGGAGACCTGTAAAGTGCTGCAGGCGACCAAAGGAAAAGTGTCCGGGTGGATCCAAGGGTGGATCAAAGATCTGTAGACCTGAAAGCAGAGGGGACAGAGTCTGGGTCACTAGCCAGTGACCAGGAAGGTACCAGGAAGGAACCAGGCGATGTTGGGTGCTTTTGAAGTGAAGAAGGTGAGCTTGTTTCTTCAGCCACATGGTCCAGGAGGCATCGACGATGACCAGGCGCTGGATTCGAGCTGTCCCACAAAGGATCTAGTATACTGCGGTGTCGGTATCCGGATTGGACCCAACAAGCCTTGGTAACCGCAACCCACGCAGGAAGTTGAGATGAGCTCTGTTGCAGACCAGCAAGGTCTGGGGCGCTTCTCCTTAGTAGGGAAGCAGGAGTAAGCTTGGAGCAACCAGGAAAGCAAGTTAGTTGTTAAAGGAAGTCTTCCAGGGGCTCACTAGCCAACAGACTAGGTACCGGAAGGACGCATCGAGCAGAAATGCAAAGCGGGGCCCACGGGACACTCGTGGGGTGTGCGGGCTTGAGCTTCGGTGCAAATGGTGCTCGGGGCTGGGGCTTCAAGTACCCCAATGCACAACCTCGAGTTACCTCAGGAGTCGATGCAGTGAGCAAAATGCAGGATTTCCAGGAGTCCCGATCCCATGTCTCTCGTGTCCACCACGGGTCTAAACTTTGCTGGGATCGAAGGTCGGGTCAGAGAAGTCTGGAAGTCTGTGTCCTGTGTCGCAGTCTCTATAGGATCCGTCGGGAGCCTCAAAACTGCAGACCGGCAAAGTTACTTGTGCTGCCTGTTTGAACAGGGTGGTCACTCCTTGACCACAAGGGAGATGTCCTCAGTCTTCCAGTTAGAATGTCGAAGTTCCGGGATATGTCAAAGTTCCGGGATTTCAGCATCAAAGTGTCGTCCAGGTGAATCTAAAGTCCTAGGGACACAGCTCCTATACTTATACTGAGTTAGGGGGCTGGACTACCTGCTAGGTCCCTCCTATGGGTGGACATGGGAAGGAGGTGGTTACACCCCCTTCCCTTTGTCCAGATTCGCGCCAGAGCTGGGGCTGTACGCACCAGCAACCGGTTTGAACTGGGCTATGCATGGAGCACCTTGTGTGCCCCAGGCAGTGTCTGGAAAAGCATTCCCTGAATGCAACCCTCCCTGCCCCAATACACTACAGGCTGTCTGGAGAGGTGCTGGCACCTCCCCTGACAGGAAACCTATTGTCCAGGCCTCCCCTGCCGGAGTTTCGTCCAGCAGCAGGAGGGCAGAGTTGTGTCTGTGGCAGCAGCATCCATTTTGTGATGCCAGGGCTCTGTTTAACTTTAACCGGGTAAACCAGTAACTACATGTCTTCTCCCTCTAGAAGGGTGGAATGCTACCCCCGCCAACAGGACTGGGGGATGTGGGGGGGTAGTATTCTAAAGTGTTTGGCACCTTACACAACTTGTTTTGATAAAGCCAAACCAAAGTTAGCATTAACCGCGAGGATTATAATGCACTTAGCTGAAGGAGAAGTGTTGTTGGGGTTGGCCTGCAGTGGTTACTTTATTGCCAAGGAGAGGAGAAAAGGAACTTTGTGTGTACTTTTACTATCTTGAGAAGATCTCCAAGGGCTTGATGCTTGAAGCTGAGCTTGCCTCCTGTTCTGAAGTCTCAGGGACACAAAGACTTCACCACCAGCTTCCCTTGAATTTACTTTCCTTGCTGGGAATTCTACTTGCCGAGAGGAACCTACTGTTGTTTGGGCCCTCTGAGAAGACTGTGTGTCGCTTGGAGCTGGAAGCGTAATGCAACAAGGAGAATCGTGTCGCCCCCACAGCAGTTGCCGTCGCATCACCGAAGAAGCATGCCGCCACTGCAGCTGTTCACCGTCACATCACAGACGAAGCTTGTCGCATCACCGGAGAAGCGTTTTGTCACCGTCGAATCACCGGAGAAGAGTGTTGCAGGGCCTGTCGCTGGTCAGAAGTTACTGAGTTCGCCGTCTGGCGTGCACGCATCGCATCCAACATTGTTGCATCACATGAAGGACTCTATTTTATTGTACCAGATTGTCGCGTCGCATCTTCACTGGGCTGCAGTAAGAAACAACGCATTAACTCCCCACATAGTAAGGAAGCAAACTCCCCTGCTCAGTAGATAGGAACCACACATCCACCCCCCCTGAGTGTAAGAAACGGTGCATCATCTTCCCTGCGATCCTTTTGCTTGTTTTGCGTGACGCATCTAAGGTACTTTGAGAGTAAAGTGTCGCAGTTACCATCCACATTGAATTAAGCGATTTCTACCATTTTAAAGTCTATTTTTGATTATAGTATTGTGGATTTTTGTTGTTTGGTCTTTAAATCTATTAAGTCTATTAAAGTTTACTTATTTTTCCTTACTGGTGTGGTGTCCATTTGTTGTGTTTTCACTGTATATCCTGTATGTGTTTACACATTGTTACATTCTCTTATGCTATGTAGTATTGTTTCTTTAATTGCATGTTCCATGCACATGCTCTGGCATGAGCTCCTGCATGAGCCAGGTTATTCTTTGAATGCATTCCAAGTTCTGATGCTGTGGTCAACAGTACAGTCTGATACAGTTATAACATTATAAGATAGATGCTGGTTGGAGTTTGACCTGTACAACGTGCTGCAATAAAGAAAACCTTTTAAAGCTTCAATTCTCTTCTTAATTACAACAAAAATTGGCGACGAGGGACACCACTCTGCAGCACGTTTAAGAGTGGTGAAGAACCTACTTATGAACGTTTTTACTAGTTTCTGATCTCTGAAGAACTTCGGTATGTACAATATGTTTTACTTGTTCTCTTGATTGAACCAGCGGCTGTAACCATAACCTTAACGTACTTTTGATGGTACCAGCGGCTGTATTTCTACGCATTTCAACGTATTTTCGTTTTTATCTACAACCGTTACTGATTTATATTGATTTTTGTGTATTTTTCTCTACCTAGAATTCTCATCTATGCGTCAAGTATTTACATGTTAATTCTCGTTAAACATTCAACATTGTTTTTCCTAACATTTAAAAGAAAACTTGAATTTACTTGTACGAGCGGAATTTGATGGCGTTTAACATCATTGCAACCCGGCAACCATTTACGTTCCTAACCTGGTAACCATCGCGTCTATTGTTTTGTTTCTCCTACGCTTCCTTGAAACAACGTCCTATGTCACACGCACTCGGCGCAACATGTTACATCACACGTACGCCGTACCACGTCAAGCGTTGTCCACCATTTTAGGGTTGCCTGGACAAAGTGGAACATACAAAGTATTGTTATACAATTTTTGCAATATATATATGGTTTACATTTTAACAATTGACTTAGTCTAGCTCCTTTATTCAAACCAGTATTTACAAGGAGATTTATTCAATTTTTTTTTTACAAAGATAAATATTACTTTACTACAAATATCACATCAACTTACCATATTTGACCATGCAATTTGATCCACCTGCTAAATTTCTTCAATTAAAGGGCGACCCCCCCATGCCTTGGTCGAGATGGAAAGAAGAATTTGTTACATATATGAAAGCCATTGACGGAGAAAGGATGGATTCAGAAAGGAAAAAAAGTATTTTACTTCATTGTTTGGGTTCTGATGGACAGGTTATTTTTAGGTCTCTTCCCCAAATTGTTACTCCTAACGATGGATCTGGCGATGCTTTAAATGTTTATACAGAGGCACTTGCTAGACTTGAGAAAAGGTTTAAACCTACTGTCAGTATTGCTTTGAATCGTTTTAAATTTTATACGAGGAAACAAAAGGATGATGAGTCTTTTGATTACTTTTTAACATCTCTTAGGTCTCTTAGTGTCCATTGTAATTTTGGTACCATGACGGACGAAATAATAAGAGACCAAATTAGTGTCCATGTCAAATGCAAAAAGATTCAGGACAAGTTATGGGTCTTGGGTAATCCTAATTTAAGTGAGACCATTGCTACAGCTAAAGCTCAAGAACAGTCGGATTTATGGATGGATACTATCAGGAAAGATCCTATCAAAAAATCTCAAGAAGAAGAAATCTGTTCTGTTGGAAAAAGATTTGATTCCAAAAAAGATGCTATTCCAAGGTCTAATTTCAACAAGTCAAAATTTACTTCACATCAAGTTTCCACTTCTCAAGGTGTCTGTTTTAGATGTGGAAATAGGTCACATTTTGCAAATTTTCCAGGATGTCCTGCTCTTCAAAGAGAGTGTAAAATATGCAATAGAATTGGACATTTCAGTAATATGTGTAGAGATAAGCGTCCTTTTAATAAGGGATCTGTTTCTTTTATTTCAGAGGGGAATAACGATACACTTTCTGTACTACATAATGTTCCTGATACTGATAATGGGTTTGTGGTGTCTATTATAGAATCTCAAACAACATCAATGTTCAGTTCACCCAAATGTAGTTTTCAGGTACTAGGTACTGATTTGCTGTTAATGGTTGATTCAGGTTCACCATGGACCATTATTACTTTTGAATATTATAATATCACTTTATTAGATGTTTTACCAATGATCAATCTCAAAGAGTCTGATATCAATGCCAGTGGTTTTTCTGGTACCAAGATTAATTGTATTGGTTTCTTCCATGTTAACTTAACTTTCAGACACAGGAAAGCTGATGTAAAACTATACATTACTAACAAAGGTGTCAACGTTTTAGGATGGTTTGATTAGTGGAAACTTGGCATATTGCTTAATCCACGTGCAAAAGAACAAATATCATTATGTGATGATAGTCTAATGAACACTATTTCTACTATTGAAAATTCTGATGTTTCTATTAATTCTGAAAAGATTACTAATTTTACATCTCATTTTCAAAATGTTTTCTGTGATAAGTTAGGTAAGCTTAAGAATTTCTCACATAAGATCGTTTTAAAGGAAAATCATACACCAGTTGTGTTCCGATAAACATCAGAGAAGAACTTAAGAAGATGTTAGATGATTTACTTAAAGAGGATATTATAGAACCAATAGAGTCATCTGAGTGGGTTTCATCAATTGTTTTGGTACGAAAACCTGACAAAAGTTTGAGAGTGTGTGTGGATTTGAGAGCGGTAAACTCGAATATTGTAATTGACTGTCACTCTTTGCCGAATATTAATGAATTAGTATCTCTGTTTGATGGTGCTAAAATTTTCTCTACCTTAGATCTGCGTTCCGCTTACCATCAAATTATGCTAACAGAAGATTCAAGGAAGTTAACTGCATTTATAACTCCACAAGGTCTTTTTCAATACAAGAGAATGCCTTTCGGTCTTGCTTCAGCTGCCTCTGTTTTTCAGAGGGTAATGTTTCAGATTTTTAGAGATGTAGATAGTTTTGTAAAGTGTTTTCAGGATGACATTTTAGTTTTTTCAAAGGATAACATAGAACATGAGAAACATTTACATATTGTATGTTCAAGATTGGAACAAAGTGGGTTGACACTCAAGGCACACAAGTGGGTTGACACTCAAGGCACACAAGTGTAATCTGTTCAAGAAATCAGTTGAGTACTTAGGGCACACCCTTTCGGGTGAGGGTGTGGTTCCAAAACAATCTAATGTTGAGGCAATTATTAAGGCACCTGCTCCGGAAAATAAGGATCAGTTACTTTCATTCGCTGGTCTTTGTGAATATTATAGCAAGTTTGTCACAAACTTTGCCACAAAAATGGAACCTTTGAGAAGGTTACTTAGACAAGGAGAAAAATATGAATGGTCTGAGGTGCAACAGCGTGCTTTTGAGGATATTAAACATGACATCATACATGCCCCTACTCTTAAGCCTTTTCGCATGAACAGGGAGTGCATAATTACGGTTGATGCAAGTTTATATGGCTTGGGTAGTGTTCTTTCCCAAAAAGAGGGTAATGATGAGTGGAATGTTGCGTTTGCCTCAAGAACTCTTAGTGAATGTGAACGAAGATATGCTGTGATTGAAAGGGAGTTACTTGCCTGTGTTTGGGCCATTGAACATTTTAGATTATATGTCTGGGGCTCAAAGTTCACCCTTAGAACTGATCATAAGCCGTTAGTGAATATCTTGTCAGTAGGGGGAGGTTGGAATGCAACGGCTAGGATAGCTAGATTAACTTCTAGACTGCAGGAATATAACTTTACTACGATTTATGTTCCAGGAAAGAAAAATGTTACAGCAGACTGTTTATCACGCTTACCATGTGTACAAGAGGAAGTTAATTCTGTAGGAGATGATGATTTTGTTCTTTCAGTTCAAGATATTGTTTGTGGTAAATTTCAAGATATTTCAGAGACGTTATGGGAAGAGTGTGTGCAGAAAGATCAAAAGTGGAGAGACTTAAGAGAATGTGTTAAGAATGGTTGGCCAAGAAAGGATTTAGTGCAACTGGAATTGATTTCATTTTACAAGGTTCTGGAGGATTTAGAATTAGATGGTGATTTCCTATTTAAATCAGGGAAATGCATTCCTCCAGAAGGTATGTATGAGGTAATTTTACGCATTGCGCACAAAACACATCCTGGCATTTCTTCCATGAAGATGTTGGTGAGAGACTATTTTTGGTGGCCAGGAATTGATAAGTTTGTGGATAGGGTTGTCAGAGAGTGTGAAGAATGTTGTTCCAGTGAAAAGATGCTCAAAGTACACACACCTCCAATGAAAATTGTTAAATGGCCTTCTCAACCTTGGAAGAGGGTAGCTTTTGATATATCTGGTCCGTTTCACATGTTGCCTGAAGCATCGCGGTATGCTTTGGTTATGATTCATTATCATTCTAAGTGGCCAGAGGTGAAGTTTGTCCCAAAAGCCACCACTGAAGCTGTTATTAATTTTTTCAAAGACATTTTTACTAGGGAAGGTTGTCCTCTAGTTTTAGTAACGGATAATAGAGTTCAATTAACTTCATTGGAAATTAGTGTTTTCCTTAAAGAGTGTAATATTATCCACAGGTTGACGTCTGTTTATGAACCACATGAAAATGGTCAAGTCGAGAGATTTAATCGGGTCTTGAAGAATTTTGTGGTTGATTCTATCAAGTATGGTGTGAATTGGGTAAGTGCTTTAAGAGAACGTTAGTGGAATTATAAATCACTCCGCACTCAACTACACAAGTAAGTCCTTTCAATTTGTTAAAAGGAAGGAATCCTGCTTCTAAAGTTCTACCTTGGTGGCTAAGAGAAAAATCTCATTATTTTGTTGGTGACAAAAAGTGTGTTGATGATATTGTCAAACGTGTTGAATGTAAACAGTTGAAAGTTAAGAAATGGTATGACAATAAATGGGGTGCTAAGACACAATGTTTTCAAGTAGGAGAGTGGGTAATAATTCGTAAGCCTGGCTTAATTAGTAAGGGTTCAAACAAGTTTAGTGAACCAATTTTGATCAAAAGAGTTTTCATCAATAGTGCCATGACTCAAGATGGTAGGATATGGAATTTTAAAAGATTAGCCAAATGTCATGTACCTGATGTTTTGCGTAAAGAATTTTTGCATAAGAATGTACAATTTAGTAAAGATGATTCAATTGCCTCTCGAGTCAAAGAAACCAAACGCATTATAAATGTACCAAAGAGGTTTTTACATTCAGATTGACTGCTGCTATTTTCCGGTCTCCTATGATTTGTTTTCACATGATCTGTTCCTTGTTTTTTTTATTGTCTTGTACATATGTTTTGTTAATGGGGAGATGTGTTACATTCTCTTATGCTATGTAGTATTGTTTCTTTAATTGCATGTTCCATGCACATGCTCTGGCATGGGCTCCTGCATGAGCCAGGTTATTCTTTGAATGCATTCCAAGTTCTGATGCTGTGGTCAACAGTGCAGTCTGATACAGTTGTAACATTATAAGATAGATGCTGGTTGGAGTTTGACCTGAACAACGTGCTGCAATAAACAAAACCTTTTAAAGATTCAATTCTCTTCTTAATTACAACACACATGCTTTACACACTGCCTCTGAGATAAGCCTGTCTGCTTGTGCCAAGCTGGTAGAATTTTCCTTGGAACTTTTTTTTGAGAACTACCAACTGTTTTTCACCATGAGCAAAGCATCATCCATTGCATCTGTTGACATTGATTTTGAAGACGTGTCTTACCTCAAAGCTGCTTGCTGGAAATTTAAAGTCTCTATGAAAGCCTCACCAAGAAAGAGGTATACCAGAAGGCGCTGAAGGCCTGGGTAAAATGTAGGAGTGCCACTGAGCGTCCTGAAGAGCATAGGGAGGAGGTAGAGAATTTAGATGGGCAGCTAGAGGGCTCAGTGGGCCTGGATGGGAGGAAAGTGCCTTCCAGAGCAGGCAGCAGTGTTTCTTCAAAGGACCTGTCCCCAAGAGAGTTGGAGGACAAGGAGAGAGATAGAGTGCATAAGATGGAGCTGACCAAGCTCAAAATAGACGGGCAGATGGAGTTGGAGAATAATAAATTGGCCTTGGAGGAGGAACAAAGAATGCATGTGGAGCATGCGAGAATGTTGAGGGAATTGGAATTGAAAGTTAAGACTTTAGAAATTTCTCCCTTTGGTGGCAGGGCACCGTCCATGCCTGTAGAAACAAGTGTTTATTCCCAAGGACGTCATTAAGGAGTTTCATAAGAATGAAGATATTGGGCAATGGTTTAAGGCCTATGAGGTAGCTATGACATCCTGAGAAGGATTGGGGATCGTTGTTGTGGGGGCGGTTTCTCAGTGATGGGCGGGATACCTTATTGGATTTGCCTTCTGAAGATCAGACTTCTTATGTGAACATAAATGAAGCCTTAATATCCAGGTATGGTTTGACCCTGGAGCTTTATAGACAAAGGTTTAGGAATTGTAAGAAACTGGAGTCTAGCACTTGGGTAGAATATGTTTCTTTCTTTGGCAGAGCATTGGATTGTTTGGTGAAGGGTAGCAAAGTGAATGATTTTGAAGCGCTCTATAATTTGATTGCATGGGAGCACTTGTCCAATAATTGTTTTCCAGAGCTACACCAGCACCTTATTGATAGCAAGCTGACTAACCCTCGGAAGCTTGCTAAGGAAGCGGACTGCTGGTTGAGTACCCGGGTTATGTGGGAGACTTTGCCAAAGGTGGGCAGGGTCCCCAGCAGAATCAATCAATCAATCATTTGTAAAGCGCACTACATACCCGCGAGGGTCTCAAGGTGCTGGGGGGGGGGGCTGCTACTGATCGAACAGCCAGGTCTTGAGTATCCTCCTGAAGGTCAGCAGGTCTTGGGTCTGTCGTAGGGTCAATGGGAGGGTGTTCTAGTCTCCATACAGACCTGAGGGTAATAGTGTAGTGGAACGAATGAACCGTGACTTAAAGCAATCATTGACAGCTCGAGTTATAGGCACTAGCAGGAATTGGCTGGCCCACCTCAATGGCGTGCAGCGTGCTCTTAATAATCTCCCTAGAAGTTCTCTGGGTGGGCGGGCCCCATACGAAATGGTCCTTGGTATCAAGATGTATGTACCGGACCTTGACGGTCTAGACTCGGTGGCTGTTGCTGCCTCCTTTGACGTAGATGAACATTGCAATGTTTTACAGAATCTACAAGAGACAAGAGACAGTCTTGCGAAGGAACATTTGCCCTCCACTACGGATGATGCGTTGCAGATCCTGGTAGTTGGCTGGCTACCCCAAGTTGGAGAATTGGTCCGGGAGAAAATGGAAAACAAGAAAGAATTCGGTCCCTCTTATCGACCTCCAGTTCCAGTGCTTGGTGTGAAGGGCACAAGAACAGTCATTTTACCACCACTTCCAGGTCGTAAAGAAAACAGGTATATCTCCATTGACAATGTCAAGATACACAGAGTGGCCGATTCTTCTTAGTATGACACCGGCAGTCTCATGTCCTCCGATTGTGAGAAATTCTGTATTGGCCACTGCTTTGAATCCTGAGCCTGAGGTGGCATTCGAGATGCCTGCAATTTCTAGTCCTTTATTGAGTACATTGCCTGGTACTCAACTTGATGAAATTGACTACACCTACCCAACTGGCTTATCGATGCCTGATTTACTAACTCGTTTGGCCACAGAATCTAGATTTTCTTTTGACAGTATTTCACACACATCAGAAAAGCCCTCGCGGATTACAGTCTATGCAAGATTATTTAAAAAACATTTTTTGATTCCCCCTTGGACATATATTTGGCTGGTGCTTTTTTCGATTTACCTTTTTATGTCAATTGGTTTTGTGTTTTATTTTTTCCGAATGGTCAATGGACACTATGTCGAAGAGAGAACATGCATTTGACATCTCAATGGAACATTGGCACCCCATTCCTCCTCGCATACTGCACACAGATTGAAGAGAGACTTGGCTTTTGTTAACATCATTGCTTGGCCTGTCCTGGATGGGATTGTATGGGATGCTTTTACATTTCAAATCCATGGCCCCACTGAGGTTATAAATGTCCCTAATGTGCTTAGAGTTAACATGGGGTATGTAGTTAAACAAAACATACGTTCTGATGATTGGGATGTTCGGGCTGTAGAAGCGGTGTTTTCTGATTTGAAATATTATGCTGATTTTGATGCTGAAGATTTGTATTTAGAATCTGCTAATTATGGTGATTTATTTTGTTTCCAACATTTTGGTAACCACTACCTACATAAAACTAATTCCAGGAGGAGCACTGTAAATTATACACAATGGGAGCATTGTCCAGTTCCTATGCAAGGCAGTTCGAGTACCTTTTTGAAAAAGTACACTTATTTTACTGACTTTAATCAGTCCACTCCCACATCATTTTATTTTAAAGTGACAGAAAAGTCCATGTCCAAGGTTAGACTTACCGATACTAAGTTATTGTACTTGAAGTCCTTTCTAGACCAGCTAGCTGTTGGAGGCTACGAGTTGTGGAAGGAAACAGTTGACCTTAAATCAGTTTGGGGTTCTAAAAATTGGCAGGTACAAGGCATTGAGGCTTTGCACCGTGCATGTCTCATCCCGAATCATATGTTGTTTTTGAATTCTACCATTTCACAGACAACATGCTTTGGATTGGCTACTTCTAAAAAATTAAATACTCCTCCTTTCCCTGATTTGGAAGAATATTCAGGTTGGGGTAGTACTACAAAGTTTTTGATCAGAGAGTTGCAAACTCTATTGCTAAATTCGTCCTTTAACATATCCAGTTTGGTTCCCAAGGGTTGGTTGCTGTGGCACAGAAGTGCTGACTCGTGCCAACATCGTTTTCTGGGTTTAGCTGATGGCTTTACACAGGTCAGGGTCGATCCCCGTTTTGAGAGTGACCATTCTGTAACCACCTATTCAGTAGGCAAATTATGTCAGAATTGGCTCAAACATTCTACCTTGGCGTCAGTTAAACTGCATTTATCTAAGCTGACTAACAATGTTGATCTGAATGATGTCATAAAAGGCCCGGCTAGGGGTAGATCTAAAAGATGGATATATGGAGTTTATAATGAAATCTGGAAAACATCACAGATTGAGGCGGCTACCCGCCTTAGGTCTATAGATCAGGCTAATTTAGAAAAAGTGCTTGCAGTTGTGGATAATAGCATTAACACGCTTTCTTCCCGCATTTACACATTGGATAATATCGTGTCATCTGTTGTTGATATTGTGCAAGATGAAGTGTCTGTATTATACCATGGTCAAAGTCAATTGCGTTCTGTTATGCAGTTTGCATGGACCCTGCAGACGCTTAAGGCCGGAAAAGTGCAGTGGAATTACATGAATACCTCTTCTCTATTTGCCCCTTTTAATTTGACTGATAAGCAACGTTTGCTTTCAATGAGAGATGCAACTTTTTCCATGTTACACATTGAACGATTGGAGTCATTACCATTTTCTGTGGCAGCGGCGTCTACTGCAACGTGGCTTATCCACGGATTAATAACTTTACCGTTTGCTCTTTTAGAATTTAAAGGGAGGGCAAGGAAGTTTATCTGAAAAGTGAAGAGTGCACCGAAACACCGGATCACTCATTAATGTGTAGACATATTCAATTACACGGCTCTTGTAATCAAGAAGAGCCTAATTTAGACTGTGTTTTGAAAGGCACCCCCGTGCCCGCTGTCGTCCCCACATTCACATTACTGGCAAACAGCAGTTATTTACTTTTAAATAATGAGGATTGCTGTGGGTTAATAAAAGACATTGCTTATGTCGTTACAGTCAGTGAACATGTGGTTTGCTGTAAAAATGTGTTGTATCCACCCACGCATGGGAACTAGGATGTTTCCATCTGGCCGAGGATTCCGACCTTGAAAGCAGAGTTCAATAAGATGAGTCGCATAAGAGCTCTATTGTCCAAAAAAGAAGTTGCCCTGACATCTGCTCATGAAACATTTGTCCTTCACGTAGCTAACACCTGGACAGAGGTGCATGCTTTATTAAATACTGACCTACCATTGCATTTCGGTGATCTGATTCATACAGTCTGTAACGCATCCTCCACAACGGGGCTGGCGCACTTTTTTAAAGTAGTTAGCAGTGGGCTTGTGACTTCATTTCAGAAGATATTTGGGGTCATTCCTGCATTCTTCCATTCTATCTTTTCCAGCTTATTTGGAGGTTTTCCCCCTTTTACTGGCGCTGGCTGCAGGCGTACTTTCGCTGTTTTGTTTCATGCAAAATGGATGCACATCCTGTGTTACAAGACGAGCTATCGCGGCTGGCACTGTATCGCAACATGATGCTTGAATACTATGGAACGCTGCCGCTCGCCTCCTTAAGTGCAGTTTATGGATTATCATTTCGATTTTCCTATTTTACATGTGTCCAGCCTGTCTTTCATTGCCTGAGTTGTGATTTCGACTGGGCCCTGGATTTGTGTCTCTGCAATGTTGTGTCTCCTGAAGTGGATTTTAATCAACTCATGAGCCCCTTAGTTGCTCATGAATTGCTTTGTTCTGATGGAGGGATTATGGCCTTTGCAGCGATGCATGGAATACTGGGTCGTTGGAATATATTCACAGTGGCGCAAGATTTCTTGGCACACAGTTTCATCGAGAACCCACCGAGTTGTCCTCTGATGGTGCTAGAGGCTCCGGTAATTGAAGAGCATGTATGTTCTTTCCCGCTATTAAATTGAATGGCTGAATTATTTTCTGATGATAACAGTGACTTCTTTTTGGAAGCAGTTGCTGCTTATTTTGCATATCCGGTGCTAGGCTGAGATCTATCGATGCCTTTGTTGACATTGAACTTTTTCATTATTTTTTTGCAGCTATTAAAAACTTTTTAAGCCCCGGACCTATTAAGTTTGATTAAGGCGAACACTAAATTGTCATGATGGTGAGATTTTGGTTTTTCGGGTGACGAAAATATTTTTTTTCTAACTTACTCAAATTTGAACTGACTATCGTTATTGAACTCTGCATTTCAAAAATTAGACCCTTATCTTATCTTATCTTATCCGTGCTCGGATCATGGCAGGGTGTCATATTGATATGCTTTGCCTATATGCAGTGTTAAGTTAGCATGAGCTTATTAGGAGTTTAAACGCCATTTTACCTTTCTGCTGCTTCTGCGAACGACACATAACTCTTACTTTAGCTTTGAGCCTAGTAGAGTGTTTTGATTCACATGAGAATAATATGTTGTTACTCTGATATCAGCTTTGCTTGGTGAGCTGTGTCTGTACAGTGAGTCCTGAAACCTTCAAGGATATCTCGACACAGTGGTTGTTGTGAAGTCTCATCTTCGCACGTTCCTAGACATAACATACATGCAGCTGCGGCCAAATTCTGGCTTTTGGCGCGTTTTATATTGCTTTGCACAGAGCATACACACACACTTGATGGTGCTTTGCACGCAGAGAGCTGGTGGAAGATGATGTGATCCCTTACCACTAGGATCTGAGGTATGGGGCCGCCCTGCTAAAAACCAAAGAGACCTTCTTAGATATAATATAATATACTAGCAAGGGAGGGTGAGAATTAGGTGTTGTTTAGCCTTCTTCGCTTTAGCATTTTAACATGCTTTCACCTTTTGTACACTATGGACTAGTAACTATGCTGATTACTTTGTTTCTTATAATATGTTTGCTTGTATTAGCTAAGATACTGCGCTTGAGAACACTGCATTAGAAAATAAACATTGCAAATGTGCATGCGTCCTCATTTACTCCTTGTTCTGGATTGAAATGATTGTATAACGAAAGAGTGTTCATGTGTTCCACGTTACCTGAGGTGTTCTAAGTCCATTTTCTGGTTTGTATAAACATTGGGAGTTTGTAATAACCAACGAGACAGTGTAGCTAGTCTGGTAGGGGATTTTGGGTACTAAGGTGAGATTTGGTACACCCTAATTCAATGAGGTTCCAAGTCTCTATGCACAGTTCTGTATGAGAACGGAATCACTGCGACATGCCGATGTGCAGCACCACACACATGCATCCCCGACAAAGTTTGAAAGGAGCTCTGAAATGAGCCTCGGTCCTCTAAGAGCACCCTATAGAGACCGGTGTGCAGCATCACACCGATGTAGCCCGTCAAAGTTTGGAAGCCGCGTGAGGAGCACTGAGACGTGCCTCGGTCCCCTATGAGCGCCCTTTAGTGGCCTGTGCACAGCACCACACACATGCAGCCCTGTCAGAGTTTGAAACACGCATGAGGAGTGGTGAGATGCGCTCCAAAGGCTGCTTATGAAAATGATGCATTGTTAGAGCGCGCAACAGCAAAAATTTCAAAATAACTATGTAGACACCAGCAAAATCACCAGTTAACCGTTTAACAATGAATTTAAGTGAGGAGACAATGAAACACACTTAACTGATAATCAGAGATGATGGACTATATTATATGGAGTATTTAATGATTGGTTACAATGTTTTTTCATTCCCTAATGGTTTTCTGGGTAAAGTAGTTGTTTGTGCTGCTGTATGAATTAAAGTGGAGAAAGATGAACAGAATCCTCGCCTCTATTTCTGACATCTAATTTTTTGCATTCTAAAAGTAAAGATATCTCTGCAGTCATCCCGATTACAAAAAAGATGAAACACAAATGAATGAATGAAATGCTTTACGAGGCTGAGCACTCAAGTTAAGGAATAAAAGAAAGGCAAGAAGATGGGAATAGCGAGAGACAGAAAAAGCAATAAGAAAAGAGCAAAAAGTATAAAAAAAGATAACTAAATAAGAGAAATAGATAAACAAGTAAAATGGCTGCGGTATAATATATTCAATGGCACTTATAATACGGCGGCCAGGATATCCGTCACGTTTGTTACGGAATAACCCAACCACCGAACTCTAAATCAGGCTCTTAATACTTTGCAATGATGCTGCTGTTAACTATGCAACATTACTCAGTAGTCATGACCAAGAGACATCTGGTCGTGCATAACACACTTTTTATAATTACAAGGGCGTGAACACACTGAATGAACTACAAGTGTAGATTAAAACGCAGGGTTTAAATACACCTACACAAACACCCAGAGACTAAACCTGTAATAAACACACAAGCCTCAGTAACAGGTAGATCATACAAAGAATGATGGACATAATGAAGCAGACCTAGAGATACATGCGTAACACAGACAAGATAGGTCTTGATTTAGAGTTTGATGAACTGGGTACTCCTTCACCAGCGTGGTGGAGTACCCTGTCCAACAAACGGATGGTCTGCCTGACCTAATGCAAGTCAGCTGGATTGTTTTGTGTCCAGCCTGACTTGGGTGCTGTCAGTGTAAATACATTGGACTGCTGAGCCTCTTTAGATCAAGCATTCTGATGTATTTTTCTCTCATTTGGGGCCACCAGGGAAACCCGTTAGTACTGAACAGAAAAAATGAACCCCACTCCCTGAAAGAAAATGAATCCAGGAGAAAACTCCAAGGGTGTGAGGGTGATTAGTTATTTGTTTATAAAAACAATCTCCTGGTTTGGGAGCTTGTTTTTGAAAAACACAAAAGTTGGTTAATTGCGGCCTTAAACATAGCACCCACTAACCAATCTTCTCATGCCTTCAGAGGAGGCACAAGGGCTGTGGCTCCGCTGAAGGTACAGAGCGCCACAGAGCCCGCCGAAATCTTTAAACAAGGCAGGTGGCCTATTGGACTTAAGATCAGGCCCAGAGTCTTGATAATTGATAAGTAGAGGTGTGGAGAAAAGAGAAAAAGGTCATTAGAATGCTGCCTGTATGTGATTCATTGAATATGACAAGACGCTGCTGTGTCCCTTACCTTAACGCTGACTATTTAAAAACAAAATTGCTATATATGCTTCATTTGTTTATTTCTCCAAAGTCAGCTGAACAAGTTACTGGTTATGTTAAATCATGTCATACAGGACAAAAGATTGAGGTTAAACAAAACATCCAGTTGTCTAGAAACATACAAGGACCAAACGCCTTAGCCTGACAAAGACTATAATAAAAGTGCCCTGCTAGGGTTCATGTTCAATCCAGTTCAGGGACCATGGTGTAGGCAGGAGCTGTTGGGTTGAGATCATTTTCCATTGATGTCCCAAGGCCTGTCCTAGAATGGCTGTACAAACCGGTCCAACACTGGCGTAACGAAAAGTGATGGGGCCTCCCTGCACGGTACTTAGAGGGGCCCCCTCCGGGCTCAATCAGGAGCTCTCCGGCCACAGTCCAGTGCCAAGGGGGCCCCTTGGAGCTAGCATCCCCTCTGCACTGCGGGGGCTGCGTGGGCCTGTGTTACGCCCCTGCGGTCCAAGTAAATTCTTTTTGTACTTGACTCTCAAGTTAGTGAGGGCGAGCAGTCACAGAATTCTCAGCTTCCTAATGTTGGCTGCTCGAACTCAGAGCTCAACAACAAACCAACAGCCTCAGTAGAATGAATGACCAGCACATTGCTTATCTTGCTAAGAAAATTTACTTTACTCACTCATTTGCACCCAATACTAGATCATTCAGAAACAAGTCAATGTCTATAGCCTGTTAAGTTGGCAGGTGCTGTTCTTACTCATGTCTATCCCTCTCCTCCTATTATCAGGTTCCTTCTCCCTGTTCTGATCCCCTCTTCTCTAGTGGCTTTTAGGAGTAACATGAATACAGTACAGGTGCAGTTTATTCACCCAATGGGCATGTGCTCTCAGCCCTAAGGGTTTATCCCCTTCACAGGTTGAGTCAGTCCTTTCAGGGTAACTTTCCATCTGCCCAGCACTCGAAGGGCATACCTGCACACTTGAGAGAGCAGTGGCCCACCAGCAGGCTTTTGTCAAGCTCTTTCGACCTGGGTGCATGTCTGCATTCAGTAGGGCACCCACTCCTCCTTTTCGTTGCAGTTGCCTGAAGATCAGCAGTCCCGAAGGTATAGCGGTCACACCTGGCCTGTTGGTAAGTGCAGCCCATCTGGACCTTCCCCCCATCAGCAATTTAGCCCAAATTGTGGCCGGCTGGACCACAGGCGTAGCCTCAGGCAGGGTTTTCGACACGTGGGCAGTTCTAACAGGGCAAAGCATTGTATGTTCCCCCAGTTACTAAAAAAACAGCATACGTCTTGGCTGCTTTATGCTACAGCCAAAGTCTTCTGCAGCTTTTCCGTCTAATTTTTCAGTCTGCAAAAAAATGATATCCTGTTTTTCTGCACCCGGTAAATCCAGGTGCAGAAAAACCTCACAACTGATAATCAGGTGGAATGAAATGAACACATGAAAGTACGCCTTAATTTCATTGCGCTTGGTTCGCCATAGTTGAGGGATAGGTCTAGGCATAGGCCTCGGAACACACAGTAGATCAGGGTGAAGCTGGGGCTATCAATCGAAATCCTGGATATCAGAGACAAGTAGTGGGTAACTCAGGGCAGGGGAAAACGACTGTTATCCATGGAGGGGACATTCCCGTCCCAGAAATCTACATTACAAATGAATTAATAGTAATATATATATCTGTTTTGTGCCAGCGCATATGACTTTAAAAATTGACAGGGTACATGTACCCTTTATGAACTAATTAAAACTGTGAAAATTCTAAAAATCCTCTCAGTTTACCATTCTACTCTTTGCTGTGTCGGAAAACTAGCTCAAATTTTTCAAAATTCTATATTGATTTGGCTTGTGAATTATATTTTTGCAAAACTACACGTATTAACTATTTTATTTTAATACTACAGGTGATTGAAATTATGAACGAAGAAAGCAAGATTTAGCACCAGGCAACTGAAGGCCGATACCATAAGAAGGATTGTTTTGAAAAAATTAAGGATATCCAGCGTTCTGAGTTTGAAACTGTTTCCAAAATCTAGGTGTGGTGAGGAACCTTACGCTGATAAAAGTACTGTTCCTGTAAGTGAATTTTCCAACTTTGTGTTTCATTAACCCAGAACAGAACCATATCTGAGCACACAGCATCAGAAATAATGTGGAAAGATCAGTTACTTCAGCATCCTCATCTGAAATATTACCAGAAAGACAAATTGCCTCAGCATGACAGAATAATGTTCATCTAAAGACTCATCCAATTCCCGAGAAGAAGCACACGCTGGTTAAAAGAAAGTTATAACAAAAGGTTTCTTCTGCATACCATTAAAGAAAAGACTCTGAAAGAAGACTCTGAAGCTTACAGGTCCAACAGCCAAAAGCACAGAAATTCAAAATGACCCTTGCTCAACAACCAGTTTTAACTACTGGTGCAACTTTGAGACTTTCTGCCTCTGAATATAACACCTCGAGCAACTCTCCTCACTTTAACAAAACCCTTAAAAATTCACCACTTTATTTTGTTCAAGACCATCTCACATATATGTTTCCTTTTTATTCTGTACTGTTCTGCAATTCTATGTAAATTGCCTCAACATTATCTGTTGTGCAGGAGTGATGTGTAAAACTTTTGAATATAAAACGAATTAAGTGAACACCGTGGTGCTATATGTAATGTAAATAGATCCCCATCATCTGAACAACTAGAAACTTGGCACCAAACACAGGAAGGTTAACAGGAACTGATGTTCTGCGACTGATGATCACAATACTACTGTGCATGTTCTGGCGTCTTTAGTTACCACCATTATGCCAGTGCAAAAATGTACTTAACGTTTAATCATTAAATATCTGATTAATACCTTATCACTGCTTTGCTAAGAACCTAACAAATGAATGTGAGAAAAACTTCGGATACAAAATAAGTTGCTGCCGGACAGGCCATAACCTAAAGCCCAATATACTCCGCGAAAAACATTTTGGCTGGTGCTATAGATCTGCTTCCATATATATTTTGCTCATTTCAAGTGTTAAGATTACATACAATTTCATTTAGAGATTAATGCTGAACATTATTTAAAAAAGCCCAGACTCTAGAATCTGGTTCACTCTTACCATTGCATATAAGCAAGAGAAAACCAAACCTGGAGCATTAACTCTAGAAATAAATATTATAAAAACATGGACTGCAAGAACTAAATCAGTCTATACACCAGCTTCGCTCATCGCACAGTAACCCAAACTAGGGAAAAAAGATATAAGTGCCAAAAAATATTTAGCAGAAAATCTCACTGCACTGAACATGTGAGAATGCACACTAGGGAAAAACTCTCTCAGTGCCCTGAATGCCCGAAAAGTTTCAGCCGTAAATCTTATCTCATTGAGCATTTGAGAATTCACACTGGGGAAAAACCTTATCAGTGCTCTGAATGCCAGCGAAGGTTTTATATTAAACAGAGTCTTTTCCGACATGCAATAATTCACTCTAGGGAAAAACCTTATCAGTGCTCTGAATGCCAAAAGAATTTCAAACGTAATTTTCTTCTAACTGCACATCTGAGAATCCATACTGGGGAAAAACCTTATCAGTGCTCTGAATGCCAGCAAAGGTTTCGTACTAAACAGAGTCTTACTCGACATGCAGTATCCCACACTGGGGAAAAACCTTATCAGTGCTCTGAATGCCAGAAATGTTTTAGTGAAAAAAGAAGTCTCACCCTCCATACAAGAACCCACACTGGGGAAAAACCTTATCAGTGCTCTGAATGCCAGAAATATTTCCGTGACCAAAGTGGTCTCACTCAGCATACAAGGACCCACACTGGGGAAAAACCTTTTCAGTGCTCTGAATGCCAGAAATGTTTCAGTGGCAAAAGCAGACTCACTAAACATACAAGAATCCACACCGGGGAAAAACCTTACCAGTGCTCTGAATGCCAGAAATGTTTCAGTAAAAAAGGCACTCTTATTCAACATACAAGAATCCACACTGGGGAAAAACCTTATCAGTGCTCTGAATGCCAAAAATATTTCAGTACCCAAAGCAGTCTCGGCCAGCACACAAGAACCCACGCTCAGAAAAAACCTTATCAATGCTCTGAATGCCAAAAATGCTTCAGTGGAAAAAAAAGTTTCACTCAACATACAAGAACCCACACTAGCTAAAAAGCCATAAGTGCTCCGAATGCCGGAAATGTGTCCGTGCCCAAAGAAGTTTCACTCAGCCTACAGGACCCCACACAGGGGAAAAACCTTATCAGTGCTCTGACTGCCATACATGTTTCAGTGACAAAAGCAGTCTCACTCAGCATACAAGATCTGACCCTGGGGAAAAACCATATGAGTGGTCTGAATGCCAGAAATATTTCAATGACCAAAGTGGTCTCACTAAACATACAAGAACCCACACTAGGGATAAACCTTATCAGTGGTTTTAATGCCAAACATATTTTAGCCATACATCTCTTACTGAACATGTGAGAATCCACACTGGGGAAAACCCTTATCACTGCTCTGAAAGGCATACAAGATTGAGAGTTGAGATTGTTACAAGCACCATATCAAACACACATGCTCCAAAATGATCATCAGTGCCCTGAAGGCCATAAAAGCTTCAATTTTAAACACAATCTCACTCTACATGAGCAAACAGACAGAGAAAAGTGAATGACAGAAATACCTCTCTAAACATGGGAGACTCCATTCTGGGGACTGCTGGAAAAGATTCATTCAGAAAAGGTATCTCATTCTTCATCAGAGACTCCACAGTGGGGAAAAACATTTTCATTGCTCCGAATGGCAGAAAAGCTTCTATCTGAAAGCCATTCTTATGTAACATGAGAGAATCCACACTGGGGATAATCCTTATGAGTCCTCGAAATACAAGTAAACTTGTGGTTACAAATTACTTCTCACTTGACATGAACAAACTCACACAGGGAAAAAGCCTGATGGATGTTCTGAATGTCAGATAAGGTTTATATGGCCGGGATGCCCGCCACCCCCTCTCAACACAATCCCCAAGGATGGGAGAGAAGTCGGACACAAGTTTGAACTTTTGGAAGGCGGGAGGAAGTCACCCTCCCAGCCGTATTTATTAAAATATGAAACAAAATTTAAAACATTAAAATAAAAGTTTCATAATTATGTACAATTTTACATTTATTACATTTCGATGAAGACATGTTCTTTGGCTAACCTTAACAGATCTCTAATACAAAGGTTTCCTAGCCGAGTCTAACATCCTGCAAATGCAAACATTCTAAATTAAAATTGTACATCCTAGCATTAAGGGCCAACGGCAAGGTCTTAACTGGTGTCAGATCCCTACTACCAAAACTCTCGCCCTCACAGTGTGAGTGGCGCATGCGCAGAGGACTCTACCCTCGTTGCCAACTGTAACTTCCCTTGTCGTGGTGGGGGGCCCCCTTTCCACTCGACGCCATCTTAAAGGTCGTCCGAGTTCCCGTGTGAGGTATCTGTAGGAAGGACAGCGTGGACTCCCCCCATCCCCACACTCTCTATCCGCCGTCGCGGATATCCGGCCCCCGGGAAATTAGTAGGAGGGGCATCTAGCCGCCTCCCCCCCCTGGGAGGGGCCTATGGCGTCTCCCCCTAGGCGACCCATCCTTAGTGGGTGCCGCCTCCCCGTAGGAGGGGCCAATGGCCGCCTCCCCTCGGGCGCTCCCATCCATTGTGGGTGGCGCCCCCCTCTAGGGACCTTGAAATTACTGCTCACCGATCATGACCTTACCGCCCGACCAAAATAAATACGACAGTTGTTTACCTACTAAAGGAAAAAATTCTGACATTTCCTCGATGCGTCATCGACTGCTCACTCCTACCAAGAAAAAACATTATCCTACAGGCAGAAGTCATATCCTTATCATAAATATTCCTTTACTTTTCTACAAAGGAAAAAAGGTCTACTCAGCAAAACTGTATTTAAAACCAACATTGCCATAAGGGGCTGGTGGGTGGGTCAAAATTATTGCTTGTTCCGTCGAGGGCTCACGAGCAACGAGTGGGTGCAGCCTTCAGAGCACAGGAACAAGAGGACGCTTCTTCGGATTCCCGCTCTATTTATTCTTCTGCGGGAGGGCGTGTACCCTCCTCCGGTACGCCTACTGGGCGTGGTCTTCGGTGTAGGTGTCTAGGACAACCCCTCGGGCGGGAAAAGGCGCGCCCGGGCTACGCCGCTTCGGGCATACCAGCCGAGCCACGCCCCCCACCCAAAAATGGCTTCCCAGGGGGATCGGGGCACCCAACCATACGTTCGGGGGGACCGAGTGGTCGCCCCTTTCCATATGGCCGGGATGCCCGCCACCCCCTCTCAACACAATCCCCAAGGATGGGAGAAGTCGGACACAAGTTTGAACTTTTGGAAGGCGGTAGAGAGTCACCCTCCCGGCCGTATTTATTAAAATATGAAACAAAATTTAAAACATTAAAATAAAAGTTTCATAATTATGTACAATTTTACATGTATTACATTTCGATGAAGACATGTTCTTTGGCTAAACTTAACAGATCTCTAATACAAAGGTTTCCTAGCCGAGTCTAACATCCTGCAAATGCAAACATTCTAAATTAAAATTGTACATCCTAGCATTAAGGGCCAACGGCAAGGTCTTAACCGGTGTCAGATCCCTACTACCAAAACTCTCGCCCTCACAGTGTGAGTGGCGCATGCGCAGAGGACTCTACCCTTGTTGCCTACTGTAACTTCCCTTGTCGTGGTGGGGGCCCCCTTTCCACTCGACGCCACCTTAAAGGTCGTCCGAGTTCCCGTGTGAGGTATCTGTAGGAAGGACAGCGTGGACTCCCCCCCATCCCCACACTCTATCCGCCGTCGCGGATATCCGGCCCCCGGGAAATTAGTAGGAGGGGCATCTAGCCGCCTCCCCCCCTGGGAGGGGCCTATGGCCGTCTCCCCCTAGGCGACCCATCCTTAGTGGGTGCCGCCTCCCCGTGGGAGGGGCCAATGGCCGCCTCCCCTCGGGCGCTCCCATCCATTGTGGGTGGCGCCCCCCTCTAGGGACCTTGAAATTACTGCTCACCGATCATGACCTTACCGCCTCAGGCCGGATAGTTGACCGACTATCCGGCCCCCCCAACTCCTCCTAAAGGTCATGCTTCCTCAAACCCCTTAGCCATGCTATGAAGTCTCCTATGAGTAAATCATTCCCCTCCCTGGACAGGTGAAGCCCATCATTCAGATACATGAGATCACCCCGAATACACCCGTGAGGAATGCTATGCAACTGCGAAGAGCGAAACAATTTACCAATTTTATTATTAACCCTTTTCACCGAATGGTTCAGTGCTGACACTGAAATGCCCCCCTGGAGGCATTACCTTCCTGGGTATCATGTGGGACCAGGCAATCGTGCACCCCGGGATTCTTTTAGCCAACCAGCTAACAGCAGACAAAATTTGTTCGAACAACACTCGTCTACCCAGTGTCACCAAGTCATTGCCCCCCAGGTGTACTATGACTACAGATGGCGGTGACCTTTTCCGCCCTAGGAGACCCTCAAAAAATGATTCGAATTGGTCAAAACAGAGCCCGCCCTTCCCATGAAAGGTCAGTCTGTGCCCGTATTCCCCAGCTGCGTGAGTCGTGTCACCTGCTTTGAATACGTCCCCGGCGCGCCTCACATATGAGTGGCCCACGACCCATACCACTCTCTCTCCAGACGGTGATCCTTGACCGCTGGTCTCCTGGTGCTGGGTCGACTGCAAATTCCGCCCTGTGTGATGAGGAAATATGAATTTTTATGATCAATTGTGTCCCCTATGTTAGACCCCAACGGCTCCATGTACGTGCTACAAGTACATGTATGTTCCCTCCACTTCCAGCTATGAAGACGCAAATACATTTGCGTCCAACGTTAACATGTCCTCTTTCAGACCCACCATGAATGGGTCGAATATTCCGTTCCTAAGTATGCCTTGCCAACGTCTTTATGTGGTGTACTTTACACGTTTTTCAGCTCTGGCGAGTTAGGCCCTGAATTCTGCCATCGAGCCTTTTCTTGCCTTCTGCCTCTGAATGCTTCAGCCTGGACCTGCATCTGTATCCGTGACCTTTGTCTTACTCCCTGCGCGGCTAACGGTGCTTGGCTCGGCCTGTTGCCTGCCAAGACTGTATTCAGCCTTCAAGTTATCTGCTCCGCTCCTCGAAAAATACATTCCTGTCTAGTAGTTAAGGTAAACATCCTTCCAGCCGCAGAGCAAAGGGCCCGGCCTCACTGTCTCCATGCAAGTAATTCATAGCTCCTGTTACCATGGTAGGCCCATGCTCCCTCGCATCTCATGCAGACACGTAGACGCTTATACACGCATTAGCAGTCAGTATAGAATAGCCTCTGCCCGAGAGACCTTTTCCTTCTAGATAATACAGTTCCTTAAACACAAGATATTAGATACGATTTGGGATTAGGTTGATCTGACATCCCAGACTTCTGTCTCCTCATGTAGGGCTAAATGTCAAGTCCCCTTCACCCTCCAGTTTACACGTCAATCACACGTCATGCTGCTGCGCGCACATCTCTGCCATATATTTCTGCTGACACTGCAGGATTCTTCTATGGATCCACCCACTTGTGACATCCTCATAATGACGTTTCTAGTACACGCCTATTGTAACGCCTTTTTCATTACGTATGTGTATTCTTATCTCTCCTCTCAGCTGTTACGCCTTCTGCATCTGCCTTTACTGTAATGCATTGACTATATATATGATAAACTGTCAATAAAGTATTGTCTGTCCCTTCCCGAACCTTCGTGGTGACGGAATTGTGATATACCTGGTTCGAACCAATTCCTTTATAAGGAATAAAACCCCTTTTAAAACCTCAAATACCACGGATTCTGCCTCTTATTTTTGACTGAGTTATTCTTATTGAACTTTACCGCATAAATTCCATATAGGTAATTAAAATTTACCACATAAGACCCCTCCCCCACCCCACGCGCCGGAGGTGCGTTGCAGGCCCGGTCCCCTGCCACAGCCGGACGGACAACTACGCGTACCCGCAGGATTTCCTGTACCTCCCTCAGGCCAACGGAGGTGACTGAGGCTGCGATCAACACCCAGGCGAGGCGGTGAGGAGTGCGGAGGATCCCGACCAGAGCCTAGCTGAGAGAGCAAGATCCGAGGTATACAGAGGCCCACCAGGTTCCGAAGTTCCGAAGTACCTACGTCACGAGTCGAGTCGAGTCCAGTTTGGTCCAGTCCAGTCCAGAGTTTCCGAGGCCTTCCGTTCCGTGCTTCCCGGTGAGTACCATTGCTGGGGACGCATCTAGACGTGCGCATTAATTTGTGCCGGTCAAGACGGGTTTGGGTACACAGACCTGGTCTGCACTGTTTAGCAGTGTATCTGTACTGTTTAGCAGTACATCCAGTATTATGCAGTTAGCCAGTTTTATTCTAATCATTGTTGTTCGTTTTAAAATGTTTTAATGTGTTTCAAAATGTCGTGGTATGAATGAGTGTTCGATTTTCATTACTGTGTTTATTGTATTAACTGTGTTCAAGTCCGAGTAGGAATCAAGTAGCCAGATTTTTAAGATGCCGCTATTCTCCAAATTAAGACAGATAAAAACTAGAAAAGGGGTACTCGAGGAAGCCGTTCCCATTCCACCTAGAGACACTCCAGGGTACTTTATGTACCACAAACATGGCCTAGATGCTGTATTATATCTTGATTTATGGGTGGACTACACCAAGGATCTAGCAGAGAATCAGAGATGGCCCGCTGCTGGGACATGGGACGCAGATTGCATCATGAGAGTAGAAGAAGCATTATGGAAAAAGAAAGCCAGACAGTCACAGAAAGATGCCATTGAATTATGGCGTAAAGAATCGCATAGGCGTACAGAAAAAGCACTCAGAAAAGAAGAGAAAAGTAGAGAGGATCCAGACAAGGCCCGAGAAAATGTATTAGTTGAGGAAGGTATTCGAGTAAAAACAGAGCAAGTAGACAGACAACGAAACACCCTTATGAATGGTATGTATCCTCTTCTGGCCGAGGGTTTACCTAAGGCCACCCCGGAAGTACCAAAAGATCTGCCACCTCCATTGCTCCCGACTAAATTGCATCACAAGACCGCAAAGGACATTTTCCTTTCTTCCTATCTAGACGATGTAGCCCCCGAATATGTTAATGTCGCACCGCCACGCACACCTCCTGCTGGTGGCGCTCGAGCCCGAGATAATCAACCCCCACCTCCGCAGCAAACTACTCCTCCTCCCGTTCCAACTCTTGCGCCCGTTCTTCCACTTCTTCCTGCACCTATTCTCCCTACTTTACACCCAACGAATCCTTTTGGATCTGGCACCTCAGGAGGTGCAACAGGTTTTCAAACGCCACCACAAGCACATCGATTGACTTATAGGGATTTAGCGCAGCAACGTACACCTCAATCAGCCGATTATGACATATTTAGAGAACGTCTCGCAGACTGTAGATATGATCCAGTACCCGGTAAAAAGAATGACGACAGAATGATGCTCGCATCAGTACGATTACGACGAGTTACAAACTTTTTATTGTTATTACCCGGAATGGTTGATCATCTAGACAGAATATATCATTTTGTTCAAACTGGGGAAGGCCCTGAAAGTATTGGCGAGGCCATGGCTTACCAAAAAGTTGACACTCAAGGCAAGATATTACGGTTTTTCATAAACTGCCTAATAAGAGAACAAGATAGGCCGGGTGTAGACCCGGAAGAAATGAAAGCACTTAATAGATGGGGTCAGAATATAGCAGACGGGAACCATGATAAACAGAGTTGTATAGAAAACATGTACCGAAGGATCAGAAATGCAGTAATAAAAATACATGAAAGAAGACAGCCAGAACCAGAAATAGATTCAGACAAGATCGAATCCTCAGAGGAGGAGGAACCAACAGAAAAGACAACAGGACAATTACAATTACCAGCTAGAGAAATGATAGCTTATGTAGGTAAAGGAAGATCCTTTAATAATTCAATGCGTCCAGTACGTCCAGAAAGTAAAAGAATTTTTCAGGCAGCCATGTCTAATCCGAGAACACCTGAACACTTATTTCAGGCCACTGATAAAATACTTCAAGAACGAATGGGGTACCATGTACTCGATTCTATGGACGAACAAGAATTAGCCAGGTCAGCAGTACAATGGGCTGACAGTTCTGATAAATATAGTGATGATGCGCTAGCACACACGTTTTTGAATCTTACACCAGGCGAACAGCGCTTAGCTGGTATGTATATGATACAACACCTACTCATATTGTATAAAAGCCAACACTCCGATCCAGGTCCCCTGCCTGATATATTAATAGAACTACTCATGAATAAATGGAGAGGTCTAGGTACCGATCTAATTAAAATAATTCTAGAACATCGGCACAGATATAGTGCCTTCCTGTGTCCACAGCCTGATTCGGCTCCATCCATGGAAAGAAAAATGTATTACATAGACAGACAGAATCCCTTACGAGAAGTGCACCCGTTTAAGAATGATGATAATACTTTTAGACGCGTGTTTGTGTACACGCCCATAACTAAAATAGAACTATTGGAAATGAAAAAATTAGTGCCCAGCCATGACAAAGATCCAGCAGGTTTTCACCGTGAAATAAAAGACATGTTACTCATGGGTGATTATACCTATCCTGACATTATGAAAATATTGAAAGTATTATTGCCCGCCGGTATTTACGAGAAACTTAAGGAAAAAGAATGGGAGGTGGGAGAGCAAAAGATTGATTGGGCTGCATTAGAAAACGAAGAAAATACCCGAGTCGCCAGCCTAGGACTTGGGGATAAAGTTAAGGCATTACCAGGATTGTTAGTACAAGTATTGCCACGTTTATTAACTACGAAAAAGGAAGACTGGGGTGCAATCTCAGCCTGCAAACAGAAACCCGATGAAGACACTAGTGATTTTTATACCAGATTCGAAAAATGTTTTGGTATTAATAGCGGCCTGAAAGCAAGTAGCGAATCATATCCACATCTTTTTGTAACAAAATTAGTCGAGAATTCCGTGCCCCAGGTTAAGAACAGAGTACTGAAAGTCGAGAGTACTTGGCAAGCTAATACCCCTTCACAAATGTTACAAATGTTACAGTACCACCAGAATAGAATTAGAGAAGAACAAGAACACGAACAAAGACGTATGAAAGACACTAAAATGAAAATGTTAGTTGCTCAGTCAGTTCCAGCTGACAGTCATAAAAAGGGTGCGACACAGCCCAGTAATTCGACGGCTCCTGTTAAAGGAACATGTAACTATTGCAAACAGCCAGGTCATTATATAAACGATTGTGCAGTTCTGAAACACAATATCTCCACGGGTAAAACCAAGGAGAGACCGCGTCCACCTAGACAAGATCAGGCCCAACAACAAGTACCCCAGAATATACAGCCTATGCAAGGTTCACAACAGACCGTAGCAGTACCACAGCCACAGCCTATTGCCGCAACACAAAACACGACACAACAGATGTATCAGTATGCACAAAATGACTACCCCGATTATCAGCGATACACATGAAACAGCCTAGAGAGGGAGGTTGGCTTGCCTCTTATTGAGGTTCCTGTAGATCAAGAGGGTCCTTATGTACACAGTCAGGTATTAGGGAAAGACAGAAAGTTTTTAATTGATACAGGGGCAAGCAGAACAACTATTAGTCACGATGAGGTTCCAGGGGCACCCCTCTCAGGCTCACAGAATGTTTCCCTTGGATTTTCAGGAAAGCCTATTATTAACGAAGTATCGCAACCTCTTCCTCTTGCAGTTGGTCCTCTGACACGGACTACTGATTTATTGCTTACAAAATCATGCCCAGAAAACTTGCTAGGTATAAAGACACTGAAAGCTCTAGGAGCTATAATATGCTGTTCTCCGGAAGGAGTACGATTATTCTTGCGAGATTTTAAAGGTCACTATGTGTTGAGAGACATGGATCACCGGTTACAGAATGTCCCTGCACATTTATGGGCACAAGGCCCTACTGATGTAGGTTGTATGCACATTACACCATATCGAGTCACACTCAAGGCAGGAGTGGTATTACCACGAATTAGACAATACAAGTTACCTCCAGATGCTGTAGTGGCTTTACTGCAAATCATTGACGAGCTCATTGCACAAGGAGTGGTCGTGGAAACTGACTCCAATGTATGTAATTCTCCTATCATTCCAATTCTTAAACGTACTGATCCAAATGCATCACTAGTTTATCAATTAGTTATTGATCTGCGCGAACTGAATAAATGCATTGTACCACAGTATCCCGTGGTTCCAGATATCTCTTCATTACTGACAGCTATTGATTCGGAAGCAACGTTCTTTACTGTAATTGACCTCAAGAACGCCTTCTTTAGCGTCCCAATCGATCCGGAAAGCCAATACTTGTTCGGATTCTGTTTAAATGGACGAAGTTTCAAATTTGCACGCGCACCTCAAGGATTCACAGAAAGCCCCAGCATCTATAGCCAAGCACTGAAAAGACAACTTGACAGTATCCAAATGCCGGTTAACACTGCCCTGCTTCAGTATGTCGATGATCTGCTGATCACCGCCCAAAGCGAACCTGAATGTGAAAAAGCATCACTGACGGTTTTACATTTTCTGGCCGACAAGGGGCACAAGGCTGCAATTCTGTGTTCAGCAAGTTGTGTACCTTGGTCACTTGCTGTCCAAAGGGGGGAGACAGCTCACACCTGACCGCATCCAGTTAATTGTAAACATGTCACCACCCAAGACACAAAAGGAGGTGTGGGCCTTCATAGGCCTCACTTCGTACTGCAGACAATGGATTCCCCAATATGCATTTCTAGCAAAACCACTCATTCAGTTGACAACCCAGGAGGCAGCGACATCGACTGTCCTCCCTTGGACTCAAGAACATACACAAGCTTTTGAGGACTTAAAGAAAGCCTTATGTCAAGCACCTGTCTTAGCAACACCATGTTACAGTAAGCCTTTTACACTTTTTGTCACAGAGCGTGAAGGTACTGCATTGTCAGTACTCACTCAGGAACAAGCAGGTTCACACAAACCATGTGCTTGCTTTTCTAGCACATTAGATCCAGTAGCCCAGGCCCTGCCTGCGTGCTTAAAGTCAGTTGCAGCAACAGCTCTAGCAATCAGACAAAGTGACTCAATAGTGTTAGGACATCCATTGACAGTACAAGTTCCACATTCTGTGGAAGTTCTTTTAAACCGTACACAGACCCAGCACTTGACTATAGCACGACTGACAGGTTATGAATTGACATTGTTTCAGCCACACATAGAAATCAGACGCTGTAGTACACTAAATCCTGCCACACTTTTGCCATTAAGTGGCACAGACCCATTGGCACATGATTGTATTGAAGTCATTACTATTACGACGAAACCCAGACAAGACTTGACAGACATTCCATTACCAGATCCAGACCTGACACTTTATGTGGATGGTTCATGTATGAGAACAAGTACAGGTGAATTAGTGGCCGCTTACGCAGTCACGACAGACACCGAAGTTGTTGAAACAAATTGTATCGACACCTTGTCAGCTCAAGCAGCAGAGCTTATCGCTCTGACACAAGCCTGTATTCAAGCCAAAAATAAGAGAGTTAACATATACACAGATTCACGTTATGCATTCGGAGTCGTTCACGACTTCGGAGTCCTCTGGCGAGAGAGAGGTTATTTAACTTCTCACGGTGCCAACATCCAACACGGTCCCCTCATTCAAGCTTTGTTAGATGCAATACATCTGCCTACTGCGATATCTATCATGAAGTGTAAGGCACATACAAAAGTCACCGATACCATCTCCCAGGGTAACGACCTGGCAGACCGAACAGCTAAGCAAACTGCCCAGAATCGAACTCATGCAACTGACTTGACAAAAACAATAGTTCCGACATCGACACATTGCATGACAGTCAGGGATCCCGCCCATGATGTAATTGACATACAGACACATGCTACACCAGACGAAATCAAGAAATGGACTGAACTAGGAGGGATCCAAACAGATCAGGGATGGATGACGAAGGGAAAATCTACATGGTTTCTCCCCGACTCTATGGTTCAAGTTATCATTAACACGATACATAGTCCAGCACACCTAGGAGAAAAAGCTATGCTAGACAGTATTCAAAATATATGGTTCAATAAACACTTACGAGCAGCAGCCAAACAGAAAGTGCGTACTTGCATGATTTGTTGTCAGTTCAATCCAGGTAAAAGCATTCCTGTAGAGCAAGGTGGATTTCAACCTCCCGATCACCCTTTTGAAGTCCTCCAGATGGATTATATCCAGATGGAACGTTGTCGAGGATTCAAATATGTCCTCGTAGTCGTATGTGCACTTTCCCGATGGACAGAAGCATATCCAGTCCCAGATTACACTGCTCCGACCATTGCTAAGCAGCTGGTTCGCGAATTCTTCCCACGGTACGGTTTGCCCCGTATCGTGTACTCAGATAACGGTCAGCCATTCTCATCCGAGCTTGTGAAACACATTACACTCCTGTTAGGCTATCAGTGGAAATTCCACTGTGTCCGGCATCCCGAGGCGGCAGGTCTCGTGGAGCGCCATAATCAGACTCTGAAAATCCGACTTTCAAAAATCTGCAGAGAGAAAGGCGTTGACTGGATAGTAGCTTTGCCAGTTGCGCTCTTCTACATGAGAATGATAGCGCATTCTCGAACAGGGCTATCCCCGTATGAGGTGGTCTTCGGTAGGCCACCGAATATGTGGGGGACGCCTATACCTCGTAAAATAACGGATGTTGACTGTATTATGCTGACAGATTACCTTGCTTCCTTGATGTCTGCACTACAATCTTGTCGTTCACAGGTAGCTGCAGCCTTCCCCGACAACACCGAGGTGAAGCCCCATGAAGTGGTTCCTGGGGATTTCGTTTTTGTGCGGAATTTTGACCGAAGAAGCCCGCTGGAGCCCCGCTGGCAAACACCGAAATTGGTTCTTCTGACGACGAGGACCGCCGTGAAAATTGAGGACCGGAAAGGGTGGCTGCACTCGAGCCACATAAAAAAGTTTCATGGACTTCCTTCTGATTTGAACTCTCAGTCCTGCCCTCCTCCACAGACTGACTCAAAACTCCCCCTGGTTGAGAAAACCGCTTCCCAAGAGTACAAACTGAAACTCCGGTCTAGCAAGTCAGACAGTTTAATTGTTTAAGTCCTCCCCTAGGTGAATCGGTTAAATTAGTTCCTGACATGTATCCCCTAGACCGAAATAGAGAGAGAGAAAGACAGAGACAGCTCAAGAAACGTGCATATTGTAAATCACTTCGTAGTCACTGTATAGTGACATTACTGATTATGTTTTTTCTAAGTCTTCTGATTATTGCTGCCAGTATACTATTGCACATCTACTACCCTATTTTCAAGCGTGCACATTCTGCTTTCAACGTCACTGCCGAGCATTCTTTTAGTGAATTACCTCCGCATGAATTGTCCTACAGACTTGCGCTGCGCAACAATACATTCATTAGTATGTTACATCACTCCCATCAGACCAACAACGCTACAAATTGTTGGATATGTGGCCGACTCCCTCCTTACCAGAAATACAAGGGAGTTCTGCCCCTCTTTCCGTACCCGTTCACACACAATGGATCCTGTGGTGCATGGTTTAGATTGATTAATTCCTTGAATTCAGATTCCGTAGTTTACCAGGGTAACTGGGTATGGGGAAACCTGAACACAGTTCTGCATAAAGTATGTTTCCCTGACAAGGAGGGTTTACCAAAAAGGACAGGAACTGATCTAGAAAATTAAGTATATGGATTAGGTAACTTTACACTTAACCTCATGATTCTCAGTGTTGAATCCGAAACAGAACCAGTCTTGCCCGCCATGTCCGTACTTCCAGTCAAAGGTGAATTATGTGTCAGAAAGAATGGTTCAGTACACCTGGGTCATAGTAGATGTACTACTGTGATTGAATTCAGTGATAAGGGCAAGTCTACTTTCAAAGCTTCACGTCATTCCTACTTCATTTGTGGTCATACCGCATATATACGTCTACCTCTAGATTGGGATGGTACCTGTTACATTGCATTCCTTCTGCCACCTGTTTTCCTAGCCCCTCCTGATTACCATAGGAATACCCATCTAGTACACAGTAGACCCCAGAGAGATCTCCCGATTGTCGACTACACTGAAACGGCATGGGAGCAATACACAGACTTCAATAAAGGTTTCTTTCCCTACTTAGGTGCTGTTTTTAATAGTAAACTGATACGCAAATTAACTAGAACCCTCGAAGCAGTAGTGAATGAAACTACTTCTGCCCTAGGCAACTTAACAGAGGAGCAGTTTGCTATGCGGATTGTTGTTCTTCAAAATCGTCTTGTCCTTGACGTCATCCTAGCCGATAGGGGCGGAGCCTGTAGAGTCATCGGATCGAGCTGCTGTGTTTTCATTCCAGAAAACGCGCCATCAGTATATAAAGCCATAACCCGTCTTCATAAGATTGCAAGTTTGATACACCAGAATCCAGGCACCTGGACTTGGTCCGGTTGGTTCTGGACTACGTTGACAGCCTGGGGATGGAAGGTCCTATCCTTCCTAGGCATTACCCTTCTCATAGTATTCAGTTGCTGCCTATGTCTACAATGTGGGCCAGCGATTTGCGGCCTGTGTGCCACATCATGTATTCCACATTCAAGTTCCCATTCAAAACGCCATAAGAAGAAAGAAGAGCAAATGATGTTACGGGAGCAGATTGATAGGTTCATGAGGATCGATATATCATGAAGGGTCCGTAGGGGACAAGGAGGGAATGAGGAAATATGAATTTTTATGATCAATTGTGTCCCCTATCTTAGACCCCAACGGCTCCATGTACGTGCTACAAGTACATGTATGTTCCCTCCACTTCCAGCTATGAAGAAGCAAATACATTTGCGTCCAACGTTAACATGTCCTCTTTCAGACCCACCATGAATGGGTCGAATATTCCGTTCCTAAGTATGCCTTGCCAACGTCTTTATGTGGTGTACTTTACACGTTTTTCAGCTCTGGCGAGTTAGGCCCTGAATTCTGCCATCGAGCCTTTTCTTGCCTTCTGCCTCTGAATGCTTCAGCCTGGACCTGCATCTGTATCCGTGACCTTTGTCTTACTCCCTGCGCGGCTAACGGTGCTTGGCTCGGCCTGTTGCCTGCCAAGACTGTATTCAGCCTTCAAGTTATCTGCTCCGCTCCTCGAAAAATACATTCCTGTCTAGTAGTTAAGGTAAACATCCTTCCAGCTGCAGAGCAAAGGGCCCGGCCTCACTGTCTCCATGCAAGTAATTCATAGCTCCTGTTACCATGGTAGGCCCATGCTCCCTCGCATCTCATGCAGACACGTAGACGCTAATACACGCATTAGCAGTCAGTATAGAATAGCCTCTGCCCGAGAGACCTTTTCCTTCTAGATAATACAGTTCCTTAAACACAAGAGATTAGATACGATTTGGGATTAGGTTGATCTGACATCCCAGACTTCTGTCTCCTCATGTAGGGCTAAATGTCAAGTCCCCTTCACCCTCCAGTTTACACGTCAATCACACGTCATGCTGCTGCGCGTGCATCTCTGCCATATATTTCTGCTGACACTGCAGGATTCTTCTATGGATCCACCCACTTGTGACATCCTCATAATGACGTTTCTAGTACACGCCTATTGTAACGCCTTTTTCATTACGTATGTGTATTCTTATCTCTCCTCTCAGCTGTTACGCCTTCTGCATCTGCCTTTACTGTAATGCATTGACTATATATATGATAAACTGTCAATAAAGTATTGTCTGTCCCTTCCCGAACCTTCGTGGTGACGGAATTGTGATCTATCTGGTTCGAACCAATTCCTTTATAAGGAATAAAACCCCTTTTAAAACCTCAAATACCATGGATTCTGCCTCTTATTTTTGACTGAGTTATTCTTATTGAACTTTACCGCATAAATTCCGTATAGGTAATTAAAATTTACCACAGTGACAGGCTCGCAAAACTGTAATTCAAACAAAAGACAAGAAGCGTGAGTGCATGTCAATTGATCTTTACAACATGTGCAATCACACATACCTTTTGAAGCAATTCGAGGACCATCGTCCCAACTGTTTCACTTCCTCCGCACTCTGACCCCTGGCTGTAGCCTCAGTAGCAGCCCCTATCCTAAAGGAGTGGTTCCCAAAATCGCACGGGTCCATGCCCGCAGCAGCGATTGTCAGTGCTAGCACCCTCTGGAACTGAAACCTCATCAGTGGGGTGCCATCCTTGTGCCTCAGCAAACTCCCCCCCCATGTAGCCGCCCTTAGTGCCAAGTATTCCTCTATACACTTTATCTGGCACGTGGGGGACCCTCGCGCGCGCTGCACGACAACACTATTCCCCATAGCCCCCTGGTCGGTCTTGGACCTGGCTATTGAGACCACCATCGAATCACCCCTAATTTGGACGTGATCCCTGCTCAAGCCTCCCTCAACGTCTTTCTTATTCCTTGCGACCAGTTCGCTCTCCCGCATAGCCCCATGGAATGCTAATGCGAGAGCTGCCCGGAACAGAACTGCTTCGAAATGGGAGGAGCACGTCTCGTCTAGTTTCGCTACAAGTAGAGCCAACCTGTGTAAGCCAATCGGGCGTCTCACATCTTGCTTGCGACCCTCGAGGCGCTGCCAGCCGCGAAGGGCCTTCTTAACCAAAAAGGAACCCGTTGGGTCTCTTATGCCATGCACCTGCGCCATGAATGAAATGGCCGCCCTATGCCTACTGGCCGTTGACGCTGATCGGCCTTCTCTGTGCAGCGCTACCAGGAACCCCAGAAAGGATTCCTCCTGACCCCAGCTCTGACTCCCTGTTGGACCCAAAAATGTGCAATAGGAACGAAACGCTCCTTCGTATGCCTACCTTGTCCTGGGGGCTAAGCTTGCTGCCACGAGGTCTTGTAGTCCGGGGCACCGATTAACCATAGTGCTTCCGGGAATGGTGCCGCCACTAGGTCCGCTGTAGGTAGATAACCCCTGAACGCCTGCATATGTGAACGAGAGAGTGCATCAGCTGCATGATTCAGTACGCCTGGCACATGTTTTGCCCTGAACTGTACATTCAGTCTCATGCAAAGCAGCACAACTTCTTTCAACAATCTCAAGATCCATTTGCAGCGTGCTGCCTGTTGGTTAATGCATTCGACCACAGTCATATTATCAGACCAAAACACCACCGTGGAGTAGTGTGGCTCACTGGTTAGAGGCGGCAGACCCGAGAGCAGAGGACGGCCCGGGACCAGGGTTCGATTCCCAGCGCGGCAGGTTTCTGGAGCAGGGTCAGCGGACTCGATAATTCTCTCGCCTCGGTGCCCACTCTGATCAGCGATCACACTCGGCAACTCTGGGCATTAGCTTGCCTCATCTTCACTAACGGCCCCACCAGACCGCCGGGGATGCCTGGTCTCACCCTGGAGATACCCATTAAGGGACCATCTCTCAGGGAAGCCAGGAAGTGTTTCGCAGCGGTCGAAGCGCCTTGGGACCCTCCGGGTAAGTAGTGCGCTATATAAATGCCTATACATACATACATACATACATACATACACTGAGCGGTCCCTGAAGTCGTCAGGCCATGCCATCAGAGCAACCCAAATGGGGAATAACTCCAAGAACCCAATGTTACCTGTGAGACCGCTGGAGTGCCACTAGGCCGGCCATGTTTGCGCCGACCATCGATTACCTAAGATGGCCCCAAATCCCACGCTCCCCGCTGAGTCAGTCCACAGACCTAGTTCATCTGAAGACGCTGGCGGCTTGTTCCACACGACTCGACCGTTGAAGTCCGCCAGAAATGCCAACCAAATGCGCATATGTGGTGCCCCTCTTTGAGACCGACCATAGCTTGTGCAATAGAGCGTGAGAAGGGGCGGGCCATTGGTATTACCCTCAAAGCAAAGTTAAGCTGACCCACTGTTTGCTGTAACTGGTGCAGGGTCACTTTCTCCTTACCCAGGCATTGCGTCAAGGAAGCCCTAAACTTGGCCACCTTTTCCATCGGTAAACGGAAACATCCCTCCACAGAATCGAGCTCAATTCCCAGAAACTCCAGTGAAGTAGATGGTCCAACCGTCTTACCTGGTGCCAATGGGACTCCAAACTCCCTCATGAGGTTGCAGAAGTCGTGCAGCGCCTGCGCACATCTCGTATCGCCGGCTGCTCCCAAGAACAGGAAGTCATCAAGATAGTGCATAACCTGCCTATGCCCTGTGGCCTCGGTGAATGCCCACTCTAAAAAACAACGGAACATTTCAAATTAGGCACAAGAAATGGAGCAACCCATAGGCATGCATTTATCCATGTAATAACTCCCTTGAAATGCAAAACCTAGCAAGCGCTGATCTTGTGGGTGTACCGGGAGCAACCGGAACGCCGATTCGATATCTGATTTCGCCATCAGCGCCCCGGGGCCCAGGCGATTTAACATGGCCACGGCATCATCGAACGATGCGTACCGTACTGAACAGACTTCTGGGTCAATGGCCTCGTTCACCAAGGAACCCCTTGGAGCAGACAGGTTATGGATAAGTCTAAACTCCCCCGGGTCTTTCTTCGGGACAACTCCTAACGGGGAACAGATGAATTCCGCCACCGGCGGGCGATGGAAAGGCCCTGACACTCACCCTAAGCTGACTTATTTTGCTATTTTCTTCTCTGCCACGCTTGGGTTGTGCTGTACCGATAACTGGTTTTTACAGGAGTCCCCCGGAAAATCCCCCGCCGGGATGTGGAAGCCATGTAAGAATCCGTTCCTCAACACCCCAGCGGATACATGATCAGGGTATCTGTTCAACCAAGGAGTCATAGCCATGAGATCAACGGGTGTAGGCAATCGGTCACAACGTTCTACCTCACTCCTGCTTAGAGCCTCCTTTTTCTCCCGTCCCGCTATTTTTAGATTTACATGAACTCTCCGGGTATGAGAAGTTCCCACAGCCTGCACACACATGCCTGAACCTACATGTTCCCTGCGGTCTGTTACAGTTGCCTCGATTGAAGCCCCAACAGACCCCCCGCTTGCCGCCATTCCCGCCGGTTTTAGGCTGGTAATCCCCACCGGCGCCCGCTCGAAAGGGCACTGCGGGCTTTTGGCGGATGACCCCCGACCCACTCCCGCCTGGCAAAGACGTACCTGCCGCCCCTGGCAGGAGCTGCTTGTGCCATGACACCGAGTCCAGGCAATCCCAAGTCAAAGTAGCATCATATTCTTTCGCTTTCCGGAATTTCATGTCATAACCTTTCCATTCCTCCCCCTCATACATAGAATAAAATCCATAATACGATTTTGATAGCAAGTCAACTCAGTCATCACCTCGGGTTTACGTTCCCCCATAACTGGAGTAAATATAGAAAAGGCCTTAAGCCAGTTCGTTACTGTCTCATCCACCCTGAATTCCGTCATCTTGGCGCGCCAGACGCTCGGGTGCCACAAATCCTTCTGGATTTTAGCATATTCCATCTCGCGATGGTCAGTTAATAAGGAAAACATGTTAACATATTTGTCCCCCATATTAACTCTTTCGTGGCCAAAGGGATGTGCTGTGCCACCTTCTCCCGCCTCGAGGGTAATGAACCCTCCCCCGCCATTGGCAATGCGAGCTTACCCGGTTCGGCCGTTGTTCCCGCCGTTTTCTCGTGACCAACTGCAGGTCCTACCGGTGCTACCTGTGGGGAAACAAGAGGAACATTCGCCTTTGCGACATCTCTCGACTGCCGCAATTGCTCGATTAGTAGTCTGGCCTCCTCGGCCGGATCTCCAGGGGCCACTGATCCCCCTGCTTTCTTCTTGAGCCATGCTGCCAACTGGATGGCCAATTCGGGAGGCATATCCTCATCATTATCGGGAGTAATTACCACCGGGATCGGCTGCCCCATATCAGGATTTGGTACCGGGTTGTCTACCGGCATGAGGGGGGCGACTGGGGGTACCTCTGGGACCGGGACCTCCCCCAAAACCGCCGTTTTCTTGACCCGTTTCCCTCTACCCTCAGGGACGACTCCCGGCAAGGCCGGGCCTATTACCTTCTTAGGGTGACCCGGGTTGCTCAGTGCAGCCAGCTGTTTTTTGACCTCCGTCAAACCTCTACCGATCGATTGGACTTGTCCGAGTTTTCGGTTCATGCAAGCCATCCGGTTCGACAATAGGCGTAACATCTTGTCCGTCTCGGAACTCTTTCCCGCTTTCTTGCTGGCCATGATGTCGAGTATTCTGCTCCTAGCCGATCGACGAGGTTCCGGACTCTTCGAACTCCAAGTAACTGAAAGAGAAACAACAAGATTACAAGTTCTCAAAATTGCTGCTTGTTCCGTCGAGGGCTCACGAGCAACGAGTTGGTGCAGCCTTCAGAGCACAGGAACAAGAGAACGCTTCTTCGGATTCCCGCTCTATTTATTCTTCTGCGGGAGGGCATATACCCTCCTCCGGTACGCCTACTGGGCGTGGTCTTCGGTGTAGGTGTCTAGGACAACCCCTCTTGGGCGGGAAAAGGCGCGCCCCGGCTACGCCGCTTCAGGCATACCAGCCGAGCCACGCCCCCCGCCCAAAATGGCTTCCCGGGGGGGATCGGGGCACCCAACCATACGTTCGGGGGGACCAAGTGGTCGCCCCTTTCCAGTTTCAAATACAGTCTCTTTCCACGTGAGAGAATTTACTCTGGACTAAAGCCTTATACATACTCTGAATGCCAGAAAAGTTTCAGTCAGAAAGTCAGTCTCACTATAAATGCATCCACACCAGGTGAATAGGAAGCCGGATCCTGAGTTGCTGAACAGCTTCTAAAGCGACCTCACTTTACATAAAGAGCGAAAATTGTAGTTGCAATAGGAATAATCAAACAAGTCTTGCAGGATAACTTAGGCTGCCCACATGCAACCTCCGGAGAAATATCAGGGTTTGAAAAAATCAACTACGTGTCACAAAATCCGTAATTTAAGTATCGGAAAGTAACAATGCTCTGAAGGTCTCTACTCGATTCAGAAATGTTAGTGCTTGAAAAAAATCAACAAAGTGCCACAAAATTCATAATATGAATGTATTATATGTTTTCAACCCCAATGGTTTCTACTCACCCTTGTTTGTTAACATATGACTGAAATATATATTTTAGGTGCAGTGTTTTGTACACTTGTTAACATTATTGAATATAGAATTTTCATCATAAGATACAGCAGCAGTAAAAAGTAACAAACAAGTTACGTTTGATAATGCTCTTCCTGGTGGATACTTCTTTACCTGCAGATTTCTCACCAGGAGCCCGACTGAATCCTGAAAGTTGAAAGCAGTATTGCAGCATCTTCGTAGATGACTTTGTACAGCTCAGTGTCGACGTCCTTCTGCTCCAGAAGTGATGATTGGAGCTGCATATAATCACTACCCATGAGAATAAACACTGGGGTCCGAGGGTTTCATTATCTCACTGGCCTGTATCACATATGCAGGCCTGGGCAGCTGTTAATTCACCATTTGTATCAAGAGTAGAATTCAGACTAGGCCTTTTCCTTTCTAATAACTCAAATCGTATTCTCAGCAGCAAGTGTGTATATAGACATATGTGAGTGATGACGGTGTGGTGCACAAGGTGAAAGGGATATGATAGAACAATCTGATCCACATATACACAGAAACAGGGCTGAACATTATTTTTGTACAATACAAGTTAAGCAAAGCTGATTCTTAGAAGACATAGTTCATGTGAAACAGTCCCTGTATAGTTGATGTTTCAACTATTCCAGTTAATCAGTTAATTATCATGGTCTCATCAGTAAATTAGCTTGCCACCTCTCCCGTATACTGCTCACACTGTATTCATTACTCCTCAGTAAAGGATCTTCTGTATCACAGGCCAGCATTCCCAGGAGGAAGTCAAATTCAACGAAGCAGTTCCAGCGCCCCGTTCGCTTGACCAAACACCTGAAGCCATTGAATCTTCTGCTTGCTGTCAAACAAGTTTAAGTCTGATACGTCCTGATGAGATCCTCGTAATTGACTATGTTGTCCAGGAGAAGCTGCACCAGCCCCCCTCTGATGATGGGCAGGAATGCCATGAGCACAAAGCTAAATGTTTGCAACTCCCAACAGATTGATGTGGAGTCAGGCTTCTGCCTGTGACGAGGGTCTTCTAATCTGCACCTCTCCTGTATGGCCTTCCCAACCCAGAAGTGATGCATTTGCCACCACTGTTAAATCTGGGTGGGGTAAGGAGAGGAGTCTGTCGCTGGCACAATCTCAGTTGCTGGACAAAATGTTAGATTCTGAATCCAACAGGGTGACTGGGTCAGAAAGGACACAATAAAGATGTTTTGCGGCTGCGCCCGCTGTAGCAGCAGGTGACTCAGTGGCATGTTGTCCCTGATGTCGTGGATGTTGTCTTTGTGCGCCATGTCCATGAAAGAACTAGGATGCCTGTTGGATTTGCAGTGGTGTCTCGCATTTGCAGAGTTGAAAAACCCTACTGTATCCACTGAGGTGACAAGATTTTTTATGAAATTGCTTAGCGGAGGTAAGAAATGTGCCGGGGCTCTGCTTTCTTTAAATATGTCTAGGGCTTAGTCCTCTTTCTTGTTTAAAAGACGACAGCCATCGAATGGGAGGTCCATTAAAGATGCTTAGATGTCTTCAGAGAATCCTATATACCTAATCCAGTTGATGCACTGAAGTGTTACACTCGTGCCTATCGCCTTACTCAATCAGTCAACCATGTCGAAGCCACAACGAATTACAAACTTTGCAGCAACACGTCCATCTCAAATTGCTTTTATTAGGGTCACCGGCAGCGTTCAGGCCGATGTATCCCACAGGGCATGATTATATTGGGAAGCATAGTCATTCAGACCCTCTATGATTTGGTGATGTACTTAAGAAATCTCTAAATTACCAATTTTAACAAGCCTGCGCTTTCTACAAAAATGCCTGTGAATGCAACCTCCTCCTTGTATTGGTCAAGTGCTCAACACTGGGCCAATAAAAGGAGGGGTCTCAGCAGCAGGTAGGCGAGGCGTTCTTTGTTTACTTACTCCTCACCTGCCTGCTGTTTTGTATAGGGCCCCAGACACCACCACCTGCCGCCAGACTGGTGGACCTTCCTGGCTGCACCCTGGACTCATCTGTAGCTGGAGGGTAGAAAAGACTGCACGTCTGAAACCGGGTCACCGAAAAGATGATCACTTTGGTTTTCCCGGCCAGATGCAGCAATGTGCATCTGTATCCTGCAACTTGTCTGTGCTTCTATTTCCTCGTCCGAGGCCTTAAGTGACCCTGCGTGTTAAATAGAAGGGAGCATGATCCTAATCAAGGGGGGCAAATATAATCAAAATCATGCTCGCCTGGCCTATGGTGGTGAAAAAAACGTTGTACCCAGAGGGCAGCGTCCGACGAGCACACAGCAGGCACAGGGGGCTAATCATTTTTTTAATGAGCCAACTGCTCATGGGGAACGAGGCTGGCTTAGAGGGGCAATATTTTACTGAAGGTTGGGCCTACCCAAAGTTTCAGTGCTTCCACCACCCCTCAAAAAAAGCAAGGTTGAGTCACTGGCACAATGCCCCTTGTTAGCTCTCGCTCACCCCTTTTTGTAGTGTTGGAGGGTAGAATCTGGTGGTTGAGGAGCTCTTGGGTTGTCTGGTAACTACAATACACACATGCTGCTGCAAGGCTCCGGTCACTTCTGTACACTTCTGGGGAGATAGTGCATAAGTTAAAACTCAGAACCTTGTGGGCTGCAGTCATATTTTTGAAGTCCGACTTGCAAAGGATAGAAGAAACGTGGGTTGCCTCCCCCCCACAGTTGGCATCATGAATGTCCTATCTATCTTAATACTTCAAAGTATAATAATGTGTCTCCTTTCCAGTGGTAGCCCAGCAGAAACTTGCCAATTTGCATTGGAGTTCTGTATTTTATTGTGTTTTCCAAATATTTAATTTTGGGAGTATTTAAGTGAGTCCAATTTATAACAGTATTCCAAAAGCCATTTCAAATAATAAATTTTTTTTAAGGCTGGAGAGCTGATTGTGATTGTGAGCCCTTGCATTCATGCTTCATCCGTATTACATCTTGAGTTCTTATGCACACACGGCATTCCTGTTTAAACTGTATCCTTTTTTTTGGTGTTTTTAAAAACCTTTTTCAAGAACCTGAATTGACGAGGTTTCCCTTCTCCATTGAGCTGTTTTAACCCTGAATTTGTGGATCTGTTGCAAACTGTTCCATGTTTTCCATTCTTTGGCGCCACCAGAGGTGCAATGTGCTTATGTTTCAGTATTTATTTCCTGTTTTTGTGGAGGGTAATTTTGGTACGAAGTCGGAGTTCTTTAGACACCTCTACTCTGACATTTCTCTAATCACATTGAGTTACCGTACAACAGACTTTGTATTTGAAATTCATCTTCCCCCTGAGGCATTGTCACCTGATCTTGTTCACTTTTTTTCCCTGACTATCATCGGACTTGTATGCTAATGTATTTAAACTTGGCTTGTGTTAATTTGCTTCAAAAGGTTTTGGGTTTCCCTTTCTTTGTAGGTGGTTGATCTTGCCCTTTTTTTCCCTTTCCAAGCGTTCATGCAACATTAATTTGAAAAAATGTAAAGTTTTCCATTGTGATTTCATTTCCTCATCCAGGGCCTTAGGTGACCCTGGGTGTGAATATAGAAGGGAGCACATAATTTAGAGCAGACTTGGTTGCTTTTTGAAATAAGTTTTGTTATACATTTTTTTATGTTGTCGTTTGTTTTTCTGATTGCATTCTCTTTTTCTTTGAGTATGCAAAGTAAGAATGTATTTACTATAGTCCAGTGACACCCTCATACATCCCTTACCCCTCTGCGCCCACAGACTACTCAAACTTGCCTCGAGGGATCAAAAAACATGTGTGCCATCTTACTGCAGTGGAAGTCTGCCGTCCTGTATGTATTTTAACTCGACAATTAACCTGCATTTTCTGGCTGCTATGAAAAAATTTGTAAATTGGTGATGCTTAGATTTTAAAAACAGCTCTTGGGCCTGCCAGCTACTGGGCAATATAAAGGAATGTAAAGCCCTACACCATTTCATCTTTGGAATGTTATTTAAGTACATTAGCTCTATCACAAAAACGTTAAGTTTTATATATTACATCAAGAGTGAGAGAGCTTTGTGTCTCATGTTTAACAGAATGAAAATGGTCATCTCTGCCTTTACCGCAGTGTTAAAAAATCATTAACGTCCGATCAATGGCAAATATTATTTTAAGTAAAAGCTGCCCTTTTTTGGGAAATGAGATACAGAAATAACTAAGAATGCAGTTGCTCATTTCACTTGTCTTCCTAATATACATGTTTTCGACTACAGGAGGGGACGGCCAAATTTGCATTTTTGTAAGAAGTGCGCTGCTGGTTGTTGTGGTGGCCCTCATATTGCATGATTGTCATGGTGTCCTCTGTTGTCATCTCTGTTGAGAAGCTTTTGGAGTGGTGTAAGAGGTTGTAAAAAGAGGTTGTACCCCAGCAATAAAAATAAAAAATGTACTTGCGTCAACTTCTCATGTTCAAGCGTAAATGGACACAGCCTGTAGTTGCGCTCTGTGCAAGCAAATATTTGTATTCCATGCAAAAGTACTTGCAGCTTTTTTAATGAATTTACATTGCTTGTTAAACATTATGTACCTTTCATATGCTGTGTGCACTGTTTTTACTGATGCTTCCAGAAATCCCGTGAGTTTCCATAATACATAATTTACACAATAACATGTGTTTACATCCATTTTAAATGTATTTGAGTTTTTAATTGAGCTAATCACTCCGCTTAGACAGAAAATGGATGCTTTTCATTTTGTGGTCTAGTTGCCACGGAGTGCTCAGGTCGTAGTGTGAGTGTAACTGTTTCAGTCATTTGCCAGCTAAAATCCAAAATTAACGATTAATGTCACTTTCTAAAGTCAACATACCGGGGTTTATATAATAAACAACTTGCCACCAATAAGAAATAACTTAATTTCTTTTAGCTTTTTGTTTTGTTTTTCAAAATTATTGATATCTGACACTTTTATCTTTTTAAAAAAAATAGTTTGGTAAGCTCAAATTTAGAGAATTCTGTATTGTGACCTTGTGATAAAAGAAAGAAACATATTAACCGACAAAGGATAGTACAGTTTTGCTAGATATTTTAGACAACTGTATGCAATTGTGAAACTATGTTGAAAAAATTGTATGAGTTTGATTTGGACATGTATTTTGAAGTGCTAAATAAAACCAAATAAAAAATGTATTTTAACTCCATATGTGCAACTCCACATGGAAACATTTCAAGTTTTCTTTTTATTTTTCCAACTGAACGTGCTGTTTTTACACCGTGTTTGCTCAACTCAATTTGAGGACTTTCGTTTTCCATGGCATTTTGTTTCAAAGAGTTTTCATGTTTTTTTTCTTTAATTGCAAGTTCTTTAGAGCAAACATTAATGCATTTTGAAATCGCCGTTTCCCTAAATTTTCTAATGTTTTTGTGCAACAATTGCGATGCTTTTTTCCCCTATTTTGGACTATGTCAAATAACAGAAAATGTATTTGCACACCAGTCAAGTGACTGCACCACACCCCACACAGGACGAAACAAACTTGCCTCGAGGGGCCAAACAAGTGTGCCCTCGTACTGTAAAGGACTTCTACCTTCCTGTAGGTTTTTAAACTCCATGTGTGCAACTTTGCTTGAAAAGGTTTCAGGTTTTTCTTTCTTTGCAACTGGCCATGCTGTTTTCAAACTGTCTTTGCTCAACTCCATTTGAAGACTTTTGATTCCCATTGGGGCTTTGTTTCATAGAGTTCTTATGCGTTCAGAACTCTAAATTCCATAGCAGATTTAGATTTAAACAGAGTTGACTCCACATGAGAGATCCCACTTAGCAGAACTAGTTGTTCCCAGCACTGGCGGTGGCCCTCTTTCCGGTCGAAGTAGTGTCCATAGTAACTCGAGGAAATACTTAGCAATGACCACTGACAAGTAGGGAAATGAAGTTTGGTGGAAGGTCATTTTAAAGTACACATCTCAAAATTATGAAAAGATGAGCACATACTTGTTCAAGCGGTTAAAACAGTATGCAGTCATCAGTGCCTATATCAGAAGATAAGATCCTTCAGTACAAGACTAATACCATGTCTGGGCAGATTGTCTATCCACAATGTCTCTTTCAACTGCACTCCCTTCAGCGAGCATGCTATCTAATTACACCATTCGAAAAAATTACAGTCTTAAATGCCTTTATATCTTCACATCTGGATTATTGTAATTTCATTTACCGAGAATTACCAGTGCTACTTATCAACAAACTGCAGCGCATCCAAACACCTGCTGCAAAGCTAGCAACTGGTATTCAATGGAGTTTTCCCATTTCTCCAGTTTTGTCCATATTGCTCTGTCTGCCATTTAAGGAGAGAATTTTGTTTAAACCATTGTACTTGGTACATAAAGTGATTCACTAACATTCCCCTCTCAGACTTCTTTTTCAAGTTGTCTTACCCTACCCATAGTTTGAGGCCAGCTTTTTGCCTGAAACGTGTATTCCCTAAATTTGCATGCTAGACAATTGCTAATAGTGCCTTCTCAGTCATAGCTGCCCAAAACTGGAATATTCTCCCCGACCCACTCACAATTGATCTGATCTAATGAGGTTCAGGGGGCGGCTTTAGACCTGGCTCTTTCCGCGTATTTAATTTGGAAATTGAGTAGCAGCCGTACAAATTGGTTTATGTTCTATTTTAGTGCCATTATGCCTAGTGGGCTGATAGATACCCTTTATAAAACAAACATAAATTATTATTGAAACAGTAGCCAATAGGGGTCTGATGTATTAATAATCATTTGCAAACCAGCATGTGCAAGTTGCACACTGACTGTATTGCATTCAGGTTAGCACCTTTCAGTGAGACCTATATACAAAGAGCTCATATTTCAGGAGGTTGCAAAAGCAACTGCTAAATGGTGGGTAGGTAGGTTGCTTTTTGTGACTATCTAAGATTTGCTGAAAATACTGAGAAAGTGTCTTACTATGGACAGCACTACATCATCTCTGCATTCACTTTGCCAAATTAATATATTTTTTTTATTTTAGAGGCACCCCAAATCCATTAAAAAGACAGAAAAAAGTTTTCAGTTTTGGAAGACATCACAGAATATTGCATTGGCCAACCGAACCAACTGTCTGTCCTCTCCTGTCTCTAAGGCCATCAAGCATGTACCCAAAGAGGAAACTGCCCACATGAAGAGATCTGCAAAACAGACACCACCTCAACTCTTTTATCCGGATATGATAAATTGTTTGCAATCGCCATTGTGGTCAAATACCTTTGATGTGTCTTCGCAGTTAAGCAGGCGGTGCTACTTCAGTCACCCTCCTAATTGCACTGTGCAACGAATTACTGACACCTTTTTCTGAGATGGAAAACCTTGAAAAGCATTAATTGTGGTCGCAAAGTGCACACTCTTGAGATTATACTACTTTTTATTTGACTGTGTTCGATGTTTAAAGTAAGCCCAATACATAATCATTTGTTATCACATGGACCCTGTCAGGTGGAACTTCGCATGTTGAGCTACCAATTCAAATGGGCATCTGTACAGCTGAACTGTGAATGGCATGTGGCTAAGGATATAGGGGCCCGATGTATCAAGCCTTTTTGTGCTCGTAAACGGCGCGATTCACAGAATCAGCCCGTTTGCGAATGGAAAAAGGCCTTTCCCTATGTATGAAAGGTTTAGGCATTCGCAATTTAGGTAATCGCTGTTTTTTGCGATTACCCAAATGGCAAATGCAAATCAGGAATCACAATTTGTGTATCCCTATTGCACATGTAAGAAGCCTTTCCTGAATGCGAACAGTGCATTTAGGAAACACTAATTGCCATCAACTTGTATTTGATGGAACCATGTGTGAATGTTGAAAAATGCAAAATAAAATCATTGTTCAAAGTGCACACATGCCCGTAAGGCAGATGTCTCGAACCAGTCGATTGGGAACTACCAGTAGATCCTAGACACCTTCAGAGTAGCTCACAGCCTTGAGTTAATTTTTACGTGAGCAATAGGTCATATTTTCCTTTTAAAGCTAAGCGAAGGCTTTGTTTACGATACATTATTATCTGGCTGCAGATAACAGGGCCTGCACTTTAAATTTCTCCAATTAAACAAAACAAATTGTATTTCTGAGAATTTATTAGTGAACCCTCAAAGGTTGAAATTCTGACACTTTTAGCTGCAGGTTTCTAACCTTTTGAATATTCCCCAGCATCAGAGTACATCTGGAAAATCTTTAGCAGTACCCCTGCGTGCCTGTAGGTGGTACCGTGCAGTTCTGTGCCAACGTTGGTTCACTCCTGAAGTGTCATAATAGTAAGGAGTAGGTGAGTGGCCCTTAACTGTGTCCATGAAGTTGTTTATCAAAACATTTGAATATAGCACTCTTTTTTTCTTCATCTATAACCAGTACTATGAACCAGACTGAGGGCCTTATTACTAAATTGGCAGACAAGGTTATGCTGTCACAAACGTGACAGATATCCAGTCTGCAAATTACAATTCAATAGGATATAATGGAATTGTAATTTGACCGACGGGATCCTTTACGTTTGTGACGGAGTAACCCATCTGCCAAGATCGTAATCAGGCCCTGAGTGCCTGTGAGAGGTAATGAGGTGTGCCTGTGAGTAACCCATCTGCCAAGATCGTAATCAGGCCCTGAGTGAGTGTTAGAGGTAATGAGAGTGCCTGTGAGTAACCGTGTAATGCACAGATTTGCTATCCTTAAGAGTCATACATAGATCCATTGAATACACTGCAAAATGGAAAGACTCTACATTCCCTGCATTATTTTTCCTTTAAATCAAATATGTACTTTATAGCATGTTTTGTAAACACTGGAAAAACATAGTTTTGGAAAACCCTGAGAAACGCCACTGAAATCCATAATAAAGAAACACAGTAAACAGGAGAGACAGGGTAGATTTGGTATTCGTTGGGCAAGGTGAGTTGATTTAATTAGCTACCTCATTTGGAATGTTGTGTTTTTGAAATTTCTTAGGAATTTGTTGTAAAACTCTACCATGCCAAGGAATGACCGTGGTTCATCTTTGTTGGCTGGAACAGCTAGGTTTATGCTAGAGTTCACCAGGTCATCTTTTGGTTCAGTTTCTTTCCTGGAGATCTTGTGCCCCACATGAGGTATTTATTCACATGCAAATTTGCACTTGGCTACTTTTACCGTGATTCCAAAACTTTCAAATTTCTCTAGTATTTTCACAGCCCTCCCATCGTGTTCTGTTTTGGTTGCTCCACATACTTATACATCTTCCTCGTAATAGATACTCCTGTAATGTCTTTGAGCATTGATGGCATTGCTCTCTGGAACACTGATGCTGCACATACCAGCCCAAAAGGCTTACGTTTGAACCTGTAAGCGCCTATGGGTGTGATTAAGGCAGTGAGGTCTTGTGACTCAGGATGCAACATTATTTGGTAATAGGGTGATGCCAAATCGAGGGTTGAAAACCGTTTGCTCCCATTAAGGCTGTGAACATTTCATAAATCGTGGGTAGGGGAAATCTTTCAAACACTATTTCCTTGTTCAGTGCCTTTAAATATACGCACAATCTCACCTTGCTGTCAGCTTTCGTGCTCCCACAATGGGAGCTAACCACTCTGTGGCTTCGACTGGCTCAATGACATTCTGTTCACATAATTTCTCAAGTTCAAGTTCTCACCAAATCTTTTTACTTTCACTGGTAGTCTGCTTACCTTGGATACAACAGGGGTTGCATTAGGTTTTAACTTAATTTTGTGGATGCATGATTTGAGGCATCCTAATTTTCTGCTAAATACTTCTGGACACGTATACAAAACAGTTTTCTTTGATCGCTTGAACTTGGATTTGTAGTGAGGCATTAGGGTCAAGAGCTACACCTAAGATTTTCTGGACTGCCATCCTAAAATGTTTTCACCTTTCTTAGACAAGTACACTTTGCTTAGGGTTTTCTTTCCATAGTCCCGAATATTTCCCAAAAAGTAGCCTTTCATGGTGTGTTGGCCCCCACACCCACCAGGTTGTATGTCCATGTTATTGAACCGGGCTCTATCTTTGAACTTGTATCTGAATACTGGTCAGAAATAATGGTTAGTCTGGAGCAAGAATAAAACATTGAATCTACAATATCCTTGGGACTACCTTCACCTGACTCATTCATTTGCAAGACTATTTCATCACATATTTCAGATACTATGGGACTTTAATATCTTTTCTCATTTTGTACCTTCAATATGCAACAAAATGCCCCTTCCTGCCACAACCCTCAGACACAGCCTTCCATTCTGGGCATTCACTGCAGTTAGCCAAATGGGCTGCTATACCACACCTGAAGCACTACCCTTTGAAGCTCTGGTCATTCGATTTATTTATTTCCTTCTTCTCTTTTACAACAGTTACCTCCCTCCTATTTTCAAGTGAACTGCTTTTGTTCTCAGCTTTTGCTTTTACACTGGACAACTTGTATTCTACTTGCTTTGAAACCATTAAAACTTCATTAAAGGGGGGGCATCTAATGAAACACCAACACATACACATCACTGCTTGTCTTCTTAGATCAGAAACAAACTCTTCTGTACTCTCACCCTCTTTCTGACTTCTTTTACCAAAATGATATCTATCCAGGTTGTTGCTTATTCGTGGCAAACAATGTTTTCGAGTTTTTTACACATATTTCATGAGCATGTTAAACTTCTGCCTCATGCTCAGATCTGATAGGTATTCCTAGAACCTCCTCCCCCTCCGCTCTGAGGCAGTGTGCCAATAATGCTATTTTCCTGTCAATATTCACATTCGGACCACACACGGTGAGATCATTATCAAACACAGTTTTCCATTTACTCAATAATATTGGGGGTTCGCCTGGCATGTTGATATAGAATGAAGGTGGTGTGATGTTTTGCATTGTGAATAATTATAAACAAGTAAAGAGCCACAGGAAGTAACGTACAGGTTCGTACCATAGGTTGTTACAGGTGACAATAAGCACATTTGTAAGGGCAAAGAGAGGTTGAGTTAGCCATTAACAAAATAGTACAAGGGAAGGCACCAGGCCAGGATGGCATTCCTGGCGACTTGTTCCGTGCCAGCACCAAGCAGTTGGCTAAGTTCTTCTCCCTTTTGATTAATGCCCTTCTCCATGGGTCCCCAGTTCCTAGCTCATGGAAAGGGGCTGAGGTGATCCCAATTTATAAGAAGGGACAAAGGGGAGACCCTGCCAACTATCGTCCAATCAGCCTCGTTGATGCTGGACAGAAGGTAGTTGACAGGGTCCTCTTGGAAAGGATCCTCTCCTGGGCGGAGGAGAATAATATCGTCTCCCAATTCCAGGCAGGCTTTAGGGCAAGTACAGGCACTGTCGACCAGGCAATTAGGCTGATACTACTCCACTGGAAGACAGTATCCATTAGAAAGGGTAGTTTGTATCTGGCCTTTATTGACCTGAAAACCGCATTTGACCTGGTCCCCCGAAAGGGTCTGTGGGCGGTTTTGCAGGAGATGGGGTTCCCCTTGCCCATTTTGAACTTGTTGGCCCACATGCACGACGGAACGTATGCATGCATTCGGTGGGGTACGCAGGAGCAGAAAACTGCTAAAATCCCGGTAAATAGAGGTGTCCGTCAAGGATGTGTCCTGGCGCCAACCCTCTTTTCTTTGTCTGTAAACGGGGTTGTCTCCTTTCTATCAAGCATTGATGCTGATGCCCCTAGTTTGGCCGGTGTTAAAGTCCCTACTCTGCTTTTTGCGGACGACACGTTACTGGTCTCTAAAACGCCTAGGGGGCTCCAAAAGCTTTTGGATCGGTTCTGTGTCTTCTGTAACTCTAGGGGCTTGGTTATTAACACCTCCAAAACTAAGCTCCTTTATTTTAATCCTAGTAGGAAAGCCAATCGCATGCTCACACTTAATGAGGAACCACTGCATTTCACACGTTAAGATGGCGCCCATAGGGTTTTCACGGAGGATCTCCTTCATTTTTTAGTCCGTCGTCAGTTTCTACTATCGCGCGTGATTGGCACGTCAATTTTGTAGGTGTTTAATAGACGCGGAGTAGGATTGTTTGTTGACCGAGTGCCGGGATCGTCACGAAAGATCAACTACGGACGGGAGAATCTAGATGTTATAACTGAGGGGAGCACAGGTAGATACCTTTTCATCACGAGGCCAGTAGGAGGATGTGTCATTTGGTTTCATGCCTTAGTTTGAACCAGCTTTATTTTTACTTTTTGTAGCGGACCGCGAGCGAGTCCGACGATACCAGCGAGAGATTGCGTGTAATGTTAAAACCTGCAGCGGCAGTCAAAGAGGTGTGTTTGTCATTGTTTAGTCAGTAACGCTCGGGTAATGTTGGAACTTTAATATAATGGTGCACGCTTTTTTTCAAGTAGAGGTTAGAGTCACGGATTTCAATCACGCGTTTCCTCATTTTTCTTCCAGTTTTATGGAGTGTACCCTTCGGGTCCAGTGATAGATAACTAGAGCCGGTGTGACCAGTGGTTGTGTGTTACGCTGAAGCCGGTATTACCATCCGCGCGTTTACGAGTAAGTGATGAGGAATCCCCCATGTAGTTTCTGGTCATTTTTATAATTGTTGCAACATGTTACTAAAAGCGAACCATTTTTTATTTTTTAGAAACGGAGGGAAGCTTCCACATTTACACACTTGCATTGACCGTCCTCATTCACCTTTATTCTTTTTTGACTCCAAGTGAGTATGATTACACAATACTGTAGATAGATTTACAGGACAAGTTAAAAACCAGTGTAGCAGCATGTTTAATGAATGCACACAGTGACTTGCGGTGTACTTTGCATATTTAAAGAACCTATTGCATTAGAGTAAAAGCATTTTTTCTGTTTTTTTAGGTATTGCCCCTGACGAAGGGCCGGGAGGCCCGAAATGCGTTGGGCAGAGAACACATGAATAGTATCCCATTGTTGATTTACTTTTGATTTGGAAATGAGTTGTTTGAAATTTATAAATTTTTTTGTACCAATGAGAGTTGTACACTAAAAGAACGTCATGAGTTGATTTAAATGATATGTCAGTAAAGACAAAAATCAAATACATATAACTTGTAGAGTGTTCTTGCATTTAAAATGTTCAGCATTTATATACAATTTAGTCATTAATTCCACTTTTGGGAATTGCAACAGTGCGCAGAGGGCAAGCGGTTCTGCTTGATTTCTTTGTTTCAGCTTTAAACTGCCATGTCGACCTGGCAAAATTAACCTTTTGCCAGGCCCAAACCTTCCTTTTTAATAAATATGTCATCCCAGGGTAGGCTTTAGACAGCCCAAGCCATTATAAACTAATGGAGTAACCCAAGGTAAGCCACAGGACCTGGGTAACGTATGGCACATGCAACAATATAGTCCACTGCAAATTATGTACAAGATAGTGTACAATATTAAATAACGTAATGTAGCCATGGCGCAAGTGAAATAAAAAAAGACCATACAAGCAGTATTCAACTCAATTCAATTTATATTTTTCATTTCCAAAAATTCCCTAATAAATGCATACATATGTTTAAGAAAATCACATCACAGTTGCTCTAAAAAGGTACATAGAAAAAGTGATCATAGAGGTGCTCATGTGCAGGGCGACGTAAAGAAGAGAAAAAATCATTCATCCAAAAGGTTTAATTTTACAATTTGAAAAAAAAATGGCTAACGTGCTTCAACTAAGCCACTGTAACACGCCTGTTTGAAAACACAGTTAGCCATCAAAAATGATTAACCATTGCTATGATTCGGCGGCCATTGAATCCTGGGTGCATATAACCAGAGATATGGATTTTAGAAGAAAACATAAATCACTGCAATTCACTTCTGTAAAAACATTATCTCTACGGCCAATGGGAGAAAGCACTAGTGACAATCGGCCATTTGCAAGTCGTGTTACGCGGAATCCAGGGGGAGTTAAGGTGATGCGGGTCTCAGGACCAAGCCACAACAGTCAGTTCAATATTGGCTGGCCCAAGAGGCCACGGTGCAAAGTTGTCCTTTTTGCTGAAAATTGAGCTGCGGGAGAGCTGGGTTTCCCCTTAGGTGGTGCTGGGGAGGAAACAGATGCCAAAGATCAACCACAGGGCCACTTAATCCCTGATATACCTCTGTAAAAAAATTGTTGTTCAGAGATTTTCATTTTTGATTTGTGTTTTTGGATCATTAGAGAAGTAATTTAGCTTGGGTAGAGATTGCTGATCTGGGCAGAATTTTTCTGGACAACATTTTAAAAAATGGTGTACGTGTTGCAGTGTTGATATAATATTTCAGGAACCATGAGACCTATATACTTCATTTTGGTGTCAAATCAAAGGTTTTGGGGGTCAAGTAGTCTTATAGAGACAGAAAATAACTCCTCAGAGCAACCCTTCTACCATTTTCCAATATGACGCCCATTTTAGAGGAAGAAGAGACATATATAGAAATGAAACATTTTTTTAAAATCTTTTTATGTATACACCAAGCAATGTTTATGGTCTGAATATAAAAATAAAATGTTTATCACTCATGTTTTACACAGACTTTCATAGTCACTTTATTTATTTTTTCAGCAATCGCTCATGGTACATTTGTAGAATGTTGAACTTGTGAGAAGAGCATATCGACAGGGACATTTTTTTTGTAGCACAGGTTTTGCAAGTACATGTACGTGTAAGTTCTGTGGGTAGAGGCTTTAGAAATTGTGCAGGTTTTAGCACACCATCAATATCTTCCCACACAAATTCACATGGATCTTTCTCTACATATGCATGAGCCAAAACATTTACTCATCTTCTGATCAAGTAGAACACTCTTTTAATGTGTCCCCACATAGAATATGACGTCAGTTTAGGGCAGAGGTCTTCAAACTTTTGTTGGCCGAGCCCCCCATCTGAACCTTTTTACAGGTCGAGCCCCCCCAACCGCCACCACCACCACCTGACAAAAAAGTTCTGGAAGCTGGCACTCTGCATCATTGATGGCCATTCCCTCCTGCAGAGCCCAGGTCATATAGGGCAAATAATAATAAATAAAGGTAGAGTGTTTAGTAAACTGAAGTTTTTGGTAGTCCATTTGCTTATTCTAAAGTTCAAATTAAAAATCTCCAAGAATACAATTAGCACAAAAAATTACATTGGTGCTTTATTTTTCACATAAAACACAAAATTTAGGCTAGATTAGCAAAAACACTCCCAAAACACAGGTGTGGGAGTGCATGTTTTTCTCCACAGAGACAATGTGTGAATGGATTCTTGCTTCTGCCATCCTTCGGTTGTGCTCCAGTTCCAGTCTTGAGCAGTGCCTTGAAACGGGAGTGCTCACAAAATGTTGTAATACATTTTTTGTAGTTTTATATAGCGCGAACATGACCCAAAGGTATAGGAGCATCTTTTACATTACACAAGCACACATTCATGTTTTGAAAGCACAGAGAAATTAAGTGATTTGACCAAGCAACTGGTGTCCACCCCCACCCACCTCGCCGGACACACACTCGACGCCGTCTTCTCATCCAGCACAGACATCGACTTCAGCCACGCCACAGAGCTTCAATGGACGGACCACAGCTGCGTCCACTTCACCTTCAAGAGAACGACGACCCACCAACACCAGCAACACACCGCCCGCAGAAGCTGGAACAAGATCACAGCAGACCAGCTCGCCACCTCCCTGAGCCAACACCCTCCTACCAGCTCAGCGAACCCCAGCCAGGCCGCCGATAACATCACGAAGTGGATCAGCAACTGCGCGGACGTACTCGCCCCGCTGAGGACCCCGCCCAGCAGACCCGGCAGCAAGAAGGCCCCATGGTTCACCGACGAACTCAAGAGCTCCAAGAAGAACTGCCGAGCCCTCGAGAAAGTCTGGAAAAGGGACCCGACACCGGACAACAGGACCTCCTACAAACTGGCCACCCGGAAACACCACCAGCTGATCCGCGCCGCCAAGAGAACAGCATTCAAGGACCGGTTGGACAACAACGCACACAACAGCAAGGAACTCTTCAACATCGTGAAAGAGCTTTCCAACCCCAGCGCAGGAAACAACGACATCACCCCATCGCAAGACCTCTGCAACTCCCTCGCCTCATACTTCCACAACAAGATCACGGACATACACAGCAGTTTCAACAACCAACCAACGCACACCACGACTGACCAGCCACCCCCCCCCCACCACCACCCTCCACGCCTGGACCCCGATCAGCACAGAAGACACCATCCGCACGATGAACTCCATCCACTCCGGATCACCAACCGACCCCTGCCCTCACCACGTCTTCAACAAGGCCGACGCTGTCATCGCACCCCACCTGCGAGACATCATCAACACATCCTTCGACACCGCCATCTTCCCTGAAAGCTGGAAACACGCCGAACTCAACGCTCTACTCAAGAAACCAACAGCGGACCCCACCGACCTCAAGAACTACCGCCCCATCTCGCTTCTCCCGTTTCCAGCCAAAGTCATCGAGAAGACCGTCAACAAGCAGATGGCCGCCTTCCTCGAGACGAACGGATCCCTCGACCCCTCACAGTCCGGCTTCCGAGCCAAACACAGCACCGAGACCGCCCTCATCGCCGCCACCGATGACATCCGAGCCCTGATGGACAATGGAGAAACAGCGGCCCTCATCCTCCTAGACCTCTCCGCGGCATTCGACACGGTCTGCCACCGCACCCTAATACGGCGCCTCAGCAACATCGGAATCCAGGACAAGGCGCTGGAGTGGATCATCTCCTTCCTCGACGGAAGAACACAGCGAGTCCGCCTACCACCGTACAAGTCAGAGGCCTCCAAAGTCATCTGCGGCGTCCCCCAAGGATCATCCCTGAGCCCCACCCTCTTCAACGTCTACATGAGCCCCCTCGCGGCCATCGTACGCAAACACCACCTCAGCATCATCTCCTACGCCGACGACACCCAGCTGATCCTCTCCCTGACCAACGACCCCGCCGCCGCCAGAGCCAACCTGCACGAAGGGATGAAAGAGGTAGCCGAGTGGATGACGACCAGCCGCCTGAAACTGAACTCGGACAAGACGGAGGTCCTCATCCTGGGCTCTTCACCCTCCGCCTGGGACGACTCCTGGTGGCCTCCCGCCCTGGGCACCGCACCCAAACCGACAGACCATGCACGAAACCTGGGCTTCATCCTGGACTCCTCCCTCTCCATGACCAGGCAAGTCAACAGCGTCTCCTCGGCGTGCTTCAACATCCTACGCATGCTACGGAAGATCTTCTGGTGGATCCCCACAGAGACCAGGAAGACCGTCACCCAGGCCCTCGTCACCAGCCGACTGGACTACGGCAACGCCCTCTACGCCGGGACCACCGCCAAGCTCCAGAAGAGACTCCAGCGGATCCAAAACGCCTCAGCCAGACTCATCCTCGACATCCCACGATCCAGCCACATCTCCGGACATCTGAGAGACCTTCACTGGCTCCCCATCAACAAGAGAATCACCTTCCGCCTCCTCACCCACGCACACAAAGCCCTACACGACCAAGGCCCGAGCTACCTCAACAGCCGAGTCAACTTCTACGCTCCCAAACGACACCTCCGATCAGCCAACCACGCCCTCGCCGCCGTCCCCCGCATCCGAAGAGCGACTACAGGAGGAAGGTCCTTCTCCTACCTGGCCGCCAAGACCTGGAACTCCCTCCCGTCCGACCTGCGCCTGACCCAAGACCACCTCTCCTTCAGGAAGAAGCTGAAGACCTGGCTGTTCGAGCAGTAGCGGCACCCCCCCTCCCCAGCGCCTTGAGACCCTACGGGTATGTAGCGCGCTTTATAAGTGTCACTGATTGATTGATTGATTGATTGATAGAATCACAGGATGTTGAGCAGACATCAAGAATTCAACCTGGTTTCCCAGCTCTTCAGTCATCAGCTCTGGCTGTTGTGCCACATCCTTGCCCCTAAACAAGATATCAGAAAAAGAAGTTCCACAAAACATGCTTTCTGACACAATTGAAAAATCCATGATTATGTGGAGTACGGCCAGGTGTTGCCATGCTTCCGATTTTAGACGTCACATGGCTCGAGGAGAGCTCCAGTGAGGCAGTCTCCCCTGTGAGCTGTCCCATTTCAATCTCTGCCCTCCCTGCAAGTTTCAACAGCAGCGAGGGCCATGGGGTCTGATTGCATTGCTAAACACTGATAATCCGTAGTCCCCCTTTGTCACTCACTTCCACGCAGACATGGCTGAAGAGCATAGGTACATGAGGCAGGACACAACAGTAAGATATGTTATGGACACGGATTTTATCATCATGTGAGAATTTACAGTATCTGAATCGGTGGCGGCAGCCATGTCAAAGGCCTTAAAAACATACAGGACCTCCTGTCTGACCAGTTTCGACTTGCAAAGGGTCGCAGTTCGGACATCCCCTGTGGGTGCAGGAGGGTCCCCAAAGTGTGGATCAGAGATAAGAGAAATCCAGAACAAAGGCATACTCTTTTGACAAGTTTCAGTTGCGAAAATCAGAGGGATGAGTTAGATGCTGGGCCCAGTGGTGTATTTTGACCAGATAAGGGTTCCGCACATAAAGGGGCTTCTGAGTAAGACCCGGGGGATACAAATGCCTTTACATCAGGTGTGCAACATAGGGCTCAAAGGGCTTTGTCATGTGTGTTAGCCCGGGATGAGACAGCTTCACGGGCACACACAGACAGTTTTGGAGCTGCCAGCCGCACCCGAGCACTTCACACAAACATGATTGTTCGCCATCACAGACTACTACTGCAGGGCTAAGCTACAATCCAAATCTGTGCAATCCAGAAGCTGGTCTTTAAAAGACCATTTCGTGTTACCTAGGCTTTGTTTTTCTAGGCTTTGTGTTTTTTTCATCCCTTCTTAGAGCCCCTGCATGTCTACTCTTCCTATTGCTGGAAGAATTAGCCCCCACCCCCCTCCCCAACTGTTGCGCCTCTGGTCTCTGACCTCTGACTCCAGACACTCTCAGCCGAGCCCCCAGCAACTGGAGCTGCAGCAGCCGGGGCTGAGACACACGACTTGTGAAGGTGAAGTAGTGGGGTGAAGGGCGCGCTCCCCCTGAAGGGATGCTGCGCCACCCCAGGGGGGTGCACCCTACAATTTGAAGGCCTATGGTTTAGGGTCATATGAAGCAAAATCTTCAGGAGTCCAATTAGCTGAGAACACAGGTGGGTCATTCGTTTTGCTGGACTGTCTTACATTCTCACCAGAAAAATCTGAATTTCATTATTATGGATCAATACGGTTTAATCAATCTTGACCATTATTTCTCTGATCTCACTGAGGTGAACCCGTAGATAGCACTCAAGAATGGCTTTAAAACTTAATTTGCTTTTTCACAGAGCGCAAACTTAATTGAAGGCTGGCGGATATGTTGCAGCTGGGAGCTCATTGTGCATTCATATTTTCGAATGTGTGCACACATGCAGTGCGGGTGGGCACCCAAATCTACTGTAAATACATTCACATCTTTGTTTAGATCAGCTACTCAGCTGAAAACTTCATCTTGGAACAAACTAGCTGCAGATAAAAACATGTTTGCCTTTTGAGACTCGCATACTCTGCACTTTGTTCTTTCGTCGATCTCTTGGCCCTTGTTCTGGCTAAACCATAGATAACACATTGAAGATCCTCTGCTTTCTGATCAGTCGTTGGATGTGGATGCAGGGCAGCAATCGATCTCTAAGTGGATGGGCACTGGATTTGGTTGTCGTCGCTTTCTTAGAAGGCTCGTATTCTTGTGATTCACTCGTTTCGGCTTTTCTTTTGCCACTTTTTTTCCATGTTTTTTTCCATTGTATACATCTTGTAGCACATGTTGTTCCAATGATAAAATATTTGATCCTCTTCACCCATCAGTTTCAATCTTGTGTGAACTTCGTCTTGCCGTATTTCTGCAGCATCTCAAACTCTTCTGTCCAGCTGCAGATGATGTTAGCTTTTCTTTCCGATTAGTTTGGCATATGACACATTTTTCTTTGTTGAAGGAGTCCTCAGATTTCCTAGTGAGCTCCACCTGCTTCGCTCATGTTTACGAATTTGAATCAATGGAAAACCTGAAACAAAAACAATATGATAATAAATTACCAATATGATGATAAAACACATCATTGTGGAGCCACCATTTTGGTAAATGGCGGAAAGGTTGCTCTGAGGAGTTATTTTCTGTCTCTGTAAGACTACTTGACCCCAAAACCTATGTTTGACACCAAAATGAAGTATGTAGGTTTCATGGTTCCTGAAATATTAGAGCAACACATCCGCCATTTTTTGAATGTCCAGAAAAATTCGGCCCGGATTGTCTAGTTAAATTACATCTTTAATGATACAAAAACACAAATCAAAAATGAATATTTCTGGACAACAATTATTTTACAGAGGTATATCAAGGGGCCAGGACCAACTGCTGTGGTCGGTTGAAGATGCTACATCGTTCCCTATTGCTGCAACATTGAGTAAAAATGGTGGAACGGGACTGGTCACCAACATGCCTTGGTAGTGGTAAGGTTAGGAAGATGATGCTTTGACGTCTGAAGGTCCACAGGGAAATGGGTAGCTGCCTATAATTTGCGAGAGGTCAGGACTACATTTACCACAATGCCCTGGACATCTACTTTTGGGCAATCCCTCGGAGGACCCGATAGATAAAGATTCTTTGGTTCCGGCATGTTAATTGTACATGTGGCTTCCGGGAACTAGTACCACTAGTCCAAGGCAGTCTGTATGTGCTTTTGGCTCTCAAAGGGGTCCTCCTGTCTGGGGAGCAAGACTTTAGTCCAGGATGAGTCGTATTTGTGCAGTTTTGTGAGCGTTGTCACAGGTGCAGAGTATCCTGCCTTTGGTTTGTGCAGCTCCTTTTGTCATAAACTCTGGTTTCTTGTTTGACCTTCTTTGCATTCTTAACAGATCTGAGGTTCTGGTGTCAAGGGTGTCCCACAGATGCTAAATTAAGGGCATTAGGGGTGCGGGTGCTAGCGGTCAATTGGCTACTTACCCCAGCAGCTAATCTGCCCCTGAGGAGACCACATCCGGGGGTGTCTCCTTTTCTACCCAGAACCCTCTATTCTGCCACTTCTAAAAATGGCAGGAACTTTCCTTGGCTGTACAGACCAGGTAGCCCATGCTAGGGGTGTGGCTAGACTTCAGGGGTGTACGCCTCTTGACTAATTAATTTTCCCACCTGCCCGGGTGCAAATGTGCCAGGGAGTGGCTAGCCCCTTTGGGAGTTAGCCTGTATGCATATCAGTGGTGGTGCATGCTTTGAAGCTAATCATCTTGATGTGGCACTTCACTAGCTATCCTGTCAGGGTGGGATGTGTCACCTCCTTCCCAGCTAGGCCTTTGTTTCTGGTTCCTGGGAGTGTTCACACCTCCTGGCAGGAGGTCAGATTCCTGTCTTGACTGTAGCAGCTGTACGCTGCCAGTCAGAGCACAGGAAATGCTGGGGCAACCAGGTGGGCAAACACTAAGGTGCATTCCACATCAAACCTGAGCAGGCAAATCATTTGATACTAAACATGATCATATTCAGTGGTACCTGAATGGAGCTGGCAACCTTGAGTGTGCCCTGGTGCTAGCCTATTTTATCCTATGGACTTCTGATCACTTGTAGTAGTCCTAAATTGAAAGGGCTAAACGTGTGGGGGTGACCACACAAAAAGGGAAATTTCTTACATGACCCCGGCATACCCAGGCATAAGTTGATGAACAACAAATCTATTCCTATGTAAGGCCATAGAAAGGCCGTCTGGTCTGTATACCACTGTAAAGTCCATACCCTTTTAGGAAAAAGAACCACTTCAGAAATGTGGGGGTTTCTCCTCTCATCTGCATCAGCCATCAAAGAGGCCTGTGGTAGGTTTGAACCTTGAAGTGCGTCCCCATCAGGTAGGGTCTCAGCTTCTTCAGGGACCAAACCACAGCTAAGGCTTCACCTCTAATTGTACTCCAACTCTGCTCTCTAGGGAGGAGTCGCCTTCTAATATTGGCAACTGCTTGATCATGGCCGTCATCATTTATTTGTGACAACACTGCCCCAATCCCATGTTCATAAGTGCTGTTGTGGACAATAAACTCCTTTCCATACTCTGGTGCCTTCAGGAGACAGGTGCGGAGTACATAGCCTCTTTTAGGGTGTCAAAAGCCTTTTGGCATCCTGTGTTCCAGATGACTTTCTTAGTCTGCTTTTTGGAGATAACTACAGTGAGGGGTGCAACAACAATGGTCCCATACCCCTTCACAAACCTCCTATAGTACCCCGTAAAGCCAAGAATAAACCTAACTTGTGTCTGGGTCTTGGAAGCCTCCCACTCCAGAATGATCTGGATCTTGGATTGGAGAGGTTGCACTTGGCCTCCACCTACAAGGTGACCCACGTAGACTACAGAAATCTACCCTATCTGGCACTTTCTAGCCTTTTGAAACTTCTCTTAGGTGGATCAGGCGATCCTTCCAGGATGAAACTAATTACAGCAATATTTTCCATATAGGCTGCACCAGTTGTCCAGTCCTGAAAGAACTTGATTCATCAACCCTTGGAAAGTGGCAGGCCATTTTACAAACCAAAGGGCATTATCTTAAATTTAAAACAGTCCTCGGGTGTTGAAAATGCTGACCTCGCTTTTCCTCCTTGGGTGAGTCCAATCTACCAGTACCCTGATGTTAAATCAAAAGTACTTAAGAAGTTGGCTGAACCCAGTCGAACAACTTTTTTTAGAGTTTTATATAGCGTGAACTAAACCCAAAGATGTAAGGTATCAGAGCGCTTTACATAGCACCAGTTTCATTACACAAGGACACATTCATTTTCGTTAGGCACGGGGAGATGATTTGCCCAGAATCACAGGATGTTGAGCGTCGTTGGCGAGACTCGAACCCGGGTCCCCAGCTTCAACATCTACCGCTATAGCCGTAAGGCTACATCCTCTCCCAGCTCATCAGCTCTGGAATGGAGTGTGCATTTGTTTTAGTGACTACATTCAACCCTCTGTAATCCACACAGAACCTCATCTCTGGTTTTCTACCATTTGAAGGAGGTTTGCAGACGAGTACTACTGGGCTGGCCAGGGATTGTTAGAAGGTTATATCACCCCTAGCTCTAGCATCTTGCTTACCTCAGCTTTGATGCAACTCTTAACTTGGTGAGACAATCAGTTTTTTTTTTTTTTTGACAGGGATGCTGTCACCAGTGTCCACATTGTGTACACACCATGTTGTCCATCCATGGGTCAAGGAGAAGAGCTCAGCCAACTAGTTTAGAGCGTGCCTGCAATGAGTCTGCTGTTGGTCAGTAAGGGAATTTGACAAGACAACACCTTGCACTGAACCCTCTTGAGGGTTGTTTGAAAGTAAGTCAGGGAGGGGCTCATTTTCCTCCTCCTGACCTTCATCGGTGACCATCGGCATGGCTAATTCAACCCTGTCTTGGTGTGACTTTAGGCAATTGACATGGTGTGAGGGCTCCTAGGGGTGCCTAAGTCTACCAGGTAGGTGACTTCCCCTGGGTAGTGCCCAGTCCACTTGTACAGGAGGCCCCTGGGAGCCACAGGCCCAAACATCCACACTCACTGTCCTGATTGGTACACAACCAGTGCTGACCTTTGGTTATTCCAGAACTTGGGAAGCTCTTGGATGGCCTGCAGAGTCTTGCATACTCTCTTCATGTATCCAGCCATACATGAACGCAGGCCAAGTACATAGTTCACTATGTCTTGCTTGAGCTCTCTGAGATGTTTCTCCCAGCCTTCCCTCACTAGACTCAAGTTTCAAATGTATTGATTCAGCTTCACAGTAAAGCCATACAATAATAAAATCATAAAATACACAGGACAAAAAACCCGATCTATGTGATCATTATACAGTTCCTGCCCCAAATCTTACATAAGGCAAAAAGGAGAAAACATTCCTGTCCACCTGTTCCCATTTTACTAGGATGCCTCCTTTCTTTGGTTTCAAGGAGCAAGGTGCTATCTGCCGGGCTTAAAACACCTTGAAGGACTAATGATTTGTCCGCATGGCTTCCCTCAATGACACGGCTATGTCCTCTGTCCTTCCCTACAACACACACAAAATATAGATATACTCTATAGGGAGGCATAACGAATCAAGTCATAGATGTGTTAGAATGAAGGCACGACTCCCGTGCAGGTGGGGCTAGGACAGGAAATATCATGTGTAACTATAATAAAACACTGAAGATATTTTAAATGCTTTTTGAGTATAAAAAAGTGGTGTGGTGACTATAGAACGGGCAGGTGGGTAAACTAAAAATCATTGATAACCATGCCAGCCGAGGAAATTGCCACTTGCCGTATTTGCCACCGGGGAGCCCGGGTGAGGAGCTGCTGACTTCTTGCCCCTTGCCCTGCTGGGGTCGCCGCCTGCCTCCCTCTGCCTGCTTCCATTGCTATCTTGGGAAGCACCAGGAGACTGCAACCCACAGCAGCCCAGGGACACTTTTTATTAGTATAAGGAATCCTTTTAATTTGTGACTACGTTATGAAAATAATCGTTTTTTGTTTTGAATGTGTTTTATTTTGTATGCTTTTATGAATTTTTATTGAATTTGAATAAAGCTTGTTGACTGATAACCATGCCAGCCGAGGCTTGAAAGCCTCAAATGTTTGTATGTGCAAGAATGGCCGAAAGGGCAACCGTGTGGAGGCAGGGTTTGTTAGAAGGGCTATTATATATCTGTGCAACAAGGAAAGTACAGTGCTGTATGCAATCACCATCATAGGCAGCTAGAGACTTTAGCCTCAGAAGCTTCTATGTGCAAAGACCACAAAAAGTACAACCGTGCCGAGGCAGTATAAGTTAGAAGGGATATTATATCTCTGTGCAACAAGCAGAATAAGGTGCTGTATGTAGGTCCCATCATCATAGGCAGCTAAATATTGTCTGAGATGGCCAATTCTAGGGTGTTAAAAGTGTTTATGCAGGGCAACTAAGATGCATCAATACAAGACAGATCCTTTTAGAGAAGAAAGTCTATCAACACCAGAAAAAACCTTTACCACCTTAAGCCGCCTTATAGGGCCGCAATGAGACCCCCCCCTGCTGCGCACTTATGAGGTAGCACCTGTAGGCTCAAATCAGGGCACAGACCTTCCCATCAGAAAAAGTGCCAATGCAGTTTGGGTCAATAGCGACAGTTAACAGCAATTTAGCACCAAACATCAAACTAGTGCTCCGGACATAAATAACATGTAATAATGAGCTCCAAGGATCACTATCCTAAGGATTGCTGCTCTCCTTTCCTGTGGTGTAACCAATCATCTTCCTTTCCAGAAAATGTATACATATATATAAGAAGATACAGCCTGATAGATCTCTGACTGATCAGTTCTATAACACAATGGAAGGGTATCCTTACAGCTCCTCATACACCATTTTAAGAACAGGGGCTGAGGTAGCACTTTCGAGGGGCTATAGACGACACAGAGTAACATAAAATGCTTCAAAGTTTCTTGGCCACCAAGAGAACCCTTTGGCCAGGATTGGGGCTAGGAATTAACCTATAGCATGCCTAGCCTGAACTTGAGAAAAGGGTCCTTTTTCTTGGGTAGTGAAAGTGAGTCAAGGTAAGGTTCCCAGCCAGGTTCAGCTTTTATGTCAAGATATTTGGTTGGAAATGCACAGTTTGTATCTTCATGCTTTTGCCATATTAAATCCCAGAATTTCCTATTCACCAATGGTAGAGTATCTTTATTTATTAAAGCTATCTGTCTAGACAGTCGATTGTCTTTAAGATGTACTCAACGTGTCTGAACCACGGCACGCATTTGCAATTCTGTCATCTCAGAATGTCCATCAAGGTTTTGTGGTACTCTGCAAGAACGGGTGTAGTCCAGAGACATATCCAGTAACTTACTGGGCGGAAAGCGAAGAAATCTGCCACAGAAGTCATTAGAAGTCATTAGAAGTTATTCCCAGTTCGTCTGTGAGCACCACCATTAGTGTCCCTGGGCCTAGCTGTAGCAGTCACCTCAGGAAGGCGGTTTCCACTTTTTGTAGGGCTTGCTTTCGTTTTATAGCCAGTCAAAGTTGGCTTTATCTGTCGGTTATTACTCTTGCTCCCAATCTCCGTACTGTCCTGGATTGTCGGGAGAGGACCCCTTCAGACTTGGTTGCTTGGCTGCCCCAGTGAAGCTTATCATCAATTCGGATACCCAAGTAGTCAAATGTTTAAACTGCTCTATTTCGTTGCCATCGATCCTGCTGGTTGATTTCAACGTGGCCCTTGATTTCATAACCATGAACTTTGTTTTCTGCACATTGATTGTTCCTTTCCTAGCTTTACAGAAAAGTTCAAAACCTTCCAGTAGGCAGTGCACAGACAGTTCTGTGAGTGCTGGGAAGACCACATCATCAGCGAACACAAGGATTGCAATTTGATCATTCCCCAACTTGGGTACATCCTGGGTGGGATCGAAGAGCATCTTCCCTAGGGCGTTGAGGTCAATGTTGAATACAGCTGGTTGTCACCAGTAAGTTCTCTTGGAGAACTCAATACATTCACTACTTGCGTACTTCACTTTCTCCATATCATACGCACCACTAAACCCGTCTCTAAAAGGACCCACAAGGCAATTCTTGATCGCCCATTTTTAATATCAAACCATAAATATCAATATGCACAATTTCATAACGTTCATCTAATTAAAAACAGATTAAAACATGTTCATAAAAACGATTGCACATGATATCACAAATATATTATAACAGGACAGACAACACAAAAAACATATACATTTGTAATCAAACATTTGTTAATTTGAAGGAATCAATAGAATACTTTTATTATCTGCAATCTTTTCCACATATAATACTTTGTTCCCTCCCCCATTTCCCCTTTTATTTCCAACTGTGTAAAAAAAACATAAACCACCACAAAACCTCCCGTCCTCCCTCCGTGAAACCACACATAAAACCACAACCATACACACACACACACAAAGTTACACACACACACACACACACAGAGCCGTGAACTTAGCAGTCCTGCATATATGTGTGCCTATGCGCGCTGTTCTCCGTTTTCCCACAGTTTTTTGCATTTTAATGTGTGCTTGTAAGTTTGTTTCCATGTTGTATTAAGGTGCCTAGAAACGGGGCACTGGGCAATGCAGCAATAAATGTAGGAAAAAGCAAAACATACCATAGCATAAAGCACCGCGAGGAGCTTCTGTGTGATTAAGAGATCCTGACAGAGAACACTAAGCAGTGTGGTCAGATATAGCACTGTGAATTTACCGACATTGGGAGGCTGATGAACTGAAGGAACCTGCACCTATATGATATGTGGACATCACACTCAATAAGTTACTACGTATCAAATTACTTACGCAGAGAATAAAAATAAACACAAAAAGAGTGAGTGATTGCTAAACAAGTCCCAAGGGGTCTGTTTTCACAATCGAGGCAGGGCTCACGTTTCACTGAAAATACACAGAGCCCCTGGACTCCTCCCCACCCCCTTCCACACGGAGCCCGTTCTCCCCCCAAACTTTGGAGAAGTCGGAGGGGAGGTGGTGGCTACAGCTCAGTAGACAGTAAACACAGCCCAAAGACCCGCCTCTTTAGCCAGAAATCTAGGAGGCGAGGCAGCATGGCCTTTAAAGTTCCGAGAGTTCCATAACTCTCATTTAACATAAAGAACCAGCGTAAAGATGGTGGAGCGTGTAATGTCCTGCGGGACACATTCTAGTGTTATGCAGGCAGTTGTACTTCCAAGCACTCCCTTAAGGGCTGGACAGACTGCACCCCCACACCCATCCATCTCGGGTGCCACGAGTGACGTGACCCCGTCAATAAAAGGGCCCGAGTGCACGTGCTCGAGGCCATTTACCGTACCACGTCGCCTGGTGTATGTGTCCATTATTGTTGCTATGTGGGCCTGAGTACATAACGGCGCACTAACTGGGACCGTCGGCACCAACAGGCTGCCAGTGGCAGCAGCGCGCCTGATCCAGGGAAGAGGTGAGAAGCACCGTTCCTGCGCCCACATTCCAGGAACCTGCCACAATAATACAATACAATAATATAGCTGCTACAGCCTCCACTACCGACGCCAGAACCACCTGCTGATCACTTGCATAGACTGCATGCCCCAATTCTAGACTGGCGACAGCCTTTCTTCCCCAAATCAGCAGCGCCACAGGGCTGGCGCCAAGAATCCTGTACTGACGCATTCAGCAACCGCAAGGCCAGCAGCAGGAAGTACGAGTGCCATGGCCAGCCGAGAAGGAGCACAGCGCCACCTAGGTGCCGTTTCACTACACCAACCCATCAGCCTACAGTGGCTGTCAAAAAGCAACCGGCTCAAACCTCGAGCATGCAGCCAGCAGTGCCTCCACGACCCCGTCTCCCAGACTGTGAACACAGGTCGGGTGAGAGGCCCTACTGCACCAAGAACACTGATCCTGGTAGAAAGATTCAGCCTCAGGTCCTGCAGAACAATCAAGCACCCTGACTGCCTACAGCAGCCAACTATCAGAGGTGAGAGCGTCACAGCATTGGGAAGTGTGGCGGCAGTGCCACCTTCTGATCAAGGGTACCTGAGCACAGCACAAGTCTTCAAATAAGTGACCATAGAGGACCCTTCTCATCGCAGGCAGGTAACGGTCATTCCTGGAGCCCCTCAAAGCCTTACCAACCAACAACAGTCACCAGGTCCAAGAGTGCACACTGCCATTATGAGACACTGCCTACTCAAGCCCAATTATTAAGACAGACTGCACCAAGTACATTGAGGCGTGCCATCACAGAGGAATGCCAGTCAGTGGTCCTCTGCATCCAGCAAGTAAGGACAGCAAGAGACACGAAGAAAGAACAGCAAGGCCCAAGAAGGTAGCAAGCCCTTCTGAAGCATCAAAGAAGTGGGTGCAGAACGTGCAACTACCAGTGGCCGTCAGATGCCACGGCAAGCAAATGGTCTGCTACACGCATCCCCCAGAGAGGAACAGACTTCACCAGAACAACGTGCACTGTCCACGCCCCCAAGAGGCTGTCACATGCCACCACAGGTAAGAAGAGTGCAACACTTGCCCCAATGGGCTGCTTAGATATTCAAAGGAAAAAACAGCTGCACATCACCAAGGGCTCTCAGGAACCCCGAAGCCTCTCCAGCCCAAGCAAGTGCCGATCAAGCAAAAGCAGCAACACCAAAGACGCTGCGACACAAGCCTCACTAGCAAGAGTGGAGGACCAGTCAGACAGCAACATCTCAAGGTAACCACCCTACTACAAGCACAAGACTGGTACAGAGCACGCACCACACATGGCTGGCCAACGCCACCGGCAGAGCAGTGATCATGTCATTTGCTCCTCCCGGTGCACAGACACCACTGCATACTACATCCCAGGTGCACCTCGTGCCAGAAGAAAGCGCCCAAGAAGTAGACGGTGGGCACTAAGTCAGAAGTGTACAGAAGACCATGCCAGAGAATCTGACAGCACGGGCAGGCACCCGGGAGATAGAGACATCTCCACTAAAAAGCACGGCTGAACGCAGCCGGAGAACAACGACATCTCTGCTGCACCACCAAAGCCCCGCAGTAGGCCGAAGACCACACACAGTGTCCTCCCTCACACTGCCTCAAGACGGAGTTGGCCGCAACACAAGATTGTCAAGACAGGAGTGTAATGGCTGCCCTTTTCTGGCTCTTTTAAGGGGGAGAATGATGGAGAGTGACTCCAGCCTATCACCCCCATAGCATAGGGATTAGGACTATAGACAGGACCCCTGCCTTCCATATATTAGAGCATTTTCGTGTCACTTTCCTTAATGTAGGGCTTATGAATTTAAGTTAGGGGATAGATATATAAGTATTAATCATGATTTGCCCATTTGCTAACGTGTTAGGATATTTTCCATGGAGTTACGCATATTGTGGGCCCCGTAGGCCTTAAACGAGACAGACTCCATTTTGCTTTCTGCCTGGTAGCTCGAGAAGGCTTTCTAGGTCAAGTGTAGTGTTTTAGTTTCAAGCTGTTGTTCGCTTGGAGAGAACCGGCTCAGGCTGGCCCTTATCGAAGGAATGTATTTTTCTCCACTCCGAAGACACAACTTCAGGCTGGCCGGCTGGGAACGTGTCCTTGGTACGGGAAGGTACAAGAATTTGGTGGGCGGCAGGTTGCTGGCCGTAGCTTTCCATGAAGGAACGGGCTTTGATATTAGCGAAGGTGTTAGTCAGTTGTCAGTTAGTCCGTAGGCGGCATCTAGCCGTTAGCATCTCTGCCATTAATTATTTCATGGCGGACAGTCGCCATCTTTGAAGTCCGAGAAAGATTTAAGACCGAAACTCTCTGAGAAAGACTGAAGGAGAATTAGCGCGGAGCGCACTGGTACAGAGAGAGAGAGAGACGGTAGCTCATAACCAGCAAGGTTCCGGTGGCTTGGAGGGAAGCAGACGAGGTTGAGCCTAGCGGTGCAGACGTGTACTTGTGACGGCTGGGGTGTGACTGCGAGGCGAGCCAGGACACAGAGACGAGAAGGGAACCTAGATGACTGCCGAGCCCAGACTTCACATTAACAAGGTGATCTCCGCCCTTTTCCCAATTAGCGCGCATTCTAATCTTTACCTTTTATTTACAGAAATGATGTTGCATAGTAATGTGATATGTGTTTATTGTCAATAAATACCCTAGTTCTTATAGAACAAATGTGTGCCTTGTGTTCCTGTTCAATCTTGGTAAATGGATCTCCTAGTCGAAAGTTGTTTATATGAACGGATGTGAAATCCCGATCAGGTAAATAGTGATCGAACAAAGAGGGAGTGAGTGGACCTTTGATGCCAAGAATAGGAGGTACATCATATAATTTGGAAACCGTATTAAAAGTCATTATTATAGTTTTATCCCAAGTAGATAACTGAGACATTGTCCCGATAACTGTTCATAGGAATGTGGTCGTCGTTGATATGCGGCGTTAGTGAGAACGTTGGGGGGGGATTACCAACACGTATACCCACAGGATTGTGGCTTGCATAAGTGAGAGCGTCAGGGAGGACACTGGCGTGTAGATCTACCGGATTGTGGATCGTTTGGAAAAGGGAGCATTGGGTTCTGCAGGCCCATGTGTAGACGCACCGGATTGTGTGTCATATCTGCCCTAGGGTAGACCGGTCTGGGTCGGGGTGGCCGCGAGACCAACTGATGTGAATAAGATATTGTAGAAAATCTATGCATGTGTATTGCTATTCCCCATCCTTAGGTGCGACCTGTATATACTTGTAAATCTATCCATATCCATTGTGAATACGTTCTAAGGAGGGAGGTGAGTACGTTTTGGCTGGGTCATAGGGGCCCCTGGGGGCTGATCCCATCTAAGCAGAAAATCCGGCCATTACAAGGAGTCGCACACCCCACGTGGCAGGCCACCACAGTACCATGTGCTCCAACAAACAGCGACACAAGACTGGACGTCACGTCGCCCAGCAAGCAAGGAGCACGTCACAAAGTGATCAGTCCAGGCAAGCACGCCGGAACGAAGGCAGAAGCCGGCGCCATGACAGCACCGCTTCGAGGTCAAGGCGCAACACCCTTGAAGTAAAGAAGAAGAGTGACAGCCCTGTCACCCCGAAAACCGGATGAGCACAGGTGGGCTGAACAAACCAACAAAGGGATAAGACCGAGGCCTCGCAGCAAGCCAAGAGCACATCCTAACACACCAGACAGCCACCAAGGCGGACCGACGTCCCTGGATACAGCCTCATGGGTGAACCGAACATAAGCCGTAGCCAGAGCCAACCGCGTCTCATCCTAATGCTTCCCCAGGTGACTGTCCGTCCCGGAGCATCAACAATCTAAGTCAAGCGGCATCCCTGCTCCTGTCCACAGATGCCACGGGTAAAGATCGCACGGAGTGTCCGTCCTCACACTTCCTCAAGATAGAGTCGGCAGTGGCCCCAAGCCAGGCAAGAGAGGATCCCCACACTCTACGTGTCAAGCCGCCATAGACACTCCACCTCAGCAAGGCGGAGGCACATGGCTGCCAAGTCCCTCCTGGCATCCAACACTCCCAGCAAGTCACCACCACCTGTCATCCCGAGTCACCAGATGGCAGGCAACTGCCATCACACCAGCCATCAGCACCTGCGTCAAACAACACTACTCCCAGATCATTGGCAGACTGGAGTCCTGCACCGTCCCCACACCAGCCGACAAAAGAAACCAGAGGCCACCTGTGAAACTGACCTACACTGGAACCGCGGCAGCGAGCGCAAGTCTTGGCCAAGACTCATCCACTCGTGAGGGTTGTGCGTGCAACTAAGTAACGGCTCCTTGGCAGTCCTGCAGCAGCCCCCAGATGGCACACAAGTGGCCCCCAGCTCAGCCCTCCTTCAGTCCCACAGCAACCCCAACAACGGGCCTCCCCAGGCGGGAGAGCGAGAAGAGACTTTACCCCACCAACAGGTTTCTGGTCACAGCCAAGCAGTTCAACAGGGACAGTCGGTCCAGCAACACCTCTGTGAATTCTCACTTGGGACTCCATCCATGTTCACGATGCAACCCACTACAAGGAACTGTTAGAACCCACCACAGACCATAACCGACGTCAGCAAAGTGAAAGCCAGGCAAGACAGCAAGACATGTCATCGGCAGGAAACTAACGGTATGCAGAGGATGCCTCCAAGCCAGCGGCTGTGTCCTGAGTCCCTCAGGTTAAACTACGGGTGCCCGCCGAGAAGGTTCTGCTGCGAGCAAATTCACCAGCATAGGTCTGCTGTCGTCCGGCCACCTGACTCTAGCGACTGATGGATCCTGTGGTATTTAGTTAACTGTTTGTTTTAGCCCCAAATGTTGGACTAACACTTTGTTTGTTCCTCAAAAAAGTTGGGGAGGAATGTAATGTCCTGCGGGACATGCTGTAGTGTTCTGTAGGAAGTTGGACTTCCAGCCACTCCCTCGAGGGCTGGACACACTACACCCACACACCCATCCATCATGGGTGTCACGAGTGACGTGACCCCGCAAATAAAAGGCCCGGGTGTAAGTGCTCGTGGTCAGTTTACCTTACCACATCGCCTGGTGTATGTGTCCATTATTGCTGCTATGTGGGCCTGAGGCCCGACACCACAGAGCGCATGATTCGCTCTGGAGGGCACACAGTCCCATCTTCAAATACAAACAGTGCTTGTTACAGGAAGTTCAGGCACACACAGGATCCAGTTTCGTACATAGCCCAAGGCAGCCTCTTCCCCCAGCTACCTCCCCTCTGCACAGGAAATGTTTGTGTCTGAAAGATCAGGAGTGCAGATTCCCTGCCCAGGGTGCGATACCACTTGTGGTATTTGGGCCGTAGGCCCTCATACTGCTAAAATGAGGTGACACAGACACAGGGGTATTAGTTAGTTAACTTGCCCTGAGCACGTGCGCTCAGTCCCTTTTATTTGCAGGGTCAGCTGACTGATGACGCCTGTGGTGGGTGGGTGTTCAGTGTGAGACAACATGCTGAACACTAGAACGTATCCAGCGTGATACTACACCACTCAGTGCACCCAAAACGCTCGACTCGGCTGCCTAACTGCATCACTTGTCATTACGGACCGGAAGTATCTATGTAGCCGATTCAAGGAGCTACATAAAAGAAGCTATGTCACAGCGCTAGATCACAGAAACGTCTTTCGGAAAGGCTGTCAACAGACGAATGTGCCCTAACCCAGTGAAAGCGGTAACCCGAGGGCCAAAACAAAATGGAACCAGACCAAAAGACCTAGATACTTCAAAATTAAGCCTCAAGACCCCAAGGAGTCATCAACAGGGTACTTGGAAAGACTAGCAAGTCTATATTCGTTTAGTTGTCTTTCCCCTCACATTTAAATGCCCTTTCACTCAATGCCCATGTGCAACATCTAATGAGGTATCAAATGGAGCAGTAACATCGGGGACACCTTCATAGTTCCATTATCGGCACAGGATGATCCCTACCCACACCAAAGTAGAAAAGTCATGCATAAATAAATACACGACACAATTTTTGTTTGGATTAAATTATGGCTGCAGGTTTATTACATACAACAGTATGCAAATTATGGTGGGTTATTTTACGGGCGATCCAAGGGCAGGTAGCCGTACTAACCTATGCTACCCTGCCCGCCTGATGAGCCACTGTGGAAAACCCAATCAGTGCTACCCTTATAGGCGTGATCCCTTTACTGGATCACGCGACTGTGGAAAACCCAATCAGCGCTACCCTTATAGGTGTGACCCCCTTACTGGATCACGTGACACATTGGTCCCTTATTACTTGTGCCCCTTTTAGGGCGGAGCGTAGCAAGGCAAGCCCCCAGTTGTTCAGGCCCACAACCTCCAGGAGAACTAACTGGGCGCCGACGTCATAGTTCCAGGACCCTCCCCTGAGGCTCCTGGGATTTGGCTCTGGCACCCTTCTTGTGCTCTTGCAGAGGTACCCTTCTGTACCCAGACTGCTTCCAGTTCGCCCTGTAACTCTGCCACAGCTCTGGAGGCGGCCCAGTCACCTACTGAGCCCCCCACCATCAAACAGCACTTAACTCACTTGCAACCGGCTCCTTCCAGTGTCTCTTGCATGAACAAGAGGATCAGGTACATTCCAACCTATGACAATTGAACCTTATCGGCATCGAAATAGCCTCTCACCTTCATTTGTATCAGCTCATGACTGATGAACCCAAAACCACTTAGGTCTGAACTTGCGCATAGCACTATACGCCCTTTGCGGGAATGCTCCACTGCTTCATAGGCTAGGCTCTGTGCCAATACAGGCGTGGGCCATTCCTGCTGGAGCCAAAGCCCCTTGCTCAGCGATTTCTCGATGGAGCGGTTTGTCCTTATCTGGGAATGTACCAGTGTCTCCCATGCCCAGCCAGACTGTGATGGCTTCCCAAGGAGGGAGCTCTCTCTTGAACATCGCTATGTCACCCTGCAAGCTGATGTGGCACCCTCCTCCTGTAACCTGTAATTGCAGCTCTTCTAGCATTTGGAGCTCCCTAACGCTTGTATCCCAATTATGGAACAGCAGCACGCTTGCTAGAAAGACCGCTTCCACAACCGACCTGTATCCTCTGGCTGTGCGGACGAGGCATGTCATGCCTCACTGAAGCCGCCCCTAACCTGCCCTGCGAGCAGAGTGCACCTACTCTGTTAGGGTTGACCAGCCACTAACGCCAACTGCCAGGCTTGCTTAACTTAAAGCTCGATCACAGGTACCAACATACCCGCTAACCAGCAGTGACCCTTGATGCTCTATAGGTCTAGCTCCCCCACTCTAATTATCCAGGTTCCTGCAATGTACCCTTCTGCCCATGTGTGGGCGGGAAAATACCTGTAACACTGCAAATCCCACTGCACTCGCATACTCGGGCAGTCCAGTGGTGAAAGCGGGGGGTCCTTAGCATTGGTTCTGCTACATTGCCTGGCCTCCTGGCCCGAAAGCACCCTTGTTTGACCGCAGCCTATCTGCCGTGATGCCCGTGCGATGACCGCACCCTGGTGCAGGACGTCCTGCTCTACACCTCGCCATTAAAGCTTAATCTGTGGTATTCACCTCCAGCCTTCCCAGGCTGCGTACTGTTGGCCACGTGCGCAATTGCTGGCGTAATAAGGGGAACACCTGTTGCAATATGCCATAATACAAAGCCCGCCTGAATATGCTACGTTGTGGGCAATACAGTGCCTAACATGTCTCTTCCCATATGAAAAGATAAAACAAACCGCACTGGTCATTATAAGAAAAGCTGTTACCTGGTCAGCTTCATCTGTGGTGGCTGCACCCAGACCTCCCAGGCAGCTTTGTTGCTGCCAGTGTGACTGGCTGCTGAGATTCAGGGAATCTCTCGCTTACCACTTGCAACTAAAGCGATTAACATTAATAAGATACGATGTGTCTGCAAAAACTATGCACAGGTAACTGACACACTCCCACGTGCAGTTGCTGTGAAACCTTCTGGATTAATCCAACAAAATTAGCCAGCCACCGCCCTAGGTGGAGTTTGCATTCCCAAACTTCCGCTAGTGCATACCACGTTCACGCCTCTTGTTCAGTTGACTTTAGTGATTAATGACGCTGACCAACCCAGGGGCCTAATACTGGGCTGCGTGTATGAGGCCAAGATGACCTTAAATAATCAGCTTGGGGTGGCTGGGTGTTAACATTGCCTGGCTGAAGTGCAATACCTTTGACTCCTGACAAGATGTGCCACTGGGGGAGGAGACAAATTATCTAGCCCGCCTTACTTCCTTTCCCAGCTTTCTGTGTATAGCGCATGTCGGGGCATGAAGCTTGTGTATTTTTTCCTTGCAAGTGCTCCCGCCTGTGTGTTTCAGCTCGATCAGGTATCTTTCTTACTCTGCTATTGATATACCTTTTACCACCCACAGAGGAAGGAAGGTTTGATTGAAACACGAAAGGGGCCAAATCGCTGACCCACCCGCGGGACCTCGCAGTCGTAGTGAAACTTTATATCCTACGGCATGGCAACTTACACCGCTGCACTATGCCTTGGTGCGTAAACGCCTGGTAGTTGCACTATTACGTAGAGCGATTAATTAAATTAATAATACTCTGCCTATGACTAAACTATGCACCAGCAGCTGAAAACTTTCACCCGTTAGTAAATGTGAAACCTATTGGATTTGTCCAAAACATAAATCCAGTCACCCCCTTAGTGAGGTCATGCCCTACAAAACTTCTGCTAGTATACCAGGGCGCAGACAGGAAAAGGGAACATGATGTGCCAATGTAGGTAGAAGAAAGTTATCCAGCCCGCCTTACTTCTTGTCCCAGTTATCTAAGTAAATTAGTGATAATCAGTAAATCAATTCCTGCAAGCCGAGGAGGGGAACAATGTGTATCAATACCTGCCCATTCTTGAATACTGGGAAAGCCACATATTGTTCAATAAAATTGAGGCCTATTGTGTCTTAACTTATTGCCCCAACACCGCTTTATAACTTCAGTTGCAACATGCCCTTAATGGTATACGACATCCTACAAGCACTGCGCAGAAGTCCACCTTTGACCTGCTCGAGCCTGGCGGCATTTGAACTGGAAGCTGAAACTGTTACTTACGCCTGCAAATGAGCTGCTCAAAGCAGCCCGCCAGACAATGGCACCCATCGAAAGGCAGTGCCAACAGACCTCCTCGGACTTAAGGCGGTCCCTCTGAGTAGGGCTCTAATCTAACAGATGCCCCTTGGATCGGCGACCTCATCTGGCTATAAGCCGCTCAGTGCTCCTGATGCCTTGACGCTTCTTGACCCGCAGCCAGCACACCCTGATACAATCCGCTCGGACTGGGACTCAACAGTGTGGCGAAAGCACAAGACATCCTAGCCTGACCATAGCTCTTCACCAGGCTCCCACACCAGAGCCCTCCACAACCCTTGTGGCCTAAACATTCGCCCAGTTTAAATTGAAGAGAACCCATCCTGTCGCTGATCAAGCAGAAATGAATGGACCTCCGAAGATGTTTTACTTTGTAGTTCTTAAAATGCCCCATGGATGATAAGGCCGTACGAGTCAATGGGTCTCAATAAAATTGCATCTGGTTCACCACTCTTTTGAGACGCCTTTTGGTAAGGTACTGGAAAGGCGGGCAGGGATGTTAAGCATCATGGTCGTGCGGGGTTGAGAGGGTTGACGGGCTGCAACCCAACCATTGTCCAAACTGTGATTGCAAACACAGAAATCAAGGGGGTTGGCTGCATCCTTGATAATTCCAGTGAGGTGCGGGGGAGGGTGGGCGACTCCCCCTAAAGATGCGCCAACTTGAAACACACATAAAGTGAAGTGGAGACAGCAGCCTGTAAAGCAGTGCAGGTCTCCCAGCCAGTGACAGAGGGGACGTGCAGAGTTAGTACACAGGCGCAGCTCCTCCCCTGGAAGCACTGGGCAGCCACCAACATCACCACCTTATTTTTATAGTGTAACACATCCTGTGGGTGGGCGCGGAGATTCGGACACCGGACAAAAAAAGGCTGAGAGGTGGTTAACACTGTTCAAGAAGGCATTGTCAGGGATAGGCCCACCCACAAACCATCTCGTGTACCAGACGACAGTACTAAGAACTAGAAATAAATGAAAGGTGTGTGTTAATGTGACTGTAAACCCAGCAGGCATAGTATGTGTGTGATACTAAGCAAACAGGGAGTCAAGCAAAGAAATGCTTCGCAGCGTGCCGAAAGAAAGCATGCTCAGTTAGAAATGTGATACAAATGTGTAAACATCTAGTTTAGATACTCAGTAAAAGCACATGCAATGAAACATTGTAAATGCGCACAAGCTGAGCACTTCCATTTTTTACGTTGTAAAACAGGGAATACACCTCAATGAACGGCGATACAGGAACACATGTTGAAAAGAAAAAAATTGTGCAACCCCTGAACAATGTTCCCTCTAATTTTTTTCCTCTGTGTGCGGCAGTTTAGGGTCTCTGTGCGCTGCAGCCATGGCTATGTGCGCCAGAAACCAAACCGCGCGTGTGTGCTGCACCAAATATCCCTCCAAACTTTTGTTTAAAAAACTGAAAGACGGTGCATTTCCACATACACGGCGCCACCTTAAGGATCTGCAATTTGGATACACAGAAGCTTATGTTTGTTCAGATCTGCTGAGTAAAGGTAACCATGGTTATGGAATGAGGCTATGTCATCTAGAAGTGCGTTCATACTTTGGTTTTCTTTCGAGGCAGCTATCATTTTGTCCGGCTGTTGCTCCGCTGCTTTTATTAGCTTTCAGCTCTGTTGCGGGGTTAAGAAGTCCCAGAATGAACCGCAACAATAAATTACTTTCACCTTATGTTGTCTAACACTCGGTTATAGATGTTTAAAGGGCCCCAATGCAAATACTGGCTCCATGCACAAGAATATTTAAGTTGAAACACAGTATTATGTTAATACGCCTGCAGCTTTAAAAATGAAGGGGATGGTTGTATGTGTAAGCAAGGATGCCAGCATGATAGAAAACGAAACCCGATATCTGACACAACCCCTTTGGCAGTATGAGCTGGATGCAGAGCCCTCTTGCTGCGGTGCTGCCACAAACATATGGGCACCAATGCACAGAACAAGTGATAGGGCGAGAACGAGGCTGTAAATCAGCCTCCACTGCAGCACTGGGCCGAGGCTCCACCTGAAAAAGACAGCGTTTGGCGAGGGCTACAAGAGAGTGAGGGACTCCCAGGTCAAGAGTGAAAAGAAAATAAGAATGAAATGCAAGGTAACAATAGAATCAGATCGCCCTGGAATAAACCTGTATTAGAACAAGATAGCCCTAAGCCTGGAGTACAACTGCTTCACGGAGAGACTGCACTGGATAAAAGCAGAATAGACAGCAAAAAAAGCGAAAGCACAGCGCGTTATGTGTAAATAGTAACCTGACCCACGAGAAATGCAGCTGTCACCCTGCCACCGCTGCTCGCTCCGGAGAGCAAAACACGGTGGGAGTGAATATTACAAAAGAGGTGGGACATGCACCCGCCTTTAGCCATTTGCCTAATTTCATTATTGAAAGACACACGCAAAAGCCAATCCAATGTGTGGGAGGAGTCAGACCCACACAGAGTAAACACAAGAAGCCTCACAGATCAGTGCATGCGCGCTGCTAGACGCGAACTAAAAATATGTACCAAAGGGGTGCAACAAACATGGCTCCTGCCCGGCAAAACTTCAGCGCCATTACTGGAGCCACCGGACCAGCAGCTCTGCTGCAGGCAAAGAGATCCCCACCTACCTGGCAGGGATTTCTAAAAGACAGGCAGTTCTCCAACAAGAAGTGGAGGCCACACACTCTGCTGACCTACCAAGCCAGCGAACCACCCTCCTACTCTAAAAGAGGTCCTACATTTTTCATGTGAACAATTCACCTGTCTGGGATGTGAAGTGTCTGGCTAGGCAGGAATGTGCTTAAAATTGGGCAACACCCAAAAAACTTTTTGTGTATATTCATAAACTTTTTCGTAGCCATCCCTGTTTGGGAAAAGCCCATATATGTAATGTTAACAAGGGGTGGGAAATTCCCATTTCCACTGTGCACATTTAATTGAAACCCCCCACAATTGGTTGAGTTGTAGGAGAAGGTGCTTCTCTATGTGGAAAAATATTTTCCACATTAAGGAAAAAAGCCAGTAACTGCAATTGCATTAATTCAAGACATTTCTTCATTTACAAATTTCCATTATATGCATTTATCAGTACAAAAATGCCTTCACATGAGGGTGGTTAGGAACTAACATGTTTTGCTGAATAAGACATTTGAGCCTCCAGCTAATGTAGCTTTTAAGAATTACTCCTGAAAACATTTGAGGTCTCTAAAAAAATAGATAATTATGCTGAAGTTAGAAGGAAAGCTAAGGAAATTTACACTTCTGATTTATTTTGTGAATTGGGTTCATATACCACATTATAGCCTTCTATACAGCAAAGTAGGTATCGGAGTTGCCAAAAAGTCCTCTAGTGTGCAAGATGTGTTTTACTTAATTATTCTGAAATTGCTAGTCTGTGATGACCATTCTCTGGTCCTGGAACATTGTTGGTTTCACGCCATGGGAATGGCCAAAGGAAAAAGAATCTAAACAACCTTGCTCGACAAGTTGGCTACTCAGAGCCTAATTCACGGACTATCTACTCTCATGCCACACAATCAGTTCATAATTTGTGTAGTGTCAGTGTTGCTGGATGCAGAACCCATTTTTGGGGAACAGGACTTCTTTTTCATTTTCAGACCTTGACCCAAAAGCAAGAAAGAAAGGCAGAAAAGGGAGAAAGAAGGAGCAAGACAAAGACAAGGGAAAATGAAAAATGAACTAAGCGTGGATGAAAAAGACCCCTGGAGATAGTGAAGGGAAGTGTAGGGTACCCACGAAAGAGGCATTAAATAGAATGAAGACGAGATAGCCTTGCTTTGGCAAACCCAGCATTCTGCGCACCAGCACTAGGCTTCTCGGGAAAACTATGATCTGTCCACATCTTATATTTTGCTAGTAAACCATTGCATATAACACCTAGTACAGCATATTTGCAGAGTATAGTTGCATTCTAAATTAGCTTTATTCCTCTGGCCAGCCCATGCTTTAAGCGTCTAAACATTTCATCATAAGCAATTACTTCTAACAGATTAGCAATGCAATTTATTATTCGACCACAAAATAAAGTACAATTTGGGTAGATGGTGAAACAATAGAATGAAAAAAAACTGATGTTTTTTTTCATATCTGTATATCTTCTTTGCGTCTTTAAAAATTAATGTCAATGTGTCTCCTTGTGGACATCAGCGAGCATTCACTGTCAGATTTTATTGTATGTGACTGCGCGCAATTTGGCTCAACACCAAAATACTGGCGGAGCTGCCCCTCAGAGAGTATGAAGAATGGGTGGACATTACACATCACCGGAGCAACCAGCATTATATGTCATCTTGATTCGAATCACCGGCGAATGCGTCAGACAGCGTATCGTTTCCTGAGAAAGAGGGCTCGCGCTTTATTAATAAAATATTTCACCTGTGTGAAGCGATTTGCTCTTTCTCTCTCACCAGAAAGATGCGCTGTACTCAAGCAAGGGTGAGCAGCACTCCGAGTCTCAAAAGATGCGTCCAAGGAAGGGAGCTATGGCATTCTAAAGTGAGAAGTGTTTGAGACCTGAGAGGGCGAACTCACCTGGGCCATGCGGTGGGGCCGTTTTTAACCCTAATGGAGTCATAGAAGCCAGAAGCACAGCTTGTTTTCCCCGATAACCTAGATTAAGCACGGTTTAGATTGCTGAGCCCACCATGAATGCTTTTCACCCACCATCAGCGCTGTTCGTGTATTATTGTTATGAGATGTGCTTATTTGCATGTTCGGAAGCAAATTCCGCTTACTGTGTCTTCCTTAAATTTGACCATTGTCATTTTAAAATAAAAACATTTGAAATCTTACAATTTCAAATGTGGTGGGTTTAGAAATGGCCTACAGGTATCCACATATGGGCCTTGCTGCTCAGGTTTGCACACCCTTGTGCTGGAAACAAGACGAATTAAGAAATGAAAATCAGAGTTTAGCACACGCCGTGTTTGACACTGTGCTTTTCTTTTCTTAACAGTGCACCGCTGCGGTCTGATTGTGGGCCATTGAGTTAGTATTCAATGTTAATTGCAGCGCACACGGGCTGCAATTAGCATTGAATACTAACTCAATGGCCCACAATCCGCCCGCAGCGGTGCATTGTAAGAAAAGGAATGCAGCAAGTGCAAGGGCCATTTGCACGCCCTCCCAAAGCCCACTTATCCGCCGCTCCGTCTCTTCTCCAGCAAACGACCGGTTTTCGCGCCGCTCGCATTTTAAAAGCGGCGGCGCGACCAGTATCAGGATGTGCGCGCTAAATGATGAGCACTGCGCGCTTGGGGTGCCGTAAAAAGCGCGCGCGCGCGGCCGCGTAGGTTATTGGGAACAGTGCCCCTGAATATTCCCTAGCACCGACACTAATTGTACTCAAACACACGCCACTGTATGTCACAACTAGGTTATCGGTCTCCCACATAGGAGACACACATTTGCCCAAAGTTTTCACATCCTTGGCCCGTAGACTGTAGCCCCGCCCCACTAGCACTTTTTTAATGTAAACATAACACCTCTGTACCATGCCAAATGAGACGAGGTTTTCAAGTCATGGTGGGATCGTGCAGCCTAGGGTGAACTTCCTAGGGGGAAGCAGAGTGCAGGGCTCTACTACCCCTCAGGAAGCGCTGCACGTTAGTGCCACAATTTACTCGCCCTATTCTAAGATATTTTTTGCAAAAGTAGAAACGACGAGGGGAAGGTTCATGGTATTTTAGCACTGTAAAAATATGATAACTGCACGACATATCACCCGGCATAGCAAATCCTCCTCTTATCAAAGCTGTGCATACACTGGCAAACGAAGCCCGGCACACACATACACACAAGGCTTCTGTGAATGGAGACAGACACTCCCCTATCTGGAGGGATTACCCCCAAGTCCTCAGTGTGGCTGCGCTACTCGAAATTAAACGGAGCAAAAGGGATACTTTTTATCAGCAAAAGGAAACAAAACGGGTAAATTACCTGGATTTGCCCCCATTTAGTTCACCCCATTACAATGCCCATGTGCAACATCTAATGAAGTATCAAATGGAGCAGTAACATCGGGGCCACCTTCAGTCAGTCCAGTTCTTTTTGCCCGACACAACTCTGCATCGCACAATTGAAAGGAAAGATACACAACTAATGCAGTTGGACAAAAAAAACGGAATTGAAGAAGGTGTTTAGAATGTCATTGCTCTCCACAACTCTGCACTGGTTGAAAATGTCGATGCAGAAACGGGCGGCTTGCTCAAACGAGTTTAATAAGAATTTCCATCAGTAGCTCCTGATTATTTATTTTTTAGTGACCGCGTTGAGTACTTGGAATACCTACTACCAAAAGGAAACAAAACTGGTAAATTACCTGGATTTGCCCCCATTCAGTTCACCCCATTACAATGCGTCCCCATCTTTGAACAGTGACGTACCCATGGCTACCTCCCACATCCGGGTACCGGGGGCAAGGAGCTGGCTGGAGCGTGTCCGAGTCAGCAGAGGCTACTACAAGCAAGGGATGCGCCGGGGACGTGGCGTCCCCTTCCACTCGGTCTTGGCGTACGGCTATTGGGTGCCGTTTGAATTATGCAATCCAGAAATGAATATATTGGATTTAAGGAAACAGGCGTTGTATAAAAACCATATCAAATGCTGAAAAAAAAGTGTGTTTAAATAGACACTGGCAACGCTACTGTGTTCTTGTGTGTGACGTAGATTTTGTTTTTCTGCCGTTCCACTTGGACGGGTTCGGCATGACTTCCTGCTGGAGTAAAAGGTTTATCATCTTCTTTATGGGGCCATCTGTTTCTCCCCATAAAGAAGATAAGAAACCTTTTACCACAGCAGTAAGTCAAGGAAGCCAGTCTGAAAAGGACGGGTTAAAAGAGAAAAAAATACGTCACTGGGACCTTTTTTCCAATGGCTGGCCGCTGTTTAGCATGAACCGTGACGCCAGCCAATGGAAAAGAGGGGCGGGGCTTAACCCTCACTAGTGAAACTACCTCTAAAACATTAAATCTCGCAAGCTTGACTGCGCATGTGCGCAGCTGACGCCAGCTCGACCTAAAAATGGGTATAATGTTACCCCAGAATGCAAACCCCTCAGGTCTTTACTAAATATCTCTTATACTGTGCAACTTTTAAAATATATTTTCTCTTTGGACACACCTTTAAATACTACTGCTTCCGTAACTGTTCAGAGCATATGATTGTCGATATAGTTACTAAAAGGTAACACACTGCTTTTCAGTAAGATGTCCTCAAGAAAATATCCTATATGAAAAGAGAACGGAAGAGCTAAACAAATGAATATCAACTCTAACTATTTAAGACAAAGGTACCCTTACTTCGAACTGGGTACTGAAATTGGGGTCATACCCAACTATAGTGAGGAAATTCAAAGAACTCCCAAATATCATGGCAATGAGTATATGAGGAAAGAACCTCCTTAAGGTCCAAATTGAACAAGACTCCTAAATAAACGATTACATATAATGGCCGCGCACTGACAGCAAAAGATTTGAATAACTGTAGAAGTAGCAATATTGTCTATTTGATAAACTGTCCCTGCGGCTTAGGATATGTAGGTGAGAAAGCCTAGCAGCTTAGGGAGCATTTATCCGAGCATAAATCAGCACTTAAACTAACAAGGAGAATGCCCCCTTGGTGGAACAATTTAGGGAAGCAGGACATACTTTCATGGAGTTTCGGTGGTTTATTATCGAAAAAAACAACAGGAAGTAGAAGAGGGGGAATCTTGAACTAAAACGCAAAACTAGAGAACAGTGGTATATTCCAATCTTAGATACAGTGAGACGAGGATTGAATACCAAGGAAGACTGGATGAAATTAATTAACTGATTTTTAATACGACTTTTCTGTACACTGTCCCATATTAATGAACAGTATTATATTGATGATTTGATTGGGAATTTGAAAATTTAGTACCATGTTGACAGGTTTCTAACAAACTAAATCATGTCTATACTCCCTGGATATAGGAGATACACAAGGGAGATTTATGAGATTTTTAGCAGTCTCATTATGATTTTTATCATGATATCTATCTTTAGTAAGAGATTGTAGCTATGTTTCCCTATCGTTGTAAACCATGGTAATATTACCATGCCGATCTAAAATCAACTCACTGAGGTTGGCATTGCTTTTTTACAAATTTTATATAACATAAAAAAATACATTGACGGTTTTGAAAATATGTTGGCTCCGTGTGAGACATATTGGTAGATTAGTACTTTCATGCCCACAGCGTAGGAAGTTCCTTACCATTTCAACATGGCGAACTTCTGTCATTCCCCCGCATTTGTCGGATGTGGCCCGTAACATATGTACAATGTTATAGAGTTCAACTGCATTGTTGCTTGGGACCACTTCTTTATTGGAGTGAGCTCCAGTGATGGAACCGACCATGTTATCCTACTCATTGGCCTCTAGAATATCTTCCCAATCGAGGGGCTCAAAAGTTACATTAAAGTCAACACCCACAATTAAGGGGTAGGCGGCCTGCTTTGCATCCAATGCCTCATCTGGGGCCTGCAGGGTTGGTGACCTACCTGCTCTTGAACTCCTAGCATAGATATTAAAAGTGTCTATGCACTTGCCCGGTGGGACTTTGAGTCTGACTCAAAGAATACCTCGATTATAGGTGGAAATCTCCTCTGTGACACAAATTTAATCACAATGAGGAGCCCCCAACAGTGGCGGCCGTGTTTAGAGGGATTTGCCGGTTTGTGAAATGTTACGAAACCTGGGATAAAAGTAGGGGTCAAGCTCCAGGTTTCCGCCTGAGTGGTGCAGTGTATTGGGGAAGAAGGGTGGGAGAGCAAGTTCGGCCATGTAAGTGGTCGAATAAATATGTGTAGTTTTGTCACCAGCCAGGACGTCATCTCCCATTTGCAGAACAGATTCGGCATGCAAGGGAGGATCAGTGCCAGATGTCCCTGGCTCAAGTTCAGAGGGACGGCCCTCTGGACCCATATGCATCAGTGTGGGAATAGAGTCAAGATCAATGTTGGAAGGGCATCCATGTTCCTGTGGGGACTCTGGGGATAGTGAGTCATCATCATCATCAAAACACTTTATTCAATTAATTAAAATCATAAAAGGCAGACAAATTCATTCAATTTAAAAACATACAACACACGTATATATACGTCATATATATACAGCCCTAGTGCAAATCAGCAATAAAGAATAAAAATAACTTCTCTAATAAAAACATACATTAAAAAAAATCCATCAGATAAAAAACAATCAAGCAGGGTCCAATGTAGAAGGCAGCCTCTTTGTTTTATCCCGCATAGCTGCCACCAAAAAGCTGGCCACATAAAAAATGTCGTGGGGACAACTTAACATCTGCAGGTAGATTAGAGCGGGTCTGACTTGTATAAACCCTGCTTCTCGTAAAATTGGTAGCAGATATTTTTTCAGTAGATCAGAATAAAGCCCACAAAACATGATGAAATGCATTGTGTCCTGGCAAGAGAAGTTGTCGCACATACAGGGCTTACAGCACTCTGGTTTACACCAGGACAAATAGGTACCCAGGGAATAGTGGATTAAGTTACATCTAAATCTGATCAATAGGAATCTATGGTAGGGGTTGGAGACAGTCTCAGATAAGGCTCAAGTGAGGGAGATGTTAGTAACACAAAATTGGCTCTAACTGATTATTTATTTAGTTCTTTCTCCTCCCGTTCCAAACTTGCCATTCCCGCAAAGTGAGTCTTGATCCAATTTACATCCTCCCCAATAATTCGACCAGGGAATAAATAAAGGTCGGGGCGCCCTAGTCGTGTAAACATCATTCTCAAATACTGCAGCCAGGGAACCCCTTTAACATTATCCATTGCTAAAATGCCGTCAATAATTGCGTGGTTCAGGGTGAGTTCCTGGTTTAACCAGGTTTTGGCCCAACAAATCAGTGGGGCCACCTTCAATTTATCTGTGACATAGCCCAGCCCTACCTCGCAATGCGTTGAAAAAGTGGGGGTAGACTGGGGCACCGTCAGAAGGGATCTCAGAAATCTGTTCTCAATTAGTTGAATCTTATCCTGAGAAACGTATCCCCACAATGAAGAACCGTACATAGCAATGGACAGGCATTTTGAGTTATAAACTTTCAGAAAGGCCTCCATTGGTCGGGACCCCAGCCGTTTCCTGAAGCTCATGAGTGCTGAGGTGGACCTTGCCATAGAAATACCTTTGAGCTTTATTTGGGGGCTCCAAGAGCCTTTGTCGTCTAAAGGAATCCCCAAATTGGAGACAACGACAACCCTTGACACCTCCTCTCCCTTACAAAAGAAGGTTTTAGATTTGAGTCTGTTACGAAGTTTACCCATCACCATAACATGTGATTTTTATATATTAACTTTCAGATCTAACGTGTCCATGAAAGTGGCAAAGGAATCCAGCAGTCTCTGGAGGCCCACTCCTGTGCGAGCCAGTAAAACTGAGTCGTCCGCGTATAGGAGAACCGGTATTACAGATTCTCCCACACGCGGAACGTCCACCTCAGAACCCCCTAAAAACTTCTCCAGAGCATTAATATAAATAATGAAAAGAAGGGGGGCCAGGATACAACCTTGCCTGACCCCCCTCTCCCACCTAAAATGACTCGTACATCTGCCCTCTTGAGTGACCCTAACTGAGGCTTTGAGATCCTGGTGTAAAGCCGCTAAGACGCTAACCAGGGGAGGGTCAATGCCGATCTGTAGTAAAATCGCCCACAATTTACCCCGATTCACTAGATCAAAGGCAGAGTATAGGTTCATAAATGCCATAAATAAAGACCCCTCCTTCGCCACACAGCGCAACGAGATCGCAGGAAAAGCAACAACCTTACAGGTGACCCTATCTAAGCTCTCAAAAAAGCTGTCTGGTCCAACTATATCATTCTTATTGGAAGTTTTGAGAGCAAAAATCGGGCCCACCCTGGTGTACTGCATCGAGCTATTCAGGGGTAAACTAAATACCACCTTACATCAACTTGTGACCAAAATCTATAAAAAAAAGTCCTCCATTTGCCTAAATCTGCCTCCGCTGCCCCGATCAGGCTAGAATTGGGCTTACTAAACTATGAGGCCTCCAACATCGGCACATACTTAAATTTCTGTCACAAACTCAGAAAAGCAGATATAGGCACTTTAGAGTCTTTAGTTTGGTTAGAGATCAGTCAGAAAAACCCAGGGGGCTCGTACGGCCGCCTTTTTACGGATTCTATTCGCGAAATGTCGGCGGGTGACCTATGGGCCCTTAACCCTAGCATGACAGCATTTAAAACCTGTATTAAAAAAGGCATCAGAATGAGCTCCCTTATTATCGATAAAGCTCATTTTTCCAAACGCAGTCATGCATGGTCAGTTATGAATTCCTATGAGCGGATATCCCCCGCTACCTATCTCTCTTATACTTATTCACTGTATCTAAAACGCAGTTTTTTGGCCATTAGAATGGGAGACTGGCGATTTCTAAAAGATCTGCCCCCTTGGCGGCGTACCACGGAAGACTCAACGTGCAGAGGGTGCAGTGAGACAGCTGAAACATTGTAGCACGTGGTTTGCTTATGCCCCGCCCTCATGTCCCAACGCAGACGCAAACTTAAAGTAAAGTGGAATAGGCTGGGTGTTCGGACTTGCAGACAGGCAATTATTACATCTTTGAGCCCAGAAAATATAGTTTTAAACATAGCCTTCACAAACTACACACGGGACGCATACCATATCTTCACGCTAACGCCGGAAGGACCAGTAAATCCCTTCCTCCCCTGTCTAACTGTCTAATTTAAAACGTATTTTACTTTTAAGTTTTAAAATTGTTTATAATCGGTTGCATTTTATCATAATTGTTGTTACTGACTAGTAGTCTATTTTAATTCGACTGCATTTTATCATAACTAGTAGTAATTGCTTGAATATGGACTGTTTTTTACAAGTTGAATGTCGTTAACTGTCAGCAGATCAAACCCCATTTGTCCTAATGTTATGCGTTTTTATCGTTTGGCATACAATGTTTTAACCTTTAATAGGTAACAGAAAATTGAACAACACGATCGGGACGACTCTCATTGATCAATTGTTGTTAAAATATGCTCCTTATTTCATTTAATAACGTGTTGATTGTGGGAATTACTGTGAAGTGCTTTTTAAGGATATCTTTTTTTTATATCCAAATAAAGATTATTATTATTATTTTCCCTCCTTCGCCACCGTATATTTACTAATTAAAAGCTGGAGGTTTAGGCACTGATCAAGGGTGCCTCTCTTCACTCTAAACCCATACAGTAAATTAGAAAGGACCCCTAAACTCTCTATGGTATCCCTGAGTTTATGCAGTAAGACTCTGCCCAAAATTTTGACTGCAGAGTCTAAGAGGGAGATGGGTCTGTAACAGGAGGGATCCTGACGCTGCTCTTTTTTAAAAATCGGAATATTAACAGAGGTAGCCCAAGAAGCGGGGAACAAATTTTCGCTAGAGGCATTAAAAACATTTGTTAAAACCTTGGTCCATAAGGTTGGAGAGTTGCCATAGAGGTCAGCAGAGACCCCATCCGTGCCCTGAGCCTTACTCTTAGAGGTCTCCTGAATCGCCCTTTCTACTTCTTCGAGATTAAAAGATAATAGGGGCATAGACTCAGCCACCAAGGGAGGCTCCCAAAAGGTGCATGGCCAGCAGCGCCATAGATCTCTTTAAAATGACGAAGCCATTGATCATCTGGAAAAAACCAGTCCAAATTTGTGTTCTCTGAGGCGGCAAAAAACGGGTGATTAATTGTTGCCCACAATTTCCCACTATCATGCAATACATCAATTTAGAGGAGCTTAACCCGAGCATCCTTTTTAATTTCTGTTTGCCGTCTGCTAGTGACTTGTTTATATGCCCTCCTTAAATCTGCGATGACGATCTTATTTCGTGGACTGGCTTTTAACGCTCTAAGCAAAGCCCCATGAGCCCTGGAACAACTGCTGTTGAACCATCGTGGTTGGGGGTTGCCTCTCAGGGTTTTTGTGGTAGTCAGGTCCCTCGAGATCTGTGTGCATATGGCTTCAAAAGCTCTAATGATCTCTGGTCTGGTTGAGTTGCTGTCAAGGCAGATGTCCATATGCCAGTCGACCTTGACAAGCAAATCGCCAAGAAAAGTTTCAGGGACCACCTTGGACCACTTTGTCCTCTTTCCTTGGTCTTTAGTGACTATTGATAGCCCGTTCTGATGAGGGCGTTTCTTGTAAACCATCGCTGCCCCTAATTCAAACTCAAGGAACATTGGGTTATGGTCACTAAATATTGAAGGTAAGACCTTATAGGCCCCTACCCTATATAAGACCCCGGTAGAAATAAATATGTAATCAATGACTGTGCCAGGATAGGTACCCTTGTAAGTGGTAACCCTTGCCTCCACCTCTATAAGGCTTGATTAAAAAATATTGCAATTAGCCAAGAGTTCTTCAAGTGCCTCCCCTTGTCTTGTATGCTCAAAGTGGGAGACCGTAGAGCCAAGCGGCCCCTCATGTGCCCCCGCATAGCACTCCTCCCCACTCCTCGTCCGCCGGGAACGTTTAACGCTACTCAGCAGCAGTCGCTTCTCACCACCCTCACCAATATGGCTACCTCCCACAACAACTTGATTGTCCTGGGCGACTTTAACCTTTGGCCCAACGGCAGCCTAGATTCCGCCCTCAACAATCTCCTAGTGTCTTGCGAAGGAATGAAACTCTCCCAGCTAGTGGACAAACCCACTCACATAGCAGGGCACCAGCTAGATTTAATTTTTTCCTCCCCACAGCTGGCTATTCTGAGCGACATTCTACCAATGTGCTGGACTGATCATGCCCTGATCAAATTTCACATAGTAGGCAGCAGGTATGGCAAACCGGCTTTCCACGGTCATATACCTCCATACAGAGACTGGAAGGTCCTAGACAAACTCAGACTGAATGGCCCAGTGTTTGAGGTAGAGGACAGTTTCTCTACTACACAATCGGTGGAGGCTAACTATCTATCCCTTTGTTCTAGGATTTCCAGCACTGCGGAACACCTCGTCCCTCTGAAAAAGGGTAAACCCCAGAGACGAGCACCGGCCCCCTGGTTTGATGACTCCTTAAGAGTTCTCAAACTAGCTTGTAGGCATGCTGAGAGAAAATGGAGGCAGGATTACTCTGACACTCATAAAACCATCTGGAAAACACACCTCCGGAAGTATAAAACTGCCATTGCCCTTAACAAGACTAAACATTACTGCTCGATTATTTCCAATGCCACAAACAGCTCAAAGAGTATTTTTCAAATACTCAAAAATCTGACCAACCCGGATTGTGTTACCACCACACAACCTCCCACCCAAGCCCTCTGCGATGACCTTGCAGAGTTCTTTATCAATAAAATTAACACTATTATCCATAACCTGGAATCACCCCCCTCATCTGAAACCAATGAATTGCCGAGACCAGACACCAGCCCTCGGAACCTGTCGCTCCCCGGCTCTGGCCCTCTAGCTAGAATGGAGGTATTCCCTCCGATCCCGGCTGTCGAGTTTGAAAGACTTGTGCTTGGTATTACTTCAGGCTCCCCACTTGACCCCCTACCTCCAAAAATATGGAAAAACTTCGGTATGGAACTTTTTGACACCATGCGCCTAATCTGCAATCAGTCCCTGCAGAGTGGCTTTGTTCCCACCCCTTGGAAACAGGCACTAGTCACTCCCCTTTTAAAGAAACCCTCCCTGAGCCCAGACTGTCTTTCCAATTACCGACCCATTTCCCTGCTGCCTTTTCCAGCAAAGGTCGTCGAGCGTTGGGTCAGTTCATGTCTGTCCACCCACCTGGAACAAAACAACCTCCTTGACGACTACCAGTTTGGTTTTCGTCCCGCTCATGGCACAGAAACAGCAGTTTTGACTGCCATGGAAGACCTTCGAATGCGTGCAGACAGGAACCAGCCAGTGGCTCTGATACTGCTGGACCTGTCTGCCGCATTCGACACGGTCAACCATGCTAGGCTGATGCAGAGACTTATGGAAGTAGGAGTGGAAGGCACTGCATTGCTTTGGCTTCACTCCTATCTTCGGGACAGAAGACAGGCTGTCTCTCTCCCCCCTTTTCGGTCCGCCTTTGCAGCAGTTCCCCAGGGAGTCCCCCAGGGCTCCTCCATCAGCCCTATCCTCTTCAATGTGTATCTTATACCGCTAATTAAATTGATCCAATCATTTGGGGTCAAAACAATTAATTACGCGGATGACACACAGCTCATTCTCTCGTGGGAAGGTGAAGATGCCATTCCGTTCTCAACCTTCCACGACTGCTTAAGAGAGACGGCCAGATGGCTACATAGTAACTCCCTCCAGTTCAACGCCGCGAAAACGGAGGTCCTGTTCTGCTCCGGCACTAAGATACCCCGTCAGTTCCCACATGAATTCTGGCCCCCGGAGTTCAGTGTCAAACCTCTACCAGTGCCTTCCGTGCGCAACCTGGGAGCCATGTTGAACAACAACCTAAGCATGGAAACCCAGGTGACAAAAACTGTGGGGATCTGTACTGCCCTGCTCCGATCACTGCGGAAAATCTTGCCTCTTCTCCCGGCACAAGCCAGGGCGTCGATAGTCAGGTGCACGATACTCAGTCGCCTTGATTATTGCAACGCCCTGCTCCTGGAGTCTCCAGTCACGATGCTGGACCGACTTCAGCGAATTCAATCTGCCGCCGCCAAGCTGGCTCTTGGCTGGACGAGAAGGGCCTCAGCCACAGCTGCTCTGGCTGAGCTCCACTGGCTGCCCCTGAAACAAAGAGTGGCATTCAAGTCCCTCTGCATTGTCTTTAAGGCTCTGCACGGACTTGGACCCAAACCTCTGCAAGCCCTGTTCCAATGGTACACACCTGCGAGAAACCTACGTTCTTCTTCTGCTTGTCTGGTAAAGGTACCCAGATTTAACAGAACTAGAACAGGGGGCCGATCGTTCAGCGTAGCCGCGGCCAAGCTTTGGAACACCCTACCCACTGACATACGTCAGACTCCACAGCTTCTCCCTTTTAGGAGACGCATTAAGACTTGGCTCTTCCCCAAATAAACTGTCAGCCCAACTGTTCTCCCGGTCCACCGTCAACAGAGTATTTTCCAGCGCCAGGAAGCCTGCAAGGTGTCAGTTCGCGCTTTACAAATTCTCTAAATAAATAAATAAATAAGGGGTGTATGTTAAAATCACCCATAATGATGAACTCGATAACAGTGTTTTAATTTGAACTATAGTCAAGCACACATTTTTCCAAGGCTTCCAAATGTTGGTTATCCTTTTCACGCTCTCTAGAATTATAAAACTTAATCAAAAGAATCTTACGGGAGGTTGAAATCGACCATTCTACCATTTATATGTTGCACGAACCAGATTTAATTAGCTTAAAAGACCCAACTAAATTTAGGGGAAAAAGGGAGATTAATCCTCCCTTTGCTCTCCCCGCTGTACCCACCGTTGCCGGGACTACAAAACTAGTATAACCATCCAGGCTGAAACTACAAGAGGGGTCCCAGGATTCTTGGAAAGCAATTATGTCATGTTTTGTTACAAAATCCAACCAAGCTGGGTCAGACCTCTTGGCTCTAGTGCCAGCAACATTCCAGCTAATAATTTTACATCCAGCCACTGCCTCAAAGTTGGGGGAACCTGGGGAAGTAGACTGGACCAGGTCTACCTGTCAATCATTAGCATCTAGTTCTGATAATGGCCCGAAACGGTTATTTACGGGAAAACCGGGTGCCTGAATTACTGTACAATTTAGCAGTGGTTGGGTGCCTGGGATAGTTTCCCCTTCAACAGCTCTTGATCTTTGATCCCCCACAGACAGCTGGTATGTACGGTTGGGCTGTGGTTTGCGGGGTTGGTGAACCTTATGCCACGCAGATTTACCATTATACATATTGTTAGGCCCAGAGGATGAGTCTGATGGTGGATACAAAATCCCAGGAGAACTGGTCTAGTCCCTACTTGGCCTATCTCGGAGCCATCCCAGAACAATCTGTCTGCAATATCGGGACTATTGAAGTTAACTATAACGCAATCGCCCTTACTAATCTTGGGGCGTTGCCCGATCCAACCCACCCTTATGGCCATATTGATGCTTGATGAAATATCCAAACCACCACTACTATAATTAGAGCACCAGGATCTGGCCTCCCTCATCAGTGCACCTGTTGATTCCTCCTCGCCAACCTTAAGAGGAGCGGCTTCTGGGGGGAGATCAATGTTAACATCACATCCCTTTACCTGGGAAACGGAGGTGCTAGATACACAGAGCGTACTGCCTGACGAGCTCACTGGATGATTACTCCTACCCAAGCTTAATGAGCCCACTGAGCCAGGCTCCCCCCTCGTATGCTAGATACACAGAGCGCACTGCCTGACGAGCTCACTGGATGATTACTCCTACCCAAGCTTAATGAGCCCACTGAGCCAGGCTCCCCCCTCGTAGCGTAGCGGCTGCACTGACATTTAAGCTAGTTTAGGGCGCTGGCCCATGAGATGCGTCAATAACCTCAGCCAAGGCATGGCTAGAATGAGTGACAATCTTGTCCACTAGTTTTTGAGATTTATACTCGTTAATAAATATGTCAATTTTGGCACATTTTTTCATAAGTCCAGCGACAAAAGTGCTCAACGTGCCCACAATGTCTTTGGCTATATCAGCTAGCAGGGGCTCAAGTTGTGAAATAAATAGAGCTTCCAGCAGCTCGCCCAGGTTGTTCACTCTAGGACTATTAGTATTCGCTACGGTCTCTTGCTTTTTAGCCCGTTTAGTACTTTTCTTAGCTCCCTTTTCAGTGCCCCGGGTCGGGATTACAATAGACTCTGACTGCTTAGCCCCCTCCAGCAGAGTATTAATAGAGTCAGACATACTGGGAGGATTAGCCACGATCACGACTGGTTCCAAAGTGGCATTTGGCACTGTCTTAGGGACATTATCAGTCTCCTCACAAACCAATGGGGGTGTAACCAAGCCAAGTTCCAGCTCTGCAGTAGCAATTTCTTTCAAAAGAGCCCCAACGGCAGAAGACAGGTAGGAAATTATAGATTCAAACTTCGTGGGTACCTTAGCCTTCTTTCCTCCCTCCTCAGGATGGACTTGGTGTTTCCGCTTACCCATTGTAGGCGTTAGGGGGGTGGCCCGGCCCGTCCTCCTTCGTCCTCTGACGGCCTTAGACAGCCCGCCCTTTGCCCGGCTTGTCTCGCACGCGTCCCGTGACGCGGAGGGTTGTGCTGGTTATCAACGCCTCCTGGCGCTGCTGCCTGCGTCGTTTGGGCGCCGTGCCGCTGGGGCTGCCGGGGGTGTGGTCCTGGAGCGGCGGCGGCGCTACTGGTGGCAACTACTGACTACCGGCGGTGGTGGCGGCAAGGTGAGCCGCCCCGCAGACAAACGTCAGTGCTCTGAGTGCAACCTCCTGTTGCACTGGGATAGTGAGTCATTCTGTGATAGAGGCGACGGTGAAGAGTCCCTTAGGGGCATCATTGCATCAGTGGCAGTTGCCGTGAGATAAGGGATGTTTAATTTCAATTGAATGTTGGTGGTACACGAAGGGCAGGTTCCGACTTCAGGGCGACTAAGTTGTACATTAAATGTTCGCTTACGAGGGTAAGTTCTATTGCGCCAACGGCACTATTATTCAGGGCGCATCTTCTCGCCCTCAAGATATCATTCCTTTTCACCGATCTGCAACCCCTTACCTGCCAAATCCAATGAGTGGCTTTGTTCTTTAGGGCGTCTCCATACTCATGTTTGCTGTTACAATCAGCCTTGGGTACACTGACCATGTAAATGGTAGACTGGGGAGCATTGTGGGGGATTGGGGGAGGCCTAAGAAGAGGAGACTCTTCACTGTGGCCTGTTGTCGGATAGAATGGTTCTTTCGCCAAGGCCATCATGGGCCCAGTCTTTCCCTTATAGTTTCCCCTGGGGCCTTCTTGGTATTTGTCATTCGGGGATGGCATGTTGCGGAGGTCCCCTTCACTGTGGCCTGTGGTTGGATAGAATGGTTCTTTCGCCAAGGCCATCATGGGCCCAGTCTTTCCCTTATAGTTTCCCCTGGGGCCTTCTTGGTATTTGTCATTCGGGGATGGCATGTTGCGGAGGTCCCCTTCACTGTGGCCTGTGGTTGGATAGAATGGTTCTTTCGCCAAGGCCATCATGGGCCCAGTCTTTCCCTTATAGTTTCCCCTGGGGCCTTCTTGGTATTGGTCATTCAGGGATGGCATGTTGCGGAGGTCCCCTTTGCAGTGGCCTGGGTACCAGTCAAGGGTGCAGGATTGATGATTGGGGTCTAACGTGTTGTGTGTGTGCTCTGGGGCCTTCTTGGTATTTGTCATTCAGGGATGGCATGCTGCGGAGGTCCCCTTTGCTGTGGCCTGGGTTCCAGTCAAGGGTGCAGGATTGATGATTGGGGTCTAACGTGTTGTTTGTTTCCCCTGGGGCCTTCTTGGTATTGGTCATTCGGGGATGGCATGTTGCGGAGGTCCCCTTTGCTGTGGCCTGGGTTCCAGTCAAGGGTGCAGGATTGATGATTGGGGTCTAACGTGTTGTTTGTTTCCCCTGGGGCTTTCTTGGTATTGGTCATTCAGGGATGGCATGTTGCGGAGGTCCCCTTTGCTGTGGCCTGGGTTCCAGTCAAGGGTGCAGGATTGATGATTGGGGTCTAACGTGTTGTTTGTTTCCCCTGGGGCCTTCTTGGTATTGGTCATTCAGGGATGGCATGTTGCGGAGGTCCCCTTTGCTGTGGCCTGGGTTCCAGTCAAGGGTGCAGGATTGATGATTGGGGTCTAACGTGTTGTTTGTTTCCCCTGGGGCCTTCTTGGTATTTGTCATTCCGGGATGGCATGTTGCGGAGGTCCCCTTTGCAGTGGCCTGGGTTCCAGTCAAGGGTGCAGGATTGATGATTGGGGTCTAACGTGTTGTTTGTTTCCCCTGGGACCTTCTTGGTATTTGTCATTCGGGGGTGGCATGTTGCGGAGGTCCCCTTTGCTGTGGCCTGGGTTCTAGTCAAGGGTGCAGGATTGATGATTGGGGTCTAACGTGTTGTTTGTTTCCCCTGGGGCCTTCTTGGTATTGGTCATTCAGGGATGGCATGTTGCGGAGGTCCCCTTTGCTGTGGCCTGGGTTCCAGTCAAGGGTGCAGGATTGATGATTGGGGTCTAACGTGTTGTTTGTTTCCCCTGGGGCCTTCTTGGTATTTGTCATTCGGGGGTGGCATGTTGCGGAGGTCCCCTTTGCTGTGGCCTGGGTTCCAGTCAAGGGTGCAGGATTGATGATTGGGGTCTAACGTGTTGTTTGTTTCCCCTGGGGCCTTCTTGGTATTGGTCATTCAGGGATGGCATGTTGCGGAGGTCCCCTTTGCTGTGGCCTGGGTTCCAGTCAAGGGTGCAGGATTGATGATTGGGGTCTAACGTGTTGTTTGTTTCCCCTGGGGCCTTCTTGGTATTGGTCATTCAGGGATGGCATGTTGCGGAGGTCCCCTTTGCTGTGGCCTGGGTTCCAGTCAAGGGTGCAGGATTGATGATTGGGGTCTAACGTGTTGTTTGTTTCCCCTGGGGCCTTCTTGGTATTGGTCATTCAGGGATGGCATGTTGCGGAGGTCCCCTTTGCTGTGGCCTGGGTTCCAGTCAAGGGTGCAGGATTGATGATTGGGGTCTAACGTGTTGTTTGTTTCCCCTGGGGCCTTCTTGGTATTGGTCATTCAGGGATGGCATGTTGCGGAGGTCCCCTTTGCAGTGGCCTGGGTTCCAGTCAAGGGTGCAGGATTGATGATTGGGGTCTAACGTGTTGTTTGTTTCCCCTGGGGCCTTCTTGGTATTGGTCATTCAGGGATGGCATGTTGCGGAGGTCCCCTTTGCAGTGGCCTGGGTTCCAGTCAAGGGTGCAGGATTGATGATTGGGGTCTAACGTGTTGTTTGTTTCCCCTGGGGCCTTCTTGGTATTTGTCATTCAGGGGTGGCATGTTGCGGAGGTCCCCTTTGCTGTGGCCTGGGTTCCAGTCAAGGGTGCAGGATTGATGATTGGGGTCTAACGTGTTGTTTGTTTCCCCTGGGGCCTTCTTGGTATTTGTCATTCGGGGGTGGCATGTTGCGGAGGTCCCCTTTGCTGTGGCCTGGGTTCCAGTCAAGGGTGCAGGATTGATGATTGGGGTCTAACGTGTTGTTTGTTTCCCCTGGGGCCTTCTTGGTATTTGTCATTCAGGGATGGCATGTTGCGGAGGTCCCCTTTGCTGTGGCCTGGGTTCCAGTCAAGGGTGCAGGATTGATGATTGGGGTATAACGTGTTGTTTGTTTCCCCTGGGGCCTTCTTGGTATTTGTCATTCGGGGGTGGCATGTTGCGGAGGTCCCCTTTGCTGTGGCCTGGGTTCCAGTCAAGGGTGCAGGATTGATGATTGGGGTCTAACGTGTTGTTTGTTTGCTCTGGGTAATGAGATGATTAGATTTCACGATCGTGAGTGTACTCGAAGGGCGCATGGAAAGTAATGTCTCCGGGCTACTGCGATCTTCTCTAATGAGATATAATTTGGAAATCAGGATGGTTAAAGCCCCTATTGTTTCTTTTAGGGCTACAATTTCCCTCTGAAGTTTTAGGTTAGTTGGTATTGTTTCAGTACTCGCCACCCTGCAACCACCGAGGTGAAGAGTCGTATCCATCCCACCAGGGGCTGTGCCCATAGGTCGCGAGCTCTCCTTGTGAATGGGCGTGCCGACGCAACTGGTTGTTCCTCGAGGGATGAGATTCTATTGCTCAAGGTAGGTTTACTAAAATCCCACCTCGGGCTTCGCTATGATTGCCCGGGGAGTCGATAGGGAACGCCTCGATATCTTCAGTGCGATACCAAAGGGAATGATGGACGGAGCGTTGGAGCAAATCAAACACTCACCCCCAGTCAACTGATCTGGGTTTAATCCATCATCATTCTTTAGCTCACTCCACCCCCCCAGTTCAGACATGGCCATATGCAAATCAGTCTGACCCTGTGCCTCATATCTTCAGTGACTTTCGCCAGTCGTTTCTTGTTAGCTACCTTTTTGAATAGGCTTGGTATACTGCCAGGGCCTGGAGTAACAGATGCAGCGGTAGAGGAGGTGGAGGTTTGGGGGTCCCTCGGGGAGGGAGCAGATGTAAGAGTAGATGGTATAGATGTCATAAGCAAGCCCTCACAATCAAATAGTATGGTTTCTATTCGGTCCATCACATTTCCCCCAAGTTCCCCCTCTCAAGCCCAGGACTAGGATTCCGAGTCCGTTTCTTAGTCTTTTTTTTTTTCAGAGCACCTCCCAGCCCTCCCTCAATTACTTTCCTTTCCCCAATAGTTAAGCAGGAGCGCAACACGATGATAGAAAAAGACCAAGAATAAAACTAGCTGATCACTATTAGGGGATCTGTTTTATAGCTTGGTAGAAGTCAAAGTCGGTCACAGTAACTTTAGAGGGAGGGTCAAGCCTTGAGTTGTAGGTTTCAGGGGGGTGGGCCAGCCCAGCCTCTGATGGGCGCAGACTGGCCCACCCACGCTTGTCCTGCGCTGCGGGAGCCCTGCCGCAAATTTAAGCACCTACTAGCGTGCTCTGCTGCCGTCTTTGGCCTCAAGGGATACTGGGCACTGTAGTCCTGTGGCCCAGGGAAGTGCAGTTGCAACGAGGTCTGCAAAACGGTCTTCCCGCGCTGCGGGAGCGCTGCCACAAATTTAAACACTTCCTGGTGCACTCTGCTGCCGTCGTCAACCCCAAGGGATGCTGGGCACTGTAGTCTTGTGGCCCAGAGAAGTGCAGTGGCAACAAGCTCTGCAAAACGGGCTTCCCACACTGCTGGTGCCCTGCCGCAAATTTAAACGCATCCTGGCACACTTTGCTACTGTCGTCAGCCCCAAGGGATGCTGGGAACTGTAGTCTTGTGACCTAGGGAAGTGCCGTGGCAGCAAGGTCTGTCAAGTGGGCTTTAAGTGCTGTGGGAGCCCTACCGGAAATGTAAGCCCCTCCTGACGCGCTCTGCTCCCATCATCTGCCCCAAGGGATGCTGGGCACTGTAGTCCTGTGGCCCAGGGAAGTGCGGTGGCAACAAGGTCTGCAATACAGGCTTCCCGTGCTGGGATTTTCCTGCTTTGCAGAGAGTTTTTAAAGGGATCTTCAAAACCAACCTTCTGTAGCATTGTTTCCTATATTTTCACTGTGGGCAGTATCGCCAAGACCCCTGCTGCTGAGGTAGTTACATATACCCCTATTCTGCACATTCATGCTCTCTATTGCTCCCCCTGCTTCTAGCTGTAGAGTCTATTTGGGAAGGCTTACCCCCCTCATCCCTGCTGTCAAGAGTTCATACGCAGCCAGGCTCCATCTGGCTGTGGACTACCTGGGAGTCATTTACCTTCACAGTTTCTCCCATTGCTTTTTCTGGAGCATCTTCGGTCAGGCCTCTCCGCTCATCCTGCTCCACATCGGGCTTCTCCAGGAGTCCACTAGTTATGTTCTCATCTTGGGGCTCCTGCATCTGCACGGTCCCAGTCCCAGAGCCCAGTCCAGGCCGCACTACAGGGCCTCTGAACAGATAAGCAATCATGGGACTGGCAAGGTGCTGCTGGTGCGCAGCTCCTCCCTTCCCCTTCCTCTCTAGAGCAAATATATATTTTTCCTAAACATGGATACAATTTTACTACTTCCAATTTCTCGGTTCCCAGGAACCAATTCAAATTTTTTCTGACCTTACATCCTTTATCACAAAAAATCATAACTTTGCTTTTTAAAATATGTATTTTTAGATAATAATCCACTGTGTACATAATTAACTCACCAAGTCGTCTTTGCAGTCCAATTAGGGTTAAATCCACTATGATGGCATCATCTGCATATAATCGTATGAACAACACAGAGTCTTGACTCTTAACCCAGCAAGGCTAAGCCAAATATAAGTAATAAACAACACAAATGCCAATACTGGACTTGACTTACAACATTTTCTGTTAACCTCTATATGAATGAAATATAACGGTCCAATCTTTTCTAACGTCACTAGTTTATTTATTTATTTCACTAGTCACTTTTAACTTTTTGTTTCTCAGAAGCACTTTTTTTAGGTGCATATACAAAAATATACAATAAAAAACAATCAATTACAATAACATATATTCACTGTACATATTTACAACACATCCACCCCAAACTTTGACTAGTCCATTCACCCCACACTCACACACACACATGTATATAACATGAAATCAGATAGTATGGCCCTTTGCCAACAAAAATTATTCAACGTACAATTTATGTACCCTACTAGATATCTTAATGTGACTATATTACATGAAAATATACAGTTAGAACTTGATTTCTTAGTATCCTAACACAGTCCTTCTAGCCTTATTTTTGGCTCAGGGCCAACTAAGGTCGACGCATTTCGAACCCCCTGGTTGCGGGGTTCTCCTCAGGACCATAAAGTTCTACAAAAGACAAATGTGCCAGATTAAGTCACCTATTTCGTGAAACTGCCCTTTGTATGTATCAACAAACAGCCGCCCGCCGGCTCAAATCCGCCTACCTTATGTCTAAGGAATTGAAGTCCCTTGGAAGGTCATGTGCTGTAGTCACAATGAGCTGGACAAAAAACAATTACAAAGAGACATTTACTATACGTAAAGAAGGCCCCTACATGCTCGCCAAAGCTAATGGGGCGACGATTTTTGGTACTCACCTCATTCAACTTGTGTTGAGCAGTGACACGAAATGGAACAGAAGCTACAAGTTAGTCGGGAAAGAGACGGGCTAAAGCAATTTGTAAAGTCACTGGAGATGAGACTAACCTTAGTTATGCGTTGGAAGGACTCGTAATGCACAGCCTTCCGTTAGTGATCATAGTTTGTTGGAAACATGGAAGCCTAAAACAAATAGACTTACCCGGTCTCATGCGCAGTGCACCCACGCCAGGTTAGTTGATCACTGCGGATGCTCGAATTACTAAGCGGTTCTAAAATTAGAAACGGGGAGACTAAGTAAGAGCATTTTAAGGAACCGGTGGCGCATGAAAACATGAAAACCCTCTGTTTAGACTTACGTTTACGCCCGATGCATTTCTCAAAAGCCCTCCACTACACAAGCCACCACCCTAGAAGCCTCAAGTAAAATTTGCCATTTGGTCAATTTTTACAAATTCGGTGAAATTGCTCCAACAAAGATGAATATTTCAAGCATGCTAATGGGCTGATGGAGCGGCTGCGTGAAAGAGGCTATCCAAAAAAACTATTGAAACACTCATTAAGGAGAGCCTGGTGGGTTCCCCGTGAGACTTTGTTACAAAAGAAGGAACAACCTGATTCTAAGAGGATTGTGTGTGTGACCACATTTGGCCCCAGCTCACACCAACTGCGAAAAATGGTAATGCAGAACTGGCACCTGGTAAAAAATCTACATTGTGACCTTCAAGAACCACCGCTGTTCTCATTTAGAAAAGAGAAATGTGTGGCTAACCATGTGGTAAGGGCTGCCCTACCTCGTGAAACTAAATCCACACTAAGAGGAATGTTGGGGTTACCCCCGATAACAGGACATCATTAGTGTGGAAATTGTGCCTGTTGTGCACAAACGGAGGAGGGTGCTGTGTTCAGTGTTTGGAATTCATTGGAAACATGACAAATTCACTAATTATCAGACAAGGAATGTGGTATACGGGATCATGTGCCCGTGCCCAACTCTATATATTGGAAAAACTACACAGGAGGCACGCCAGCGGATTACGCAGCACAAATCCCGGATAAGAAGAGAAGCACCCAACGCACCATTGGTCCAACATTGGATATCAGAAAAACATAAGGAGGAAGATTGACGCTGGACCATCAACTCAAAAATTGACAAGGACCCTCGAGGGGGTGACATGGAGCTGAAGCTGGGACAGCGGGAGGCACTACTAATAATGAAGTACAATACTGCCCTTACTGGCCTGAACGAGATTTCTGAAATCTTCAGAGCTACTCCTTAAGACAGTATACCTTTGACATTTGTAAGCTGCCTGCGTCAAAACGGGTTGGGGGATGGACGGCACAGCCAGCCCAGGCTGCAACTAGAGATAGAGCACATGGTGAAGTTCTTTGAATTAGGTGACCCCATGGTTGGCTTTTTTTTAGCCCAAGTAACACTTTTCAGCCAGCGCATTTGATTCCATATGTATCTAATTTTTGGTTCATACCATTTGGGATGCTGAAGGCAGGCTTTTATTACGAGATGCAATAGCCTGAAGACCCATGTGCATGTTGCAGGGGTCTTGGTTCGAATAATGACCTTATCTGTGACCGCGCTGATGACGAGTGATAATTCAAAGAGGTTGCGCACACACTGTGAGTCTTTTTTAACAAAAACGACATTTAAATGTCTGATGCATGCATGCGGATCGGCGTTAAAGAGTGATTGTGCACGTACTTTTCTTTGACTCGCAATGAAGTTGCATCAAGCCCAATAGGCGATGTACCTTTATGAAAATACTCGATCACATGGCCAGAACGGAGCGTGATATACGTACAAGTCGGCGTTCAACGGCAAACTTCGGATTTCTTTCGAGAAATGCATTGGGCGTAAACGTAAGTCTAAACAGAGGGTTTTCATGTTTCCCTGCGCCGCCGGTTCCTTAAAATGCTCTTACTTAGTCTCCCCGTTTCTATTTTTAGAACCGCTTAGTAATTCGAGCATCGTCAGTGATCAACTAACCTGGCGTGGGTGCACTGCGCATGAGACCGGGTAAGTCTATGTGTTTTAGACTTCCAAGTTTCCAACAAACTATGATCACTAACGGAAGGCTGTGTTTAGTAAGTATGGGCGAAATTTGCGAATTCGCGTTCCGCGAATTTGTGCAAAAGCAAATTCGCGATTCGCATAATCCGTGAATGTGTGCGAATTTGTGGATTATTTTTTTTTTCCAGTTCGCGAGGGTTTTTGCCAGTTCGCGAGGGTTTTTTACAAGTTCGGGAACGCGAGCTTACTTGTGTGGTCGCAACGGTCGCGACCATGTTGTTTCCACGTGTCCAGCCTGTTTGCGACCCTGTGGTTCATCGCAGCCACCCTCGGGTTCATCAGTCCCACCCTCTGGTTCATCACTGCCACCCTCTGGTTTACCACTGCCACCCTCTGGTTCACCACTGCCACCCTCTGGTTCATCACTGCCACCCCCTGGTTCATCACTGCCACCCTCTGGTTCATCACAGCACCCTCTGGTTCACCACTGCCACCCTCTGGTTCACCACTGCCACCCTCTGGTTTATCACTGCCACCCCCTGGTTCATCACTGCCATGCCTGGTTCATCACAGCACCCTCTGGTTAATCACAGCACCCTCTGGTTTACCACTGCCACCCTCTGGTTCATCACTGTCACCCTCTGGTTCATCGCAGCACCCTCTGGTTCACCACTGCCACCCTCTAGTTCCTCACAGCACCCTCTGGTTCATCACAGCACCCTCTGTTTCAAAACTGCCACCCTCTGGTTCACCACTGCCACCCTCTGGTTCACCACTGCCACCCTCTGGTTCACCACTGCCACCCCCTGGTTCATCACTGCCACCATCTGGTTCATCACAGCACCCTCTGGTTAATCACAGCACCCTCTGGTTCACCACTTCCACCCTCTGGTTCATCACTGTCACCCTCTGGTTCATCACTGTCACCCTCTGGTTCACCACTGCCACCCTCTGGTTCATCACTGCACCCTCTGGTTAATCACAGCACCCTCTGGTTCACCACTGCCACCCTCTGGTTCATCACTGTCACCCTCTGGTTCATCACAGCACCTTCTGGTTTCCACTGCCACCCTCTGGTTCACCACTGTCACCCTCTGGTTCACCACTGTCACCCTCTGGTTCATCACTGCCACCCTCTGGTTCATCACTGTCTCCCTCTGGTTCACCACTGTCACTGTCTGGTTCATCACTGCCACCATCTGGTTCATCACAGCACCCTCTGGTTAATCACAGCACCCTCTGGTTCACCACTGCCACCCTCTGGTTCATCACTGTCACCCTCTGGTTCATCACTGTCACTCTCTGGTTCACCACTGCCACCCTCTGGTTCATCACTGTCACCCTCTGGTTCATCACAGCACCCTTTGGTTCACCACTGCCACCCTCTGGTTCACCACTGTCACCCTCTGGTTCACCACTGTCACCCTCTGGTTCATCACTGCCACCCTCTGGTTCATCACTGTCTCCCTCTGGTTCACCACTGTCACTGTCTGGTTCATCACTGCCACCATCTGGTTCATCACAGCACCCTCTGGTTAATCACAGCACCCTCTGGTTCACCACTGCCACCCTCTGGTTCACCACTGTCACCGTCTGGTTCACCACTGACACCCTCTGGTTCACCCCTGCCACCCTCTGGTTCATCACTGCCACCCTCTGGTTCAGCACTGCCACTCTGTGGTTCATCACAGCACCCTCTGGTTCACCACTGTAGATTATGCCCTCTGTTAGACTCGTGTTTCCCTTGTTTTTCTGCCCTTCTACCCTCTGTTAGAATTGTTTTTCCCTTGATTTTCTGCCCTTCTGCCCCCTGTTAGACTCGTTTTTGTGCCCTTCTGCCCTCTTTTCGACTCATTTTTCCCTTGTTTTTCTGCCCTTCTGTCCTCTGTTAGACTGTTTTTTTGTGCCCTTCTGCCCTCTATTAGACTCGTTTTTCCCTTGTTTTTCTGCCCTTCTGCCCTTTGTTAGACTGCTTTTTGTGCCTTTCTGCCCTCTGCATCACCACATCATCACTCAGCGCTACCTCAGCATCACTCACCCTCTGTTTCACCACTGCCACCCTATGGTTCACCATTGCCACCCTCTGGTTCACCACTGCCACCCTCTGGTTCACCACTGCCACCCCCTGGTGCATCACTGCCACCCTATGGTTCATCACAGCACCCTCTGGTTAATCGCAGCACCCTCTGGTTCACCACTGCCACCCCCTGGTTCATCACTGTCACCCTCTGGTTCATCACTGTCACCCTCTGGTTCATCACTGTCACCCTCTGGTTCACCACTGCCACCCCCTGGTTCATCACTGCCACTCTCTGGTTCACCACTGCCACCCTCTGGTTCATCACAGCACCCTCTGGTTCACCACTGCCAACCTCTGCTTCATCACAGCACACTCTGGTTCATCACAGCACCCTCTGGTTCACCACTGCCACCCTCTGGTTCACCACTGTCACCCTCTGGTTCACCACTGCCACCCTCTGGTTCACTACTGCCACCCTCTGGTTCATCACTGTCACCCTCTGGTTCACCACTGTCACCGTCTGGTTCATCACTGTCACCCTCTGGTTCACCACTGCCACTCTCTGGTTCACCACTGCCACTCTCTGGTTCAGCACTGCCACCCTCTGGTTCATCACAGCACCCTCTGGTTCACCACTTCCACCCTCTGGTTCACCCCTGCCACCCTCTGGTTCATCACTGCCACCCTCTGGTTCAGCACTGCCACCCTCTGATTCATCACAGCACCCTCTGGTTCACCACTGACACCCTCTGGTTCATCACTGCCACCCTCTGGTTCATCACTGCCACCCTCTGGTTCAGCACTGCCACTCTGTGGTTCATCACAGCACCCTCTGGTTCACCACTGTAGATTATGCCCTCTGTTAGACTCGTGTTTCCCTTGTTTTTCTGCCCTTCTGTCCTCTGTTAGAATTGTTTTTCCCTTGATTTTCTGCCCTTCTGCCCCCTGTTAGACTCGTTTTTTGTGCCCTTCTGCCCTCTTTTCGACTCATTTTTCCCTTGTTTTTCTGCCCTTCTGTCCTCTGTTAGACTGTTTTTTTGTGCCCTTCTGCCCTCTATTAGACTCGTTTTTCCCTTGTTTTTCTGCCCTTCTGCCCTTTGTTAGACTGCTTTTTGTGCCTTTCTGCCCTCTGCATCACCACATCATCACTCAGCGCTACCTCAGCATCACTCAGCACTACCACATTATCACTCAGCACCACCACATTATCACTCAGCACCACCACATTATCACTCAGCACCACCACAGCACCACTCAGCACCACCACAGCATCACTCAGCACCACCACAGCATCACTCAGCACCACCACAGCACCTCTCAGCACTACCACAGCATCACTCAGCACCACCACAGCACCACTCAGCACCACAACAGCACCACTCAGCGCCACCACAGCATCACTCAGCGCCACCACAGCATCACTCAGCGCCACCACATTATCACTCAGCACCACTCAGCACCATCACAGCATCACTCAGCACCACCACAGCATCACTCAGCACCACCACAGCACCAATCACCACCACCACAGCACCACTCAGCGCCACAACAGCACCACTCAGCACCACCACAGCATCACTCAGCACCACCACAGCATCACTCAGCACCACCACAGCACCACTCAGCACCACAACAGCACCACTCAGCGCCACCACAGCATCACTCAGCGCCACCACAGCATCACTCAGCGCCACCACATTATCACTCAGCACCACCACAGCACCACTCAGCACCACCACAGCATCACTCAGCACCACCACAGCATCACTCAGCACCACCACAGCACCAATCAGTGGAGAAGTGTGGCTCACGGTGTAGAGCAGGCAGACCCGGAAGCTGAGGTCAGACCCGGGACCAGGGTTCAATTCCCGACGCGGCAGGGGCTTGAGCTCAAATGTCCACGGACTCGATAATTCTCCCTTCGGTGCCTGCTCTAATCATGGGTTCTCACTCTGCAACTCTGGGCATTAAGCTTGCTTAATCTCCACAACGGCCCCCCTGCGGCGGGATGCCTGGCTTTCACCTTGGGGATGCCCTGTAGGGGCTATCTCACAGGGAAAAGCCAGGACGGGTTCCCAAGGCAAGCGCCGGGAAACCTCCGGGTAGCTGTGCGCTCAATAAATGCAATAATAATAATAATAATAATCAGCACCACCACAGCACCACTCAGCGCCACCACAGCACCACTCAGCACCACCACATCATCACTCAGCACCACAACAGCATCACTCAGCACCACCACAGCACCACTCAGCACCACCCCAGCATCACTCAGCACCATCCCAGTATCACTCAGCACCACCACAGTACCACTCAGCATCACCACAGCATCACTAAGCACCACCACAGCACCACTCAGCGCCACCCCAGCATCAATCTGCGCAACCATTCAACAACAACTGGCTCAAATATGTTCTCTCAATGTTTCAAGCTTTATTACAAATGTCACAAAAAGATGTTAATATTTCACTTCTGCTCTTGGATTTTCATCACAATAAAATACACTGAACATAATCTTCACAAAAGTTATTTACAAAAGTTTAAGCTATTGCCATTATAAATTAAAATCACTTTTATTTAAGTATTAATTATTTTAAAAAACTAAAAGCCATTGTAATTTGTAATATCAATAGATCTAAGTCACGTAAATACAAAACATGTTGCATTACAAATTCTATAGGTGTCACATTTGCGAAAGTTATAACTATTGGCATTGTAAATGACTAATCTATTAATTTAGCTATTTTCAAAACCAACACATAAATAAAAAAAATTGTAATTTACAAGACCAATAGCTCAAACTTTCCTAATGTGAGACCTATTGCAGTGCAAATGCTTGTTTTTATATCTGTCAGTGCTTCCTGTTGAGGTTTAATTTTCGTGACAGTCGCCTCATTGCCTACTTGTAACTATTCTCTGACCCTGCAATGGTCAGAGCAGGGTCAGAGAATAGAATAGGCGCCAGGAAGCACTTACAGGCTTACAGCAGCAGGTGCCCTAGTTGAAGTTAATGTCTTTGTAACCCTTTTGGAAAAGGTTACAAAAAATTGGCTTCAACTTTTGCACCTGCTGCTGTAACCCTGTAAGTGCTTGGCTGAAAATTCGTCCCCGCTGATTCGCGGAAAATCCGCAAATTTCGCGAGCGGAACGAATTTTCAGCCCATGCTTAGTGTTTAGTAACTCTCGACACACGCTTTCTTTTCTTAGGCACTACTAGCCCTTCCAACGCATAACTAAGGTCAGTCTCATCTCCAGTGACTTTACAAATCGCTTTAGCCCGTCTCTTTCCCGACTAACTTGTAGCTTCTGTTCCATTTAGTGTCACTGCTCAACACAAGTTGAATGAGGTGAGTACCAAAAATCGTCGCCCCATTAGCTTTGGCGAGCATGTAGAGGCCTTCCCTACGTATAGTAAATGTCTCTTTGTAATTGTTTTTTGTCCAGCTCATTGTGACTACACCACATGACCTTCCAAGGGACTTCAATTCCTTAGACATAAGGTAGGCGGATTTGAGCCGGCGGGCGGCTGTTTGTTGATACATAAAAAGGGCAGTTTCACGGAATAGGTGACTTAATCTGGCACATTTGTCTTTTTCCTTTTGTAGAACTTTATGGTCCTGAGGAGAACCCCGCAACCATGGGGTTCGAAACGTGTCGACCTTAGTTGGCCCTGAGCCAATAATAAGGCTAGAAGGACTGTGTTAGGATACTAAGAAATCGAGTTCTAACTGTATATTTTCATGTAATGTAGTCACATTAAGATATCTAGTAGGGTACATAAATTGTACGTTGAATAATTTTTGTTGGCAAAGGGCCATACTATATGATTTCATGTTATATACATGTGTGTGTGTGAGTGTGGGGTGAATGGACTAGTCAAAGTTTGGGGTGGATGTGTTGTAAATATGTACAGTGAATATATGTTATTGTAATTGATTGTTTTTTTATTGTATATTTTTGTATATGCACCTAAAAAAAGTACTTCTGAGAAACAAAAAGTTAAAAGTGACTAGTGAAATAAATAAATAAACAAACTAGTGACGTTAGAAAAAAACGGACCGTTATGTTTCATTCATATAGGGGTTAACAGTAAAATTTGTAAGTCAAGTCCAGTATTGGCGTTTGTGTTGTTTATTACTTATATTTGGCTTAGCCTTGCTGGGTTAAGAGTCAAGACCCTGTGTTGTTCATACGATTATAGTGCGGGCGCCGGCTCGCGAGGTCAATAGGGGGTAGAACTATACCTCCCACATTTAGGGTAAGATTTACACTAAATGTTGTCTCGTGTTGATGCGCATTTTGTTTAAGTATTGTCATTGTTTAGTGTTAACTGTTTATTTTGGAATATGTCAGAGAGAGACACATTCGCTTATAGCGAGGAACCCATTCAGAAACTGATTAGCACGCCACTGGTTTTCGCCTCTGCCACTTTAAGTCTAACAGCAAAGACTCAAAATGAATCTGATAGATTGATTAGGCTACGTAAAAAGCAGATCAGAACAGACCTACACGGCCATTTCTTGCTTCAACATTTGCGTGCGGGCATAATCCCTGCTGGCTTGCAGATTAGAAACACTCCCATGATGTTTGTGGACGACCCAGAATATAAAAAAAGTTTCAGTGGGATAGAGACCAAGTGCAGTAGGGACCTTATGGTCCTCACTGTTGAAACAGCACCCAGGATTTCCCTGAAACAATTGCAAGAAATTTCAGTTCTGGAAACAGAAATTCAAAACAACCAACTGATCTCGGACGCGAAAGGACTCCTTGAAAAAATAGAGAAGGAAATATTAGAGTTTAAGGACTACTCAGTAACTCAAAAAGAGAACAAATTTGAACTGGATAAAAAGAACTTCTCATTAGAAACGATCTACCCGTACCGACAACAAGATTTTTACGCACAGCAAAATCAGAGACAGTTCTTTAGGGATAATCAAGGACGTTCAAAAAATAAATTTCTGACTTTCTCGGATACCTCTTCATCTTCAGGTGGAGATACAGACACAAGTGATACAAGGAGCAATTCGAGTGATTCGAAATCAGAATAACCAGCAACAAAACCCGCAGCCTTTTTTAGACAGAGGCCGACAGCGAGCAAGAGGCCGGTCACGTCCCAACTACCAGCCATGGGAGATGAGAACCAGACGCCAATACTACAGGAGCTAAATCCATCACCATTATTTAATCTGTCTGATCGCGTTCTTACCACCTCGGAAATAGCCGTCCTTGAAAAAGGACTTTCATTTGTCCCTGTAAGACCAACGGACTTCGTGAAAATGAAATTAGAAGCTACGGAGTTCTGCCGTAAAATAAGGCTTAAAACATTTTTTCAAGACGCACCGGAGGCACAAGGAAAGGAAGTCACGGGCCTCCGGAATAAATCATCATTCTGTCCACCGACATGTAAGACACCGAAAGAGGTAATTACTTTCGAGAGGACTATACTGTCAGGTATATCAGCTCTCCAGAAGAAGAAACAATATATAAATTACAACTTATCGAGAAATGAGAAAGATGCCATCAGCTCACTCAAGAATGATAAGTTGCTAGTAATCAAACAGGCGGATAAAGGGGGAGCGGTAGTACTCTGGGACATCAACAAGTACAAAAAAGAAGTGAGACGCCAACTTGGGGACCCCACCTGCTACAGAAAGATCAATAATAACCCCACAAAAGAACTACAAAATGAACTGTTTTCTATCCTTCAGGAGGGTCATGATATAAGGATCCTAGGACCAAAGGAATTTGCTTTTCTCCAAAACAAAAACCCTAGGATACCAGTCTTTTACGTTCTTCCCAAGATGCATAAGAACGCAAATGACCCACCAGGTCGCCCAATAATAACGGGGTGCGAATCACTGACAGAACCGGTAGCCAAGTATATAGACTTCTTCTTGAAACCACTGATTGAAAAAAATCCGGCTCATTTAAAGGACACAACAGCTTTCCTGAATGAAATAACATCAATTAAGGGTGGGCGTAAAATCCGTTTCGCGGGCGAATTTGCAGATTTTCAGCGATTTCGCGATCCGCGAATCTCGCGAAATAGCGGTAAAATCCGCAAATCAGCGGGGACGAATTTTCAGCCAAGCAAGGGTTACAGCAGCAGGTGCAAAAGTTGAACCTAATTTCTTTGTAACCTTTTACAAAAGGGTTACAAAGAAATTACCTTCAACTTGGGCACCTGCTGCTAAGTGCTTCCTGGCGCCTCGTTGCCTACTTGCAACTATTCTCTGACCCTGCTCTGACCCTTGAAGCAGGGTCAGAGAATAGTTACAAGTAGGCAACGAGGCACCTGTCCCAGGAATTAAACCTCATCAGGAAGCACTTACAGATATAAACAAGCATTTGCAATGCAATAGGTCTCGCATTAGGAAAGTTTGAGCTATTGGTATTGTAAATGACAAATTTTTTAGTTATGTGTTGGTTTTAAAAATAGCGAAATAAATAGCTTTGTCATTTACAATGCCAATTGTTTTAACTTTCGCAAACGTGACCCCTATAGCATTTGTAATGCAATATGTGTTTTATTTACATACATCTGCGACTCGAGCCCTGGTGGTTGGTGTGGATAAGTGAGCTGACAAAAACACCCAACGCTTCTGCTCAGCAGCCTCATTTAATTCACTACCATTAGCAAGGGGGGCACATGTCTGTCCACCCAGGGTGCTATTTTAGCACAATCCAGCTCTGCCTATGGAAACCCTCCAATCTGGCAAATGCTAAGCCCGACAGGGGCATCATCCGAGAGGTACTGTGGCCAGTTCGAGAATAATAAAAAGCAAACATGTGTTTAGTAATTATTAACCGGTGGTATGGGCGCCAAAGTCAGTGAATTCAACATGGTGAAATGATGAATCACCGAAGCCAGGATTGCAACCAGTAACCTGCAGGAAACAGTTCCTTCGGGTAGACTGACGCTATATGTGCTTTAACCCACTGAGGTGCAGTAGCAATGGGGCAGGAGTTCACTGACCAGACAGACCACCCCAGAACCAACACAGCCCAGACACCATCAGAGGCAATCCCAGTGCTTCAAAAGAACCCCCCCGCATGGCTGTCAAGAGGCACTTTCTCATGAAGGTGACTTTGCCTCAATCCTGTTTTTTCAGCCAGCCAGCCGAGCAGCGCTGGAATGTGGAGTTTCGCGGTTCTCATGCGGGCCTGTGGGCTTAATGTACTGGCTGAGAACCCAGGGCTGGCTGACAGTCTCAATCAAGATCAGGGCAAGACCAGTCAACAGCTACACTACTACAGAAATACCCCTGGAACTACAAGACTCCTACGGCAAAGTTGCCGAAGGCCCCGCACGTAGCTATTGACGCACTCAGCCCATCCTAGCTTTTCACTCTACAAACTTTTTCACGTTGGGATTTAAAAACCTCTAGTTCTAAACGGGAAAACGAAAGTACAAGCCGCATGAAGCCAACACTGCTATTAAAACAAGGGCAGTGGCGAAGTGACAGATGACGTGGGGCACTGCACAGCCTTGCTCCTGAAATTCAAGAAAAAGTACCCCTGCCCGCCCTATATTACACCCCTCTGCCCCAGCCTTACAGTTTAGTCACCATAACAACCTCACGAGAGATCTCCTAGTACAGTAGAAGGGCCATGTTAGGGGCCACGGGAGACGCCCGCAGCACTAGAAGCGTGTCCTCAGCAGCACTAGGCGAGACAGCCTCAGCAGCGATAAATGAAGCGCCCCCTTAGCACTGCACGAGTGAGTCCTGTGTCAACTCAACTGAAGAAGCCCCAATGCAGCCAGAAACACAGGAGCAACAGGCAGGGGAACTCTTAACACTAAAGGAGAGTCGGCCTCACTAAGGAAGAGAGGCACTCGGGCCAGGCCTCTGCAATACTACAGACGAGACATGCTGAGCGCCAAAACCGGAGAGACAGCTTCAGTGCCACGACTGGACAGACATCCAAGGCACTGCCGGGCAGACAGCCTCAGCACTACAGGAAGTGCACACTCAATACAGGCCCGCAGCACTGCTGGAAGGATAGTCTCACTCACACTCTAAGAGAGACAACCTGAAGGGAAACTGCCTCTACAACACCACCAAGGAGGCCCGCCTGAGCACTGCTTAAGGGGCGCCCTTAACCTGCCCAGGGCTGTGGCCTCTCCGCAGAGAAGCCCTCGGCACACCTGATATAATGTAAGAGAGCAGCCCGCTCGCAGGACCCCCGCCGCCCCCCCGTGGCCGCAAATATGCTCCGCTTCCTTACCAGGTCCTGGGCCGCGGGGCTGAGGCATTTCTCCATTTCCTCCATGGTGGCCTCCACTAAAGCTCAGAGTTAAGCCTTCCGTGCCGGCGTCCCAGTGCCGGGCAGACCAGCTTCTATCCACTCCACTCGCCAAGCTCAGAGTTAAGCCTTCCGTGCCGGCGTCCCAGTGCCGGGCAGAAAAGCTTCTATCCACTCCACTCGCCGCCGCCTCGGTCCAAGACGAGCGTGGGTCCAAAACTTCCTATGAAACCACCCGGCCCACTTCAAACAGCAAGCAGAGGGGTCAACGGGGCTCCCCTCAGTAACTCAGCGAAGCCTGCACGGGGATGACGCCCCCTCCGCCCTGACCCGGGCGCCCTTCTGGCCGGTCCGCGGCGACTCCTAAGTACGCAAACAAAGAAAACAAGTTCATGTTGTAGGGTGCCGCCGCGCTGCCCGCGGCGACCCGGAAGCTCTTAGCCGGCCGGCCAATCCGGTCGCGGCCAACCGGAAGTCCCGCCTCCCGAGGTCCGCGAGCTGCCGGCGCATGGAGCGCCCTGCTGGCCCGGGCCCCCAGGAGGGGGCCGTGGAGAAGGAGGAGTGTGGCGCCTGTTGCGGGGCTCCTCGGACTTGAGGGAGCCCCGATTGAGAAGAGGAGCGCCGCGCCGTGAGGAGCGGAGCGCGAGAGGAGCCCGCCGGAAGAGCGCAGTCGGTGAGTGGGGCCCAGGGCTGAAGTGAAGTGCGTGCGTGCCTGTGTGTATGCCTGGGAGGGGTGGGGGAGGGTGGGGGATGGGGGTAGTGTGTGCGCGCGTGTGTTGGCTAGGGAATGTGTGTGCGCATGCGTGACTGTGTGTGATTGAGAGAGAATGCGAGGTAGGGAATAGTGTGCCTGTATGTGTGCCTGTATGTGTGTCGTATGCCTGCGTGTGCATGCGCTCGCCTGTGTGTGTGTGTGTGTGCGTGCATGCAGAGGGGTGGGGGCTGCCTGTGTCTGTGTGTGAGCAAGGGATTTGCTTCGCGCATGCGCAGCTACCAGACGCTCGCTCCTGAGGTGAAATCTGACCTCGTCAAAGCGCGCGTCTGGTAGCTGTCCACATTCCTAAATACGGGCCACAAAAGGTCTGAAGCAGACACTCTCAATGCTCACGCATTGAGAGTAAGGTCTGCTCGACCTAAAAACAAAAACAGGAAGAAGGGAGAGGATGGCAAATACACCCATTTTGAGTTGTCAGGAGGGGTTAAACTAAAAGAGACCTTTAATGCACAATTTTCATATGCATTTTGCACGAATTCGCGGATTTTGCGGATTGCGAATTCGATTTCGCGCGAATTCGCGGAACGCGAATTCGCAAATTTCGCCCATACCTAACATCAATACAATTCGACGAAACCAGCCAGTTAATGGTTACAATGGACGTAGTCTCATTGTATATCCAGATCCCTCAGGACCAAGCTTAGGAGACTTTAACAATTTTCTTGGATCAAAGAGAACAACCTACTAGAGTACCTACACGTTTTTTAGTGAGATTGGCCAAGTTTGCGCTGAAAAAAACTATTTTCAGTTCGACACTGACTTCTTTTTCCAAACGAAGGGGGTGGCCATGGACTGCCCCTTTGCACCGGAATTAGCAGTATTGTTTATGGGGATCTATGAGACCAAATTTATTTACAACAACAATCCGTTCACTGAATTCATTACTAAGTACATCAGATACATCGTTGATGTATTTTTCATCTGGTCTGGGACCCAAGAGACATCAAATGATTTTGTGACATGGCTCAACCAAAGAACTGAGGACATCAAATTTAGCCACACCGCATCTAATAAAAGTATCACTTTTCTTGACGTGGAAGTGTATGCAACGGAAGGCACATTAGGAACAACATTGTTTCGGAAACCAACTGATAGAAACAAAGCCCTCCACTACACAAGCCACCACCCTAGAAGCCTCAAGCAAAATTTGCCATTTTGTCAATTTTTACAAATTCGGCGAAATTGCTCCAACAAAGATGAATATTTTAAGCATGCTAATGGGCTGATGGAGCGGCTGCGTGAAAGAGGCTATCCAAAAAAACTATTGAAACACTCATTAAGGAGAGCCTGGTGTGTTCCCCGTGAGACTTTGTTACAAAAGAAGGAACGACCTGATACTAAGAGGATTGTGTGTGTGACCACATTTGGCCCCAGCTCACACCAACTGCGAAAAATGGTAATGCAGAACTGGCACCTGGTAAAAGATCTACATTGTGACCTTCAAGAACCACCGCTGTTCGCATTTAGAAAAGAGAAATGTGTTGCTAACCATGTGGTACGGCTGACCTACCTCGTGAAACTAAATCCACACTAAGAGGAATGTTGGGGTTACCCCCGATAACAGGACATCATAAGTGTGTAAATTGTGCCTGTTGTGCATAAATGGAGGAGGGTGCAGTGTTCAGTTTTGATGGAATTTATTGGAAACATGACAAATTCACCAATTGCCAGACAAGGAATGTGGTATACGGGATCATGTGCCCGTGCCCAAAACTATATATTGGAAAAACTACACAGGAGGCACACCAGTGGATTACGCAGCACAAATCCCAGATAAGAAGAGAAGTACCCAATGCAACATTGGTTCAACATTGGATATCAGAAAAACATAAGGAGGAAGATTTACGCTGGACCATCATCTCAAAAATTGACAAGGACCCTCGAGGGGGTGACATGGAGCTGAAGCTGGGACAGTGGGAGGCACTACTAATAATGAAGTACAATACTGCCCTTACTGGCCTGAACGAGATTTCTGAAATCTTCAGAGCTACTCCTCAAGACAGTATACCTTTGACATTTGTAAGCTGCCTGCCTACTGAACCAGAGGGTGGCAATGGTGAACCTGAGGGTAGAAGGGGTGAACCAGAGAGTGGCAGGGGTGAACCAGAGGGTGGCAGTGGTGAACCAGAGGGTGGCAGTGCTGAACCAGAGGGTGGCAGTGGTGAACCAGAGGGTGACAGTGATGAACCAGAGGGTGACAGTGATGAACCAGAGGGTGGCAGTGGTGAACCAGAGGGTGCTGTGATTAACCAGAGGGTGCTGTGATGAACCAGAGGGTGGCATTGATGTACCAGGGGGTGGCAGTGGTGAACCAGAGGGTGGCAGTGGTGAACCAGTGGGTGGCAGTGGTGAACCAGAGGGTGGCAGTGGTGAAACTGAGGGTGCTGTGATGAACCAGAGGGTGCTGTGATGAACTAGAGGGTGGCAGTGGTGAACCAGAGGGTGCTGTGATGAACCAGAGGGTGCTGTAATGAACCAGAGGTGGCAGTGGTGAACCAGAGGGTGGCAGTGGTGAACCAGAGGGTGACAGTGCTGAACCAGAGGGTGGCAGGGGTGAACCAGAGGGTGGCAGTGGTGAACCAGAGGGTGCTGTGCCCATAAACGACTGCATGGGTAACTCCGCCATGCAAGCGGCCCGCGAACACGCAAAAAGTCCTGCGAAAACGCAAAAAACCCCGCGAACACGCAAAAAAACAAAAATCCGCAAATTCGCACGAATTCGCGGATTTTGCGGATTGCGAATTCGATTTCGCGCGAATTCGCGGAACGCGAATTCGCAAATTTCGCCCATACCTAACATCAATACAATTCGACGAAACCAGCCAGTTAATGGTTACAATGGACGTAGTCTCATTGTATATCCAGATCCCTCAGGACCAAGCTTTGGAGACTTTAACAATTTTCTTGGATCAAAGAGAACAACTTACTAGAGTACCTACACGTTTTTTAGTGAGATTGGCCAAGTTTACGCTGAAAAAAACTATTTTCAGTTCGACACTGACTTCTTTTTCCAAACGAAGGGGGTGGCCATGGGCTGCCCCTTTGCACCGGAATTAGCAGTATTGTTTATGGGGCTCTATGAGACCAAATGTATTTACAACAACAATCCGTTCACTGAATTCATTACTAAGTACATCAGATACATCGATGATGTATTTTTCATCTGGTCGGGGACCCAAGAGACATCAAATGATTTTGTGACATGGCTCAACCAAAGAACCATGGGATGGGATGGACGGCACAGCCAGCCCAGGCTGCAAGTAGAGATAGAGCACATGGTGAAGTTCTTTGAATTAGGTGACCCCATGGTTGGCTTTTTTTTTAGCCCAAGTAACACTTTTCAGCCAGCGCATTTGATTCCATATGTATCTAATTCTTGGTTCATACCATTTGTGATGCTGAAGGCAGGCTTTTATTACGAGATGCAATAGCCTGAAGACCCATGTGCATGTTGCCGGGGTCTTGGTTTGAATAATGACCTTATCTGTGACCGTGCCGATGACGAGTGATAATTCAAAGAGGTTGCGCACACACTGTGAGTCTTTTTTAACAAAAACAACGTTTAATGGAAAGGGGCGACCATTCGGTCCCCCCGAACGTATGGCGGAGTACCACGATCCCCCCGGGAAGCCATCTTGGGCGGGAGGCGGGTCCCGGCTGGTATGCCCGAAGCGGCGTAGCCGGGGCGCGCCTTTTCCCGCCCTGGAGTGGGTTGGCCTAGACACTGACGCGGCCGGCCACGCCCCTCGGGGCAGGCAGGGGCGGGTTTACTCCCGCCCTGAAGACGAATAAAAGGAGCAACAAGCCAAGAGAGCATCCTCTTGTTCCTGTGCTCTGAAGCTGCACCTCCTCGCTGCACGTGAGCTCGAGACGGAACGAAGAGCCAATTTTGAGCGTGGTAATCTTTCTTTTTGTCTTACAGATACTCTGTCGTAGAATGCCTAAGAAAGTTGGAAAGCGAATGACTACCGACCAGATGCTGCGTATACTTATGAAAGAGGTGACCGATCTGAAGAAGCGGATGGCGGATAAAGACGGGGAAGGGGGACCGAAACGTCCTTTGGCAGGAGCAGCTCCGGGAGGAAAAGGCAAGAGGCCCAGAAGGGGAGCAGCTGGGGGGGACATCCCGGTTCCCTGTGCCCCACTCGAAGAGCCAACTCCGGTGCCGGCAGAGGGGAATCCGATTCCCGTGGTGGTCACCCCCGTGTCCGGTGAGGATATGCCGCCCGAGCTGGCAGCACAATTAGCAGCGTGGTTGGGGAAAGATAGCGAGGGCACCACGGCTGACGACGCACGTGTATTGATGAAGCAACTGCGTGAAACGAGGGAGGCGGCGAAGGCATCATCGCCAGTTATCACGCCGGCTGCGGCAGTAGAAAATCCACCAGGAACAGGTCCAGCCGCAGATACAGCTTCCGGTTCAGGTAAGCGGCCATTGCCGATTGCGAGGGATGAGTCTGCACCTTCACGAAGGGAAAAGTTGGGTCAACATGTCCCTCTGGCTATTAAGGAGAAGATATGGGCAAATGAGTATATCAACATCTTCTCGTTGCTTACCGATCATTATGAGATGGAGCATGTTAAAAGCCAGAAGGAGCTCATGCATCCGAGTGTTTGGCGCGCAAAGATGGCCGCCTTTAAAGTTGATGAAAACATTGGCACTTGGGGCAAAGCGTGGGGAATTTTTACCTCCATCATGGGGGAACGTAGACCCGAGTTGCTGTCCGAATTGCCGATATACCAGACACGGATCATGGAATATTCCGTAGCATATGGGGGCAATCAGTGGTTCTGTTACGATAATATTTTTAGGAAAGCAAAGGAACACGATAAAAATCTAACTTGGGATTGTTATGATTCTGTGTCATGGTCAAAAATGGAGAGTACTGGTATGTTAAAAGTGCCATTAGTAGGGAGCAGCGGGGGTGAATCTTCCCGCCCATATGCTGGGACCCCCTTTCGATCAGGTTCAGGTAACGAGTACCACTCGAGGCCGAACGGCAACGCAGGTAAAAGGGGGATTTGTTGGAACTTCAACAGGGGGAAATGTACGAGGCCCCAGGGGTCATGCAAATTCCATCACGAATGTGGAGGGTGTGGGCAGCCATCCCATCCGGAGTCCATGTGCAGAGCCAAAACGGGTGATAACGGGGGTAAAGGAGGCGCTAAACTGGTCTGAAATAGTCCGAGGGGCGCCTTTACCTACTCCGGTTGATACCATGGCAATGATTCCTTGGCTCAGCGAATACCCGGATCACGCTTCCGCTGGGGTGTTGCGGAACGGGTTTTCATATGGTTTCCGCATCCCAGTGGGGGAGTTTCAGGGTGTACGAAAATGTAAAAATCAAATATCGGTCTTGCAACATACGACCGTGGTTCAGGAAAAGATTGGGAAGGAGGTTACTCGAGGTCGAGTCGCCGGTCCATTTGTTGAGCCACCATGTGCTAACTTTGTTTGTTCTCCTTTGGGGGTTGTCCCTAAGAAGGACCCGGGCGAGTTCCGACTAATACATAATTTATCAGCCCCACGTGGTCTGTCCGTAAATGATGCAATAGACCCGGATGTGTGTTCGGTGCGGTACGCATCTTTCGATGAGGCCGTTGCCATGTTGAATCGCCTAGGGCCCGGGGCGCTGATGGCGAAGTCAGATATTGAGTCAGCGTTCGGCTTGCTCCCGGTACACCCAGACGATCAGCGTCTCCTTGGTTTCATGTTTCAGGGTCAGTATTACATGGATAGATGTATGCCAATGGGTTGCTCTATTTCTTGTGCCTATTTCGAAAAGTTCCGTTGTTTTCTGCAATGGGTCTTCACAAAGAAGACGGGTTTACAGCATGTCATGCATTATCTCGATGATTTTTTGTTTCTGGGGTCGGCCGGGGTTCCGGAATGTGGACAGGCTTTGAATGAATTTTGTACCTTAATGAAGCATTTCGGTGTGCCATTGGCACCAGGTAAGACTGTGGGTCCCTCAACTTGCCTCGAGTTCCTGGGGATCGAGCTCGATTCTGTGGAAGGTTGTTTTAGATTACCTCGAGAGAAGGTGATAAGATTCAGGGCAGCCCTGGAAGCTTGTATTAGCGAGTCCAAGGTCAGGCTGCATCAGTTACACCAATTGGTGGGACAGCTGAATTTTGCCCTGAGAGTCATGCCGATGGCCCGCCCCTTTTCCCGCTCGATCGCTCAGGCCATGGTCGGCCTGAAGGAGGGTCATCATCGCACAAGGTTATCGGCTGAGGTTCGTCAGGATATGCGCATTTGGTTGGCATTTCTGGCGGATTTCAATGGTCGAATTGTCTGGAACAAACCGGCGGTGTCCTCCGAGGAGCTGGGGCTGTGGACAGATTCGGCAGGGAGCACTGGTTTTGGTGCCATATTCGGCACACGATGGTCGGCTAAAAAATGGCCGTTATGGTGGCATGAGTGTGGACTGACAAGTAACATTGCCTTTTTGGAACTGTTTCCCATTCTGGTGGCCCTGAAAACTTGGCCCGAGGGGTTCAGAGATCACTCTGTGGTGTTTTGGTCTGATAACATGACCGTGGTTGAGTGTATCAACAGCCAGGCAGCACGATGCAAATGGATTCTGAGATTGCTCAAGGAAATTGTGTTATTGTGTATGCAGTTGAACGTACTATTCAAAGCAAGACATGTACCAGGGGTAATGAATAAGGCGGCTGACGCGCTTTCTCGTTTTCGTATGCAGGCCTTCTGGGGTTTTCTGCCCACAGCGGACCCGGTGGCGGCACCCTTTCCCGAAGCTCTCTGGTCTCTCGGTGCCCCGAATTACAGAACCTCGTGGGAGAGAGTTTAGCACCCAGGACGAGGAAGGCATACCAAGGGGCGTTCCGATCCTACTGGGCCTTTGTGGGGGATGCTAGGAGGGAGCTTTGGGGCCAGGAAGACTTAGTAGGCGATTTTCTGCTGTCCTTACATCAGGCAGGCAAATCAGTGGCTACGGCCCAGAGGCATCGGGCCACCATTTCCTTTATGGCAAGGGCTCATGGGATCCAGGACCCGACTGCGTCTTTTGTTGTGCAAAAGGCGCTACGTGGGTGGCAACGCCTTGAGGGTCGCAGAGTAGATGAAAGGCGCCCGATAGGTCTGGATAGGTTGGCTTTGTTGTTATCTGTACTTCCTGCAACATGTTCATCCCAGTATGAAACAGGGTTATTCCGAGCCGCTTTTATGCTAGCATTCCATGGGGCTATGCGGGTAAGCGAGCTAGTAGCAAGGAACAAGCAGGATACCTTGGGGGGACTGTGCCGCGAGCACGTTCAGGTCAGGGGGGAGACAATGACTGTCTCGTTTGTCAAGTCCAAGACTGATCAGGCTTCGATGGGGGACTGCATATTGATACAAAGGATTCCCGGGTCATCCATGTGCCCGGTGAGGTGCGTTGAGGAATATTTAGCGCAAAGGGTGGCATCATGGGGGGGGACCTTGTTGAGACACGCTGACGCCACCCCACTGACGAGGTTTCAGTTTCAGCGGGTGCTTGCGATGTCGATTTCTGCCGCGGGCCTGAACCCCGGCGAGTTTGGGACCCATTCCTTTCGGATAGGGGCTGCTACTGAGGCTACAGCCAGGGGTCTGAATGTCGATCAAGTAAAACGTGTGGGGCGTTGGTCCTCGAATTGTTATAAAAGGTATGTGCGATTGCACATGTTGTGAAGCTGTAATGATGTACTCACGCTTCTTGTTTTTGTTTGGTTTCAGTTGCGCAAGCCTACGAGGCGGGGCGGACTGTGCAGTCGACCCAACACCGGGCCAGCGGTCAGACATCACCGGCTGTGAAACAGGAGGTGTGGGTTGTAGGCCACTCATACGTGAGGCGTGCCGCGGACGTATTCAAAGCAGGTGACATGATTCACGTGGCTGGGGAATACGGGTACAGTGTGTCCTTCTACGGTAAGGGCGGGCTCTGTATTGACCAGTTTCAATCATTTTTTGAAGGTTTGTTAGGGCGGACGAGGTCACCGCCGTCTATAGTCATAGTACACCTTGGGGGCAACGATTTGGTGACCACTGGTAGACGACTTCTTCTTGAGGCGATGCTTTCCACTGTAAGTTGGTTAGCGAGAAGAGTTCCAGGGTCCACAATTGCATGGTCCCATATGATCCCACGAAAAGTGTGGCGGGGGGCACTGTCGGTTTCTGCTCTGAATCATTCAGTAAGGAAAATTAATAATAAAATGAGTAGATTGTTTCGTTCAAATACACTGCATTCTATTTCGCATGGTTGTATTAAAGGGGACAGTATGTATTTAGGGGATGGTGTCCATTTGTCCATTGTGGGGAACGAATTACTCATAGGTGACCTGATAGCTTGGCTAAGGACTTTATGATATGACCTTTAGGCAGCAGTGTTGTGGGGGGGTCCGGATAGCCGGTCAACTATCCGGCCTGTGGCGGTAAGGTCATGATCGGTGAGCAGTAATTGGAAGATCCCTAGGGGTGGGCGTCACCCATTACGGATGGGAGCGCTCGAGGGAGGTGGCCATTGGCCCCTCAACGGGGAGGCGGTCCCTTCTAAGGATGGGCCGCCGAAAGGAAAGGAAAGGCGGTCAAGGCCCCTTCCTGGGTAGGAGGGGCTACAGCCCCCTCCTGGGGAATTTCCTGGGGCCAGGACATCTGCGACGGCAGATGCGGTAAGTTGTGTGGGGTTTGGGAGGGGGTCTACGCTACCTTCTAGATACCTCACACGAGTCCTCGGACGACCTTTAAATGGCGTCGAGTTTATTGGGGCCCCCGTCAAGTCAAGGGAAATTGGTAAATGCACTTGAGGTACGCCTCTGTGCGGTCGCCCCTCACAAATGAGGGTGATATGTCTGGTTTAGGGATCTTGACACCGGTTATGATCTTGCCGTTGGCCCTTAAACGTTAGGATGTACAATTTCAATTTAAAGTTTTGTAGGATGTTAGATCGGCTAGGAGAACCTTTGTATTAGAGAATATGTTAAGGTTAGCCAAACATTGCAAATGTGGAAATGAAATTGTACATTATTATGAAACTGTTATTTTAACGTTTTAATTTTGTTTCATATTTTAATAAATACGGCCGGGAGGGTCACTCCCTCCCGTCTTCCAAAAGTTCAGAACGTTTCCGGTTTCCCATCATTGGGGATTGTGTTGAGAGGGGGTGGCGGGTATCTCAGCCATATGGAAAGGGGCGACCATTCGGTCCCCCCGAACGTATGGCGGAGTACCACGATCCCCCCGGGAAGCCATCTTGGGCGGGAGGCGGGTCCCGGCTGGTATGCCCGAAGCGGCGTAGCCGGGGCGGGCCTTTTCCCGCCCTGGAGTGGGTTGGCCTAGACACTGACGCGGCCGGCCACGCCCCTCGGGGCAGGCAGGGGCGGGTTTACTCCCGCCCTGAAGACGAATAAAAGGAGCAACAAGCCAAGAGAGCATCCTCTTGTTCCTGTGCTCTGAAGCTGCACCTCCTCGCTGCACGTGAGCTCGAGACGGAACGAAGAGCCAATTTTGACCCACCCACCAGCCCCTGAAGACAGCATGTGGTTTTGAATAAAGTTTGATGTGGTAACGCTGAATTTTTTGCAGGTTGTGATGATTATCGTGATAACTTTGAATATGCAATAAAGAATGGTTGAATTGTGGTCTGTTTTGCAAATAAAGTGATTATGCACTAGTGTTGACCAGTAATCATGCCTTTTAATAATTCGTGATTGTTATTGTCTTAGTGATTTAGCCTTTGAGTAATTTAGTTAGAATTGTCGTATTTATTTTGGTCGGGCGGTAAGGTCATGATCGGTGAGCAGTAATTGGAAGATCCCTAGGGGTGGGCGTCACCCATTACGGATGGGAGCGCTCGAGGGAGGTGGCCATTGGCCCCTCAAAGGGGAGGCGGTCCCTTATAAGGATGGGCCGCCGAAAGGAAAGGAAAGGCGGTCAAGGCCCCTTCCTGGGTAGGAGGGGCTACAGCCCCCTCCTGGGGAATTTCCTGGGGCCAGGACATCTGCGACGGCAGATGCGGTAAGTTGTGTGGGGTTTAGGAGGGGGTCTACGCTACCTTCTAGATACCTCACACGAGTCCTCGGACGACCTTTAAATGGCGTCGAGTTTATTGGGGCCCCCGTCAAGTCAAGGGAAATTGGTAAATGCACGTGAGGTACGCCTCTGTGCGGTCGCCCCTCACAAATGAGGGTGATATGTCTGGTTTAGGGATCTTGACACCGGTTATGATCTTGCCGTTGGCCCTTAAACGTTAGGATGTACAATTTCAATTTAAAGTTTTGTAGGATGTTAGATCGGCTAGGAGAACCTTTGTATTAGAGAATATGTTAAGGTTAGCCAAACATTGCAAATGTGGAAATGAAATTGTACATTATTATGAAACTGTTATTTTAACGTTTTAATTTTGTTTCATATTTTAATAAATACGGCCGGGAGGGTCACTCCCTCCCGTCTTCCAAAAGTTCCGAACGTTTCCGGTTTCCCATCATTGGGGATTGTGTTGAGAGGGGGTGGCGGGTATCTCAGCCATAATGTCTGATGCATGCATGCGGATCGGCGTTAAAGAGTGATTGTGCACGTACTTTTCTTTGACTCGCAATAAGTTGCATCAAGCTCAATAGGCGATGTACCTTTAAGAAAATACTCGATCACGTGGCCAGAACGGAGCGTGATATACGTACATGTCGGCGTTCAATGGCAAACTTCCGGATTTCTTTCGAGAAATGCATCGGGCGTAATCGTAAGTCTAAACAGAGGGTTTTCATGTTTCCCTGCGCCGCCGGTTACTTAAAATGCTCTTACTTAGTCTCCCTGTTTCTATTTTTAGAACCCCCCAAATTGTCATGTTTTGCATATTGAAGCTAATTTAAAAATAATGTATTATTAAGAGTTGCACTTGAATTTGGACTATGAAAGGAAAAATGTTACAGTTAGGATTAGGGAAGGGTTTAGTTTAAGGGTTGAAGGTGAGGTTTGGAAGGTAAGAGATGTGGTTAGGGTGAGGCATTACGTTTGAGTTAGAATAGGCTATAGTGTTAGATCAGACTTAGGAGTACAGTTAGGGTTTAAGAGTGAGAACTGGTGTAACGGTTAGGGTCTGGGCTGGATGTATGGTTCTGGTATTGTTACTGGTTAATGATATAGTATTATGGTTAAGGTTGAAGTACGTGTTGGGGTTAAATTACAAAAGGGGGTGGTGATGGACGGAGCATCTAAACCAATCAAACACTCACACCCAGTCAACAGATCTGGGATTAATCCATCACCGTTCTTTAGCTCACTCTGCCACCCCATTTCAGACATGGCCATATGCAAATCAGTCTGACCCTGTGCCTCATGGGAACAGTCCAGCCCGAACTGCCAAGCCATGCCTTCCCTGGACCGGAAACAAGCTTCCGAGGACCGTCTTCAGCCCGGCTTGCTTGAACCCAGTGGCAAAGTGAGCAAGGGACTTACGTCTGAGCATACAAATTGATACTTTAAGCAGAATGAAAGCCATTCTTTTTAAAAAAACTGTGCCACTGACCTCTGCCAAAGTAACCTATGATCTGCAAGTCGCAAGGACTTCTGCAGAGATACATGCCCTCTTAACTACAAATTGCCCTATACATTTCTCAGAAATGTTAAGTCGTATCTTAAGCATGTCTAATACGAGTGGTATTGTACCACTAGACTTAGGACGCTGTCGCTTATTTGCGCATTGGGGGCCTGCACTATAATTGTACCGCCACTCGCACTTTGCGGGACCTAGGACTTCTTGGAAACCGCATTGTGGTATTTTGGGCGCCATCTTGGGTGTGGGTAGCCAGGAGGTGCTGAATAACGGGCGCCATCTTGGGTGTGGGGCCAGAGATCTGCCTCGCAGGACACCCGCGCTTAACGGCTATATAAGATGTGCCACTCCCAAGCGCACAGCGGTGCCGCGCAGCGGGCGCGCCGTAGACGCGCCGGAGGTGCCCAGAGGTAAGCCCGTTTGCGCCCGTTCGTGCACCGGTCGTGCCCAGTGCCAGTCACGCTGTCCTTGACTCTCACACTCCTATCACCTACTCTAGGACTAAGTTAATTCAGTTACGTCAAAATCCCGAAGCCAGCCAGGCGCTGAACATCAACTCCGCTAAGCCGGAGGCGTTGTCCTGTGGCCTGCTGAATGTCCGCTCTCTTTGTAAACACCATGCTGAAATCACACTCCTTATAGATTCCTACAGGTTGGATGTGCTCTTTCTAACTGAGACGCGGACCCGAGCGGATAGCGATGTAGAACTTGGACTGGCCTGTCCTCCAGGCTACAAAATCTTGCATTGCCCGAGGCTGGGAAATAGAGGTGGAGGAATCGGTCTCATTTTTAAAGACTCCTTGACCTTCTCCCTATTTGAGGGCAAAGCGATCCAAGGGTTCGAACTTACGGGCTTCTCGCTCAAAGGGCACAAAGGTGTTTTGCACTCTGATCTGCTCTGCTACAGACCACCGGGTTCGGCACTATCTAAGATACCAGATCTGGTAGACTTAATTTATGATCTTTCTAACTCCCATACTAGATTACTTATCTTGGGGGACTTCAATCTATGGCCTAATGGGCCGCTAGACACGGCCTTCAGGGAACTGTGCCAGGCATGCAGCAACCTTCAGTTGCAACAGCTGGTACCATCGCAGACCCATTCGAAGGGCCATATCTTAGATCTGGTCTTCTCAGAATGCTCCCGGGTGGTGATTAAGGAAATAGCTTTTCAATGCTGGACGGATCATGCATTAGTTCATTTCTCCCTTTACCTGCCCGTAGAGTCCCTCAATAGGAATGGCCTGGATTCCATCAAGGCCAACAGGCAATGGTCCAAACTTCTGCATAACCCTAATCTCCCTTCTTTGCTTCCCGGAGGTTTTGAACTGAGGGAGAATGTCGAGATGAGCTAATCTAGCTTGTGCCAGCAGATCACTAACTCGCTGGACGCGCTGGCTCCTTTACGTAAATCTAGAGCCAGGCAAAGGCCTGCCATGCCATGGTATTCGAGCAATCTTCTCCAGTTTAACCACCGGTACAAACAGGCAGAAAGGGCATGGAGGAAGTCCTATTCTGAGGCGGACAAATCCCGATACAAATTAACACTGCTGGAATATAAAGCCCAGATTAAATGTGCCAAAGCTGAATACTTTGAGGCCACACTGACACACGCAACTAACAAATCGCAGGCTTTGTTCAAAATAGTAAACAACCTTTCCAGGCCGGCTTGCGCAGCTAATAACATCCCAGCGTCTCAATCTCTTTGCGACTTACTTGCAAAGGCGTTTGAGGATAAAATCGCGAATATTCTGTGCGGCCTCTCCACTCCAGACACTTCTTGCCTGCAGTCTTTGGACACTCCCGTATTACTTCACACAGTAGCCGAGTTGGAAGAACAGGCAGCTCACCGGTGGTTGGAGAGTTTCTCTCTTCCTCCGTTTGCTGAGTTTTGTGCCCTAGCTTGTGGAGTGTCCTCTGGCTCCCCTCTTGATCCCCTCCCGCACAAATATTGGAAATCCTTTCAGGAGGAACTCTTCCAGCCTTTATACTCCATCTGGCACCAGTCCTTCAGCACTGCCACGGTCCCTGACAGCTGGAGCTGGCTGTGGTTTCCCCCTCCTAAAGAAATCCACTCTTGACCCCACCTGTCTGTCTAACTATCGGCCAATCTCGTTGCTTCCTTTTCCTGTTAAGATCATGGAGAAGCTTGTGACCCGGTCTCTATCCAGCTTCATGGAAAATAACATCTGTCTGGATGTGGCCCAGTTCGCTTCCGGCCGGTCCACGGTACGGAGTCGGCACTGGTGGTCGTGTTGGACACCCTTCGATCACGGGTCGACAATGGTCGATCAGCTTTTTTAGTGTTGCTCGACATGTCGGCCGCATTCGACAAGGTCAGCCACTCCATTCTTATCAACAGGTTGGTGGAGGCCGGGGTAGCAGGACTCGCACGAGATTGGCTAATATCCTATCTTCAGAACAGACACCAGGTGGTGGCCTTACCTCCTTTTCGCTCAGGTATTAGGAGAGTGGGACAGGGTGTCCCTCAGGGGTCCGCAATCAGCCCCATCCTGTTCAACTTGTATCTTTGCCCCCTGATTACCTTGATCATGTCCTTCGGCATTTCAGTGATCAACTATGCCAACGACACCCAGCTTATTTTCTCCCTTGAAGGAGAAGATGCTGTGTCCACAGAGACCTTCCATCGCTGCATGAATGCTACCGCTGACTGGTTAAGAAATAACTCGCTCCAGTTTAATAGTACTAAGACCGAGGTACTTCATTGCTCATTAGACCGAGTTCTGCGTCCTTTACCATCTGATCTCTGGCCACCCTCCTCCCTGGCCAATGTGGTGGCAGCGGCTTCTGCCCGCAACCTTGGAGTCATGTTTGATTCTAATCTTCAGCTGGACAGCTTTGTGAACAAAACCATCTCTACTTGCATGGTGCTACTCCGCACTTTGCGGAAAATCCTTCACCTGCTCCCAATTCAGGCCAGGCCAGAGGTGGTGCGTGGCATTATCATTAGTAGGATAGATTACTGCAACGCACTGCTTCTGGGGGCACCTGCTACCCTGATCAACAAGCTGCAGCGCATTCAAAACATGGCTGCGAAGCTGGCTCTTTCTAGGCCTCGTGCTGCCTCCTCTTCCCTTGCACTTAAGGATCTCCACTGGCTTCCAGTCCAACAGCGAATCCTTTTTAAAGCATCTTGTCTGGTCTTTAAAGCTCTACATGACCAAGGCCCAGTCATGTTACGCAACCTCTTTTCCTGGTATCACACAGCGAGACCTTTGCGTTCTTCATCAGCTTATCTTGCGGTGGTCCAGAGGATCCAAAGGCTACGGTTGGGGGGCCGATCCATTGGATATGTGGCTGCCAAGCTCTGGAATTCTCTCCCCTTGCCCCTGAGAAGCCTGACGGACTTCCTCTTATTCAAGAAAAACTTAAAAACCCATCTTTTTCCCAGAACAGCCTAATATATGTGACTATGTAGGTGGTTAGTAGAGTCAAAGCGCCAGGATACCCTCTGGGTGACAGTTTCGCGCTATACAAGTGCATAATACATACATACATACATATTGTACATGTATTTAGGACCATATTTTCTGGACTGTGAGCACCTTTTGAAGCAGTCCAAGTAATATTTCCAAACTTTGTGCACTCTGTGTTTGGCGGATTGCCTCTCATTTTGGGACTCGCTGCAGGAATACTATTTTTGCTTCTATTGCTGCGATATGGCAAGTCATTTCACAAACGACATCTAGTTCTCCATGGAGACAACTCTACTGGCGATGAAGTGTCGTGAGCGCACCGTCCAAATTTTGGGACTACCTCATCTAAGAGAAATAAATACCACATGCTTTCTGTCATTCAGACCAATTTGGCAAGATTGCATCCTACCTGTTCTACGCTGCCTGCTATGCGGAGAAGAATGCGTCTTAGACGCATGTCTCACACTCCCATCAGTCATGCCAACGGATGTTGATACTTTGCTTGAACCAGTAATGGCCCATGCACTGTGTTGTCCCCAGCGGCTACCGATTCTGATAACGGCATTCATTGAGATCTCACAGATGCAAAATGCTACTACTGTGATTCATGAATTTTTATCTTGTGTTCTGATTAACTTGGACATATTATATTTGTCAATCTGTAACTTGGAAGATGTTTTTCTTTTATAAAACTGAATAAAGTTTGTTGATAATAATCACTAGGGGATTCATTTACAGGGTAGCATGGTATCCCTCACACTAACTCTAGGAGTCACAGTCCACACAATGGACATGCTTTGTTCCCCTTCTACTTCCAACCTTACATGAACCCCTAATCACCTGCCCAAACCTCTCCCTGCTGATGCCAATGTGATCCTCAGTAATCCCAAAGACCATATTTTTGGCCGCTTTGAAACTGCCCATACAATAAAAATGCTGCAGTTGTAAATACATATCAACTACCATTTGTTGTGTTTGAAACATTTTATTGAATAATAAAACCTAATAAACTTAAGCTGATTATTAAAGCAAAACAAAACATCAGTTGCCATACACATAAGAGACAAAAGTAGTACATAAAAATCAACTACTGTAACACAGCAAAGTTATGTAGAGCACAATTCCTAATTTCGGGCAATCTTTAAAGTTCAACAATAGAAACGTTCATAAAGTTCAAAATCACCTGCCCAAACCTCTCCCTGCTGATGCCAATGTGGTCCTCCGTCATCCCACAGACCATATTTTTGGCCGCTTTGAAACTGCCCATACAGTAAAAATGCTGCAGTTGTAAATACATATCAACTACCATTTGTTGTGTTTGAAACATTTTATTGAATAATAAAACCTAATACACATAAGCTGATTATGAAAGCAAAACAGAACATCAGTTGCCATACACATAAGAGACAAAAGTAGTAGATAAAAATCAACATACTGTAACACAGCAAAGTTATGTAGAGCACAATTCCTAATTTCGGGCAATCTTTAAAGTTCAACAATAGAAACGTTTAAAAAAGAACAGGAAAGGAAACAAAGAAGGTGGGATACAGTGATTTCATTAATGTAATGCTTCCTACATATAGAAAAACAAATACTAATTGTTTTGCTTAAGCAATAAAGTCCTCACATTAAAATACTAAGAGAAATATATTGAACAATGAACATTTCATATGTAATTAGAATTCAATTTGAATATTTTAACCTCCTCAGCATTATTTGACTCATGATTACAACCGGATTGCTTTTTGGAAAGGAACAACCTCATGGAGTTCAACATCACATCTTTTCCAACAATAGGATTCAAATGATAAACTTGAATTTCAATTCAATTTATTTATTTAGGCCACTTTGGAGATCAACAATTTGAAATATATACAAAATCCATACACTTTTGTAAAAATTGTCTCCTAAACTTGAATTCCATCCACTTTTTGATTAAATACTTCCCATTCCAGCAAGCATCACAAGACCACTTGTTGTTATCTTCCCAATTAGTGATAATTTTTTGGCTGGCAATAACAATAAATATGTTTAGAATTTTAACTCCAAAAGCAAAAACATGCCATTTCTGAATAATGGTGCACAATAAAATGTAGGAACAGAAGGGCATGTGTTGGTGTAGCATTCATTAAGGGTTGACCAGGCTTGAAACTAGAATTCCTGATTTTTGGGACATTTAAATGTAATATTTTTGAAAGAGTTCTAACAGACCCAGCATGAGCTCTGCGAAAAATAGAAGATGACTGAATTGTACTTAGAGAAAATGTGCTGATAAGTAATCTATTGATGTAAAATGCAGTAGTCAGGCAAAGCTTGAGGATCTAATCTATTCAGATTTTAACTCCATAGTTTGTTCAATAAATTGACTGAGCATAATACTTGAAGGTCCATCTCTCAGATCAGTTCTATTACAGTTTTAGTTGCAATAACACTAATACAGATCATTGATAAATAGATTTTAAAAGCCATGGGTGGAATTGATCCTTGGTCTAAATCTCGATTAAAGTCTGCCATGGAAACCAGTACAAACAGATCAAATCTAAAATCATTGAATATGTTTATTATAGTGGTTTAGAGCAAACCCAGAAGACACACATTGTTCCTGAAACTCAGAAAATGTATCTAAAGATTATGATTACATCCTATTTTATGTCCAGAGACTGCTTTAGCTGCTTTCCTGTTTAAGTGACAACATTTGCAAATATATTTAACAAAACATTAACGCTGGATGTCAGAAATTCTGTCTTTAAGTATTGTGTAAGAGTTATGTGCGATGGTTTTTATTTGATCTGAAGCAACACTAACACTAAATAGGTACATGCACCGGTTATCATTCAACTAACAATATTAGCAAACTTAATTTGGAGGGAATTGAGAAAAATTGCCTCATGTTTTATTGTTAAAAAAATCTACTGGTTCAGTAATTCACAGAGTTTGCAAATGCCAAACCCCTTTTTGAAATGTACTAAGCCCATTTAACAATTCAGAATTTGGGAGGGGAATGTTAATAGTTTCCCTTCTGAATATTTAATACATTGTTAAGGTATGTATTGAGCTTTGAAACCATATGTGGGCTGAAAAACAGTAACAGGAGGTAGTAAGCCAAGGGGACATTTGTGAATGTGAAAGTAAAATGGGGTGTATTAAAAATGCCTTTATTTAAAAGCTATCACAGACAAAGTAGTGTGCTGACTCTACAAGCAACCACTTTTCACCAAATTGATTATTAGTACATGAACCTCAGTATTTCCTATATTGTTGAAATTTCGTACCTAATATTTTTGTAATGTGTAAATATTTGTTCCTGTTAGTTCAGAATTTCAATATTGTCATGAAATGTACCTATTCTTTTTGTCAAACATATTGAAATATCTTTATCCCAATTTTGGGGCATTCTAAAAAGTGTTTTCACTCTCTAACTTGAAGCTTCCTAAGAAAAATACTGACGCCAGTTCCTGGTTTCTCCTAGATCATTTAGCTGTCTCACTAAAACAAGCACAATATTGATTTGAGAGAGGTGAATATTGTAGTCATACACACTGGGGTTAGTTTAGAAAAGACCAATTCCTTAATCTTTCGAAATAATACTTGGAAAAGTTTATGTTCAATAATTTCAGATAACTTACTGATAAAGATATCAGATAAAGATCCCCAAACTTCTTATTGTGGTATCAAAAATATGCTAGAATTAACTTTCTAGTTATATTTGCGATGATCAACTTTCTGTCATTTTAACAAATTTTGTCAGTGCATAGAGTATTATCCCTACATAGATCACATTTCATGCAATGGTCTGTGCTTGAACGTACAATGAAGGGGTAAAAATGCATTTCTACCACAATCAAGAAACCCTTGGGTCTCTGAGGATTACTGTTGCAAATGAAGACCTAGCTAAGATGAAATATCCCTTTAAAAGGACGATTTCCCTCACCTACTATAGTTGGCATGCTTCCTTATTGCGAATCGCCTTGCACCATGAAACAACCCCCTCACTGAGAGGGAGGAGTTCAGGCATATTTTGTTATAGAGAAATGTATATTAAATACCACAATAATGAGCTCAGGGTAGTGGGGGCAGCAGAGTGAAAGTTAAAACTTGCTAAAGGGTATGTGGTTTCCATTATTTGTACACCCCTGGGCCAGGATTAAAAATAGGACACTGTGGGAGAAATATATATCCACTGTTAAGAGTCAATAAGAGGTCAACATGTTTCAGCCTATTAACCCTCCAAATAGGTGTTTGCGGCATTCTTCAGGACTTAATCAAAAAGTTTTGCCGCTCAATGTACTCAATCAATAACAGGCATTGTCATAGCCAATAGGTCTCGCCTTTGGGACCTTATAAGTGATTATCCATGCATATTCAGTAACAATGTGAAATAATTACTATTAAAAAAAGAAGACTATAAACTAACACTCACCAAACTGCAATTTTAACTTTGTCACGTAAATGTAGACATATGATTTATCAATGTTTTTGCATATGTGCTGAGTATTATCAAATGTCTACATTTACGTGACAAAGTTAAAATTGCAGTTTGGTGAGTGTTTCTCATTGCTTGAATGTTTGGGTGAGTGTATCTCATTGCTTGAATGATATTTCTACGAGTTAGTGCATTTTTATACAGGTGAGGGTAATCCTGTAATTTTACATATATTAGTGTATTCTGTACATTCTTGATATTTACAGGTGATGGTTTCCCTGTAATTTACAATTATCACGGGTGAGTGTATCCCGGTATTTTGATTACGGGTGAGTGTATCCCGGTATTTTGATTACGGGTGAGTGTATCCCGGTATTTTGATTACGGGTGAGTGTATCCCGTTACTTGTTATTTATGTGAGGTGTATCTTCTTTTTTCCATTTGTGTCTTCTTTGTTGAGTACCAGTTGTCACGCATGCATTCTTATACATTGTGGTTATGGTCCAGTCAAGTTTCAGCGCTTGTTCGCTGTTTACTTAACGGCTCTTGTTTATCCATCTTTCTTTTTGTTGCCGATGATTGGATCTTTTACACATAGGCGAGCCTGAGACGTCAGGTGCTCTTATGTTGTGCGTGTGTTTCTCTTCTTCTTTCTTTTGCTTGTGACGTATTGTCTCTTTCAGTGTGGGTATTTTCGTGGCACAGGTCTTGTTTTGCCTTCCTTTGAGAGAAATGGGGATGGTGTGCGTGCCATTAAGTTGCTTATATTTCATTGTGCATTCATTGCTGTCATGTTATTTCTTTTATTTTCATGTTATAGCATTATTGCATTATGTTGCATTCTAGGTCATCGCATGATTTCATTGCACATTTGCATTTTCATTATTATTACATTGCATTTCATTGTTTTGCATTATTGCACTATGTTCCATTTTAATTCATCGCATTATTGCATTCCATTATTGCAATGACTTTGTATTCCTTTTGTTTCTTTACTTCTTATTCTTCTATTGCCTTTTGTTGTGAAGAGAGAGGATATGTTGTAATGGTTAATTCCCCTCTTCTTTCTTCACATCAATGCTCTCTCTGTTCAGCCTGTATAGCAGGAGAATAATGTGTGATGTCATGGAATGTTGGTGTGTGGACTGGTGGAGAGCGTCAGTTGGAGGATGAGGGGCTGAGCAGAGGGAGACTGCTCCTGGTGGGGCTGTACATGCTGTACATCTTTACTCCTATCCTATTTACCATCCTACCTTCATCTTCTACATCTACAACTGAAACTAATAAAGGAACTACCTGGAACTACCACTTGGCCTACTCCTTGGACTATTTATTTACAACATTAACTAAGCTAGACGTGACTTTATAACTGGTTAATCAAACGTTTCTGGAGGTTTAGTATATATAAACAACTCCTTTTTTCTATGGTGTGTCATATAGAGTTGATGCTTTAAATTTTGGTGAGAGTACACAACGTCAAAAAGTTCAATACTGCTTTTATATTAATATACCTTTGAAAGCTTGAAGTGAAAGACAATTCTAAGTGGCATTTGGTTATGAGTAGGCGCTAATGACTATTTCCGGATGACAATGTAATTAGCATTTTTTGTATAAGATGTGTTAAAAGTATGGGTAGGGAAAATGGCTATTTTGGCCAAAGGCTCCCCTTTCTATATTCATGCTAGTTTTAATTTGTAAACAGAATCACAATTTGTAATCTGGTACACTGTAATGTTAGATGAATCTTTTTTACCCTTCTGATTAGCAAGGGATGACGATGAACCGTTTTTTCGTCCCTGGTTTTAAATGGATTCAGGTTGGAACAGAAGAGGTGTTAGTTGACTTTACCTCAGAAAATGGTTGTTTCCCGCATGCTGCTTTCATGCGACTTAAATCCCTTCTGTGGAAGAGGCGGCTGCATGCCTGCATATATGGCCAGATCAGTACTTGGCTGTTTCGGTACTCAAGTGGGGCTAGAATAGAAGCTGTTAAGGGCAGGGGCTTAGCTTCCCATTGGTGCAGCAGGTGCAGTGGCACCAGGTCCCAGATGCCTTAAAGGCCCACTGAACCCTGATAACTGCTGTTTGTCACAGTTCAAACAGAGGCCTGAGGGGCCCACAGAACAATGATTATTGCTGTTTTCCACAGTCCAAATAAACGGCAGAGGTCACATTTCCTTTCTTGCCTTGGGGCCCAAGACACACTGGCTAGGCCACTGGTTAAGGATGCAGTGGGGAAGAAGTGGCGAGACAGGTGGATTATCTAAACAGCTCGACGATGACTTCATGCCTGGGTATTAAAGTATTCATTACAATTAAAGACTTAAGCAGGAATAGATATAATATAGGAAGGCCTATGTACAAATGCAGCTCGATTAGCGGCTGCCTTTAACTTCTCACTTATCACCTCTCCTAATTTACAGTTTTATATTAGATGAAGACATAAATCGTGACCTATGAATATGTTTATCTATCTTTAGGTTCAAATGACTCATCTTTTCGATATGCAAGTATCAGACAGGTCAGAAACGCCTAATGGCTTTAAACTTGATAAAGCCACATTAATCACTGGTCTTGAAATACAAATAGCAGCATTAGGCACGCAGAGGTGTATTCTACGTAATCTCATTATGTTCAGGGTACGGGAGAGTATTTAGGGCATAAAGCACTTTGACAAAAACATTTCTGCCACCATAAAAATTCAATCTGCCTTGTCCTACCCTAGTATACAAGTAGTACCACATTCTTTGTATACCTGAATTAAATAGGCACACAAAATAGTACCGTATTTAAAGGCCCAGTTCAGAATTGCATGGAAGGTGCACTGTCCCAGACTACACAACGGTGCAGTTTTCAGTGGGTGCTATCATCCCACACAGGGGGGAGCACACCAGATTATGCTGGAAAAAACATGTGGTGCCCCAACGTAGGCGCAGTTGTAAACCACCAGTCTGCTTACATAGTAAAGCGTCTGGCAGCTATAAAGTGAGGTGGCACGTTTCCCCTGCAGGTGGTTGGGGTCTGTCACCATCCTATCAGGTGGGGGTATACAATCAGTGCGCCTCCTGACTGCTTGTTTGCCTTTTTGCCTGTGTCAATAATACAGTGGAGTCCTTGGAGGAGTAGTCAATTTGTATTCATGAAAGACACTTGTGTTTCTCGGATATATAATCCCCAGATGATGCCTGAACTGTTCCCCAATGGGCTATTTGTACATCGTATTGAATTGTATGGTCTTATGAGGACTGTTAATAATAATAAAAAAGATTTAGTGATTGTTTATTGCCCTCTATGTCACTCTACTTATAAGCACCTAATACAGCTTGTACAGTGCTTACAGTCATCTGCTCACTTACATTATGCTTATTATGCTTAATAAAAATAATGCACAATTTAGGCGTTTGTGTCTGCCTACAACGTGGACCTGATACAAATAGCAGTACCTACAAGGTGGATGGTACAATTCAACAAGAGTCTAAGATACTCCAGCACAGATGACTTTGCATCAACATTACGGGGCATCAGTCTTGATGGCAAAACAACTTAAAACTTATCAGTATTGTATACATTATTATCGGAGACTATACTTGCCTCTTGGATACAACTTTACAATGGAATTTTATTAATTTGTGTACAGTTGTGTGTATACAATAAAACAACCTCCCCACCATAATTGATCTGTCTATTCATCTTTTTGGGATCTGGAGTAGCATGCTACTCGCCGAAAAGCACTTCAACACTTCGTCAGGGGTAGCAAGCTCTATATAAATGCAAAACCTTCCTTCTTCTATCCCCCCACAATCTTTTTTAACCCAACTAACAGACCAACATGTCCAGCTCTCATATACATTTTATATTTCCCTATACTAATTCACCACTAATCATTTTTGGATCCTGGAGTAGTGTGCTACTCGCCGATAAAGCTCTTCAAAGTTCGTATGGGGTAGTAAGTGTTATGTAAATCTAAATACATTACAATTACTGTTTACATCGGGCTGCACTAACACGAGGATAGAAGTAGAGTGGGGGATTACAGTTTATCTGCCCAGAACAAAGCATACTACAGAAAGTGTGTGAACAGTCTATATGTTGTGCGCCTGGCAAAGAAAAACACAGCAGAGGTGGGAAAAAGGTAGGTAATCTGATGGTCAGACCTATGTGGAAAGAGGCAATCACTTTGGGCAGAAAAGAGAGCTTACACGGAGGACTACTTTGTTCGGATGGACAGCAAGAAAGGGAGGTCTGGAAGATAAGCCTGAAGCTCTCTCATCCTGCAAGCAGAGGTGATGGCAAGCAAAAAAGCAGTCTTCTAAGGAGGCGAAGAGGACAATTATGTAGGCGCTCAAAGGGAGCACACATAAGATAAGTTAGGACAAGATTCAACTCCCACTAGGGCATTACGAAAGAAGGAGGAAAGAGAAGAGTAATGCACTTCAAAAATCTGTTAACAATAGGATCGTTGGCCATGCTCAAGAGCTCGGGGTACCAGACTTGGGACTGATCGATTTTGATCTTCTTCAGCAATCTTGGCAGAAGTGGTACAGTAGGCCGCAACTCCACTCGCAACGAAAAGGGTCGCCGAGCGAAAGCCGCCTTGGAAACTCTAACACGCAGAACTGCTGACATTTAGCGTTCTCTTCGGTGGCGAATAGATCTAACCAAGGCTCTCCCCACTACTGAAAGAGACCTAGCACCACCTTCGAGTGAAGATGCCATTTGTGATCCATCATGCACTGGCGGCTGAGTTCGTCCGTCCTGGCGTTCAGTGAACCTGTTAGGTGTTGAACCACCAGAGATATGCCCTGATGTTCCAGCCATGTCCAAAGGCGAAGAACCTCTTGACATAGGGTCCACAACCCCACCCTGTCCTGTTTGTTGCAGTCCCACATGGCGGTGGTGTTGTCCGTGAACACCTGCACCACTCTTCCTTTGACAGAAAGAAGGAATGCCTTCAGTGCAAGACAAATCGTCCGGAGCTCCAGAGGGGTGATGTGGTGCCTGGACTCCGCCAGAGACCAGAGGTCTTTGATCTCCGCCATTCCCACATGGCTGCCCCTACCCAGGAGTAACGCATCCATTACTACTGTGAACTCAGGTTGGGGAAGGGAGAGGGATCTGCTGTTGACCCAATCCTGGTTCCTGAACCACCATTGCAACAGACTTGCAGTCCCCTCTGAAATCTCAAAGTCATCGGAAAGATTCCCCTGGTGCTGCGCCCACTGGAACTTCAGGTCCCACTGCAGAGCACGTATATGCCATCTGGCATGATGCACCAGCCGGATGCAGGAGGCCATGAGGCCCAGCGGCCTCTGGGTCATTCTCACAGAACCCCGGGATGGAGGCTGAAACATCGGTATCATATCCTGAGTAGCCTGGACTTGCTGCTAGAGAGGATAGACCCAAAAATGTGCTGTGTCCAGAACCGCTCTGATGAAAAGGAGCATATAGGAGGGAATCAGGTGCGACTTCAGCAGGTTAACTGTGAAACCCAGCAAATGCAGGAAGTCTGTCGTAGTCTGGAGGTGGGAGACGACAGCCTGGGCGAGCTCACCTTCAACAGCCAGTCGTCGAGAGAGGGGAAGACTGGAACCCCTGATCTGCGCAGATGAGCTACGACCCCCGCCATCACTTTCGTGAACACCCGGGGCGGGGGGGGGCTGGTAAGGCCAAAGGGGAGCGTGGAAACTGAAAATGCGTGTGGCCTACCGTGAACTGTAGGTAATGACGGTGGGCAGGCAAGACGAGGATGTGAAATTAAGTGTCCTGCAAGTCCAACGCTACCATCAAATCTCCAGGGTCGAAGGCAGACAAGACCTGAGCCAAGGTTAACATCTTGAACTTCTCCTTTCGGAGGAAGCGGTTTATGTCCCTGAGGACTACGATAGGATGCAGGCCTTTATCCTTCTTCGGTACCAAGAAGTAGTGGGAGTAGCAACCCGACCTACTTCTGGCACAGGGACACATTTGATAGCTCCCTTGGCAAAGAGATCCATAACTTCCTGGAAGAGAAGGGCCAAATGATCCTCCGACATGGGATGAAATCACCACTAACGGCATGACCCTTACACACTCCGCTGCTTGCGGAACTCCACGTAGACCGCCAGAGTTTTTTTGTCACTTTGCGGAGTTCCTCACTGAAGAACTCCACATAGGCTTAATCTTATCATGAAAAAATAGATATCAGTCATATGTTAAGAAACAAGGGTGAGTAGAAACCTTTTGGGTGGAGTAAAATTTAAGATATTATTATTGTGATTTTTAGGGCAATTAGTTGATTTTTGCAAGCACTAACACTTCTCTGTGTAAAGTAAAGACCTTGAGAGTTTTGTAACTTTCAGATACTCAAATTGTGGATTCTGTTGCAAAGAAAAATATTTCCAGGCCTGAAATTTCTTTGGAGGTTGCATGCGGGCAGCCTAAGTTATCCTGTAAGAGATTTTTGATGAATTCTATTGCAACCACAATATGTGCTCTCTCATGTAAAGTCAGGTTGTTAGAAGCTTTTCTGCAACTCAAGATACGCCTCACTTTTCACCTGGTGTGGATGCATTTCTTATGTTTAGTGATATCTCCTTTCTGAGTATAACGTTTCTGGCTTTCCCTTCCTGTATAAGGCTTTAGACCAGTGTGAATTCTCTCATGTGAAATGACATTGTATTCGTGATTGAACCTTATCTGACATTCAGAACACATATAAGGCTTTTTTCCCCCGTGTGAGTTCGCTCATGACAAGTTAGAAGTAATTTGTAACCAAAACTTTGTTTGCATTTCGAACACTCATAAGGTTTTTCCCCAGAGTGGGATCTCTCATGAAGCATAACACTGTCTTTCAGATTCAAGCTTTTATGACATAAGGATTTTCTCCAGTGTGGAGTTTCTCATGGTGAGATAGCGTTTTTTTCTCTGGAGCTTTTCTGGCATTCAGAGCACTCATAAGGTTTTCATCAGTATGGAGTCGCTTTTGGTTAGTGAGGATGTGCCTGTCAAATAGGAATTTCTGGCATTCACAGCGTTGGTAATGTTTTTCCCGTGTGTCCGTCTGCTCATGTAGAGTGAGATTGAGTATAAAATTGATGTTTTTCTGGCGTGCTGAGCACTGAATCATTTTGATGGTGTGTTTTCTTATGGCGCTTGTAACCATCACTACCTCTGAATCTTTACTGACCTTTAGAGCACTGATAATTTTATGCACCAGTGTGAATTCTCACATGTCCAGTGAGATGCGATTTACGGCTGAAACATTTTAGGCATTCGGAGCACTGATATGGTTTTTCCCCAGTGTGTGTTCTTATATGCTGAGTGAGATTGCTTTTTTCACTGAAACATTTCTGGCATTCAGAGCACTGATAAGGCTTTTCTCCAGTGTGGATTCTTATATGCTGAGTGAGACTGCTTTTTTCACTGAAACAATTGTGGCATTCAGAGCACTGATAAGGTTTTTCCCCAGTGTGGGTTCTTATATGCTGACTGAGACCGCTTCTTTCACTGAAACATTTGTGGCATTCAGAGCACTGATAAGGCTTTTCCCCAGTGTGGATTCTTATATGCTGACTGAGACCGCTTTTTTCACTGAAACATTTGTGGCATTCAGAGCACTGATAAGGCTTTTCCCCAGTGTGGATTCTTATATGCTGAGTGAGACTGCTTTTTTCACTGAAACATTTGTGGCATTCAGAGCACTGATAAGGTTTTTCCCCAGTGTGGGTTCTTATATGCTCAGTGAGTCTGATTTTTTCACTGAAACATCTGTGGCATTCAGAGCACTGATAAGGTTTTTCCCCAGTGTGGGTTCTTATATGCTGAGTGAGATTGCTTTTTACACTGAAACATTTGTGGCATTCAGAGCACTGGTAAGGTTTTTCCCCAGTGTGGGTTGGTATATGTTGAGTGAGTCCTATTTTGTCACTGAAACATTTCTGGCATTCAGAGCACTGATAAGGTTTTTCCCCAGTGTGGAATCTCACATGTGCAGTTAGAAGTGATTTAAGTTTGAAATCTTTTGGGCATTCAGAGCACTGATAAGGTTTTTCCCCAGTGTGGGTTCTTATATGCTGATTGAGACTGCTTTTGTAACTGAAACATTTCTGACATTCAGAGCATGGATAAGGTTTTTTCCCTGTGTGGGTTATTGTATGTTGAGAAAGACTTCCTTTGTTTCGGAAAATTTTCTGGCATTCAGAGCACTGAAAAGGTTTTTCCCCAGTGTGGGTTTTTATATGCACCGTGAGCTCGCGTTTTTCACTGAAACATTTCTGGCATTCAGAGCACTGATAAGGTTTTTCCCCAGTGTGGGTTCTTGTATGCCGACTGAGAACGCTTTTATCACTGAAACATTTGTGGCATTCAGTGCACTGATAAGGTTTTTCCCCAGTGTGCGTTCTTATATGCTGATTGAGAACGCTTTTTTCACTGAAACATTTGTGGCATTCAGAGCACTGATAAGGCTTTTCCCCAGTGTGGATCTTTCTATGCCGTGTGAGACTACTTTTTACACTGAAACATTTCTGGCATTCAGAGCACTGATAAGGTTGTTCCACAGAATGGGTTATTGCATGTTGAGAAAGGCTTTCTTTGTTACAAAACCTTTCCTGGCATTCAGAGCACTGATAAGGGTTTTCCCCAGTGTGGATTTTTATATGTTCAGTTAGATAAGATTTACGTCTGAAACTTTTTTGGCATACATTGCACTGAAAGTGGTTTCCCCCAGTGTGCATTCTGTCAAATTCTGTGAGATAAGATTTAGGGCTGTATCTTTTCTGGCACATGTAACTTTTTTCCCCAACTTAGGTTATTTTACCTTGATTGAGGCGGTTTTGAACACTGAATTTGTTCGCACAGTCAATGTTTTTATAAGGTGTATCCCTAGAGTTAATATCTCTATGTTTCGTTTTCTCTTGCTTATATGCCACGGTAAGAGGGAACCTGATTTTAGAGTCAGGCTTGTTTAGATAATGTTCAGCATTTATCTCTATAAGAAATTGTGTGTAATCTTCTTAACACTTGAATTGAGCAAAATATGTCTGGAAGCAGCCCTGTAACACATGTCGAAATGTTTCTAGCAGATAATAGTCTTTAGGTCTAGGCTCTCCGGCAGCAACTTATTTTGTGACTGAAGATTTCCTCAAATCTATTTGTATAGGTTCTTAGCAATGCAGTGATAAGGTGTTAGTCTGATATTTAATGATTAAACTGATAAGTACCTTTTTGCACTGATGTAATGGCAGTAACTGAGGGCGTTAGAACGTGCACAGTACTATTGTGGATCACGAGTCTCAGAACATCAGTTCCTTTTACCCTTTCTATGTTTGGTGTAAGGTTAAGGTTTGTAGTTCTGAAGACGAGGATTTATTTACATTACCTATAGCGCAACTGTGCTCATTTAATCCATTTTTATCTTTAACAGTTTTACATATCCCTCATGCACAGCAGATAATGTTGAGGCGATTTACATAGAATTACAGAACAGTACACAATAAAAAGGAAACAATCTGAGATGGTCATGAACACAATAAAGTGGTGAATTTTTAAGGTTTTCGCAAGAGTGAGCAGAGTGGGTCGAGGTGTTCTATCCCGAGGCAGATAGTCTCAAACTTGCATAACTGGCTAAAAACGGTTGTTGAACAAAGGTGATTTTCCAATCTTTTGGTTGTTAACGTGTCAGCTTCGGAGTCTTCTCTCAGCGTCTTTTCTTTGATGGTCTGCAGAAGAAACCTTTTGTTATAACTCTCTTTTATGCAGTGTGTGCTTCCTCTCTGGGATTACATGATGTTTTAGATGAAGGTTATTCTGTGCACAGATATGGCTTTGCTCTGGACTAATGAAATGCTAAATTAGAGACTTCACTGACAGTATAGTACTTTCCTCAGCTCCCACTTCCTCGCCACACCTAGATTTTGGAAATTGTTTAAACGTAGAATGCTGGATGTCCTTCAGTTTTTCAAAATAATCCTTCTTATGGCACTGACTTCAGTTGCCTGGAGCTGAATCTTGCTTTCTTCGTCAGTAATTTCAATCACCTATAGTATTAAAATTAAATAGTTAATACATGAAAATTTCCAAAAATATAATTTGCAAGCCAAATCAATGCAGAGTTGCAGAATTTTGAAAATGTTGAGCTGTTTTTCTTACAGAGCAGAGTGTAGAATAGTAGCCTGAGAGTACTTGGATGTAGGAGTGAGGATTTATAGAATTTTCAACATTTTATTAAGCTCACAAAGGATACATGCACCCTATGGACTTGTAACATAGAACCCCAAAGGCAGACATTAAAGTCATACGGACTGGCTCCAAACAGATATTTAAAAAAGGATACTATTAATTAATTTTTAATCTAGAATTCTGGGACGGGAATGACCCCTCCATGGACAACAGGCGTTTTCCCCTGCCCTGAGTTACCACCAACTTGTATCTGGTATCCTGACTTTTGAGTTTTGGCCTCTGCCTCAAGCAAATCTATTCTGTGCTGCGAGGACTATGCCTAAACATATCCCTCAACTATGGTCCAGAGTATGAATCAAGAGCAATGACATTAAGGAGTACTTTCATGTGTTCATTTTATTCCACCTGATTATCAGTTGTTAGGTTTTTCTGCACCTGGATGTACCGGGTGCAGAAAAACAGGACACCATTTTTTTCCAGACAGGAAAATTAGACTGAAAAGACGCACAAGACTCTGGGTGCAGCAGAAGCAGCCAAGACATATGCTGTTTTTTTACAAACTGGGGGAAACACACAATTCTTCCCTTTGTTGGACATTTCTTTACCCTTCCCTCCCCCGCTTCACCCCTCTCTCCCCAACCAACCACATGCTTTTATCTACCACCTGCTTAAAACTAGTGGTAAATAAAAGCAGTAAAACACTGTGAAATAGTGAATGGCATGTGGTTTGACAGGCAGAAGAATGTGTTCCTCATGGCAACTCCCCAGTCCATGGCGTCAAACTTGTAACTGCATGTTACTGGGATTAATCTACCACAAAACAATTACATGAGATTTTTCTGCCACCGCAGTAATGTGCAACCTCTAACAAGGGACTACGAGAGGTCTTGGACCGGTCTTTTGACCTGGAGGGTCACACCAAGTGTGCCCTTATTTAAGGCAGAGGACTGTCATGGGTTTACCAACTAGAGCGCTGGTGGCAATGCACCATGAGATCTTTGCATCATGGTCAGTGGAGTGGCTTCCTACTGACACACCCATGGAATGCTCCATTTCTATACCTGCGCCCAGACTTTGCACTAACATCAAGTGCGTGTTTAGGGTATTGGTGTGCGTAGCATAAATGCAATGTGAGAGTGCAACAGAGTAAACCGCATCTCCTGCCTGCCAGTTCTGTATACAAGTGGGACCATCTATCCCTCTTTTATACCCTAGTTCAAAGTCCTCTGTTACCAAGGAATAATGTGCTCTACAAAGTACCCAGGTGCCTGCTGTGCCACCAGGGATGGTGTCAGCCTGACAGTCTATCTAAGTTGAGGGGACATCACCTGCAGGCTGAATTACTTAATGGAGAAGCTGTGTACCTGTCCTGAAGAGCCTAGAAGTCTGCCTAGAAGCCTGCCTGTCTGGTAAGAAAGGGAAGGGAGTTTGACTATCCAGCAGGAGGACAAGGCTGTCCTGGAAAAAGCAAGGTCCGACACATCCTCGTATTTGAAGGGCGGGCCAGAAAGCCATCCAGCAGGACCAGCTAGTCTGAGGGACTCCCTCCTCCCCCGCCAAGACTCTCCCAACAATTCAAGGCAGAAAATAAAACTCCACGACAACGTGATTGTTGAGGCCCAGTTGGATGATTGTGTGCTGCCAACGGCGTGTTCAAGGTTGCATTTGCCAAATTCCTAACACAACAGGGTCTGAGTCTACTAGCTTTCTGGAGAGCCTGTGTTGGGCTTTTAGCTGCTGAATTTCTGGCTACTCTGTGTCAGAGGCCCATGAGGGACTACAACTACTCCAGTGTCGAACACCATGTCTGAGCTTACGCCTGTGGTCCAGCCGGCCACAATGTGGGCTCAATTGCTGACGGTCGGGCCTCCAGAGGGGCTGCACTTACCAACAGGCCAGGTGTGACTGCTACCTTGGAACTGCTGATCTTCAGGCAAAGGCAAAGAAAAGACAGAGTGAGTGCCCTACTGTATGCAGCCCTATATCCAGGACAAAAGCGCTCCACAAAAGCCTGCTGGTGGGTCACTGCTCCCTCGAGTGTTCGGGCGTGCCATTCAAGTGCCGGGAAACGGGAAAGAGACCCAGACAAGACTGACTCATCCAGTGGAAGGATAAGATGCTTACGACAGAGCATATACGCATTGGGGTGACTGGAGTGACAGAACTGCACCTATACTACATTCATGATACTCCTAAATGCCCCTAGAGGGGAACAGGGTATCAGAACCGGACGCACCTATCTGCAGCACATGGTAGTCTGGCATGCCTGCACCATCCTTTCACCGAGACTGTCCATAAAGTTGATTTTAGAGCTGTTACGCACATAGCAGGGGGAATCTCAGACCATTCGCTGGTGGAGGTGCAACTCGATGGTCCGGTTGTGGACTTCATCCAACCCCCAATGGTTGATCCGTGATATTTAAAAGACAAGATGTTCAAAGCTTGTATGAGAGATAGTGGTACAAAAGGGGGTGGTGATGGACGGAGCATCTGAACCAATCAAACACTGACACCCAGTCCACAGATCTGGGTTTAATCCATCACCGTTCTTTAGCCCACTCTGCCACCCCAGTTCAGACATGGCCATATGCAAATCAGTCTGCCCCTGTGCCTCATGGGAACAGTCCAGCCCGAACTGCCAAGCCATGCCTTCCCTGGACCGAAAACAAGCTTCCGGGGACCGGTTTCTGGCATTTCAGCCGTCTTCGGCCGGGCTTGCTTGAATCCAGTGGCAAAGTGAGCAAGGGATTCATGTCTGAGCATACCCTGCCACACTTATGGCGGCCAAAAGTGGTACAAAAGGGTGGGGTGATGGACGGAGCATCTGAACCAATCAAACACTCACACCCAGTCCACAGATCTGGGTTTAATCCATCACCGTTCTTTAGCCCACTCTGCCACCCCAGTTCAGACATGGCCATATGCAAATCAGTCTGACCCTGTGCCTCATGGGAACAGTCCAGCCTGAACTGCCAAGCCATGCCTTCCCTGGACCGGAAACAAGCTTTTAGGGACCGGTTTCTGGCATTTCAGCCGTCTTCGGCCGGGCTTGCTTGAATCCAGTGGCAAAGTGAGCAAGGGACTCACGTCTGAGCATACCCTGCCACACTTTATGTATGAGAGATAGAGCAGAATTCAATTTTAGGGAGAATGGGCGGCCTATTGAATCAGCTTGCATGCTATAGGGTGAATTCAAGGCAGTGATTCGAGGCCAGTCACAAGCCTTGATTGGGAGAATGTCGATGGAACGTAAATTGAAGTGCGAGGCTCAGGACACGGAATGTGCTTTCCTGGAGGTTCGCTTGGCAAGTGGGGAATCAGTTTCTCTCCCATTACACCATCAACTGAAGCAGCCCACATTAAGAGCACTAATGGAAAATAGCCGGCACTCATGCAATGTCTCTATAATGTCGGTGATAAAGCCAATGAGTTGCTACATGGTTAGAGAGACAAGACAAAGGACGGAACTGGATCCTTGAGGACACAGACAACAAGGGGACGGAAATACTGGGAGAGAATTCCTGAAAGACCTGACCCTGCCAATGCTAACAAATAAGGACCTAGACGCACTAGACCAAGACCTGATAGTAGACTAAATAAATAAGACAATAGGAACCTTGCAAACAGGGCAAGCGACGGGCCTGATGAGCTCCCGTTATAATTATATAAAATCATGATGGATAAAATCAGGGAGTGCCTCCAGAGTATGTTTCAGACTGTCTGAAAATAAGGGTGTCTCCCGGAGGACCAAAGAATGTCTGAGGTGGCGGTCATCCCAAAAAGGAGGAACCAGCAACTGAGTGTGGGTCTTATAGACTTATCTCCCCGCTTAATATTGAGACTAAGGTCCTTGCGAACGCCCTGGCGATCTGCCTGCGGACAGTAATTGCAACAGTGGTTCATTCTGCTCAATCGGGCTTTATGTCACACCAGGGAATGCGCTTAAATCTCCGACACCTTAATGGAGTACCATATGCAACAGGGGATTCCTTTGCTGAACCAGTGGCGCTGCTGTTAAGCTCTTGTTTGTGGCCCCTCTAGCGAGCATGCGCCTTAATAATACAGTCTACCAAGTCTTTGCTGACCGACAGGGATGTTCCTTGTCTCCTATGCTCTTCACACATGTTTGGGTTCACCAGGACCTCTCATATGGGGTATTCCTGTTGATCAGGATATAATATCAACTGGAAGAAGTCCTTAACATTCCTGCTGGTGGCAGGGACCCTGCAGCTGCACTCTAGGTGCACAGTTAGGGTGGCACTACATGGCTTTAAATATTTGGTTGTGTTCATTACAAGAGAGCACAGGCAGGAACATACTCCTGAAATTAGACCGTCTTCGCTGGGATGCCCCACACTTGCGGGCGCTCCCGCTCTCCTCACTGGGCCGGGTGGCCCTATTTAAAGTGATGGCCCTCCAGTGTCTCCTGTACATTGTGCACAAAACGTCCTTTAAGATCCCACCAGAACTTCGGCTCCTGTTGTGGGATGGCGGCACGTCACGCTGAGTAAGTTGCAGTGGGGAGTTTATTAAGATGGACTGGCGGTCCGGAGTATTCACAAGTATTACTGAGCCTCGCAGCTGGTGGCAGTCATGGGCTTCACAAGTCAGTGCAGTAGAGGTGGTGAAGAGTAATGAGAGGTCAGTCCACGTCAAAGGCATGAGCTTCACAAGTCAGTGCAGTAGAGGTGGTGAAGAGTAATGAGTGGTCAGTCCACGTCAAAGACATTGGCTTCACAAGTCAGTGCAGTAGAGGTGGTGAAGAGTAATGAGTGGTCAGTCCACGTCCAAGGCATGGGCTTCACAAGTCAGTGCAGTAGAGGTGGTGAAGAGTAATGAGAGGTCAGTCCACGTCCAAGGCATGGGCTTCACAAGTTAGTGCAGTAGAGGTGGTGAAGATTAATGAGTGGTCAGTCCACATCAAAGGCATGGGCTTCACAAGTCAGTGCAGTAGAGGTGGTGAAGAGTAATGAGTGGTCAGTCCACGTCAAAATCATGGGCTTCACAAGTCAGTGCAGTAGAGGTGGAGAAGATTAATGAGTGGTCAGTCCACGTCAAAGGCATGGGCTTCACAAGTCAGTGCAGTAGAGGTGGTGAAGATTAATGAGAGGTCAGTCCACGTCAAAGGCATGGGCTTCACAAGTCAGTGCAGTAGAGGCGGAGAAGAGTAATGAGAGGTCAGTCCACGTCAAAGGCATGGGCTTCACAAGCCAGTGCAGTAGAGGCGGTGAAGATTAATGAGTGGTCAGTCCACGTCAAGGCATGGGCTTCACAAGTCAGTGCAGTAGAGGTGAAGATTAAGTCCAAGATTATGGCCCGCCGAGTGAGTAGGGCCTGTAATCTTTTGTTGCAGTCCTCAAGTCTTTAAGTCTGATAATAGTTTTGCTACTTCCATATCTAAAAATTCTTCTCCACGATAATTAAAATCCCCAAGCAGGAGAAATGTTTGTGATGACAACACATAAGTGGCTAAATAAAATAGCCAGGTTCCAAACAACTAGTCTGCTAATATACCCCTACAGCTCTGGATGTGGGGCTTGACATACTTACTCTGCTCAATCGGGGAAGTCCTGCTGCAGATCGGGATGTCAAAAAGATACAGCACAGTCTATAAAAAAAACATAAAGATGGTATATACAATAAAAACAGAAGCAGACAAGTTTTTGTCTTTAAAAGTATTAAGAAGTACTAATGCTCTGTTTTCATTTGCCTGCAAGGTCCGCTGTGTATTCCTTATATATTTCTCTGAGAGAAAGCACGAGTGACTGAGCGAAAGGGCTATAGATTTGTTACCACAATTCCTGGAGGGAGACGGGAAAGTCATGTTTGGTGGCTGCCAAACCATTTTCTACCTTTCTAGGTTTAGGGATGCTTATAGTTTTGTTGCTTGCAGTTGCATTATTTTTCTGCTTTACTGAGGGTGTCGGAGCCGAAGGGTGTTTTGGCTTCGGTGCCGACAGAGTCTTGCTTGGTGACGAGGCACCGGAAGGCGGAGGACATTTTTTCTGAGTCGACGGAAGACTCTTGGCGTGGAAGATTTCTTGGGGGTAGAGCCTGAAGGCGGGACTTTCGAAGTAGATGATTGGTCTCGACTGGGCCCAGCAGGCAGAGTGCTGACCTTTGCCTTCTGTTTGGGCATATGTGTGGCCGGGGCAGTAGTACTCACGCGCTGACCCGATGGAATGGAGTCGTCGGAGTCATCTGCCTCGGAGATGATCAGGAGATCCGGTGAGTCTTCATCGGGAACGAGTGGAACCTCGTCGAAGATGTCTTCCGGTGCTGGAGCTGTTCTCCTCATCTTGTGTCGACGGGCCCTCCGGTCTCGGATGGTTTTCTTCGAGCGGAAGGAAGCACAGGCTGTGCAGGTCGACTCGTTGTGGTCCGGTGACAGGCAGAAGTTACAAACCTCGTGGTGGTCGCTATGTGGGAACTTTGCTTGACATTTCGGGCATTTTCGGAATGGAGTCCTTTCCATATGGTGCAGGACGCACGGCGTCGATATGCCCAAGGGCCCACTTGGATGACCGGAATGGAAACTTCGTTGTCGAAAGGTGTTGCAGTCGATGTCGAAGGCAGGTAGCATATGTTTTATGAAGTTCTGCGCGTCGAAGTTACAGGCCGGAGCGGAGAAACTTTCATCCGAACACAGTGGCGGAAAAAAACAATCTGAGGATGGAGCCGATGCCGATGCGGAGTATTGCCCAAGGGAGGAGTCACCTGTCGGGACTAACAAAGACTTCTTCCAAGAAGACAACAACCTGCAATCATCCGAGCCCAACACCAGGTGGCGATCTAATGCAGTGTACTACTTTGCAGCTCATATGCCTCGAACCATGAGTTTCTTGAAAACTATCAAGCACCTTATCAGAATCAGCCACCCTTCACAACCAGGAATCATTCAGTCTTTGGAGGGTGAATTGCACGTGGTATAACAGGAACACTACATGACTCAAAGCTCACTTCTCAGGGATGTACTGAAATGCCAGCCTCAGGGCACACTTATTATCGAAGAGGAGGTATCCCAAACCGGTCCTGGACCTGGGTACAATGCTTTAACAAAAACAGTGGTCCTTGACCTAATTCAATTCAGTGGTTATATCACAAGAGTAATCCTTAGTTTGCTAACTTTGAGCCCAAATAAATTTTGCTCTTTGGATAAGATCCAGAATTATTCATACAAACACAGAGCCCAACAATTGTAACGTATTTATAGAAAAATATATAGTACATTTTATTTATGCCAAACAATACATTTACCCTTTTATAATTCAAAGGTTCAAAAATCCAGTTTTTTCGTTTTTTTACAATATTTACAAAGTTTTTTAAGGTACGAATATCAGGGTGCTCATAGGGACGTGCATAGAGTTAGTGCTCGAAAGATGGCGCATGTGATTGAGAGAAGGAAAAGGAAAGGATTGGTGACAATTTATACAAGTGGATATAATGATTCGATACTTTCACACAATATAGGCCTGTCCACTCTCAAAGTTCAGAATCTAGTGTGTCAGAATCTCATTCATTTTATTTAACACGTTTAACACTAGATTTTTTAAGTGGTCCAGGGAGTATTATTAGGGGTGTCGACGTTTCGACCCGACTTAATGCCTTTGGGGTAACTGATAGCCTCTGCTTGCGGGTCTTCTTCAGGACTAGGGAGCACCCTCCGTACCTGACGTATAAAAGTACCCTAATGGTGAATCAAATGGTCGTCATCAGTAATCGACCAAGGATCTATGTATCCATGTCTCAGGGTAGAAGCCGTAAGAATTTAATCCACTCTCAATGGTGTTGAGCTTACTCAGTAAACGACCCAGGATCTATGTATCCGTATTCCCAAAGTTTTGTAGCGTCGTGAGAATTAATCCACTCACAATGATGGTGAATTCACACTATCAATTAGTGCTAAGAATTCCCTCAGGGCGTGGGTATCCAATGCATCTTCCCAACTTAGTGGGGGATACTTCACATTAGTGCCGGTATGGTCACTCTCTTTTTAATTGTGTGGCCCAAACTTAGTATACAGAGTAGTCCGCTATGTAGCGCCGGTCGTCTCTCACCGCTGGCGATGTAAACCAGGAAGTGAGTCCCCGGGATAACGCTGCATCATGGGTCACACACGCATTCGCGCTTCCGTGGATTCTGAAGTTTGCAACATCCTAGCTACAACTGTTCTAATAGGATGAAAAATGAGTCACATGACCGCGATCGCAACCAATGGTGTTCGTAAGTCGTTCGTAAGTCCTTTGTTGAATCATTGTTTAGTATGATATTGTTCAACCTGAGCTTATATTTTGGAGGGAAGCTAGCGGAACACGGGGTTTGCACATTGTTAAGGTGGAGCATCCTTCTGCTCGTTTAACTTCGACTTAACAGCTGGCGATTCTTTCTGTTGGTGCTTTGGAACTTTCGTCCGTCACGTTTTTTCCGGTTTCCTTTCCCTTGTGGTTGTTGGTGAGATGATTAATCACAGCATTGTACAGTTGGCTATTATTAAGGGTGACTAATTTGGTCCTGTTTGATTTCCTTTTTCAGACCCCTGACGAAGGGTCATGGTTGTTGTTTGAACCGAAATGCATTGGGTGTTTCCATAAAGTGGATTAATGTACTGATTGTAGTGCGACATAAGAAGATTATTATGTTGGCATAAATGAAAATATAACGCTGCAGAGCTATATGGATTTAAAATAGTTCTGAACTGAATAAAGATTGATGATCTTCAAAGAGAAAACATCGTTTTCGTTGTGATTGGAGAGCCCGGTCTGGAGGCTAGTGCTTCTAACCTCAACATTCGCTTGATTTGTAAAGGCACGTTTAGGCTACGTGCGACGACAAGGGCACCCACCATTAAATTCCAAAAATAGTTGAACACGCTTCAAAGAGTGCTCGGGATAACATTATTTGTTGATACTTTGCTTGGACCAGTAATGGCTCATGCGCTGTGTTGTCCCCAACGGCTACAAATCCTGATGACAGCATTCATTGAGATCTCACAGAGGCACCATGCTACTGCTGAGGTATGAGAGGAAAGTGGCACACATTCAAATTCAAATTCGAACATTGCTAATGCTACAAACGCTGACGGCGATGCTTCACATCTATGTGCAATTGACCTTCTTAACGAGGTAATCCAGCTTTCCCCTACAATGGTAGACAAATTCTTTACAGACTTAGAAGGCTTGATGTTTTCCCCAAACAATCACACTGACTTTTGATTTGGCACACAATGTCTGAGAGACTCTGAATTCGACCTTCATTTTTAAATTTTTCAAAACAAAGTTTCTAACTTTGGAACTCTTTTTTTCTATGATTAATTTTTGTTTTCCAAATTTGTACTTTATAATTTTTTGGCAACAAGTAATCTGCTTAAAGTAGAACTATTCATAGAGAACCAGAATTCTTTGAAAAATCTTCCAAGTAAGACAATATTTGACCTTGTCCACATTCAACAAGTTTATATATTCTGCCATGAATTGGTCTCGACTTTTTCTTCTGTATTTAAGAGCCATTTCATAAATGTATTTTCGTGATTCATTCGGATAGCATTTTCAAGTATCAAATGATCTGCTTTGAATGAAACATAGCTTCAAATGCGTACAGCACAAATGCTTTTTTTTGTGTTCAACCAATTCCAATGCATTTTTTATGTATTTTGGGTGGGTTTTTAACATATCATGTTTAGATACGTTTTTATGTGTTTAGAACTTAGCAATGTCGTACTTGGGAAAGTGGAGTGGGTGTTGTGTGGTGTTTTAGGCCCTGAGTAAATTTTCCCGATTCATGCCCTTATATAGGTACAATTCACATTGCCCTTATATAGGCATAGAAATCAAAGCCCATGCTACCCAAATACAGGCATGGCTACTTCCACCCGTACCAAACGTCATAACGATTTTTTGGAAAACCGGCTTAAGCAGTTAGGGAACTTCCCCTTGCTTGAATATTGATTTCTCCAAGAACTCAGTTACTTACAATGGAAAACTATTCCCCAGGGGTTAATTATGACGTTCATATGCCCGACTTTACGTCAAACTATGGCATTCCTAAACACCTTCAAGGTATAAATATACCTTCACTTGCTGTGGCAAACTACGGTGGTTCGGAGCAGTTCGACTATCTACTTGCCCGACGCAGCTCGCTACAGCAAGTGCCGAAGGACGCCGACTCTCCAGCTGACGCACTGATCAGGAAGTTGCCCTGCTCCTGCCGAGAATCCAGCTCCAGTGTTTCCAGCTCCCCTTGCGGGGTGTTGGGAAATCGAGTCCCGAGAATGAGATACCAGACCTCCTTCATTCTAACCAAGGTATGGAGCTGATTAGACCCTAGAGAAACCTTTGGTAGATTCTTGGCAAAGAAAACTAAAACCTATGCTACACAATACCTACTTCTTCCAGCGTACTAGACTTAGGTTAGGTACATTGGGGTAGGCGTATTTTAGAAGCACCAGGGGGTATTTTAGCCTGTGTATTTATGTATGTATTTTTGTATGGCTTAGAAACCATATAATGCTCTTACAGTATTATTTCATATTACTGTTTACGCTGTACTCATTATACTTTGAAGTCTGCCTAACGATTGTAGCAGTTCACTTCTCTTGCATGAGAAAGAAGACTGTTCAATAAACCTTTTATTGAAAACGCCTGTCTCTCTATTATTCTGCAACTCTGTAGAAACTAAGCATGCACGATTGACACTCTGAGAGATATATTCTTATTCTTGGGAAACAAAGTTGTCATGTTTATTCGGTTATCAGAAACGAATCCCTTCTTGTGTATACGAGAAAGTTTCTAGTGATCTCAAAGTTAGCTGGCACACACACAATTAAGTTTAGTATATTCGATAGAGACCTAGTTGACCTCAGTCCTACGTCAAATCTATAGGATATATTATTCCAATGCACAGAGCCTATTGGAAATATAGGAACTACACTACAGGACAACATGGATCTGTCTCAGTTAACCCTTTTAGTATTGAAGCTAACCACAGAAATGCAGGAAGTAAGGTAGAAAAACCAGGCCCTTAGACAAGAGCTGGATAGAACACGAACAGAATTTACTAATTGGAGAGACCCACAACCAGGAGAAACTGAACCTATCATTACTCCCGGTAAATTTGGTCCCTTGTCTTTTTTTCCCCTAGTACATAAGGCCCTAACACTGATCAGAACCTGCAAGTCACAGTGGTAACTCGAACCCTAGTTCCCTTGGCAAACCCGGAACGATTTACTGGTGGTAGTAGTCATTTTACTACTTTTGTGAGCCAATGCCAGTTACATTTTTTATGTAAACCGCAGGTTTTTTCCGACACTTCCAAGATCGCTTTCATCATCTCTTATTTAGGAGGTGTAGCGGCCACCTGGGCTAGCCTTTGGTTGACACAAATGATACTTTATTGCACAATCTAGCTGCCTTTTAAACAGCTATGTCCAGTTTATTTGCGAAACAAGTTTTTATTCAAACATCTGATAACTGTCGGGTGTCCCCACAAGTACCTTATTCTTGTGGTGAGTCCTCACAGAGACGACACAAGCTAATGTCCCCACACACACCCTGTCCTGATGTGATTACAGAGCCAACCAGAATAAGGGTGTGAGTGATGATGATAGCCAAAAAGGGGCCTGGGACTGGAAGGCTGATGAGTAGGGTAATGGAGCGTTCCTCTGGTGGGTGGTTCCGGGATAACAGCTGGACAGGGAAAGGGAACACAAGTCAGCGGTATTCTCTGATGTGACAATCACATCTGTCATACACACATATGGAACCCAGCTTACCGCCTCCTTATCTGGCCTTGCTGCCATCATGGAAATAATATAAAGGATAATATAAGCGCTCCTGCGCTGTCACTGTAAATGTTCCAAAGCGCAGCGGCGCTGCTATGCCGAAAGTCTGGTTCTCCTGGGTGAACCAAAGGAAAGTAAAGCGCTCCTGCGCAAACCAAGGAAATATAATGCGCTTCTGCGCTTCCACTGTAAAAGTCTCAAAAGCGCAACGGCGTGGCTGTGCCAAAAGTCAAGTGCTCCTGTGCATCAAAAGGATAACCAAAGCGCTCCTGCGCAGTCAAGGAAAGGTCGTTAACAGTTGTTAACGTGTGGTAGTTCATGAGGTTTCACCGAACCTCTTTATGTCTGGAACGGTGCTCCGATACTGAAGCATGCCGAGAAAGTACACAAAGCGCTTTCTCTGAGGGAATCGCCGATGATAAGCGTCCATCCCCGGAAGCGCTGGTGACGTGTACGGACTTCCGGTCGTTGACTGAACCGCTAACTCATTGCGGCCGGAAGTGTGTTTTCTGGAACCGATTCAAACGTCAGTTTCATTCACACGGACAATACGTGGGGAGACGTCCGCATCATTCACACGGACAACAGGTGAGCGGGGACCATAGGGAAGAATAGGAACCATGACACAGACAATACTTGGGGAGACGTCCGCATCATTCACACGGACAACAGGTGAGCGGGGACCATAGGGAAGACTAGGAACCATGCCTCTTATGAGTTTTTAAATCTACGCCAGGGGTCCAAGAATCTTTTTACCTATGTAACCAATTTCAACAGATTGTTATCAGAAACACACTGGCCGGAGGAGAAAAGAATATCTTTATTCCATCAGGTCTTAGAGATGAATTAAAAGATTCTTTGGCACACATTGTTAATTTGCCTGAGGACTACGCAGAATTTTTAGATCTAGTGGTTACGTTAGATCACAGATTGGGAGAGCGAAAGAGTGAAAGACCCAGAAGTGATTTAAGAACTTGGCATTTTAGAGTTGGGAAAAAAGTAACAGAAGAAAAGAACACACATGTGGAACCAATGCAGATTGGTGGTCTGAAAAGACCACTTTCTGCAGAAGAAAAAGAACGCAGGCGAAAGGGCAATTTGTGTCTTCATTGTGGCAAGGCAGGTCACTTTGCTCAGGATTATCCAGTTTAAAACTAACAAAAAGAAAGCTATTGCAATAACAGACAAACCATTGAGCGAGTCGGAAAACTAGATTTCTCAGAGAAAAAAGAGATTGTTTCTTTGAGAACAACTTCAGTACAGATCTCACAGTATGCCACTAATATTGTTAATCGTACTCCGAAGCACTTTACAATTAGGATAACCTTTATTATAACAATTCAAGAAAGACACAGCTTGGCTTTTCTGATTGATTCTGGGGCTACTGGCAATTTTTTAATATTTGGAATTAGCCAGTAAATTAGGAATAACTCGAGCTGCAAAATCTGAACCAGGACCAGTCAGAGCTTTAGACGGCTCAGCTTTAGCCTCTGGATTAATTAAGTTTCATATCAAACCTTTGACCATAGTTGGAGAAAATGGGCACACTGAAGAAACTGTTTTTGATCTAATTGATACACCCACTTTTGGTGTCATACTGGGAGTTCCTTGGTTAGAACTACATAATCTGAAAATAGATTGGATTAAAAGAACTGTCACTTTAGACTCCTCCTATTGCAGAAATATTTGTTATTCAGAAACTCAAGATCCCATAATTCCATTATTTTGTTCTGCCTTACAACAAGATTCTCCACAGTTACCCACCGAATTTCAAGACTATGCTGATGTATTTGATCCTGTCCGAGCAACTAAATTACCACCACACAGAGTGTACGACTGCAGGATAGACTTGATCCCTGGTACAGTCTTACCCTGTAGTAAGATATACGCCTTACCTGAGCCTGAAAACCAATATTTGAGAACATACTTAAACAAACTGTTAGAGATTGGTTTTATAAGACACTCTACGTCACCAGTCTCTTCTCCACTTTTCTTTGGAGCTAAAAAATCTGGCGATCTGAGGGCGTGCATAGATTACCGCGCAGTTAACAAGGCAACGATTAAAAATCGTTATCCATTACCTCTTAGCTCAGTCTTGCTAAATCAAATCAAAGGATCAAGTATTTATACTAAATTGGGTTTACGTAGTGCGTATCACCATGTTCGTATTAAGGAGGGAGACGAATGGAAGACCACCTTTCGCACGAAATATGGTCTATTCGAATATACAGTAATGCCATTTGGTCTCTGTAACGCCCCGGCAGCATTTCAGTATTTCATCAATGAAGTCCTACATGATTTACTTGATATCTGTGTCATCGTATATATTGATGACATACTGGCCTTCTCTAAGACTGAGGAAGAGCATACTACACATGTTCGCTCAGTTCTACAAAGATTAAGAGACAATTCTTTTTATGTAGAACTTGAAAAGTGTGTATTTAACACAAATAAGGTCAAATGTTTAGGTTATTGGCTTTCTCCCGAAAGAATAATCATGGACCCAAAAAATGTTGAACTAATTTTAAATTGGCCCACTCCCTCTTCTGTAAAAGACACGCAGCGAGTATTAGGTTTTGCCAATTCTGATAGTAGCTTCATATCTAAATTGTCTGAGATAGTGACACCTATCACTCTATTACTTCGAAAGGGTGAGAAAGTTCAATGGAACCCAGACGCTGAAAAAGCTTTTTTTAAATTGAAGCAAGCTCTTACATCAGTACCTTTTTTGATTCATCCAGACGCTGATAAATCATTCTTTGTCGAGGCTGAGCTTCCCAAACTGCATTGGGAGGCGTGTTAATGCAAAACTATGCTGCAACTGGACATTTACAGCCAATTGCCTTCTACTCGCGCACACTGTTACCAGCTGAACAGAATTATACCATTGCAGAACGCAAGTTGTTGCCAATTAAAGCAGTCTTTCTTGAATGGAGACACCATTTATTGGGTGCAAAGCATACAATTACCATATTTTCAGACCATAAATATCTCCAGTTTTTCACCACAGTTAAGGCACTCACTCCCAGACAGATGCGCTGGTTAATTTTTTTGGGGAATTCGATTTTGTCATAACATACTGCCCTGGACAAAAGCAACTCCTGTCTGATGCTTTGTCTAGATTAGTTTGTGAAAAGCATGTTAGCGAAACAAAGAATTCATAAAGTATAATTCCTTCTGAAAAAATAGTTGCAGTCACACAAGCGGTCACCTTTTTAGGCCAAGTTAAATTGAGTATTCAGACGTTAAATGAACAGCAATGGCTAGCTCAGAAACAAAACACCATATTTGAGAGTTACTTCTTCCAAAAGGATAAACTGTTTATCCCTCAAGAAAACTTGCAACAACAGATATTACGAATCATGATATTAGTACAGCAGGACATCCAGGGGTCAATAAAACTTTAGTTATGTCAGCGGCATTTCTGGTGGAAAAACATCAGACAGGACGTCCAACAATATATAAAAGCCTGCCAGTGTGCGCACGACAAAAGTCCTCCCATTCATCCCCTAAAGGTCTTCTACAACCATTGCCCATACCTCCTCTTCCCTGGCATACTATCAGTTTGGACTTCATCACAGATTTGCCTAAATCCCATAACTTCACTGCAATTTTAGTAGCTTTGGATCTTTTGTCTAAAATGGGGCACTTTATTCCCTTACAAAAACTACCAACAGCTACAGAATTTAGTGAAGTGTTCTTAAACCATATTGTAAAACTACATGGCCTTCCCAGTAAAATAATTTCCGACAGGGGCCCTCAATTTGTTTCAAAATTCTGGAGTCAGTTGTGCAAACATTTAGGAATTGAAATAGCATTATCCTCCGCTTTTTACCCACAGACTGACGGCCAGACAGAAAAAGTTAATCAATACCTTGAACAAAGTCTACGTTGCCTAACCTCCATCATATCATCTCATTGGGATGAGATCCTAACACTGGCAGAGTTTTCATACAACAATAGCTATCATGCAGCTTTTGGCTGTTCCCCTTTCTTTTTTATAACTGGCTTACATCCACGATCTATTCCTGCCATCCTTCCAGATTTATGCCTGCTGTGAGAATTTCAAGAACAAGCCAAGCGTAGTTTAGCCAAAAATAAACAAAATGGTCAAATTATCAGTCGATAAACACAAAACAACAGCACCACCCTATAAAGTAGGGGACCTTGTCTGGTTATCAACCAGAAATATCCAGATTGAAGGCCCCAAGAAACTAAAACCTAGGTTCATTGGCCCCTTTCCCATAAATAACATTTTGAATCCAGTTTCAATGAGATTAACTTTGCCCTCGGAATATGCCATCCACCCAGTTTTTCATGTATCTCTGCTCAAACCACATGATCCGTTGTAGTGACTGAGGTATTGGTGCTTTTTTGGCTCAGTTATGACCGTTGCCCACCACCATCTCATTATATGCTGTTGTCATTCGAACATGTATGGTGTTTGTCCATTTCCGACCTTTATTTCACCTATTTGGTAGGGCTTGCCTATAGACTTTGACAGCTTTATGTCCCCTTATATGCTGCTTTTTGCTCTTTTTCTGGCCTAAAGGCCTATGCTCGAGCGATGCCATGTTCTTTTCTGACACCATCCTGCTAAGCCTCTTTAGGTGAAAGGCAATGTTTTAGTTTCAATGTGTTGTTCGCTAGTAGTGAATCAGCAAAGATCGGTTCTTATCGGAGAGGCGGGGATCGAGGGTTCAGCCCTGGTCTGGCTTTCGTCCTTCCTGAGGGACCGCACCCAGGCGGTCCGGCTGGGAGACTTTTCGACCACCCAACTCAAAGTCACTTGTGGTGTTCCTCAGGGTTCTTCTCTTTCCCCTCTTTTGTTTAATCTCTATATCTATCCTTTGATCTTTGCACTTCAGCAACTGGAGGTCACTGTTTTCAACTATGCAGATGACCTCCAGCTTATCTTTAATCTGTCTTCTTCCCCTCACTCTATTTCTAATTTTCAGTCTACTATGATTTTTATCAGGGACTGGATGAACCACAACCATCTGAAGTTGAACCCTGATAAAACAGAATTGGTCCTTACGGGTGGTTCCTCCAGTCCCTGGAACTCTTCCTTCTGGCCTTCTTCTTTAGGATCCCCCCCACACCTTCTTCCTCAGTTAAGACTTTGGGAATTAAACTTAATAATCATCTCAACCTTCACTCACAAATTAGTTCTGTCGTTTCTTCTTGTTTTCTTGTTCTTCGAACTATTCGCTCTGTTTCTCGTTTCTTCTCTCCCCTTGCACTTAAGTTAATCATGTCCGCACTGGTTGTCTCCCGGCTGGACTACGCCAATGCCCTTTACAACGGCATCCCAGCGTATTGCCTGCGTAAGCTCCAGCTGGTTCAAAACCAGGCGGCCAGATTGGTGTATGGCCTCCCCCGTTCCCATCATTCTACTCCCTTACTAAAGGCACTGCATTGGCTACCTGTCAGGGAGCGATCCCTGTTCAAAACCGGTTGCATGGTTTTTCAGGCGCGCCAGGGGACTGCCCCTGCTTTTATCTCTTCTTTGCTAAAAGAGTACATCCCTGCCCGTGAGCTTCGCTCATCCTCACAATCTCTCCTTCAGGTCCCCCGGTACAGACGCAAGAAATGGGGCGGAGTCAACTTCTCAGTCCTAGCACCATCTTTTTGGAACTCCCTCCCCGATCACTTGCGTCTGGCTAAACACTACTCCCCTTTTCGTAAAGATCTTAAGACCTTTCTTTTCACCCAGGCCTTTTCTTAATGGGATCTGACCCTAATTTTCTTTTTTCCATTCGTTTTTTGTTCTGCTACTAAATTTGCCTCGACAGCGCCAAGAAACCGCATGGTGAATGCTGCGCTATACAAATATTTTAAATTCAAATTCAGGAATGTGCTCTCTTCGCGCTGGAGCCATAACAAACGCTTGGCCAGCTGCTGTTGTGTGCCAGGTACGGAAAGTACAGGAATCTCATGAGAACGGTAAGCGGGATCTTCTAGAAGCTTCGAGAGAGAGCTACATTCTATATTAGTGAAAGCGGGTCCAAGTGAGGGTGAGATGATTGTCTGGTGGTTTTGGCGGTCTGGTAAAGCATCACGGTGCAGCCGTGCAGTAGTGTTTGTGGAACAGAGAGTCCTGACCCAACCGAAGAGGGAAAGAGAGATGGACCTGTCTTCAGATTGCAGATGTCTAATAATATGGTGAGGTGTTCCATGTATGACTAATTTGATCTAATTATTCCTTTATTTTCAGGTTCTATATGTGTGTATGTATATTAATAAGTCATTTATTTCTATGTCCTTTCATCAATGTGCAATAAAATACCCCAATTTGCATTAATTCCATTTGTTTGTTGTCACTAAGAAGGAGTGTGGGTTCATCTTAACCAGGTGCTGTCGTATAGAAGGATGGGTGATTCCCTTCTTACAGGTAACTGATGATGGGTAGGTGTGCTGCTCATGAATAGGGATGACTACATGGGAGAATATATAATTTGTCCTTATTCTCTATGGAGGAAGGTCAGGCCCCTTTTTTACCAAGTGCTTACAGAGGAATGTGCTAGTTCCCCTCTAGTGAGTAATTGTAGATACGGAAGGGAAATCGGCTCCTAAGCAGGAATACCTAAATTGCTGGTAGACCAACCCAACATAGCGTAAGAGGTATGTACTGAGTTTTACCGGAAAGCGTTGCTGATTCGCACCAGGGTGCATTGCTCGCGTAAGTGCGCGTTGAACGTCGGAAGACGTTGCTGACTTGATTTGATATTTGATTTGTCGGAAGACGTTGCTGATTTGATATTGATTCATCGGAAGACGTTGCTGATTTGATATTGATTCGTCGAAAGACGTTGTTGATTTGATATTGATTCGCACCAGGGTGCGTTGCTCGCGTAAGTGTGCGTTGATCGTCGGAAGAGGTTGCTGACCTGATTTGATATTTGATTCTGATTCGTCGGAGGACGTTGCTATACATACCCTCTGAGCTATGATCTATAGTATCTTTAGTTATTTATGTTATTCCTTTCTCAGATAGGTAGTCTGAATGTGGTGTTTTGTTGTTAGGCATTCTGTGAAGGGACTGTGATGAGTAATTACTTTATAGCTTACTAGCGGAAACACCAGAAAAGTAGGAAAATATCAGTTATTACATCCGTCCAAACGAAAAGATAACCCTCCTCCACCTGTTCTAGTTGGAGACAATATTGCTTATGAAGAAAATCGCATTATAGATGCAAAACGGGTTTGATTGGGTTCTTTTGGAAAATATAAAGGTCGGAAAAAGAGAGTTAATCAGGCACTACATAGTTTAGTCTTAAATAATGCTCTCTCAGATGTATGGGGGAAAAAGAGATTGGATAACAAAGGTTTTACATATTACTCAGCCCCACATCGAACATGTGCAAGAATGGATTATTTTTTTGTTTCAAGTACTACCATATCGAACTCAAATATTGAAAGGCTGCCATGGATCCTTAGCGATCATAATCCCTTAGTACTTACAATGGTAACAAAAACAAGTGCTAGACAATATACAAATTGGACTTTTGAAAGAGGGCTGTTAAAAGAGGATAAATATATAGAACATATGAATAAATGGATTAGCGACTGTTTTTTCTTTAATAGGGATACTGCGGAATTGGGGGTGGTCTGGGATACTTTTAAAGCAGGGGTTCGGGGGGAAACGAAGAGCTATAATTCTTATAAAAGAAAACAGATGCAGCTGAGGAATTTAGAGCTATCCGAGAAGGTACTCAAGGCAGAGGAGAATCTAGAAAAATGTGCTTTGACTGGGAGTCAAATGGATAAGGCTCTGACAGAACTAGTGAAAGCAAAAGGCGAGGCAGAGAGCGATATAGCTAGCAAAGCAGCGAAAATTTACAATACCAAAAGGGAGAAGTGTTACGAATTGAGTGAGTCAGTAGGGAGAATCTTGGCTACCCGGACAAGGCAACAAGAAGCGGTGGGAATAGTGAGAGAAATTAGGGATACATCAGGTAGGGGGCATACAGAGTCGAATGAAATAAGGGAAGTATTTAGGACTTTTTATGAGAAGTTATATGATGATGAATTAGCGGGCCGAGATATTTGAAGAGATAAAGAGGATATGAAGGAGTATCTTCAAGAGATCCCGGTAGATATATTGGAGGAGGACGACGCAGATGGTCTAGAGGGAGTCTTGCAGACAGAAGAAATTAAGGAGGCAGTATGGAAACTTCCCTCAGGTAAAGCAGCGGGCCCTGACCAAATACCTATAGAGTTTTATAAAGTGTTTTGGGATATGTTGGAAGAAGAGCTAATAAAGGTCATGCAACTGGCACAGTTGGGTATATCAGCACCCAAGTCATGGGGAAGTGCTGAGGTGATAGTAATACTTAAAAAAGGGAAAAATCCGGAGGAACCAGGATCTTACAGACCTATCACTTTAATGAATGCAGACGTGAAAGTGTTCTCCAAGGCATTGGCATCAAGACTCGCCAGAGTAATCCACAAAATAGTTAGTAGTGCTCAACATGGTTTTATACCGGGAAGAGGGACCACTCACCACATACGTAAAGTAATAACTTTATTTGATGTTACAACAGTCACAGGAGACCCGATGGCAGTAATGTTACTCGATGCAGAAAAAGGATTTGATCGGGTCTCCTGGGATTATCTTTGGTATGCTTTAGAAAGAACAGGCATTAAACAAGGATATCTTAAAGCAGTACAGACTTTATATTTAAATCCGGTAGCAACTTTACGTGTGAATGGTGGGAATACGGGGCAATTTCGAATAAAAAGGGGTTCTAGACAGGGGTGCCCTTGTTCGCCGCTTTTGTTTGCTATATATATGGACCCTCTAATCCGTAGAATAGAGGCGTCTGAGATGATTATACCTCTAACAACAATTATCGGGCATTGTAAAATCTTAGCCTATGCAGACGATATTGCTGTAATCACTCCAAATCCTACTGAATCTATAGAATATCTGGAAATTGAGGCGATGAAATTTGGAAAGATATCGGGTTATAAATTAAATACATCAAAAACGCAGATAATTAAAAACTCTTTTACTCCCTGCATAGATAATCGAGTGACGCAGGTAGGCACATATTTAGGGGTTATTATCTTGGCAGACTTGGACTTGTTAGTAGAGAAGAATATTACCCCCTTAATTAAGAAAGTTGAGAAAGACCTGGAGAGGTGGGATAACTTGCACATGTCAATTGTGGGGCGGACGAATATAATAAAAATGCTGGTTCTCCCAAAATTCTTATATTTATTTAGAGTTATACCTTTGTTATTTGATGTCAAAATATTTAAAATATTAGAGTGGATAATTAATAAATTCATCTGGGCAAAGGGGAAAACGAGAAGAGCCCTCAGATTTATGACACTTCAGAGAGAGAGGGGAGGCTCGGGAGTACCAGAATTAAAACTCTATTATTGGGCAGCAGCTCTCCAAAATATGATTGGCTTGCTGGGAGGGGCAGAGTCAGAAGGTTGGAGCAAATTTGGAACATTGGCAATTTATGGACTAACTTTGGGAATAGAAGTGCAGAATGTGTTTTTGAAGTTTACAGAGGCTAGTTACTACAAGAGGACAAAGTTTAAGACGCTCATAGCAGCATGTACAATTTGGAAAAGTTTTGTTAAAAGAATAGGCTTGGGGAAATATAATGTGTATAGCAGATTTTCACATAACCCAAATCTTCCACAAGAGATTTTCACGGGTTCCACATTTACTGAGTAGGAAAACAAGGGAATTAGAAGCATAGGGGATGTAATGGGGGATCAGGGGGTTTTTCAATTCTCAGAATTACAGGCTGGATTTAAGCTAGATACCAGGCAATTTTTTAAATACCTACAAATTAGGAGTTTCCTTTTGAATAAAAAGGGAGGTGCTTTGGGTTTTAGGCGCGAACCTATTATGGAACTTGTTCAAATAGGGGAAGATTGTACTATCAAGAGGTTTTATGCTGAATTGATAAAATCAAAACAGGATGATTACGAAAAATGGAACGAAAAATGGAAAGACAATCTTAATATCAGCGGGGAAAGCCTTGGTATCTCTTTAGAAAAGGGATATTCTTTGTTATGCTCAGCAACTTTGCAGGCGCAACATTATAAAACGTTGTATCATTTATACTATACCCCTGCAAAAATAGCACAATGGGGAGGTACTGTGGGTATTAAGTGTTATAGGTGTGGAAGTCTGGAAGCTGATTTAAAACATGTATTTGCAACGTGCCCTCATTTATATTCACTAAAAAAAGATATTGAAGGTTTCATAAATAATATTTTAGGAACCGAAATTGTGTTAACTCCCGGAACTATACTATTAGGAGTAAATCTGGAGGACGAACAATTATCGAGCGGAAGGGAATTTTTATTTGTAGCATTATCAGTTATGAGATTATGTATAGCCTCGGCATGGATTGACCCTATACCACCCACCTTTCATAATTGGTTGGCCAAATTAATAACAACATATAATGTGGAGAAAGATATCTATGCACGGAAAGGAAAAAGGGGAAGGAAGCTGGGTAAGCTAATATGGGATCCTATTACGCGATGGAAGGAGGGTGAAATAGAATAAAACCTAGATGTGAGTAAAATTCGGGTGATTTAGGACAACATATAAGGTATTAATTGCTATGAGGGTAATATTCTGAGAGATACAAGTGATTATATGGAAATATTACAGAATGGAAACTTGCTTGATTAGTTTTATGTTTTAGAAGCTGGATTTTTTTTCAATTGGGTGATGCTCCTTTTATTATTGTTGTTGCTTTATTTGCTTTTTCTCTCAAAGTGATGTATTTTGTTAGTAATATTGCCGTGTCCTGTATGTAATAGTAAAAACTTTCAATAAAAAGATTAAAAAAAAAAAAAAATAGATGCAAAACGTATACATGGTTAATTACAGTATTTAATTGACTGGAAGGATTATGATGCATCAGAAAGATCCTGGAAACAGAAACACATGTACATACTCCAAGATTGGTCAGATCTTTCCATGCCTTGCATCCGGAAAAACCCTGTCACATACGAAGACCTTAGGGGGGGGGCAGGAGGCATTTCCTGCATGTGTAAACGGTCTTGGCATGTACACGTGAATTACTTGGGAAAGATCTAAGGCCCAAATCACCTTCACATGCACACGTGAGAAAACCTGAGACCCAAAGCTATTTAAACCCCACCCACTTGGTTCCCGATGCTTCGCTTCGTGCCTAAACACTCACCTGACTCCGGACCTTGGTGGCAGATCATCCGAAGCTCTTTAGCGCTCCACCCTGCTTCCTTCCCTGTCTTCACTCAGTGTCTTCGGATGTGTTCTTGCTCCCCGGAGCACATTTCAGACGTTCCTTCCTGTTTCTGAATTTCCGGCTCCAAATTCTCTCCCGGCACTGTTTCTGATTTCCTGCAAAAGAGAAAAGAAAAGAGAATCAACAAAGGGTTGCCAAGCAACACCTCGCTCTGAATGGTAAAGCGTTAGCATGCTTGAACACATACCAGTAAGAATTTAAACTTAATGAAAGCTGTGGCAGACCTCTTGACCTTCTATAAATCAAGAGAACATTTTGAAACTCTTCCTGAAACAATCCAAGGACTTTAAGGACATTGAGTAAGTGAAGAATGTTAAAGTAAAACAGACATTTGTGTAAATACCTTTAGTCTGATTAGAAGACTGAAAGGGAACAGAGAGCTCGATTGTTATTATTATTTATATATATTTAGTGTGAAATTACGGAGCAAAATATTGTAAAGGAAATCAGTAACTCTTGTGATAATTTGAGCAATCACAGATTATTAGTGCATCTGTAGTGTTTTTTTGTTTATTCTTTCTTTTAGTTTCAAGAATCCTTTTGAGAAAAGGTTACGGGTAATTCAGGTATACCCAATTAAGAGTTCCAAAGCAGATGTTTGACCTAAAGAAGTGATTTAGGGTGTTCAGATTAATCGGGTACATTTATCAGATTATACACGAGCTGAAAACTGAATCCCAGTAACACTTTGCCTTTCTCAAGAGACATTCTACACGACTGAATTGTCAAGTCGGTCTACAAGAATCCAGTGTGTCTTCTCTTTTCTCTCATACCTATTCCCCCCTCCCCCGGGGTTCGATCAGGGCGGCAAGTGAATCCTATCCTCGCCTCTCTGGTGGAGTTCAGAGGGAGGTTGGTAATAGGAGCATCAAGGAAGGAACAAACCGGAGTACAGGTGGGTGAATTCGTGACACCATGGGCCCCAGTGTCTACCACCTCCAAGGGGCTTTGTACTCGCTGGGAGGAGGGCCGCGCAGCCCCCATTCTAGAGCCCTTGATGGCCTGGGAACTATCACCCCCTAGGGCCAGCTGCAATGTCTCCCGCCATGCCATAGCAAACTCTGCTTTGCTTCTTGGAAGCAAGAGCAGGAAACCTGCTCTCGCATCCAAGAAGCAAAGCAGAATTGCTTTTGGGCAAGGGGAGCTGCATGTTAGCAGCTCCCCTTGCCCAAAAGCAATTAGGGCTCCCGCAGGAGACGAGGAGCCGGCAGGGACCATGGGGGCATTGGGGCTCCCCCCAAATTGAGGGTCGGCCCCCGGGGATAGGGTCCCTGGGGCCAGAAATGGCAAGGGAGGGTGGCCACAAAGCCCCCACCCCTTTAGTTTATTGATTATTTTTTGTTTAATGGAAGGACAGCCCTGGGGGATGTGGTCCCTGGGGCTAGAGTTGGCTCAGGGGAGTGAGGCCACGCTGCCCCCCCCCCCACCCCCCCGGCAAAATGTTGTAACACAAGGCCAGGTCCTGGGGGATTGGGTCCCCGGGGTCAGGAGTGACCCAGGGGCATGGGGACCCCTCCCTGCAGAAAAAGAAATAACACAAGACCAGGCCCTGGGGGATGGGGTCGCCGGGGCCCCCTTCCTGTTTTTTTTTTAAATCTCAGGCCCTGGGAGATGAGATCACCAGGGCTCAAAAAATGTTAAGAGATGGCGGGCCACACAGCCCCCTCCTAAAAAACGAAAAAGAAAACCGAAGCTGGATCTCGCCGTAGGCTCGCCCCGTCCCTGTACCACTTGAAAACACGACTTCTGGCACGTTTTGGGTTGGTGGATGAAGTCCCCTTGCATCTTATGGGTCCTTAGGGGCCAACTAGCCCACCAGGTACCTCCTGATTGATCTAAGAGGGGGGTTCTACCCGAGGAATCCACATGGGACCTGGGTGCTATATGGTGTAGGAAAGAAGGGTCCCAGTAGAGCTATTATACATTTGCTTGCATTTATTATAGAAAAATCAGATGTAATGACATACAATGTCAGTTAATCACAATGCATGATCCATATCATTTGGTCACATAAAAGTGCCCCAAGAAAGGAAAATGGAGTGGGATAGCGTGATGCTGTGAAGGAAAAAGGACAGTGAGGGAGTAAAGTTCGTGACAACTTATATATTGCAATATTAATTTTGAATGCAATACAGTTTCATGGCTTCAGATCCCTGAGCCAAAGAAATTGGGGGATTATAACATATCCCAAAGGTTTAAACTATTTCTGTTGACACCGAAGAGTTCAGAATAATGGGGTAGTGTCAACCGAACAGAACATAGAAGTAGCCGTCGACGTTTTGACCCCACGCTACACTTGTAGGCGTTTGTCTAGCCTTACATCGGGGTCTTCATCAGGACAGGGTAGTCAACAAAGGAGCACTACAGTATCTGCTCAGTCCGAGCAAGTGGCAGGATTATATCCTCATTATTCACATCGGGTGATTAAGCTGAATCTCTATTATCACCCAAGGTTAGCAGTGACGGTGGTGCGTCACTAAGGATCGCCTCCGATGTGCCGTGTCTCTTGTGTCACAATACACGGAGTTTGAGAAAGAGACCTCTGCCGGTTTCAGCGAATGAGCGTGGCTCGTTGAAGAGATATGAAATCACGTGACACGGACCCACTTAATCTAGATAGCCCATGAAGGTCGGAGTGTCCTTAACACAAAACTCGGCAGGGCGTCATAGCGATCGCTTCAGAATTGCCGCATCTTGGTAACACGGTCACGGAGCTCTCAGTAGCAGCCTTCCCGCGTTTCCTTTCTTGGGGCACTTTTATTTGACCAAATGATATGGATCATGCATTGTGATTAACTGACATTGTATGTCATTACATCTGATTTTTCTATAATAAATGCAAGCAAATGTATAATAGCTCTACTGGGACCCTTCTTTCCTACACCACCAGGTACCTCCAGCAAGCACCACACAGTGGGATTGCTGAGGGGTGAACCGAGGCCACTCCCTTTTTTACACCACTTTGCAAACGTGCCTTGTGATGCATTCCTGATGGGGCAATGAGGTCCTGTTGTGTCCTGAGGCCCTCAGGACTAAAGTGAACTTCATCCCCTGAGCAGCAGTGCGCCAGGAGTCGTGTTTGCAGAATGGTGTAAAAAGGTGGCGTGGCCTTTGAACACTCTCAGCAATCCAGCTGTATGGGGCTTACTGGAGGTAACAGGAGGGCTAGTTGGCCCTGAGGGACAGGACACTATCGCAATTAAAACTCACATGTTTTGGGGGGGGCGTGGCTAGCAGCCAAGCATGGCGGTAGCGTAAAGTGAGAGCTCCCTGAGGCATTACGGCCTTTTCTAAAATCCGACACTCTAATCCGTCACATTCCCCACCCGAAGGAGCGGAAACCAGGTCCGGTACCAGAGCGGCACCATCCGAGCCAACCCAGAAGAAAATCGGGGGCTGTAAACTGCCTCATGGAACACTGGCGAAATTGGGCCTGCCGCTGGAGTGAAGCACCGGCCTCGAGTGAAGGCCCAATCCCGGCAGAAGTGAGGTCTGGCCGGCGTGAACTCGAGGAGACCTACCCTGACCGGGCTGGAGCGGAAGACACTCCCTAACAAAAGGATACAGCAGGGGCTTCCGCGGCGCCGCTGAGGCAGAGACAATCGGGGACGCCTGCCGGGGTCCTGGGGATACCACCGAGGGCGTAAATCTGCCGCAAAGATCGAAAGTGAAACTGGGCCGACGGCGACGACTTGGCCCCGGCCTGGAGTGCTTAGGGTGCCCCAGCGAAGGTGAGACCTGACCGGCGTGAGTGAAGCGAGAGGAGTGCTTGCAAGCAGGGAGAGGAGAAGACCCTGCGGCACCATCGGCAACGGCGCAAGTGAAAGCACATAGCGTCGGCCATCGGCGGTGCTTACGGGACCCCCGGGGTCCCGCCGGGAATGCAGGTGGCAATAGGAGAGCATCCGGGGGACAGACGACTATCGCTACAGCCCCCCAAAACAATAAGCAACCCAGGCCCAAAAGAGGAGCGAAGAAGGGTGTCCCGGGCGGGGGAGACTCCAGTCGGACTCCAGTCGGACAATTCAGAAAAGCGCGAGTAGCAGAATTACTAAACCGGCAGTTACATACGCGGCGTACTCCCTAAAGACTAAAGGACCAGGAATAAGTAGGTGCGGGCAAAACGGCAGGGGGCAAATCGGGGTTGACACCACCCAACACCTCATCGGTGAATTGCCTCAACACCACACAGTAGGCACAGGCAAGGAGCGGCAGTACAAGCCACAAACACCCCTGCCGGGCAGGCAGATTAACAGCCGGATAAGGCTCACATTGTGCGCATAACAGACATCCTGCACGATCAGTGTGGGGGGAGAGACAAAGTGGCGGACAAGCTGCTGGCAATTCCTCGGAGCACAAAACTGACACGGTGTACTGGATACCCCTGCCGAAAAAAGCCAATGTGACCAGAGGGGGAAACGCTACGAGCCGCACAAGATCGCTGGGACCACGCCGCGCCGCTGCTCCCTGGCCCACAAAATAGACGTGACGATACTTGCAGTGCAGTGGCGACAGTACTGGCCGGAACTGGGGCCAGTGTCTACAGGCTTCGGGCCATGGCGGGCAAGGGACCCAGAAGTGGGTCAACACAGGCCAGACTGGATAAATTTGCCTATAGCCAACACGGCCAAGCGCAAGTAAATGGGCGCAATTCCACGGGCTCTAGTCAAGACACAGACGGGGCCAAGAAAGTGACGCTGGAAGACATAATGAAGACCCTCTCTGATGTGCAAACGACAGTGGGCTCCATTTCCACCAAAGTTACTCTACTGCGAGCAGACTTTCAAAAAATAACGAGAGGGTGTCACAGGTAGAGGTGGTTACGAAATCTCTCGTAGAGGACACTTCAGAATTGCAAATAGCTATGGAACGCATGGAGAAAGTCACCAGGCTACTGAAAGACAAGCTGGACGACCAAGAAGGGCGTTCCCGAAGAAATAATATACGCATCCTTGGTATTCCGGAGACAGAAGGGAAAAGAGCAGTGGATCTCTACGGCGAAGATCTCATCAAAACTAAATTGCAGCCTAAAGGACTATCGCACTTCTTTTCGGTGGAAAGGGCACATAGAGTACCTGGCGAGGCACCAAAACCAGGTGCAGCACCGCGGCCTGTTTTGGCTAGACTTTTCAACTTTAGAGACAGGGATGCGATCTTGCAGGCAGCGAGAGTGTCGCCACCCGTTAAGCTCCAAAACTCAACACTAGCATTTTTCCCGGACTACACAGCGGAAGTGGCCAGACGCCGGAAAACATTTAATGAGGTGAAAAAGGCACTGAGAGAGAAAGAACTGCCATACTCAATGCTGTTCCCTGCCAAATTGCGAATAGTAGCCGATGGAAAGACGTGGTTCTTTGATAAGCCGGAAGTGGCGCAAGACTGGCTTGACGGCTGGAGACAGGTAGGACAGCCTCGCCGTTCACACAGGGGTCGGCAAAACCATCGTAATGGCAAACACACGTATACGCAGACCGAAAATTTGACGAGTCAAGGTGGAATATCAGAAGCAGAATCCAACATTGACCAGAATCCGCCTGACTCTGGACAACCGGCCCCTGTCCGAAGACTGGATGACTATGGGACAGACTGAATGCAATGCACTGGAACCTAGACTTGGTGAAGCGGAGTAGGGTGGGCAGAGCCGGTGCCTGTAGGAGACTCACCAACCCCACGAGCAAGTAAGATAGTTAGGGATGGGTTAAAGCACTCTGCGAAGTTGGGGAAGCGGGCGGGGGTAAGTCCGTGGAGCAGGGGAGCAGGGAGGGGGGATGGAGTGGAAGTTTTGAAGTTAATGTTAGTATTGATGGTCATCACTCACGCCACATGGTACACGAACGCACCGAGTAACGAGCTATTCCTACACCTCAACATAGAACGCTACATATACACTGAGGCCTGTAACATGGCAGCTAGAACACTACCCAGACAATCCAATGGGCCAACAGTTACACGCTGCACCCACTGAGGGCGCACCTACAACAATTGAAGTACCCCACCTGCGCTTGCTTACTTGGAACGTCAGAGGATTGGGAGATAAAATAAAGAGGGGATTGGTTCTGCAAGCAATTAAATGCCAAGGCCCCGACCTAGTATAACTTCAAGAGACACACCTCACGGGGACAGCATGTAAGGCGCTTGATAGACGCGGATATGTGATGGCAGTACATGCCGAATTCACGACAGGCTCCCGAGGGTTGGGGATACTCATGAAAAAGACATCACCCTTTATGGTAGAACACCGCAAGACGGATGATCAGGGTTGTTTCGCAGCACTGCATGGACAATGAAAAGGGAAGCCCCTCAACGTGGTTTCCGTTTACATCCCCCCGGCACTCCACTCTGTTGCTTTGCCTGCCCTAGGTAAATTCCTTCTGGACCTCCCGGAGGGCGACACGATCATAGGAGGGGACCTCAATGCAATAGTAGACCCAACACTGGACACATTTCCCATTAGAGAACGCCCTCGGGGAACTGCAACGTTCCCTGGATTTCTAGAGGCAATGGGCATTGCAGACGTATGGCGACAGTTACACCCCACAGCGACACAATACACATATTATTCCGCTGCACACAATAGCCTATAGCCTGTCACGTATAGACTATTCCTTGTTCCAGGGGTTGGACTGGGGAAAATAGACAAAATAGACATCCTGCCCAGAGGCATATCTGATCATTCACCAATATCTCTGTCACTCACCACCAAAGAAAAGAAACGTGCTAGAATTTATCCACTATACCCGAACTACTTAAAAATCCCTAAGATCAGGAAGGAACTTAAATTAGTGACCACACACTATTTTGAGGAAAACGCAGGATCAGTGTCCTCTCCCTCGGTCTTGTGGGAAGCACACAAAACGGTCCTGCCGGGTGAAGCAATAGCAGCAATTACAGGGCACAAAAGAGAGTCACGGCGAGAGCTCACAGAGCTCGAGCTGACACTCCACAACGCGAACAATACCCACATGGCGGATCCCACACCGGAAACAGCGCACCTATTACAATTACGGCAGCAGCAGTACCAGGCCCACCTTAAAACGAAAGTCCAAGGCTATATCACAAGCACAGCACATAGAATATATGATGTAGGGCAGGCGACAAAGCTGGGAAAATGCTGGCGTGGTTAGATAAGAGAGGGGGAAGTAATAGAGGTATACAGAGGCTACACACACATGACAGAAAGTTGCAGACGCATACGGAAGAAATAGTGTGCACCTTAGCACGCCACTTCCAAGAGATATATACCCCAGAGCATGACGTCACTGCTCAGGCGGCGTCAATCTCGCTTGAAAACATTGACATCCCCAGGCTCACACAGGAGGCAGTGCAAGAGCTAGAGGTCAACCCGACAGAAGATGAAATTCAACTGGCAATTCAGGCACTGAAATCAGGAAAAGCGTTAGGACCCAATGGAATACCCATAGAATGGTATAAATCGATGGCCGAAACACTCAGTAGACCACTACTGGAAATGTACATGGAAAGCCTGGAAAAGGCGGAACTACCGCTGGACCAGCGCACCGCAACGATTGTAGCCATACCAAAGCCGGGTAAGCCTCCGTCTGAATGCTCCTTGTACCGCCACATTTCCCTACTTAACGTGGAGGCCAAAGTTCTGGCAACACTACTGGCCAACCGTCTGGTACAACACCTGCAAACACTGATCCACCCTGATCAATCAGGCTTTATGCCTCACAGGAGTACAGCACTGAATCTCAGGCGGGTTCATGGGGTGATGGCACGAGCACACCTTATCTTAGAAAAAGCAGTGATTCTCTCCCTTGATGCCAAAATGGCTTTTGATCTAGTGGAATGGGAATATCTATTTGCGGTATTGACACGTATGGGCTTTGGACCGAAGTTCATAGCATGGATACGACTACTTTATACGAAACCGGTGGCACAGGTGGTAGCTTATGGTCACGTCTCGCAGACGTTCCCGCTGGGAAGGGGCACAAGGCAGGGATGCCCTTTGTCACCCTTGCTTTTTGCCCTAGTGCTAGAACCCTTGGCGATCCTAATCAGAACAACACCATTGCTCAAAGGAATCAAATGCGAGGATGGGTGAGAAGATAAAATATCCCTGTATGCGGATGATATGCTGATTTATATGGTTGAGCCTGAAAACGGGATCCCAGCATTATTGAATCTCTGTAACGCACATGGGAAGTCGTCAGGCTATACCCTGAACTGGTCCAAGTCAGTGATTTACATACTAAAGGGTCCGGAACCGGTGCTGCAGGCGGACTGCCCCCTTGCATTGGCGCCAAACTCCTTTAAATATTTAGGCATTGTCATTACGAATAGTGCCACAGACTTCTTTGACAAGAACTTGAAGCCACCTATGGAACGCCTTCGTGCAGATGTTAAACACTGGGCGACCTTGCCACTGACCCTCCTCGGGCGTGCGGCTCTTTATAAAATGATGGCACTTCCCAGATTCCTATATGTGCTGGAAAACACCCCATATCTTGTTGCACTGAGATATTTCAAGGAAGTCGCAGCACTGGTCTCAAACCTACTCTGGAATAATGGCCCGGCACGTATAGCATATGATAAGATGACAAAGAGTTGGTATGAGGGAGGTATAGCATTACCTAACATACAGCTATACTACTGGGCAGCCCATCTTAAAATAATAAACCAATGGATACATACTCCAAGAGATGACCCAGCATATAGAGCGGACTGGTCGCAGCTAGGGACAGACTGCATGCTCTCAGTATTATATAACAAATCGCAAGTCAAGAGACTGTTGGGACCAACGCAACACACAGCGGCCTTGTGGCACATAGCACAAACGCGGCTAGGTTGGAAGGGGAAAATCACCAAACTGACACCACTATGGGACACAAAGACATTAGGGAACCTACGGTCCAGTAAGGTATTTACGCAGTGGGACTGCACAGGAATCTCCACAGTTGGGGACTTATGGGACAAAGGCACGGTGATCGCGTTTCCGCAGCTCCAACAGCAATATGGCCTGGGCCCAACCGAGACGTTTAGATATGTGCAAATAAGACACGCACTGCTTCAGGCGATCCCAGCAGGCACTGATATACCAGAGTCCTCACCACTGGAGGATAGGCTGCTAACGGACTATATGCAACAAAGCGCAACCTCCCTCACATATAAAAAACTGATCAACAACCTAGGGGACGGTAGAGGAGCTACGTCACCAACCAAGATGGCCGCATAGTCTCCCGGCTCCGCCGACCTCCGTCTTTCGGTCTGTTATCCTGTTGACTATCCTGCTTTTCCGCACCGGATCCGTGTGTGTGATCTGACCTGCTTTCTGGTGGTGCAGTCCCGGAGTTTCTCTGCAGTCGTGGAGCGGAGATACGTCGATGGTTGTGTGAGGCCTAACCCAGCGGGGACGCCGGGGTCTCGAGTGCAAGCTCTGCCGGGTCCGAGTTGAACAACAACGGACTGCTGAATGTGGTAGGGTCTGCTCTCCGGAACATTCGGACTTTTGATTGGTATGCTACTGCCAACTGCCTGGTGTCTCAATAGTAGGTGAGGAGATGAGTGACGCACGGTGATGTGTCGCGGGGGTCCCTGACCGGGGGTTCGGCAATCACTCGTCGATCCCCCCGGGTCGGTGCCTCACTGCGTATTATTGATGCTAAACTTCAGTCCCTTATGGCTTACTCCTGCTCCGTCTAATTTTGCCCCGGAGAAGGCGCCACTTCGTGGGGACTACCATGCTGGAGGAAGAAATGCAGCTAGCGGAGCAGGCTAGACCTGGCCCGTCATTGCGAACGGTGCTGGAGGCACTCATGGCACTCAGGGGAACCATTGCAGTCCGGACTTGCAGTTTGTTGTCTGCGACTGATGGCCTCACAGTTCTGAGGGCGGACCCTGACTTGATACCCACGCCCCGGCAATCAGCCTGCATTTTAATATCTTTCTCGGAGACTTGTCTTGACCCGGCGCTGGAAGCGGTGTTTGCTCCTACTATACTAGATCTACCTGACTGTACTGTGCCCGATCGCCCTATGGAGCCGTTGAAACCCCCGATTGTGTATCCCCTGGAACATTAGCAAGATATCCCCATTCTGGAATTGTCTACTTTTTATCCTTTGCTGTTTTGGACCTTGTTGACTCCCCTCCCCTGTCGGTCTCTCAAGATGGCGGATGGGCTACAACTTGGCTTCAGAGACGGGGAGGGGCGCCATTGTCACCAATCATCCGTATTGAGAATTGCCGCACTTTTTTCAGCTTCGTGGACATGGCTTTCTTTAATCAATGACTTTAGTGCATTTGATAGACGGGGCCAGGGTTGAGATTGTTATTTGGGTCTCTCACTGTCACATAGGTTTAACGGGACTGTGTCTTTTTTGATCTAACGGAGTCCGGGGCGGGGTTAGTCATGACGGGGGAAGGAGACCGGGAGTCCGTAGTAACATGCCCTCCTCCGATTTCCCTCACAAGTAGGGTCTTTTGCCTTTCTCTCTCTCTCCCTTCTATATTTTGGGTTCTATTATTGGGCGACAGGCACGCTGCGAGGGGGGTGGCCGTAGTCATCAGCAGGGGTGCAGGGTGGGGGGGGTGTGGGGATGGGTGTTCGTTTTTGTTTTTGTTCTATGGCCTCTTCTCTTCATTCTCTTTTCTTGTCCTTTTTTCCTTTCTTTTTCGGGTTAGTGTAGTGGGTTCAGCTTTCTTGCATCCTGGTCGCTATACCTGCACCTTGATTATTCGGAGTTTTGGTGCTCTGGGGCGGTCAGTACTGATGGAGTCGGCGAACAAAATGTGCTAATTTATCCTGATGACTCATGTCTCAACTTCGTTGACTCAGTGGATAGCGAGTTTCTGTAGAACACGTTGTTTCTCTGCTCGCCCTCCTCTGTGATCCGAGACACTGTGCGATACCTGACTCTTCTACTTATTATTTAAAAATGAAAACCTCCTATCCTGTGTTTAAATCGATTTATCTTTGCAACCGGTACGCTTTGAATTGAGATCCTATGATTAGCGGCCAGCCCTGGGGGTTGTAGGCCCTTGTCTGTATTTGATTGCAAATGTTGAATAAAGGTTTTAAAAACAAAACAAAAAAAACAACAAAAAAACTAGGGGACCCTACAATAAAACTACGAGAAAAATGGGTGGGAGAAATAGGTGAGGTTACTGAGTCAGAATGGAACGAAGCACTAGCCTCCCCGAAAGAAGTAGGCATTTCAGCAAAATTCAGATTAGTGCAACTTAAAATCTTACATCGCATTTACTACACTAGGACTTTGCTTCACAAAATACACAGGGCACCACATCCCTTTTGTCTTCGAGGATGCGGGGAGGAGGGAACACTGTACCATACAATCTGGGATTGCCCGCACATACAGGAATTCTGGAGACAGGTTATGTGCACTGTCTCGCAAACGCTTAAGATCTCCGTTTTACCAGAACCTCGCAAATGCTTATTGAACATCTGGGACCCCAATGATCTGGATAGATATGGACTAATATGGGCTACCCTGGCCATGATGGTAGCTAAACGAGACATTGCGCAATAATGGGGAGCACCAGAACTGCCTACAGCTAATATGTGGAGTAAAAATATGGACATGCTGATGGTTACAGAAAGAGCGGTGGTTGTGCTCAGAGCCTGCCCCCGCAAATGGAACAAGGTATGGACAGCATGAAATATTTATAGAGGAGAAATTTGTGAACCCTTACCGGAAGAAGAAGACTTAGACTCTGAAGGGGAGGATGAGTAGATAGCTGGGTGATGGTTTGCTAAAGTTACTGAATCAGACAGTGTGTCGTTTGAATACAGATTTACCGAGCTGCGTAACCTGGAGCAGGAGGAGTGGCTGGAAAGTCGGTGTGAACGTTAAATGGCTACCTAATTGTGATAACTCTTTTTAGTTTTAAGAATTCATGTTATGATGGTTAATATAGTATACTGTACAAAACGGAAGGCCTTTAAAATGTGCTCTAAGAATTGATTTATGCATGCATGGTTGCGAAACTACGCATTATTGTCTGAAACCGGCTTGCTATATGTACGACTGAGCAGTAGATACTATGATCATAAGCTACATGGGTATACGGTTAAGAGATGAAAGTTCAAATGTAACCTTGGGACTGCAACTTATGCCTTGAATTTCAATTTCAATAAAGATTTTTTTTTTTAAACTCACATGTTATCAATGCCAGTGGTCTGCATTTTCTGAGACTCTGGTTTTACTGATGAGTGATCCAATCCACTTACGGGTACTCACTGACACCCAAGGTGCTCCTCAGCCCTTACCTCTACGCTCGAAGATATCAATTTATAATAGGATCTTCCAGTTAAGCCATAGGCTAGTTAGTAAATTCTCTCTCTCTCAATCTATGCAGCCTCCATTTGTAACTACTTCGACTGCCTACTTTTTGGAGTGCAGCACGTTGGCAATCAAAGTCTTGTATCGATCATGATTACTGGACTATTTATACTTCACAGATGTGCCTGCGATCACTCTGTGACGTACTTTTTCCCTAAAACAGCAGTGTACAGACAGTATTTCCTTGTGAGAACTAGTTGGCACTGAAAGTCGATGTACCATTCTATTGTGAGTTAACTTCAAAACTGTTTATCCTGAAATTTTTTAATGGATCAATATTGCTGATTTTTCTTTATTCCCACCACCTACAAGTGGTGTAATGGTTTTGATTTTCATTAGTAAATCCCTGTGCAAAAGACATTGCTACCTGCGCCTGGTTATAGTATTTATGAAAAGTACGTCCATTTATGAGAAAAAAACCTTTAACATCACAAATTCATTCTCTGCAGCCTTTCTTCTCAGACCACTTTACTTTCTCTCCTTACATGTCTCTCACGAATGTGGTCCCTCTTCTATCCTTTTCAGCCTCTCATTCCCTCACTCAAGTGGACCTTCATGGTCTTAATTTATCTCTTACTTTCTCTTTCTAGCGTCTCACTTTCTTTCTCCCTTGTTATCTCACTGTTTTCTTTTAACTCTCTTCCTCTTTTTCAACAGCCTTTTTTTCTTTCAATCTTGTTTTTTTCTCAATTTTTTTTCTTGCTTTTACTTTTTATGTCTCACTGTCTGTTGTATTTTCGCTCTCTTGATCTTGTTCTCTTCTGCTAGCTCTGCTGCTCTTTTTATCCCTCTGTTCATCTCTCATCTCATCTTTGTATCCTTTTATCTCTCTCTTTATGTTTGCCTTATTTGCTCTTCTTCTCAACCATTGCCTGCATCACCCTCTGTCTTTCCTCTTTTTCACTCTGTTCTCTGATACCATTGGGTTTCCTCTTGCTCTCCATTCTCATCTTTCTCACTCTCCACCCTCCTTGCAGAGTGTGCATCTTTACGCACTCTGAATAAGGGGGACATCATATCTGACAATCTCTGGCTGATATCCATCATCTCACAAATTCTAAATGCTAACCTTTGACTTTTTCACTCTATTCTACAAGTCCCTTGATTTTGCAGTCACTTTCATGTTAATGTGTTTCTCTTTTGCTCTGGTTCTTACCCTATTTCATTCTCTCATGCTATTTCTCATTTAGTTTTCACACTCTCTTAGTCTATCTTATATCTCTTTTGCTATTTTGGTCACACATAAGACTACCAGATTTTGAAAACAACAAAAAAACTGTATATTTTAAAAACTCTAAAAGAAGGACGACTATTTTACGTCAACTGAGGGGTATGGGAAGACAGTGCTTATCAACATCGAAATGCCAAGGAAATAAATAAAATGACATTTTAAACACTGTTTCATACCTGCTAATTAAATTGCTTTCTGATAACAGAAACTAGCCAGTCCTCCAATGGAATACATAAAAATGTGCCTCTTTCAGTTAGCCCCCTATGAAAACAGGGACACAAGACAAATTTCTTGAAATTTGAAACAACTGGGGTTGTCCTGGTAAATCCGGGTCACCTGGTCATCCTAATCACACACGCACTTCATAACCTTTGTTTCTCCTTTGCTGTTTTTCATTTTGTTTTCTACAACATTCACTCTTTTTTATATCCCCATTTTCTCTCTTGCTTTGTTTTCTTATATATATTCTCTGCATATCAGGTTTCAAAGAGGCCCTTCCGGATCGCAGAGTTGAAAGGGTCTTATCTAATGTATGGTTCATATGAGGGCAGATGGAGTCACATGAGGGCACATAAATGTAAACAGCCCAGTGCAGCCAACTCTCAGGGCACTGAAAGTTAGGGGTTAAAGTGCAAAATGCTCCTAGGACAGAGAATAAAGGCACATCTAGTATTAGCGCAGCAGGCACAGTGGCACCAGGGTTGAAGAAGAGGTAAGAGCTCGGGGCGTGGCCAAGCCAGATACCAAGATGGTCGCTCGGCTTTGAAGCTCCGCCAGCAGTTGTTGCAACAACGTGATGTCCCGCTATCCTGCGAGACTACCGGGCAGGGAAAAGACGCCATAATGCAGCGGAAGGGATCCTGATTAAAAGTCTCCCTGCGGTGCTGCGAGAAAACCACCGGAACGGCAGAAATCGGTGACTCCAGGCGGACGGACGACTTTCAAGATGGCGGCATCGACGATATGAGGAGACTCCGGGTGAGGCAGCGGAGGGACTGAGCCTGCAGCTGGGGTGCTACGAGTCACCGGGCCACGGGCCGGATTGTTGATCGGCCACAATCTGGGCAAAGCAGCGCTCGGTACTGGCGGGAGGTCCATTTGACCTACGGCGGTCTGAGCGCGGCACGCTTATGTCTGCGCTGATCGCAGGGGCACACAGGGATGGTGCCTGTGATCGCTCCCCCGTCGACACCTGGTACAGCATTTCCAAAGCGCCCTTTGGGATCTCCTCCCCGCATATGCACTCGCTCGGCCACGGCCTCCGCTGTTCTCCCTCTCTTCTCCCGCAGGGCTCCATTGTTGTAACGCTTCCTGGAGTGTCTGCGCTGCTCCCGGAGCGAACAACTGAATCCAAACCTCAGCAGTGTCTCCGCCCCAGCAACCAATTTATGCTGCAGCAAATTTGAAACATTAACTGCCCACTGCACATTGCCTGGTCTTCAAACAACCTGCTTCGTGGAAGTACTGTGCCTTGACCACTGCTGCGCCACAAGCTCCATTATGGGAGACAATAGTGAAATACCCAAAACCTCCCCTGTTGCCAGGAAAATACAAACACGGGTTGGATGCCCATTCCTTGCTGATTAGTTCTGCTTGCCTAATCTCTCTTTGCCAGTTACTTGCACCTGGGCTTAATTAATTCTTGGCGGGTGGAACTGCGGTATGGGCAGCATAGATCCCAAACAGCGCCTTCTCCCCTTCGAAAAGGTCACCAAAGTATTCCAAGAAGCCCGTGACAACATTACGGAAGGTGGCCAGAAAGACACAACACCAGAGGGTGATACCAACCAATTAGGTTCCCTGCTACAAGAGATGAGAGCGGGGTTCAGAGCCCTAGATGTGCGCTTTGATGACCTAGATAAGCACACAGCGGATCTGGGATCGAAGATCCAAGTTCACGACAGAAAACTCGACGTGGTGGAATCGCATACATCAGATCTAGGAGATGGAACAGCGCAATCCTTGAAAAGGCTCGGCCGAATGGAACGTTACCTCAAAGACGTCACGATCAAGAAAGAGGACTTAGAGGTGCGCAGTCGCCAAAATAACGTGCACATTTTGGGTGTTCCGGAATCGACAGCCACTGGTCGCATGGACACCTTGGCAGAAACAATCCTGATAGACTTATTTTGTACAGAAGTCTTCACTATGGGCTTTGTGATAGGACGCGCTCATAGATCACTAGGTCCAAGGCCCAATCCTGGATGCCCGCCCAGACCCATCACTGCCCGTGTCATGAACTTTAGGGATCGAGACACGGCACTGCGCCTGGCACGAGAACGGGGCGAAACGGTATGGCAGGGCTCCAAGCTGTCCCTATACCCAGACTTTACAATCATGGTACAGGAGGCCAGGCGGAAATACACTGGAGTTAAGGCAACACTCAGAAATCTAGGACTGCTCTATCCAGCTCGGTCACGTGTTGAGATCAATGGGAGAGCCTGTGTCTTTGACAATCCTACGGAGGTGCAAGAGTTCTGTCACACTTACAAACTTAACAACAAACGCCCAGCTGAGGACAACAGACTTCCCCCTCCGCAGAGTAGTTCAGACGCCAGCATGGAACTATTCTGGGGATCTGGGCACGGCTGAACTGTTAATATGGCCTTTCTTTACATGGAGACTTTATTAAGTTGGGATTTCATTCAATCACTTTATAGTATCATTTTTTATTGCCACGTTGCTGTAAGGCCGCTGCCACCACCCATAATGGTGTTCACCTTATAATTGTTGTGTGAATTTAGTAAGTACTATTTATGGTTGTTTTTCAGCGATGCAGAGGAACTATTAGTACTGCACTGTTTTTGGATAGTAATGGTTTTGCCTCTCTGGTAGGGTAGGGAGGCTGGGTGGGGGGTGAGGCTGGGACATTGTTTAGCTGCACTGAGACGTTCTTAGGTACACACTTGGATGTAACTGGTAAGTACGCACAGTTGATTTCATTAAGCACTCATTTTTACCACCACCATGGCTCAGTTAGGGCGTAATTCTGTACCCTCAGAGGTGGTTTTGGTGACATGGAACGTCCGCGGCCTGAACAACACTCACAAGAAAAGGCAGATAACACAGTATTTACTACGTCACAGGGTAGATGTAGCTTTCTTACAGGAAACTCACCTGCCTCCTAGTGATCAGGCCCACTTTGCCGCAAATTGGGGAACACATCGATATTTTGCCAACTTCAGCAACTTCGCAAGGGGCACTGCCATTCTTATACATAAATGACTCCCCTTCCATTTGCATTCTGTAATACGTGACAGTGAAGGCAGGTATATCATTGTCCTGGGCACGTTAATGGGTCAAAGGGTGGCATTGGTCTGTGTGTATGGCCCCCAATAGCGACTCCCTGGACTTTATTATACCCTACTTTATAAACTGGCACAGCTAGGCCCGTTCCCCTTTTACTGGGGGGTGATTTTAATATAGTCCAGGACCAGTCACTTGACACCACTTCGAGAGCACTAGATCCCAAACCGTGAGCACGAAAGGCATTGAGCTCGCTTTGCGATCAATTCTCCTTAATTGACATAGGTTGTACGCAAAACCCGCATAGCACTGAGTATACTCACTACACTGGCAGTCATACCACATGGACGAGGCTCGACTATTGGCTGGCATCCCCAGAACTTATCAGCTGGTGTCATGTGATCCGGACGCTTCCTCGCACATATTCGGTTCACTCCCCGGTATTATTAATATTGAAGGTCCCGCGTTTCCCCATTCGCGCATTAGATGATTAAGTTTTTAGACAGGAATAACGAGAAGCGATAGAGGACTACTTCGTCATTAACACTGGTTCAGTAGACACTGTGGCAATGTTACTGGAGGGTTTTAAAGCATACATGAGGGGTGTGTGTATATCCAAAAATGCCGGTGTAGTGCGGGATTTGTGCAGTAAGTTAGCCCGCCTGGAAAAGGACCTAGGGCCGTTAGACTCTGAACAACGCCAGGCGACAGGTCCCAAAATAGACACGTGAAGTTTGTCCCTGCTCACAGAATTCAAAGATACTGGTGAGAGGGAGATCCTTTTTATGGGGAAATACTACAATGCCAGGAAATACGGCGAAGGCGAGCGGCCGGGACGAGTCCTAGCACAGATGATTAGACGTCCATATTGTAAGGCATACATCCCCGAGTTGAGAACTTCGTCGGGACAGCAGATCACTGACCCCCTGGATATCCAGGGGAAATTTATGTCCTATTTTAAAACATTTATACACCACTAGATTGGGTCAAGACAAGGCGCAGCAGAAGAGTTATTTGTCCGAGGTCGCTTTAGTTTTTCTCGAGAAGTTCATGCAGGACTTTCTCGTTGAGCCTATCTCTGAGGGGAGCATTGATGAGGCATCTCTGCCCTGAAGAGTTCCTCGGTCCCGGGGCTTGACGGTTTCACTGTGGGTTTTTATAAGGCCTATAAAAATGTATTGATTCCCCATCTCCTTAAAGTATATGCAGAAGCCCTGGAGAGGCAGATATTACCTTCAACCCTGCTTGAGGCAGTCATCATTCTTCTCCCCAAACCTGGCAAGTACCCCCTGCTATGTGGTTCCTATCGACCGTTATCACTCTTAAACCTAAACTACAAGATAATGGCAAAGGCTCTGGCATGTCGCCTGTCTCTCTTAATTGAATCTATCATTTCCCCGGCCCAGTCTGGTTTCATAACCAATCGCTCAACAGCCTTCAATCTACGCACATTATTTAACACTCTGCATAGAATTAACCCGAAAATCCCTGATGCAGCAATCCTATTTGATACAGAAAAGGCATTTGACTTCCTTGAATGGCCTTTTATTTTATCCATCATGGATCGCATGAGGATGCCGTTTGGTTTCATTGTCACGACTGCCCTGCTATACAGTCAACTGCTGGCCCGACTCCAACTAAATGGTACATTGACGGCTCCCTTCTCACTTTCACGTGGCACGAGACACGGCTGCCCGTTGTCGCCTCTGTTGTTCATTTTAGCCATGGACCCACCAATACGGCACTTCCAAGATAAACACCTTCATAGGTGTTTACACTTCACTACTGGCCCATTGTTAGTATCATTGTATGCAGATGACACGATTTTATATGTACGCAACCCCCAGACTAATTTGGATCCCCTTATCCGGGAAATTCTGCGCTTTGGCAGACATTCCGGAATGGGAATCAATTGGAACAAATCTGTAATTTTTCCACTCACTGCCAGGACAGACTAGTGGGACTTGGAATTCCCCCTGAAATGGAATACTGACTCGGTTAAATACATGGCCATACTTATACACTTAGAAACAGAGCAGATCATCCGCCGCAATTACGGACAGCTATTTCCAAATTAGAGACTCAAACAGAGAAATGGCTAAAGCTCCCACTATCTATGGCTGGACGAGTTTCCCTCATTAAGATGGTTGTGCTTCCTAAATTTTTATATCTATTTCAAAACATCCCGATCCCTCTCATGAATAAATTATTTTCAACCCTTCGATCACACTAAACCCCTTCCATGCTGATGACGAACCCCAGCCGTCATGCACTACTGTGCTCGTGTGCTGATGACGGCTGGGGTTCGTCACGGCCCGCCCCTGTTCGTGCTGTTTACAGCACACCAGGGGAATCGCGGCCGCATCGAAAGGGTTAATAAGTTTAGTATGGGGTGGCGGATACGCTAGGGTAAACTGGCGGGTTTTGACACTCCCCTGCGATAGAGGTGGGTTTGGGGTCGTTGATTTACAACTGTACTATTTAGCTGCACAGTGCAGTTTTGCACAGACAGACATGGTACTACCCTGATGCCAGAATTCCACACCTCCGACCAGAGTCTGACTTAGTCCTCCCGGACATTTTAGCAGCGATATTACCGAAGGGTTTCCCCAAAGATATCCAACGAGCTTCGACCACTAGTTGGGCATGCGAGAAATTGCGTTGCATAACACACACACCATTGCTTTATTCTTCTGATCTCCCACTCCCGAACCCTAAATGGATACCTATAACTAGCAAAAAGCTCATACAGAAGACATGCGCTAAATTTGACATTGCTAAGATAGGCGATCTATTTCCAGAAGGACATATTTTTGATCATGATGATGAGTCCTTGTTCCCTGGTGCCACATTCATGGACAGATAAGTCCTTCTATGAATCTGTTCTGCCCTGCGAGCTATTTTACCGGACTACCCTCTGGTACCTCCTTCCTTCCCCCCACTCACGACAGTGATTAGCAGCGAGAGAGGGGTACATCTAATATCCCAGCTCTATAAGGCATGCGCTGCAATCGTAGACAGAGTACGCACTGCCTGGGAGACCGACTTGGGTAATCCGATCACATACGAACAGTGAGCTGCCTGCTGTACAGTTATGAAAAATGTCTCCCTTAATAGCCGACACAAACTAATACACTTTAAGTTTCTTTGTAGGATATACATTACGCCCTCCAGACTCCACAGGATAGACCCTGCCAGACCGCACCATTGTGCAAGATGCAACGCTCCAAATGCAGACTTCGCCCACCTCGCCTGGACCGGTCCACGCAAACACTCATACTGGGTAGGAATACATAAGATGGTGAGTGGCTTGGTTAAGGTACTGATGACCCCCTTGCTCGAGATTGCCCTGTTGGGATATGTAAAGCATTTCCCACCAGCAATTCGCAGGTTTGTTGTCATCAGCTTACTTCTGGCCAAAAGGAAGGTATCCATTCATTGGGGTGGCAGAACAGCACCCTCAGTGAAGGGATGGCTGAAGAGCATGGCGTCCTGTTCCACACACAGCGACCTATACGCAATAACGGTCCCCCCCACCTCCAGGCCCAGAGATATCTGGGGAACTTTCAGAACATACCTAGAGGTGCAGCGGCAAGACCCCCCCTACCTGGAAAGAACAGGGCATAGTCCCAACAGGGGTGGTTTAGACTGTCCCGAGATACATGTCAATAATCAACTACACCGGATGCTAAACTCCTTTTTTGATGTCGGTACAGAGGATGTATTCCCATGCCATGATTGTAAACACTGTTTATGTGAATCAGAGTCAAGAACGATTGTAACAGAAAATATGTTAGCAGCCGAGGGACTTGCTTTATGTAACATGTGATCACTCTGCGGCATTGATTGAGCCCTTGACAGTGTGTATTATGTCTACCTGTACTTGTAAAGGATTTTACTTGTCCTAGTGTACTTTTTTACTCATACATAAATGCAAAATAAAGTTTAAAAAAAAATAAGGGGTAAGAGCTCACTGAAGCCTACCCTATGCCCACACAGGAGCAGCAATCATTAGTGAAGCAGGTGCAAGGAAGCTCACCAAGGTGCAATTTCTGTAATCAGATGTAGGATAGATATATAGCCAATCACCGTTGCATGCAAGACCGTCTGTCTATCAGATCGGATAGATGGCTTTGCATACCCAACGAGACTACATGCTAGGACTTATCAAAGGCAATAATCCTATCATGATTTTATCTAACTGGATGCGATGGTGATTACCAGCTTATTGACATTGCATCTCTTAATAAGAATAAGCAACTTGGTGTTTTTCAATAAAACTACTTCAATATGGATCGAAGGAATTAAATCAATCATGATTGATACGGTGATTGCCTATATATCTATACTACATCTGATTACAGAAATAGCACCTTGGTGAGCTTCTGTAAAAGACTATTCCAACCCTGATGAAGTCCATGTTGGAAACGCGTTGGCTGGGCTGATGCATTTGAGTACAAATAAAGAATACATTGAAAAAAGAAATCACAAGACTCTGCGCTGTATTTTATGATTTGGTGGATCTTATAATATTTTGCATAGTTTGCAAAGGAGATGAGGTTTAATTGCATGCTTGAGTATAATTGATGAAAGAATCTAGTTATAACTGTATGCTCCTTTTCAGAATTTGACAATCCTAGTCAGGATAAGGCACACGCAAACCCCAAATCAAACTGTGGTCAACCCCCTGGTAGCTTGGTACGGAGCAGTCAGGCTTAATTTACAGGCAATGTGTAAATATTTGTGCAACATTTCAAACAGTAAAACAGTGTAAACAGCACACAAAATCTACACCAGGTTAGAACAATAGAGCTCAGTTTCATCAACAAATCGAAACCCAAAAGACAAAAATCCAATCAGTATAACCGGAGATATGAATTTTAAAGTATAAACTTCTATATAGCACCTAAAAACATAAAGCGCCAACCGAGGCAATCTGGTCATGCTGGACCAGGTTAAAGTCAAAAGTTCACGCTGATCACGATGGAGCGCGAATTAGATAGAGCCCTAGATTAGTTCAGCTGAAAGTTTACCTTCTCAAGTTTTGAGCCAAGAGCCCCGTTCGCATTGGAGAGGGTCGCAGGGAGTAAGGAGAGAGTTGATGGCGGTGGTGGACATGGCACAAAGAGCAGGCCAGGTGTCGCAGAAGGTTGGGCTGGAGTATTACGTTGTTGGTCTTCCAGATCGATTGATGCTTTCCGTGCAAAGAGATAGGCTGCAGGGGCTCGTGCTAAAGTTCTGTGCGAGCAGTGGGTTTCGGGTTCGAATGGGCTTATTTGCACTCATGAAGAGTTCAAAAGCTTGATTTAGGAGCCCACTGAACCACAGCAAGAGTCTAGGGCCTGAGAAGCACCATTTGGGAGCAAGGAATGCGCTGAAGACTGATCCAGGCACTACCACAAAATGAACGGGATGTCAGGAACAGCACTCACTGCACAAGCTTCTGTTGATTGTAAATACAAGAGCATGGCTTTAACCCGTTTACTGCGGCGGCAATTCCTCTGCGGTGTGGGCCTTCGAATGCGCAGGCGGGGCTGTGTCGGCCAACGGACGTGCGCAGCACTACTGAGGTAGTGTTTGCGACGGCCGTTGGCCGACGCACGCACGCAAAGTGTTAAAAAAAAATATTTGCTGCAAACCCCAGATCAGCCAAATTAAAAGATGCTCATGTGGACACACTTGTGTCAAAAACATATTTTAGAGATGCGGGCAGCAAGTGGGTAAAGTTTGTGGTTGCAGTGGCCCAGGAGAAAGGTAAGAATGTGCAACTTGAGATTCGGCGACTATGGCGGCATTCAGAATCATGCCTGAAGCCTCCAAAAGCAGCCCGCCGGAGCTTGAGGAATTGCCAATTCTGAGTTGCAAGGTGCAATAGTCTTTAGTCTACAGACCTGAGGACGTGTGACTGGGAGCCCCAAGGCCACGACGAGCCTCCAACAGCCTGGTCGCAGGGCATTGGATTTATTTAGGCATTTTTTTATAGCGCATACTTTACCCAGCGGTGTCAGAGCGCTTCACAATAGAGCTAAGTATATAGGATTAGATATTATGGTAACATATTTACAGAGTATAAATCCGCCAAAAATTACACAATACAAACTAAAGTTGGAGCGATTAGGGTTCCCAAAAAACACATTCCACAGTTGAAGCGTAAGGACAGACTAGTCTCCAGAGAGGAACACAAAACAGTCAATGCCTCCAGGCTGAGTAGGTGTATTGTTCTGACCACTTCCACAGGCCCTGCCCCCAACTCACAGACCCCGCCCCATTGCCACAAGCCCCGCCCCCACAGACACCACACCCTTGTAGGTCTCATACGTTAATGCTCTTCCACTGCTTCCACTGCTGCCTCTAGGCCTTATCTCTCCTTACCTCTCTTGTGGGTTCGAGAGGGGAGTGGCCGGGCAGAAGGGGGGACAGTGTCGGCCTGGTTGGAGGGGACACACCCGTGACAACAAACCGCACGCGGGACAAGAGCCGCTCTGATGATCTGTAGCTGTGCATGCGCAGGATGTATGCTCGTTATGGCCTCGCATGGGCTGAGAATAGCTGTCATATGGTTACTGCGTTTCTGTATATTGTGTTAAGTTAGCATGAGTTTATTAAATGTTTAAAGACCATATTTTCCTTCGGCTTCAGTTTGCACACAACACCTAATTGTTATTGTAGCTTTCAACCTAGACGAAAGATGTGATTTATTTGAGAATAATATGTTATTGCTCTGATATCAGTTGTGCTTGGTACACTTGGTACAAATGTCTGCACACTGAGAACTGCACCCTCTAAGAATAACCTAACACAAGGTTGCTGAAGGCCTGATCCTCGCACCACATTAGACATAACACAAATAATGTTGCTGCCAACATTGGGCTCTACTCGGGTTTAAGATAGAGTTACAGGGAATGAATCAACACACTTGATGCTTCGCATGCAGAGAGCTGGTAGCTGTTGATGTGATCTACTCTTACTGAAATTTAGAGGTATGGGCCCGCCCTGCTAGAACCCAAATGAGACCTTCTTAGATATAATATAATATGTTAAATAGGGTGCGCGAAATATAGGTGATACAGAATTCTATAGATTTTTGCATCATAACATGCTATCACCTTTTGCTTACTATGGATTAGTGACTATGCTGCTAACTCTGATTTTTATAATATGTATGTTGATATTATATCAAATACTGCGTTTGAGAACTTTGCATTGAAAAATAAACATTTCAAACTTGCACGTGTGTTCTTTGCCTCCCAGTTTCAGTTTGTAATGATTATATAACGAAAGAGTGTTCATGTGTTCCACGATACCCGAGGTACCCTAAGTTCATGTTCTGGATTGTCTAAGTCATTGGTAAGTTATTACTACTGATGAGACACTGTAGCTAGCTTGGTAAGGGGATTTCTGAAACTAAGGTGAGTTTTGGGTCACCCTAACTCACCCCGGTTCTAGATCTCTGTGCACAGTTCTGTGGGAGAACGGAAACCCTGCTACATGGCGCCCATACGTTGTTGGCCTTATATCATGACATTCGAGTAGTATATCATTCAAACCTTAACACCTACATTCCCGTTTCCGGAAAACGGCAGTGTCGGAAAAACCTACCTATTTTTGAAATAGGTCTTTTTCAAGCTTGATTCTATCTAAAAACGGTTTCTTTGAATTACTACCCAGTTGTGCTACAAAGTATTCTTTGTTTTTTCACTTTCCTGTGCTGACATGGCACAAGCCGTGGACATCCCGCAGCATAGTCGCATTGCGGTGCGTGACCACTTGCGGGCTTATAATGTCCCTATGGAAGGCTTGGCTATTGTTCTAGTGGTGAGTGCGGAACATGCTTGCCCGTACAAACTTTTTTATTCGTGGGTGACATTTCCGGTGGTTAACGCTAATTCTGGTGTTTTCCACTCCTACACTGCTACGGCTGTACCGGCTGCGTATGCTCCGTACAGAGCACTGGAGGTTCCTACTGATGCTTAGCAGCATGGAGTTTGGTTTGGTGGCGCCCTACCACACGCTTTAACCGCTCCGAGGTTGGGTCCTTTGTCCATTCCGGGCACACCTTGGCCCGCTTTGGCTGGATTCACTCCTCACCCTAATCGAGCCACTTGTGGCATAGCTGATCTGCGGCAACTTCATGAAGTCGCAGTGGCAGTGATTAGAGCGCTTGTTCATTACACTAGCCGTAATGTTCAAGACGTAGCCCCTAGGAGCGCACAGCTTCGTGCAGAACAGGCTGGTTTGAAAATCAATCCTGTCATGGTGAATTCCGTAATGGGCAAAAAGCCGCAGGACAAGGATGATTTTCCGTTCGGGCTTGCAGAGAAATTCGGCCAGCTAGAAGCTGTGTTTCCTAATACGAATCCCGGTGATAAGCACCGGATTCTTACACTAAGTTTACCGAAAGATTTGGCACCTGAGTTTGTTGACTGTGAGACCTGGGGTAAGACTTTTGCAGCGGTCTATTCGAGGTGCTACGGCACCCCGTCTGTGACCAATCTGGGTGCGGTCCTTAAACGTGTTCAAGACGAACACGGACCGGAGTCGGCGGTCGAATTGGGTATGCGCCTGTGTGGCACCTTTGATGTAGTTTGCGATCTGATCCTTGCGAATGTCAAGGGAGATGCAGTGAACTTTCAGGTTGCTAACGCTTTGGCGTTGATTCCCGAGGCTGAAAGACCCCGTCAGTTGGCAAGGATTATTGTGGCTACTTATAAAACAGTTGGCCGCAATGCAAAGGGGCTTAAGGCTTTTCCTGATAAAGAGAAAAAGCAGCCCCAGGGTCAGTCTTCGGAAACTAGTGGTCAACCTAAGTCCAAGAAACAGAATTGGCCTAAAAAGCAGAATCAGGGTAAGCAACAACAACAACAAACACAGGTTTCTGCTCCTGCGTCTCCGTTGCCTGCGCAGTCGGATCGTGTTTATGATTTGCGCGACCGCGCGATGATTAAATCACCTGAAAGGTTTCAGGCTTCTGACCAACGCTCTCCTCGTTCCTTTCAGGACTCATCGGCTCCGTCAACCGGTGGTGGAGGGGGCGGCAGGGGACGGGGTGGCCAGTAAGGACGTGGTCAGCCCCGCCCGCGTAACGGTGGAGAGCAGCAGGAAGGCGCTACGCCCAAGAGACCACAGTTTGCCACGAAGAAAGTCGCCGCCCTGACAGCGCATCGTTATGCCCCAGATAGTGAGAACGCGGCTTCAGAATCTGACGTGGGCTCTGACCTTGCTGGACAGCGCGGCAGAGATTACCATAGTGAGAGAGGCCCTCCGTCCACTGTTGAAGGTGACAGCGACTGACACTTATGTTGTGATTGAAACTGCTGATACGCATGTTGCTCCCCCTGAACGTCTTTTTGAAATTGTCCTGTTTATTGAAGGTGACATGCAGCGAACTGTAAAAGGGGTATTTTGGGAAAATCTTTCGTCTACGTATGACATTTTGCTTTCGGAGGCTGACTGGCCCCCACCTTTTGTTCTCGCAGCTCCGCGAGGGGAGGAGGTGATCCTCCCCAGTTTCGCGCACACTGTATCGAGAGTGGAAGCGCTGCATTTTGCAGAAGAGTGGGCTCTGGCGCTTGCGCCGGCTGTGTACCGCAATCAGTGTGGCTGGGATAAATTGTCTCCAAGCCACGAGATTCCTTTACGGTCTCAGCCGCAGCCTCAACCTCAATATCGCATACGGCGTGAAGCCAAAACTTCAGTCGCGGCTATCCTTGAACAATTGGAATATCAAGGTGTAATTGAAACGTGTGTGTCACCGATGAATAACCCCCTTTTTTCTGTAAACAAGCCGGACGGCTCATATCGTTTGGTTTTGGATTATAGGCATTTAAACTCGCATTGCCGGAACTGCGCAGTACAGAATACTCATGGCTCTGCTTTAGTGAATAGTCTTGAGCGTAAACGGTTCAAAACCACGCTTGACATTTCCAATGGTTTTTATGCACATAGATTAGATGGTCTAAGTTCCCAATGGACCAGTTTTACATGCGGCGGTGTGCAAAAAATGTTTCGGCGTCTCCCAATGGGCTATAAGAATAGTCCTGGGGTATTCTCCGCCCGCATTGTCTCTCTTCTGGAGGGCATCGACCCAGTTGCTTGTTCGTATGTGGATGACATTTATCTCACAGACGACGATCTTTGGGAGCATCTGTGTCGAGTAAATAGCATAATTTGTAACTTTGCAGATATCGGTTACAAGTTTAACTTTGCAAAGTCGCACATTGCAGAGTACACAGTGTTGTTTCTAGGCTACGAGCTGAACAACGAGGGAAAGGGGTAAGTACCTCACTTCCTGGAGAAATGCGCACGGCTGCGCTCTCCAACAACACTGAAAAAATGACAATCTTTACTGGGCTTTTTGAATTTCGGGAGGACTTACATTCCGGAATATGCCCAGCGTATCAAGCCTTTGTATGCTTTGATACAACCATGTTTCTCCAAATCATGCTGGCTGCCTGATTATTCAGCCATTCTGCAGTCTTTGCAGGCTGATTTGCTCGCTTCTGAATACTTACAGACTTGTGATAACCAGACCAACTTGGTGATAAGAATTATCCCTGGGGCGGTGGGTTTCACATACCTGACTTTTAATGAAGGAGATACAGTACCTATTGCTTACAAGTCACACTTGTACACTTTGGCTGAATTGCGTTTTTCCACTGTGGAAAAAGTTTTAACGGCTGTGCAGATGGCAATTCTTAAGGAACGTGCCCTGTTACAAGGAAAGCGCATGTTGGTTGTTACCCCGTGCCCTGCCTTAGAGGCGGTTACGAAAGCCAGTGTACCTAATTCCAAAGCTTTGCACCCTCGGTGGATTCAATGGGCTGCATCCTTGACGTCCCAGGATGTCACGTTTATTTTTGACACCACTTTAGGGTCGCAGGAGTATTTACAGTATGAATTTGTTCATCCTGCTCCTTTAGCAATGCGGCCGTTGGAGGATTTCAATTGCATCATTTAGACTGATGGTTCGGTGCAGGTTGCGCATGGCTCTAAACATGCCTACGTTTCCGCTTGCTCCATTGTGGTCGGTGCCATGGTGAACGATGAGTTCAAGTCCAGTGCCGTGCACACGCAGACGCTTGGAGACTGCACCGCACAATTAGCAGAGCTTCGTGCTCTGATGCTTGCATTGGAGTACGCAGATCCTAGTATGACGACTTTGATCGTAAGTGACTCTTACTACTGTGTCCAGTCTTACAATGAAAACTTGTTCTTTTGGATTCAGAATGATTTTCGTGATTCCAAAGGTAGCACAATAAAACATAAAATGATCTGGGTCCGAGTGGCGGAACTTAAAGAGAAGTTGCCACTCGTGTTTGTGATTCATACTCTCGGCCATCAGTGCGTGGGGGTCCACGCTGTTGGTAATTCGCTTGCTGATGAAGCAGCGAAGTCAGCGGTATCAAAATACTTAGTTGCAGCAGTCACGAGGTCCAAAAGCAAAATAGATAATGACATCTTGGCAGTTGTTGCTGCAAACGAGAAGGGAGGTAAATATCCTGCGGGGTTCCCTTCTAAATACACATACCACTTAAGTCCCGATAAGGTTCCTTATGTGAAAATTCCTGATGTTGGCGAGCGTCTAGTTCCCAACTCGGATCGCAGAACGGCTTTGATTACAGCGGCTCATGAAGGTGTGGCGTCTGCGCATGCGGGCATCTCAGCCACTGTAACTCAGCTACAACAGAGGTTCTGGTGGCGGGGACTGTATAAACAGGTGTGCGATTATGTCCTTCAATGTGACATTTGCCAGCAGATTAAACCTTCAACTGCTGCGCGTCCGCCTCAGACACAGTTGTACATCTCTAATAAACCGCTTGGATGCGTTTATTTGGATCACTGCGGTCCTTTTTCTTCTGATACTGCATACAAATACATCTTAGTAGCAGTTGATTCATGCACACGCTTTGTGTGGGTATGGCCACATCGGAGCGCTGATTCACGGACTGTCATTAAGGATTTACGAGTCTTTGTGGGAATTTTTGCCTGTGATACCTTCTATTCGGATCAGGGTCCGGCTTTCGCCTCTAAGGCGTATAAGGATGCTATGGTTTCGTTGGGGGTCCAAGTCAAGTTTTCGAGTCCCTACAGGCCCGAGGGCAATAGTGTAGTTGAACGAATGAACCGCGACTTAAAGCAATCTTTGACAGCTCGAGTTATAGGCACTGGCAGAAACTGGCTGACCCACCTCAATGGCGTGCAGCGTGCGCTTAATAATCTCCCTAGAAGGTCTCTGGGTGGGCGGACCCCGTACGAAATGCTCTTTGGTATCAAGATGTATGTCCCTGACCTCGATGGGCTAGACTGCAAGGCCCAGGCCACGGCCTTTGACGTAGATGAACATTGCGATGTTTTACAGAATCTACAAAAGACCAGAGACAGTCTTGCAAAGGAACATTTGCCCTCCACATCGGATGATGCGCTGCAGATCCCGGTAGTTGGCTGTCTACCCCAAGTTGGAGAACTGGTTCGAGAGAAGATCGATAACAAGAAAGAGTTTGGTCCCTCATATCGTGCACCGGTTCGAGTTCTTGGAGTGAAGGGCACAAGAACAGTCATTTTACCACCACTTCCAGGTCGTAAGGAAAACAGATTTATTTCTATTGACAATGTCAAGACACACAGGGTGGCCGATTCTTCATAGCATGACACCGGCTGTATCCTGTCCTTCCATGGTGAGGCACTCTGTGCTGGCTATTACATCTGGTGCAGAACAGGAGGTGTCCCTCGAGATGCCTGCCATATCCAGTCCTTTATTAAATACTATTCCTGTTACTAACATTGATGAGTTGAACTACACCTATCCTGCTGATTTATCGATGCCTGATTTACAGACCGGTTTGGCCAACCAATCCAGATTCTCTTTTGACACTGTTTCGGAACTTTCAAAGAAACCCTCAACTATTGCAAAGTATGCCAAGTTGTTTAAAAAACATTTTTTAATCCCCCCATGGACATACATTTGGTTGATCCTATTTTCATTTTACCTTTTTATGTCAATTGGTTTTGTGTTTTATTTTTTCCGCCTGATCGATGGTCACTACGTTAAAGAAAGAACAGGAATTCGGTACCTTAATGGAACATTGGCCCCTCTTTCCTCTTCACATTCAGCGCACAGACTGAAACGAAACATAAATACAGTCAGCATTACAGCTTGACCTGTCCTTGATGGGATTGTGTGGGATGCGGTTAGATTTCAAATACATTGGCCCACTGAAGTGATTAATGTTCCGAATGTGCTTAGAGTAAACATGGGAGATGTGATTAAACAAAATATGCTTTCTGATGATTGGGATATTCAGGCCGTAGAAGCATTATTCTCTGATTTGAAATACTATGCTGCCTTCGATGCTGAGGATCTGTATTTAGATTCTATTAATTATGGTGATTTGTTTTGTTTTCAACATTATGGTAATCATTTTTTGCATAAGACAAATTCAAGGAGGGTTGCTGTAAATTATACACAATGGGAACATTGCCCTGCTCCATTAGGAGGCAGCTCCAATACGTTTTTGAAAAAATACACTTATTTCACAGACTTTAATCAATCAAATCCTGAGTCATTTTATTTCAAAATGACACAAAAGTCCATGTCCAAAGTTAGACTTACCGATACAAAATTGCTGTATTCGAAGTCCTTTCTAGACAGGTTGGCTGTAGATGGCTACGAGTTTTGTAAAGGAACAATTGACCTTAAATCGGTTTGGGGTACCAGAGATTGGCAGGTACAAGGCACTGAGGCTTTGCACCGTGCATGTCTCATCCCGAATCACATGTTGTTTTTAAATTCATCCATTTTGCAAACAACATGCTTTGGATTGGCTACTTCAAAAAAATTAAATACACCAACCATCCCAGATTTAGAGGAATATTCAGGTTGGGGTAATTATACTGAACTGTCCATTCATGAGTTGCAAGCTCTGTTGCACAATTCATCCTTTAACATTTCCAGTTTGGATTCCAAGGGTTGGCTGATGTGGCATAGGAGTGCTGATTCTTGCCAACGTCGTTTTCTGGGTTTGGCGGGAGGGTTCACAGAAGTCAGACCTGATCCCCGTTTTGAGGAAGATTATACTGTCACGACTTATTCTGTGGGAAAGCTGTGTCAGAATTGGTTACAACATTCCACTTTAGCTGCAGTTAAACTACATCTGTCTCATTTAACTGAAAATGTGGATTTGAACGATTTTATAAAAGGCCCAGCTAAAGGTAGATCTAAACGATGGATTTATGCGATTTACAATGAAATTTGGAAAGTTTCTCAAATTGAGGCTGCTAAGCGCCTGAGAGCAATTGATGAAGCAAATTTAGAAAAAGTGCTTGCAGTTGTCGATAACATTATAAACACGCTTTCTTCCCGAATTTACACGTTGAACAATATTGTGTCTTCTGTTGTTGACATTGTACATGATGAAGTGTCCGTGTTATATCATGATCAAAATCAATTGCGTTCTGTAATGCAGTTTGCTTGGACACTACAGACTTTGAAGTCTGGTCGAGTGCCTTGGAGTTATATGAACGTCTCATCACTATTTGCCCCATTTAATTTGACTGAAAAACAGCGCATGCTTTCAATGAGAGATGTATCATTTTCTATGTTACACATTGAAAAATTAGAATCCTTGCCCTTTTCTGTAGCTGAGGTAACTGCCGCTACATGGCTTATCCATGGTATTATTACATTACCTTTTGCTCTGTATAAATTTACAAATTGTATAAAATATATTGCTATAGGGCAATATGAACCATTTGGCAGTGCTTTCCTCCATGAGACATGGTCTTTACCATATACATACAGATGTCTGAAAGAAGGAAAGGAAGTGAATCTGAATGGTGAAGAATGCACACAGTCGCCTGACCGCTCACTGATATGCAGACACATCCAGTTGCATGGTTCTTGTAATCAGGACAAGCCTAATTTAGCCTGTGTTTTGAAAGGGACACCGGTTCCTGCAATAGTTCCCACCTTCACTTTATTGTCCAACGGTAGTTATTTCCTTTTCAATAACTAAATGTGTTGTGGGTTAATGGTCGGTATTGCCTATGTGGTTACTGTATCAGAACGTGTGGTTTGTTGCAAGAATGTGTTATATCCCCCCTCGCATGGGAATTCAGATGTTTCCATTTGGCCACGAATACCAACCTTGAGAACGGAGTTCAATGGTTTGAGCCGTATAAGAGCCCTATTGTCTCAGAAAGAAGTGGCCCTGAGCTCGGCCCACGAAACGTATGTCCTTCACATAGCTAACACACGCACAGAGGTGCAGGCACTTTTAAATACTGATTTGCCGTTTCATTTCTCCGAGCTGGTTCATCAAATCTTCAATGCCTCCTCCACAACCGGTCCAGCACATTTTTTTTAATTGGTTAGCAGTGGTCTCGTGACTACGTTTGAAAAAGTATTTGGTATTATCCCTGCGTTTTTTCATTCTATATTCGCAAGCCTGTTTGGCGGATTCCCGGTTTTGCTGGCTTTGGCTGCAGGCGTTCTGGTGATATTTTGCTTTATAAAACATGGATGCCCATCCTGCGCAAGGAAACGCTCAGCCCCTACTGATGCAGTTTCGCAACCGGATGCTTGATTACTATGGCTCCTTGCCGCTTGCGACTTTAAGCACGGCTTTTGGATTATCGTTCCGGTTTTCCTATTTCACATGTGTCCAGCCTGTGTTTCATTGCCTGAGCTGTGATTTCGACTGGGCCATTGATTTGTGTCTCTGCTTACCGACTTCACCTGACGTCGATTTTGATCAGCTAATGAGCCCCGTAGTTGCTCACGAGTTGGTTTGTTATGGCGAAAGGGTTAAGGCTTTGGCAGCGATGTATGGACTAATGGGTCAGTGGGACATATCCGCAGCGGCGCATGACTTTCTGGCACATAGCGTTCTCGAGAACCCACTGAGTTGTCCTCTGATGTTGCTAGAGGATTCAGTGCTGGAGGAGCACGTATGTTCTTTCCCATTGCTTAATTGGATGGCTGAACTGTTTTCGGATGATGACAGTGATTTCATGTTGGAAGCTGTAGCTACCTATTTTGCATATTCATTCAACCCATGAGTGACTTTGAAGACTTTCATTATTATGGCACGTGACTTTTTAGTAATTCTGAATGGTGCCTTTTTGTTACGAACATTCGACTTTCATTTGTTCTAGGCCTGTGGACTTGTAGTTGGCCTTAAGTTCGGATTTTATATTTTTGTGTGCCCACTTTAGGCATTCATACATATTTTTTATTATTGAAAACATATATACACTTATATACATTTAGCTTGGCTCAACACTGTTGAACTCTGCTTTCAGGTTTTGCCTCTCATATAGTATTGGCTTATATTTCCTTTTTTGACCGTCCTCGGATCATTGGGGGGGTGTCATATGGTAACTGTGTTTCTATATATTGTGTTAAGTTAGCATGAGTTTATTAAATGTTTAAACACCATATTTTCCTTCGGCTTCAGTTTGCACACAACACCTAATTGTTATTGTAGCTTTCAACCTAGACGAAAGATGTGATTTATTTGAGAATAATATGTTATTGCTCTGATATCAGTCGTGCTTGGTACACTTGGTACAAATGTCTGCACACTGAGAACTGCACCCTTTAAGAATAACCTAACACAAGGTTGCTGAAGGCCTGATCCTCGCACCACATTAGACATAACACAAATAATGTTGCTGCCAACATTGGGCTCTACTCGGGTTTAAGATAGAGTTACAGGGAATGAATCAACACACTTGATGCTTCGCATGCAGAGAGCTGGTAGCTGTTGATGTGATCTACTCCTACTGACATTTAGAGGTATGGGCCCGCCCTGCTAGAACCCAAATGAGACCTTCTTAGATATAATATAATATGCTAAATAGGGTGCGCAAAATATAGGTGATACAGAATTCTATAGATTTTTGCATCATAACATGCTATCACCTTTTGCTTACTATGGATTAGTGACTATGCTGCTAACTCAGATTTTTATAATATGTATGTTGATATTATATAAAATACTGCGTTTGAGAACTTTGCATTGAAAAATAAACATTTCAAACTTGCATGTGTGTTCTTTGCCTCCCAGTTTCGGTTTGCAATGATTATAAAACGAAAGAGTGTTCATGTGTTCCACGATACCTGAGGTACCCTAAGTTCAAGTTCTGGATTGTCTAAGTCATTGGTAAGTTATTACTACTGATGAGACACTGTAGCTAGCTTGGTAAAGGGATTTCTGAAACTAGGGTGAGTTTTGGGTCACCCTAACTCACCCAGGTTCTAGATCTCTGTGCACAGTTCTGTGGGAGAACGGAAACCCTGCTACATAGCGAAGCACATAAAACTGTAAGAGTGTGTCATTGAGCGGCCCGCAGGGAAGCGCGGCCTACAGAGTCCAACCGAGAGGGGACGCAACTGGGACCGTCCACACCGTCTTCCATTCAGAAAAACAGAAAACACCAGGACTGAACTAAGAGTGCGGGTTAAAGAGGTCTTGATGGGTTAACAGCTGCGCATGCGCTGGGGACAGACACTTCCTCCCGCCACGGAGCGCGGGTTAAAGAGGGCCTTGTATTAGCAACTGTGCATGCGCTGAAGACAGACACTGCTTCCCGCATCGGAGCGGGGGTTAAAGACGGACTTGCATTAACAGCTGCGCATGCGCTGAGGACAGACACTGCTCCGGGGCCTTGGATTACCATGAGCGCCTCAATGCCATGACAGGGACACTGCTGCAGCAGCTCTAAGCAGCAGGGAGAGGGAGCACAGAAGGGTGAGACTCTGAGACACACATTTAAAAAATCAATCAATAAAATCTTTATTCAATCTCTTAAATACAGATCATAAAAGCACAATTTAAATCAGTGATCAACAACCAGCCCCAGTTCATAACAAGTTAAAATCCTAGAGCAAGTAGAATTATTTATAAAGAACATCAAATAGTTTTACAGGACATTTTATCTCATAAAGTGCATCATGTGCCTCATAGACCGAATCCAGTCAGTTTACATCAAATTACTCATTTCTGCATATAATTGTTAGTTAAAACCAACCTCGCGCCTTTCTCCTTTTCATACAGGCCCACAAACAGGTGGCTACCGAAAAACAGACAACGGGATCAGGCAGAGATTTAAAGAAGTAACGTGCCACCTGGCATGGTTTAAAATTGGGGCGCCTTAAAATCGAAAGGATAAAGTCTTCTCTTCCTGTATTATAAAACACACAGAGCAAGACTAGGTGCAGGTCAGATTGGGGGGAATGGTTGACGCAGGGACACAGCATTAATCTGAGTGTTTGAATCTTCTCTCCGTATAACCTAACATCAAGGGGAGGAGAGTCAGACAAAATCTCAATAGTTCCTATCCAGCACGTAGTGGTTCATGCTAGATAGGAATATCCTCCCTCTGGTCTAGGGGAAATCAGATGATATGCAAGGACAGTCTTTTTTCTGTAATTCCTTTCCCTGCGAAGATAATGAGCCCTCCGCATAAAAATCTCAATTTATTTCTGTTTTGAAATCTTCCTGCATTCCGTTTAATCCTTAAATAATTCTCACAACCAAATTGCCATTAATTCTGATTCCACATAACTCAGCCATCTGATCTTATTGTAATGGTCTAATTTTAAACAATCTTTAAATATGTTTTGTATTAAATTGGTGCTAGTCTAATGGTATGTAACATGTAAGGTAACCCCAATTCTATATGTAAGATATCATTTGAATAAGTGGAAGGTAGAAACACTAGGGACTTAAAAATGATCTTCACGTTTTTGGAGACAGCCTGTAGGCGCCATACCCCAGACTCCTGCCCCTTATGTGGCTATTGCCTTAATTTTGGCCTGAGAAATGTTTTTAATTGGGTCAAGGGGGCTAGCGTCTAACTTTTGGAGAAGGCCTTAATAGCTTTCAGACTCCTTTCCATTCCTAGGGCTCTTCCCGATACCAGGTTCTCCCAAGTTTGATTTTAATCAAATAAGACTCCCAGGTATGGGAAGGACTCTACCACTTCTGTTTTCTGGCAATCCATATGGAAGTGTGGGGATTTATCAGCATTGCCAGACTCTGCTATAATGACAGAAGATTTTGTATCATTTACTTTAAGGTCCAGCGAAGCCATGAATGATGCATATGTTGTTATGAGCCATTGGAGAGCTTCCCCCATTCTTGCAATGAACACTGCATCATCGGCGTAAGCTAACATTGGTAGTGGGTTGGTGTCAAACACGGGCACGTCCAGGGATGAGCCCGAGAGGGCTGCCTCAACCCTGTTTGTATATCTGGAAAAAAAAGAAACGGGGCGAGGACACATCCCAGCTTAACTCCTCTAGCAATCTTAAAGGGGCGGGTTCATTTCCCATTTATGCCATACGGGACACATGCAGTGGCATTTAATATAGTTGGCGGATAAAGTTAATTATAAGTGGATCAATCCCCATCTCCTCCAATAAATATCAAAGTTTCTGATGGCTCACGCAGTCAAATGCAGCTGATACGTCTATAAAAGCCATGTAGATTTTCCCGTCTTTCGATCTGGTATATTTGTCTATACATAGTGACAGGTTTAGACATTGGTCTGTAGTGGCTTTTTCCCTCTGGAAGGCATACTGCACCTGCATTAAGATGTTTCTGGGGTCCACTCGTCCAGCCTGAATAAAAGGAACCAACCCATAAGTTTGGCAGTTGTGTCCAATAAGGAGATAGGCCTATAGTTCTTTGGGCTTCCCAGTCCCCTTTTTTGTATATCAGAATAATTACACTATGCTTCCAGGAAGGTGGAGGCCCATCTATAACTATGCTGTTAAAAACATTTGTTAGCAGCAGAGCCCTCAAATCTTGGTTTCCCTGAAAAAGATCTATCGGCACCCCATCAGGTCCTGGGGTTTTCCCAGCAACCACAGGCCGCCAACCCTCTTCTGAATTCTGAGAGTGAAAAAAAAACAAACTGCAATTTAGTATCTGTGTCACTAGAGGGCACCACAGGAGCAGTGTTTGAGGTGAATATAAATTCACAGTGTGCCACCCATGCTTCTTCACCTACAGTGTCGGATCCTTAGTATTTTTGAAATAGGGAGTGTTTATTGCTTTCTAAAAATCTCTGCTATTGTATGTCCTAGCCGCCTGATCAAGGCCTTCCCAGGTCTCCTCCCTCATATCCCTCTCTCTGTTCCTTCGAACCGACTTATAGTCACTGCATAGCGATCTCTCTCAAGATTGGTATGTTTGCCAAACCCAAAACCAGTGGAGAGGTCTCTGGGAACTGTTCTCTGGTAATTGCAGAGACAGACTTCTGGCCCTTTCTGGGCCAGAAGCAGGGTCCTATGACCTCATGAAGAAAACTCTGATTGAGGGCTTTGGACTCACTGCTGAGGAGTATAGAATTAGGTTCAGGGGGGCTCACAAAACCCAGACCCAATCCTGGATAGATTTCGTAGACTACTCAGTAAAGACACTGGATGGTTGGTTAACTAGACACAATGTGCATGATTTTACTGGACTTTATAATTTGTTTATGAAGGAACACATTTTGAGTAATTGCACAAATGAAAAGTTGCATCAGCATTTGGTAGACCTAGGTCTAATTTCTCCCCAAGAATTGTGTGGTGGGAATTCCTAAGAACTGGAGGAGAGTGATCACTGGGTTTCCCAACTGGGAAGTCGTGTGAGACTGCAGTGCGCACAGACCAGTGCTGAGGTCTAAGAAAATATACGGATTCTGCAGCATAAATGGTTAAAATGAAATTGAGAAGTAATTCCAAACCCGCCGCTGAAGTTATACCGAACTTTTGAGTATACACTAATGCAATAACCCCATAACAGAGCAATGGAGATTCTGGAGAACGTGGTCATAGACGACACAAAAGTGCTGATCAGGAGTCAAGTTGCAACGCTAGGATCCCTAATTGGTCTCGTAGTGATCCGATACCTGTACAGCGGCAGCCACAAGTCTCAGAGAACCGCTGGTCAGACGTACCTTGTCGGAGCTCCGGAGCGGAGGGGTGCCGTGGCTGTCAGTGAAAGCGTCATGGCACCAAAGAATGCGGCGGCGGCTGCTAAAGCAAGGGCGGCAAGACTGGCAGTCCGGGACGGTGCAGAGCCTGTGAGGCAAGCAGGCGGTGTTCCAGAGCCTGCCCCAGGAGCTACCGAAAACATTCCAGCTAAGACACCGAAGCAGGGTGTAACTTCTACACGGACTGGAAGTCTGACTGCCCCCTCTGTCGTTGACCTCCTCCGCAAGACGCCGGCGAAAATCCTTCTGGGTCAAGGTGGGAGGAGTCAGCCGGGAACTCAACAGACACCAGCAGCCGCAAAGGGGGCGAAGGCAGTGGACGAGCAGAGTAACCAGCAAAGCAGCGACGAGGACGTCCCTAGGATAACTGTGATTACGGGGACAACTGACGCTAACACAGTAAGCCCTACACATAATGATACAGCAGCTGGGGTTGAAGCAAGCATGAATGGGATAGGGGGTGTGGAGGTACAAGGGGGTGGAACTCCTGCGGACTTGGCTGAACAAATTACTACTCCCCTCCACATAGCCATCGATGACATTATCCCTATAGATACTCAGGTGCATACAGATGATCGCAAAATGCCTGACAGCACGATTCATATAGAAGTGCCCCAGACGGAGCCAATGAGTTCAAGTCAAGTCAAATAATACTTTATTCGGTTCAAATTTTCAAAACCATAAAAGTACAGACATACATAAAAATGGTCCAGAAATTAGAGTACATCATTAAAGAAAATAGTTACAATTTAGAAAAGCAGCAAGGTAAAACATTACAGAATAAAAACCAAATGGTTGGAACATGAACTACACCCAATTGATCTTTTTGCCCATTCTCATTGCAATGGTTAAAAACTTGGCCACATTGTAGATTTCCCAGATGTTAGTTAGCATCTGGAGATATAACACCGCTGGTTTGACCTGCCTAAATCCCTTCCCCTTCAGCAGGGGAATGATGAATTTTTCCCTAATGATTTTAAAATGGGTACAAAAAAACAGGAAATGGGCGGTGTCCATAATTGAGTAACCGTCACAATTGCATACACTCAGTGCCGAGTCCCTGGTCCAACCAGGGCGACCACAAATTAGCAGGTGAACCTTGTTCAATCGGAACTTGGTGAGGAGGTACCTGTGGGTTGGGTTATTTACAACTTTCAGGTAAAGCTCCGGTTCACAATCTGAGGAAACAATCAATTGGTGTGACCTAACAGAAGATTTTTTCAGCTCCTTGCTTTCTCTGTCCATTCCACTATGTAGCAAGAAGGTGTTTTTAGCCCACTTCAGGTCGGCCTTGACGAGGGCAGAGGGATTGCGGAACAATTCAGGCCTGCCCAGTTTAACACAGGACTGTTCGACGTATTTTAGCCAGGGAATCTTATTCCAATGATCTAGTTTTAAACAATCCTTCAAAATTTCATGGTTGACATCAATCTCTGAGTTAAGCCACACAGATATCCATTTCAGGAGGGGGGCCATAGCGATTCGATCCTCCAAGAAATCCACCCCACATTCCTGATGAACAATGAAATTAGCTGTGGATGTTGGTAAAGAAAGAATGGACTTCAAGAAGTTGTCTTCAATCACTTGAAGGGATTTAGTGGGCATAATGCCCCACAGGTCCGCGCCATACATAGCAATAGCTATGCATTTAGTGGCGTACACTTTTAGGACAGCCTCTATTGGCTTCACCCCGATTTTGCGTGAGAAACCATGTCTATGTCAGCTAAAATTAACAATAGATGTATCGATTTTGACCCGGACAGAGATAAAGATCCGAGCGATTTTTTGTTCATTCTCGGACGAACTTGGGTGGTCTGATGAAACAGGATCTCCTCTGAGTGATTTAAGTGATGACAAAATGAGTGCAAAAGAGAATAGAGCAGGCCAAAAAACTGTCCTAAAACGCAGAAAGAGCCATCAGGATACAGCAGAGCTAGCTTGGGACTACACGCCATCAAATCACCTCACAGCATCATTAACACCGCCAAGCTTTGTAAATATAACACAACATTCGGACTCCCGAACATACCAAAGCTCAACCTCACCTACATTTGAAACTGTACTTCAAGCTATAGCGGCGCACAGAGAGGAGACATCTCATGATGGGCGCAAGGCCCAAGCTGCTCTCTGTTAGGCTCAAGGGGTGGTGCGCAAACTCTCAAGAAAAGTTGGGACATTTAGTGATCGAATGACAGATTTAGAGTCTAGAATTGTCTCTAATGAGTCTGAGACGGCTGAAAATCACGAACAGATTGACGCGCATGAGGCTAAACTATCAGATGTGAGGTGGAAGCTGGAGGACATAGAAAATCGATTACGTAGGAATACTCTACACGTGCTAGGTATCCCTGAGGAAATTGAAGGGGGAGACTCCCGCTCTTTCGTAATACAACTTTTTCGTGACTCTCTCCCTGAATTGTCTAGCTAGAACTGGGACTTTCAACGAGCCCACCATGTCCCTCTTACTCTAAGACACCTAGTCAAAGCTAGGGGGTATCCAAGGGCTATTTTAGTCTATTTCGGCAATTTCCTCTTAAGACAGGCAATTGCTGAGAAGGCCAGGCCAGAAGCAAAAAGGTCCAGGGGGTCAAAAAACATACTTCGTATGCCCGGACTTCTGCCACGCAACTGTGGAGAGGAGGTGGCGGTTTCGCCGACTCATTAAACCCTTCCAAGGAAGGCGATAATCTAACGCTAGAAATAGGGTTACTCGCTCATGCTTTTTCACTCAACCCCTTATATTATCCATAATACTCCATAGACGTCTGGAGTGGGTAAGAGGGAAATATCCGCCAGAGTCGAGTAGGACGAAAAAACTCCTGCAGGAACGCTCTTGGTTTATTCAGCGTTGAAGGATACAGTGTTCCAAAATATTGTGCACCTAATCTCTGTTCCCTTGAATCCTACTCTGAATAAAAAATGCAGTCGGACGAAGAAATCACCAACTCGAGAGATCTTGCTAGACGGTTAATAGAAGCTGATGATAGCATTTTACAAACTAATGCGGAAGCAAAACTTATTCCAATAAATATAAGGAAAATTTTGACTTACAAATTAATAAACAACGGTGTAACACCGAAAGGCGGGACAGTCATATTTGTAGTGGAGGCACACGAATATCGGCAGACAGAGGTATTCTATTCCTGGATAAGATTCCCAGAAGTAAATCAAATAACAAAAGAGTTTCAATACTATGAACCAGGTGATACTCCAACGGAACACGTTCCCCATGAGGAAATTGAGATTCCACTAACTTACCAACAGCACGAGCTTTGGTTTAAAGGCGCCCTACAACACTGTGAACACATAACAAGGCCCGGTCCACTAGGGAGACCGGGAGCAACTTGGCCAGTTTTAGCCGGCTACACACCTCATCCGGACGTAAGGAAAATGTCTAAAGAAGAGGTGATTACCCAGCTAGAAGAACTAGTTAAAATTCACAGACAATTAGTCCAATATGTCATGAGGACTTTGACGGTCCACCCGACAATAGGACTCCCATAACAGACCCCTCATCAGGGGACTACAAATAAAATTACACCACAAACAATTCAGTCAGTAATTGGAAAGTTACCTACTAAACGGGAACAAATACCATTTTGGCTAGCACAAAAAATCACTCAAATAGAGGCAGTTTTTCCTGATAGTACACCTCATTAAAAACACAGAATTCTGACCATTTGTCTACCAATGGGAATTGCACCAAATCAGGAAGACTGCGACACTTGGGGTACAGTCTTTGCTTCAATCTATACAAAACCACATGGTGTTCCGTCTATGGCGGTAATACCAGACATTCTGAAGCAAATTCAGAATGAATATGGCCCTGAAGCAGCCTTAAATTTAGGTATGAAGTTACTGAAAAATTTTAAACAGGTATCAGCTATATTATTAGCTAATGTAAGGGGTGAAGCAGCATCTGTAGCAATCCGCCATAGGTTGAGAGAAATAGATGAGGAGGATCAGCCCCAGGAACTAGCCAGAATAATGGAAAAATGCTATGAAGAACTGGGTAGAGATAGTTTGGGTGGGAAACCACTAAAACCCTAACTACCAGATAGCACAGAGAAGTCGTTTGTAAAAAACACTTCAAATACTCCTAAAAATAGATGGGAAAGTAATAAAAAAACTACACCCAGGGAGAAACAATTTAAACAAAGAGGGAGATCACCCAAGAGAAGGAACAAAACTCTGACTACATGGCCCCTAGAGAATACAAACCGGCTCTGGGACATGACAAACATACGGTAGCCTCAGGGGAAACTCCTAATCCTCCAGTATTGATTTGTCCAGAAGCCCTGGAGAGCATTACGCACTTCATGTTTAATTTGTCCCGAACCCCTGGACAGCATTGCGCACTTCAAGCACCTAGTGACGTACATATGTCCAACCTTGTGCGTCAAACCAGTCACCTAGCTAGTATAAAAGCAGCCAGGTTGGTCCAGTCAAAGACGAGGTGGTTTTCTGGAGCTGATCGACTGACCTCGTCCCAAGCCCAGCAGATGCGAGACCTGAACCCAGCCGACCCTCCTACTTGACGCACTGAGAGAGAAGCTGCCTTTTTCTCCAGCCGAGAAAATGCAGCTCCGGTGTTCCCTGCTTGCCACAGCCGGCTGCCGGGATATCGAGTTCAGAGATTCCAGTCTCTCACATTCTGAAACAAGGTATGGAGATGATTAGCCACAGAGAATGATTCTTGGTTTTTAGAATAATCTGGCAGAGAAATTATTTAACTTAACTGAGGTTCTCACTTATCTTTTCCCGTTCACAACTTAGGTTAGGAACACGGGGTAGGCATAAGGTAGATTAAATCAGTTGAGTTAGCTTACCGTATTTTCCGGCGTATAAGACGACCTTTTAACCCCTTAAAATTTTCTGGAAAGTCGGGGGTCGTCTTATACGCCGGGTACAAAATTTTATGGTATTTTTTCATGCGCTTTTTCATAGCGAGGACTTCACTCGAAGGTGTCAGACCGCTTCACAATACGAAATAACAAGAAACAACACACCTTATGTTAAAAAATACAGCCACCGACCCTGGCAACGTCCAAAAATACAGCCACCGACCCTGGCAACGTCCACACCCAGGCCCCGCGCCATGAATTGTGCAAGTATCGAAAGCGAGCGTGTTTTTGTCATAGCGAGGACTTCACTCGAAGGTGTCAGACCGCTTCACAATAGGAAATAACAAGAAACAACACACCTTATGTCAAAAAATACAGCCACCGACCCTGGCAACGTCCACACCCAGGCCCCGCGCCATGAAGTATCGAAAGCGAGCGTTTTTTTCATAGCAAGGACTTCACTCGAAGGTGTCAAACCGCTTCACAAGCGAGCAAATGGCGCCATGAGTCTTACCTCGACTGCCGCTGCCGCTGTACACGCGCCTCCAACCGCTTGCACATCCCCAGGCAGACGAGGCAGCAGGACGAGGCAGCAGGACGTCCGAAACACGGTACATGGTAATGGGCAGCCAGCGCCGAAGATGGCAGCGCCCAGTGTGTTGACACGTTTGGCACGTTTGGCACGTTTTGGCACGCTCACCTCTCCCCTTGGCATGGGCGTGGCATAGAAAGGGGACTGTACAATGTTCCCGAATGTTCCCGAAGGCAGTAGAGCACTTGCCGTGATTGGCTGGTTGTTGCTAAGAGGAAAAACAGTCTCGTGACCAGATAGCGTATTTGCCGTACCGTACGTGTGGTGTTGAAGACAGTCTCTGCACCTGTCCATTCTGTACAGCACCAGTACCGTACATCGAGTGCAAATGGCAGACAGCGAAGAACCCGGCAAGGCTCCAGCAGCGCATCCAGAGCAAATGGCTGGCAGTCTAGAACTCAGCAAGGCTCCAGCAGTGGCAAGGAGAAGAAAATATGAAGCCAGCTACAAACTCAAAGTTGTGGCTTTTGCCACGGAACATAATAACTGTGCTGCTGCTAGGCAATATGGAGTGACAGAGAAGATGGTTCGGGCCTGGAGAGCAAATGAGCAAGCATTGCGGAGTATGCCAAGGGGCAAGTGTGCACTAAGAAGAGGCACCCCACATTGGCCAGAACTGGAAAAGCAGGTAGCAGACATGGTGGCCGAGCATCGGCAAAGCGGGTATGTCGTGACCCGAAATAAAATCCGCTTGGTTGCACTTCAGTGGGCCAAATCTAATCCCGATCTCAGCCACAGATTTAAGGCCACTGTGTCCTGGTGTACCAGATTCTTGGGAAGGCATAATCTGGTATTGCGGCAAAAGACAAAAATTGCCCAGAAATTACCAGCGGATCTTGATGCCAAAATGCATAGCTTCCATCGCTACGTCATTAGGCTGCGCAATGAACATGTGTATGCGCTAAGTAGCATCGGAAACATGGATGAAACTCCGATGAATTTTGATATGATCGCCAACAAAACTGTCCATCAAAAAGGCGAAAAGACATTTTAATAAAAACAACAGGACATGAGAAGTCCAGTTTCACTGTGGTACTTGCATGCACAGCTGATGGTGGCAAACTGAGGCCAATGGTTATTTTTAAAAGGAAAACAATGCCGAAACTCAAGTTTCCTGCTGGTTGTTTTGTGCATGTGAATGAGAAAGGATGGATGGATGAAGAAGGGGTAAAGCTATGGCTTGATAACGTATGGAGCAGGCGACCAGGTGGACTTCTACAAAGGCGTAGTCTACTGGTGTGGGATATGTTCAGGGCTCATTTAACTCCCAGCACCAAGCAAAGGCTGGCAAGACTGAAAACGGATGCTGCTGTTATACCTGGAGGACTGACATCGTTGGTGCAGCCACTGGATGTGTGCCTAAACAAGCCATTTAAAGATCGCATCCGAGAACAGTGGAATGAGTGGATGGTTAGCGGTGAAAAAACATTCACAAAAGGAGGAAACATGCATGCGCCACAGTTGGATGTTTTGTGCAACTTTGTCATAAAGGCCTGGAACGACATCGATGCAGAAACAGTCATAAAGTCTTTCAAGAAGTGTGGCATATCGAACTCATTAGATGGTATGGAGGACGACTATCTGTGGGAAGGTGAAGAGGATGCCGAAGAAGAGACCACATCATCTGATACGGAATTGGTACAAGATCCATACGATGACTGCCTTACAGATGTACCACAAGATCTCATAGACTTACTTATGAGATCAGATGACGAAGAGGAGGATTTTGAAGGTTTTTAAAGGGAACGTTATAAATCCTGTAGAAATCGCTTGGATTTATGGGAAGTTATGGAACGTTTAATGCACTTGCACTGTTTCATGCACTACGTTATTTATGTTTGCCGTTATTCAGAAGTGACAGTTTTTGATATGGTTTTAAATAAAATGTTTCCGAGTAAAGCAAGATTGTTTCTACAACCAATTTCTTTGCGTTCAGTCTTTCAGTTTGTAAAATAAACGCTTATAGGTACCCACTGCCCACTGATAAAGCCTTACTGCTCACCCACAGGGAGGAGGACTAGACTAATACGGTAAGTTCAAAATACCGGTACATACTCGGAATGGCTATGCTGCGCTGGAAGTGGGGGGTCGTCTTATACGGCGAGTATAGCACTAAACCTAAAATTTTTCTGCCAAAGTCGGGGGTCGTCTTATACGCCGGGTCGTCTTATACGCCGGAAAATACGGTAGCTATTTTTAGTTAGCTTTCTATTGTATAGATTTTAGGATATGTTTTAGATGCATGTTATGGCTAAGAAACGATAACATGCTTTTACAGTATTACTTTATAATACTCTTTTTACTGTATGCACTATATTTTATTATAAGTATTGCTATCATGGCAATTCACTTCTCCTGTGTGAGAAAACAGACTGTTCAATAAATAACACCTTTTATTGAAAACGACCGTCTCTCTTTCTCTACACTTTCGAGTGAAACTAAGAATGCATATTTAAGTGAGTAAAACCGATTCTATTGTTTTTCACGACTGGAGATTTACTCCTAACTCATGGAGATACAAAGTGGTCATGTTTTATGGTTGGCAGAAGGTAAATCTCTTCTTGTCTAAATAGGCACTATAATACCTCATCCTACATTCGAGAAAGTTTCTAGTGACCTCTGAGCTAGCTGGCAAAACCCCTTAAGTCTAATGTTGTCAGCAGGGGACCCTTTGTAACCTCAGTTACTGGTCTTTTGTTGTTGATATTATTCCAATGCGCAGATGCCTATGGAGATAATAGGAACTACACTACAGTACCACCTCCTCTGTACTCCTGGACAGGCCTCACCTGCACTTAATTAGTGAAAGAAGGGGGTTCCACAATGGGTTTTAAGGATGTGGGCAGGCTGTTGGGGGGAAAGAATCTGATAATAGAACAAAAGAGAGCAACCCTGCCTTATGATATAGTGGTCCCAAAAATGGGATCCAAACAATATAATCGGGGTGATTTATCTAAGAGCCAGCATTGCACATAAAAAGAAACGGGTCAATCCAAATATACTCAAAGAAGATTTTTTAGGATATATATATATTTTTTATTTTTTTATCTTCTTTGAATTAATGTAGCAAAAGGTACAAAAATTGATTGCATTGTTTAAATCCACATTATATTTGGAACATCAAAGACCTATATATGGCAACCACAAATGTGGGACATGCCATATTTGCCCACAGGCCATTGTGGGAGAAACTGTCAGTACCAATACTCGTACGGTATCAATACGACGTAATGCCACTATGACCAACTGCCGTACCACCAATATCATATATTTGATATTGTGTCCATGCGATCTCCCCTGTGTCGGGGAAACAGGCAGAGAATGTCGAGTGCGAATAGGGGAACATAAGTCAAACATCAGGAACAAAAAAATCGCAGCCCCTATTGTAGCACATTGGCTAGAAAAAGAACACAAAGAACTGGAACTTCGCTGGTTCATCCTGGAAAAAATAAAGGCCTGCCCAGGAACTGATCCTGTGGGCCTACGAAAAAAACGAGAAGTGTTTTGGATTTTTTTCTTGAATGCTGTAACTAAGGGACTGAACGAAGAATGTCCTTGGCACCAGGCATTCTTGTAAAACAACCTCAGGTTACAGGATTTAAGAAATCCAAAGCAAATAGGGAGAAAAAATCTTATTATCTGGCAGAATTCTTATATTGGACTTATTTCCAATATTATATGGGTGATTATGAAGTGGACTAACACAATGGACTGGCTCCCCGATGTTTAAATGAGGCCCGCACAAGTGAAAACAAAACTATGGCATACCTTGGTGCCGTGTTTTTCCTAATATACGTCATGCAAATATCAAGACCATTTAAATTAAAACTTGATTTATATAGATAGTGAACCGAAACAACCCAATTTTGTTAAAAAAATAAAAAAATAAGAGTTTACTCTCTCAAGAGGGCCGCCGCCCGCCAACTGAAAGAATTAGGTCTGTCATTTATGTTCACTGCCCTAGCACAGCTGATCCTTCTCACCAGAGGCGCGGAGAACTGCTTATTTAACACCTTAGCTGCAGCGCAATTCCCTCCCCAGTGCTGCGCTGTCCATTCGAACTAGTGCTGAATGAACGTCCAATGGACGTGCGCAGCACTGGGGAGGTAGTGCTGCCGTCGGCCAACGCCCCGAGGCAGCACTTAAGGGGTTAAATGAGAACAGGCACCAAACAGGTGAGAGCCCTGTCTTCCGTTGCGGTCGGTCGACCGGTGGAGTCGACGGAATCCCACTGAAGGACGATCCACTACCACTCTAAGGTATGTGTATACTCCGATATCCCGCTGCTTACGCAAAACTCCTGTAGATTGCGAGTCAAATTATATATATATAATTGGTCTTCTATCTTCCGTTAGGAATTCCCATCTACAGCCAATCGCTCGCCGCTCACATAGCAGTAACTACGGTGCAACGCCCCACCCACAACCACTCGCCCGCCATTTACGGAATTGTGCCTACTACACAGCGCTCCGTGAGAACGATCTTAACTGCTCTCCGGTAAACGGTTTTACCATTTAGGTAACGGAACCTTTGGTTTTTAGCCTTTTAGGTTTCAGGATAGACAGCGTTCCTAGTATGATCATGGCCATAACCAGCCCTCCTCTTTTTTGTCAGGAATCCTTACCGAAAGCCACATACCTGTCCCTTGGAATCTTATCAGTTATACACTCTCATCGGAGAGCAGACTCAAGAACCCCTCAGGTAAATCGTTAATTGCACTGTTATCTCTTCCTGCAACACAGGATCACAGGACCTCAGGCCGTTTTCGAACGTATTCAAAACTAAACATTGGAGTCCATATCTCAATACTGTGTCTGAAAGTAAAAATGGAGGGTTGAATTACAACTTATTTTTTTAAAAAAAAGAAAATTTAAAAAAACCCATGTCGTCTTGTGATTTCCTTACTTGAAACAGTGCCCTGACCAATATCAAATCCATCAGGCTCTAATTGAATTAAACTTTATCTTGACTACAGGACTACAGTACCCAGTACCCAGTATGAATGGAACCAGAGAGCGTTATCCTCCTTGTCCTTAGGTCTTCTGGCCACGAGTATCTGTTCCCCTAATAATAGGATTCCTATATAGGTAATATATCACTCAATATTTTTTGTCTTACCAGTTACATTTCTTAAGATTGAGGAATAGTATGTTATGCTTAAATACATCGTGTTCTCTTTTTCCTTGTTAAGTTTGAAAATCTCTACCCTCCAAACGAATTATGCCAGTAATCCCCTTGCTCTGACACACATTATGTAAGTATAATACTAGATTGTGAATGATATTTTCTAAATAGAGGTTGGGTCTCCTAAAATAAACTCCTGACCGCTATAACTGATCGCTATAACAACAGTTAAATCCAATTCTATGGATCATAGTTCCAATTGCGGAAACTCAGTCAATGCGCGCCAGAATGAATGTGTATATGTATGAGGGAAGCTTAAATAGTTTGAATATAAGAGGTGTCATGAAATGTAATCAATGGTTCACTTAGACAAGGTTATCAAGTTGCCTCTAACAGACCTCACCCGACGGGGAGTCTGTCTTTGGGAGTGTCACTAGGTAGTTTGGCATTGCACAGCCACAAGAAGTCAACAACACAGTTATCATACTAATAACCAATGTTTGACTAAAAATGTAAAATGTATTAAACAAATAGAAAATGCATGTTTGTATAATCTAAACTTGTATTGTGTACATTGAACAAAAATCTAAGATACTGTTTTTATTTCCAGATTTTATACCTGTTCCCCTCCCAGTAAACAACCCCTAGCCCTGAAGAAGGTGTGGCCCCACTGGCCAGTCACCGAAACGTGTGTCGGCCTGGGTTTTCCAGGAATTCGGCATATTGACCTATATTCATCAGGACTCCTCTATATGTCATCTGCCTCCTGGAATAACATTCTGATTTATGCAACAAATTTACCATCTTTGTGTTGCAAACACCAGGACTATATGAATGAATGAAAGTTGAATGAAAGAACACTAGATTGAGTGATAAGTAAGCTTGAGAGTATGAATGCAGTGTGGTATGTTACTGGGTAGGCTATGCCATAGGATGAATTTTCCTCTTTTTTATCTCTCCCCTTATCATGTGTGTCTTTGATGTTCCAAATATAATGTGGATTTAAACAATGCAATCAATTTTTGTACCTTTTGCTACATTAATTCAAAGAAGATAAAAAAATAGAAAAAATATATATATATTCTTAAAAAATCTTCTTTGAGTAAATTTGGATTGACCCGTTTCTTGTTATGTGCAATGCTGGCTCTTAGATAAATCACCCCGATTATATTGTTTGGATCCCATTTTTGGGACCACTATATCATAAGGCAGGGTTGCTCTCTTTTGTTCTATTCTCGCCTGCACTTAACCCCATGGACAGGACATGCTTCACTTCCTCTGCACCCTGGACAGGCCTCGCCTCCTCTGCTCCCCCTGGACAGGCATCTCCCCTGCACCGCTCAGGACGGCCCTCACCTCCTCTGCACCCCTGGACAGGCTTCACTTCCCCTGCACCCCTGGACAGACCTCTCCTCCTCTGTACCCCTGGACAGGCCTCTCCTCCTCTGCACCACTGGACGGGCCTCACCTCCTCTGCACCCCTGGACAGGTCTCTCCTCCTCTGCACCTCTGCACAGGCCTCACCTCCTCTGCACCCCTGGACAGGCCTCTCCTCCTCTGCACCCCTGGACAGGCCTCACCTCCTCTGCATCTCTGGACAGGCCTCTCCTCCTCTGCACCCCTGGACAGACCTCTCCTCCTCTTCACCCCTGGTCAGGCCTCATCTCCTCGATCTCTGCTCCCCTGGACAGGCCTCTCCTCCTCTGCACCCTTGGACAGACCTCTCCTCCTCTGCACCCCTGGACAGGCCTCTGCACCCCTGGAAAGGCCTCACCTCCTCTGCACCCCTGGACAGGCCTCTCCTCCTCTGCACCCCTGGAGAGGCCTCTCCTCCTCTGCACCCCTGGACAGGCCTCACTTCTTCTGCCTCTCCCTTGGACAGGCCTCACCTCCTCTGCACCCCTGGACAGGCCTCTCCTCTTCTGCACCCCTGGACAGGCCTCACCTCTTCTGCCTCTCCCTTGGACAGGCCTCACCTCCTCGGATCCCTGGACAGGCCTCTCCTCCTCTGCACCCCAGGACAGGCCTCACCTCTTCTGCCTCTCCCTTGGACAGGCCTCTCCTCCTCTGCACCCCTGGACAGGCCTCTCCTCCTCTGCACCCTTGGACAGGCCTCAACTCCTCTGCACCCCTGGGCAGGCCTCATCTCCTCTGCACCCCTGGGCAGGCCTCTCTTCCTCTGCACCCCTGGATAGGCCTTTCCTCCTCTGCACCCCTGGACAGGCCTCACCTCCTCTGCACCCCTGGACAGGCCTCTCCTCCTCTGCACCCCTGGACAGGCCTCTCTTCCTCTGCACCCCTGGACTGGCCTCGCCTCCTCTGCACTCCTCTGGACAGGCCTCACCTCCTCTGCCCCCCTGGACAGGCCTCACCTCCTCTGCACCCCTGGACAGGCCTCTCTTCCTCTGCACCCCTGGACAGGCCTCTCCTCCTCTGCACTCCTGGACAGGACTCGCCTCCTCTCCACCCCTGGACAGGCCTCTCTTCCTCTGCACCCCTGGACAGGCCTCTCCTCCTCTGCACCCTTGGACAGGCCTCAACTCCTCTGCACCCCTGGGCAGGCCTCATCTCCTCTGCACCCCTGGGCAGGCCTCTCTTCCTCTGCACCCCTGGATAGGCCTTTCCTCCTCTGCACCCCTGGACAGGCCTCACCTCCTCTGCACCCCTGGACAGGCCTCTCCTCCTCTGCACCCCTGGACAGGCCTCTCTTCCTCTGCACCCCTGGACTGGCCTCGCCTCCTCTGCACTCCTCTGGACAGGCCTCACCTCCTCTGCCCCCCTGGACAGGCCTCACCTCCTCTGCACCCCTGGACAGGCCTCTCTTCCTCTGCACCCCTGGACAGGCCTCTCCTCCTCTGCACTCCTGGACAGGACTCGCCTCCTCTCCACCCCTGGACAGGCCTCTCTTCCTCTGCACCCCTGGACAGGCCTCTCCTCCTCTGCACCCCTGGACAGGCCTCTCCTCCCCTCCTCCCCACTCAGGCTGAGCAGCAAGTGAGTTGGCAGCTCTCCTACCTGAGCAGAAAACTGTCCAGGCCCTCTCCTCCTCCTGGGGTCTGTGAGGGTCTGAAGATGGAGGTAACTGCCCACCAGACAGGGCTCCTTCCTTCTCTGCAGCAGGCTGAACACACCAGGAGAGGGAGGAAGTGATGTCACCGCTGCTGCTGGTGCTGTCTCTGCCGCCACTGACCCGGAAGAGGAAACCCTCCTCCCTTTCATACAGTGGGCAAATCAGTGAGTTTTGTCAGCAGGCGAGGAGCGCCCTCTGGTGGCCGTTGACGGAACCGCCGCCTCCAGGCTCCAGCAGTGAATACATTTCACGCAAACAAGCAGTTATACCTGTAAACAGCTGGGATTTCAGATGTCACAGACGTGAATGTTTTTAAGGGTCAGACAGTTCAAGTACAGGGCCTCACACTTGGCTGCTGTAAAAAAGTATTTATAGCTTCACTTCAGATGAGCATCTTCCAAACACTGACGTAAAGGACTTAAGAGTATTTACAGAAAGGTGACAAATGGAAGTGACAGTCTGTATTTTAATGAATATATGGGTATTTTAATGAATATATATCTGTATTTTAATGAATATATATCTGTATTTCAATGAATATATCGGTATTTTAAAGAATATATGAGTATTTCGGTCAGTTTTGCAATTAAACTAGGCAGCTTATTTATTCTTTTAAATAATTTATTTGCAGTTTTTCACATCCACAAAGTCCTAGATGGCAAAGAAAACAGAGGTAAATACCATGGAGTTTTAAACACCAGATCAGTGGCAATGAGGCATAGATCTGTGTCAAAGCGACAATTGAAGGAACAGCTTATTTCTAATTTTCCTATGTCTGTGGCTTATTCCTTATATTTGATACTGTTTTATATCCTCAAACAAGACTGAATTGTAGGTTCTAATTAGGTTTTGAGTTTCTGGTTTAAGAGCACAACTGTTGTAGGAGAGTAGGGTCTGCAATCCTATGATCACCCCAGATTTTTGCTTTTTGCTTCACTGGTTTACGACTTCTCTGGCTGTGGGCCTGCTAACCAGACCCACAGCCTTGCTGTTCTCTCACTAAATTGACACGTGTACCTTAGGTGCATTTACCAATTGGTACTGGGCCACCTTATCAGATCCTGTAACTCAGGGCATAGGTGTACCCAGGGCCTACCAGGGGCTGCAGCATGTATTATGCCACCCCTGGCTGGCCATCTAAATCTGACACAACTGGCTGCACGACAGCTGGGGCAAAGTGGTGTAATCACCCTTTGCTTTAGGTATAGTATACCTATATCTATCCCTAAAAATGGACACATAGATTCCTATCAGTCACTCCTATGGCAGGCCTTAACAATCCTGAAGGCAGAGTGCTTGGAATCATGTGAGATGGTGCTCTGGCATGAGCTGAGCCCGTTTGCAGCTTGCGGAACCAAGTCCTAATAGCTGTTCCATGATAACGCATACCATATACTCTTAAGTGCATTATAATCCTCGCGGTTATATGCCAACTCTGGTATCGCTTTATCAAAACATGTCGAGTAAGGTGTCATACGAATTGGAATATTAACCCCTCGCCAATTCTGGTGACGGGGTTAGCATTCCACCCTTCTAGAGGGACACGACATGTATGTAACTGTGAACCCCGGCTAAAGTTAACTCGAGCCTCAGCATCACAAAATGGATGCTGCCACCACAGACACAAGTCTGACCTCCTGCTGCTGGGAGTCCTTCCAGCGAGGGAGGCTTGGACAAAGGGTTTCCTGTCAGGGGCGGTGCTAGCACTATCCCAGACAGGGTTTTGTGTATCCTGGGTAGGCAGGGCTTTAGAGGAAGGTGACTGCAAGTGGCACCCCGGTGCTCACTATGCATCTGCCGGCTAGAACCAGTTCCAGGGGCACACCAGCCCCTGAGCTGGGGAAAGTCCGGCATGGGAGAGGGGTGTAACCACCCCCCTTCCTGGTCCCACCCGTGGGCAGGACCTAGTCGCGTGCCAGCCCCTTTTCCTAGTATAAAGATAGGAGCGGGCCCCCTTCCAAATTAGATCATCTTTGAATCCTGAAACTACTTTCTACGAAAGGAACTCTCGACTTCTTCTCAAGATTTCTCCCTTGTGACTAAGGAGTAGTCACCCTGCACCCGCAGGCACCATCCAAGAACACTGCGGTTTGCTGCACGTCCTTCCTCCGGAATCAGACTGACCAGCACGACGAGACCCGGCTTCCCTGGCACCTCTGACCTCTACCCACATCGTCAGCTCAGCTGAGATCCATGGGTGCGACGAGACCAAGACTGCACGACGCTTGCCTAGCACGACTGCCGAGGGATCCTCGAGTGAGTGCTTTGGGGTCTGAGAAGCCCCAACCCTGAGCAGCTCCAGCACCGAAGTTCAGCCTCCCAGCCTCCACGAGATCTGCGTGGGGCCCTTCTGCTCTTTGCTGCTCACCGCGTTGTCTGGCTACTAGCCCGCTGGCTTGCGGCCTTCCCGACGACAAACGACGACATCAACACTGCTGGTCTGGTTGCTCCAGGCTGGCCCTTGCTCCCCTCCAACAGAGGAGCGCCCCGGACCCTCCTGGTCCACTCCAGACGCCATTTTGAGTCCACCGCGTGGGCTTGCATTTGCCAAGACTTGTTGCCCCAATCTGGGTCCAGCGACGTCGACAGCAGATACCATCGTGGGACAGCTCGCACCTCCATCCTGGTCGCCGACAATGCCTCCTGGTCCGTGAGACTGCAGAGCCCAGCGTCGCCCACTCACCTGGTCGAGGTGACTCCATCTGGTGCCATCCTGGTGCCCATCTAATCACTGGCTAGTGATTCAGAACTTGGTCCCCTCTGCTTACAGGTGTCTTCCATCTTCGATACAGGCTTGGATCCATCCGAATCTCTTCACTGGTCGCCTGCCAGCAACTTCTTCTTTCAGGCTCCATAGACTGCAACGAGGATTCCCGACGTCTTTCCAGACCTATGCAGCCGCAGCCCCTGGGCTAGGTAAACTCAGCATTTCGGTGCCCCAGCATAGCTTTGCTATCCAAGGGTCCAGGTCCTTTTTCGTTTCAGCCCGACCTAGTCGGATTCGTCCGATAACACTAACTTTGTAATTCCTAGCAACCATAGACTTTGTTCCGCATCCCGCGTGAGAGTGCACACTCTGCACCCGATCTCCCTAGGCCTCCTGCTAGTAATCTGAAGGTTCAGTAGTCAAGTCCTAGCGATCCCAAAGCCTATTAGCGTAGTACTTACCTGCTAGTAATTTTGCATTCCACTTTTAGAGTATATGGTTTTTTGTGCCCCTAGGGCATTTGTGTAACTTGTGCAACTTTGCGTATTTTCCTAAGAGCTTTTTTATTGTGCTTAGCACCCTGTCCTCATAAAGAGTCCAGTGTTGTTGTGTTCTAAATAAATATACTTTTATTTTCATAACAACTTGTGTGGTGTCCTTTCACTTGGTGTTCAAGGGGTATATGTGATGGTATAACAGCTGGCTTAACACGCCCTCTAGAGTCTAGCCTAAAGACTGCTCTTGTCCACGCTACTAGGATAGCTGGTCTATCGGTTGACTTACAACCAATCATCAATAAGGGTTGTTTGGACTGATACATAGTGATCACTAGAATAGTGAGCACTGCATATCAGGCCAACTTCTCACAACTGTCTCCTAAAATATTAAGATAGCGGCCTCTTCCAGGCTTTGTCGTTTTGTTTACAGCCTTTCAACAAAGATGCACTGACAAAAAAAAACAATTTATCTTTGAAACAACTAATTCCTAAGATAGAGATATCAAGTATGAAACAGAAATGTCTCACACAGTTTGCATTGTATCATAAAAATGAGTGGGTGTTACAGGTCTGAAGAATAGGGGAGGGGCATTTCATTACTCGAAAATATTCTACTCCTTTACATAGGCCCCTATATCACAGTACGCTCGTCATCAATACACCATTGATTAGTGAGTGTGTCAACTCTTTGTAGCATTGTCATGCAAGCAGCCTTGAATTCCTCGTAATGCAACATTAGTTTGATCGTGCATACATCATAGCCCTCAAACCTCACTCATCACGAGTGACACACACATTTGGAGGTCGGTCTGAAGTGTCCCTCAAACCTGGCTCATTCTTAAAAAATATGGGGATTAACTAGAACTTCACAAGTGACTATTCGGCACAGAGCAGACTCTCTGTCCCACATTTTAGTGGCAAAACTTTTCTTATATTTCACCATGAGTACTAACACAGTTCAGTGGATTGTTAAATTGAATGTCAATTTTAGTGAGACTTGGTTGTTAATTTTATCACTTTACATTTGTTCTGATCATGTCTATAAATTCAGTAATGTCTCTTCCTTTGGAATTGTCAAAGTAAAATGTTAAGTGACACCACTCCCTGTAACATTTTTAAATATCAATTTTTTTTGGGACTTTTCATACACCATGAGCATATAACAGGGATTGAAGTTTATCAATTCAGCAGAATCCAAGATACTGTGTTATCTAGAACTGGTGAGACGGCATTGATAACTGGAAAAATGATCAATAAAATACCATCTCCAGATAGAGGTGATGAGTCCTAGAAGATCCCGCAGAAGATCATGGAGGGAGGACGAGGGGGAACAGGAGGGGAAGGGACATGGAAACAGGAGAGAAAAGTCAGGGTGCCAGGCCCCGTGGTCGCCCCCCAAAAAAACAACTCCCACTATGAAGGTTGTAGCCAGCTTACTGTTACCATGGGGTGTTAAATCCTGGAATATTGACATTTTGTGAAGCAAAGTGTGACGGGCCATGAATTGCGGTGCCACCCCTTGGTTGGTCATTAAGTTGCCCAAACGGAGCCCAGTAGCACAAAGTACTGTACAGTCCACCGGAAATGCAAAATGTCACAGGCGAGTGCGCTACACCATCAGCACCTCCAGCACTTGGAATCGTCTGCCATATGTGCTTTATAGATCCACTCCGGCGTCAGTGCCAGTGGGGTAGGAACTTGAAATAACTGATTTCGACCTGACCTCCTGAGGTATACTGCCATGATCTTTCCAAAGGTCATGGGAGTCCTGCTCAGAGAGTGAGAGGCCCAACCTCTGCTCCAGCAAACAGCATAGATTGTAGGCAGCAGTGCTTTAAAAAAGGCTGTCCACAGCTGTAACATACAATCTCACCTTAGGGCCTGATTCTGATGTGGTTAGGAAGGCCTCCTAATGGCGTTTGCTATGTCCAAATCGGATCGGGAACGTGTCTTACCAATGAGGGCCCTATTACGATGCGATTAGGAAAGCATTCCGACCTCGGGCCCGATTAAGATGAGGTTAGGAACATAGGCTCCCATTGACGTCAATGGGAGTCCAACAAAATCATATCTGGAAGCATCTCGACTCATCATACTCGGTTGGTTGGACTCTCTCGATCCGATTTGGTTGGAAACCATTCCCAAACCCATTTGGTCTGGAAGCTTTCCACACCGCATCAGAATCGGGCCCATAGTGTCCTTGAATCCTTTCCACATCAGAGTATAACTCAACATTGGGGCTGCCTTAAGATCATAAGGGGGAGCACCCAGCATGTGTCGCAGGCTATGCATAGGCTGTCGATACTGTCAGTGATGCGATTGTGGCAGCCCATAATCACTCATGAGAGTAGCAAAGGGGGCCAACTCACCGTCCCTTACTATATCGTCAACAGAGCGTATCCCTCTGGTCCTCCACTGTGTTATGGGAGTTCAGATCATACTTGGCCCCAAGCAGCTCCTTGAGAAGAGCAGGTGTCAGCAATGCGTTATACGTCTGAGCCAGGTAAAACTCAAGGACAGTCAACCAACACTGTTATGCCTCACAGTGGCACTTGTAGGCAGCCAAATCATTCATCGGCCTTCCTGCACTCTCAGAGCACCTGTGCAGAGGAGATGGACCCAGCGTTCTCCTCCAAGTACTGGCTCAGGTATTGGAACCGTCTGTGTTTGTTTTCAGGGGCTTTATACCGTTCTGTATACATACACCAACGGGCCTGAGAGGTTTTCAACAATCAAAGTTTATGGTCGAGTAGCAGAAGATCATGATCAGAGGTACTGTTTGGGAGGATCAAGGCGTAAAGGTTTACAATGGACGCAGGAGGTGAAAGTATAGTCCGCGTCCTTCAGGTGCGTCCATCACCATGGATCCATCAAGTCATGATCATCAATAATGTCAGAGAGGATGAAACGGTCTCAGTGGCTGGTCGTTTGGTTTCTGGACTTGTCAAGGTGCCATATTTCAGCACCCCCCTCATGAATACCCTGGCTGTCCAAAGGAGAGCAGGAGTTTGGTCAGCCGGGGCATAGAAAAAGCCCAAACACAAAGACTCTTTGAGAATCTGAACCTTGGCAAAATATATATCTGTTTGCATATAAGAGAGCTCAAAATCTCAAAGAGTTACTTTGTAAATCAACACCATTACAGCAAGAACAAATTTTCAAGGGCACCATGAAGTGCTATAACTGCAAGAACTGCAACAATGTAATTTCTGGAAACACATTATTACATCCGCGCACTGGAGAAAAAATAGCATTGAGGCATACTACAAACTGTGATTCGGAGCATGTTGTGTATTCAATTAAGTGCCTGTGTGGCCTCTTATACATTGGCAAGACTGACAGAAAACTGAAAATCAGACTCTCAGAACACAAAAGCCGTATACGCAACAAGAACTTAACATCCCCTTTGGCACAACATTGGCTAGAGAAAAACCACAACATAGCTCAAGTTCGCTTCCAAGTCATAGAACTAGTGCCACAGAGGCTTGGAATGGATAATGCTAGAATACTAATTCAGAGAGAAACTTATTGGATTCGGAAATTGCAAACGATGATTCCATTTGGATTAAATGACAAATTAGAAATGTCTTGCTTTCTGTAAAACAGACACAATTTTCACTGGATATTGTACACCAAACACACACATCTTCAAGGGGTTAAGGCCTAAGCACATCCCTACACATATCTTTAAGGGTTTATGGCCCAACTATTGAGAAATGTTAGTGAGACGGAATCCTGACAACTGATGTAAATTAAATGCTGTAGATTGTATATAGGCAGGGCTATTTTTTAACACCAGTTCTAATGATACATCCAGTAATTGTACCTTGTGTTTATCGATGTATATATTGAAACGGGAATTTTGAATTTTGATTGTCAGGCTTGAACTGAAGCAGTTATTTTGCTAAAAACCATAGCTGAATTTATTAGGATCAACATATTCCCCTTCGGGAATTTCGAGATGATTCTAGCATAATTAATTATCATTGAAAAGCGTCTTAATATCCCACTTTATCTATTTTTACCTTAAATTCACAAGCAGTGTACAAATGACACACGTTAATAATTGCCATGGTTGGTCAGGAGCATTTCATTGCACAGTACGTTGATTAACGATAGATAACATATGGCACCATATCTGACTGCTTAGGAGCAGAACCTCTCCAGTAATATCAAATAGCTTAGACTCAGGTGATTAAAATGGTATTTTTGCCGCATTATAACACTTTAATTTGTCCTGCAAAACATGCAAGGCACATAAAGTCCATTTAGTTGATCAAGTTTATTTTTTTTTAAAAGCGCCAGACAACGCGAGATTAGTCCGTCCCTTTAGCGACACGGGAGTAAAAATAAACGCAGGACCATCTATACCCTCACGGCACTCGTGTGGTGAAGAGAATGGCGAGCACTTCGTTTAGCGCGGAACGCCGATCAGCGTAAGGTAAGCCAAACAATTGGCTCACTTGATATAAGATTCTCGGCTTTAACTTTAAAGCAGTTTTAAACAGCTGGCGTCTCTTTATTTTTAGCTTCGAGAGCGGACATCTCGGCGAGACCGATATATACCCCATTAGGCTCGCAGGTAAACGGTCGTTTGTTGCATAAACTAAATAGAGAGAGGATCCTTATAGATTGCAGGCTATTAAAACGAAGCCGTTTTTCACTACAGGTCCAGGTCTCCGTTATACTCATACAACCCATGTAAGGCACAGGTGAGCCTTCGCAATTATTATTTTTTACTGCAGAGGTTAATCACATTATAAGCATTCACTTAGCAAACAGCTAAGTTGGCTTTTACCGTTTTGTGTCTTTCAGATGCGTTTTTCCTTATAACTACAGGTAACAATTTTAAAACAGTAGGACAACACGCATTCCTTCCCTTTTCCTAAAAATATGCACTTATTCATGACGCTTCGTGATTTGCTTTCACAGATTATGAAAATATAGATCAAGTAAACCTGTTTACAAGCTATACATCTGTTTATCTAAAATAGGTAAGCCGACATAAAAACTAAGGACAAATAACTATGAGCTATTTCAAATAATTGAGTAACTTACTCCTTGTTTGTATCTCCCTTTTTCTTCTAGACCCCCGACGAAGGGGCAATACATGCCCCGAAATGCATTGGGTTTTGTTAATTTCTTTGCTTATGGTTTGATGACGCACTGTTGGTTTTGGCACTAACTGACATTACTTTATTGTGGATTTTTACAATGATTCTTGCTTGAAGGAATGTATCAATGTACATCACATAAATGTGATGGAATTGTTTGATTTAAGATATTGATATAAATAAATTTGAATGGTCAAAAGGTAAAGCATTTTGTTTGTAGTGCATGTCAGAGTCCTAGTGATTTTATGCACTAGGCCATATACATTAAAATATATATCTGCCCAGGCTTGTCCTGCCATGTCTGCAGTGTGCAAACCTCCAGAGATTTGTGAAATAAGATGTCCAACCCCCTCTCCCTATGTTCCAAAGGAGTAGATGGGCGTTTAAGGGTGGTCTGGATCCCGCTGGCATGTAGCACCGCACTCATCCAATCCCTTCTGAGTTTATCATGTTCAATAGGTGCAGGTGTGTTTCCTGGAGCAATGCTACATCAAGGCGGTGCATCTTCTGAAATGAGAGGATTTTCTGTCTCTTGATAAAATAGGTCAGGCTGTTGTCATTAAGGGGCATATTTACAAGGAAGTGGTGGTCTGCATCACCGTATTGAAATGCAAAGACACACATTTTTATGGCTTCCTGAGCTGTCAAGTGCTGGAGCGCTGCTATAATAATTAGAAGTCAAACTGAGCAAAGCTGGCAGCGCACATTTAGTGGTTCTGGTTTAGCTACATTCAGGCATGTTATGTATGTTGCTATGTTAAGTTAATTTCTATAGCGCATGACTCACCCGGGGGCATCTCAGCGCTCGCCTAGAAATTTGGCCCGAGGACTTAAAGTCATAACAGAGTTAGAACAGGAATGCTTTTAGTGGTTTCCTAAAGGTGCTGTATATGGAATTTGTTTAGGGACAGCAGTAGTTTATTCCAGTATCTTGGGGCCAGATACGAAAAAGCTTTTCCACCAGTCTGACTCAAACGTATACGAGGAACCTGTAGAAGGCCTAGAGTACTGGATCTGAGATCTCTGTTCGGTGTATGAAAGGTGAGTTTCTTTTGCAGATAGTAAGGGCCTCTGCCATTCAGTGCATTGTAAGTGAGACGACAGATTTTGAAAAAGGATCTCTTCCTTACAGGTAACCAATGCAGCTCTCTCAGCAAGGGAGCAGAAGGGGAGCCAGCAGGGCGGCTCAGTAACCAATGCAGCTCTCTCAGCAAGGGAGCAGAAGGGGAGCCAGCAGGGCGGTTCAGTAACCAATGCAGCTCTCTCAGCAAGGGAGCAGAAGGGGAGCCAGCAGGGCGGCTCAGTAACCAATGCAGCTCTCTCAGCAAGGGAGCAGAAGGGGAGCCAGCAGGGCGGCTCAGTAGCCAATGCAGCTCTCTCAGCAAGGGAGCAGAAGGGAGCCAGCAGGGCGGCTCAGTAACCAATGCAGCTCTCTCAGCAAGGGAGCAGAAGGGGAGCCAGCAGGGCGGCTCAGTAACCAATGCAGCTCTCTCAGCAAGGGAGCAGAAGGGGAGCCAGCAGGGCGGTTCAGTAACATTCTGGCCACCATGTTCTGAATCACTTGTAATTTAGTAAGCAGGGTCTCTCCCACTTCTGCCAACAGAGCATTACCATAGTCTAATCGGCTGATGACCATGGCTTGAACTGAGGTTCTGCGGTGATTAGTGGGCAAGTAGGGAAGACTTTTGCGGAGTAAACGCATATTATAGTAGCAGGAGCTAGTAGTGGCAGCAATGTAGTCTTTCATGGCTAATGACTGATCTAATTTTAGGCCTAGATTTTTAACACATTTTTTAGAAACAGGATCTGGTCCCAATCGTGAGGGCTACCATTCATCAGACCAGCGAGCTGAGGCTTTCCCCGTTGGCATGACCTTGGTTTTTCCAGGATTCATATGGAGGCAGTTCTGTGCCATCCAGCTAGAGATTACAAGCATTCTGCTGGAGAATCACAATTTCTCTGCTTCTATCTTTGGGCCAATAGTAAATATAAGCTGAGTATCATCAGCATATGAAATTATCTCAAAACCTAGCTGTTCTACAAATTTTGCCGAAGGTGCCATATATATGTTAAATAATGTTGGGCTTAGGCAGGAGCCCTGGGTTATGCCCCTGCCTAGATGATTGTTTTTCTGACAGATATGGCCCTAGCATGATAGTTTGCATTCTGTCTGACACAAAGTTCTGCAACCACTTCAAGGCAGTCCCTTGAATGCCACAGGAAGCTAGTCTCTCCGCGAGAACTAAATGTGAGATGGTATCAAAAGCCACGGAGTGATCTAGAAGGATCAGATCTTCCAATGTCTATTTTCTGTCTGAGCAAGTCAGTTACAGCTAGCGTGGCAGTCTCGGTACTGAAGCCCGGTTGAAACCCAGATTGTGATGGATCCAGAATTTCGTTGGACTCCAGGTATAGACTTAGTTGTTTGTTAATTATACTTTCCAGCAGCTTGCCCAATAAGGGTACCAAAGAAATAGGGTGGTAGTTTCTGAGTTCTCGGGGATCAGCAGTCGGTTTCTTCAATATTGGACGTACGAACGCTTCCTTCCATGTTATTGGAATGGTACCTGATTGTATTGAATAAATATTGATATTTAGAACTGCTGGCACGCAACGAGTGGCTTATAGGGCCATTGTCTTTGGAGGACAAAGATCTTGGGGTGAGCCAGATTTTGAGAAGGAGAGAGCATTGGAAACTTCCTCAAGTGTGGTTAACTCGAAACAATCTAAGGTGCTAGCTGCCATTTTTTCTAAGCCCTCGGTTCGAGTAGAGGCTTCAAGGTCTTGAGAGGTGATCGATGAAAAGTTAGCATAAATATCAATTATCATTTCTTGAAAATAGATTGCTAACGAATTACAAAAATCTTGTGTTTCCATAGGCAATTGTCTACAGACATGAAGAGATACGAAGTCTTTTACTATATTGAAAAGGGCCTTTGGGACATTACTGGCACGTTCAATTTGGTTAATAATAAATAGACGTCTGGCTGATTTTAAATTCAAATTACAGCTAGACAAGAATTGTTTAAACCGTAGTTTGTTTTGTGGGTCTTTACTAACTCGCCAAAGTCTCTCCAATCTCTTGCATTTGTATTTTTCAATCTTTAGCTCCGAAGTGCACCAGGGGGCTGATGGTGGACAATAGAGAGAATGAAAAACTGTCACAAAGTCGGTATTAAATTCTTCCAACGTCGTAGGAGCGTCCTTATCCTTCTTTGGTGATTCCAGGTGAACATCCTCATTAAAGGCTTCTACAGAAAGATTTCGCCAAGGTCTTGCGCCACTTGTTTTTTCCCTGCACTTAAGTCTGAGCTCTTAGGGCATGGCTGTTGGATAGAGAACTTAATCATTGAATGATCGGTCCAAGTGAGAGAGTCTGGGAGGTTACAGGTTAGATGATCAATATTAGAAAAGATTAGGTCTAGCGAGTGGCCAGCTGGATGAGTTGGGCCTGTAACTCTTTGGGTGAGTTCAATCATGTCAAGAGTAGAGAGGAGTTTATTAACCTCAGGGTTCGTATGATTTTCACCATGAAAATTAAAATACCCCAACAAAAGAAATGTATTTGAGGAGAGCACATTTGTAGCAATTAGATCTATCAGTTGGTCCGTGAAATTGGTCTTAGGAGAGCTCTTCCGGGGAACCCTCCCTGCTCCCGGGACAGACGTTACAGAGCCTAACAGCAACCTAGGTCTGATGCCGATGCCAGACACAATTCTGCCCTCCTGCTGCTGGGCCATGGCCGAGCAGGAGAAGGTAGTACAATAGGTTTCCTGTCTCAGGGAGGTCGCTCCCCACACTGCAACAGTACCACCTGTCTGACCGTGTCTTCCAGCTCGCTGCTGTTGCCTCGGACACGAGTTCAAGGCCCTCCTCCACCCGCAGGCTACCACCCGTGCCTCATCCCTGGTGGCCAGTGGTAGGTTGCTTTCTGTAATTGTATTGCTTGTTGTATTGTTTATTTTGTTTGCTTCATTCCCCATTACCTCTTGCGCTACTTCTGTGCCCTGTGCCCTTCTGCCTTCTCGCCGTTCCTCCTGTGGTTTCCCCGCCGCTGTGTCCCCTGCGGCCCTGCCCCCGCTCGCTACACTTCACCTTAGTGTATTTTGTTGTTTTCCTTTCCGTTCCTCCTTTTCCTCTTGTACCACTTCTGTGCCCTTTTTGCCTTCTGTACACTCGCCGTTCCCCGTTTTCCCGCCGCTGCGCCCCCTGTGGCCCCAACCCCCCCTCGCCCATTCATGCGCCCCCACCTCCCAGATGCTCCTCCCTCCCATCTTCCCTTCTTATGGCGGCTGCTGCACGGTGAGGACAACTACCCTTGACCCTTTCACAGGCAGGTGGCTCCCCACGCCGCAACAGCACCACCTGTCTGCCCGTGTCTCCCAGCTCGCTGCTGTTGCCTTGGACGCGAGTTCGGGCCCTCCTCCACCCGCAGGTTACCACCTGTGCCTCATCCCTGGTGGCCAGTGGTAGGTTTCTTTGTGTAATTGTATTGCTTGTTGTATTGTTAATTTTGTTTGTTTCAATCTCCCTGTTGCCTCTTGCGCTACTTCTGTGCCCAGTGCCCTTCTGCCTTCAAGCCGTTCCTCCCATGATTTCTCCGTCGCTGCGTCCCCTCCGGCCCGCCCCCCCACTTGCTACACTTCGCCTTAGTGTATTTTGTATTGGATTTTGTTGGATTGTTAATTATTTTCCTTCCCATTCCTCCTTTTCCTCTTGTGCCATTTCTGTGCCCTTTCTGCCTTCTGTACCCTAGCCGTTCCTCCCCAATTTTCCTGCCGCTGCGCCCGCGCTCCCCCGCTCGCCCATTTGTCTGCCCCCACCACCCAGCTGCTCCTCCCTTCTACCTCCCCTTCTTATGGCGTCCGCGCCTGGACAGCGCCCAGAGCCAGAACACCTGGTCCCCGCGAACGCCACAACGCCCGTCTCCGCTACTACTTCAGCTCCCTCCACGTACTCAACCCCGGATGATCATTCACCTGCTGCCTGGCTGCCCCGAAACGCACCCAAGGACCCTACTCCTGCCGGAACTGCAGCTTCACCAGCATCCGGCCCGCCAATCCTCCTACCAGGAAAGATCCCGACTACCTTAGATGAATTCATCTCAACACTCGCAACACTAGAAAGCGTGTTAAGACTCACTTACCAGCCGGGATGAGATTAAAACTGTGGATCAATGTTTTGTCCACGGGGCAAAGTAACATAATTAGGAAAATTAGTTAAATTAGGATTGCTATATAAGATATAGTGCCAAAATTCATAATGCCATCTTTGATGTAATCTTTCCTAGTTTTTCAGTGCAGGGCAGTAGAAAAACGAATTTGCAGGAAGTCGCTCTGAGGTTGGCACTTCTTTACGATCCCATAGGGATTCTATAAGGACAGTATCCACTTGTCCTAGCTCAAATTTACATTTTGTTACAATCCGTCAGGGAACTTAGAGTCAAAGAACTTAAAGTATAAGTAAAAGATTCCTATTTTCATTTTAAATTTCAATGCTCCACGTTCGATTTCTGAAGAAAGAATACATTATTGTGGCTTCTCTCCGCGCTTCTGGTTAACGAAACACGGCAGAGAAGACCTACAACATAAACGGGATGCAGCCGGCAGCCGCAGCGTGTACATGCAGTGTTCAAAGGCCTCGTGTAAGATGATCAGTTGAGTGGCGGTTTAGCTGCCGCTTGCTGTGTGGTACAAGTGGGATTATACGAAGTATGCATCTAAGACTACCCAAGGTTACAGTCCTGTTTTTCAATCACAAACTTACTTCAAATGTTTAGTTTGATTTAAGTTATTCCGGTAACTGTTCAAAACTAAGAGATTGATCTTGAGAACACAATTTGTCACATGGGTAGGCTGAGAATTAAGAAAAACAACAAATCTCCTGGTTTTATAGATGCCATCTTGTTTTTTAGTGGATGTCACTGTCTGTGATGGTGAGACCGGGACTGTTCTTATCATGGAAATGCCACTGAGTGCAAGCTGCCCAGACCTTGAATAGAGAGTTCTCAACTACAATATTTTGGAAAGAGGTGAAGCCACAAATAAATGAGTGAGGTTTGTGGCTGCCCAAATCAGTGAACACCTTGTTGGGGGAGGGGATTCACAAGGATTTTTTTAAAGCACTCGCTACTTTAACAGAGACAGTTTCCAAGCCATCAAAGTGTTTACCGATAAGAGACTAAGGGCCAGATGTAGGAAGCTAAATACCGGTCGGTAATGACCAAAAATTGGTGAATTTTCCGTTACAGACCGGTATTTAGCCCTTTCCAATGTAGGAGGCTGTAAATAAGGATTCGGTAATTTACCGATTTGTTATTTTAAGGAATCAGTAAAATACTGATTCCTTATTTTAAGGAATCAGTAAATTACCGAATCCTTAAAACCTATGTAGGTAGCACTTAAGTGAGTGCATTTTTGCTTTGAGGATTCTCTAATTACCACCAACTACAAGTTGGTGGTAAATACCGAATACCTTTAAAAAGGAATTATTTGCTTTTTTCAAAGTGCCATGTGGCAGACATACATGCCCTTAGGGCATGTATGTGCGCCACATGTGCACACAGTATCAAAACGTGGGAGAACCCAATAGACCCTTGTAGGCTTGGGCAATGAGTGGTTAGTTTAGATGTCTACAAGGGATTTGTTTTATATGCAATTTCTTAAATCAATATCTGTTATTAACAAGTTCATTCACAAAATTGAACTCAATGTATCCTTAGGATTACTTGAAGTATTAGTCAGCAGTTATATCAGAACAATGATAACAATCAATGTAAAAGAGAATAGACACACAAAAAGTTGATCAAGACCTCTATGCCTTCAGCATAGAGGTCTTGATCAACTTTTTGTAATTTTGATACATTCAAGATCTAATTAGCGTCTCATCAATAGGATGCGACCCACACAGCAGCATTTTTAGGTTAGATTTGTAGGTTTACTTGTAGAGAACTAGTTGATGCTTTTATTTTGTTTTGATTGATACATCAACTAATTGCATCTAATTGTCTTTGTATAGGGGGTTTTTATTTGATGAAAATTAGTCCTGATGATGGTCTTACAGATGAATATCCACAAGACCGAAACGTCGACATAAAACATCAACTCCTCAGCCTAGTTTTTGTTACATCGAAAGGATACCACACTTCATTTATTTGTTTGGGTTCCCTCATGAAGTTATGGAGCTGATGTAATGTGATGAACGGACAATTGAATTTATATGTATCGCTTTTCATGACTTTTTATCTATTGATTTGTTTCATTTGCCATCCCCATGTAATTGTATTCTGATTTGTGTCAATACAATTTATCTTCAAACATAACCTTTCCTGTTGTGTGTCTATTCTCTTTTACATTGATTGTTATCATTGTTCTGATATAACTGCTGACTAATGCTTCAAGTAATCCTAAGGATACATTGAGTTCAATTTTGTGAATGAACTTGTTAATAACAGATATTGATTTAAGAAATTGCTTATAAAACAAATCCCTTGTAGACATCTACACTAACCACATGTGCACACATGCACGATTCAGGGGTGTAACAGGGTGTCAATGTGACACCCTGCCACCCTTGAATATGCTCCCACTATTACCAATTCGGTATTTACCGAATCGGTAATAGTGAATGGCTTCCTATTTATTCCAGGGCCATAGGAATAAATGGGAAGGTATTCCTCATTACCAAATCGGTATTACTGATTTGGTAATAAGGAATATTACCGAATCAGTAAATTTTACCTATTTTTTACCTACATCATATTTACCGATTCTTAAATACCGAATCGGTTAAATTCGGTATTTAAGAATCAGTAAATTGAGATTACCTACATCAGGCCCTAAAGGTATAATAAGGAGATAGCGATGCCTAAGATCTTATTTCATACCAATCAAGTTACTTCCTGTGTAGACTTGGCTCACCAAATGTAGAAATTGCAGGCAGAAAAGGCTTACTTTAAGGTCCAGTACCGTCTAATCTATGTTTCTTCTAAACACTAAGGGATTCAACAAACTTTATTCGGTTTTATAAATGGAAAAAACCATAAAAGTTATAGATAGGATGCTTTTATGCAGCATGCTGCTGGGGTTGTGGACAAGGAGATTGAACTGGCTATTAGACAAATATCTCGCTCACCTTTCCACCCTTCCCTAGGGGTTTCTTCTGTTGCTCCATATGCTGGTTCCCATACTGAGTCCCCTCAAGTAGGCTTGGTGGACATACCTCAAGATATGCCTCAAGACCAGGCTGGGGGTATCGTCCCCCTTACACCAGTTGTTGTCACACGGGCCGGTGCCCAGTCTCCAATTTTTAGGTCAGCCCCTGACATGACCCCTGGCAATGGGTGGGGCCCAGGAGGCGCTAAGAGGAAGCACCCCTCAGTTGGGGGCCCTTGTAAGCGCAAAAAGAACATTGGATCACAGTCATCTTCAGCAGTCCACCCAGTAGTGCCTAACCTGGATGCTATTTCATTTGACACCCTCAAAGCAGCCTTGCTGTCAGCATTTGGAACTAAATTGGACCCCATCCTACTCCGACTTTCTGCACTGGAAAGCAACCTGTCTGCATTGATAGCTACTTGCAAAGGGACCGTGTCCTTCTCTCCACAAGTATCCCTCCTACAAGGCCTACGATCTCGACCACCATTTCCAGTCCCAGTGGTAGTGGCACAGAAGCAGGAGACAGAGCAGTGTCAATCACGAAGCAGCCTAGTCATATGGTAGGAGATACAATGACACCTATTGCCCAGGACTGACCCTCAGCACCGTCCAGCCAACCAGAGGGGGGTGGGGGCACCCAGAACCCAGTACCTTTTCAGTCTCTGCAATCTCAGGGTTTCAAAGTGGGCGGATTGTGCAGTTCCGATGATAGGTGCGAAGGGCTGGAAGCCATGCCCCCGGGGACTGGAATAACTATTCTCCTAGCTTGGGCTCTATTCATCTCCTACCTGAGTCCACTCCGCTTGTTGTGGTGTTAGCTAGAGTACCATGCCTCAACCCCGGGACCATGGAATTCTTTTACCAGCTGAACAATAAGGTGGTGCACTGGCTCAATTAAAACACTGCCCCTGGGCTTAGGGTGGAAAACCAAATTCTCATGATGCGCCAGACACAGTTGGTTGGTAGCGCCAAGAAATACTGGCTGGGGGACTGCATTATCATCAATTTTAACAATCCAGTCATGCTAAGCCGAATCTTAAGCACGGTTGCACAGTCTAACTACAGGTGTTGGAACTCAGCAATCTTGACACTCCTGCTGGGATACTTCTACAGACCCAATTATTACCAACTATGGTCCCAGCGCGAGCGGCTCCAAGAGGTGGGCCATAGGGGTCGTGCAGAGGGGATTACAGTGGTAAGCACAGCAAATAGGTTTACTCCTCTGAGCTTATACGAAGATTGCGATTGACGATATGTGGGTACCTCGGACCCTGTGGCACCCGCATCCCAGGGAAATGTATCGCCTCCGGAACAGGTATCGAGTGTGAATGGAGGGTGTAAATTTCTTTCTTGGAATATCATGGGGCTGAAGAGTAAGATTGGGAACACCGAATGGTTGGCCCTTGTTAAGAGTTTTGATGTGATATGCCTCCAGGAAACATGGGCTGAAGACAATAATTAGCACCTGGATGGCTATAAAACCCTCTTTGTTCCAGCTACCCCATCCAGGTCAGGGAGAGCCAAGAGGGGGCTTATCACATTTGTTTCTCTAGCTGTCCTTGGCATCTCCGCTCCCTGTAGGAAGGAAAATGTTACTTACCAGTGTGCGTCTGTTCTTGGCATGTAGACCTGCAGAGATTCACACTCTGTGCATAGATGGCCATCTGGTGTGGGGCTCGGATGCTTGCACCTTGTTGTTGTCTCGGAAGAAGTCTTTTGTAGCCACAAGATAGGTGGCTTCTCCTTTGGACGATAGTGCGCATGGGCATCAACTCCATCCTCAGATTGTTTTTCGCCATGAAGGGAAATGATGGAGTTTGTAAGAAACAGAGATGTCCATAAGAATGTATCTAAGATAACACTGGAACAGATACAGGTTCCGAGGAGGTGGGGGGCGTGTGAATCTCTGCAGCTATACATGCCAAGAACAGATGCATACTGGTAAGTAGCATTTTCCGTTCGAGGCATATGAGTCGCAGAATTCACTAGCCCCTAGTTGGCGTGTTGAGTGCGCTCTAGGGGGAATTGTTAACATGTATTTTGCTTTCTAATAGCATATTTTTTTTTTTTTTTTTTTAAACCTTTATTTGTAAAATGCACAATACACAGCGTCTGCCTACAACCCCGCAGGGCCGGCCGCTATGACACATGGAAAAAGGAGAAAAAGGAGCTAATAGGACAGAACGCCGTTGAAGCCGTCTCTAAGTAAAGAGTATCGTGTGGAGCCGCGAACCATAGTAAGAGGATAGAAAAAGGTTTAATTTTATGATTTTGTCGAGTACAAATTATAGCAGTACAAAGAGAGTAGAGGCTAATAAATGACCAGGATAGCTATCATCATTCAAGGAACACTGAACCCCGACCCCAAAGGAAGCAAGGAAACGTAGAGAAAAAAGAAACAGAAGAAGAGAAAAAGAGAAAGAGGGCCATAGAAACAAAGAGAAAACATAAAACACATCCCATCCCCCCACCCTGCATACCAGCGGAAGGCCACGGCCCACCCCCCCCCAATAGGCATGCCTGTCGCCCCAAGAGAACCCCCAAGTGGGAAAGAGAATACAGAGAGTGAGAAGAGACATCCCACTCCCCAACTCTCAGAAGAGGTGGGAGGAGGAAAATTCAACATACTCCCGGTCCCCACCAGCCCCGTAAGCATCCCCCACCAAAAGTATCATCAGCAAAACAGTGGTTCCAAATGGAACTGCAGGTGGGAAATCATTCCCAAATCTGCGGATAAATCAGACAAAAGGCAGACCCATCCTCACCCCAGCCCGTCAATGCGTCTATAACACTAAAGAAATCACCTAGCCCTGGCCCGATCTTGGGTGGCCCCATATATCCATCCCCCGTAAGAAGTCACAACCACAGGAGAAAGGGAGACGGCAATACAACAAAGAGCCCGCCTAACCCTAGCCCGATCCCAGATGCCCCCCGGGACGAACTCCTCGTCAAATATCAATCCCCTTCACAACTAAGGGACGAGATGGAAGTAAAGAGTAGGGGAAGAGTATAACGAGAGGAGAAGCAACTCTAAACGATCCCAGCCCCTCAGCCGAAATCACGACCCCCACCCTGTTTATGACAGCAAAGAAGGGAATAGCAATGCAGAGACAGTTGGGGAAAGACAATTCGCAAAGCGTGACTTGAACAGTTGCATAAACAGTGATAGCCTCAGCTCAACCAGCCAATCAACCGATAACACAGAAGAGCAATCTAGCCCTGGCCCGATCTCGGATACGTCCCCAAATGGAGTTCCTGGAGAAAGCCCGCCCCCTCTGAGAACAAGAGACAACATGGCCGCATAAAGAAGGAGAGTAAAGTGGAAGCATAAAATGGCCGTCGAATATCACCATACAGTCCTTTGTCCTTCATGAGTTGTTTCCCTAGTCCATCCGGAAAGCGTAGCGGGTGAAGGACACGAGGGAAACTCCATCGGCAGGGCCGGAGGCTGCATGTCCAGGTCTTTAGGCAATAACAATGTTTCAGGCAGCAATGTGGCAGACCCCGGAGGCAGGGGAAACAAAATATCACAGGCGAGTCCACCGGGCGGCCGGTGTTGAGCGTAGGTAGAGGCAGAAGCAGTCAAATCACCTCTGCGGGCAAAAAGAAACATTGTATCCTCAGCAGAGTTTAATGGAGACAGTTCCAAGGGTAGCTGGTTCCCAACATCACGCTCCTGTCGTAGATCAGGCACCATTTTGTCTATGCAGTCGGTTATTACCCGGAAATCCATGTACATTTTCGAGCGAAAGTCAGACAGGGCGGCCAGGATAGATCCGTTAGAGAGTCGTAATTGTAGCCCCTCGTCATCAAACTCCGGGGGAAACGTTGGCGAGCAGTCTCCCAGCACGAGCAGGGTGTCCCAGGCAGCAGACTGGGACGGGCACTCTCTCACGTTCCCCGAGGCACCAGATAGAGCCATGTTGGTAGGGCCACGGAGTAGCCGCCGAGGCGGGTGCGGCATGAACAGGCAGCAATACAAGTCTCACTGCCAACACAAATGATTCAGGTCGGGCTCTCGAGACTGAGAACCCTACAGCTTCATGCCGTAGCACCAGGATAGGGAAGCATTCAGCCGATGCTTGCCAAACATGGCCGTGCAATCTATTCCGCTCGCACTCCGCCTCGGACAAAGACGCCGTGGAGAGCAGCTCTACACAGCGATCACGCACAGGGCACAGCTCGCATTATTCCGTGGCAGGCAGCGCAGTCAGGGTTCCGTCCCGGGGGGATGGCGCCACCTTTACGTCCTCGGTGTCGCACGGGAACCCCGGCCTTCACCAAGCCTCCCAGACTCGGAGACGGACGGCGGTTCAGCACGGGGCCAGGGCTAAAAATCTTTGCGCATCTATCTCCGGCTGCCGGGCGAGTCGAGAAGCCTGGGAACGACGCTGCAGATCAGCACAGCATAGCTGACGTTCCGCCGCCACAAACCACCAGGATAGGGATCAGGATAGTAGCGCGGAGGAAGAGAGCTGGTGGAGCCGGGAGCTTACACGTCTGCTCAAGTCGCCATCTTGGCTCCTCCCCCCTCTGATAGCATATTTGAATGCATTTTACTATCCACATGGCAATTCCAGCATTGAAAATTGGGTTGCCTTTATGAGGTGGTGAGAAAACCACAAACAGTTCTTTTGTTTTCCTAACGGGTTTAGTCCTGTCGATGTAATAAAGTAAAGCTCTTTTGACATCAAGCGTGTGAAGACCTCTTTCCGCTACAGAATCAGGGTTTTGGAAAAATACTGGTAACTCTACTGATTGATTAAGATGGAATGGAGAAATCACCTTTGGAAGAAATGTTCTAAGAACCACTTTGTTGCGATGTATTTGTAAAAATGGTTCTTGTACCGTTAAAGCCGGAATCTCACTTACTCTCCTGAGAGAGGTGATTGCGACAAGGAAAGCTACTTTCCATGTAAGGAATTGTAATTCGCATTTGTGTAAAGGCTCAAACGGGGGACCCATGAGCCTAGTAAGAACAATGTTTAGGTTCCACACTGGAGATGGTGGCAGTCCGGTTGAAATAATTCTTTTAAGGCCTTCCATGAAGGCTTTGATAGCAGGTACCCTAAACAATGACAAATGTTGCCTGTTTTGTAAGTAGGCTGCAAGAGCAGCTAGATGTGATCTGATTGATGAGTATGCAAGATTTCATCTTTGTAGATGTAGTAAATAGCAAATAATGTTCTGAATTGAAGCATCTAATGGGTCAATTTTGTTGTTATTGTAGTAAATGACAAATCTTTTCCATTTAGCTGCATAGCAAGCTCAAGTAGTCAGGCGTTTGGCTTCTTTAATAATATTCATACAGTCCGTGGGAGGTTCAGGTAACCGAACTCGAAGATTTCAGGAGCCAGATTGCTAGATTCAGTTGTGCTGGATCTGAGTGCCTTATCTCTCCATGGTTCTGCGTCAGCAGTTTAGGGGACAGATGTCGTTTTTGGTGTGGAATTATTGAAAGTTGGAGGAGTGTTGTGAACCACGGTTGCCGAGCCCATGTGGGAGCAACCAGGATCATCTTGAGAGACGGCTGTTGGAGCTTGCGTACTACTAGTGGGATGAGTGGGAGTGGCGGAAAAGCGTACGCAAATCTCCCTGACCAGTTCATCCATATTGCATTGCCCTTGGACAACGGGTTTGGGAACCTGGCAGCTAAGGTGTGGCATTTCGCGTTTGAGTGTGTGGAGAACAGATCTATGTCTGATTGGCCCCAAATTTGGAAGAAAGGTTGAAGGACTTGTGGATGAAGTTCCCATTCTTGTATTTGTTGAGTCTGACGACTTAACAGATCCGCTATCTGATTGTTTACTCCTGGAAGATGTTCTGCCAGGAGATATATGTTTTGTGTAATGGCCCACCTCCATATACTTTGCGCTAGGTGAGACATCTGCAAAGAATGTGCTCCTCCTTGCTTTTGTATGTAGTACATTGCTGTCATATTGTCCATCTGGACTAAGGCAGCCTTGTGGAGAAGATGTACTTGGAACTAGAAATATTGCCAGTGGTTCTAGGTGATTGATGTGGAGCGCTTTTAGTTGAGTGGTCCACTTGCCCTGAATTGTGTGATTTAGGAGATGGGCTCCCCAGCCGGTGAGTGATGCGTCTGTTGTTAGATCTATTTGTGAAACTGGCTCTAGGAACGGCCATCCTTTGGAAAGGTTTTGTGTGTTCCACCACTGCAGAGAGCGATGTGTTTGGCTGTCTGCCAACATCAGATCTGTAAGTTGTCCCTGAGCCTGATTCCACTGACATGCCAAACATGCTTGTAAAGGGCGCATCTGAAGTCTTGCATGAGGTACGATGAAAATGCAAGAGGCCATCACGCCTATTAGCTGCATAAACACTTGTGCTTAGAGAGAGTGTTGAGGCTGAAACTTGGTGATGAGGGTTTGCATGCTGGCTATCCTGGCTGGATTTGGGTATGCCAGAGCATTGCAAGTGTCTATTATAGCTCCTAGATACTGATGTACGTAGGAGGGTTGAAGGTGTGACTTGGTGTAGTTTAGTGTGATCCCTAAGTCGTGTAATAGCTGGATCATTTGATAAGTGTGATGAACACACTGACGTATGACTTGGCTTTTAAGAGCCAGTCGTCGAGGTATGGAAATGCTTGGATTTGTTGCCTTCTTAAGTGTGCTGCTACTACTGCAAGGCACTTTGTGAACACCCTGAGTGCTCTGGTCACCCCAAATGGAAGGACCTTGAACTGATAATGCTGGCCGTCAACTGTGAATCTTAGGTATTTCCTGTGAGCAGGGTGAATGGGAATTTGGAAGTAGGAGTCCTTGAGATCTAGTGTGGCAAGGAAGTCGCCTCTTTGAAGCAGTGGAAGGATCTGCTGAAGAGTGATCATGTGAAAATGATCTGATTGAACGTAGAAATTGAGAGGTCTAAGGTCCAGTATTGGTCTTAGAGTCCCATCTTTTTGGGGAATTAGGAAATACAGGGAGTAAACCCCTGTTCATTGATGTTGTATGGGAACTGGTTCTACTGCATGCTTTTGAAGCAGTGAAAGAACTTCTTGTTTGAGGAGTGTTAGATGTTCCCCGGACAGTGGACGCTGTTTGGGTGGTAAGTTGAGGGGAGTAGCAGAAAGTTACAGGCAGTCACCATACTGGATAATATGTCTTACCCACTTGTCCATAGTGATGGAATTCCAGACAGGTAGGAACTGTGATAGTCTCCCTCCGACCAGAGTGGAATGGGCTGGAGGGAAGTCATTGCTTACTAGCGGGGGAGGTGCGAGTGTTGTTGTTACCGCGACCTCTCCCTTTGTTGTTACTTTCCCTGTATCCACCTCTAAAATATCCCCTACTGGGAGATGTTTTTGTGGTGTTTTTGTATGAAGAGGAAATTGTGCCTGTACCAATGTTCTTGGATTATCCTCTGTAGAAGGAGCGGCGAAAGGAACCACGTGTGGATGGAGACTGTAATGCTCCCATGGATTTAGCAGTCTCCGTGTCCTTTTTAATTTTTTGGTGTCTACAGCCGGTCCAAAAAGTTGTTGCTGATTGAACACCTGGTTGAGGATAGTTGTTTGTACCTCCTGTTTGAAGCCAGAAATGTGCAACCAAGCATGTTGTCTGAGTAACATGGCAGTGTTAATGGCCCTAGAAGCGGTGTCTGCTGCATCAAGGGCACACTTGATGAGATCATTGGCCTTGGTCTTGTATTGATCTGGTAAATGTTGCAATAGGGTTTCTACTTGGTCATAGTGAGCCCTATCATACCTAGCAAGTAATGCTTGTGTGCTGGCTATCCGCCAGGTATTAGCTGCTTGAGCAGCAACTCGTTTGCGGGAAGCATATAATAATTTATACTTCTTGTCTGGAGGTGGTGCCTCACCAGAGGTCTGCGAATTAGCCCGTTTCTTAGCGTTAGCTACCACCAGGGAATCTTAAGGGAGTTGACTTTTGATGTAGGCGGGATCATTGAGAGGAGGTTTATATTTTTTGTCAATTCTCACATTGAGAATTCTAGCCCTAACAGGGTCTTTAAATATGTCAGGGGCATGTTTAATGACACCTTTTAACATTGGCAGGGTTTGTACAGTCTTTAGTGACTGCTCAAAAGTGTCTGAATGCATTGACACAACATGGTATGTAGCTGCCCTATTTACCAACTGACTAAAGCCAATATTGTCATCTGGGGGAGATGGCTTTGTTGGGTATGCCTGGGGATCAGGGAGGTCTGGAGGGTCGACCGAGTCATCATAATCGTCCCAGTCGTCCTGTGGTACGTCTGTTGGTATCAGGGTCTGTAAAAGGGTCATTGTTGCCTCCCCCATCCCCTAAACCATCATCAACCTGTAGTAATCATGAGATTGGTGTAATTATAGGAGAGTATGGAGGAGAGATAGGATTGGTAGGAAGAACAGGAGAAGTAGCACAGTTCTTTTCTTAAGAGGCACTGCAGGAATGCCTGGTGTATCCAGTTTCCTTTTCTTGTGTGGAACAGTAGACACATGTCCGGTGTTAGGGTCTATGTGGGGTGTTTTTTTATTCGGATCGATAGGATCCGGTCGAAAAAGTTATTCCTCTTCGGTAGACGCTTTCGGTGCCGATCTTTTCGGGTCCAAGCGAGTTTTGGATTTCTGCTCCGGAGCCTTGGAAGGTGTTTTTGGATCCTTCGGCTTCGATGTGGAGGCGGAAATCTTTTTCGGTTCCGAATGTGATGGTTTCGATCAGATGCCATTTCTTTCGGCACCGGGGTGGTCGATGCTGATTTCTTTCTGGGAGTAGGCTGTGCACCCGACTTCAGTGCCGATGGAGCCTGTGGGACACTAACATGCGGCTTGCTCGGTCACGAGCTGCCTGAAGGCTTGTCCTTTGTCTTTGGAGCCGAGCCCGGGGGCGGGGCTTCTGAACATTGTTTTTGGTCATGGCTGGGACCAACAGGCGAAGTCTTGACCAGGGCCTTCTTTTTTGCAGGTGGGGTTGGGATTGCGGCAGTGATACTCACTTGTTGATCGGGAGGGATGGGGTGGTCCGAGTCAGACTCGTCTGCTTCGGACACGATTTCCAGTTCCTCAGAATCTTCCTCTGGGACATCGGGCCTTCATCAAAGATGTCCACTGGTACCAGAACTGCTTGCTGCGCCATGATGTGTCGTCGGGCCCGGCAATCACGGATGGTCTTTTTGGATCTGAAGGAGGCGCAGGCATGGCAATTATTCTCGTCGTGCTCTGTCGAGAGTCCCAGATTACAGACCTTGTGGTGGTCACTGTGAGGAGTCCTTTCCATGAGCCGTAGGCCCGAATGGCGTTGATAGGCCCAGCGGCCGGTGTCGACGACCGGAATGGGATATTTGAGGAGCGTGTCGAAGGTCACGCGATCGAGAAACAATACCGTCAAATTTTATGATGGTTTGTGCTTCGAAAAGGTTTGGAGATATGGTGCCGAACCGGAGCGCAGAAGTTACATCGAACCCGATGGCAGAAAAAAACAATCTGAGGATGGAGTCGATGCCCATGCACACTATCGTCTAAGGGAGGAGTCACCTATCTCATGACTACAAAAGACTTCTTCAAAGACAACAACAAGGTGCAAGCATCCAAACCCAACACCAGATGGCGATCTATGCACAGAGTGTGAATTCTGCAGCTCATATGCCTCGAACAGTGGGTTTCTGTTACAGTAACTTGGTGCAGAACAAAGTGAAGAGTCGACATGGCACACATCCTTGTGTGTCATGCCCACAATCCACTGCCCTGGCATACATCAGTCACCCCTCTAGCTGGGTGCCCTATGCCAGTGGTGAGTGTACAGGTGCATGAGCCCTATATCCCTACAGTGCCCAAGTTTATTCCTGGGCATTTTAAGTGCAGTGCTGCCATTAAGAATATATGGTGCTGGGAGCTTGTCATTACGAACTCCAAAGCACCATTCTGGCTACACTGAAGACTGGGAAGTTTGGTATCAAACTTCTCAGCACATTACACCCACACTGATGCCAGTGTGGTATTTAATGTAAAATGCACACAGAGGGCATCTTAGAGATGCCCCCTGAAACTCGACCAACTCCTAGTGACCTGACTGAGTGGCTGCTTAGGCTGCCACCTCCAGACATGTTTCTGGATGCCTGGGTCGAGAGCTTGCTGATCTCGGGGGCCTGAAACAATGTACATCCTGGGAAGAGGTGCCAAGCCTCCTCCCCCAGGATATCCAGGGTTCACGAAGGGGAAGCTTCAAAGGCATGCCACCTTTGTGAGACTCTCCAGACCATTTGCCGCTTTCAGCAATGGGTCCCCAGTGGTTCTACCCCCCACTTTGGGCGGGAGAACCGGCGGAAAAAACAAGTGCGGAAGAGAGGTGTGCCCACCTCTGCCAACTCCACCCCTAAGGTGGGGGAGGCGAGGTGAAGCACAACCTCGAGTCCCTACCATCTTGAGGATGGGGGGACCCAGCCAGCCAGGGACAGGCTCCTGCCCTCCTCCCACTGGAGAGTGACATAATAGGGGATGTACTCACCCCAGGGAAGGGACCCATTGGTCCCTGCCCTTTACCTACCTGTAACGTCCCTAAATTTAGTATTTAGTGGCAGCCTGAACCTTCCTTCCTCAGATCCAGCAACAACAAGAAAAGAAGAGAAGAAGGATGAGAAGCCGTGCAGAGCTAACAAGAGGACGACGCCCACTGACTTGGCCCCAGCCCTACAGGCCTGTCTTCCCTTGAACCTGCTCCTGCGAAACCCCGGCCTTTCGAGCAGCCAGCACCCTCAAAAACCCCAAATGGCCGGCCTGCCTGCCTTCACTTTCAAGACTGTTTCTCCTGTGAACACCGGACGTGTTTAAACTGCAGAGTCGGGTGCCAGTCAGAAAGAGAGAATCCAGCCCACTCCACACCCGCCGAACCCGACCCAAGCTCGAGTGGAAAAACACCACAAGGAGGTCCCCCCGGCGATCCTGACCCGAGATCCGGTGACCCATGACTTGCCTCAAGCCTCCAGAAGACGTCTGTAGCCTCAATCCAGAGGGCTTCCTCTACCGTGACCGGAGCGGGTAAGAAAATCCGACGTCCAAAGGCACCCCTACATCCGACGCCCCGCGGCCTTGTGTGCCCAACCCAGCGGTGCCTAACCAACCTACAAGATCCCAACTTACCACTCAAAGTGGTGGTCGCTCCTGGAAGATCCTCATCCACAAGCCTGCAGTGTTTCTTTGTCCCGGAGAATCTCCATTGAAATCAACAGGGCACCCTACCTCAAAACAGCCCCTGCGCCCGGCCGCCCTAGTGCCGCTGAGGGTGCACCTTTGGTCCCCAACTTGCCCTGAGCTAAACCCTAGGAGCTTTGCTCCCACAATCCTGTGGTCTGCTTGCCAGCCGCCACCAAACGAAGCCCCCCTATCCTCCTTAGGATAACATTGGGCCTCAACACTCTGCACCCGGCTGTCCTAGTACAGCTGAGGGTGCAACAACAGTGCATCACTGACCCTAGGAGACCCCCTGAGTCTAACCCCAGAACATTAACTCCCACAGTCAATTACTTACCTGAGAACCGTTAACCTGATTTCCCTCCGTTGGATAACATAGACACTTTTTCTCCAAAATGTTTCGAAGTGTGGAGTTTTGAAATCTAAAAATATTTTTTTTAATTGCACAAATAACCAAAACGTGTTTACTTACCTGTTTCAAGGGAATGTCCCAGTGCTGAATCTAGTTATCCATAGCGATACAAAAGAGGATGATGGAGATGATGGACAGAGCGTTTGAGCAAATCAAACACTCATCCCCAGTCAACTGATCTGGGTTTAATCCATCACCATTCTTTAGCTCACTCCGCCACCCCAGTTCCGATATGGCCATATGCAAATCAGTCTGACCCTGTGCCTCATGGGAACAGTCCAGCCCGAACTGCCAAGCCATGTCTTCCCTGGACCGGAAACAAGAATCTTGGGACGGGTTTCGGGTTCATAGCCCTCATCAGCCAGGCTATCTTGAATCCAGTGGCAAAGTGAGCATATCCTGCCAACTTAGGGTGAACAACGCAAAACAAAAGGAGATGTTGGACGGAGCGTTTGAGCAAACCAAACACTAACCCCCGGTCAACTGATCTGGGTGTAATCCATCACCATTCTTTAGCTCACTCCGCTACCCCAGTTCAGACATGGCCATATGCAAATCAGTCTGACCCTGTGCCTCATGGGAACAGTCCAGCCCGAACTGCCAAGCCATGTCTTCCCTGGACCGGAAACAGGTATCCTGGGACCGGTTTCGGGTTCATAACCCTCATCAGCCAGGCTATCTTGAATCAAGTGGCAAAGTGAGCAAGGGACTCATGTCCGAGCATACCCTGCCAACTTAGGGCGAACAAAGCGATACAAAAGGGGATGATGGACGGAATCTAGGTATCCAGCACTGAGTTAGAAAAGTAACACGAAAAGTAACTTACCTGCAATTTATTGTAGAAGCCCATTCATTTCAATGTACTGCTCCAAAAAGTTTCCAAGTGTGGAGTTTTGAAAACTGGAAATATTCTTTAAAAATCATGCGATTAACCAAAACGTAATTACTTAGCTGTTTCTGTGCCAGTGCTGAATCTAGGTATCCAGCACTGAGTTAGAAAAGTAAAGCAAAAAGTAACTTACCTGCAATGTAGTGAAAAAGCCTATTCATTTCAATGTACTGTATTTGCTAAGTGTTGCATACTACTTCTCCCCTGTAAATCAAACAAAGTACAATTTCTACTGCATACTTGAACTTTGTTCATACAAGTAAATGATTACCGCAAAGTATTTTTATGCTTACCTGTGCCAGGCTTGCTTGGTTCTAGAAATAAAACAACAGTATATTTTTCATGCAAAAACAATTGGCCTAGAGTTCAGTTCTTGAGTGTGTGAATTCATTTGCTGACTGAGTGTGTACATCAATTGCTTAACACTGTCCTCTTATACTGCCTTACTGCTCGACCAAGCTACAACTTCAGAGAGTAAGGTTCTATCTAACTTTAACCTCTGCCGACCTCTGGAGACCCTTGGACTCTATACACACTGTACCTCACTTTGGTGCAGTATACAGAGCCAGTTTCTTACAATACCTCACAGTATGTCTCTCTCAATTTACATGTGATGTTGTTGCCCAGTGGAAGGAGCAAGCTGCTCTGTTAACTTCTTCAACGCTGGAGAGACACACCCGGATGAGGGAAATATAACTCTGCTGGGGCCTGTACTTCAGCATAGCATCTTGAAAGGTCAAAGTTATCACTACATTTTTTAACAGGGGATTTTAACACCCATGTGTAGGGACATCATGCAAGGAGGAGTGGAAGCTATGGGCTGTGCACGACAAGCAGGCTTACACATGGAACATACTCCCAAGGGTGTTGAGCTTAACTCCATTTTACTTGAAATTGATCTAACATCTGTAATAATAAGCTGCCTCCGGGGAAAACAGACATTACTCCCACCTTTATTGGGAGAGGGTGTGAGGCCGTTATTGATTTCACCTTTGTATATACCCCCTTTTACTCTCTGGTTACCGATTTTTCTGTGCAGGCGAGTGAATGCAGTGACCACAACCCCATTTGTGTCTCAACAGGCTGACCCAAACACTCAGACACACCAAGTTGGGCGGGGGCTCGTGTCCCCCTTAAAGAGGTGGAAGCGGGAAGGAGTGTAAAGTGGGGGTGTATTGTCCCAGAGCTACCCCACGAGTCCCTTTTAATTCGGTGTCGCAGCGAGTTTGCCACCTGTCTCGACGATGAGGCAAGTGCTCCGGACATCATAGGTGCATTTGGATCCATGTCTACTGTCATAAGGAAGTTTCTACGGGGCCCGTTAGCAACCAGGTCCATGATGGTTTGACTCGGCGTGCTCCCAGGCTTCCAGGAACCTGAGTCAGACCTTGGGTGATAAGCCCCGAGACCAGGTGGTGGTCAAAAGACTAAGAAGAGCATATAAGGCTGCTCTAGCAACTCGCGAGTCTATCCTGAAGGAGGAGGCCTGGATCAATTTAGTGGAGGCTAGTACACTGCGTAATAGCTCAAAGTTCTGAGGCATTATTAACAGCCCATTTCAATCTGAAAATAATGCTAATTTAGTGGATGCTCAAATCACAGAGGACGATTGGGTACATAATTTTGCTCCAGATGGGATCCCACCAGATCTCTTCATCGCCCACTTAAAAACCTGGGTGCCTGTCCTCACAGCTGTCATCAATACTGCAGTCCAGGAGTTTCCGCACAGATTCTTGGGCTCAATCGATTTTAGTCCTGGCATTTAAAAAGGGATAGCGGGACAGTAACTATTGCTATAGGCCCATTTCTCTGCTGGACTCTGTGGTGAAGGTGGTGGGCCGCATGGTACTTGACACACTTGTATCATGGGTTGATGAAAACAACTTTTTATCCGATATCCAAAACGGCATTCGCCCAGGTCGTTTCACTGTGGAACAGTGTTTAAACCTGTACATGGTTCTGAACAAATACACTGTGACTCGTTCCAGCCCCATATACCTAGCCTTCATGGACCGGTCCTCAGCATTCAACTGGGTTAATGGGTCCAAGCTGTGGCAGTTTATGTCTTCCATTGGCATTGACAGTAACATCGTTTTATTCACCTTGATTAAACTGCGGTTGTCCACTATTCAAAGGACCTGAAAGCGTCCAGTCAGCTTGACATCAAGAGAGGGGTGCATCAGGGGTGCATTTTAGCATCTATATATTCATTCCTTAGAGAAGGCCATTTTGGCCACAAATGCGGATTGTGCTAAGGTAGGCAACCATAGCCTGCCTGTCCTCCTATACGCGGACAACGCAGTCCTCTTTGCAAGGACAGCTAGGGGCCTAAAACTTCTGAATTCTTTTGCCCTTTTTATGGAGAACTTGGACCTGTTGTTTCATCATGCCAAGTCGTTCATGCAGGTGGGACCTTGTAAAGCTAAGCAGTTCACTTTTAAACTCTGACTTTCATCAATACCGAAGAGCAATGTTTTCCCCTATTTGGGAGTTGTGTTTGACGATTCCTTGTGTTGGTGCCCTTTGCTTACTTGGAAGAAAGGCGATCTAGTTAAAGCTTTTGCAGCTGTTTTTTACTTTGCCAGCAGAGGGGAAGGGAAGCCAATAGGGGCACTGTTGAAGACATATGAAGACAAATATAGCTCAAAGGTTAATTATGGGAGTGAGATTTTGGGCCACATTGGGGTAGGAGCAGTGCAAAGTGCTGAAAACTCTTACCTGCGAAGGGCATTTTCTATCCCACAAAGCACTTCGTTTTATGTTGTGCACAAAGAGTTGGGAATGCCTTTCCTCTCAGATGTACTGGCTTTCCGGCCCCTGGCTTTGTGTCCTAATATTTAGGCAAAGCAAGAAAATACACTCAGCAGGCATCCTACGGGAATGCCTTTCACTTGACCATGTCTCAAGCATCCGATGGCTCCAGTTTATAAGAGTTGGCCTCTCCAGGGTAGGTAGGAACTCTATTCGCTAACCTGAGCGCAGATGTAAGAGTGACTTTTCTCTGGTCAAAGAGTGTTTTTTAGGAATGAGTCACTGTGATAGAGAGGGAAATGAGCTCTATAAGCCTAGTGTGCGTATGTACATCGTGTTAAAAACCGTACCAACCAGCGAACCTTATCTTCTAAGGCTTAAAAGCACCCGTAATCATTTTGAATGACCCGGTTTCGGCTCAACCTCTTCCATTACCTCATGGCACACCCTCTAGGCTCCCACAGAGGCCTGTGCCTCATGCCCTGTGGCTGCAACAGTGAGTCTCCTCAGGACATGATGCACTTTATAATGTTTTGTAGTTTTTATGTTGTCCCTAAAAAGTTATTTATTATTCCCATTCTCAAAAAAACAGGTTTTAGGAGGGTGAGACCACTTCTTATCTTTTTACAACTCCTCTCTAAAGACACTATTTTGCATACGCTTTACTTTTTACGGTTCGCTGTTAGACTCAGGTCAAGCTGCAATTAACTTCTGCTCTGTAATTCATGAATTTTTATCTTGTGTTTTGATTAACTTGGACATATTATATTTGTCAATCTGTAACTTGGAAAATGTTTTATCATTTTATGTATGACTTTTATGGTTTTCTTTTATAAAACCAAATAAAGTTTGTTGCTAATAATCACTAGGGAAATCATTTACAGTACAGGATAGCATAGTATCCCTCACAATAACTCCAGGAGTCACATTCCACAAAATGTACATGCGTTGTTTCCCCTACTTCCAACTTTACATGTCTCCCCAATCACCTGCCCAAACCTCTCCCTGCTGATGCCAATGTGGTACTCCGTCAACCCGCAGCCATTTTTTGGCCCCTTTGAAAGTGCCCATACAATAAAAATGCTGTAGTTGTAAATACATATCAACTACCATTTGTTGTGTTTGGAACATTTTATTGAATAATAAAACCTAATAAACATAAGCTGATTATTAAAGTAAAACAGAACATCAGTTGCCCTACACATAAGAGACAGAGTTGTACATAAAAATCAACATACTGTTGCACAGCAAAGTTATGTAGAGCACAATTCTTAATTTCGGGCAATCTTTAAAGTTTAACAATAGAAACATTAATAAAGAACAGGAAAGGAGAGAACGAAGGTGGGATACAGTAGTTTCATTAATGTAATGCTTCCTACATATAGAAAAACTAATACTAATTATTTTCCTTAAGCAATAAAGTCCTCACATTAAAATACTAAGAGAAATATATTGAACAATGAACATTTCATGTGTAATTAGAATTCAATTTGAATATTTTAACCTCCTCGGCATTATTTGACTCATGATTACAACTTGAATGCTTTCGGGAAAGGAACCGCCTCATGGGGTTCAAAATCACATCTTTTCCAACAATAGGATTAAAGTGATAAACTTGAATTTCAATTCAATTTATTGATTTAGGCCTTTTTGGAATCAACAATTTTAAATATATACAAAATCTATACACTTTTGTAAAATGGTCACCTAAACTTGAATTCAATCCACCTTTTGATTAAACGCTTCCCATTCCAGCAAGCATCACAGGACCACTTGTTGTTATCTTCCCAATTAGTGATAATGTTTCAGATGGCAAAAACAATAGATATGTTTAGTATTTTACTTCCGAAAGCAAAAACATGCCATTTCTGAATCATGGTGCACAATAAAATGTAGGAACAGAAGGGCATCTGTAGGTATAGCATTCATTGAGGTTTGACCAGGCTTGAAACTAGAATTCCTGAACTTTTGGACATTTAAATGTCACATTTTAAAAGAATTCAAACAGACCCACGATGAGCTCCATGAAAAATTGAAGATGAGTGAATTGTACTTAGACAACATGTGCTGATAAGCAATCTATTGATGTTTAATACAGTGGTCAGGCAATGCTTGTGGATCTAATCTATTCAGATTTTAACTCCATAGTTTGTTCAATAAATTGACTATGCATAATACTTGAAGGTAAATCTCTCAAATCCTTTCTATTACTGTTTTATTTGCGATAACACTAATAGAGATCAATGATAAATAGATTTTAAAAGCCATGGGTGGAATTGATCCTTGGTCTAAATCTAGATTATTGTCTGCAACAGAAACCAGTGCAAACAGATCACATATAAAAGCATTGAATATGTTTATTATAGTGGTTTAGAGTAAACATAGATGACACACATTGTTCCTGAAACTCAGAAATTGATTACATCCTATTTTATGTCCAGAGACCGGTTTAGATGCTTTCCTGTTTAAGTGACAACATTTGCAAATATATTGAACAAAACATTAAAGCTGGATGTCAGAAATTCTGTCTTTAAGCGTTGTGTAAGAGTCATGTGTGATGGTTTTTATTTGATCTGAAGTAACACTAACACTAAATAGGTACGTGCACCGGTTATCATTCAACTAACATTATTAGCAAACTTAATTTGGAGGGAATTGAGAAAAATTTACCCTTGTACCAAGGGTTTTATTGTTCAAAAATCCACTGGTTCGGTAATTCACGAAGTTTGCAAATGCTAACCCCCTTTTTGAAATGTACTAAGCCCATTTAACAATTAAGAATTTGGAAGGGGAATGTTAATAGTGTCCCTTCTCAATACTTAATACATCCTTAAGGTATGTATTAAGCTTTGAAACCATACGTGGGCTGATAAACAGTAACAGGAGGTAGTAACCCAGGGGGACATTTGTGAATCTGAAAGTAAAATGGAGTGCATTAAAAATGCCTTGATTTAAAAGCAATCACAGACAGAGTAGTGTGCTGACTCCACCAGCAACCACTTTTACCAAATGGATTATTAATACATGAACCTCAGTATTTCCTATATATTGCTGAAATGTAGTCTCTAATATTTTTGTCATGTGGTGTAAATATTTGTTTCTAATATTTTATTTCCTATGCAATATTGTCAGGAAATGTACCTATTCTTTTTGTCAAACATATTGAAATATCTTTATCACAATTTTTGGGGCATTCTAAAAAGTGTTTTCACTCTCTAACTTAAAGCTTCCTCAGAAAAATACTGACGCGCAGTCCTGCTTTCTCCTAGATCATTTAGCTTTCTCACTAAACCAAGCACAATATTGATTTGAGAGAGGTGGTTATTGTAGTCATACGCACTGGGGTTAGTTTAGAAAAGACAAATATAGAACTTCCTTTATCTTTAGAAATAATACTTGCAAAAGTTTATGTCCAATAATTTCAGATAATTTACTGATAAAGATATCAGATAAAGATCCCCTAATTTCTTATACCTTGTGGTATCAAAAATAAAAAATTAATTTCTACCACAATCAAGAAACCCTTGAGTCTATGAGGATTACTGTTGCAAATGAAGACCTAGCTAAGATGAAATATCCCTTTAAAGTGAAGATTTCCTTCACCCACCATAGTAGGCATGCTTCCTCATTCGGAATCTCCTCCCACCGTTATAACTAGTCACAGTACAGGGTACAGCCCCCTCACTGAGACGGAGGAGTTCAGGCATGTTTTGTTATAGAGAAAGGTATACTAAATACCACAAAAATTAGCTCAGGGTAGTGGGGGCAGCCGAGTGAAAGTTAATAAGAGGTCAACATGTTTCAGCCTATTAACCCTCCAAGGAGGTGTTTGCGGTTTTCTTCAGGACCTAATCAAAAGTGCTGCTGCTCATTGTCAATAACAAGCATTAGCATAGCCAATAGGCTCACCTTTGGGACCTTATAAGTGTTTAGCCATGCAGATCCAGTAGCAATGTGAAAGAATTTCTCTTAAAAAAGAAGACTATAAACTAACGAAGCTAGACGTGACTTTATAACTGGTTAATCTAATGCTTCTGGAGGTTTAGTAAATGTATAGAAGTCCTGTTTTCTATGGCGTGTCATATAAAATTGATGCTCTAAATTTTGGTAAGACTACACAATGTCATAAAAATTCAAAACTGCTTTTATATCATTTTACTTTTGAAAGCTTGAAGTGAAAGTGAATTCTAAATGTCATTTGCTTATGAGTAGGCGCTAATGACTATTTCCGGATGAAAATGTAGTTAGCATTTTTTTGTATAAGATGCGTTAGAAGTATGGGTAGGGAAAATGGCTATTTTGGCCAAAGGCTCCCCTTTCTTTATGCATGCTAGTTTTAATTTGTACACAGAATCACAATTTTTTTATGTGGTACACTCTAGTGTTAGATGAATCTGTTTTACACTTTTGATAAGCAAGAGATGAGGATGAACAGTTTTTTCGTCCCTGGTTTTAAATGGATTCAGGTTGGTTGACTGCCTCAGAAATAGTTGTTTCCCGCATGCTTCTTTCATGTGACTTAAATCCCTTCAGTCGAAGAGGCGGCTGCAGCTTGCAGATATGGCCAGAGAAGTACTTGGCTGGTTCAGTTCACCAGTGGGGCTAGAATAGAAGCTGTTAAGGGCAGGGGATTAGCTACCCATTGGTGCAGCAGGTGCAGTGGCACCAGGTCCCAGACGCCTTAAAGGCCCACTAAACCCTGATAACTGCAGTTTGTCACAGTTCAAACAAAGGCATGAGGGGCCCACAGAACAATTATTGCTGTTTTCCACAGTCCAAACAGAGGGCAGGTGTCACATTTCCTTTCTTGCCTTAGGGCCCAGGGCACACTGGCTAGGCCACTGGTTAAGGATGCATTGGGGAAGAGGTGGGGAGACAGGTGGATATTTAAACAGCTCGACAATGACTTCATGCCTGGGTATTAAAGTATTCATTGCAATTAAGGGCTGAAGCAGGAATAGATCTCATAATATCGGGAGGCCTACTTACAAATGCAACTCGATAAGCGGCTGCCTTTTAACATCTCACTTATCACCTCTCCTAATTTTCAGTTTTATTTTAGATGCAGACTTAAATTGTGACCTATGAATATGTTTATCTATCTTTAGGTTCCAAATGGTCCATCTTTTCCATATGCAAGTATCAGACAGGTCGGGAACACCCAATGGCATTGAACTTCATAAAGCCACATTAATCACTGGTCTTGAAATGCAAGTGGCAGCATTAGGCACACAGGGGTGTAATCTACGTAATCTCATTATGTACCTTAGTATACAAGTAGTACCACATTCTTTGTATACCTGAATTAAAAGGCACACAAAATAGTACCGTATTTCAAGGCCCAGTTCAGAATTACAGGGAAGGTGCACTGTCCCAGACTACACAACGGTGCAGTCTTCAGTGGGTGCTGTCATGTCACACAGGGGAAGTACACCAGATTATGCTGGAAAAAGCATGTGGTGCCCCAACGTAGGTACAGTTGTAAACCACCAGTCTGTAAAGTAAAGCGTCTGGCAGCTATTAAACGAGGTGGCATGTTTCCCCTGCAGTTGGTTGGGGTCTGTCACCATCCTGTCAGGTGGTGGTATACAATCAGTGCGCCTCCTAACTGCTTGTTTGCCCTTTCGCCCGTGTCAATAATACAGTGCAGTCGCAAGACAAAAGGTATTACCACATTTGAATGTGGTCATGCCCAATACAAAGGAAAGCATGCCCGCTGAGAATCTCTCCTACGTGATCCAAGCTACATAAAGGGCTATGGAAGTGTCTGCAGCCTCTTCTGTAGAACAAAAGCCAAAATGCCCATGGGACGCAGAAAGAGGGTGCACTCTGATGCTTCATCATGTATGAAGCCTTTGGCGTTCGTCTGTACTAAGCTAGTGATAGAGTAAAATGAGTGTTTATTGCCCTCTATGTCACTCTACTTCCAAGCACCTACTACAGCTTGTACATTGGTTACTGTAATCTGTTCACCTACATTATGCTTAATATAAATAGTGCACAATTTCGGCGTTTGTGTCTGCCTACAATGTGGACATGATACAAACAACAGTACCTACTGTAGTGTAGTTCCTATATTCCCAATAGGCTCTGCGCACAGGAATAACATAAACAATAGTTTAGACGTAGGACTGAAGTCAACTAGGTCACTATTGAATATGTTAGACTTGATTGTGAATGCCAGCTAGCTCAGAGGTCACTAGAAACTTTCTCGAATTCACAAGAAGGGATTAGTTTCTGACAACCGCATAAACATGACAACTTTGTTCCCCAAGAATAAGAAATATATCTCTAGAGTCGCAGAAACAATACATTGCGATTTCACTCAGTCAATTGTGCATGCTTCGTTTCACCAGGATTTGCAGGTTTCTAAGCCATAAGATACATAAAAAGGATAAAATACATACAATGATAAATAACGACTAAAAGTACTCAACTGGTGCTTCTAAAATACGCCTACCCAGGTGTACCTAACCTAAGTCTAGTACGAGGGAAGAAGTAAGTGAGGTATAGCTTAAATTCAGTATTTTTTGCCAAGAATCTATCCAAAATTTCTCTAAGGGTCTAATGAGCTCCATACCTTGGTTTTAGAATGAAGGAGGTCTCAGGACTCAATCTCCCAGTAACCCGCAAGGGTAGCAGGGAAACACTGGAGCTGGATTTCTCGGCAGGAGAAAAGACAGCGTCTTTCTCAGTGCATCAGCTGGAAGGTCGGCTTCCTTCGTCACTCGCTACAGCAGGGTATCGGGAAAGCAGTTAGTCGATCAGCTCCAAACCACCGTGTGTTTGCTAGGGCAGATGTGGGTATATTTATACCTGGAAGGTGCAGAGTTCGACGTAAGATTGGACATAATAACCTCACTAAGAACTCGCAGTTCTTTGAAAACTCCATGAGTTCTTGGACAAATCAATACTTAAGCAGGGGGAAGTCCCGGACTGCTGAAGTTTAGTTTCTCCAAGAATTCGTTGTGGATTCTAGGAACTTGTGGAAGTAGCCATGTCGTATTTGGACTGCATTGGCTATGTCTAAATATGGTTATGATTCTTATGCCTATATAAGGATATAATAAGTTATATCTATATAAGGGCATGAATCGGGAAAATTACACTAGGGTCCTAGATTCGTCTACAACACTACTAGGTGGATGTTACAATTCAACAAGAGTCTAAAATACTTCAGCACAACTGACTTTGCATCAATATTACGGGGCATCAGTCTTGATGGCAAGCCAACTTTGTATACATTATTATCAGAGACTATACTTGCCACTTGGATACAACTTTACAAGAGAATTTCATAAATTTTCATACAGTTGTATTTATATAATAAAACAACCTACCCACAATAATTCATCTATCTATTCATCTTTTTGGGTTCTGGAGTAGCATGCTACTCGCTGAAAAGCGCTTCAACACTTCATCAGGGGTAGCAAGCGCTATATAAATGCAAAACCTTCCCTCATCTATCCGTCCAGTCTCTTTTTCAACCTAACTAACAGACCAACATGTCCATCTCTCAAATACATTTTATATTTCCCTACACTAATTCACCACTAATCATTTTGGGATCCTGGAGTAGCGTGCCACTCGCCGAAAAAGCGGTTCAAATTGACCCTAACGCACTCTGCTGCTCGCAGAACTCAGCATTGAGCGGTTGAGTTTTTTTGACACTTTGCCGAGTTCTTCATTGAGAAACACCGCCTAGACCTATTCTTAGCATGAAAATCTAGATTTCAGTCATATGTTAAGAAACAAGTGTGAGTAGAAACCTTTTGGGTGGAGAAAATTTAAGACATTAATATTGTGAATTTTTTGTTAATTAGTTGATGTTTGCAAGTACTAACACTTCTCTGTGTCAAGTAAAGACCTTGAGAGTTTTGTAACTTTCAGATACTCAAATTGTGGATTTTGTTGCAATTAAAACATTTTCAAGGCCTGAAATTTCTTTGGAGGTTGCATGCGGGCAGCCTAAGTTATCCTGCAAGAATTTCTTGATTAATCCTATTGCAACTGCAATAAGTGTTTTCTCATGTAAAGTCAGGTTGTTAGAAGATTTTCTGCAACTTAAGATACACCTTACTTTTTACCTGGTGCGGGTGCATTTCTCATGTTTAGTGAGATCTCCTTTCTGAGTATAATGTTTCTGGCTTTCCCCTCCTGTATAAGGCTTTAATCCAGTGTGAATTCTCTCATGTGAAGTGACATTGTATTCAAGACTAAACCTTATCTGACATTCAGAACACACCCGTGTGAGTTTGCTCATGACAAGTGAGACGTAATTTGTGACCAAAACTTTGCTTGCATTTCGAGCACTCATAAGGTTTTTCCCCAGAGTGGGATCTCTCATGAAGCATAACTGTCTTTCAGATTCAAGCTTTTATGGCATAAGGATTTTCTTCAGTGTGGAGTTTCTCATGGTGAGATAGCGTTTTTCTCTGCAGCTTTTCTGGCATTCAGAGCACTCATAAGGTTTTCATCAGTATGGAGTAGATTATGGTTAGTGAGGCTGTGCCTATCAAAAAATAGGAATTTCTGTCATTCACAGCATAGGTAATGTTTTTTCCCTGTGTGCGTCTGCTCATGTAGGTGAGATTGCATTTAAAATGGATGCTTTTCTGGCACTTGGAGCACTGAAGTATTTTTGATGGTGTGTTTTCTTATGATGCATGTAACCATCACTACCTCTGAATCTTTTCTGAGATTTAGAGCACTGGTGTTTTTCCCCCAGTGTGGATTCTCAAATGTACAGTGAGATCAGATTTACAGCTGAAACATTTTTGGCATTCAGAGCACTGATAAGGTTTTTCCCCAGTGTGCGTTCTTATATGGTGAGTGAGATTGATTTTTTCACTGAAACATTTGTGGCATTCAATGCAATAAGGTTTTTCCCCAATGTGGGTTCTTGTATGCCGAGTGAGTATTCTTTTTTCATTGAAACATTTCTGATATTCAGAGCATGGATAAGGTTTTTCCCCAGTGTGGGTCCTTGTATGTGTAGTGAGTATTCTTTTTTCACTGAAACATTTCTGGCATTCAGAGCACTCATAAGGTTTTTTCCCCAGTGTGGGTCCTTGTATGTGTAGTGAGCATTCTTTTTTCACTGAAACATTTCTGGCATTCAGAGCACTGATAAGGTTTCTTCCCCAGAGTGGAATCTCACATTTCAGTCAGGTCAGTATAGCTCTAAGCTGGCGCTGTACGCGGACGACTTGATTTTATATACGGGTGATCCAGGTACAGCTATTCCTCGGATCGAGGAACTGACAGCAGAGTTTCGGGCATTATCAGGATACAAGGTGAACAGATCCAAGACTGAGGTCATGTGTTGGAACGTAGATCAATGGTATGGCACTGAGAGTCGGGAGTTTAGATATCTGGGAATATATATTGTGAGGGAATTGGATCGAATTCCTAAGTTAAATCTGGACAGAACAACTAGGGAAATGGACCATTTGTTTAGCAGATGGAAGAACCTCCCATTGTCAATCTATGGGAAAGTGAATCTAGTGAAAATGGTCATTCTCCCCAAGCTCTCCTACCTGTTTTCCACAATACCGCTAACATTCCCTAAGAAAGACATAAATAAGATACAGAGCAAAATAGGTTGTTTTCTGTGGGGGGACAAAGGGATGCGCCTGACCTGGAAGAAACTCAGAAGAAGGTTATTAAAAGGTGGGTAAGCTCTCCCCGATATTAGTCTATATGTAGTGGCATTCCAGTTTAAGAGCCTACGCATGCTACTTACTAAGCCAGGCGACTCATCCTGGGGCAGATTGCTGGAAGAGATGGTGAGAGCAGAAGGGGGAAGCGATGCCTTTATGTATAAATTTGGATCTCCTAGATTCTTCAAGTGGGTTTGTTTGAAGATACTAAAAACTGCCCTAGAAACATGGTACAGGGTAAGGGTAAGCAGTGGGATTGGGTACTATTCAGACTCAGCTCCAGTTTGGGATTCACCTGGTACCCCTGACTGCTTGAACGATGCCTTGGCATACCTATAAAAAGGGCTGGGATTACGAAATGGAGAGAGTTAATGGATGAGGAAGGGATATACCCATGGGTGTACTTGAGGGCAAAGGTAGGGACAGATTTATCAAGATTTAAATATCTTCAATTGCTGTCTTGGCATACAGCGGAACGTGAGGAGATAAAAAGTAATGAGGAAATAGAAAGGCTAAGTCAATCCTTCACACCTGTTATAAAAGAAATCTCGGTATGGTATCAACATCTACTAATGGGATAGCTTCGGAAGAGGGGGTTTGGAACAATTTCTCCATGGCACCACTGGCAGAGGGCATGCTTGAACCATCCTTGAAGACACTATACAAACATATAAAGCCTGCCTGTCTGAAAAAGAACCATTTTTTCGTGGTCAATAGGCTTTACTACACTCATTATAAAATCAGGAAATTCGCCCCCTCACCGCCACCAAAATGCCCAAGATGTCAGGAATTGCAGGCAGATGACATCCACATGTTTTTTGAATGTTTTTGAAACATTTCTGACATTCAGAGCATGGATGGATAAGGTTTTTCCCCAGTGTGGGTTAGTGTATGTCGAGAAAGACTTCTTTTGTCACTGAAACATTTCTGGCATTCAGAGCACCTCTAAGGTTTTTCCCCAGTGTGGGTTTTTATATGCAGTGTGAGATGTCTTTTTTCACTGAAACATTTGTGGCATTCAATGCACTGATAAGGTTTTTCCCCAGTGTGGATTCTTATGTGCCGTGTGAGACTACTTTTTAAACTGAAACATTTCTGGCATTCAGAGCACTGATAAGGTTTTTCCCCAGTGTGGGTTTTTATATGCAGTGTGAGATGTCTTTTTTCACTGAAACATTTGTGGCATTCAATGCACTGATAAGGTTTTTCCCCAGTGTGGATTCTTATGTGCCGTGTGAGACTACTTTTTAAACTGAAACATTTCTGGCATTCAGAGCACTGATAAGGTTGTCCCACAGAATGGGTCACTGCATGATTAGAAAGACTTTGTTTATTACAAAACCTTTTCTGGCATTCAGAGCACTGATAAGGTTTTTCCCCAGTGTGGAATCTCACATGTGCAGTTAGAAGTGATTTACTGTTGAAATGTTTTGGGCACTCAGAGCACTGATAAGGGTTTTCCCCAGTGTGGATTCTTATGTGCTGTGTGAGACTATATTTTAAACTGAAACATTTCTGGCATTCAGAGCACTGATAAGGTTTTTCCCCAGTGTGGGTTCTTACATGCACCGTGAGATTGCGTTTTTCATTGAAACATTTCTGGCATTCAGAGCACTGATAAGGTTGTTCCACAAAATGGGTCACTGCATGATTAGAAAGACTTTGTTTGTTACAAAACCTTTTCTGGCATTTAGAGCACTGATATGGTTTTTCCCCCGTGTGGATTCTTTTATGTTTAGTGAGTCTGATTTTTACACTGAAACATTTCTGGCATTCAGAGCACTGAAAAGGTTTCTCCCCAGTGTGTGTTCTTATATGATGAGTGAGACTGTTTTTGTCAATGAAACATTTCTGGCATTCCGGGCACTGATAAGGTTTCTCTCCAGTGTGGGTTCTTCTATGCCGAGCGAGATCAGGTTGGGTATTGAAACATTTCTGGCAATCCGTGCACTGATAAGGTTTTTCTCCAGTGTGGGTCCTTATATGTATAATAAGTCCTATTTTTCTAATGAAATATTTCTGACATTCAGGGCACTGGTAAGGTTTTTCCCCAGTGTGGGTTAATACATGTAGAGAAAGACTTTGTTTTTTACAAAACCTTTTCTGGCATTCAGAGCACTGATAAGGTTTTTCCCCAGTGTGGGTCCTTGTATGTACAGTAAGGTCTCTTTTTTTACTGAAATATTTCTGGCATTCAGAGCACTGGTAAGGTTTTTCCCCAGTGTGGCTTAATACATGTAGAGAAAGACTTTGTTTTTTACAAAACCTTTTCTGGCATTCAGAGCACTGATAAGGTTTTTCCCCAGTGTGGGTCCTTGTATGTACAGTAAGGTCTCTTTTTTCACTGAAATATTTCTGGCATTCAGAGCACTGGTAAGGTTTTTCCACAGAGTGGGTTATTACATGTCGAGAAAGACTTTGTTTGTTATAAAACCTTTCTTGGCATTCAGAGCACTGATAAGGTTTGTCCCCAGTGTGGGTTATTGCATGTCGAGAAAGACTTTCTTTGTTACCAAACCTTTCCTGGCATTCAGAGCACTGAAAAGGCTTATCCCCAGTGTGGGTTCTTCTATGCTGAGTGAGACTGGATTTTTGACTGAAACATTTCTGGCATTCAGAGCACTGGTAAGGTTTTTCGCCAGAGTGGGTTATTACATGTCGAGAAAGACGTTGTTTGTTATAAAACCTTTCCTGGCATTCAGAGCACTGATAAGGTTTTTCCCCAGTGTGGATTCTTATATGTTCAGTGAGATAATATTTACTGCTGAAACTTTTTTGGCATTCAGAGCACTGATAAGGGTTTTCCTCAGAGTGGGTTAATGCATGTCGATAAAGTTGCGATTTGAAACTAAACCTTTTCTGGCATTCAGAGCACTGATAAGGTTTTTCCCCAGTGTGGATTCTCATATGCGTAGTGAGATTAGATTTACTGCTGAAACTTTTTTGGCACTCTGAGCACTGAGAGAGGATTTTCCCAGTGTGCATTCTCTCAAATTCAGTGAGATGAGATTTATGGCTGAATCTTTTTTGGCACAGGTAACTTTTTCCCCAACTTGGGTTATTTTGCTTTGATTGAGGCGGGTTTGAACACTGAAATTGTTCTCACAGCCCGTGTTTTTAAAATGTGTATTACTAGAGTTAATATCTCTACATTTAGTTTTCTCTTGCTTATATGCCACGGTAAGAGTGAACCTGATTTTAGAGTCGGGCTTGTTTAGATAATGTTCAGCATTTATCTCTAAAAGATATTGTGTGTAATCTTCTTAACACTTGAATTGAGCAAAATATGTCTGGATGCAGCCCTGTAACACCGGTCGAAATGTTTGTAGCAGATAACAGTCTTTTGGTTATAGCCTATCCGGCAGCAACTTATTTTGTGACTGAAGTTTTTCTCAAATCTATTTGTATAGGTTCTTAGCAATGCAGTGATAAGGTGTTAGTCTGATATTTAATGATTAAACTGAGAAGTACCTTTTTGCACTGGCATAATGGCAGTAACTGAGAACATTAGAACATGCACAGTAATATTGTGGCTCATCAGTCGCAGAACATCAGTTCCTTTTACCCGTTCTGTGTTTGGTGTAAGGTTAAGGATTGTAGTTCTGAAGACAAGGATTTATTTACATTAGCTAGCGCAACGGTGCTCATTTAATCCATTTTGATATTTAACAGTTTTAAATATCACTCCTGCACAACAGATAAGGTTGAGGTGATTTACATAGAATTACAGAACAGTACACAATTAAAAGGAAACAATCTGAGATGGTCATGAACAACACAATAAAGTGGTGAATTTTTAAGGTTTTCGCCAGAGTGAGCAGAGTGAGTCGAGGTGTTATATCCCGAGGCAGATAGTCTCAAACTTGCGTAACTGGTTAAAAACAGTTGTTGAACAAAGGTGATTTTCCAATCTTTTGGTTGTTAGCGTGTCAGCTTCGGAGTCTTCTTTCAGTGTCTTTTTTTTGATGGTTTGCAGAAGAAACCTTTTGTTATATCTTTCTTTTATGCAGTGTGTGCTCCTCTCTTGAATTACATGATGCTTTAGATCATGCGTGCTTTAGATGAACGTTATTCTGTCATGCTGAGGCAATTGTCTTTCTGGTAATATTTCAGATGAGGACGTTGTGATTGGTCTTTCTGGCACTATTTCCGATGCTGTGTGGACAGATATGCCTTTGCTCTGGGTTAATGAAATGCAAAATTAGAGACTTCACTTACAGGTATAGTACTTTCCTCAGCTCCCACTTCCTCGCCACACCTAGATTTTGGAAATTGTTTAAACTTAGAATGCTGGATGTCCTTCAGTTTTTCAAAATAATCCTTCTTATGGCACTAACATTCAGTTGGCTGGTGCTAAATCTTGCTTTCTTCGTCCGTAATTTCAATCACCTATAGTATTAAAATTAAATAGTTAATACATGTAAATATCCCCAAAAATAATTTACAAGCCATATCAAAGCAGAGTTGCAAAATTTTGAAAGTGTTGAGCTGCGGTTTTCAGACCGAGCAGAGTGTAGAATGGTAGCCTGAGAGTACTTGGATCTAGGAGTGAGGATTTGTAGAATTTCCAACATTTTATTAGGCTCAGAAAGGATACATGTACCCTATGGACTTGTAACATAGAATCCCAAAAGCAGACATTAAAGTCATATGGACTGGCACCAAAAAGATATTGAAAATAGAATACTATTAATTAATTTTTAATGTAGATTTCTAGGATGGGAATTTTCCCTGCACGGACAACAGGCGTTTCCCGCTGCCCTGAGTTACCACCTACTTGTATCTGGTATCCTGACTTTTGAGCTCTGGCCTCTGCCGCACGCAAATCTATTGTGTGTTGCGAGGACTATGCCTAGACCTATCTCTCAACTATGGTCCAGAGTATGAATCAAGGGCAATGAAATTAAGGAGTACTTTCATGTGTTCATTTTATTCCACCTGATTATCAGTCGTTAGGCTTTTCTGCACCTGGATTTAGAGAAACAGGACACCATTTTTTTCCAGACAGAAAAATTAGACTGAAAAGACCCACAAGACTCGGTGCAGCAGAAGCAGCCAAGACTCATGCTGTTTTTTTACAAACTGGGGGAAACACACAATTCTTCCCTCTGTTAGAAATATCTTTCCCCTTCCATCCCCTGCTTCGCCCATCTCCCCCCCCCCCCAACCAACCACATGCATATATCTACCTCCTGCTTAAAACAAGTGGTAAATGAAAGCAGAAAAACAGTATGAAATAGTGAATGGCATGTGGTTTGAAAGGCAGAAGAATCTGTTCCTCGTGGCAACTCCCCAGTACATTGCGTCAAAACTGTAACTGCACGTTACTGGGATAAATCTACCACAAAACAATTACATGAGATTTTTCTGCCACCCCAGTACTGTGCAACTTCTAACAAGGGGCTATAAGAGATCTTGGACCGGTCCTGTGACCTGGAGGGTCACACCAAGTGTGCCCTCATTTAAGGCAGAGGACTGTCATGTGTTTAACAGCTAGAGCGGTGGTGGCAATGCACCCTGTTGTAAGGATCAATAGCCTGATTAGATCTTTGCATCATGGTCAGTGGAGTGGCTGTCTACTGACACACCCATGTAATGCTCCATTTCTATACCTGTGCCCAGACTTTGCAATAACATCAAGTGCATGTTTAGGGTGTTGGTGTGCGTAGCATAAATGCAATGTGAGAGTGTGACAGAGTAAACACCATCTCCTGTCTGCCAGTTGTGTATACAAGTGGGACCATCTATCCCTCATGTATACCAGAGTTCAAAGTCCTCTGTTACCAAGGAATAATGTGCTCTACAAAGTAAGCAGGTGCCTGCTGTGGCACCAGGGATGGTGTCAGCCTGACAGTTTATCTAAATTGAATGGACATCACCTGTAGGCTGAATTACTTAATGGAAAAGCTGTGTAACTGTCCACAAGAGCCTAGAAGTCTGCCTAGAAGCCTGCCTGTCTGGTAAGAAAAGGAAGGGAGTTTCACTATCCAGCAGGAGGACAAGGCTGTCCTGGAAAAAGCAAGGTCCGACACATCCTCGTTATCTGTAGGGCGAGCCGGAAAGCCATCCAGCAAGACCAGCTAGTCTGAGGGATGCCAAGACTCTCCCAACAGTTCAAGGTAGAAAATAAAACTCTACGACAACATGATTGTTGAGGTCCAGTAGGACGATTGTGTGCTGCCAACAGGCCCATTCAAGGTTGCATTTGCCAAATTCCTAACACAACAAAGTCTGAATCTACTGACTTGAATGTGGGCTCAATTGCTGATGGTCAGGCCTCCAGAGGGGGCTGCACTTACAGACAGGCCAGGTGTGACTGCTACCTTGGGACTCCTGATCTTCAGGCAACTGCAAAGAAAAGAGAGTGGGTGCCCTACTGAATGCAGCACTATATCCAGGACAAAAGCGCTCCACAAAACCTTCTGGTGGGTCACTGCTCTCGCGAGGCTTCGGAGGTGCCATTCAAATGTCGGGAAACAGGAAAGAGACCCAGACAAGACTGACTCATCCTGTGAAAGGGTGAGACACTTACGACAGAGCATACACGCATTGGGGGTAACTGGAGTGACAGAACTGACCCTATACTATATTCATGATACTCATAAATGCCCCTAGAGCGCAAGAGGGTATCAGAACTGGACGCACCTGTCTGCAGCTCATAGTAGTCTAGCATGCCTGCACTACCTTTTCACCCGGACTGTCCTTAAAGATGACTTTAGGGCCGCTACTCACATAGCAGGGGGAATCTCATACCATTTGCTGGTGGAGGTGCAACTCGATGGTCCGGTTGGTATGAATTAGGAGACTAAAAACGGTTCTGACATTTGCAGGTGGGTCACGCTCTGCAAGGTAACATCTGGGAAGGGGGGGGGGAGTTGCCTGATGCATTCCCACTGGAGGACCAGCTGCTAACTAATCCCCTGACCGAAAAAGCAATCTCAACCATCTATAGGAAGTTGATCTACAATTCTCTGGATCCCTTGGGCCTATGCTGTTACCACCTTGCATACAATTGTAGAAACAGCACGCATTAGGAAGAATTCAGCCCAAGCAGCTGAATTGATAGCTCTGACTAGAGCTTGTGTATTGGCTAAAGATAAAAGAGTGAATGTGTTCGCCGATAGCCAATACGCATTCGGGGTAGTCCATAGTTTTGGCCGCCTCTGGAAGGAAAGAGGATTCTTTACCTCACACAGTACTAAAATACAGCAGGGCCAGCTAGTAAATGACCTCTTAGAATCACTTGCCTTGCCCACTCAGATAGCGATTGTGAAGTGTAGTGCATATAAGAGGATCACTGATGACGTAGGTGAAGGAAATGCTTTCGCGGATCAGATAGCAAAAGATACAGCTAGAGATGTGACAAGTCGTATGTATGTTGCTGGACCTGCCAGACGGGTCAGTCAAGGAGGAATGTGTGAGGACACAATAGAAAGTGTGAAAATGATTCAGGAAGAGGCTACAGAGAAAGAATTAAGTAAGTGGAAAGATGGTATGGGAATGTTAGATGTAACGGGGTGTTGGATAGAATTGTCGGAACATCAGCGTTGGCTGCTACCAGATGCCTATGTACTTCCAGTAGTGACTATGGCGCATGGTCCAGCCCACATCAGTGTGAAAGGAATATGCAAGCTTTTGGCTCCGGTATGGCAGAATGCGGGAATCCCTAAATGTGCAGACAATCTAGTTAAGCATTGCATTGTTTAATGCATAACCCAGGAAGAGGGACACCAACTCCAGCAGGCCATTTTGCTCCCCCAACATATCCTTTTGAGGTGTTGCAGATAGACTACATTCATATGGAGAGATGCAATAACCTAAAGGATGTCCTTGTGGTGGTGTGTGCCTTTTTCTAGATGGATAGAGGCCTACCCCCTAAAAGATAATACTGCTTTGTCTACAGCCAAGGTCCTTCTGAAGGAATACTTCCAGAGGTTTGGTTTACCTCGAATTGTCTGGAGTGACAATAGAAGTAAATTTGTGGGCCAAATCATGCAGAAAGTATGTACAGGTCTTGGTATTAAGCAGAAATTCCATGCGGCAAATGACCCTCAGTCAGCGGGTTTGGTAGAGTGCTATAATAGCACTCTCAAGCTTAAACTTGCAAAGATACAGGCCAGCACGGGTCTTGCCTGGGCCGATGCTTTATCTTTGGCTCTCTTGTCCACCCAAAAAGCTGTTCATTCTCGTGTGGGACTTAGCCAATATGAAATTGTGTTCGGATATCAGGCTAATGTCTGGGGTGTCCCTAGGCACAAAAAGTACTCTGATATAGAGTATCCAATGTTGGTTGATTATTTGCATGACATCACCACTAAATTGCGTGTTCTCCATCAGCAGGTACAAGACGCTTTTGCCTCAGGCCTCTTCCGATCCCGGGCACACCATCCAACCTGGGGACTGGGTGTGTCTGAAGAATTTTCAAAGAAAAAAGAATCTGGAGCCCCGCTGGGGACCGCCAAGACACGTACACCGTGAAGGTTGTTGAGAAAAAGAACTGAACTGGATTCATGGTGTGCACTGCAAAAAGGTACCCTTGCCTTTGCCTTTTGACCAGTGGGTCCGCGAAGGTATAGGTGATTTTGAAGGAGAAAGGGTCCCCCGGTTTGTACCTTTTGGCGATGCACACCTAGAATGAACTCGGACTGAGAAGGAAGACGATGATGTTTTGCAAGAAGCTGTACCATCGCATCTCAAAATAGATACAACTGATCCAGAGATACTTTTTCAGGACCAGACTGTGCCGAACAAAAACAAATACAATCTAAGGCCTAGAAAGACAAGTGACATTTGAAAACCTTTCCTTTTTCTGAACTTACATTTCAAATTTTGAATAGCATATATATTTTTTTCTCTCCTTTCCTGTGTGATACTGGAATCATCCAATTTAAGTTGCAGGGTCATGGTAGGAGACTTGGTTTGTGACCTGAGTAGTGGCAATAGGCCTGCAGGACCAGCAGTGTCATAGGACGGCTAATAACCACAACTAAGTGAGATAGGAAGATTGCCACGAGCAATACTTTAGAGGATGAATTCTGGTGAATCGGAAAATGATAAAAGAGCAGAAATGAAAAATAAATATTGTAAATTATTGTTTAGTAGATGTGGCGTAGTATTATGTGTTTTGATTTTCCTATGTGTTTTATTAGCTTGTGTGGGTTGGGTTACTCACACTTTGCAGCCAATACCTGTACCTACACCCACCTCTCACCCTATATCTTTTCACACTACTGTCTCCCCGCACCAGCTACATACCCTCTCTGAACATGAACAGACCAGGAGAACGGAATACTTTAACAATTCATTCATACATTTGTTGCATCAGCATCAACTGGTCACTAACACCACCGATTGTTGGGTCTGTGGGCTCATGCCTCACAGCACGGATAAGGGGGTGCTATTTTTAGTCTTGCCGTTTTCTTATGAAGGATCCTCCTGGGCGTTTCTGGCCATGTTTTCCAACGCATATGAGCACCAACCTCGATACCCTGTTAATACTGATGTTTGGTCACGATCCCTTGATGAAGGGAATAGTAGCCATGACAAAGAATACTGGTGAAGGTGGGAAGATCCCACCTGACGAGAAGCAAGCATATGATGGTTGGAACTTGACCCGATACAAAAACAGCCTTACAGATAGGGCTGGACGAAAAAGATCTCCACCCGTTTGGACTCTACCCCGTCGAGGCCATTACTGTTTGCAAGGGAATGGTCAGAATGTCAAAGCCCAATTAGGAAAGAGCACTTGTAACCATACTTATACTTTTTCATCTCAGACTTCTCCTCTGTTAATACCAGCTCAAGGTACATATTTTGTCTGTCATGATAGAGCCTACACATGGTTGCCGATCAATTTTTCGGGATCGTGTTATGTGGCTTTCCTCCCTCCTCCAACATCTACAGCCCCACACGGCAGGACAAGAGGGAGGGGACTTTATGAAAGGACTCCTCCCATTTTTGGGCCCTATGGCCAATAGCAGAGACATCAGACACCTTATTCGCGTTGTCGAGGCTACAGTAAACAATACGGTGGGGGCATTGAGTAACCTCACCGCTGAGCTTCAGGCGGACTTTCTCGTAACTTTACAGAACAGAATGGTGTTGGATGTTATTCTTGCAGATAGAGGCGGAGTATGCAAATTATTGGGCCTAGCTGTTGTATTTTCATACCAGACAATGCCCCCTACAGTATACCAAGCCACTTTGTGAATAGGTCTGCTTTTCTCTGGAGACCTTGGTCTTGATCGAAGGCAGGCAGTCCTCCCAAGGTTCTGGAGGTCGCTGGGCTGCAAGACGAGTTGACGTTTGGTTCAGGATCATCCAGGGATGCAGACAGGCCAGTAGGGCTGGGACCATGTCCGGCTTTCGAGCTGGGTACTCGACAGAATCCGCGCTGCTTCTTGCCACTGAATCCATCAGGCAATTTGTGGATGCAGGTCAAACGATGGCCTTGATCCTGTTGGATCTAAGTGCCGCCTTTGACACTGTAGCCCATCACACATTGGTAGTGTCTGAGGAAGGGTGGGGTATCTGGCAATGCCCTGAATTGCCTACAATCTTTTCTGTCGGGTCACTGCTTCCAGGTGAGACCGGCAAACACTACTCCAGGGTCATCATGCTGAACCAGGGAGTGCTGCAGGGCTCGACCCTGAGCCAGACCCCGTTTAATCTCTATGTAGCTCCCGTAGCGGAGACTGCTGAGGGGTTCGGGATCAGGGTCGTATCCTATGCCGATTAATCGCACCTGGTGGTCTCCCTGACAGAGGCACAGGAGTTGGCTGCCTCCAACTTCATGGCATGCATGCAAGAATTGGCTGCATGGATAGCTAAGAACTGCCTGAAGTTGAATTGCAACAAGACAGAGGTGCTTGTGGTGGGTAAGGCCCCGACTGTGTTGTCATCGGCATGGTGGCCCCAGGACTTGGTGGGTCACCTACGCCCTGTGTGCAGGCAAAGAACTTGGGAGTTTGGTTAGATCCCAGTCTTTCCTAAGACTACCAAACAAGACGAGTGGCAGGCGCCTGTTTTGGGATCCTGAAGGTCCAGCGTTAAACCTTGGACCTACTCCCTGTGGCGTCTAGGAAGACTCTGGTTCATGCCCTGGTGATGTCGCCCCTGGACTATGGTAATGTCCTTTATCTAGGCGCAACAACCAAGTGTATGCTCCGTCTGCAGGGAGTGCAGAATGTGGCAGCCCGCCTTATTTTGAGGCGTCCGAGAAGGGCATCGACTAGGGCAGCCTTGGCCGCGTTACACTGACTCCCAATTAAAGAAAGAGTCACTTTCAAGGCACTTTGTGTCTGTCATCGGATCCTGCAGGGAAGGGCCCCTCCGTCGCGGTCGGATCTCCTGACCCCCCTATGTCCCCACACGTCAGCTGAGGTCAGGTGAGGTAGGATTGGTGTGCGTACCTGCCATTAAGAAAGCCAGTAGTGTACTGCAAGTGTCAATGGAACAAGCTAAGAAAAAACGGTGCAAAAAACCACAATAAGTGTAAATAATGCATGAGTAGTGTACGGCCAGTGTCAATGGAACAAGCTAAGAAAAAACGGTGCAAAAAACCAAAATAAGTCTAAATAATGCACAAGTAGTGTACTGCCATTGTCAATGGAACAAGCTAAGAAAAAATGGTGCAGAAAACCACAATAAGTGTAAATAATGCACGAGTAGTGTACTGCCAGTGTCAATGGAACAAGCTAAGAAAAAACGGTGCAAAAAACCACAATAAGTGTAAATAATGCACGAGTAGTGTACTGCCAGTGTCAATGGAACAAGCTAAGAAAAACGGTGCAAAAAAGGCTGGCGACGAGTAGACGGACCATGTTGCGGGAATAGAGGCCAACGCTATCGGAAAGAGAACGAAGATTCAAGCAGCCAAGATCAAAGGCAATCAGACCGGGAATGTTCACAGCGGACAGAAGCGGACAACCTCGGCCACGGATAAAACGGGAAAGCGGGCTGATCAATAGACACCCAAACATAGATAACGCTGCAGACGCGGCGGCTTTGGACACTGGGCTGACGTGGGCTATGGAGGGAAGGGAAGGTCTGCGCTTCTCCATGGACTTTCTACCCCCTTCACGCAAGTACACTGTTCTGGGTTGGGATGAAGCCCTCTGCTGAGCTGGGGTGGCGGGCACTTCAGAGTCCGTCGGGCAGGGAGGCAGGGTGGGAGGGTGGGACAAGGGATTGGGAAGTATGGGTTCTGAGTTTTTTTGTTCTAGTTTGTAACGGCAATGATAACATGGTGGAATATCCCCTGGCTGACAGGTTTCCACATAACATGGTTGGATTACGGCTCACGCTCATCAATTACCGCATCCATGGCGACACACACCCCAGTTGATTGTACCCAGGACACAGCCCCTGAAGCTGAGGTGACCCCCCTCACACTACTCACTTGGAATGTACACAGGCTAGGAGACAAGATTAAGAGAGGACTGGTGCTACAGGCCCTGAAACGTCAAGCTCCCACATTGGCACTCCTGCAGGAAACACACCTCACAGCCATGGCGTGTAAGGCATTAGATAGATGGGGGTATAAGATGGTGGTGCACTCTGAGTTCTCGTCGAGCTCCAGGGGAACGGGTATCCTGGTGCGGAAAAACTCTTCCTTCGTAGTAATCTAAACAAGAAAAGACGATCAGGGGAGATTTGCAGCAATACAGGGTCAATGGGAAGGTAAGCTTATTAATGTGATATCAGTATACATCCCCCCGGCGCTCCACACAGTGGCATTCCCAGCTCTTAGTGAATTTCTGCTTACCCTGCCGGAAGGAGACCTTATTATCGGGGGGGAGTTTAATGCCACAATGGATGCTAACTTAGACAGATATCCAATGGTGACGCAGGCACCTGGAGTCTCACGCTTGTAGAGTTTCGCAGAGGCACTGGGGCTGGTTGACATTTGGAGGCATACCCATCACAGAACGCGACAATACACGTTTAATTCAAATGTACATATCAGTCTATCTAGAATAGACTATTTTTTGACATCGGAACCAGTCTCCTGGCTTGGCTTGATAGGCGAGAGCGGGTCACTAAGGGAATAGCGCAACCACAGGCAGCAGAGGGACAGTTCACAACAGACCCGCGGGCCATAATACTCACATTGGCAGGGCATTTCCGAGATGTTTATACATCGGCATCGGGCATGTCCGAGGCTGAGGCAGCGACCTCCATAAAAGGTATAGAAATGCCCAAACTAACGCAGGAGGCTTCCTTGGAGCTAGAGGCGGATCTCACAGGGGACGAGTTGCAAGCCGCAACCCGCTCGCCGCAGTCGGGCAAAGCGCTGGGCCCCAACGGGATCCCGATAGAATTATATAAACAGATGGCGGACACTATCAGTCCACACTTACTCAGAATGTACACCGACAGCTTAGATAGAGGCAAACTGCTGCTTGACCAGCGACTGGCCACAATAGTGGCCATCCCGAAACCCGGTAAACCTCCGTCCAAGTGTAACTCTTATCGCCCTGCTCAATGCAGAGGCAAAAATGTTTGCTAAAGTACTGGCAAACAGACTGATGGCGCACTTCCCGCATTTAATTCACCCGGACCAATCAGGCCTCATGCCAAATAGAAACACTGCGCTAAACCTCAGACGCTTGCATGGAGCGATGGCTCAAGCACAAGCCCTGTCAGAGCCGGCGGTTGTCATATCCCTAGATGCGAGGATGGCTTTTGATATGGTGGAGTGGAGTTACCTTTTCACTGTCCTTCCTCATTTGGGATTTGTCCCTAAGTTTTGTGTGTGGATCCGCCTCCTGTACACCGGACCACTGGCGTATGTAACGGACAATGGGCACATATCGGACGCTATACCACTGGCAAGAGGAGACCTGCCGGAAGGAGACCTTATTATCGGGGGGATTTAATACCACAATGGATGCTAAGTTAGACAGATATCCGGGGAGGACGCAGGCACCTGGAGTCTCTCCCTTGCAGAGTTTCATGGAGGCACTGGGGCTGGTTGAATTTGGAGGCATACCCATCACACAACGCGACAATACACGTTTCATTCAAATGCACACAACAGTCTATCTAGAATAGACTATTTTTTGACATCGGAAACCAGTCTGCAGAACGTTGATGACATTACGATCAAACCCAGAGGTATATCAGACCACTCACCAGTAGTGTTAACCTACTCCTACCACCACATGTCCCGTAAGAGGCTTTACCCTATCTACCCCAGATACTTACAAGTCCCGTAAATTTGAAAAGAAATCCGCAAACCCTCAAAATACTTCTTTGCGGAAAACACTGCATCTGTTGGTTCCCCGTCAGTTTTATGGGAAGCTTACAAGACGGTCATTAGGGGGCAGGCAATAGTCTCCATTACGGGACACAAACGAGAAAAACAGAAAGAACTAATGGATCTAGAGCTAGAATTACACTCAGTCGAAACAGACCACTCGACGGACCCCACACCTGACTCAACGCACACTCTGCACCTCAAACAACAACAGTATAGGGATCATCTGAAAAGAGAGACGGTGTCCAACCTCACAGCAACCAGACATAAGGTATATGATGTAGGGGACAAAGCAGGAAAGCTCCTGGCTTGGCTTGATAGGCGAGAGCGGGTCACTAAGGGAATAGCGCAACTACAGGCAGCAGAGGGACAGTTCACAACAGACCCGCGGGCCTTAATACTCACATTGGCAGGGCATTTCCGAGATGTTTATACATCGGCATCGGGCATGTCCGAGGCTGAGGCAGCGGCCTCCATAAAAGGTATAGAAATGCCCAAACTAACGCAGGAGGCTTCCTTGGAGCTAGAGGCGGATCTCACAGAGGACGAGTTGCAAGCCGCAACCCGCTCGCTGCAGTCGGGCAAAGCGCTGGGACCCAACGGGATCCCGATAGAATTATATAAACAGATGGCGGACACTATCAGTCCACACTTACTCAGAATGTACACCGACAGCTTAGATAGAGGCAAACTGCCGCTTGACCAGCGACTAGCCACAATAGTGGCAATCCCGAAACCCGGTAAACCTCCGTCCAAGTGTAACTCTTATCGCCCTGCTCAATGCAGAGGCAAACATGTTTGCTAAAGTACTGGCAAACAGACTGATGGCACACTTCCCGCATTTAATTCACCCGGACCAATCAGGCCTCATGCCAAATAGAAACACTGCGCTAAACCTCAGACGCTTGCATGGAGCGATGGCTCAAGCACCAGCCCTGTCAGAGCCGGCGGTTGTCATATCCCTAGATGCGAGGATGGCTTTTGATATGGTGGAGTGGAGTTACCTTTTCACTGTCTTCCTCATTTGGGATTTGTCCCTAAGTTTTGTGTGTGGATCCGCCTCCTGTACACCGGACCACTGGCGTATGTAACGGACAATGGGCACATATCGGACGCTATACCACTGGCAAGAGGAGACCTGCCGGAAGGAGACCTTATTATCGGGGGGATTTAATACCACAATGGATGCTAAGTTAGACAGATATCCGGTGAGGACGCAGGCACCTGGAGTCTCTCGCTTGCAGAGTTTCATGGAGGCACTGGGGCTGGTTGAGTTTGGAGGCATACCCATCACACAACGCGACAATACACGTTTCATTCAAATGCACACAACAGTCTATCTAGAATAGACTATTTTTTGACATCGGAAACCAGTCTGCAGAACGTTGATGACATTACGATCAAACCCAGAGGTATATCAGACCACTCACCAGTAGTGTTAACCTACTCCTACCACCACATGTCCCGTAAGAGGCTTTACCCTATCTACCCCAGATACTTACAAGTCCCGTAAATTTGAAAAGAAATCCGCAAACCCTCAAAATACTTCTTTGCGGAAAACACTGCATCTGTTGGTTCCCCGTCAGTTTTATGGGAAGCTTACAAGACGGTCATTAGGGGGCAGGCAATAGTCTCCATTACGGGACACAAACGAGAAAAATAGAAAGAACTAATGGATCTAGAGCTAGAATTACACTCAGTCGAAACAGACCACTCGACGGACCCCACACCTGACTCAACGCACACTCTGCACCTCAAACAACAACAGTATAGGGATCATCTGAAAAGAGAGACGGTGTCCAACCTCACAGCAACCAGACATAAGGTATATGATGTAGGGGACAAAGCAGGAAAGCTCCTGGCTTGGCTTGATAGGCGAGAGCGGGTCACTAAGGGAATAGCGCAACTACAGGCAGCAGAGGGACAGTTCACAACAGACCCGCGGGCCTTAATACTCACATTGGCAGGGCATTTCCGAGATGTTTATACATCGGCATCGGGAATATCCGAGACTGAGACAGCGGCCTCCATAAAAGGTATAGAAATGCCCGAACTAACGCAGGAGGCTTCCTTGGAGCTAGAGGCGGATCTCACAGAGGACGAGTTGCAAGCCGCAACCCGCTCGCCGCAGTCGGGCAAAGCGCTGGGACCCAACGGGATCCCGATAGAATTATATAAACAGATGGCGGACACTATCAGTCCACACTTACTCAGAATGTACACCGACAGCTTAGATAGAGGCAAACTGCCGCTTGACCAGCGACTGGCCACAATAGTGGCCATCCCGAAACCCGGTAAACCTCAGTCCGAGTGTAACTCTTATCGCCCTGCTCAATGCAGAGGCAAAAATGTTTGCTAAAGTACTGGCAAACAGACTGATGGCACACTTCCCGCATTTAATTCACCCGGACCAATCAGGCCTCATGCCAAATAGAAACACTGCGCTAAACCTCAGACGCTTGCATGGAGCGATGGCTCAAGCACCAGCCCTGTCAGAGCCGGCGGTTGTCATATCCCTATATGCGAGGATGGCTTTTGATATGGTGGAGTGGAGTTACCTTTTCACTGTCCTTCCTCATTTGAGATTTGTCCATAAGTTTTGTGTGTGGATCCGCCTCCTGTACACCGGACCACTGGCGTATGTAACGGACAATGGGCACATATCGGACGCTATACCACTGGCAAGAGGAGACCTGCCGGAAGGAGACCTTATTATCGGGGGGATTTAATACCACAATGGATGCTAAGTTAGACAGATAGCCGGTGAGGACACAGGCACCCGGAGTCTCTCGCTTGCAGAGTTTCATGGAGGCACTGGGGCTGGTTGAATTTGGAGGCATACCCATCACACAACGCGACAATACACGTTTCATTCAAATGCACACAACAGTCTATCTAGAATAGACTATATTTTGACATCGGAAACCAATCTGCAGAACGTTGATGACATTACGATCAAACCCAGAGGTATATCAGACCACTCACCAGTAGTGTTAACCTACTCCTACCACCACATGTCCCGTAAGAGGCTTTACCCTATCTACCCCAGATACTTACAAGTCCCGTAAATTTGAAAAGAAATCCGCAAACCCTCAAAATACTTCTTTGCGGAAAACACTGCATCTGTTGGTTCCCCGTCAGTTTTATGGGAAGCTTACAAGACGGTCATTAGGGGGCAGGCAATAGTCTCCATTACGGGACACAAACGAGAAAAACAGAAAGAACTAATGGATCTAGAGCTAGAATTACACTCAGTCGAAACAGACCACTCGACGGACCCCACACCTGACTCAACGCACACTCTGCACCTCAAACAACAACAGTATAGGGATCATCTGAAAAGAGAGACGGTGTCCAACCTCACAGCAACCAGACATAAGGTATATGATGTAGGGGACAAAGCAGGAAAGCTCCTGGCTTGGCTTGATAGGCGAGAGCGGGTCACTAAGGGAATAGCGCAACTACAGGCAGCAGAGGGACAGTTCACAACAGACCCGCGGGCCTTAATACTCACATTGGCAGGGCATTTCCGAGATGTTTATACATCGGCATCGGGAATATCCGAGACTGAGACAGCGGCCTCCATAAAAGGTATAGAAATGCCCGAACTAACGCAGGAGGCTTCCTTGGAGCTAGAGGCGGATCTCACAGAGGACGAGTTGCAAGCTGCAACCCGCTCGCCGCAGTCGGGCAAAGCGCTGGGACCCAACGGGATCCCGATAGAATTATATAAACAGATGGCGGACACTATCAGTCCACACTTACTCAGAATGTACACCGACAGCTTAGATAGAGGCAAACTGCCGCTTGACCAGCGACTGGCCACAATAGTGGCCATCCCGAAACCCGGTAAACCTCAGTCTGAGTGTAACTCTTATCGCCCTGCTCAATGCAGAGGCAAAAATGTTTGCTAAAGTACTGGCAAACAGACTGATGGCACACTTCCCGCATTTAATTCACCCGGACCAATCAGGCCTCATGCCAAATAGAAACACTGCGCTAAACCTCAGACGCTTGCATGGAGCGATGGCTCAAGCACCAGCCTTGTCAGAGCCGGCGGTTGTCATATCCCTATATGCGAGGATGGCTTTTGATATGGTGGAGAGGAGTTACCTTTTCACTGTCCTTCCTCATTTGAGATTTGTCCATAAGTTTTGTGTGTGGATCCGCCTCCTGTACACCGGACCACTGGCGTATGTAACGGACAATGGGCACATATCGGATGCTATACCACTGGCAAGAGGAGACCTGCCGGAAGGAGACCTTATTATCGGGGGGATTTAATACCACAATGGATGCTAAGTTAGACAGATAGCCGGTGAGGACGCAGGCACCCGGAGTCTCTCGCTTGCAGAGTTTCATGGAGGCACTGGGGCTGGTTGAATTTGGAGGCATACCCATCACACAACGCGACAATACACGTTTCATTCAAATGCACACAACAGTCTATCTAGAATAGACTATATTTTGACATCGGAAACCAATCTGCAGAACGTTGATGACATTACGATCAAACCCAGAGGTATATCAGACCACTCACCAGTAGTGTTAACCTACTCCTACCACCACATGTCCCGTAAGAGGCTTTACCCTATCTACCCCAGATACTTACAAGTCCCGTAAATTTGAAAAGAAATCCGCAAACCCTCAAAATACTTTTTTGCGGAAAACACTGCATCTGTTGGTTCCCCGTCAGTTTTATGGGAAGCTTACAAGACGGTCATTAGGGGGCAGGCAATAGTCTCCATTACGGGACACAAACGAGAAAAACAGAAAGAACTAATGGATCTAGAGCTAGAATTACACTCAGTCGAAACAGACCACTCGACGGACCCCACACCTGACTCAACGCACACTCTGCACCTCAAACAACAACAGTATAGGGATCATCTGAAAAGAGAGACGGTGTCCAACCTCACAGCAACCAGACATAAGGTATATGATGTAGGGGACAAGGCAGGAAAGCTCCTGGCTTGGCTTGATAGGCGAGAGCGGGTCACTAAGGGAATAGCGCAACTACAGGCAGCAGAGGGACAGTTCACAACAGACCCGTGGGCCTTAATACTCACATTGGCAGGGCATTTCCGAGATGTTTATACATCGGCATCGGGAATGTCCGAGGCTGAGGCAGCGGCCTCCATAAAAGGTATAGAAATGCCCAAACTAACGCAGGAGGCTTCCTTGGAGCTAGAGGCGGATCTCACAGAGGACGAGTTGCAAGCCGCAACCCGCTCGCCACAGTTGGGCAAAGCGCTGGGACCCAACGGGATCCCGATAGAATTATATAAACAGATGGCAGACACTATCAGTCCACACTTACTCAGAATGTACCGCGACAGCTTAGATAGAGGCAAACTGCCGCTTGACCAGCGACTGGCCACAATAGTGGCCATCCCGAAACCCGGTAAACCTCCGTCCGAGTGTAACTCTTATCGCCCTGCTCAATGCAGAGGCAAAAATGTTTGCTAAAGTACTGGCAAACAGACTGATGGCACACTTCCCGCATTTAATTCACCCGGACCAATCAGGCCTCATGCCAAATAGAAACACTGCGCTAAACCTCAGACGCTTGCATGGAGCGATGGCTCAAGCACCAGCCCTGTCAGAGCCGGCGGTTGTCATATCCCTAGATGCGAGGATGGCTTTTGATATGGTGGAGTGGAGTTACCTTTTCACTGTCCTTCCTCATTTGGGATTTGTCCCTAAGTTTTGTGTGTGGATCCGCCTCCTGTACACCGGACCACTGGCGTATGTAACGGACAATGGGCACATATCGGACGCTATACCACTGGCAAGAGGAGACCTGCCGGAAGGAGACCTTATTATCGGGGGGATTTAATACCACAATGGATGCTAAGTTAGACAGATATCCGGTGAGGACGCAGGCACCTGGAGTCTCTCGCTTGCAGAGTTTCATGGAGGCACTGGGGCTGGTTGAATTTGGAGGCATACCCATCACACAACGCGACAATACACGTTTCATTCAAATGCACACAACAGTCTATCTAGAATAGACTATTTTTTGACATCGGAAACCAGTCTGCAGAACGTTGATGACATTACGATCAAACCCAGAGGTATATCAGACCACTCACCAGTAGTGTTAACCTACTCCTACCACCACATGTCCCGTAAGAGGCTTTACCCTATCTACCCCAGATACTTACAAGTCCCGTAAATTTGAAAAGAAATCCGCAAACCCTCAAAATACTTCTTTGCGGAAAACACTGCATCTGTTGGTTCCCCGTCAGTTTTATGGGAAGCTTACAAGACGGTCATTAGGGGGCAGGCAATAGTCTCCATTACGGGACACAAACGAGAAAAACAGAAAGAACTAATGGATCTAGAGCTAGAATTACACTCAGTCGAAACAGACCACTCGACGGACCCCACACCTGACTCAACGCACACTCTGCACCTCAAACAACAACAGTATAGGGATCATCTGAAAAGAGAGACGGTGTCCAACCTCACAGCAACCAGACATAAGGTATATGATGTAGGGGACAAAGCAGGAAAGCTCCTGGCTTGGCTTGATAGGCGAGAGCGGGTCACTAAGGGAATAGCGCAACTACAGGCAGCAGAGGGACAGTTCACAACAGACCCGCGGGCCTTAATACTCACATTGGCGGGGCATTTCCGAGATGTTTATACATCGGCATCGGGCATGTCCGAGGCTGAGGCAGCGGCCTCCATAAAAGGTATAGAAATGCCCAAACTAACGCAGGAGGCTTCCTTGGAGCTAGAGGCGGATCTCACAGAGGACGAGTTGCAAGCCGCAACCCGCTCGCTGCAGTCGGGCAAAGCGCTGGGACCCAACGGGATCCCAATAGAATTATATAAACAGATGGCGGACACTATCAGTCCACACTTACTCAGAATGTACACCGACAGCTTAGATAGAGGCAAACTGCCGCTTGACCAGCGACTAGCCACAATAGTGGCAATCCCGAAACCCGGTAAACCTCCGTCCAAGTGTAACTCTTATCGCCCTGCTCAATGCAGAGGCAAAAATGTTTGCTAAAGTACTGGCAAACAGACTGATGGCACACTTCCCGCATTTAATTCACCCGGACCAATCAGGCCTCATGCCAAATAGAAACACTGCGCTAAACCTCAGACGCTTGCATGGAGCGATGGCTCAAGCACCAGCCCTGTCAGAGCCGGCGGTTGTCATATCCCTAGATGCGAGGATGGCTTTTGATATGGTGGAGTGGAGTTACCTTTTCACTGTCCTTCCTCATTTGGGATTTGTCCCTAAGTTTTGTGTGTGGATCCGCCTCCTGTACACCGGACCACTGGCGTATGTAACGGACAATGGGCACATATCGGACGCTATACCACTGGCAAGAGGAGACCTGCCGGAAGGAGACCTTATTATCGGGGGGATTTAATACCACAATGGATGCTAAGTTAGACAGATATCCGGTGAGGACGCAGGCACCTGGAGTCTCTCGCTTGCAGAGTTTCATGGAGGCACTGGGGCTGGTTGAATTTGGAGGCATACCCATCACACAACGCGACAATACACGTTTCATTCAAATGCACACAACAGTCTATCTAGAATAGACTATTTTTTGACATCGGAACGCAGTCTGCAGAACGTTGATGACATTACGATCAAACCCAGAGGTATATCAGACCACTCACCAGTAGTGTTAACCTACTCCTACCACCACATGTCCCGTAAGAGGCTTTACCCTATCTACCCCAGATACTTACAAGTCCCGTAAATTTGAAAAGAAATCCGCAAACCCTCAAAATACTTCTTTGCGGAAAACACTGCATCTGTTGGTTCCCCGTCAGTTTTATGGGAAGCTTACAAGACGGTCATTAGGGGGCAGGCAATAGTCTCCATTACGGGACACAAACGAGAAAAACAGAAAGAACTAATGGATCTAGAGCTAGAATTACACTCAGTCGAAACAGACCACTCGACGGACCCCACACCTGACTCAACGCACACTCTGCACCTCAAACAACAACAGTATAGGGATCATCTGAATAGAGAGACGGTGTCCAACCTCACAGCAACCAGACATAAGGTATATGATGTAGGGGACAAAGCAGGAAAGCTCCTGGCTTGGCTTGATAGGCGAGAGCGGGTCACTAAGGGAATAGCGCAACTACAGGCAGCAGAGGGACAGTTCACAACAGACCCGCGGGCCTTAATACTCACATTGGCAGGGCATTTCCGAGATGTTTATACATCGGCATCGGGAATATCCGAGACTGAGACAGCGGCCTCCATAAAAGGTATAGAAATGCCCGAACTAACGCAGGAGGCTTCCTTGGAGCTAGAGGCGGATCTCACAGAGGACGAGTTGCAAGCCGCAACCCGCTCGCCGCAGTCGGGCAAAGCGCTGGGACCCAACGGGATCCCGATAGAATTATATAAACAGATGGCGGACACTATCAGTCCACACTTACTCAGAATGTACACCGACAGCTTAGATTGAGGCAAACTGCCGCTTGACCAGCGACTGGCCACAATAGTGGCCATCCCGAAACCCGGTAAACCTCAGTCCGAGTGTAACTCTTATCGCCCTGCTCAATGCAGAGGCAAAAATGTTTGCTAAAGTACTGGCAAACAGACTGATGGCACACTTCCCGCATTTAATTCACCCGGACCAATCAGGCCTCATGCCAAATAGAAACACTGCGCTAAACCTCAGACGCTTGCATGGAGCGATGGCTCAAGCACCAGCCCTGTCAGAGCCGGCGGTTGTCATATCCCTATATGCGAGGATGGCTTTTGATATGGTGGAGTGGAGTTACCTTTTCACTGTCCTTCCTCATTTGAGATTTGTCCATAAGTTTTGTGTGTAGATCCGCCTCCTGTACACCGGACCACTGGCGTATGTAACGGACAATGGGCACATATCGGACGCTATACCACTGGCAAGAGGAGACCTGCCGGAAGGAGACCTTATTATCGGGGGGATTTAATACCACAATGGATGCTAAGTTAGACAGATAGCCGGTGAGGACACAGGCACCCGGAGTCTCTCGCTTGCAGAGTTTCATGGAGGCACTGGGGCTGGTTGAATTTGGAGGCATACCCATCACACAACGCGACAATACACGTTTCATTCAAATGCACACAACAGTCTATCTAGAATAGACTATATTTTGACATCGGAAACCAATCTGCAGAACGTTGATGACATTACGATCAAACCCAGAGGTATATCAGACCACTCACCAGTAGTGTTAACCTACTCCTACCACCACATGTCCCGTAAGAGGCTTTACCCTATCTACCCCAGATACTTACAAGTCCCGTAAATTTGAACAGAAATCCGCAAACCCTCAAAATACTTCTTTGCGGAAAACACTGCATCTGTTGGTTCCCCGTCAGTTTTATGGGAAGCTTACAAGACGGTCATTAGGGGGCAGGCAATAGTCTCCATTACGGGACACAAACGAGAAAAACAGAAAGAACTAATGGATCTAGAGCTAGAATTACACTCAGTCGAAACAGACCACTCGACGGACCCCACACCTGACTCAACGCACACTCTGCACCTCAAACAACAACAGTATAGGGATCATCTGAAAAGAGAGACGGTGTCCAACCTCACAGCAACCAGACATAAGGTATATGATGTAGGGGACAAAGCAGGAAAGCTCCTGGCTTGGCTTGATAGGCGAGAGCGGGTCACTAAGGGAATAGCGCAATTACAGGCAGCAGAGGGACAGTTCACAACAGACCCGCGGGCCTTAATACTCACATTGGCAGGGCATTTCCGAGATGTTTATACATCGGCATCGGGCATGTCCGAGGCTGAGGCAGCGGCCTCCATAAAAGGTATAGAAATGCCCGAACTAACGCAGGAGGCTTCCTTGAAGCTAGAGGCGGATCTCACAGAGGACGAGTTGCAAGCCGCAACCCGCTCGCTGCAGTCGGGCAAAGCGCTGGGACCCAACGGGATCCCGATAGAATTATATAAACAGATGGCGGACACTATCAGTCCACACTTACTCAGAATGTACACCGACAGCTTAGATAGAGGCAAACTGCCGCTTGACCAGCGACTAGCCACAATAGTGGCAATCCCGAAACCCGGTAAACCTCCGTCCAAGTGTAACTCTTATCGCCCTGCTCAATGCAGAGGCAAAAATGTTTGCTAAAGTACTGGCAAACAGACTGATGGCACACTTCCCGCATTTAATTCACCCGGACCAATCAGGCCTCATGCCAAATAGAAACACTGCGCTAAACCTCAGACGCTTGCATGGAGCGATGGCTCAAGCACCAGCCCTGTCAGAGCCGGCGGTTGTCATATCCCTAGATGCGAGGATGGCTTTTGATATGGTGGAGTGGAGTTACCTTTTCACTGTCCTTCCTCATTTGGGATTTGTCCCTAAGTTTTGTGTGTGGATCCGCCTCCTGTACACCGGACCACTGGCGTATGTAACGGACAATGGGCACATATCGGACGCTATACCACTGGCAAGAGGAGACCTGCCGGAAGGAGACCTTATTATCGGGGGGATTTAATACCACAATGGATGCTAAGTTAGACAGATATCCGGTGAGGACGCAGGCACCTGGAGTCTCTCGCTTGCAGAGTTTCATGGAGGCACTGGGGCTGGTTGAATTTGGAGGCATACCCATCACACAACGCGACAATACACGTTTCATTCAAATGCACACAACAGTCTATCTAGAATAGACTATTTTTTGACATCGGAAACCAGTCTGCAGAACGTTGATGACATTACGATCAAACCCAGAGGTATATCAGACCACTCACCAGTAGTGTTAACCTACTCCTACCACCACATGTCCCGTAAGAGGCTTTACCCTATCTACCCCAGATACTTACAAGTCCCGTAAATTTGAAAAGAAATCCGCAAACCCTCAAAATACTTCTTTGCGGAAAACACTGCATCTGTTGGTTCCCCGTCAGTTTTATGGGAAGCTTACAAGACGGTCATTAGGGGGCAGGCAATAGTCTCCATTACGGGACACAAACGAGAAAAACAGAAAGAACTAATGGATCTAGAGCTAGAATTACACTCAGTCGAAACAGACCACTCGACGGACCCCACACCGGACTCAACGCACACTCTGCACCTCAAACAACAACAGTATAGGGATCATCTGAAAAGAGAGACGGTGTCCAACCTCACAGCAACCAGACATAAGGTATATGATGTAGGGGACAAAGCAGGAAAGCTCCTGGCTTGGCTTGATAGGCGAGAGCGGGTCACTAAGGGAATAGCGCAACTACAGGCAGCAGAGGGACAGTTCACAACAGACCCGCGGGCCTTAATACTCACATTGGCAGGGCATTTCCGAGATGTTTATACATCGGCATCGGGAATATCCGAGACTGAGACAGCGGCCTCCATAAAAGGTATAGAAATGCCCGAACTAACGCAGGAGGCTTCCTTGGAGCTAGAGGCGGATCTCACAGAGGACGAGTTGCAAGCCGCAACCCGCTCGCCGCAGTCGGGCAAAGCGCTGGGACCCAACGGGATCCCGATAGAATTATATAAACAGATGGCGGACACTATCAGTCCACACTTACTCAGAATGTACACCGACAGCTTAGATAGAGGCAAACTGCCGCTTGACCAGCGACTGGCCACAATAGTGGCCATCCCGAAACCCGGTAAACCTCAGTCCGAGTGTAACTCTTATCGCCCTGCTCAATGCAGAGGCAAAAATGTTTGCTAAAGTACTGGCAAACAGACTGATGGCACACTTCCCGCATTTAATTCACCCGGACCAATCAGGCCTCATGCCAAATAGAAACACTGCGCTAAACCTCAGACGCTTGCATGGAGCGATGGCTCAAGCACCAGCCCTGTCAGAGCCGGCGGTTGTCATATCCCTATATGCGAGGATGGCTTTTGATATGGTGGAGTGGAGTTACCTTTTCACTGTCCTTCCTCATTTGAGATTTGTCCATAAGTTTTGTGTGTGGATCCGCCTCCTGTACACCGGACCACTGGCGTATGTAACGGACAATGGGCACATATCGGACGCTATACCACTGGCAAGAGGAGACCTGCCGGAAGGAGACCTTATTATCGGGGGGATTTAATACCACAATGGATGCTAAGTTAGACAGATAGCCGGTGAGGACACAGGCACCCGGAGTCTCTCGCTTGCAGAGTTTCATGGAGGCACTGGGGCTGGTTGAATTTGGAGGCATACCCATCACACAACGCGACAATACACGTTTCATTCAAATGCACACAACAGTCTATCTAGAATAGACTATATTTTGACATCGGAAACCAATCTGCAGAACGTTGATGACATTACGATCAAACCCAGAGGTATATCAGACCACTCACCAGTAGTGTTAACCTACTCGTACCACCACATGTCCCGTAAGAGGCTTTACCCTATCTACCCCAGATACTTACAAGTCCCGTAAATTTGAAAAGAAATCCGCAAACCCTCAAAATACTTCTTTGCGGAATACACTGCATCTGTTGGTTCCCCGTCAGTTTTATGGGAAGCTTACAATACGGTCATTAGGGGGCAGGCAATAGTCTCCATTACGGGACAGAAACGAGAAAAACAGAAAGAACTAATGGATCTAGAGCTAGAATTACACTCAGTCGAAACAGACCACTCGACGGACCCCACACCTGACTCAACGCACACTCTGCACCTCAAACAACAACAGTATAGGGATCATCTGAAAAGAGAGACGGTGTCCAACCTCACAGCAACCAGACATAAGGTATATGATGTAGGGGACAAGGCAGGAAAGCTCCTGGCTTGGCTTGATAGGCGAGAGCGGGTCACTAAGGGAATAGCGCAACTACAGGCAGCAGAGGGACAGTTCACAACAGACCCGTGGGCCTTAATACTCACATTGGCAGGGTATTTCCGAGATGTTTATACATCGGCATCGGGAATGTCCGAGGCTGAGGCAGCGGCCTCCATAAAAGGTATAGAAATGCCCAAACTAACGCAGGAGGCTTCCTTGGAGCTAGAGGCGGATCTCACAGAGGACGAGTTGCAAGCCGCAACCCGCTCGCCACAGTTGGGCAAAGCGCTGGGACCCAACGGGATCCCGATAGAATTATATAAACAGATGGCGGACACTATCAGTCCACACTTACTCAGAATGTACACCGACAGCTTAGATAGAGGCAAACTGCCGCTTGACCAGCGACTGGCCACAATAGTGGCCATCCCGAAACCCGGTAAACCTCCGTCCGAATGTAACTCTTATCGCCCTGCTCAATGCAGAGGCAAAAATGTTTGCTAAAGTACTGGCAAACAGACTGATGGCACACTTCCCGCATTTAATTCACCCGGACCAATCAGGCCTCATGCCAAATAGAAACACTGCGCTAAACCTCAGACGCTTGCATGGAGCGATGGCTCAAGCACCAGCCCTGTCAGAGCCGGCGGTTGTCATATCCCTAGATGCGAGGATGGCTTTTGATATGGTGGAGTGGAGTTACCTTTTCACTGTCCTTCCTCATTTGGGATTTGTCCCTAAGTTTTGTGTGTGGATCCGCCTCCTGTACACCGGACCACTGGCGTATGTAACGGACAATGGGCACATATCGGACGCTATACCACTGGCAAGAGGAGACCTGCCGGAAGGAGACCTTATTATCGGGGGGATTTAATACCACAATGGATGCTAAGTTAGACAGATATCCGGTGAGGACGCAGGCACCTGGAGTCTCTCGCTTGCAGAGTTTCATGGAGGCACTGGGGCTGGTTGAATTTGGAGGCATACCCATCACACAACGCGACAATACACGTTTTATTCAAATGCACACAACAGTCTATCTAGAATAGACTATTTTTTGACATCGGAAACCAGTCTGCAGAACGTTGATGACATTACGATCAAACCCAGAGGTATATCAGACCACTCACCAGTAGTGTTAACCTACTCCTACCACCACATGTCCCGTAAGAGGCTTTACCCTATCTACCCCAGATACTTACAAGTCCCGTAAATTTGAAAAGAAATCCGCAAACCCTCAAAATACTTCTTTGCGGAAAACACTGCATCTGTTGGTTCCCCGTCAGTTTTATGGGAAGCTTACAAGACGGTCATTAGGGGGCAGGCAATAGTCTCCATTACGGGACACAAACGAGAAAAACAGAAAGAACTAATGGATCTAGAGCTAGAATTACACTCAGTCGAAACAGACCACTCGACGGACCCCACACCTGACTCAACGCACACTCTGCACCTCAAACAACAACAGTATAGGGATCATCTGAAAAGAGAGACGGTGTCCAACCTCACAGCAACCAGACATAAGGTATATGATGTAGGGGACAAAGCAGGAAAGCTCCTGGCTTGGCTTGATAGGCGAGAGCGGGTCACTAAGGGAATAGCGCAACTACAGGCAGCAGAGGGACAGTTCACAACAGACCCGCGGGCCTTAATACTCACATTGGCGGGGCATTTCCGAGATGTTTATACATCGGCATCGGGCATGTCCGAGGCTGAGGCAGCGGCCTCCATAAAAGGTATAGAAATGCCCAAACTAACGCAGGAGGCTTCCTTGGAGCTAGAGGCGGATCTCACAGAGGACGAGTTGCAAGCCGCAACCCGCTCGCTGCAGTCGGGCAAAGCGCTGGGACCCAACGGGATCCCAATAGAATTATATAAACAGATGGCGGACACTATCAGTCCACACTTACTCAGAATGTACACCGACAGCTTAGATAGAGGCAAACTGCCGCTTGACCAGCGACTAGCCACAATAGTGGCAATCCCGAAACCCGGTAAACCTCCGTCCAAGTGTAACTCTTATCGCCCTGCTCAATGCAGAGGCAAAAATGTTTGCTAAAGTACTGGCAAACAGACTGATGGCACACTTCCCGCATTTAATTCACCCGGACCAATCAGGCCTCATGCCAAATAGAAACACTGCGCTAAACCTCAGACGCTTGCATGGAGCGATGGCTCAAGCACCAGCCCTGTCAGAGCCGGCGGTTGTCATATCCCTAGATGCGAGGATGGCTTTTGATATGGTGGAGTGGAGTTACCTTTTCACTGTCCTTCCTCATTTGGGATTTGTCCCTAAGTTTTGTGTGTGGATCCGCCTCCTGTACACCGGACCACTGGCGTATGTAACGGACAATGGGCACATATCGGACGCTATACCACTGGCAAGAGGAGACCTGCCGGAAGGAGACCTTATTATCGGGGGGATTTAATACCACAATGGATGCTAAGTTAGACAGATATCCGGTGAGGACGCAGGCACCTGGAGTCTCTCGCTTGCAGAGTTTCATGGAGGCACTGGGGCTGGTTGAATTTGGAGGCATACCCATCACACAACGCGACAATACACGTTTCATTCAAATGCACACAACAGTCTATCTAGAATAGACTATTTTTTGACATCGGAAACCAGTCTGCAGAACGTTGATGACATTACGATCAAACCCAGAGGTATATCAGACCACTCACCAGTAGTGTTATCCTACTCCTACCACCACATGTCCCGTAAGAGGCTTTACCCTATCTACCCCAGATACTTACAAGTCCCGTAAATTTGAACAGAAATCCGCAAACCCTCAAAATACTTCTTTGCGGAAAACACTGCATCTGTTGGTTCCCCGTCAGTTTTATGGGAAGCTTACAAGACGGTCATTAGGGGGCAGGCAATAGTCTCCATTACGGGACACAAACGAGAAAAACAGAAAGAACTAATGGATCTAGAGCTAGAATTACACTCAGTCGAAACAGACCACTCGACGGACCCCACACCTGACTCAACGCACACTCTGCACCTCAAACAACAACAGTATAGGGATCATCTGAAAAGAGAGACGGTGTCCAACCTCACAGCAACCAGACATAAGGTATATGATGTAGGGGACAAAGCAGGAAAGCTCCTGGCTTGGCTTGATAGGCGAGAGCGGGTCACTAAGGGAATAGCGCAATTACAGGCAGCAGAGGGACAGTTCACAACAGACCCGCGGGCCTTAATACTCACATTGGCAGGGCATTTCCGAGATGTTTATACATCGGCATCGGGCATGTCCGAGGCTGAGGCAGCGGCCTCCATAAAAGGTATAGAAATGCCCGAACTAACGCAGGAGGCTTCCTTGAAGCTAGAGGCGGATCTCACAGAGGACGAGTTGCAAGCCGCAACCCGCTCGCTGCAGTCGGGCAAAGCGCTGGGACCCAACGGGATCCCGATAGAATTATATAAACAGATGGCGGACACTATCAGTCCACACTTACTCAGAATGTACACCGACAGCTTAGATAGAGGCAAACTGCCGCTTGACCAGCGACTAGCCACAATAGTGGCAATCCCGAAACCCGGTAAACCTCCGTCCAAGTGTAACTCTTATCGCCCTGCTCAATGCAGAGGCAAAAATGTTTGCTAAAGTACTGGCAAACAGACTGATGGCACACTTCCCGCATTTAATTCACCCGGACCAATCAGGCCTCATGCCAAATAGAAACACTGCGCTAAACCTCAGACGCTTGCATGGAGCGATGGCTCAAGCACCAGCCCTGTCAGAGCCGGCGGTTGTCATATCCCTAGATGCGAGGATGGCTTTTGATATGGTGGAGTGGAGTTACCTTTTCACTGTCCTTCCTCATTTGGGATTTGTCCCTAAGTTTTGTGTGTGGATCCGCCTCCTGTACACCGGACCACTGGCGTATGTAACGGACAATGGGCACATATCGGACGCTATACCACTGGCAAGAGGAGACCTGCCGGAAGGAGACCTTATTATCGGGGGGATTTAATACCACAATGGATGCTAAGTTAGACAGATATCCGGTGAGGACGCAGGCACCTGGAGTCTCTCGCTTGCAGAGTTTCATGGAGGCACTGGGGCTGGTTGAATTTGGAGGCATACCCATCACACAACGCGACAATACACGTTTCATTCAAATGCACACAACAGTCTATCTAGAATAGACTATTTTTTGACATCGGAAACCAGTCTGCAGAACGTTGATGACATTACGATCAAACCCAGAGGTATATCAGACCACTCACCAGTAGTGTTAACCTACTCCTACCACCACATGTCCCGTAAGAGGCTTTACCCTATCTACCCCAGATACTTACAAGTCCCGTAAATTTGAAAAGAAATCCGCAAACCCTCAAAATACTTCTTTGCGGAAAACACTGCATCTGTTGGTTCCCCGTCAGTTTTATGGGAAGCTTACAAGACGGTCATTAGGGGGCAGGCAATAGTCTCCATTACGGGACACAAACGAGAAAAACAGAAAGAACTAATGGATCTAGAGCTAGAATTACACTCAGTCGAAACAGACCACTCGACGGACCCCACACCTGACTCAACGCACACTCTGCACCTCAAACAACAACAGTATAGGGATCATCTGAATAGAGAGACGGTGTCCAACCTCACAGCAACCAGACATAAGGTATATGATGTAGGGGACAAAGCAGGAAAGCTCCTGGCTTGGCTTGATAGGCGAGAGCGGGTCACTAAGGGAATAGCGCAACTACAGGCAGCAGAGGGACAGTTCACAACAGACCCGCGGGTCTTAATACTCACATTGGCAGGGCATTTCCGAGATGTTTATACATCGGCATCGGGAATATCCGAGACTGAGACAGCGGCCTCCATAAAAGGTATAGAAATGCCCGAACTAACGCAGGAGGCTTCCTTGGAGCTAGAGGCGGATCTCACAGAGGACGAGTTGCAAGCCGCAACCCGCTCGCCGCAGTCGGGCAAAGCGCTGGGACCCAACGGGATCCCGATAGAATTATATAAACAGATGGCGGACACTATCAGTCCACACTTACTCAGAATGTACACCGACAGCTTAGATTGAGGCAAACTGCCGCTTGACCAGCGACTGGCCACAATAGTGGCCATCCCGAAACCCGGTAAACCTCAGTCCGAGTGTAACTCTTATCGCCCTGCTCAATGCAGAGGCAAAAATGTTTGCTAAAGTACTGGCAAACAGACTGATGGCACACTTCCCGCATTTAATTCACCCGGACCAATCAGGCCTCATGCCAAATAGAAACACTGCGCTAAACCTCAGACGCTTGCATGGAGCGATGGCTCAAGCACCAGCCCTGTCAGAGCCGGCGGTTGTCATATCCCTATATGCGAGGATGGCTTTTGATATGGTGGAGTGGAGTTACCTTTTCACTGTCCTTCCTCATTTGAGATTTGTCCATAAGTTTTGTGTGTAGATCCGCCTCCTGTACACCGGACCACTGGCGTATGTAACGGACAATGGGCACATATCGGACGCTATACCACTGGCAAGAGGAGACCTGCCGGAAGGAGACCTTATTATCGGGGGGATTTAATACCACAATGGATGCTAAGTTAGACAGATAGCCGGTGAGGACACAGGCACCCGGAGTCTCTCGCTTGCAGAGTTTCATGGAGGCACTGGGGCTGGTTGAATTTGGAGGCATACCCATCACACAACGCGACAATACACGTTTCATTCAAATGCACACAACAGTCTATCTAGAATAGACTATATTTTGACATCGGAAACCAATCTGCAGAACGTTGATGACATTACGATCAAACCCAGAGGTATATCAGACCACTCACCAGTAGTGTTAACCTACTCCTACCACCACATGTCCCGTAAGAGGCTTTACCCTATCTACCCCAGATACTTACAAGTCCCGTAAATTTGAAAAGAAATCCGCAAACCCTCAAAATACTTCTTTGCGGAAAACACTGCATCTGTTGGTTCCCCGTCAGTTTTATGGGAAGCTTACAAGACGGTCATTAGGGGGCAGGCAATAGTCTCCATTACGGGACACAAACGAGAAAAACAGAAAGAACTAATGGATCTAGAGCTAGAATTACACTCAGTCGAAACAGACCACTCGACGGACCCCACACCGGACTCAACGCACACTCTGCACCTCAAACAACAACAGTATAGGGATCATCTGAAAAGAGAGACGGTGTCCAACCTCACAGCAACCAGACATAAGGTATATGATGTAGGGGACAAAGCAGGAAAGCTCCTGGCTTGGCTTGATAGGCGAGAGCGGGTCACTAAGGGAATAGCGCAACTACAGGCAGCAGAGGGACAGTTCACAACAGACCCGCGGGCCTTAATACTCACATTGGCAGGGCATTTCCGAGATGTTTATACATCGGCATCGGGAATATCCGAGACTGAGACAGCGGCCTCCATAAAAGGTATAGAAATGCCCGAACTAACGCAGGAGGCTTCCTTGGAGCTAGAGGCGGATCTCACAGAGGACGAGTTGCAAGCCGCAACCCGCTCGCCGCAGTCGGGCAAAGCGCTGGGACCCAACGGGATCCCGATAGAATTATATAAACAGATGGCGGACACTATCAGTCCACACTTACTCAGAATGTACACCGACAGCTTAGATAGAGGCAAACTGCCGCTTGACCAGCGACTGGCCACAATAGTGGCCATCCCGAAACCCGGTAAACCTCAGTCCGAGTGTAACTCTTATCGCCCTGCTCAATGCAGAGGCAAAAATGTTTGCTAAAGTACTGGCAAACAGACTGATGGCACACTTCCCGCATTTAATTCACCCGGACCAATCAGGCCTCATGCCAAATAGAAACACTGCGCTAAACCTCAGACGCTTGCATGGAGCGATGGCTCAAGCACCAGCCCTGTCAGAGCCGGCGGTTGTCATATCCCTATATGCGAGGATGGCTTTTGATATGGTGGAGTGGAGTTACCTTTTCACTGTCCTTCCTCATTTGAGATTTGTCCATAAGTTTTGTGTGTGGATCCGCCTCCTGTACACCGGACCACTGGCGTATGTAACGGACAATGGGCACATATCGGACGCTATACCACTGGCAAGAGGAGACCTGCCGGAAGGAGACCTTATTATCGGGGGGATTTAATACCACAATGGATGCTAAGTTAGACAGATAGCCGGTGAGGACACAGGCACCCGGAGTCTCTCGCTTGCAGAGTTTCATGGAGGCACTGGGGCTGGTTGAATTTGGAGGCATACCCATCACACAACGCGACAATACACGTTTCATTCAAATGCACACAACAGTCTATCTAGAATAGACTATATTTTGACATCGGAAACCAATCTGCAGAACGTTGATGACATTACGATCAAACCCAGAGGTATATCAGACCACTCACCAGTAGTGTTAACCTACTCCTACCACCACATGTCCCGTAAGAGGCTTTACCCTATCTACCCCAGATACTTACAAGTCCCGTAAATTTGAAAAGAAATCCGCAAACCCTCAAAATACTTCTTTGCGGAATACACTGCATCTGTTGGTTCCCCGTCAGTTTTATGGGAAGCTTACAATACGGTCATTAGGGGGCAGGCAATAGTCTCCATTACGGGACAGAAACGAGAAAAACAGAAAGAACTAATGGATCTAGAGCTAGAATTACACTCAGTCGAAACAGACCACTCGACGGACCCCACACCTGACTCAACGCACACTCTGCACCTCAAACAACAACAGTATAGGGATCATCTGAAAAGAGAGACGGTGTCCAACCTCACAGCAACCAGACATAAGGTATATGATGTAGGGGACAAAGCAGGAAAGCTCCTGGCTTGGCTTGATAGGCGAGAGCGGGTCACTAAGGGAATAGCGCAACTACAGGCAGCAGAGGGACAGTTCACAACAGACCCGCGGGCCTTAATACTCACATTGGCAGGGCATTTCCGAGATGTTTATACATCGGCATCGGGAATATCCGAGACTGAGACAGCGGCCTCCATAAAAGGTATAGAAATGCCCGAACTAACGCAGGAGGCTTCCTTGGAGCTAGAGGCGGATCTCACAGAGGACGAGTTGCAAGCCGCAACCCGCTCGCCGCAGTCGGGCAAAGCGCTGGGACCCAACGGGATCCCGATAGAATTATATAAACAGATGGCGGACACTATCAGTCCACACTTACTCAGAATGTACACCGACAGCTTAGATAGAGGCAAACTGCCGCTTGACCAGCGACTGGCCACAATAGTGGCCATCCCGAAACCCGGTAAACCTCAGTCTGAGTGTAACTCTTATCGCCCTGCTCAATGCAGAGGCAAAAATGTTTGCTAAAGTACTGGCAAACAGACTGATGGCACACTTCCCGCATTTAATTCACCCGGACCAATCAGGCCTCATGCCAAATAGAAACACTGCGCTAAACCTCAGACGCTTGCATGGAGCGATGGCTCAAGCACCAGCCTTGTCAGAGCCGGCGGTTGTCATATCCCTATATGCGAGGATGGCTTTTGATATGGTGGAGAGGAGTTACCTTTTCACTGTCCTTCCTCATTTGAGATTTGTCCATAAGTTTTGTGTGTGGATCCGCCTCCTGTACACCGGACCACTGGCGTATGTAACGGACAATGGGCACATATCGGACGCTATACCACTGGCAAGAGGAGACCTGCCGGAAGGAGACCTTATTATCGGGGGGATTTAATACCACAATGGATGCTAAGTTAGACAGATAGCCGGTGAGGACGCAGGCACCCGGAGTCTCTCGCTTGCAGAGTTTCATGGAGGCACTGGGGCTGGTTGAATTTGGAGGCATACCCATCACACAACGCGACAATACACGTTTCATTCAAATGCACACAACAGTCTATCTAGAATAGACTATATTTTGACATCGGAAACCAATCTGCAGAACGTTGATCACATTACGATCAAACCCAGAGGTATATCAGACCACTCACCAGTAGTGTTAACCTACTCCTACCACCACATGTCCCGTAAGAGGCTTTACCCTATCTACCCCAGATACTTACAAGTCCCGTAAATTTGAAAAGAAATCCGCAAACCCTCAAAATACTTCTTTGCGGAAAACACTGCATCTGTTGGTTCCCCGTCAGTTTTATGGGAAGCTTACAAGACGGTCATTAGGGGGCAGGCAATAGTCTCCATTACGGGACACAAACGAGAAAAACAGAAAGAACTAATGGATCTAGAGCTAGAATTACACTCAGTCGAAACAGACCACTCAACGGACCCCACACCTGACTCAACGCACACTCTGCACCTCAAACAACAACAGTATAGGGATCATCTGAAAAGAGAGACGGTGTCCAACCTCACAGCAACCAGACATAAGGTATATGATGTAGGGGACAAGGCAGGAAAGCTCCTGGCTTGGCTTGATAGGCGAGAGCGGGTCACTAAGGGAATAGCGCAACTACAGGCAGCAGAGGGACAGTTCACAACAGACCCGTGGGCCTTAATACTCACATTGGCAGGGTATTTCCGAGATGTTTATACATCGGCATCGGGAATGTCCGAGGCTGAGGCAGCGGCCTCCATAAAAGGTATAGAAATGCCCAAACTAACGCAGGAGGCTTCCTTGGAGCTAGAGGCGGATCTCACAGAGGACGAGTTGCAAGCCGCAACCCGCTCGCCACAGTTGGGCAAAGCGCTGGGACCCAACGGGATCCCGATAGAATTATATAAACAGATGGCGGACACTATCAGTCCACACTTACTCAGAATGTACACCGACAGCTTAGATAGAGGCAAACTGCCGCTTGACCAGCGACTGGCCACAATAGTGGCCATCCCGAAACCCGGTAAACCTCCGTCCGAATGTAACTCTTATCGCCCTGCTCAATGCAGAGGCAAAAATGTTTGCTAAAGTACTGGCAAACAGACTGATGGCACACTTCCCGCATTTAATTCACCCGGACCAATCAGGCCTCATGCCAAATAGAAACACTGCGCTAAACCTCAGACGCTTGCATGGAGCGATGGCTCAAGCACCAGCCCTGTCAGAGCCGGCGGTTGTCATATCCCTAGATGCGAGGATGGCTTTTGATATGGTGGAGTGGAGTTACCTTTTCACTGTCCTTCCTCATTTGGGATTTGTCCCTAAGTTTTGTGTGTGGATCCGCCTCCTGTACACCGGACCACTGGCGTATGTAACGGACAATGGGCACATATCGGACGCTATACCACTGGCAAGAGGAGACCTGCCGGAAGGAGACCTTATTATCGGGGGGATTTAATACCACAATGGATGCTAAGTTAGACAGATATCCGGTGAGGACGCAGGCACCTGGAGTCTCTCGCTTGCAGAGTTTCATGGAGGCACTGGGGCTGGTTGAATTTGGAGGCATACCCATCACACAACGCGACAATACACGTTTTATTCAAATGCACACAACAGTCTATCTAGAATAGACTATTTTTTGACATCGGAAACCAGTCTGCAGAACGTTGATGACATTACGATCAAACCCAGAGGTATATCAGACCACTCACCAGTAGTGTTAACCTACTCCTACCACCACATGTCCCGTAAGAGGCTTTACCCTATCTACCCCAGATACTTACAAGTCCCGTAAATTTGAAAAGAAATCCGCAAACCCTCAAAATACTTCTTTGCGGAAAACACTGCATCTGTTGGTTCCCCGTCAGTTTTATGGGAAGCTTACAAGACGGTCATTAGGGGGCAGGCAATAGTCTCCATTACGGGACACAAACGAGAAAAACAGAAAGAACTAATGGATCTAGAGCTAGAATTACACTCAGTCGAAACAGACCACTCGACGGACCCCACACCTGACTCAACGCACACTCTGCACCTCAAACAACAACAGTATAGGGATCATCTGAAAAGAGAGACGGTGTCCAACCTCACAGCAACCAGACATAAGGTATATGATGTAGGGGACAAAGCAGGAAAGCTCCTGGCTTGGCTTGATAGGCGAGAGCGGGTCACTAAGGGAATAGCGCAACTACAGGCAGCAGAGGGACAGTTCACAACAGACCCGCGGGCCTTAATACTCACATTGGCGGGGCATTTCCGAAATGTTTATACATCGGCATCGGGAATGTCCGAGGCTGAGGCAGCGGCCTCCATAAAAGGTATAGAAATGCCCAAACTAACGCAGGAGGCTTCCTTGGAGCTAGAGGCGGATCTCACAGAGGACGAGTTGCAAGCCGCAACCCGCTCGCTGCAGTCGGGCAAAGCGCTGGGACCCAACGGGATCCCGATAGAATTATATAAACAGATGGCGGACACTATCAGTCCACACTTACTCAGAATGTACACCGACAGCTTAGATAGAGGCAAACTGCCGCTTGACCAGCGACTAGCTACAATAGTGGCAATCCCGAAACCCGGTAAACCTCCGTCCAAGTGTAACTCTTATCGCCCTGCTCAATGCAGAGGCAAAAATGTTTGCTAAAGTACTGGCAAACAGACTGATGGCACACTTCCCGCATTTAATTCACCCGGACCAATCAGGCCTCATGCCAAATAGAAACACTGCGCTAAACCTCAGACGCTTGCATGGAGCGATGGCTCAAGCACCAGCCCTGTCAGAGCCGGCGGTTGTCATATCCCTAGATGCGAGGATGGCTTTTGATATGGTGGAGTGGAGTTACCTTTTCACTGTCCTTCCTCATTTGGGATTTGTCCCTAAGTTTTGTGTGTGGATCCGCCTCCTGTACACCGGACCACTGGCGTATGTAACGGACAATGGGCACATATCGGACGCTATACCACTGGCAAGAGGAGACCTGCCGGAAGGAGACCTTATTATCGGGGGGATTTAATACCACAATGGATGCTAAGTTAGACAGATATCCGGTGAGGACGCAGGCACCTGGAGTCTCTCGCTTGCAGAGTTTCATGGAGGCACTGGGGCTGGTTGAATTTGGAGGCATACCCATCACACAACGCGACAATACACGTTTCATTCAAATGCACACAACAGTCTATCTAGAATAGACAATTTTTTGACATCGGAAACCAGTCTGCAGAACGTTGATGACATTACGATCAAACCCAGAGGTATATCAGACCACTCACCAGTAGTGTTAACCTACTCCTACCACCACATATCCCGTAAGAGGCTTTACCCTATCTACCCCAGATACTTACAAGTCCCGTAAATTTGAACAGAAATCCGCAAACCCTCAAAATACTTCTTTGCGGAAAACACTGCATCTGTTGGTTCCCCGTCAGTTTTATGGGAAGCTTACAAGACGGTCATTAGGGGGCAGGCAATAGTCTCCATTACGGGACACAAACGAGAAAAACAGAAAGAACTAATGGATCTAGAGCTAGAATTACACTCAGTCGAAACAGACCACTCGACGGACCCCACACCTGACTCAACGCACACTCTGCACCTCAAACAACAACAGTATAGGGATCATCTGAAAAGAGAGACGGTGTCCAACCTCACAGCAACCAGACATAAGGTATATGATGTAGGGGACAAAGTAGGAAAGCTCCTGGCTTGGCTTGATAGGCGAGAGCTGGTCACTAAGGGAATAGCGCAACTACAGGCAGCAGAGGGACAGTTCACAACCGACCCGCGGGCCTTAATACTCACATTGGCAGGGCATTTCCGAGATGTTTATACATCGGCATCGGGAATATCCGAGACTGAGACAGTGGCCTCCATAAAAGGTATAGAAATGCCCGAACTAACGCAGGAGGCTTCCTTGGAGCTAGAGGCGGATCTCACAGAGGACGAGTTGCAAGCCGCAACCCGCTCGCCGCAGTCGGGCAAAGCGCTGGGACCCAACGGGATCCCGATAGAATTATATAAACAGATGGCGGACACTATCAGTCCACACTTACTCAGAATGTACACCGACAGCTTAGATAGAGGCAAACTGCCGCTTGACCAGCGACTGGCCACAATAGTGGCCATCCCGAAACCCGGTAAACCTCAGTCCGAGTGTAACTCTTATCGCCCTGCTCAATGCAGAGGCAAAAATGTTAGCTAAAGTACTGGCAAACAGACTGATGGCACACTTCCCGCATTTAATTCACCCGGACCAATCAGGCCTCATGCCAAATAGAAACACTGCGCTAAACCTCAGACGCTTGCATGGAGCGATGGCTCAAGCACCAGCCCTGTCAGAGCCGGCGGTTGTCATATCCCTATATGCGAGGATGGCTTTTGATATGGTGGAGTGAAGTTACCTTTTCACTGTCCTTCCTCATTTGAGATTTGTCCATAAGTTTTGTGTGTGGATCCGCCTCCTGTACACCGGACCACTGGCGTATGTAACGGACAATGGGCACATATCGGACGCTATACCACTGGCAAGAGGAGACCTGCCGGAAGGAGACCTTATTATCGGGGGGATTTAATACCACAATGGATGCTAAGTTAGACAGATAGCCGGTGAGGACGCAGGCACCCGGAGTCTCTCGCTTGCAGAGTTTCATGGAGGCACTGGGGCTGGTTGAATTTGGAGGCATACCCATCACACAACGCGACAATACACGTTTCATTCAAATGCACACAACAGTCTATCTAGAATAGACTATATTTTGACATCGGAAACCAATCTGCAGAACGTTGATGACATTACGATCAAACCCAGAGGTATATCAGACCACTCACCAGTAGTGTTAACCTACTCCTACCACCACATGTCCCGTAAGAGGCTTTACCCTATCTACCCCAGATACTTACAAGTCCCGTAAATTTGAAAAGAAATCCGCAAACCCTCAAAATACTTCTTTGCGGAAAACACTGCATCTGTTGGTTCCCCGTCAGTTTTATGGGAAGCTTACAAGACGGTCATTAGGGGGCAGGCAATAGTCTCCATTACGGGACACAAACGAGAAAAACAGAAAGAACTAATGGATCTAGAGCTAGAATTACACTCAGTCGAAACAGACCACTCGACGGACCCCACACCTGACTCAACGCACACTCTGCACCTCAAACAACAACAGTATAGGGATCATCTGAAAAGAGAGACGGTGTCCAACCTCACAGCAACCAGACATAAGGTATATGATGTAGGGGACAAAGCAGGAAAGCTCCTGGCTTGGCTTGATAGGCGAGAGCGGGTCACTAAGGGAATAGCGCAACTACAGGCAGCAGAGGGACAGTTCACAACAGACCCGCGGGCCTTAATACTCACATTGGCGGGGCATTTCCGAGATGTTTATACATCGGCATCGGGAATGTCCGAGGCTGAGGCAGCGGCCTCCATAAAAGGTATAGAAATGCCCAAACTAACGCAGGAGGCTTCCTTGGAGCTAGAGGCGGATCTCACAGAGGACGAGTTGCAAGCCGCAACCCGCTCGCTGCAGTCGGGCAAAGCGCTGGGACCCAACGGGATCCCGATAGAATTATATAAACAGATGGCGGACACTATCAGTCCACACTTACTCAGAATGTACACCGACAGCTTAGATAGAGGCAAACTGCCGCTTGACCAGCGACTAGCTACAATAGTGGCAATCCCGAAACCCGGTAAACCTCCGTCCAAGTGTAACTCTTATCGCCCTGCTCAATGCAGAGGCAAAAATGTTTGCTAAAGTACTGGCAAACAGACTGATGGCACACTTCCCGCATTTAATTCACCCGGACCAATCAGGCCTCATGCCAAATAGAAACACTGCGCTAAACCTCAGACGCTTGCATGGAGCGATGGCTCAAGCACCAGCCCTGTCAGAGCCGGCGGTTGTCATATCCCTAGATGCGAGGATGGCTTTTGATATGGTGGAGTGGAGTTACCTTTTCACTGTCCTTCCTCATTTGGGATTTGTCCCTAAGTTTTGTGTGTGGATCCGCCTCCTGTACACCGGACCACTGGCGTATGTAACGGACAATGGGCACATATCGGACGCTATACCACTGGCAAGAGGAGACCTGCCGGAAGGAGACCTTATTATCGGGGGGATTTAATACCACAATGGATGCTAAGTTAGACAGATATCCGGTGAGGACGCAGGCACCTGGAGTCTCTCGCTTGCAGAGTTTCATGGAGGCACTGGGGCTGGTTGAATTTGGAGGCATACCCATCACACAACGCGACAATACACGTTTCATTCAAATGCACACAACAGTCTATCTAGAATAGACAATTTTTTGACATCGGAAACCAGTCTGCAGAACGTTGATGACATTACGATCAAACCCAGAGGTATATCAGACCACTCACCAGTAGTGTTAACCTACTCCTACCACCACATATCCCGTAAGAGGCTTTACCCTATCTACCCCAGATACTTACAAGTCCCGTAAATTTGAACAGAAATCCGCAAACCCTCAAAATACTTCTTTGCGGAAAACACTGCATCTGTTGGTTCCCCGTCAGTTTTATGGGAAGCTTACAAGACGGTCATTAGGGGGCAGGCAATAGTCTCCATTACGGGACACAAACGAGAAAAACAGAAAGAACTAATGGATCTAGAGCTAGAATTACACTCAGTCGAAACAGACCACTCGACGGACCCCACACCTGACTCAACGCACACTCTGCACCTCAAACAACAACAGTATAGGGATCATCTGAAAAGAGAGACGGTGTCCAACCTCACAGCAACCAGACATAAGGTATATGATGTAGGGGACAAAGTAGGAAAGCTCCTGGCTTGGCTTGATAGGCGAGAGCTGGTCACTAAGGGAATAGCGCAACTACAGGCAGCAGAGGGACAGTTCACAACAGACCCGCGGGCCTTAATACTCACATTGGCAGGGCATTTCCGAGATGTTTATACATCGGCATCGGGAATATCCGAGACTGAGACAGTGGCCTCCATAAAAGGTATAGAAATGCCCGAACTAACGCAGGAGGCTTCCTTGGAGCTAGAGGCGGATCTCACAGAGGACGAGTTGCAAGCCGCAACCCGCTCGCCGCAGTCGGGCAAAGCGCTGGGACCCAACGGGATCCCGATAGAATTATATAAACAGATGGCGGACACTATCAGTCCACACTTACTCAGAATGTACACCGACAGCTTAGATAGAGGCAAACTGCCGCTTGACCAGCGACTGGCCACAATAGTGGCCATCCCGAAACCCGGTAAACCTCAGTCCGAGTGTAACTCTTATCGCCCTGCTCAATGCAGAGGCAAAAATGTTAGCTAAAGTACTGGCAAACAGACTGATGGCACACTTCCCGCATTTAATTCACCCGGACCAATCAGGCCTCATGCCAAATAGAAACACTGCGCTAAACCTCAGACGCTTGCATGGAGCGATGGCTCAAGCACCAGCCCTGTCAGAGCCGGCGGTTGTCATATCCCTATATGCGAGGATGGCTTTTGATATGGTGGAGTGAAGTTACCTTTTCACTGTCCTTCCTCATTTGAGATTTGTCCATAAGTTTTGTGTGTGGATCCGCCTCCTGTACACCGGACCACTGGCGTATGTAACGGACAATGGGCACATATCGGACGCTATACCACTGGCAAGAGGAGACCTGCCGGAAGGAGACCTTATTATCGGGGGGATTTAATACCACAATGGATGCTAAGTTAGACAGATAGCCGGTGAGGACGCAGGCACCCGGAGTCTCTCGCTTGCAGAGTTTCATGGAGGCACTGGGGCTGGTTGAATTTGGAGGCATACCCATCACACAACGCGACAATACACGTTTCATTCAAATGCACACAACAGTCTATCTAGAATAGACTATATTTTGACATCGGAAACCAATCTGCAGAACGTTGATGACATTACGATCAAACCCAGAGGTATATCAGACCACTCACCAGTAGTGTTAACCTACTCCTACCACCACATGTCCCGTAAGAGGCTTTACCCTATCTACCCCAGATACTTACAAGTCCCGTAAATTTGAAAAGAAATCCGCAAACCCTCAAAATACTTCTTTGCGGAAAACACTGCATCTGTTGGTTCCCCGTCAGTTTTATGGGAAGCTTACAAGACGGTCATTAGGGGGCAGGCAATAGTCTCCATTACGGGACACAAACGATAAAAACAGAAAGAACTAATGGATCTAGAGCTAGAATTACACTCAGTCGAAACAGACCACTCGACGGACCCCACACCTGACTCAACGCACACTCTGCACCTCAAACAACAACAGTATAGGGATCATCTGAAAAGAGAGACGGTGTCCAACCTCACAGCAACCAGACATAAGGTATATGATGTAGGGGACAAAGCAGGAAAGCTCCTGGCTTGGCTTGATAGGCGAGAGCGGGTCACTAAGGGAATAGCGCAACTACAGGCAGCAGAGGGACAGTTCACAACAGACCCGCGGGCCTTAATACTCACATTGGCGGGGCATTTCCGAGATGTTTATACATCGGCATCGGGCATGTCCGAGGCTGAGGCAGCGGCCTCCATAAAAGGTATAGAAATGCCCGAACTAACGCAGGAGGCTTCCTTGGAGCTAGAGGCGGATCTCACAGAGGACGAGTTGCAAGCCGCAACCCGCTCGCTGCAGTCGGGCAAAGCGCTGGGACCCAACGGGATCCCGATAGAATTATATAAACAGATGGCGGACACTATCAGTCCACACTTACTCAGAATGTACACCGACAGCTTAGATAGAGGCAAACTGCCGCTTGACCAGCGACTGGCCACAATAGTGGCCATCCCGAAACCCGGTAAACCTCAGTCCGAGTGTAACTCTTATCGCCCTGCTCAATGCAGAGGCAAAAATGTTTGCTAAAGTACTGGCAAACAGACTGATGGCACACTTCCCGCATTTAATTCACCCGGACCAATCAGGCCTCATGCCAAATAGAAACACTGCGCTAAACCTCAGACGCTTGCATGGAGCGATGGCTCAAGCACCAGCCCTGTCAGAGCCGGCGGTTGTCATATCCCTATATGCGAGGATGGCTTTTGATATGGTGGAGAGGAGTTACCTTTTCACTGTCCTTCCTCATTTGAGATTTGTTCATAAGTTTTGTGTGTGGATCCGCCTCCTGTACACCGGACCACTGGCGTATGTAACGGACAATGGGCACATATCGGACGCTATACCACTGGCAAGAGGAGACCTGCCGGAAGGAGACCTTATTATCGGGGGGATTTAATACCACAATGGATGCTAAGTTAGACAGATAGCCGGTGAGGACGCAGGCACCCGGAGTCTCTCGCTTGCAGAGTTTCATGGAGGCACTGGGGCTGGTTGAATTTGGAGGCATACCCATCACACAACGCGACAATACACGTTTTATTCAAATGCACACAACAGTCTATCTAGAATAGACTATATTTTGACATCGGAAACCAATCTGCAGAACGTTGATGACATTACGATCAAACCCAGAGGTATATCAGACCACTCACCAGTAGTGTTAACCTACTCCTACCACCACATGTCCCGTAAGAGGCTTTACCCTATCTACCCCAGATACTTACAAGTCCCGTAAATTTGAAAAGAAATCCGCAAACCCTCAAAATACTTCTTTGCGGAAAACACTGCATCTGTTGGTTCCCCGTCAGTTTTATGGGAAGCTTACAAGACGGTCATTAGGGGGCAGGCAATAGTCTCCATTACGGGACACAAACAAGAAAAACAGAAAGAACTAATGGATCTAGAGCTAGAATTACACTCAGTCGAAACAGACCACTCGACGGACCCCACACCTGACTCAACGCACACTCTGCACCTCAAACAACAACAGTATAGGGATCATCTGAAAAGAGAGACGGTGTCCAACCTCACAGCAACCAGACATAAGGTATATGATGTAGGGGACAAGGCAGGAAAGCTCCTGGCTTGGCTTGATAGGCGAGAGCGGGTCACTAAGGGAATAGCGCAACTACAGGCAGCAGAGGGACAGTTCACAACAGACCCGTGGGCCTTAATACTCACATTGGCAGGGCATTTCCGAGATGTTTATACATCGGCATCGGGAATGTCCGAGGCTGAGGCAGCGGCCTCCATAAAAGGTATAGAAATGCCCAAACTAACGCAGGAGGCTTCCTTGGAGCTAGAGCCGGATCTCACAGAGGACGAGTTGCAAGCCGCAACCCGCTCGCCACAGTTGGGCAAAGCGCTGGGACCCAACGGGATCCCGATAGAATTATATAAACAGATGGCGGACACTATCAGTCCACACTTACTCAGAATGTACACCGACAGCTTAGATAGAGGCAAACTGCCGCTTGACCAGCGACTGGCCACAATAGTGGCCATCCCGAAACCCGGTAAACCTCCGTCCGAGTGTAACTCTTATCGCCCTGCTCAATGCAGAGGCAAAAATGTTTGCTAAAGTACTGGCAAACAGACTGATGGCACACTTCCCACATTTAATTCACCCGGACCAATCAGGCCTCATGCCAAATAGAAACACTGCGCTAAACCTCAGACACTTGCATAGAGCACTGGCTCAGGCACCAGCCCTGTCAGAGCCGGCGGTTGTCATATCCCTAGATGCGAGGATGGCTTTTGATATGCTGGAGTTGGGTTACCTTTTCGCGGTCCTTCCTCATTTGGGATTTGTCCGTACGTTTTGTGTGTGGATCCGCCTCCTGTACACCGGACCACTGGCGTATGTAACGGACAATGGGCACATATTGGACGCTATACCACTGGCGAGAGGGACGCGCCAGGGATGCCCCCTGTCGCTGCTCCTTTTCGTGTTAGTATTGGAACCCCTCGTGACGTGGATTAGAGTAGATCCATTACTAAGAGGTGTTCGGTGGGCGGAGGGGTGGGAAGACCGTCTTTCCCTCTATGCTGATGACATTCTGGTGTACCTAACAGACCCTGAAAACTCCATACCAGTGCTCCTTGAGACACGTGATAGTTTCGGAAAGATATCTGGGTACACTATCAATTGGTCTAAATCGATTCTATACGTGCTAAACGGTCCCGCGCCACAGCTCCCTGTGAATTGCCCACTTGTAGTTTCACAGGACTCATTTAAATACTTAGGTATTCACATCACGGCAGACCCAGCGGATTTCTTTTCCAGAAACCTGGCACCCCCCCTGGAGCGCTTGAAGAGAGATGTGGCGCATTTGGAATCACTTCCCCTGACGGGGAAGGCAGCATTATTCAAGATGATGGCCTTGCCTCGGTTTTTATACGCCCTTGAAAACACGCCGTTTCCAGTACCACTTAAATACTTTAAACAAATAGCTGCGCAGGTATCCACACTACTTTGGGGCAACAGACTGGCGTAAATAGCCCAAGCAAAACTGAATCGAGGATGGTATGATGGAGGGATAGCGCTCCCCAACATCCAATTGTACTACTGGTCGGCACATCTCAAAGTTGTTAATCAATGGATACATGCCTCTCAGGCCGACCCAGCATACAGGGCTGATAGGGCTGAGTTGGGCACAGGAAATATGCTTGCGGTCTTATACAAGAAAGGACAAGCTGTGAAGCTGATGGGTCCAACAAAACACACAGCCATGCTATGGCACGCAGCGCAGACACGGCTGGGATGGAAGGGTGTTATTACCCTACTTACCCCACTCTGGGACACTAAGCAACTAGGGCACCTGAGAAATAGCAAGGGATTTGACCAATGGGACAATATAGGGGTTTCCACGGTGGGAGACTTGTGGAACAAAGGGAATGTAATACTATTTGACCAGATCAGGCAACAGCACGCCCTTGCTCCAACTGAGTCTTTCCGATATACACAAATACGACACGCACTATTGGCGGTACTGCCGCAGGATACTGAGGTCCCTGAAGCTTCCCCACTGGAAGACAGACTACTTACAGACCACATGCCAAAGCGCGCCACATCCTTCACTTATCGTAAACTAATCAATAACCTGCTGGACCCTACAAACTCACTAGGAGAAAGATGGGCGGTTGACGTGGGAGACATGGATGAAACAGAATGGCAGGAGGGCCTGGCCTCGCCCAAGGAAGTGGGTTAACCCTCACGGCTCAGACTTGTGCAACTTAAGATCTTACACCGCACATATCATACTAGAAGCACTCTATACAAAATGGGCAGGGCACAACATCCATATTGCCTTAGAGGGTGTCGGGAGGAGGGGTCCTTCTTCCCCACGCTATGGGACTGCTCAATGATGGCTGATTACTGGCGAAAGGTACTACGAAAGATATCACTGACAATGGGAGTGTCGCTTATACCCGAGCCGCGCAGATGCCTGTTAAACATGTGGGAACCCAATGATCTTACGCGTCCTGGGCAAAAGTGGGTCACGCTGGGACTGCCATCGCTGGCGACCTGGTGTAGAGATATGGACCTTACTATGTTGACTGAGAGAACAGTTTACATAAACCGGAAATGCCCCCGGAAATGGACCAAACTATGGGCAGCATGGAATACATACCGGGGGGACATATGTGAGCAGATACCTGATTTTGATGAGGACAGTTCCGATGACGAATTTGGGGATGTGTAAGGGAACTGTGCCGAGTAGACTGCCTAATGTTTCAATTGCTGTCAGCCAGTTTAATGTAGGATTTAACGAGGATTTGTTTAAATGGTTATGTAAGCTAACTGTAACATGTGATTATATGCATTCTGATATTCTTGCCGATGTTTTGAATGAAAACAATAAAAATAGATTTACAAAAAAAAAAACTAGCACGATCATTCGTGCTTCCTCTAGGTCCTGAATATCCTGAACGAGTTGTCATTTGTCCCCGTTCACGTGGACACTGCTGAGCACGCAGTACTGGACAATCAGAAATCCAATGTCCAATTTTCTTTCAATATGCACACTGGTCAACAGACAAATTCGAACGAGTATAGGAAGGAAAAGACGAACCACAAGATCCACGTCCACCTATATCATTACCTCTAGATGGCGGACCATAAGCCTGAGCCAACATAACCTTCGTTTTTAACTCTTTAGTCTTTTTATCCTCATTACCCTTCGCTTCTAATTCCTGGTGTTCAATATACTGCGCCTTAGTCAAAAGAGAAACCGGAGAAGATGTAGTCCATGAACTCTCACTGGCCTTTAGGCGACTAGTTATTCCTGGCAACAGATTTGCGACATATTTATCGTCAAACAGATGCCTACCCGTGTCATCTGTCAATGGCTGGCCACTAAAGTCGTGGAATGCCTCCTCAAAGCGTGTAAAGAAATCTGAAACTGAATTATCTGCCTTTTGCTTACACAACGTGTTACATTCTTTAGCATATTTCTTTTATGTTCATAAACATCTTGCCAAGTGACATCATGATGTTCCTGAGCTGCCTGTCTGTGCACCATGTTTATATTCCAATGACATTCTGTATTCTGGAATGGTGGTTTAGAGATAGAGTGCCAGTTGCATCTGGAGCTTGAAGCATTGAGGCTACTAATGCTGTGCTGGACAATAAACTACAACTTAATTTATTTGATTCCTGGATTGATTTCAACAATTTTGGCGACGAGGGAGAAGAACCAAGGTACACTCCAATCATTTGATCAGCACAGGTACGGAATGTGTTTCAAAAATATTCATGCTTAATTATTTTTGTGCATGGATAGCACCAGCGGCAGTTGTATTATATTTCATTAATTGTGCACTGATGGCACCTGCTGCTGTATTCTAACAAGAATTTGGATTCATTGAGAAGATTTCTCCATTACTTATTAACTGATACTTGACTTAAATTACTTCTTTTGAGATACTTACATCAATACTTTGGATTATATGTTTTTACTTGTTCTTATGCTTTCAACATCGTTTAACATCGTTAAGGAAGAAAAGACATTTAAATGCGATTAACTTCCTGCCTATAATTTACTCGTGGCAGTGCAGCGTCATTTTAATGCTTTTCTAAGTGACCTGCTGAAACTCGTATTTCAATGTATGACAGTGTTCAGTTACACGACCTGAGTGTTTAAATCCAACCGTGCAGAACAGTTCTAATCACTTTGGCACCCCATCGTGTACATTGGGAGTTTGTTGCATCTTTTGAGTTTCACTCACGCTTGTTAAGCGGCACTGCAGAATTCCAACACCGACGAACGTCCATGGCAACCGAGTTTTAGCAATGATTTCAGCGCGTTGATCTCCGTCGAGACGTTACACAAGTCAGCGCGTTGATCTTCGCCAGGACATAGCACGCTTACGACTGATGTCATCAGCGGCCATTTTTATCACCGGGGCAACTGTTCTTAAACAAAACACGAACAAATACGGTGATTTACATCTAAAGACTACACAACATTAAATGCTTCGTTTTTCTTGTTTTCTACAGTTTAACACTACGCAGCAATTTATTCTTCATTTCCTGGTAAACTACAAATAAACACTACGCAACAATTTATTCCTCAAAGTTAGCCAGCTTCTCTTCCTGGTGTTCTACGAAGAAATACTACACAGTGATTACTCTTCATTTCAACGCAAAGGACAACTAATGTGGTGTTTCTTTACAATGTGGTATTTAATTTTTTTTTTAAATGATAGGGTATTTTAAAATGATATTAATATGTTAAGAGTCATAGTATAACAATTATCATTCTATTATCACACAATATATAGTTACACATTTAAAACTTAGTTGATGCATATATACTGTATTTAATTCTGCTAGTTACATTTTCTTAATACAACGTGTAACTATGCAATTTGACCCCCAGCAAAGTTTTTGCAGTCCAAGGGTGATCCTCCCATGCCTTGGGCGAGATGGAAGGAAGAATTTATCACAAACATGAAGGCTATAGATGGCGAACACATGGGGGCAGAAAGAAAGAAAAGTATTTTTTTGCATTGTTTAGGTTCGGAGGGCAAGTTATTTTTAGATCATTGCCTCAAATTACTTCCCAGAGCTATGGAAGTGGTGATAATTTGAATGTGTATAATGAGGCTTTATTAAGAACAGAAAAAAGATTTAAGCCTGTTACAAGTATTGCTTTAAACAGATTCAAGTTCTATACTAGAGAGCAAAAATATGATGAAAGTTTCGATGACTTCCTCACAGGATTGAGATCTTTATCTTTGCATTGTACTTTTGGGTTGTTAACGGATGAAATGATAAGAGATCAAATCATAGTACATGTTAAAAATAAAACAATACAGGAAAGATTATGGGTTTTAGGAAATCCTAGTTTGGCTGAGGCAATTTCAGAAGCAAAGGCATTAGAACAGTCGGAAAAATGGATGGAGGTTGTCAAAGACAATGCAAATAAAAAATGGCAGAGGAGGAGGTTTGTTATATTAAACCAAAAAACGAGAACCAAATGCAACGACAACCCACACGTTTCCAACACAACTATCGAGGAAGTTTGAACACTAATATGTACAGGAATGTTCAAGGGTCAACACGGAACAATGCGGTTTGTTTTAGATGTGGCAATAAGTCTCATTTAGCATCATTTCCGGGTTGTCCTGCAATCAACAAGGAATGTAGGAACTGTGGTAGAGTAGGGCACTTCACAAGTGTATGTCGGGACATTAGACATAATGTCACACCCTCCAGAGGTGCAGTGTCATGTGTTGCGAATAATGAAGTAAACAGGCCTAATCTTGTACATGAAACAGACAAAGTAGATAGATGTTTTGTTGTTTCTATTATTGATGGAGTTCCTGATTATATTAGGAAATAACCTAATGGTGATTTTAGAGTTTGTGGAGTGAACATAGTGTTAATGGTAGATTCAGGGTCCCAGTGGACAATTATCACACATCAATATTTTGTAGAGCAGTTGAACAATTGTGTTTAGAGAATTTAGTACCATCTGACTTTTTGGCTGAAAGTTTTGAAGGCAATCAGATTGAAGTTGAGGGTTACTTTGGAGTGAGAATCTGTTTTAAGCATAGGAGTACTGATATTAAACTGTACATTGCAAGGAAAGGGGTTAATGTCCTGGGATGGCGTGATCAATATAAACTAGGAATTATATTGAATCCAAGAGCAAAAGAACCAGTCACTTTATAGTTCAAGTTCAAGTTCAGGAATTTGTATAGCGCACTACTCACCCAGAGGGTCTCAAGGCGCTTGAGGGAGGGTGGGTGCATTACTTATCAAATAGACAGGTTTTAAGCTGCTTTCTGAAGGAGAGGTGGTTCTGTGTAAGGCGGAGGTGAGTGGGGAGGGAATTCCAGGTTTTGGCCGCTAAGTAGGAGAAGGATCTTCCTCCAGCGGTGGATCTATGGACGCGCGGAATTACGGCGAGGGCTTGATTGGATGATCGTAGTTGGCGGGTGGGTGTGTAGAAGGACAGTCTTGTGTTGAGGCATTCGGGTCCTAGGTCCTAGAGGGCCTTGTGTGCGTGGGTGAGGAGACGGAACATTATTCTCTTGTTGACGGGGAGCCAGTGGAGGTCTTTCAGGTGACCGGAAATGTGAGCTTGACGGGGGATGTCCAGTATGAGTCTGGCTGAGGCGTTTTGGATGCGTTGGAGTTTTTTCTGTAGTTTGGCTGTGGTTCCGGCGTAAAGGGTATTTCCATAATCCAGTCGGCTAGTGACCAGTGCGTGGGTGACTGTCTTTCTTGTTTCGGTGGGGATCCAACGGAAGATTTTTTTGAGCATGCGTAGGATGTTGAAGCATGAAGATGAGACGGCGTTGACTTGTCTGGTCATCGAGAGGGAGGAGTCTAGTATGAAGCCCAGGTTACGTGCGTGATCTGTAGGTGTGGGTGCTGTGCCCAGGGCCGGTGGCCACCATAAGTCGTCCCAGGAAGAGGGGGATGATCCTAAAATGAGTACTTCTGTTTTGTCCGAGTTTAGTTTTAAACGGCTGTTCTTCATCCATTCGGCTACTTCGTGTAGATTGGATTTGGCGGTGTTTGGGTCTTTGGTGAGGGAGAGGATCAGCTGGGTGTCGTCTGCGTAGGAGATGATGTTGAGGTTTTGTTGTCGCGCGATGGATGTTGGACTCATGTAAACGTTGAAGAGGGTGGGACTGAGAGATGATCCTTGTGGAACGCCGCAGATGACTTTGGTGGCCTCTGATTTGAATGGGGGGAGGCGTACTCTCTGAGTCCTTCCGGCGAGGAACGAGATGATCCAGTCCAGAGCTTTTCCTTGTATTCCGACATTGCTGAGGCGTTGTATGAGGGTGCTATGACAGACTGTGTCGAAGGCGGCGGAGAGGTCGAGTAGGATGAGGGCAACTGTTTCTCCGTTGTCCAGTAGCGTTCGGATGTTGTCTGTAGCTGCGATGAGGGCGGTTTCGGTACTGTGATTGGCTCGGAAGCCAGACTGTGAGGGGTCGAGGGAATTGTTGGATTCAAGGAAGGCGGCGAGCTGATTATTGACGGCTTTCTCAATGACTTTGGCAGGGAATGGAGGAGTGAGATGGGGCGGTAGTTCTTTAAGTTCTTTATGTGACGATACACTATATAATCAGATTGCCACCATTGGTAACAACGATAACTGTAATGATAAAGAGAAGAAATTGGTAAACAGTTACAAGAATGTGTTTTGTGACAAGTTAGGGAAATTAAAGGATTTCTCTCATAGAATAGTTTTAAAGGAAAATGCCACACCTATCAAACAAAAAATTAGGGGAGTTCCAATTAGTGTAGGACAAGAATTGAAGGATATGTTAAAGAATTATCAGATGAGGGGATTACTGAAACTATTGAATCGGCTGAGTGGGTTTCCCCCATAGTTTTGGTCCGCAAACCGGATCAAAAATGGAGAGTATGTGTTGACCTTAGAGCTCTCAACTCTAATATTGTCACCCAATGCCAAATATTAACGAAGTTGTATCAATGTTTGAGGGAGCCCAGATATTTGCAATGTTAGATTTGCGATCAGCATACCACCAAATAGAACTTGAGGAGGAGTCAAAGAAACTCACAGCGTTAATTACGCCTTTTGGCCTATACCAATATACGAGAATGCCATTTGGCCTGGCGTCGGCGGCGTCAGTGTTCCAAAGAGTGATGTTCCAGATATTTAGAGATTTGGATGAATTTGTCAAATGCTTCCAGGATGATATTTTAATTTTCTCAAGGAACGAAACTCAGCATGTATTTCATTTAGATGAAGTGTTGCAAAAGGTTAGAGAGCCATGGTCTCACATTGAGGGCACACAAATGTTATCTTTTCAAACGTACAGTCGAGTATTTGGGTCACGCATTGTCTGGAAATGGAATTGTTCCAAAGAAGACTAATGTAGATGCAATTGTTAAAGCCCCATAATCTATTAATAAGGATCAGTTGTTATCGTTCACGGGTATGTGTGAATATTACAGTAAGTTTGTGGAAAATGTTGCGACTAAAATGGAACCATTGCGGGTTTTATTAAGACAAAATGTGTGGTCAAATGAACAACAGGAGGCTTTTGAATGTATAAAGATGGATATAATTAATGCTCCTACATTGAAACCCATTAGAATGAAGAAAGAGTGCATAATCACGGTGGATGCCAGTTTATATGGTTTAGGGGGCATTCTGTTCCAAAGAGAAGGAAAAGAGGAGTTGTGCGTGGCTTTTGCCTCACCCACATTGAACGAGTGTGAACGGAAATATGCAGCAATTGAGAGAGAATTGCTCGCGTGTGTGTGGGCGGTGGAACATTTCAGGTTATATGTGTGGGGTTGTAGATTTATCCTTAGGACAGACCATAAACCGCTAGTTAATATATTGTCCACAGGTGGCGGTTGGCATTCTTCTGCCAGGATTGCGAGGTTATCATCAAGATTGCAGGAGTACAATTTTAGCACAGAGTATGTTCCAGGAAAGAAAAATGTCACTGCCGATTTTCTATCTCGTCTGCTGTGTGAACAGGACAAGGTGGATGTGGTTAAGGAAGGAGAATTTATTGTGACTATAGCTGATGTGATGGGTGACCATTTTCAAGAGATTACAGAGGAGAAGTGGGACAGTTGTGTCAGGATAGAGGATAGGTGGAGTACTCTTAAAAAATATATAATGGAAGGATGGCCTAAAAAAAATTTAATTAAAGAAGAGCTCTTACCATTTGCAAGGGTGGCGGATGAATTGGAATGGGAAAATGGTTTTTTGTTTAAGTCAGGGCAAATGTGTTCCACCACAAGGTATACAGGATGTCATACTCAAGTTGTCTCATAAGACACATCCCGGTATATCTTCTATGAAGAGGTTGATTAGGAGTTTCTTTTGGTGGCCTGGAATGGATGCATTTATAGATAGGACAGTAAGAGAATGTAAGAGTGTGTGTCGAGTGAGAAAATGCTAAAAACTAATGTTCCACCTTTAAAGGTTGTTAAGTGGCCAGACATGCCGTGGCAAAAGTTAGCCTTTAATATTTCAGGCCCATTTAAGAATTTACCAGAAAATTCACAATATGCGCTAGTGTTGATTGATTTCCACTTAAAATGGCCAGAAGTAAAATTTTTACCCAATGCCACTACCAATGCGGTGATTGTTTTTTTAAAGAGAGTTCAGTTACGGTCAATGGGGTGCAATTGAAATCATTAGAAATGGAGAATTTCTTAAAGGAACATGGTATTACACACAAGTGTACATCATTATATGAACCACATGAGAATGGCCAGGTGGAACGGTTTAATAGGGTGTTGAAGTCTTATATAACAGATGTGGTGAGAACGCGTGGTGAATGGATGAATGAGTTAAGAGAGAGATTGTGGGTGTATCAAATTACACCCCATACAACAACAGAGCTTAGTCCATTTAAACTACTCAAAGGAAGAGATCCCGCTTCAAAAATGTGTCCATGGTGGTTTAAGAAAAAGTGTCAAGGTAAACTGGACATTAAAGAATGTGTACATGATACAGCTAAGAGAGTAGAAGCAAAGCAACACAAGACCATGAGTTGGTACAGTAAAAAATGGAAGGTCAAAACTCATAATTTTGTTGTGGGTGATTGGATAAAGATTATGAGACCAGGTCTGATGATGAAAGGGTCATGTAAGTTTGGTAAACCTATACAAATCAAAAAAGTGTTTAGTAATTCTGTAATTACTCAAGTTAGAAAATTGTGGAATGTAAGAAGAATTGCTAAGTGTAATAATGTTGTTTCTGATTCTAGTTATAGATATGAACCCAAAACAGATGTATATATACAGATATAAACCCAACACAGATGTTTTGGCAATTTAAATACCTCAAACACTAATAATGTGCAGAATAAGAGATGATCCTTGCGATGTTTGCAGGAACCTGGGAAACTGAAACATGAATCAGATGGCCAGAATGGGATGTCACAGTCAATGGTCCCAGCCCAACTGGCCTCTGTGCCGAGCCTGCAGAATCAAAGGCAGATCAATTGGAACATGCCTTCAGTCCTGATGGCCCCACAGCCCAATACAGAATAGAATGCCAAATTCTCAACAAATTCAGGATTTCAACAAAATTCTTCAGTGATTAATAAGGATTTTTCACAACTTGCATCTACACTAGGAGTTTCTACTGGACTGAATCAGACACAATGACGGTGCCTGAGACGGGAGAAGGGTTGCATGCTTGGTGCAGTCCTGGAGGTCACCCAGAGTGGCCCTTTTGTTGAAGAAGTAAATGGGAATCCAGCATCTCTTTTAATCAATAAATGTCCTACACGTTCCACAGTCAGACTGACGGGAGCTCCCAAGGGAAAGTAGTGCAGGTTTAATTTGATTTGATTTGATTTATTATTTTATAGAGCGCGCGAATGCCCGAGGGCATCTTGGCGCTAAGACAGAAGAAGGTTTTCTGGCCTGATCAAGCCCTCTAGCAGGCTACCGTGAAAAGCCAGGTTTTCACTGCTTTTCTAAAAGAAAGCAGGGATGGACTGTTTTTTATAGAAATTGGAAGCAGGTTCCAAACTTTTGCTGTATGTAGAAGGAAACTTCTGCCTCCCTATCTGGCTATTTTGAATCTGGGCACCAGGATCAATTTGGCTTGACTGGAAAAAAAGAAGCCTGGAGGGTTCATACTGTTTCAGACAGGTCTTTAAGAACTGAGCGCCAGACCCCTGGAGCGCCTTGTAGGCCAGACACAGTGATTTAAATTGAATCCTTTTGACGATAGGGAGCCAGTGCAGGGATTTTAATTTATGGGTAATTGGCTCGTGTTTAGGAATGTCTAGCACCAGCCTTGCAGCTGCATTCTGCAGGCGCTGAAGTTTTGATAGAATTTGCAGCTTAGCTCCGGCATACAGGGCATTTGCATAGTCTATCCTAGACAGGGCAAGGGCAGTTACCATCTTTTTCCTGGCATCCTTTGGGATGAAGGGCAATAGTTTTTTAATCATTTTTAAAATGAACCAGACTGCCGAAGCCAATTTACTGGCCTGGGCGTCGAAGGAAAGATTGATATCTAAGGTCATACCCAGATTTTTGACCTTCTCTGCTGGAACCGAACAGCTGCCCAGGCTATCAGGCCACCACTCCGGGGACCAGATGTTTGGATCACCCCCTAGCACCAGAACCTCACTTTTATCCCCATTCAATTTCAGACAATTGGTGAGCATCCATTGTCTGACTTGTACCATGCAGGATCTGAATTTCTCCGCAGTCTCTTTCACATCCTTGCTAATAGACACCACAATCTGGGTGTCGTCGGCGTAAGACACCGGTGTGAAGCCAGCTGCCCTAATGATTTCAGCTAATGGGGCTACATACAAATTAAAAAGGGTTGGACTTAAAGAGGACCCCTGGGGCACTCCGCAAGGGGAACTAAAAGTTTTTGAACTAGCTTCCCCCAGCTCGACTGAAAAAATTCTGTTGCACAGATACGAGGCTAGCAGAGCCCGTGCCGAGCTGTTAACTCTAGCCTCGGTTATTTCTAATAAACAACTAATGAGCTGTCAGCAAATGTTCCCGTACAAATTGGGTCAATTATGAATGGCCAGAAACTTAAACTGTGATTAAGATCCAGTTATTATGTTAGGGAATAACCTTGTAAAATGACTTGTGGCTTTTAGGGGAAAAGTCACAATTAATTGTTCATTTTGTAGGTGTGGTTTACTTAACTACATTTTGTTGTGCCATGTTTTCATGAACATTCATTGGTTGCTGTCATTTTTACCTCATCATGAACCATGTCAATAATGTGTTCTCTCTGTCTTAAAACTTATAAAATGTACTGTTTTGGGATATTTCCTAGAATTGTTTTATTTTACAGTTTTCCTAAAGTCAGACTACATGTCAGTCCTCTTACTGATTTTGTACTTAAGAACTTTTCCTTGATTTTTACTTAAGCAAATTCTATGTCAGTTTGCTATTTGATATTATAGAAACAGTTTTTCTTATTTCTTAGCACACATTTGTTGTTGTGGTCTGTCTATTGACTTTACAGATAGAGTTATTTCTGATTCTTGCTTTTGATATACTTTAGCAGTTACCTTTATGTGATTCTCCTGCAAATATTATGACAATTATTTCTCTGACTGAGTAACCATGTTTATGCTTTCAGTAATTATTTGAAACCTTTAATATAGCTTTGAAGCTTGTTGTAGCTCCAAAGGCAAGGGCCTTTACCAAGGGAGCGGTCCTTTAATGGGCAGTATTGCCTGCTACGGCTAACTATAAGGTCATTTGTTTGCCCCATGAGGGCAGAATGTGTTCATTAATAAAACAACGGTGTCCCAGAGACCGAGAGGGTTGAAACACCTCCGGTACTCTGAAACCTTTGTTTCACAGCTGTTGCTGTGAATGTTTAACAGTTAACAGCTGCATGCAGGACCATGGCGGTTAATTGTTGAAAATTCACAGCAATAGCTGTGAAAAGAGGCTGAAGTCAGCCCCTGGTTCTCCCTGGGCTCGGCTAAACTGCTTTTCATCATTCAGGTGAGCCGGAGAGATGCAAGAGATGAGCAGAACCCCACCTCCTTCCTAGACGCCAGTGACACTGCGAGGAGGAAGGGGGGGAGGCTCTTGTGTGGCAAAAAATGGTAACGGCTAATAAGAGCGCACAGCAAAGAGTCCAGGTATAAGTAATCCAACAATTATATAAACGTGGTGCTCAGGAAGAGATGGGGGGCTGGTTACCACAGCCTCCAAGACAAACCAATGGTCCAAACAGTTACTGCGTTCCTCCGAGCACTCATTCAATATCAAAAAGAGTCTTTATATAGTTTTCACTATTCCATTTAATGTCCAGTCTTCCTTCCAATTCAAATCCAGTTCACATCAAATGATAATTTGCAGCCAACACGTGTTTCGTCAAGTCCGTGTAGGACAGATTGACTTCTTCAGGGCTGCAACCCAAATATTTACAATAAGTCATAATTTACAAATTCATAATTGCAAAACAAACCATATTCTACACTTTTCAACGTAAAACGGAAGTTCAATTGAAAATTGTTTTTCAGCCTTAGCCATAATCTTATATACGGTTGCAAGTATTTACACACTTAATTTTACAAAAGAAGGAACATGTGTACCAAAATCGTGCTCTTCGCATAACATGGCATAAACCATTTACATTTCAAAGAATAACCAACTCTAATTTTATATGAGTCAAATGTATAGGGTATAGGGTATAGGGCTGTGGTCCCCGATAACACCCATAGGTGCCAGGTTCACAATCTTGTGATGATATAAATCTAATCAATAACTCACCTATTTTAAGATAGATGTGTCAAATTATTGGTGACAACAAGTAGTTTTATCTAGTAGATACAGGACTTTGTCCTAGTCCTGTGGTTTGCGTCGTATGTGCCAATTCCTATAAGTAAATCAATAGTGCTATCAATGCTAAATATTCATTGCTTGATAGCTCCTATAGTAACAAACATCAGTCTAGTTTCATTAAGTATAATATAAATAGACCAATGATTTTAACTTACCAATTTGTGAAGTAATTTTTGAAGTAATTTTCATGCGTGTTTAAGTATTTGAATTTCCCCGTAATCCTCTGTTTCAAGTTATATAACATCCAAGTAAGGGTATAGGTCGTATAAGTTCCTAAAGTGAATTAACATCGCTGTCAGTAATATTCGTTGGACGTATGACAGCTCTTGTGTGCCCTGCTGCAGGCTCTATCCTCTGCCTTCTCCTGCCCAATCCATATATTTTGGAGAGGCAGGGGAAAGAGAAAGGCAGAGGCTGTGTTTTAGGACATTGTGATGTTGAGAGCAGCGGGCCTATATCCGTTTTTAGAGGCTGCTGCTGCTCCGTTGACTTCAATGGAGGTCTCAACATTTCAATATTCTAAGCTTTGTCTTGCGAAGGATTTATTCCAAATTATAGTCCTTGGGTCGCCGTCCTGTAGGGCTCACAAGACACTGACCCTCCGCATCACACCTTTAAATAATTTATAAATTCAAAGCGCCAACACATTGATGCCTTGTTGCTCCCATTGGTCAGCATTCAGTGAGCCACTACTCGCACATAAACGTTGCGATGAATTAGCAAATTATTTTGCTACTAAAGTGGCCAAAATCTACTCCTTGTTTCAGCAGGTTGACCCGGTACTACTCCTCCCTCCCCCTCTTGGGATGACTAGGCTTGAGGAGTTTAATCCGCTCGACTGCTCGACACTGCAGTTACTGCAGGGAAATCTTAAGTCCGGGTCCCCCGCCGATGCTGCTCCCCGTACCATTCTTAAGAGGGTATCAGAGACGGTGGCGCCAGTCATTCAGGAGGTAATTAATTCTTCCATGGCATCGGGTCTTGTTCCACCTCCTTGGAAGCAGGCGAGTGGAAGGCTATTTTAAAAAAACCTAATCTAGACCCGGAGGACTGGACAAATTATCGCCCCATTTCCTTGCTGCAGGGCATTAGTAAGCTGGTGGAAAAACATGTGAACGCTATACTTTCCACCTTCCTGGAAAACCACAAATCCTTACACCCCACCCAGACGGGCTTTAGGCGCAAACAGGGCACAGAGACCGCCCTCATTGCAGTGGTCGAAGAAGCCAGGAAAATTGTGGATGCTGGAAGCTGTGCAGCCATCATCCTATTAGACCTAAGCGCAGCCTTCGACACTGTCAATCATACAGTCATGATTCAAACGTTAAGTGACATAGGGGTATCTGGTGTGGCCCTGAAATGGCTTCATTCCTTTCTCACGGACAGAACTTTTGCTGCCTTTGAGGAGGAGGTAATTTCAACCCAGATGCCCCTGCACTGCGGCGTCCCCCAGGGAGCCTCCCTCAGTCCCACCAGTTTAACATCTACATGAGGCCGTTGGCTGAGGTGGTTTTGCCCAGGGGGGTGCAACTGGTCACTTATGCCGATGACACCCAGTTAGTAATTTCCCTCTGGTCAGGGCTCTGCTTGTAATAATCTCTCTGCATGCCTAAGTGAAGTACTCGATTGGATGGACGAGTCCTTCCTGAAGCTTATGGTACAAAAACCGAGGTCATGATGTTGGGGCACAATGCATCCACTACTGTGGATGCTTGGTGGCCTAGCAGCTTTGGCCAGCCCCCTTCCCACAAGAAACAAATTAAGAGTTTAGGTGTCTGGCTAGACCCAACTCTTAGTTTCCTGGTTCAATCTCGTAAGGTGGCAACCACCTGTTACGCCCTAATAAGATTAATAAGAAAGATTCTTAAGCTCCTCCCGTTTGAAGCCAGGCGCCTCCTGGTGCAGGCCCTGATCCTATTGCGGCTGGATTACGCGAATGCAGTTTATCTGGGTGCCCCTCAGGGAACGATAAAAATCCTGCAGACAGTCCAAAACTGTGCGGCTCGTCTGCTGTTGGACATCCCTAGGAGGAGCTTGACTAAGCCAGCATTACGTCAACTGCACCGGTTGCCAGTGCAACAAAGGATTTGGTTCAAGGCTATGACTATTGTGCATAAGTCGATGATAGATTCCGGACCTGCCTTGATACAACCTATGTTCAAACTCCATCAAACTCCACGGACTTTAAGGTCCAGCAATAAGAAATTTCTGAATGTCCCTAGGATCAAAAGGACCCGTATGGGTGGCAGACGTTTTTCCCTACAGGCTGCGAAATTTTGGAACCAGCTTCCCGATGCCATCCGATTGGAAGTTAACCATCTGAGGTTCAGGAAACTTTTAAAGACCTTTTTGTTTTCCTGAACCGTTGAGTAATGACTAGGTTGTCTAATGCGCTGGGATGCCTTCGGGTAGTCATGCGCTATATAAGTGTGTATTCATTCATTCATTCATTCATTCATTCATTCATTCATTCGAACTCTGCATCAGCTTGAGCTTGAATTGCAGTTGCTCAGAGAACATGGTTTGGAAAAATCTAAGAGTCTGGTTGAATTATTTATGAATGGTGGACAGAATTATGTACAAGGACATTAACATGCCTTTTGTGAACCAGATTGTTTTGATTTGCAAGTTTCATGGGATCTAAATGGAAAGATGGGGGTTATGAAGACGTGGACTGGGTTATTAGGGTTTGTTCTCTGAGACTGTGGGTGCACTCCATATTCACAGAGACATTTCCCAGCAAAGGATCGTGGTTCTTGAACCAAAAAAAGTATTTATTCATAACCAGAGTTGCTTGGCAATGGCGTCCAGAGAACAAGAGATTCTTTTGTTTTGGAAGTTCAGGACGGTTATTTGGAAGATGGGATGAACTGTGATCGTCTGAAGCAAAACTATTTCTTTACTTCCTTTCAAGATATTCTGGTGATGACCAGGCAGTGCAGCGTGGCTGCCACCCTCGGAGGAACAAAATATAATATAACTGTCAGTTAAGGATTCCTATAACTCTAAGTTTCCTTTTCCCCTGTTTCTTCTTTCTCTATTCCCTTTCTTGATCTCAGTTTTTTTTGTCTCTTCAACTTCAACATTTGACTCCCTCTGTGCACTATTCTTGTTGTTATCAAACTTCTGATAATCACCTGATGGAGCAACATTCCTCCTGGAACATGTTGGGAGTGTAGTGCAGGTCCTGTTCCTGTTTAGGTCTCGCTGAGCTAACGCACATGCGTTGCTCTGTGAGAGTTTAGTAAGGGGTTTTCAAAAGTGCTCCCAAAGGCTGCAGGCGGATGAGATACAGTGCATGTGCGCTGGGCGCGTGCACCATTCGTCAGCCTGCAGCCATTGGGAGCACTTTCGCGGCCGCTTTGTTGTTCTCAGTGAGCCGCGTGGCACTGAGAACATCAAAGTGGCCGCGACAGTGCTCACCATTTGCCACCCCCTCCCTTATACCACTTCCTGCTTGTGCTGTTCTCGTCTCTGTCCTCGTATGCTGTTCCTTATTTATTTTATTTATTTATTTATAAGTTTGTATAGCGCTAGAATCACTCCTACAGGAGTATCTCTGCGCTTTTGACCAGGGATCAGCAGCATATTAACAGTGAGGGGATGAGTTAGACTTCATTTTTAAAAAGAGCTGTTTTTAAAAGTTTGCGGAAAGTCAGATGTTCTTTACATTGCCTTAATGCCAAAGGTAACTTGTTCCACAACTTAGGGCCAGTAACAGACAAGGCTCTGCCTCCATGTCTTACTTTTTTTATGTGGGGGACCACCAGAAGGAGATTACTACTAGATCTAAGAGACCGTACTGGAGCATAAGGAATAAATTTCCGTTCCAGATAGATAGGTCCCTCTGAGTTTAGACATTTGTGGATCAAACAACATATTTTAAATTTGACCCTCTGTCGTATTGGAAGCCAGTGTAGGCGGTTCAGAAGAGGTTTAGAAGCAGTTCTCGGAGGGGCATTCAGAACTAGGCGAGCCGCCGTGTTCTGGATCACCTGCAGCTTATCCAACACACCCTCATTGGCTGATAAAAGTAAACCGTTACAGTAGTCAATCCGACTGAGGATCAACGCTTGAACAAGCGTTTTCCTTACTGCGTCGGGTAAAAGCGGGAAGACCTTACGGAGAAGTCCAATGGTGTGGAAGCAGATCCCTGATATGTAATTGGTGTGCTGTTTAAATGACAGGTCATGATCGAGTCTGACTCCCAGATTCTTCACAACCTGTTTAGGTTCAGGGACTGCTCCAAGCTCCGTCGGCCACCATTCGGGTGTCCAGAGTATTTTCGCGTCTCCAAATAACATGATCTCAGTCTTGGTGACATTGCATTGGAGGTAGTTTGTAGCCATCCATTTTGCCACCTCTTTCATGCCTATCAAAAAGGAGTTTCTGACCTCAGTGGTGAGAGTTTTGAAGGGGAACAGGAGCTGTGTGTCATCAGCGTAAGATATGGGAATAAAGCCATATCTACGCAAAACTCCTGCCAGGGGTGCCACATAGATATTAAAGAGAGTAGGGCTCAAGCATGAGCCCTGTGGCACCCCTTTAGATATTTCTGTTTCCACTGAGCGGTATGCACCCATGGTGACTCTCTGGGTGCGGCCGGTCAGAAAACTCTTTAGCCAGTCAAGAGCCTTGTTCTGGATGCCAGCGTTCGACAACCGTTGCGTCAAGATGGTATGAGACACGGTGTCGAACGCTGCTGATAGATCTAATAGCACCAGGATGACTGAAAGGCCCTTGTCCTGGTAGGCATGGAGATCATCAGTAACAGACAAGAGAGTGGATTCTGTACTGTACTTGGGGCGGAAACCCGATTGGGATTCATCCAGGGCTTTTACCAGTTCCACATGTGCTGATAGGTGGTGGTTAACATGTTTCTCTATAATTTTTCCCACAAAAGGTAACAGGGAAATGGGCCTAAGATTCGTCAGGTCAGACCACAATAGGGCAGTATTCTTCCTTATGGGTCTGACAAGCGCCCTTTTCCAATTTTTGGGGACAGCACCTGAGATGAGTGAAATATTTACCAGTTCACAGATCGTTGGACATAGAAGTTCATTAAGTGTGGGCATTAGTTTGGCAGGTATAGTATCCTCAGGACTACCGCTTTTAATTTGTTTTAAAAGATGCGATGTTCCTTTCAAGGATATCGGGGGAAAGACATCCAGGGAATGTGTAGCAGGTGTGCATTCTACAGGATCAAGGGGAGATTCTGTAGTGGTCAATGAGTCTTGGTTGGTCAAGATAATTTTTTCATAAATTGTGTTGATCTTATTAGTGAAGAAACATGAAGTGTCTTCACACAGTTGTTGAGAAGTCATATCCGGGGCTTCGCAAGCTTGAGGTTTGACAAAAGTCTGTAAGATCTGAAAGAGAACTCTTGGAGAGTTTCCGGCCTCTTGTATTTGGGATGCAATGTAAGATTTCCTAGCACCACGGATTTCTTTGTGATATGAAGATAGAGCACACAATATTTTTCCTTATCCTCCACAAGATGCGAGGTTCTCCATCTCTTTTCCAATTTTCTAGCCCCTTGTTTCAAGGTTCTCAAGTGATCAGAAAACCAAACTTCATGTTTTTTCCCAGGCTTAGATTTAAAAGTCTTTACAGGAGCAATTTTGTCGATGACTTTCCTAGTTTCTCCTTCGAATTTAGCAAGGGCAGTATCAATATTGTCCGAAGGTAGAAAACTAGGAGGGATGAATTTCTCTCTAAAAATAGAAGGGGTAACTTTATGCCACTGTCTCCGGGTACCGGGTAGGGTGTTAGAGTGGGACAGATTGGGTGCCTGAAGAGGGGTGGTAAATTCCACAATGAAATGGTCAGTCCAGGTCACCTGAGTGGCGGGTGGGCATGATGCAAGCTGGACATTAGCGAACACTAAATCCAAAGTGTGGCCTGCTCGGTGAGTAGGTCCACTATTTCTCAATAATAGACCCAGAGAGGATAGATCTGTTAATAGTGTTTGCGCCTCATTACAATCTGGAATTTCAGCGTGAACGTTAAAATCACCAACTAAAATGAACTCCTATTTGGAGGTATTCTATTTGGGTAACTAGCCCTTTTCCCCTGTTTCTTCTTTCTCTATTCCCTTTCTTGATCTCAGTTTTTTTTGTCTCTTCAACTTCAACATTTGACTCCCTCTGTGCACTATTCTTGTTGTTATCAAACTTCTGATAATCACCTGATGGAGCAACATTCCTCCTGGAACATGTTGGGAGTGTAGTGCAGGTCCTGTTCCTTTTTAGGTCTCGCTGAGCTAACGCACATGCGTTGCTCTGTGAGAGTTTAGTAAGGGGTTTTCAAAAGTGCTCCCAAAGGCTGCAGGCGGATGAGATACAGTGCATGTGCGCTGGGCGCGTGCACCATTCGTCAGCCTGCAGCCATTGGGAGCACTTTCGCGGCCGCTTTGTTGTTCTCAGTGAGCCGCGTGGCACTGAGAACATCAAAGTGGCCGCGACAGTGCTCACCATTTGCCACCCCCTCCCTTATACCACTTCCTGCTTGTGCTGTTCTCGTCTCTGTCCTCGTATGCTGTTCCTTCACAACCCTTTTTCGACGTTCCCTCCCGAGTGAACTGACCGTTTCTTTCACCCTCGCCAGCCCCTTTTCTCGCTCGTTTCTGTGCTACTCCCTCCTTCCTCACCAGCATATTTCCTCTTGTGGCCTGCCGCCTCTCTGCCCTCCTTCCTCGTATTCTGTTACCCGTCCTTCCCTCATCGTTACTCTGCCCCGCTTTCTTATGATGCCCTGGTACGCCTCTTAGGATTTCGATCAGCGCTGGGCTTTTTTCAACAGCCGAGTTCGCATCTCTTAAGACCCATCTTCTACGGCACTCTCTGTCTGCACCCCAAGCTGTCATGTTCTTATCTAGGTCCCTTATCTAAAGTGCCCGATTCATGCCTGATAACGGATTCAATCATTCAAACCCCTATGTGGACATTAGAATCAAGCCCATATTAGAGTAAGAGTTGACGCACTCCTTACATGGCGTTTCCTCTTCCACCAAGCCCCTAGAAAGTACAAAACTGGCTCTGAGACAAAATCAGCCCACTGTAAGTCCCGGGGGATTTTACCCAAGTCTTCAGTATTGATTTGTACCCGACCCATGGAGGGATAGACGCACTTCGTGCATATAGTGACGTTAATATGTCCACCCTTGACATTAATATGTCTACCTTGATGTTAACCTGTCTACATTGATGTTAACATGTCTACATTGACGATAACTTGTCCACCTCTTGACATCAAGCCAGGCACCTGTACAGTATAAATATGCCCAGGTTTTTCCAGTAAAACACACAGTGGTATTCATGGAGCAGATCGACCGTCTTCACGCCCGATGTCCTACTGAAGCTGAAGGAAGGCGACCCTCCTGTCCGACGCACTGGGATAGACGCTGTCTTTTCTCCAGCTGAGAAATCCAGCTCCGGTGTTTCCCGACTGCTCTCGCGGGAAGCCGGGAGATCGAGTTCCGAGTGAGATACAAGTCCTCTCGCATTCTAGATAAGGTATGGAGCTGATTAGACGCTGAGAGAATTCTTGGTTTTATAAATTTTTTGCAAAACGATTTAACTTAAAGTACTTCTCACTTACTTCAACCCAGTACTAGACTTAGGTTAGGTACACCGGGGTAGGCGTAACTTAGAAGCACCAGTTGAGGAAGTTTCGTATTTTATTACAGTATATATTTTAAACCGTCTTAGATGCATCTTATGGCTTAGAAACTATATTATGCTTTTACAATATTATTTTATGCTACTCTTTGTACTGTACGCACTTTACTTTATGACAAGTATTGCGATCGTAGCAATTCACTTCTCATGTACGAGAAAACAGACTGTTTAATAAATACCATCTTTTATTGAAAACGCCCGTCTCTCTTTCTCTAATATTCTGGTGAAACTAAGCATGCACGAACTTACTGAGTGAAACATCCCCTCTATTGTTTTTCACGACTCTGGAGATTCCCTCATAACTCATGGAGATGCAAAGTTGTCATGTTGTATGGTTGTCAGAAACTAATCCCTTCCTGTCTAAGTAGGAGGCGTAAAACCCTCTTGCACATTCGAGAAAGTTTCTAGTGACCTCTGAGCTAGCTGGTAAACACTTAAGTCTAATATAGTCAGCAGAGACCTAGGTGACCTCAGTTCCAGGTCTACACTGGTGTCTATATTATTCCAATGCGCAGATGCCTATTGGGAATATAGGAACTACACTACAAAGCTACCCACGTAGTGTTATTTAGCGCTCCCTCCTCTGCCCACTAGTCTGTGAGCTACCAGCATTCCACCGCCCTTCGTAGGCGGGGCTGTCTCTGTGCCCGACTCTCTCTACTGCTGCCAGTTTCTCTGGTATTTTGTGGCCACAGGGCGTGTGCGCCGCTACCCAGGGAGCTGTCTCTGTGCTTGGCAGTCTGTCCCTCAAACCCCTCTTAACTCTGCCTCTTCGTGGTCACGGGATTGTTTACCCTCTCCAACCGTCCTGTCTCCGTCTCTAACTATCTCTAAAAGCCCCGCCTCCCCCTCCGCTTTCATGCTACCCACAGTTGGGACATTATTCATGTCCAGGACGCTTGGCTGAAATATCCCCCCTCGTGACATCAGCGTGTTGTGTTCTTCAACCCGCCCCCTCCCGAAACACACACAGTCCCTTTCACACTCCTCCCACACCAATCCCCTCCCGTTGTATTGAAATAGATAAAGAAGCCCCACCTCTAAAGCCTCCTGTAAAAAGAAATGACATTTGCTATGCGTGACTGCGTTGTTACCCAGCTCTTATTCCAAATTATATGACGTTGAGTGGAATCGTGTGGCATTGTGTAGTATGGATTGGACTTGCATTACTTTAGGCAGGCAAGGGTCCATTGGACTGCCTGAATTAGTGGTAAGCACCTCTTGCCGAATTTACCTGCTGTAGGAGGGATGAAATGGAACAGTGTGAATTGGGCTGATTGTTCCGCTAGATTTGTTAGGTGTGAGAGAGCCTGGGCTGCGTTATCTGGGTGGCGACTTTTAAAGGAATCATAAACTTAGGATACCTTGTTGACAAAGAGTTCACCCAATGTGTTACGACATTGCTTCCAAACTATTGTTTCCAATTTTTGATAGTTTTTTTTTACAGTGGCAAAGAGAGCTTTACTAGAATTTTTAGACTCATTGATTTTTTGCACAAAGTATTTGCTTTTTTCCGTCATTGTTAATTTTTTATAGCTGGCTAGGACTGCTTTATATTCCTGTTTGAGCTTGGTGTCGTAATTGGTTCTCCACTTTTTCTCTGCCCTTCTGCACGTCTGTTTCTGTGCCTTCAGTGCTTCTGAGAACCATGGATGTGAGGGGGTTTTCCCTTTGAAAGTCACTCTCCTTTGTGGGAAGTGACCTGAACTGCGGCATCCAACCACCCATTAAATTGCTTACAGTCTGTATTGCTGTCCGCATCAAGAACTGGGTAGGATGAGCGGAGTGTGTCAAGAAGAGCCTGAGGGTTGACTTTTGACCAGTCGGGATATGTAGTGTTCCTAAAAATTTCAGCGGGCCTCCCTGTGTCTTCTTTAATTTCTAATAGGAAGAAGACCAGCTTGTGGTCTGACCATGAAACCGGGAGAGTGCCAATTTTGTTTAGGCTCATGAGGTGAAAATACCATCTAAGGTATGGCCAGCACAATGAGTGTCTAGGTATACCTTTTGGTCCAAGGCAAAGTTTGCCAATGCATCCTTGAATGAAGCTACCTTGGGATCAGAAGTTTTCTCCAAGTGTAAGTTAAAGTCTCCTAGAATTGTGTAGTCAGGGCCTATCACACTAGATTCTAAGAACGGACTTCGTAGCTCAATTAGAGGCGTTTTGGCACTGGGTGGTCTGTAAATTAATAGGCCATTGAACGTGTAATTGTTTGTGATCTTAATCTGAAAGATCAGGGTTTCACAGTCCGGGTTACTCCCTTTTTCTGAACTCTTGATCCTAAGCCCCTCTTTTGCTATGATTGCTAGACCTCCCCCGCGTTTCATTTTCCTGTCGGCTCTATGAATGGAGAAGCCCTCGGGGATAGCCAAGGTCAGATCAGCATCCGAGGCTTCATCTGCCCAGGTTTCCGTAACAAATAGTAGGTCAATTTTTTGGCTTTCAATCAGTTCCGCTGTGTGGATGTTGTGTTTAACCAAGAACCTGACATTGATTAAGTCAGCCTTGATAGTGGTGTTTCTATGATTTGGTATCTTGGACTGGTTTTGGTGCAGGTTTGGGTCCCCGATAGATGCGAATGCAAAAGCGCGTGAGCAGGATGGACAGTTTTTAACTTCCTTCTGTAACTCGATAATGGGACATTTAGCACTGGGCCTTAGCGATAGGAGCTCCTGGCTGGAGTAAGTCAGCTGCCCTCTGTCAGGAAGATTTTGGGCAGGGAGTGTGGCCCTGGGCCCGGACGGGCGCAGACGGGCTTGCCTTAGGCGCGCTGGTTGCCACTGCCTACCAACACTAGGTCGGGGTCGCAAATTGCAAGCCCATTGGGAATGCCAACCCAACCAGGGATGGTGGCCTGCTGAGCTCAGCAGACCACCATGTCTGGGATTGCTTTTATTTCTTTCTTTTTTTTAAATGCAGCCTGTTTTTCTTAAAAAAAACGGGATGCATTTTTTAAAAAAATGAAACGTTCTTGTTTCATTCTTTAACGGCCCTTAAAAATATTTTTAGACAGTCACAAAGTGGAAGGGGTACCCTGGGGACCCCTTCGAAATTGCGACTGCAATGTCACCCTCTTAAAGAGGGTGGTCATTTGCAAGTGTTTTGCGACCGCAATTGTGGTCACAAAGCATTCACACATAGCATTGTGGACGGAAATAGGAAGGGAATACCCCTTCCTAATTGCGACTTGCAATTCTTAAATAGAGAGTCGCAAATAAACTGCAACTCGCTATTTTGGAATTGTACATGGCCAACAGTGATTTTGCATGTGCAAACGCGGTTCGCAAACCCGTTTGCCCATGCAAAATCACGTCGTACATTTGGCCCCCTGTGATTGATTCCACTGACTCGCTAGACATTGTTGCAGCGGACACATGTGAAGCCTTGCATGAGGTTCGATTGCAACGCAGGATGCCATCATTCCCAGCAGTTGCATGAAGACGTTGGCTGGTAATGATTGGTTGAGTTGAAATTGTAATAGTGTGGCCTGGATATTGTGAATCCTGGCTATATTGGGAGTGGCTAGAGCTTTGAGAGTGTTGATGGAAGCTCCCAGATAAGATTGCACTTGTGCCGGAAACAGGTGAGATTTTTGTGCAATTATTGTAAAACCCAATTGGTGAAGTAGATGTACTATTGTCTGATTGTGTCCTTGGTGAGAGAGAGGATGACGTGGATGTCGTGGGGGTAGGATATTATACTGAGTCCGCACTGTTTGACGATGGTGGCGAGGAGGGCCATGCAGATGTTGAAGAGCGTGTGGCAGAGCGACGATCCTTGTGGTACTCCGCAGTTGATTTCTGTGGGTTCGGAGAGGAAGGGTGGCAGTCTGATTCTTTGGGTTCTGCCGGTGAGGAAGGAGCGGATCCAGTAAAGTGCGGTTCCCTGTATGCCGGCGTCGTGGAGTCTGCCGGTGAGGGTGCAGTGGGAGACGGTGTTGAATGCCGCAGAGAGATCGAGTAGGATCAGAGCTGCAGTGTGCCCTTGGTCGAGCAGGGTGTGGATGTTGTCTATGGCAGCGAGGAGAGCGGTCTCGGTGCTGTGGTTGCTGCGGAATCTGGATTGGGAGGGGTCGAGATGGAGATTTCTTCGATGAATTTTGTTAGCTGGGCATGGACGATCTTCTCTGTGACTTTGGTCACGAAGGGGAGGAGGGGAGGAGGGAGATGGGTCGGTAGTTCTTGAGGTCGGTGGGGGCGCTGAGGGCTTCATGAGCAGGGGTCTGCCTTTGGAATGGTTTCCTCTATATCCTCCTCTGTAGAAACCTCTAGAGGAAATGGATTGGATGTTACCTTTGTAAGAGGAAGCATTTGAGTCTGAGGGTGTTGTTTTGGACCCTGCTATGTAAAAGGAGTGGTGAAAGGAGCCTCTATTGGATGGGGACTGTGGTGCTCCAATGGATTTTGCTACTTCAGTGTCCATTTCTAAGGTTTGGTCAACTACAGGAACAAACAGGTGTTCTTTGTCAAAGGGAGTGTTCAAAACGGGCTGTTGATCCTTAGGCTTAAACCCTGAGATCCTAAGCCATGCACGCCTTCTGAGGAGAATGCTGGTATTGATCTCCCGAGCTGAGACCCTAAGCCATACACGCCTTCTAAGGAGAATGCTGGTATTGATCTCCCTAGCTGAGATCCTAAGCCATGCACGCCTTCTGAGGAGAATGCTGGTATTGATCTCCCGAGCTGAGATCCTAAGCCATGCACGCCTTCGGAGGAGAATCCTGGAATTGATCTCCCGAGCTGAGATCCTAAGCCATGCACGCCTTCTGAGGAGAATGCTGGTATTGATCTCCCGAGCTGAGATCCTAAGCCATACACGCCTTCTGAGGGGAATGCTGGTATTGATCTCCCTAGCTGAGATCCTAAGCCATGCACGCCTTCTGATGAGAATGCTGGAATTGATCTCTCGAGCTGAGATCCTAAGCCATGCATGCCTTCTGAGGAGAATGCTGGTATTGATCTCCCGAGCTGAGATCCTAAGCCATGCATGCCTTCTGAGGAGAATGCTGGTATTGATCTCCCGAGCTGAAACCCTAAGCCATGCATGCCTTCTGAGGAGAATGCTGGTATTGATCTCCCGTGCTTAGATCCTAAGCCATGCACGACTTCTGAGGAGAATGCTGGTTTTGATCTCCCGAGCTGAGATCCTAAGCCATACACGCCTTCTGAGGGGAATGTTGGAATTGATCTCCCGAGCTGAGACCCTAAGCCATGCACGCCTTCTGAGGAGAATGCTGTTATTGATCTACCGAGCTGAGACCCTAAGCCATACACGCCTTCTGAGGGGAATGTTGGAATTGATCTCTCGAGCTGAGATCCTAAGTCATACACGCCTTCTGAGGGGCATGCTGGTACTGATCTCCGGAGCTGAGATCCTAAGTCATGCATGCCTTCTAAGGAGAATTCTGGTATTGATCTCCCGAGCTGAGATCCTAAGCCGTGCATGCCTTCTATGGAGAATTCTGGTATTGATCTCCCGAGCTGAGATCCTAAGCCATGCACGCCTTCCAAGGAGAATGCTGGAATTGATCTCCCGAGCTGAGATCCTAAGCCATGCACGCCTTCTGAGGAGAATGCTGGAATTGATCTCCCGAGCTGAGACCCTAAGCCATGCACGCCTTCTAAGGAGAATGCTGGTATTGATCTCCTGAGCTGAGACCCTAAGCCATGGACGCCTTCTGAGGAGAAAGCTGGAATTGATTTCTCGAGCTGAGATCCTAAGCCATGCACGCCTTCTATGGAGAATTCTGGTATTGATCTCCCTAGCTGAGACCCTAAGCCATGCACGCCTTCTGAGGAGAATGCTGGAATTGATCTCCCTAGCTGAGACCCTAAGCCATGCACGCCTTCTAAGGAGAATGCTGGAATTGATCTCCCGAGCTGAGATCCTAAGCCATGCACGCCTTCTGAGGAGAATGCTGGTATTGATCTCCCGAGCTGAGACCCTTAGCCATGCACGCCTTCTGAGGAGAATGCTGGTATTGATCTCCCTAGCTGAGACCCTAAGCTATGCACGCCTTCTGAGGAGAATTCTGGTATTGATCTCCCTAGCTGAGACCCTAAGCAATGCACGCCTTCTGAGGAGAATGCTGTTATTGATCTCCCGAGCTGAGACCCTAAGCCATACACGCCTTCTGAGGGGAATGCTGGTATTGATCTCCCGAGCTGAGACCCTAAGCCATACACGCCTTCTGAGGGGAATGCTGGTATTGATCTCCGGAGCTGAGATCCTAAGCCATGCCGCCTTCTAAGGAGAATGCTGGTATTGATCTCCAGGGCTGAGATCGTAAGCCATACACGCCTTCTGAGGGGAATGCTGGTATTGATCTCCCGAGCTGAGACCCTAAGCCATGCATGCCTTCTAAGGAGAATTCTGGTATTGATCTCCCGAGCTGAGACCCTAAGCCATACACGCCTTCTGAGGAGAATGCTATTGTTGATCTCCCGAGCTGAGACCCTAAGCCATACACGCCTTCTAAGGAGAATTCTGGTATTGATCTCCCGAGCTGAGATCCTAAGCCATGCACGCCTTCTGAGGAGAATGCTGGTATTGATCTCCCTAGCTGAGATCCTAAGCCATGCACGCCTTCTGAGGAGAATGCTGTTATTGATCTCCCGAGCTGAGACCCTAAGCCATACACGCCTTCTGAGGGGAATGTTGGAATTGATCTCCCGAGCTGAGACACTAAGCCATACACGCCTTCTGAGGAGAATGCTGGTATTGATCTCCCGAGCTGAGATCCTAAGCCGTGCATGCCTTCTATGGAGAATTCTGGTATTGATCTCCCGAGCTGAGACCCTAAGCCATCCACGCCTTCCGAGAAGAATGCTGGAATTGATTTCTTGAGCTCAGATCCTAAGCCATGCACGCCTTCTGAGGAGAATGCTGGTATTGATCTCCCGAGCTGAGACCCTAAGCCATGCACGCCTTCTAAGGAGAATTCTGGTATTGATCTCCCGAGCTGAGATCCTAAGCCATGCACGCCTTCTGAGGAGAATGCTGGTATTGATCTCCCGAGCTGAGACCCTAAGCCATGCACGCCTTCTGAGGAGAATGCTATTATTGATCTCCCGAGCTGAGACCCTAAGCCATGCACGCCTTCTGTGGAGAATGCTGGTATTGATCTCCCGTGCTGAGATCCTAAGCCATGCACGCCTTCTGAGGAGAATGCTGGTATTGATCTCCCGAGCTGAGATCATAAGCCATGCACACCTTCTGAGAAGAATGCTGGTATTGATCTCCGGAGCTGAGATCCTAAGCCATGCACGCCTTCGGAGGAGAATGCTGGTATTGATCTCCGGAGCTGAGATCCTAAGCCATGCACACCTTCTAAGGAGAATGCTGGTATTGATCTCCCGAGATGAGACCCTAAGCCATACACGCCTTCTGAGGGGAATGTTGGAATTGATCTCCCGAGCTGAGATCCTAAGCTTTGCACGCCTTCTGGGGAGAATGCTGGTATTGATCTCCTGAGCTGAGACCCTAAGCCATTCATGCCTTCTGAGGAGAATGCTGGTATTGATCTCCCGAGCGGAGATCATAAGCCATGCACGCCTTCTGAGGAGAATGCTGGTATTGATCTCCCGAGCTGAGACCCTAAGCCATGCATGCCTTCTGAGGAGAATGCTGGTATTGATCTCCCGAGCTGAGACCCTAAGCCATGCATGCCTTCTAAGGAGAATGCTGGAATTGATCTCCCGAGCTGAGATCCTAAGCCATGCACGCCTTCTGAGGAGAATGCTGGTATTGATCTCCCGAGCTGAGACCCTAAGCCATGCACGCCTTCTGAGGAGAATGCTGTTATTGATCTCCCGAGCTGAGACCCTAAGCCATACACGCCTTCTGAGGGGAATGTTGGAATTGATCTCCCGAGCTGAGACACTAAGCCATACACGCCTTCTGAGGAGAATGCTATTATTGATCTCCCGAGCTGAGACCCTAAGCCATGCACGCCTTCTAAGGAGAATGCTGGTATTGATCTCCCGAGCTGAGATCCCAAGCCATGCACGCCTTCTGAGGAGAATGCTATTATTGATCTCCCGAGCTGAGACCCTAAGCCATGCATGCCTTCTAAGGAGAATTCTGGTATTGATCTCCCGAGCTGAGACCCTAAGCTATACACGCCTTCTGAGGAGAATGCTATTGTTGATCTCCCGAGCTGAGACCCTAAGCCATACACGCCTTCTAAGGAGAATTCTGGTATTGATCTCCCGAGCTGAGATCCTAAGCCATGCACGCCTTCTGAGGAGAATGCTGGTATTGATCTCCCTAGCTGAGATCCTAAGCCATGCACGCCTTCTGAGGAGAATGCTGTTATTGATCTCCCGAGCTGAGACCCTAAGCCATACACGCCTTCTGAGGGGAATGTTGGAATTGATCTCCCGAGCTGAGACACTAAGCCATACACGCCTTCTGAGGAGAATGCTGGTATTGATCTCCCGAGCTGAGATCCTAAGCTGTGCATGCCTTCCGAGGAGAATTCTGGTATTGATCTCCCGAGCTGAGACCCTAAGCCATCCACGCCTTCCGAGAAGAATGCTGGAATTGATTTCTTGAGCTCAGATCCTAAGCCATGCATGCCTTCTGAGGAGAATGCTGGTATTGATCTCCCGTGCTTAGATCCTAAGCCATGCACGACTTCTGAGGAGAATGCTGGTTTTGATCTCCCGAGCTGAGATCCTAAGCCATACACGCCTTCTGAGGGGAATGTTGGAATTGATCTCCCGAGCTGAGACCCTAAGCCATGCACGCCTTCTGAGGAGAATGCTGTTATTGATCTACCGAGCTGAGACCCTAAGCCATACACGCCTTCTGAGGGGAATGTTGGAATTGATCTCTCGAGCTGAGATCCTAAGTCATACACGCCTTCTGAGGGGCATGCTGGTACTGATCTCCGGAGCTGAGATCCTAAGTCATGCATGCCTTCTAAGGAGAATTCTGGTATTGATCTCCCGAGCTGAGATCCTAAGCCGTGCATGCCTTCTATGGAGAATTCTGGTATTGATCTCCCGAGCTGAGATCCTAAGCCATGCACGCCTTCCAAGGAGAATGCTGGAATTGATCTCCCGAGCTGAGATCCTAAGCCATGCACGCCTTCTGAGGAGAATGCTGGAATTGATCTCCCGAGCTGAGACCCTAAGCCATGCACGCCTTCTAAGGAGAATGCTGGTATTGATCTCCTGAGCTGAGACCCTAAGCCATGGACGCCTTCTGAGGAGAAAGCTGGGATTGATTTCTCGAGCTGAGATCCTAAGCCATGCACGCCTTCTATGGAGAATTCTGGTATTGATCTCCCTAGCTGAGACCCTAAGCCATGCACGCCTTCTGAGGAGAATGCTGGAATTGATCTCCCTAGCTGAGACCCTAAGCCATGCACGCCTTCTAAGGAGAATGCTGGAATTGATCTCCCGAGCTGAGATCCTAAGCCATGCACGCCTTCTGAGGAGAATGCTGGTATTGATCTCCCGAGCTGAGACCCTTAGCCATGCACGCCTTCTGAGGAGAATGCTGGTATTGATCTCCCTAGCTGAGACCCTAAGCTATGCACGCCTTCTGAGGAGAATTCTGGTATTGATCTCCCTAGCTGAGACCCTAAGCAATGCACGCCTTCTGAGGAGAATGCTGTTATTGATCTCCCGAGCTGAGACCCTAAGCCATACACGCCTTCTGAGGGGAATGCTGGTATTGATCTCCCGAGCTGAGACCCTAAGCCATACACGCCTTCTGAGGGGAATGCTGGTATTGATCTCCGGAGCTGAGATCCTAAGCCATGCCGCCTTCTAAGGAGAATGCTGGTATTGATCTCCAGGGCTGAGATCGTAAGCCATACACGCCTTCTGAGGGGAATGCTGGTATTGATCTCCCGAGCTGAGACCCTAAGCCATGCATGCCTTCTAAGGAGAATTCTGGTATTGATCTCCCGAGCTGAGACCCTAAGCCATACACGCCTTCTGAGGAGAATGCTATTGTTGATCTCCCGAGCTGAGACCCTAAGCCATACACACCTTCTAAGGAGAATTCTGGTATTGATCTCCCGAGCTGAGATCCTAAGCCATGCACGCCTTCTGAGGAGAATGCTGGTATTGATCTCCCTAGCTGAGATCCTAAGCCATGCACGCCTTCTGAGGAGAATGCTGTTATTGATCTCCCGAGCTGAGACCCTAAGCCATACACGCCTTCTGAGGGGAATGTTGGAATTGATCTCCCGAGCTGAGACACTAAGCCATACACGCCTTCTGAGGAGAATGCTGGTATTGATCTCCCGAGCTGAGATCCTAAGCCGTGCATGCCTTCTATGGAGAATTCTGGTATTGATCTCCCGAGCTGAGACCCTAAGCGATCCACGCCTTCCGAGAAGAATGCTGGAATTGATTTCTTGAGCTCAGATCCTAAGCCATGCACGCCTTCTGAGGAGAATGCTGGTATTGATCTCCCGAGCTGAGACCCTAAGCCATGCACGCCTTCTAAGGAGAATTCTGGTATTGATCCCCCGAGCTGAGATCCTAAGCCATGCACGCCTTCTGAGGAGAATGCTGGTATTGATCTCCCGAGCTGAGACCCTAAGCCATGCACGCCTTCTGAGGAGAATGCTATTATTGATCTCCCGAGCTGAGACCCTAAGCCATGCACGCCTTCTGTGGAGAATGCTGGTATTGATCTCCCGTGCTGAGATCCTAAGCCATGCACGCCTTCTGAGGAGAATGCTGGTATTGATCTCCCGAGCTGAGATCATAAGCCATGCACACCTTCTGAGAAGAATGCTGGTATTGATCTCCGGAGCTGAGATCCTAAGCCATGCACGCCTTCGGAGGAGAATGCTGGTATTGATCTCCGGAGCTGAGATCCTAAGCCATGCACACCTTCTAAGGAGAATGCTGGTATTGATCTCCCGAGATGAGACCCTAAGCCATACACGCCTTCTGAGGGGAATGTTGGAATTGATCTCCCGAGCTGAGATCCTAAGCTATGCACGCCTTCTGGGGAGAATGCTGGTATTGATCTCCTGAGCTGAGACCCTAAGCCATTCATGCCTTCTGAGGAGAATGCTGGTATTGATCTCCCGAGCTGAGATCATAAGCCATGCACGCCTTCTGAGGAGAATGCTGGTATTGATCTCCCGAGCTGAGACCCTAAGCCATGCATGCCTTCTGAGGAGAATGCTGGTATTGATCTCCCGAGCTGAGACCCTAAGCCATGCATGCCTTCTAAGGAGAATCCTGGAATTGATCTCCCGAGCTGAGATCCTAAGCCATGCACGCCTTCTGAGGAGAATGCTGGTATTGATCTCCCGAGCTGAGACCCTAAGCCATGCACGCCTTCTGAGGAGAATGCTGTTATTTATCTCCCGAGCTGAGACCCTAAGCCATACACGCCTTCTGAGGGGAATGTTGGAATTGATCTCCCGAGCTGAGACACTAAGCCATACACGCCTTCTGAGGAGAATGCTATTATTGATCTCCCGAGCTGAGACCCTAAGCCATGCACGCCTTCTAAGGAGAATGCTGGTATTGATCTCCCGAGCTGAGATCCCAAGCCATGCACGCCTTCTGAGGAGAATGCTATTATTGATCTCCCGAGCTGAGACCCTAAGCCATGCATGCCTTCTAAGGAGAATTCTGGTATTGATCTCCCGAGCTGAGACCCTAAGCTATACACGCCTTCTGAGGAGAATGCTATTGTTGATCTCCCGAGCTGAGACCCTAAGCCATACACGCCTTCTAAGGAGAATTCTGGTATTGATCTCCCGAGCTGAGATCCTAAGCCATGCACGCCTTCTGAGGAGAATGCTGGTATTGATCTCCCGAGCTGAGACCCTAAGCCATACACGCCTTCTGAGGGGAATGTTGGAATTGATCTCCCGAGCTGAGACACTAAGCCATACACGCCTTCTGAGGAGAATGCTGGTATTGATCTCCCGAGCTGAGATCCTAAGCCGTGCATGCCTTCCGAGGAGAATTCTGGTATTGATCTCCCGAGCTGAGACCCTAAGCCATCCACGCCTTCCGAGAAGAATGCTGGAATTGATTTCTTGAGCTCAGATCCTAAGCCATGCACGCCTTCTGAGGAGAATGCTGGTATTGATCTCCCGAGCTAAGACCCTAAGCCATGCATGCCTTCTGAGGAGAATGCTGGTATTGATCTCCCGAGCTGAGATCCTAAGCCATGCATGCCTTCTAAGGAGAATGCTGGAATTGATCTCCCGAGCTGAGATCCTAAGCCATGCACGCCTTCTGAGGAGAATGCTGGTATTGATCTCCCGAGCTGAGACCCTAAGCCATGCACGCCTTCTGAGGAGAATGCTGTTATTGATCTCCCGAGCTGAGACCCTAAGCCATACACGCCTTCTGAGGGGAATGTTGGAATTGATCTCCCGAGCTGAGACACTAAGCCATACACGCCTTCTGAGGAGAATGCTATTATTGATCTCCCGAGCTGAGACCCTAAGCCATGCACGCCTTCTAAGGAGAATGCTGGTATTGATCTCCCGAGCTGAGATCCTAAGCCATGTATGCCTTCTAAGGAGAATTCTGGTATTGATCTCCCGAGCTGAGATCCTAAGCCATGCACGCCTTCTGAGGAGAATGCTGGTATTGATCTCCCGAGCTGAGACCCTAAGCCATGCACGCCTTCTGAGGAGAATGCTATTATTGATCTCCCGAGCTGAGACCCTAAGCCATGCACGCCTTCTGTGGAGAATGCTGGTATTGATCTCCCGTGCTGAGATCCTAAGCCATGCACGCCTTCTGAGGAGAATGCTGGTATTGATCTCCCGAGCTGAGATCATAAGCCATGCACACCTTCTGAGGAGAATGCTCTTATTGATCTCCGGAGCTGAGATCCTAAGCCATGCACGCCTTCTGAGGAGAATGCTGGTATTGATCTCCCGAGCTGAGATCCTAAGCCGTGCATGCCTTCTATGGAAAATTCTGGTATTGATCTCCCGAGCTGAGACCCTAAGCCATCCACGCCTTCTGAGAAGAATGCTGGAATTAATTTCTTGAGCTGAGACCCTAAGCCATACACGCCTTCTGAGGAGAATGCTGGTATTGATCTCCCGAGCTGAGATCCTAAGCCGTGCATGCCTTCTATGGAGAATTCTGGTATTGATCTCCCGAGCTGAGACCCTAAGCCATCCACGCCTTCTGAGAAGAATGCTGGAATTGATTTCTTGAGCTCAGATCCTAAGCCATGCACGCCTTCTGAGGAGAATGCTGGTATTGATCTCCCGAGCTGAGACCCTAAGCCATGCACGCCTTCTAAGGAGAATGCTGGAATTGATCTCCGGAGCTGAGATCCTAAGCCATGCACGCCTTCTGAGGAGAATGCTGGTATTGATCTCCCGAGCTGAGACCCTAAGCCATGCACGCCTTCTGAGGAGAATGCTGTTATTGATCTCCCGAGCTGAGACCCTAAGCCATACACGCCTTCTGAGGGGAATGTTGGAATTGATCTCCCGAGCTGAGACACTAAGCCATACACGCCTTCTGAGGAGAATGCTATTATTGATCTCCCGAGCTGAGACCCTAAGCCATGCACTCCTTCTTAGAAGAATGCTGGTATTGATCTCCCGAGCTGAGATCCTAAGCCATGCATGCCTTCTAAGGAGAATTCTGGTATTGATCTCCCGAGCTGAGATCCTAAGCCATGCAAACCTTCTGAGGAGAATGCTGGTGTTGATCTCCCGAGCTGAGACCCTAAGCCATGCACGCCTTCTGAGGAGAATGCTATTATAGATCTCCCGAGCTGAGACCCTAAGCCATGCACGCCTTCTGTGGAGAATGCTGGTATTGATCTCCCGTGCTGAGATCCTAAGCCATGCACGCCTTCTGAGGAGAATGCTGGTATTGATCTCCAGAGCTGAGACCCTAAGCCATGGATGCCTTCTGAGGAGAAAGCTGGAATTGATTTCTCGAGCTGAGATCCTAAGCCATGCACGCCTTCTGAGGAGAATGCTGGTATTGATCTCCCGAGCTGAGACTCTAAGCCATGCACGCCTTCTGAGGAGAATGCTGTTATTGATCTCCCGAGCTGAGACCCTAAGCCATACACGCCTTCTGAGGGGAATGTTGGAATTGATCTCCCGAGCTGAGACACTAAGCCATACACGCCTTCTGAGGAGAATGCTATTATTGATCTCCCGAGCTGAGACCCTAAGCCATGCACGCCTTCTAAGGAGAATGCTGGTATTGATCTCCCGAGCTGAGATCCTAAGCCATGTATGCCTTCTAAGGAGAATTCTGGTATTGATCTCCCGAGCTGAGATCCTAAGCCATGCACGCCTTCTGAGGAGAATGCTGGTATTGATCTCCCGAGCTGAGACCCTAAGCCATGCACGCCTTCTGAGGAGAATGCTATTATTGATCTCCCGAGCTGAGACCCTAAGCCATGCACGCCTTCTGTGGAGAATGCTGGTATTGATCTCCCGTGCTGAGATCCTAAGCCATGCACGCCTTCTGAGGAGAATGCTGGTATTGATCTCCCGAGCTGAGATCATAAGCCATGCACACCTTCTGAGGAGAATGCTCCTATTGATCTCCGGAGCTGAGATCCTAAGCCATGCACGCTTACGGAGGAAAATGCTGGTATTGATCTCCGGAACTGAGATCCTAAGCCATGCACGCCTTCTGAGGAGAATGCTGGTATTGATCTCCCGAGCTGAGATCCTAAGCCGTGCATGCCTTCTATGGAAAATTCTGGTATTGATCTCCCGAGCTGAGACCCTAAGCCATCCACGCCTTCTGAGAAGAATGCTGGAATTAATTTCTTGAGCTGAGACCCTAAGCCATGCACGCCTTCTGAGGAGAATGCTGGTATTGATCTCCCGAGCTGAGATCCTAAGCCGTGCATGCCTTCTATGGAGAATTCTGGTATTGATCTCCCGAGCTGAGACCCTAAGCCATCCACGCCTTCTGAGAAGAATGCTGGAATTGATTTCTTGAGCTCAGATCCTAAGCCATGCACGCCTTCTGAGGAGAATGCTGGTATTGATCTCCCGAGCTGAGACCCTAAGCCATGCACGCCTTCTAAGGAGAATGCTGGAATTGATCTCCGGAGCTGAGATCCTAAGCCATGCACGCCTTCTGAGGAGAATGCTGGTATTGATCTCCCGAGCTGAGACCCTAAGCCATGCACGTCTTCTGAGGAGAATGCTGTTATTGATCTCCCGAGCTGAGACCCTAAGCCATACACGCCTTCTGAGGGGAATGTTGGAATTGATCCCCCCAGCTGAGACACTAAGCCATACACGCCTTCTGAGGAGAATGCTATTATTGATCTCCCGAGCTGAGACCCTAAGCCATGCACTCCTTAGAAGAATGCTGGTATTGATCTCCCGAGCTGAGATCCTAAGCCATGCATGCCTTCTAAGGAGAATTCTGGTATTGATCTCCCGAGCTGAGATCCTAAGCCATGCAAACCTTCTGAGGAGAATGCTGGTGTTGATCTCCCGAGCTGAGACCCTAAGCCATGCACGCCTTCTGAGGAGAATGCTATTATAGATCTCCCGAGCTGAGACCCTAAGCCATGCACGCCTTCTGTGGAGAATGCTGGTATTGATCTCCCGTGCTGAGATCCTAAGCCATGCACGCCTTCTGAGGAGAATGCTGGTATTGATCTCCCGAGCTGAGATCATAAGCCATGCACACCTTCTGAGGAGAATGCTGGTATTGATCTCCGGAGCTGAGATCCTAAGCCATGCACGCCTTCGGAGGAGAATGCTGGTATTGATCTCCGGAGCTGAGATCCTAAGCCATGCACACCTTCTAAGGAGAATGCTGGTATTGATCTCCCGAGCTGAGACCCTAAGCCATGCACACCTTCTAAGGAGAATGCTGGTATTGATCTCCCGAGCTGAGACCCTAAGCCATGCAGGCCTTCTGAGGAGAATTCTGTTATTGATCTCCCGAGCTGAGACCCTAAGCCATACACGCCTTCTGAGGGAAATGTTGGAATTGATCCCCCGAGCTGAGACCCTAAGCCATGCACGCCTTCTGAGGAGAATGCTGTTATTTATCTCCCGAGCTGAGACCCGAAGCCATACACGCCTTCTGAGGGGAATGTTGGAATTGATCTCCCGAGCTGAGACCCTAAACCATACACGCCTTCTGAGGGGAATGCTGGTACTGATCTCCGGAGCTGAGATCCTAAGTCATGCATGCCTTCTAAGCAGAATTCTGGTATTGATCTCCCGAGCTGAGATCCTAAGCCATGCACGCCTTCAGAGGAGAATGCTGGTATTGATCTCCTGAGCTGAGACCCTAAGCCATGCACGCCTTCTGAGGAGAATGCTGGTATTGATCTCCCGAGCTGAGATCCTAAGTAATGCACGCCTTCTGTGAAGAATGCTGGTATTGATCTCCCGTGCTGAGATCCTAAGCCATGCACGCCTTCTGAGGAGAATGCTATTATTGATCTCCCAAGCTGAGACCCTAAGCCATGCACGCCTTCTGAGGAGAATGCTGGTATTGATCTCCCGAGCTGAGACCCTAAGCCATGTATGCCTTCTGAGGAGAATGCTGGTATTGATCTCCCGAGCTGAGATCCTAAGCCATGCACACCTTCTGAGGAGAATGCTGGTATTGATCTCCCGAGCTGAGATCCTAAGGCATGCACGCCTTCTGAGGAGAATGCTGGTATTGATCTCACGAGCTGAGACCCTAAGCCATGCAGGCCTTCTGAGGAGAATGCTGTTATTGATCTCCCGAGCTGAGACCCTAAGCCATACACGCCTTCTGAGGGGAATGTTGGAATTGATCTCCCGAGCTGAGACCCTAAGCCATGCACGCCTTCTGAGGAGAATGCTGTTATTGATCTCCCAAGCAGAGACCCTAAGCCATACACGCCTTCTGAGGGGAATATTGGAATTGATCTCCCGAGCTGAGACCCTAAGCCATACACGCCTTCTGAGGGGAATGCTGGCACTGATCTCCGGAGCTGAGATCCTAAGTCATGCATGCCTTCTAAGGAGAATTCTGGTATTGATCTCCCGAGCTGAGATCCTAAGCCATGCATGCCTTCTAAGGAGAATGCTGGTATTGATCTCCCGAGCTGAGACCCTAAGCCATGCACGCCTTCTGAGGAGAATGCTGGTATGGATCTCCCGAGCTGAGATCCTAAGCCGTGCATACCTTCTATGGAGAATTCTGGTATTGATCTCCCAAGCTGAGACCCTAAGCCATGCACGCCTTCTAAGGAGAATTGCTGGTATTGATCTCCTGAGCTGAGACCCTAAGCTATGCACGCCTTCTAAGGAGAATGCTGGAATTGATTTCTCGAGCTGAGATCCTAAGCCATGCAAGCCTTCTATGGAGAATTCTGGTATTGATCTCCTGAGCTGAGACCCTAAGCCATCCACGCCTTCTGAGGAGAATGCTGGAATTGATTTCTCGAGCTGAGATCCTAAGCCATGCACGCCTTCTATGGAGAATTCTGGTATTGATCTCCCTAGCTGAGACGCTAAGCCATGCACGCCTTCTGAGGAGAATGATGGAATTGATCTCCCGAGCTGAGATCCTAAGCCAATGACGCCTTCTGAGGGGAATGTTGGAATTGATCTCCCGAGCTGAGATCCTAAGCCATGCACGCCTTCTGAGGAGAATGCTGGTATTGATCTCCCGAGCTGAGACCCTAAGCCATGCAGGCCTTCCGAGGAGAATTCTGTTATTGATCTCCCGAGCTGAGACCCTAAGCCATACATGCCTTCTGAGGGGAATGTTGGAATTGATCCCCCGAGCTGAGACCTTAAGCCATGCACGCCTTCTGAGGGGAATGTTGGAATTGATCTCCCGAGCTGAGATCCTAAGCCATGCACGCCTTCTGAGGAGAATGCTGGTATTGATCTCCCGAGCTGAGATCCTAAGCCATGCACGCCTTCTGAGGAGAATGCTGGTATTGATCTCCCGAGCTGAGATCCTAAGCCATGCACGCCTTCTGAGGAGAATGCTGGTATTGATCTCCCGAGCTGAGACCCTAAGCCATGCATGGCTTCTGAGGAGAATGCTGGTATTGATCTCCCCTGCTGAGATCCTAAGCCATGCACGCCTTCTGAGGATAATGCTGGTAGTGATCTCCCGAGCTGAGACCCTAAGCCATACACGCCTTCTGAGGGGAATGTTGGAATTGATCTCCCAAGCTGAGACCCTAAGCCATGCACGCCTTCTGAGGAGAATGCTGTTATTGATCTCCCGAGCAGAGACCCTAAGCCATACACGCCTTCTGAGGGGAATGTTGGAATTGATCTCCCGAGCTGAGACCCTAAGCCATACACGCCTTCTGAGGGGAATGCTGGCACTGATCTCCGGAGCTGAGATCCTAAGTCATGCATGCCTTCTAAGGAGAATTATGGTATTGATCTCCCGAGCTGAGACCCTAAGCCATGCACGCCTTCTGAGGAGAATGCTGGTATGGATCTCCCGAGCTGAGATCCTAAGCCGTGCATACCTTCTATGGAGAATTCTGGTATTGATCTCCCAAGCTGAGACCCTAAGCCATGCACGCCTTCTAAGGAGAATTGCTGGTATTGATCTCCTGAGCTGAGACCCTAAGCTATGCACGCCTTCTAAGGAGAATGCTGGAATTGATTTCTTGAGCTGAGATCCTAAGCCATGCAAGCCTTCTATGGAGAATTCTGGTATTGATCTCCCGAGCTGAGACCCTAAGCCATCCACGCCTTCTGAGGAGAATGCTGGAATTGATTTCTCGAGCTGAGATCCTAAGCCATGCACGCCTTCTATGGAGAATTCTGGTATTGATCTCCCTAGCTTAGACCCTAAGCCATGCACGCCTTCTGAGGAGAATGATGGAATTGATCTCCCGAGCTGAGATCCTAAGCCATACACGCCTTCTGAGGGGAATGTTAGAATTGATCTCCCGAGCTGAGATCCTAAGCCATGCACGCCTTCTGAGGAGAATGCTGGTATTGATCTCCCGAGCTGAGACCCTAAGCCATGCAGGCCTTCCGAGGAGAATTCTGTTATTGATCTCCCGAGCTGAGACCCTAAGCCATACACGCCTTCTGAGGGGAATGTTGGAATTGATCCCCCGAGCTGAGACCCTAAGCCATGCACGCCTTCTGAGGGGAATGTTGGAATTGATCACCCGAGCTGAGATCCTAAGCCATGCACGCCTTCTGAGGAGAATGCTGGTATTGATCTCCCGAGCTGAGATCCTAAGCCATGCACGCCTTCTGAGGAGAATGCTGGTATTGATCTCTCGAGCTGAGACCCTAAGCCATGCATGCCTTCTGAGGAGAATGCTGGTATTGATCTCCCCTGCTGAGATCCTAAGCCATGCACGCCTTCTGAGGAGAATGCTGGTAGTGATCTCCCGAGCTGAGATCCTAAGCCATGCACGCCTTCTGAGGAGAATGCTGGTATTGATCTCCCGAGCTGAGACCCTAAGCCATGCAGGCCTTCTGAGGAGAATTCTGTTATTGATCTCCCGAGCTGAGACCCTAAGCCATACACGCCTTCTGAGGGGAATGTTGGAATTGATCCCCCGAGCTGAGACCCTAAGCCATGCACGCCTTCTGAGGAGAATGCTGTTATTGATCTCCCGAGCTGAGACCCTAAGCCATACACGCCTTCTGAGGGGAATGTTGGAATTGATCTCCAGAGCTGAGACCCTAAACCATACACGCCTTCTGAGGGGAATGCTGGTACTGATCTCCGGAGCTGAGATCCTAAGTCATGCATGCCTTCTAAGCAGAATTCTGGTATTGATCTCCCGAGCTGAGATCCTAAGCCATGCACGCCTTCAGAGGAAAAATGCTGGTATTGATCTCCTGAGCCGAGACCCTAAGCCATGCACGCCTTCTGAGGAGAATGCTGGAATTGATCTCCTGAGCTGAGATCCTAAGTAATGCACGCCTTCTGTGAAGAATGCTGGTATTGATCTCCCGTGCTGAGATCCTAAGCCATGCACGCCTTCTGAGGAGAATGCTATTATTGATCTCCCGAGCTGAGACCCTAAGCCATACACGCCTTCTGAGGGGAATGCTGGTATTGATCTCCGGAGCTGAGATCCTAAGCCATGCACGCCTTCTACGGAGAATGCTGGAATTGATCTCCCGAGCTGAGATCCTAAGCCATGCACGCCTTCTGAGGAGAATGCTGGAATTGATCTCCCGAGCTAAGACCCTAAGCCATGCACGCCTTCTAAGGAGAATGCTGGTATTGATCTCCTGAGCTGAGACCCTAAGCCATGGACGCCTTCTGAGGAGAAAGCTGGAATTGATTTCTCGAGCTGAGATCCTAAGCCATGCACGCCTTCTATGGAGAATTCTGGTATTGATCTCCCTAGCTGAGACCCTAAGCCATGCACGCCTTCTGAGGAGAATGCTGGAATTGATCTCCCTAGCTGAGACCCTAAGCCATGCACGCCTTCTAAGGAGAATGCTGGAATTGATCTCCCGAGCTGAGATCCTAAGCCATGCACGCCTTCTGTAGAGAAAGCTGGTATTGATCTCCCGAGCTGAGACCCTTAGCCATGCACGCCTTCTGAGGAGAATGCTGGTATTGATCTCCCTAGCTGAGACCCTAAGCCATACACGCCTTCTGAGGGGAATGCTGGTATTGATCTCCGGAGCTGAGATCCTAAGCCATGCCGCCTTCTAAGGAGAATGCTGGTATTGATCTCCAGGGCTGAGATCGTAAGCCATACACGCCTTCTGAGGGGAATGCTGGTATTGATCTCCCGAGCTGAGACCCTAAGCCATACACGCCTTCTAAGGAGAATTCTGGTATTGATCTCCCGAGCTGAGATCCTAAGCCATGCACGCCTTCTGAGGAGAATGCTGGTATTGATCTCCCTAGCTGAGATCCTAAGCCATGCACGCCTTCTGAGGAGAATGCTGTTATTGATCTCCCGAGCTGAGACCCTAAGCCATACACGCCTTCTGAGGGGAATGTTGGAATTGATCTCCCGAGCTGAGACACTAAGCCATACACGCCTTCTGAGGAGAATGCTGGTATTGATCTCCCGAGCTGAGATCCTAAGCCGTGCATGCCTTCTATGGAGAATTCTGGTATTGATCTCCCAAGCTGAGACCCTAAGCCATCCACGCCTTCCGAGAAGAATGCTGGAATTGATTTCTTGAGCTCAGATCCTAAGCCATGCACGCCTTCTGAGGAGAATGCTGGTATTGATCTCCCGAGCTGAGACCCTAAGCCATGCACGCCTTCTAAGGAGAATTCTGGTATTGATCTCCCGAGCTGAGATCCTAAGCCATGCACGCCTTCTGAGGAGAATGCTGGTATTGATCTCCCGAGCTGAGACCCTAAGCCATGCACGCCTTCTGAGGAGAATGCTATTATTGATCTCCCGAGCTGAGACCCTAAGCCATGCACGCCTTCTGTGGAGAATGCTGGTATTGATCTCCCGTGCTGAGATCCTAAGCCATGCACGCCTTCTGAGGAGAATGCTGGTATTGATCTCCCGAGCTGAGATCATAAGCCATGCACACCTTCTGAGAAGAATGCTGGTATTGATCTCCGGAGCTGAGATCCTAAGCCATGCACGCCTTCGGAGGAGAATGCTGGTATTGATCTCCGGAGCTGAGATCCTAAGCCATGCACACCTTCTAAGGAGAATGCTGGTATTGATCTCCCGAGATGAGACCCTAAGCCATACACGCCTTCTGAGGGGAATGTTGGAATTGATCTCCCGAGCTGAGATCCTAAGCTATGCACGCCTTCTGGGGAGAATGCTGGTATTGATCTCCTGAGCTGAGACCCTAAGCCATTCATGCCTTCTGAGGAGAATGCTGGTATTGATCTCCCGAGCTGAGATCATAAGCCATGCACGCCTTCTGAGGAGAATGCTGGTATTGATCTCCCGAGCTGAGACCCTAAGCCATGCATGCCTTCTGAGGAGAATGCTGGTATTGATCTCCCGAGCTGAGACCCTAAGCCATGCATGCCTTCTAAGGAGAATGCTGGAATTGATCTCCCGAGCTGAGATCCTAAGCCATGCACGCCTTCTGAGGAGAATGCTGGTATTGATCTCCCGAGCTGAGACCCTAAGCCATGCACGCCTTCTGAGGAGAATGCTGTTATTGATCTCCCGAGCTGAGACCCTAAGCCATACACGCCTTCTGAGGGGAATGTTGGAATTGATCTCCCGAGCTGAGACACTAAGCCATACACGCCTTCTGAGGAGAATGCTATTATTGATCTCCCGAGCTGAGACCCTAAGCCATGCACGCCTTCTAAGGAGAATGCTGGTATTGATCTCCCGAGCTGAGATCCCAAGCCATGCACGCCTTCTGAGGAGAATGCTATTATTGATCTCCCGAGCTGAGACCCTAAGCCATGCATGCCTTCTAAGGAGAATTCTGGTATTGATCTCCCGAGCTGAGACCCTAAGCTATACACGCCTTCTGAGGAGAATGCTATTGTTGATTTCCCGAGCTGAGACCCTAAGCCATACACGCCTTCTAAGGAGAATTCTGGTATTGATCTCCCGAGCTGAGATCCTAAGCCATGCACGCCTTCTGAGGAGAATGCTGGTATTGATCTCCCTAGCTGAGATCCTAAGCCATGCACGCCTTCTGAGGAGAATGCTGTTATTGATCTCCCGAGCTGAGACCCTAAGCCATACACGCCTTCTGAGGGGAATGTTCGAATTGATCTCCCGAGCTGAGACACTAAGCCATACACGCCTTCTGAGGAGAATGCTGGTATTGATCTCCCGAGCTGAGATCCTAAGCTGTGCATGCCTTCCGAGGAGAATTCTGGTATTGATCTCCCGAGCTGAGACCCTAAGCCATCCACGCCTTCCGAGAAGAATGCTGGAATTGATTTCTTGAGCTCAGATCCTAAGCCATGCACGCCTTCTGAGGAGAATGCTGGTATTGATCTCCCAAGCTGAGACCCTAAGCCATGCATGCCTTCTGAGGAGAATGCTGGTATTGATCTCCCGAGCTGAGATCCTAAGCCATGCATGCCTTCTAAGGAGAATGCTGGAATTGATCTCCCGAGCTGAGATCCTAAGCCATGCACGCCTTCTGAGGAGAATGCTGGTATTGATCTCCCGAGCTGAGACCCTAAGCCATGCACGCCTTCTGAGGAGAATGCTGTTATTGATCTCCCGAGCTGAGACCCTAAGCCATACACGCCTTCTGAGGGGAATGTTGGAATTGATCTCCCGAGCTGAGACACTAAGCCATACACGCCTTCTGAGGAGAATGCTATTATTGATCTCCCGAGCTGAGACCCTAAGCCATGCACGCCTTCTAAGGAGAATGCTGGTATTGATCTCCCGAGCTGAGATCCTAAGCCATGTATGCCTTCTAAGGAGAATTCTGGTATTGATCTCCCGAGCTGAGATCCTAAGCCATGCACGCCTTCTGAGGAGAATGCTGGTATTGATCTCCCGAGCTGAGACCCTAAGCCATGCACGCCTTCTGAGGAGAATGCTATTATTGATCTCCCGAGCTGAGACCCTAAGCCATGCACGCCTTCTGTGGAGAATGCTGGTATTGATCTCCCGTGCTGAGATCCTAAGCCATGCACGCCTTCTGAGGAGAATGCTGGTATTGATCTCCCGAGCTGAGATCATAAGCCATGCACACCTTCTGAGGAGAATGCTCTTATTGATCTCCGGAGCTGAGATCCTAAGCCATGCACGCTTACGGAGGAAAATGCTGGTATTGATCTCCGGAACTGAGATCCTAAGCCATGCACGCCTTCTGAGGAGAATGCTGGTATTGATCTCCCGAGCTGAGATCCTAAGCCGTGCATGCCTTCTATGGAAAATTCTGGTATTGATCTCCCGAGCTGAGACCCTAAGCCATCCACGCCTTCTGAGAAGAATGCTGGAATTAATTTCTTGAGCTGAGACCCTAAGCCATGCACGCCTTCTGAGGAGAATGCTGGTATTGATCTCCCGAGCTGAGATCCTAAGCCGTGCATGCCTTCTATGGAGAATTCTGGTATTGATCTCCCGAGCTGAGACCCTAAGCCATCCACGCCTTCTGAGAAGAATGCTGGAATTGATTTCTTGAGCTCAGATCCTAAGCCATGCACGCCTTCTGAGGAGAATGCTGGTATTGATCTCCCGAGCTGAGACCCTAAGCCATGCACGCCTTCTAAGGAGAATGCTGGAATTGATCTCCGGAGCTGAGATCCTAAGCCATGCACGCCTTCTGAGGAGAATGCTGGTATTGATCTCCCGAGCTGAGACCCTAAGCCATGCACGCCTTCTGAGGAGAATGCTGTTATTGATCTCCCGAGCTGAGACCCTAAGCCATACACGCCTTCTGAGGGGAATGTTGGAATTGATCTCCCGAGCTGAGACACTAAGCCATACACGCCTTCTGAGGAGAATGCTATTATTGATCTCACGAGCTGAGACCCTAAGCCATGCACTCCTTCTTAGAAGAATGCTGGTATTGATCTCCCGAGCTGAGATCCTAAGCCATGCATGCCTTCTAAGGAGAATTCTGGTATTGATCTCCCGAGCTGAGATCCTAAGCCATGCAAACCTTCTGAGGAGAATGCTGGTGTTGATCTCCCGAGCTGAGACCCTAAGCCATGCACGCCTTCTGAGGAGAATGCTATTATAGATCTCCCGAGCTGAGACCCTAAGCCATGCACGCCTTCTGTGGAGAATGCTGGTATTGATCTCCCGTGCTGAGATCCTAAGCCATGCACGCCTTCTGAGGAGAATGCTGGTATTGATCTCCCGAGCTGAGATCATAAGCCATGCACACCTTCTGAGGAGAATGCTGGTATTGATCTCCGGAGCTGAGATCCTAAGCCATGCACGCCTTCGGAGGAGAATGCTGGTATTGATCTCCGGAGCTGAGATCCTAAGCCATGCACACCTTCTAAGGAGAATGCTGGTATTGATCTCCCGAGCTGAGACCCTAAGCCATGCACACCTTCTAAGGAGAATGCTGGTATTGATCTCCCGAGCTGAGACCCTAAGCCATGCAGGCCTTCTGAGGAGAATTCTGTTATTGATCTCCCGAGCTGAGACCCTAAGCCATACACGCCTTCTGAGGGAAATGTTGGAATTGATCCCCCGAGCTGAGACCCTAAGCCATGCACACCTTCTGAGGAGAATGCTGTTATTTATCTCCCGAGCTGAGACCCTAAGCCATACACGCCTTCTGAGGGGAATGTTGGAATTGATCTCCCGAGCTGAGACCCTAAACCATACACGCCTTCTGAGGGGAATGCTGGTACTGATCTCCGGAGCTGAGATCCTAAGTCATGCATGCCTTCTTAGGTAGAATTCTGGTATTGATCTCCCGAGCTGAGATCCTAAGCCATGCACGCCTTCAGAGGAGAATGCTGGTATTGATCTCCTGAGCTGAGACCATAAGCCATGCACGCCTTCTGAGGAGAATGCTGGTATTGATCTCCCGAGCTGAGATCCTAAGTAATGCACGTCTTCTGTGAAGAATGCTGGTATTGATCTCCCGTGCTGAGATCCTAAGCCATGCACGCCTTCTGAGGAGAATGCTATTATTGATCTCCCAAGCTGAGACCCTAAGCCATGCACGCCTTCTGAGGAGAATGCTGGTATTGATCTCCCGAGCTGAGACCCTAAGCCATGTATGCCTTCTGAGGAGAATGCTGGTATTGATCTCCCGAGCTGAGATCCTAAGCCATGCACACCTTCTGAGGAGAATGCTGGTATTGATCTCCCGAGCTGAGATCCTAAGGCATGCACGCCTTCTGAGGAGAATGCTGGTATTGATCTCACGAGCTGAGACCCTAAGCCATGCAGGCCTTCTGAGGAGAATGCTGTTATTGATCTCCCGAGCTGAGACCCTAAGCCATACACCCCTTCTGAGGGGAATGTTGGAATTGATCTCCCGAGCTGAGACCCTAAGCCATGCACGCCTTCTGAGGAGAATGCTGTTATTGATCTCCCAAGCAGAGACCCTAAGCCATACACGCCTTCTGAGGGGAATATTGGAATTGATCTCCCGAGCTGAGACCCTAAGCCATACACGCCTTCTGAGGGGAATGCTGGCACTGATCTCCGGAGCTGAGATCCTAAGTCATGCATGCCTTCTAAGGAGAATTCTGGTATTGATCTCCCGAGCTGAGATCCTAAGCCATGCATGCCTTCTAAGGAGAATGCTGGTATTGATCTCCCGAGCTGAGACCCTAAGCCATGCACGCCTTCTGAGGAGAATGCTGGTATGGATCTCCCGAGCTGAGATCCTAAGCCGTGCATACCTTCTATGGAGAATTCTGGTATTGATCTCCCAAGCTGAGACCCTAAGCCATGCACGCCTTCTAAGGAGAATTGCTGGTATTGATCTCCTGAGCTGAGACCCTAAGCTATGCACGCCTTCTAAGGAGAATGCTGGAATTGATTTCTCGAGCTGAGATCCTAAGCCATGCAAGCCTTCTATGGAGAATTCTGGTATTGATCTCCTGAGCTGAGACCCTAAGCCATCCACGCCTTCTGAGGAGAATGCTGGAATTGATTTCTCGAGCTGAGATCCTAAGCCATGCACGCCTTCTATGGAGAATTCTGGTATTGATCTCCCTAGCTGAGACGCTAAGCCATGCACGCCTTCTGAGGAGAATGATGGAATTGATCTCCCGAGCTGAGATCCTAAGCCATACACGCCTTCTGAGGGGAATGTTGGAATTGATCTCCCGAGCTGAGATCCTAAGCCATGCACGCCTTCTGAGGAGAATGCTGGTATTGATCTCCCGAGCTGAGACCCTAAGCCATGCAGGCCTTCCGAGGAGAATTCTGTTATTGATCTCCCGAGCTGAGACCCTAAGCCATACATGCCTTCTGAGGGGAATGTTGGAATTGATCCCCGAGCTCAGACCCTAAGCCATGCACGCCTTCTGAGGGGAATGTTGGAATTGATCTCCCGAGCTGAGATCCTAAGCCATGCACGCCTTCTGAGGAGAATGCTGGTATTGATCTCCCGAGCTGAGATCCTAAGCCATGCACGCCTTCTGAGGAGAATGCTGGTATTGATCTCCCGAGCTGAGATCCTAAGCCATGCACGCCTTCTGAGGAGAATGCTGGTATTGATCTCCCGAGCTGAGACCCTAAGCCATGCATGCCTTCTGAGGAGAATGCTGGTATTGATCTCCTCTGCTGAGATCCTAAGCCATGCACGCCTTCTGAGGATAATGCTGGTAGTGATCTCCCGAGCTGAGATCCTAAGCCATGCACGCCTTCTGAGGAGAATGCTGGTATTGATCTCACGAGCTGAGACCCTAAGCCATGCAGGCCTTCTGAGGAGAATGCTGTTATTGATCTCCCGAGCTGAGACCCTAAGCCATACACGCCTTCTAAGGGGAATGTTGGAATTGATCTCCCAAGCTGAGACCCTAAGCCATGCACGCCTTCTGAGGAGAATGCTGTTATTGATCTCCCGAGCAGAGACCCTAAGCCATACACGCCTTCTGAGGGGAATGTTGGAATTGATTTCCCGAGCTGAGACCCTACGCCATACACGCCTTCTGAGGGGAATGCTGGCACTGATCTCCGGAGCTGAGATCCTAAGTCATGCATGCCTTCTAAGGAGAATTCTGGTATTGATCTCCCGAGCTGAGACCCTAAGCCATGCACGCCTTCTGAGGAGAATGCTGGTATGGATCTCCCGAGCTGAGATCCTAAGCCGTGCATACCTTCTATGGAGAATTCTGGTATTGATCTCCCAAGCTGAGACCCTAAGCCATGCACGCCTTCTAAGGAGAATTGCTGGTATTGATCTCCTGAGCTGAGACCCTAAGCTATGCACGCCTTCTAAGGAGAATGCTGGAATTGATTTCTCGAGCTGAGATCCTAAGCCATGCAAGCCTTCTATGGAGAATTCTGGTATTGATCTCCCGAGCTGAGACCCTAAGCCATCCACGCCTTCTGAGGAGAATGCTGGAATTGATTTCTCGGGCTGAGATCCTAAGCCATGCACGCCTTCTATGGAGAATTCTGGTATTGATCTCCCTAGCTTAGACCCTAAGCCATGCACGCCTTCTGAGGAGAATGATGGAATTGATCTCCCGAGCTGAGATCCAAAGCCATACACGCCTTCTGAGGGGAATGTTGGAATTGATCTCCCGAGCTGAGATCCTAAGCCATGCACGCCTTCTGAGGAGAATGCTGGTATTGATCTCCCGAGCTGAGACCCTAAGCCATGCAGGCCTTCCGAGGAGAATTCTGTTATTGATCTCCCGAGCTGAGACCCTAAGCCATACAGGCCTTCTGAGGGGAATGTTGGAATTGATCCCCCGAGCTGAGACCCTAAGCCATGCACGCCTTCTGAGGGGAATGTTGGAATTGATCTCCCGAGCTGAGATCCTAAGCCATGCACGCCTTCTGAGGAGAATGCTGGTATTGATCTCCCGAGCTGAGATCCTAAGCCATGCACGCCTTCTGAGGAGAATGCTGGTATTGATCTCCCGAGCTGAGATCCTAAGCCATGCACGCCTTCTGAGGAGAATGCTGGTATTGATCTCCCGAGCTGAGACCATAAGCCATGCATGCCTTCTGAGGAGAATGCTGGTATTGATCTCCCCTGCTGAGATCCTAAGCCATGCACGCCTTCTGAGGAGAATGCTGGTAGTGATCTCCCGAGCTGAGATCCTAAGCCATGCACGCCTTCTGAGGAGAATGCTGGTATTGATCTCCCGAGCTGAGACCCTAAGCCATGCAGGCCTTCTGAGGAGAATTCTGTTATTGATCTCCCGAGCTGAGACCCTAAGCCATACACGCCTTCTGAGGGGAATGTTGGAATTGATCTCCCGAGCTGAGACCCTAAGCCATGCACGCCTTCTGAGGAGAATGCTGGTATTGATCTCCCGAGCTGAGACCCTAAGCCATGCAGGCCTTCTGAGGAGAATTCTGTTATTGATCTCCCGAGCTGAGACCCTAAGCCATCCACGCCTTCTGAGAAGAATGCTGGAATTGATTTCTTGAGCTCAGATCCTAAGCCATGCACGCCTTCTGAGGAGAATGCTGGTATTGATCTCCCGAGCTGAGACCCTAAGCCATGCACGCCTTCTAAGGAGAATGCTGGAATTGATCTCCGGAGCTGAGATCCTAAGCCATGCACGCCTTCTGAGGAGAATGCTGGTATTGATCTCCCGAGCTGAGACCCTAAGCCATGCACGCCTTCTGAGGAGAATGCTGTTATTGATCTCCCGAGCTGAGACCCTAAGCCATACACGCCTTCTGAGGGGAATGTTGGAATTGATCTCCCGAGCTGAGACACTAAGCCATACACGCCTTCTGAGGAGAATGCTATTATTGATCTCCCGAGCTGAGACCCTAAGCCATGCACTCCTTCTTAGAAGAATGCTGGTATTGATCTCCCGAGCTGAGATCCTAAGCCATGCATGCCTTCTAAGGAGAATTCTGGTATTGATCTCCCGAGCTGAGATCCTAAGCCATGCAAACCTTCTGAGGAGAATGCTGGTGTTGATCTCCCGAGCTGAGACCCTAAGCCATGCACGCCTTCTGAGGAGAATGCTATTATAGATCTCCCGAGCTGAGACCCTAAGCCATGCACGCCTTCTGTGGAGAATGCTGGTATTGATCTCCCGTGCTGAGATCCTAAGCCATGCACGCCTTCTGAGGAGAATGCTGGTATTGATCTCCAGAGCTGAGACCCTAAGCCATGGATGCCTTCTGAGGAGAAAGCTGGAATTGATTTCTCGAGCTGAGATCCTAAGCCATGCACGCCTTCTGAGGAGAATGCTGGTATTGATCTCCCGAGCTGAGACTCTAAGCCATGCACGCCTTCTGAGGAGAATGCTGTTATTGATCTCCCGAGCTGAGACCCTAAGCCATACACGCCTTCTGAGGGGAATGTTGGAATTGATCTCCCGAGCTGAGACACTAAGCCATACACGCCTTCTGAGGAGAATGCTATTATTGATCTCCCGAGCTGAGACCCTAAGCCATGCACGCCTTCTAAGGAGAATGCTGGTATTGATCTCCCGAGCTGAGATCCTAAGCCATGTATGCCTTCTAAGGAGAATTCTGGTATTGATCTCCCGAGCTGAGATCCTAAGCCATGCACGCCTTCTGAGGAGAATGCTGGTATTGATCTCCCGAGCTGAGACCCTAAGCCATGCACGCCTTCTGAGGAGAATGCTATTATTGATCTCCCGAGCTGAGACCCTAAGCCATGCACGCCTTCTGTGGAGAATGCTGGTATTGATCTCCCGTGCTGAGATCCTAAGCCATGCACGCCTTCTGAGGAGAATGCTGGTATTGATCTCCCGAGCTGAGATCATAAGCCATGCACACCTTCTGAGGAGAATGCTCCTATTGATCTCCGGAGCTGAGATCCTAAGCCATGCACGCTTACGGAGGAAAATGCTGGTATTGATCTCCGGAACTGAGATCCTAAGCCATGCACGCCTTCTGAGGAGAATGCTGGTATTGATCTCCCGAGCTGAGATCCTAAGCCGTGCATGCCTTCTATGGAAAATTCTGGTATTGATCTCCCGAGCTGAGACCCTAAGCCATCCACGCCTTCTGAGAAGAATGCTGGAATTAATTTCTTGAGCTGAGACCCTAAGCCATGCACGCCTTCTGAGGAGAATGCTGGTATTGATCTCCCGAGCTGAGATCCTAAGCCGTGCATGCCTTCTATGGAGAATTCTGGTATTGATCTCCCGAGCTGAGACCCTAAGCCATCCACGCCTTCTGAGAAGAATGCTGGAATTGATTTCTTGAGCTCAGATCCTAAGCCATGCACGCCTTCTGAGGAGAATGCTGGTATTGATCTCCCGAGCTGAGACCCTAAGCCATGCACGCCTTCTAAGGAGAATGCTGGAATTGATCTCCGGAGCTGAGATCCTAAGCCATGCACGCCTTCTGAGGAGAATGCTGGTATTGATCTCCCGAGCTGAGACCCTAAGCCATGCACGTCTTCTGAGGAGAATGCTGTTATTGATCTCCCGAGCTGAGACCCTAAGCCATACACGCCTTCTGAGGGGAATGTTGGAATTGATCCCCCCAGCTGAGACACTAAGCCATACACGCCTTCTGAGGAGAATGCTATTATTGATCTCCCGAGCTGAGACCCTAAGCCATGCACTCCTTAGAAGAATGCTGGTATTGATCTCCCGAGCTGAGATCCTAAGCCATGCATGCCTTCTAAGGAGAATTCTGGTATTGATCTCCCGAGCTGAGATCCTAAGCCATGCAAACCTTCTGAGGAGAATGCTGGTGTTGATCTCCCGAGCTGAGACCCTAAGCCATGCACGCCTTCTGAGGAGAATGCTATTATAGATCTCCCGAGCTGAGACCCTAAGCCATGCACGCCTTCTGTGGAGAATGCTGGTATTGATCTCCCGTGCTGAGATCCTAAGCCATGCACGCCTTCTGAGGAGAATGCTGGTATTGATCTCCCGAGCTGAGATCATAAGCCATGCACACCTTCTGAGGAGAATGCTGGTATTGATCTCCGGAGCTGAGATCCTAAGCCATGCACGCCTTCGGAGGAGAATGCTGGTATTGATCTCCGGAGCTGAGATCCTAAGCCATGCACACCTTCTAAGGAGAATGCTGGTATTGATCTCCCGAGCTGAGACCCTAAGCCATGCACACCTTCTAAGGAGAATGCTGGTATTGATCTCCCGAGCTGAGACCCTAAGCCATGCAGGCCTTCTGAGGAGAATTCTGTTATTGATCTCCCGAGCTGAGACCCTAAGCCATACACGCCTTCTGAGGGAAATGTTGGAATTGATCCCCCGAGCTGAGACCCTAAGCCATGCACGCCTTCTGAGGAGAATGCTGTTATTTATCTCCCGAGCTGAGACCCGAAGCCATACACGCCTTCTGAGGGGAATGTTGGAATTGATCTCCCGAGCTGAGACCCTAAACCATACACGCCTTCTGAGGGGAATGCTGGTACTGATCTCCGGAGCTGAGATCCTAAGTCATGCATGCCTTCTAAGCAGAATTCTGGTATTGATCTCCCGAGCTGAGATCCTAAGCCATGCACGCCTTCAGAGGAGAATGCTGGTATTGATCTCCTGAGCTGAGACCCTAAGCCATGCACGCCTTCTGAGGAGAATGCTGGTATTGATCTCCCGAGCTGAGATCCTAAGTAATGCACGCCTTCTGTGAAGAATGCTGGTATTGATCTCCCGTGCTGAGATCCTAAGCCATGCACGCCTTCTGAGGAGAATGCTATTATTGATCTCCCAAGCTGAGACCCTAAGCCATGCACGCCTTCTGAGGAGAATGCTGGTATTGATCTCCCGAGCTGAGACCCTAAGCCATGTATGCCTTCTGAGGAGAATGCTGGTATTGATCTCCCGAGCTGAGATCCTAAGCCATGCACACCTTCTGAGGAGAATGCTGGTATTGATCTCCCGAGCTGAGATCCTAAGGCATGCACGCCTTCTGAGGAGAATGCTGGTATTGATCTCACGAGCTGAGACCCTAAGCCATGCAGGCCTTCTGAGGAGAATGCTGTTATTGATCTCCCGAGCTGAGACCCTAAGCCATACACGCCTTCTGAGGGGAATGTTGGAATTGATCTCCCGAGCTGAGACCCTAAGCCATGCACGCCTTCTGAGGAGAATGCTGTTATTGATCTCCCAAGCAGAGACCCTAAGCCATACACGCCTTCTGAGGGGAATATTGGAATTGATCTCCCGAGCTGAGACCCTAAGCCATACACGCCTTCTGAGGGGAATGCTGGCACTGATCTCCGGAGCTGAGATCCTAAGTCATGCATGCCTTCTAAGGAGAATTCTGGTATTGATCTCCCGAGCTGAGATCCTAAGCCATGCATGCCTTCTAAGGAGAATGCTGGTATTGATCTCCCGAGCTGAGACCCTAAGCCATGCACGCCTTCTGAGGAGAATGCTGGTATGGATCTCCCGAGCTGAGATCCTAAGCCGTGCATACCTTCTATGGAGAATTCTGGTATTGATCTCCCAAGCTGAGACCCTAAGCCATGCACGCCTTCTAAGGAGAATTGCTGGTATTGATCTCCTGAGCTGAGACCCTAAGCTATGCACGCCTTCTAAGGAGAATGCTGGAATTGATTTCTCGAGCTGAGATCCTAAGCCATGCAAGCCTTCTATGGAGAATTCTGGTATTGATCTCCTGAGCTGAGACCCTAAGCCATCCACGCCTTCTGAGGAGAATGCTGGAATTGATTTCTCGAGCTGAGATCCTAAGCCATGCACGCCTTCTATGGAGAATTCTGGTATTGATCTCCCTAGCTGAGACGCTAAGCCATGCACGCCTTCTGAGGAGAATGATGGAATTGATCTCCCGAGCTGAGATCCTAAGCCAATGACGCCTTCTGAGGGGAATGTTGGAATTGATCTCCCGAGCTGAGATCCTAAGCCATGCACGCCTTCTGAGGAGAATGCTGGTATTGATCTCCCGAGCTGAGACCCTAAGCCATGCAGGCCTTCCGAGGAGAATTCTGTTATTGATCTCCCGAGCTGAGACCCTAAGCCATACATGCCTTCTGAGGGGAATGTTGGAATTGATCCCCCGAGCTGAGACCTTAAGCCATGCACGCCTTCTGAGGGGAATGTTGGAATTGATCTCCCGAGCTGAGATCCTAAGCCATGCACGCCTTCTGAGGAGAATGCTGGTATTGATCTCCCGAGCTGAGATCCTAAGCCATGCACGCCTTCTGAGGAGAATGCTGGTATTGATCTCCCGAGCTGAGATCCTAAGCCATGCACGCCTTCTGAGGAGAATGCTGGTATTGATCTCCCGAGCTGAGACCCTAAGCCATGCATGGCTTCTGAGGAGAATGCTGGTATTGATCTCCCCTGCTGAGATCCTAAGCCATGCACGCCTTCTGAGGATAATGCTGGTAGTGATCTCCCGAGCTGAGACCCTAAGCCATACACGCCTTCTGAGGGGAATGTTGGAATTGATCTCCCAAGCTGAGACCCTAAGCCATGCACGCCTTCTGAGGAGAATGCTGTTATTGATCTCCCGAGCAGAGACCCTAAGCCATACACGCCTTCTGAGGGGAATGTTGGAATTGATCTCCCGAGCTGAGACCCTAAGCCATACACGCCTTCTGAGGGGAATGCTGGCACTGATCTCCGGAGCTGAGATCCTAAGTCATGCATGCCTTCTAAGGAGAATTATGGTATTGATCTCCCGAGCTGAGACCCTAAGCCATGCACGCCTTCTGAGGAGAATGCTGGTATGGATCTCCCGAGCTGAGATCCTAAGCCGTGCATACCTTCTATGGAGAATTCTGGTATTGATCTCCCAAGCTGAGACCCTAAGCCATGCACGCCTTCTAAGGAGAATTGCTGGTATTGATCTCCTGAGCTGAGACCCTAAGCTATGCACGCCTTCTAAGGAGAATGCTGGAATTGATTTCTTGAGCTGAGATCCTAAGCCATGCAAGCCTTCTATGGAGAATTCTGGTATTGATCTCCCGAGCTGAGACCCTAAGCCATCCACGCCTTCTGAGGAGAATGCTGGAATTGATTTCTCGAGCTGAGATCCTAAGCCATGCACGCCTTCTATGGAGAATTCTGGTATTGATCTCCCTAGCTTAGACCCTAAGCCATGCACGCCTTCTGAGGAGAATGATGGAATTGATCTCCCGAGCTGAGATCCTAAGCCATACACGCCTTCTGAGGGGAATGTTAGAATTGATCTCCCGAGCTGAGATCCTAAGCCATGCACGCCTTCTGAGGAGAATGCTGGTATTGATCTCCCGAGCTGAGACCCTAAGCCATGCAGGCCTTCCGAGGAGAATTCTGTTATTGATCTCCCGAGCTGAGACCCTAAGCCATACACGCCTTCTGAGGGGAATGTTGGAATTGATCCCCCGAGCTGAGACCCTAAGCCATGCACGCCTTCTGAGGGGAATGTTGGAATTGATCACCCGAGCTGAGATCCTAAGCCATGCACGCCTTCTGAGGAGAATGCTGGTATTGATCTCCCGAGCTGAGATCCTAAGCCATGCACGCCTTCTGAGGAGAATGCTGGTATTGATCTCTCGAGCTGAGACCCTAAGCCATGCATGCCTTCTGAGGAGAATGCTGGTATTGATCTCCCCTGCTGAGATCCTAAGCCATGCACGCCTTCTGAGGAGAATGCTGGTAGTGATCTCCCGAGCTGAGATCCTAAGCCATGCACGCCTTCTGAGGAGAATGCTGGTATTGATCTCCCGAGCTGAGACCCTAAGCCATGCAGGCCTTCTGAGGAGAATTCTGTTATTGATCTCCCGAGCTGAGACCCTAAGCCATACACGCCTTCTGAGGGGAATGTTGGAATTGATCCCCCGAGCTGAGACCCTAAGCCATGCACGCCTTCTGAGGAGAATGCTGTTATTGATCTCCCGAGCTGAGACCCTAAGCCATACACGCCTTCTGAGGGGAATGTTGGAATTGATCTCCAGAGCTGAGACCCTAAACCATACACGCCTTCTGAGGGGAATGCTGGTACTGATCTCCGGAGCTGAGATCCTAAGTCATGCATGCCTTCTAAGCAGAATTCTGGTATTGATCTCCCGAGCTGAGATCCTAAGCCATGCACGCCTTCAGAGGAAAAATGCTGGTATTGATCTCCTGAGCCGAGACCCTAAGCCATGCACGCCTTCTGAGGAGAATGCTGGAATTGATCTCCTGAGCTGAGATCCTAAGTAATGCACGCCTTCTGTGAAGAATGCTGGTATTGATCTCCCGTGCTGAGATCCTAAGCCATGCACGCCTTCTGAGGAGAATGCTATTATTGATCTCCCGAGCTGAGACCCTAAGCCATACACGCCTTCTGAGGGGAATGCTGGTATTGATCTCCGGAGCTGAGATCCTAAGCCATGCACGCCTTCTACGGAGAATGCTGGAATTGATCTCCCGAGCTGAGATCCTAAGCCATGCACGCCTTCTGAGGAGAATGCTGGAATTGATCTCCCGAGCTAAGACCCTAAGCCATGCACGCCTTCTAAGGAGAATGCTGGTATTGATCTCCTGAGCTGAGACCCTAAGCCATGGACGCCTTCTGAGGAGAAAGCTGGAATTGATTTCTCGAGCTGAGATCCTAAGCCATGCACGCCTTCTATGGAGAATTCTGGTATTGATCTCCCTAGCTGAGACCCTAAGCCATGCACGCCTTCTGAGGAGAATGCTGGAATTGATCTCCCTAGCTGAGACCCTAAGCCATGCACGCCTTCTAAGGAGAATGCTGGAATTGATCTCCCGAGCTGAGATCCTAAGCCATGCACGCCTTCTGTAGAGAAAGCTGGTATTGATCTCCCGAGCTGAGACCCTTAGCCATGCACGCCTTCTGAGGAGAATGCTGGTATTGATCTCCCTAGCTGAGACCCTAAGCCATACACGCCTTCTGAGGGGAATGCTGGTATTGATCTCCGGAGCTGAGATCCTAAGCCATGCCGCCTTCTAAGGAGAATGCTGGTATTGATCTCCAGGGCTGAGATCGTAAGCCATACACGCCTTCTGAGGGGAATGCTGGTATTGATCTCCCGAGCTGAGACCCTAAGCCATACACGCCTTCTAAGGAGAATTCTGGTATTGATCTCCCGAGCTGAGATCCTAAGCCATGCACGCCTTCTGAGGAGAATGCTGGTATTGATCTCCCTAGCTGAGATCCTAAGCCATGCACGCCTTCTGAGGAGAATGCTGTTATTGATCTCCCGAGCTGAGACCCTAAGCCATACACGCCTTCTGAGGGGAATGTTGGAATTGATCTCCCGAGCTGAGACACTAAGCCATACACGCCTTCTGAGGAGAATGCTGGTATTGATCTCCCGAGCTGAGATCCTAAGCCGTGCATGCCTTCTATGGAGAATTCTGGTATTGATCTCCCAAGCTGAGACCCTAAGCCATCCACGCCTTCCGAGAAGAATGCTGGAATTGATTTCTTGAGCTCAGATCCTAAGCCATGCACGCCTTCTGAGGAGAATGCTGGTATTGATCTCCCGAGCTGAGACCCTAAGCCATGCACGCCTTCTAAGGAGAATTCTGGTATTGATCTCCCGAGCTGAGATCCTAAGCCATGCACGCCTTCTGAGGAGAATGCTGGTATTGATCTCCCGAGCTGAGACCCTAAGCCATGCACGCCTTCTGAGGAGAATGCTATTATTGATCTCCCGAGCTGAGACCCTAAGCCATGCACGCCTTCTGTGGAGAATGCTGGTATTGATCTCCCGTGCTGAGATCCTAAGCCATGCACGCCTTCTGAGGAGAATGCTGGTATTGATCTCCCGAGCTGAGATCATAAGCCATGCACACCTTCTGAGAAGAATGCTGGTATTGATCTCCGGAGCTGAGATCCTAAGCCATGCACGCCTTCGGAGGAGAATGCTGGTATTGATCTCCGGAGCTGAGATCCTAAGCCATGCACACCTTCTAAGGAGAATGCTGGTATTGATCTCCCGAGATGAGACCCTAAGCCATACACGCCTTCTGAGGGGAATGTTGGAATTGATCTCCCGAGCTGAGATCCTAAGCTATGCACGCCTTCTGGGGAGAATGCTGGTATTGATCTCCTGAGCTGAGACCCTAAGCCATTCATGCCTTCTGAGGAGAATGCTGGTATTGATCTCCCGAGCTGAGATCATAAGCCATGCACGCCTTCTGAGGAGAATGCTGGTATTGATCTCCCGAGCTGAGACCCTAAGCCATGCATGCCTTCTGAGGAGAATGCTGGTATTGATCTCCCGAGCTGAGACCCTAAGCCATGCATGCCTTCTAAGGAGAATGCTGGAATTGATCTCCCGAGCTGAGATCCTAAGCCATGCACGCCTTCTGAGGAGAATGCTGGTATTGATCTCCCGAGCTGAGACCCTAAGCCATGCACGCCTTCTGAGGAGAATGCTGTTATTGATCTCCCGAGCTGAGACCCTAAGCCATACACGCCTTCTGAGGGGAATGTTGGAATTGATCTCCCGAGCTGAGACACTAAGCCATACACGCCTTCTGAGGAGAATGCTATTATTGATCTCCCGAGCTGAGACCCTAAGCCATGCACGCCTTCTAAGGAGAATGCTGGTATTGATCTCCCGAGCTGAGATCCCAAGCCATGCACGCCTTCTGAGGAGAATGCTATTATTGATCTCCCGAGCTGAGACCCTAAGCCATGCATGCCTTCTAAGGAGAATTCTGGTATTGATCTCCCGAGCTGAGACCCTAAGCTATACACGCCTTCTGAGGAGAATGCTATTGTTGATTTCCCGAGCTGAGACCCTAAGCCATACACGCCTTCTAAGGAGAATTCTGGTATTGATCTCCCGAGCTGAGATCCTAAGCCATGCACGCCTTCTGAGGAGAATGCTGGTATTGATCTCCCTAGCTGAGATCCTAAGCCATGCACGCCTTCTGAGGAGAATGCTGTTATTGATCTCCCGAGCTGAGACCCTAAGCCATACACGCCTTCTGAGGGGAATGTTGGAATTGATCTCCCGAGCTGAGACACTAAGCCATACACGCCTTCTGAGGAGAATGCTGGTATTGATCTCCCGAGCTGAGATCCTAAGCTGTGCATGCCTTCCGAGGAGAATTCTGGTATTGATCTCCCGAGCTGAGACCCTAAGCCATCCACGCCTTCCGAGAAGAATGCTGGAATTGATTTCTTGAGCTCAGATCCTAAGCCATGCACGCCTTCTGAGGAGAATGCTGGTATTGATCTCCCAAGCTGAGACCCTAAGCCATGCATGCCTTCTGAGGAGAATGCTGGTATTGATCTCCCGAGCTGAGATCCTAAGCCATGCATGCCTTCTAAGGAGAATGCTGGAATTGATCTCCCGAGCTGAGATCCTAAGCCATGCACGCCTTCTGAGGAGAATGCTGGTATTGATCTCCCGAGCTGAGACCCTAAGCCATGCACGCCTTCTGAGGAGAATGCTGTTATTGATCTCCCGAGCTGAGACCCTAAGCCATACACGCCTTCTGAGGGGAATGTTGGAATTGATCTCCCGAGCTGAGACACTAAGCCATACACGCCTTCTGAGGAGAATGCTATTATTGATCTCCCGAGCTGAGACCCTAAGCCATGCACGCCTTCTAAGGAGAATGCTGGTATTGATCTCCCGAGCTGAGATCCTAAGCCATGTATGCCTTCTAAGGAGAATTCTGGTATTGATCTCCCGAGCTGAGATCCTAAGCCATGCACGCCTTCTGAGGAGAATGCTGGTATTGATCTCCCGAGCTGAGACCCTAAGCCATGCACGCCTTCTGAGGAGAATGCTATTATTGATCTCCCGAGCTGAGACCCTAAGCCATGCACGCCTTCTGTGGAGAATGCTGGTATTGATCTCCCGTGCTGAGATCCTAAGCCATGCACGCCTTCTGAGGAGAATGCTGGTATTGATCTCCCGAGCTGAGATCATAAGCCATGCACACCTTCTGAGGAGAATGCTCTTATTGATCTCCGGAGCTGAGATCCTAAGCCATGCACGCTTACGGAGGAAAATGCTGGTATTGATCTCCGGAACTGAGATCCTAAGCCATGCACGCCTTCTGAGGAGAATGCTGGTATTGATCTCCCGAGCTGAGATCCTAAGCCGTGCATGCCTTCTATGGAAAATTCTGGTATTGATCTCCCGAGCTGAGACCCTAAGCCATCCACGCCTTCTGAGAAGAATGCTGGAATTAATTTCTTGAGCTGAGACCCTAAGCCATGCACGCCTTCTGAGGAGAATGCTGGTATTGATCTCCCGAGCTGAGATCCTAAGCCGTGCATGCCTTCTATGGAGAATTCTGGTATTGATCTCCCGAGCTGAGACCCTAAGCCATCCACGCCTTCTGAGAAGAATGCTGGAATTGATTTCTTGAGCTCAGATCCTAAGCCATGCACGCCTTCTGAGGAGAATGCTGGTATTGATCTCCCGAGCTGAGACCCTAAGCCATGCACGCCTTCTAAGGAGAATGCTGGAATTGATCTCCGGAGCTGAGATCCTAAGCCATGCACGCCTTCTGAGGAGAATGCTGGTATTGATCTCCCGAGCTGAGACCCTAAGCCATGCACGCCTTCTGAGGAGAATGCTGTTATTGATCTCCCGAGCTGAGACCCTAAGCCATACACGCCTTCTGAGGGGAATGTTGGAATTGATCTCCCGAGCTGAGACACTAAGCCATACACGCCTTCTGAGGAGAATGCTATTATTGATCTCACGAGCTGAGACCCTAAGCCATGCACTCCTTCTTAGAAGAATGCTGGTATTGATCTCCCGAGCTGAGATCCTAAGCCATGCATGCCTTCTAAGGAGAATTCTGGTATTGATCTCCCGAGCTGAGATCCTAAGCCATGCAAACCTTCTGAGGAGAATGCTGGTGTTGATCTCCCGAGCTGAGACCCTAAGCCATGCACGCCTTCTGAGGAGAATGCTATTATAGATCTCCCGAGCTGAGACCCTAAGCCATGCACGCCTTCTGTGGAGAATGCTGGTATTGATCTCCCGTGCTGAGATCCTAAGCCATGCACGCCTTCTGAGGAGAATGCTGGTATTGATCTCCCGAGCTGAGATCATAAGCCATGCACACCTTCTGAGGAGAATGCTGGTATTGATCTCCGGAGCTGAGATCCTAAGCCATGCACGCCTTCGGAGGAGAATGCTGGTATTGATCTCCGGAGCTGAGATCCTAAGCCATGCACACCTTCTAAGGAGAATGCTGGTATTGATCTCCCGAGCTGAGACCCTAAGCCATGCACACCTTCTAAGGAGAATGCTGGTATTGATCTCCCGAGCTGAGACCCTAAGCCATGCAGGCCTTCTGAGGAGAATTCTGTTATTGATCTCCCGAGCTGAGACCCTAAGCCATACACGCCTTCTGAGGGAAATGTTGGAATTGATCCCCCGAGCTGAGACCCTAAGCCATGCACACCTTCTGAGGAGAATGCTGTTATTTATCTCCCGAGCTGAGACCCTAAGCCATACACGCCTTCTGAGGGGAATGTTGGAATTGATCTCCCGAGCTGAGACCCTAAACCATACACGCCTTCTGAGGGGAATGCTGGTACTGATCTCCGGAGCTGAGATCCTAAGTCATGCATGCCTTCTTAGGTAGAATTCTGGTATTGATCTCCCGAGCTGAGATCCTAAGCCATGCACGCCTTCAGAGGAGAATGCTGGTATTGATCTCCTGAGCTGAGACCATAAGCCATGCACGCCTTCTGAGGAGAATGCTGGTATTGATCTCCCGAGCTGAGATCCTAAGTAATGCACGTCTTCTGTGAAGAATGCTGGTATTGATCTCCCGTGCTGAGATCCTAAGCCATGCACGCCTTCTGAGGAGAATGCTATTATTGATCTCCCAAGCTGAGACCCTAAGCCATGCACGCCTTCTGAGGAGAATGCTGGTATTGATCTCCCGAGCTGAGACCCTAAGCCATGTATGCCTTCTGAGGAGAATGCTGGTATTGATCTCCCGAGCTGAGATCCTAAGCCATGCACACCTTCTGAGGAGAATGCTGGTATTGATCTCCCGAGCTGAGATCCTAAGGCATGCACGCCTTCTGAGGAGAATGCTGGTATTGATCTCACGAGCTGAGACCCTAAGCCATGCAGGCCTTCTGAGGAGAATGCTGTTATTGATCTCCCGAGCTGAGACCCTAAGCCATACACCCCTTCTGAGGGGAATGTTGGAATTGATCTCCCGAGCTGAGACCCTAAGCCATGCACGCCTTCTGAGGAGAATGCTGTTATTGATCTCCCAAGCAGAGACCCTAAGCCATACACGCCTTCTGAGGGGAATATTGGAATTGATCTCCCGAGCTGAGACCCTAAGCCATACACGCCTTCTGAGGGGAATGCTGGCACTGATCTCCGGAGCTGAGATCCTAAGTCATGCATGCCTTCTAAGGAGAATTCTGGTATTGATCTCCCGAGCTGAGATCCTAAGCCATGCATGCCTTCTAAGGAGAATGCTGGTATTGATCTCCCGAGCTGAGACCCTAAGCCATGCACGCCTTCTGAGGAGAATGCTGGTATGGATCTCCCGAGCTGAGATCCTAAGCCGTGCATACCTTCTATGGAGAATTCTGGTATTGATCTCCCAAGCTGAGACCCTAAGCCATGCACGCCTTCTAAGGAGAATTGCTGGTATTGATCTCCTGAGCTGAGACCCTAAGCTATGCACGCCTTCTAAGGAGAATGCTGGAATTGATTTCTCGAGCTGAGATCCTAAGCCATGCAAGCCTTCTATGGAGAATTCTGGTATTGATCTCCTGAGCTGAGACCCTAAGCCATCCACGCCTTCTGAGGAGAATGCTGGAATTGATTTCTCGAGCTGAGATCCTAAGCCATGCACGCCTTCTATGGAGAATTCTGGTATTGATCTCCCTAGCTGAGACGCTAAGCCATGCACGCCTTCTGAGGAGAATGATGGAATTGATCTCCCGAGCTGAGATCCTAAGCCATACACGCCTTCTGAGGGGAATGTTGGAATTGATCTCCCGAGCTGAGATCCTAAGCCATGCACGCCTTCTGAGGAGAATGCTGGTATTGATCTCCCGAGCTGAGACCCTAAGCCATGCAGGCCTTCCGAGGAGAATTCTGTTATTGATCTCCCGAGCTGAGACCCTAAGCCATACATGCCTTCTGAGGGGAATGTTGGAATTGATCCCCGAGCTCAGACCCTAAGCCATGCACGCCTTCTGAGGGGAATGTTGGAATTGATCTCCCGAGCTGAGATCCTAAGCCATGCACGCCTTCTGAGGAGAATGCTGGTATTGATCTCCCGAGCTGAGATCCTAAGCCATGCACGCCTTCTGAGGAGAATGCTGGTATTGATCTCCCGAGCTGAGATCCTAAGCCATGCACGCCTTCTGAGGAGAATGCTGGTATTGATCTCCCGAGCTGAGACCCTAAGCCATGCATGCCTTCTGAGGAGAATGCTGGTATTGATCTCCTCTGCTGAGATCCTAAGCCATGCACGCCTTCTGAGGATAATGCTGGTAGTGATCTCCCGAGCTGAGATCCTAAGCCATGCACGCCTTCTGAGGAGAATGCTGGTATTGATCTCACGAGCTGAGACCCTAAGCCATGCAGGCCTTCTGAGGAGAATGCTGTTATTGATCTCCCGAGCTGAGACCCTAAGCCATACACGCCTTCTAAGGGGAATGTTGGAATTGATCTCCCAAGCTGAGACCCTAAGCCATGCACGCCTTCTGAGGAGAATGCTGTTATTGATCTCCCGAGCAGAGACCCTAAGCCATACACGCCTTCTGAGGGGAATGTTGGAATTGATTTCCCGAGCTGAGACCCTACGCCATACACGCCTTCTGAGGGGAATGCTGGCACTGATCTCCGGAGCTGAGATCCTAAGTCATGCATGCCTTCTAAGGAGAATTCTGGTATTGATCTCCCGAGCTGAGACCCTAAGCCATGCACGCCTTCTGAGGAGAATGCTGGTATGGATCTCCCGAGCTGAGATCCTAAGCCGTGCATACCTTCTATGGAGAATTCTGGTATTGATCTCCCAAGCTGAGACCCTAAGCCATGCACGCCTTCTAAGGAGAATTGCTGGTATTGATCTCCTGAGCTGAGACCCTAAGCTATGCACGCCTTCTAAGGAGAATGCTGGAATTGATTTCTCGAGCTGAGATCCTAAGCCATGCAAGCCTTCTATGGAGAATTCTGGTATTGATCTCCCGAGCTGAGACCCTAAGCCATCCACGCCTTCTGAGGAGAATGCTGGAATTGATTTCTCGGGCTGAGATCCTAAGCCATGCACGCCTTCTATGGAGAATTCTGGTATTGATCTCCCTAGCTTAGACCCTAAGCCATGCACGCCTTCTGAGGAGAATGATGGAATTGATCTCCCGAGCTGAGATCCAAAGCCATACACGCCTTCTGAGGGGAATGTTGGAATTGATCTCCCGAGCTGAGATCCTAAGCCATGCACGCCTTCTGAGGAGAATGCTGGTATTGATCTCCCGAGCTGAGACCCTAAGCCATGCAGGCCTTCCGAGGAGAATTCTGTTATTGATCTCCCGAGCTGAGACCCTAAGCCATACAGGCCTTCTGAGGGGAATGTTGGAATTGATCCCCCGAGCTGAGACCCTAAGCCATGCACGCCTTCTGAGGGGAATGTTGGAATTGATCTCCCGAGCTGAGATCCTAAGCCATGCACGCCTTCTGAGGAGAATGCTGGTATTGATCTCCCGAGCTGAGATCCTAAGCCATGCACGCCTTCTGAGGAGAATGCTGGTATTGATCTCCCGAGCTGAGATCCTAAGCCATGCACGCCTTCTGAGGAGAATGCTGGTATTGATCTCCCGAGCTGAGACCATAAGCCATGCATGCCTTCTGAGGAGAATGCTGGTATTGATCTCCCCTGCTGAGATCCTAAGCCATGCACGCCTTCTGAGGAGAATGCTGGTAGTGATCTCCCGAGCTGAGATCCTAAGCCATGCACGCCTTCTGAGGAGAATGCTGGTATTGATCTCCCGAGCTGAGACCCTAAGCCATGCAGGCCTTCTGAGGAGAATTCTGTTATTGATCTCCCGAGCTGAGACCCTAAGCCATACACGCCTTCTGAGGGGAATGTTGGAATTGATCTCCCGAGCTGAGACCCTAAGCCATGCACGCCTTCTGAGGAGAATGCTGTTATTGATCTCCCAAGCAGAGACCCTAAGCCATACACGCCTTCTGAGGGGAATATTGGAATTGATCTCCCGAGCTGAGACCCTAAGCCATACACGCCTTCTGAGGGGAATGCTGGCACTGATCTCCGGAGCTGAGATCCTAAGTCATGCATGCCTTCTAAGGAGAATTCTGGTATTGATCTCCCGAGCTGAGATCCTAAGCCATGCATGCCTTCTAAGGAGAATGCTGGTATTGATCTCCCGAGCTGAGACCCTAAGCCATGCACGCCTTCTGAGGAGAATGCTGGTATGGATCTCCCGAGCTGAGATCCTAAGCCGTGCATACCTTCTATGGAGAATTCTGGTATTGATCTCCCAAGCTGAGACCCTAAGCCATGCACGCCTTCTAAGGAGAATTGCTGGTATTGATCTCCTGAGCTGAGACCCTAAGCTATGCACGCCTTCTAAGGAGAATGCTGGAATTGATTTCTCGAGCTGAGATCCTAAGCCATGCAAGCCTTCTATGGAGAATTCTGGTATTGATCTCCTGAGCTGAGACCCTAAGCCATCCACGCCTTCTGAGGAGAATGCTGGAATTGATTTCTCGAGCTGAGATCCTAAGCCATGCACGCCTTCTATGGAGAATTCTGGTATTGATCTCCCTAGCTGAGACGCTAAGCCATGCACGCCTTCTGAGGAGAATGATGGAATTGATCTCCCGAGCTGAGATCCTAAGCCATACACGCCTTCTGAGGGGAATGTTGGAATTGATCTCCCGAGCTGAGATCCTAAGCCATGCACGCCTTCTGAGGAGAATGCTGGTATTGATCTCCCGAGCTGAGACCCTAAGCCATGCAGGCCTTCCGAGGAGAATTCTGTTATTGATCTCCCGAGCTGAGACCCTAAGCCATACATGCCTTCTGAGGGGAATGTTGGAATTGATCCCCGAGCTCAGACCCTAAGCCATGCACGCCTTCTGAGGGGAATGTTGGAATTGATCTCCCGAGCTGAGATCCTAAGCCATGCACGCCTTCTGAGGAGAATGCTGGTATTGATCTCCCGAGCTGAGATCCTAAGCCATGCACGCCTTCTGAGGAGAATGCTGGTATTGATCTCCCGAGCTGAGATCCTAAGCCATGCACGCCTTCTGAGGAGAATGCTGGTATTGATCTCCCGAGCTGAGACCCTAAGCCATGCATGCCTTCTGAGGAGAATGCTGGTATTGATCTCCCCTGCTGAGATCCTAAGCCATGCACGCCTTCTGAGGATAATGCTGGTAGTGATCTCCCGAGCTGAGATCCTAAGCCATGCACGCCTTCTGAGGAGAATGCTGGTATTGATCTCACGAGCTGAGACCCTAAGCCATGCAGGCCTTCTGAGGAGAATGCTGTTATTGATCTCCCGAGCTGAGACCCTAAGCCATACACGCCTTCTAAGGGGAATGTTGGAATTGATCTCCCAAGCTGAGACCCTAAGCCATGCACGCCTTCTGAGGAGAATGCTGTTATTGATCTCCCGAGCAGAGACCCTAAGCCATACACGCCTTCTGAGGGGAATGTTGGAATTGATTTCCCGAGCTGAGACCCTACGCCATACACGCCTTCTGAGGGGAATGCTGGCACTGATCTCCGGAGCTGAGATCCTAAGTCATGCATGCCTTCTAAGGAGAATTCTGGTATTGATCTCCCGAGCTGAGACCCTAAGCCATGCACGCCTTCTGAGGAGAATGCTGGTATGGATCTCCCGAGCTGAGATCCTAAGCCGTGCATACCTTCTATGGAGAATTCTGGTATTGATCTCCCAAGCTGAGACCCTAAGCCATGCACGCCTTCTAAGGAGAATTGCTGGTATTGATCTCCTGAGCTGAGACCCTAAGCTATGCACGCCTTCTAAGGAGAATGCTGGAATTGATTTCTCGAGCTGAGATCCTAAGCCATGCAAGCCTTCTATGGAGAATTCTGGTATTGATCTCCCGAGCTGAGACCCTAAGCCATCCACGCCTTCTGAGGAGAATGCTGGAATTGATTTCTCGGGCTGAGATCCTAAGCCATGCACGCCTTCTATGGAGAATTCTGGTATTGATCTCCCTAGCTTAGACCCTAAGCCATGCACGCCTTCTGAGGAGAATGATGGAATTGATCTCCCGAGCTGAGATCCAAAGCCATACACGCCTTCTGAGGGGAATGTTGGAATTGATCTCCCGAGCTGAGATCCTAAGCCATGCACGCCTTCTGAGGAGAATGCTGGTATTGATCTCCCGAGCTGAGACCCTAAGCCATGCAGGCCTTCCGAGGAGAATTCTGTTATTGATCTCCCGAGCTGAGACCCTAAGCCATACAGGCCTTCTGAGGGGAATGTTGGAATTGATCCCCCGAGCTGAGACCCTAAGCCATGCACGCCTTCTGAGGGGAATGTTGGAATTGATCTCCCGAGCTGAGATCCTAAGCCATGCACGCCTTCTGAGGAGAATGCTGGTATTGATCTCCCGAGCTGAGATCCTAAGCCATGCACGCCTTCTGAGGAGAATGCTGGTATTGATCTCCCGAGCTGAGATCCTAAGCCATGCACGCCTTCTGAGGAGAATGCTGGTATTGATCTCCCGAGCTGAGACCATAAGCCATGCATGCCTTCTGAGGAGAATGCTGGTATTGATCTCCCCTGCTGAGATCCTAAGCCATGCACGCCTTCTGAGGAGAATGCTGGTAGTGATCTCCCGAGCTGAGATCCTAAGCCATGCACGCCTTCTGAGGAGAATGCTGGTATTGATCTCCCGAGCTGAGACCCTAAGCCATGCAGGCCTTCTGAGGAGAATTCTGTTATTGATCTCCCGAGCTGAGACCCTAAGCCATACACGCCTTCTGAGGGGAATGTTGGAATTGATCCCCCGAGCTGAGACCCTAAGCCATGCACGCCTTCTGAGGAGAATGCTGTTATTGATCTCCCGAGCTGAGACCCTAAGCCATACACGCCTTCTGAGGGGAATGTTGGAATTGATCTCCCGAGCTGAGACCCTAAACCATACACGCCTTCTGAGGGGAATGCTGGTACTGATCTCCGGAGCTCAGATCCTAAGTCATGCATGCCTTCTAAGCAGAATTCTGGTATTGATCTCCCGAGCTGAGATCCTAAGCCATGCACGCCTTCAGAGGAGAATGCTGGTATTGAACTCCTGAGCCGAGACCCTAAGCCATGCACGCCTTCTGAGGAGAATGCTGGAATTGATCTCCTGAGCTGACATCCTAAGTAATGCACGCCTTCTGTGAAGAATGCTGGTATTGATCTCCCGTGCTGAGATCCTAAGCCATGCACGCCTTCTGAGGAGAATGCTATTATTGATCTCCCGAACTGAGACCCTAAGCCATACACGCCTTCTGAGGGGAATGCTGGTATTGATCTCCGGAGCTGAGATCCTAAGCCATGCACACCTTCTACGGAGAATGCTGGAATTGATCTCCCGAGCTGAGACCCTAAGCCATGCACGCCTTCTAAGGAGAATGCTGGAATTGATCTCCCGAGCTGAGATCCTAAGCCATGCACGCCTTCTGAGGAGAATGCTGGTATTGATCTCCCGAGCTGAGACCCTAAGCCATGCACGCCTTCTGAGGAGAATGCTGTTATTGATCTCCCGAGCTGAGACCCTAAGCCATACACGCCTTCTGAGGGGAATGTTGGAATTGATCTCCCAAGCTGAGACCCTAAGCCATGCACGCCTTCTGAGGAGAATGCTGTTATTGATCTCCCGAGCAGAGACCCTAAGCCATACACGCCTTCTGAGGGGAATGTTGGAATTGATCTCCCGAGCTGAGACCCTAAGCCATACACGCCTTCTGAGGGGAATGCTGGCACTGATCTCCGGAGCTGAGATCCTAAGTCATGCATGCCTTCTAAGGAGAATTCTGGTATTGATCTCCCGAGCTGAGACCCTAAGCCATGCACGCCTTCTGAGGAGAATGCTGGTATGGATCTCCCGAGCTGAGATCCTAAGCCGTGCATACCTTCTATGGAGAATTCTGGTATTGATCTCCCAAGCTGAGACCCTAAGCCATGCACGCCTTCTAAGGAGAATTGCTGGTATTGATCTCCTGAGCTGAGACCCTAAGCTATGCACGCCTTCTAAGGAGAATGCTGGAATTGATTTCTCGAGCTGAGATCCTAAGCCATGCAAGCCTTCTATGGAGAATTCTGGTATTGATCTCCCGAGCTGAGACCCTAAGCCATCCACGCCTTCTGAGGAGAATGCTGGAATTGATTTCTCGAGCTGAGATCCTAAGCCATGCACGCCTTCTATGGAGAATTCTGGTATTGATCTCCCTAGCTGAGACCCTAAGCCATGCACGCCTTCTGAGGAGAATGATGGAATTGATCTCCCGAGCTGAGATCCTAAGCCATACACGCCTTCTGAGGGGAATGTTGGAATTGATCTCCCGAGCTGAGATCCTAAGCCATGCACGCCTTCTGAGGAGAATGCTGGTATTGATCTCCCGAGCTGAGACCCTAAGCCATGCAGGCCTTCCGAGGAGAATTCTGTTATTGATCTCCCGAGCTGAGACCCTAAGCCATACACGCCTTCTGAGGGGAATGTTGGAATTGATCCCCCGAGCTGAGACCCTAAGCCATGCACGCCTTCTGAGGGGAATGTTGGAATTGATCTCCCGAGCTGAGATCCTAAGCCATGCACGCCTTCTGAGGAGAATGCTGGTATTGATCTCCCGAGCTGAGATCCTAAGCCATGCACGCCTTCTGAGGAGAATGCTGGTATTGATCTCCCGAGCTGAGATCCTAAGCCATGCACGCCTTCTGAGGAGAATGCTGGTATTGATCTCCCGAGCTGAGACCCTAAGCCATGCATGCCTTCTGAGGAGAATGCTGGTATTGATCTCCCCTGCTGAGATCCTAAGCCATGCACGCCTTCTGAGGAGAATGCTGGTAGTGATCTCCCGAGCTGAGATCCTAAGCCATGCACGCCTTCTGAGGAGAATGCTGGTATTGATCTCCCGAGCTGAGACCCTAAGCCATGCAGGCCTTCTGAGGAGAATTCTGTTATTGATCTCCCGAGCTGGGACCCTAAGCCATACACGCCTTCTGAGGGGAATGTTGGAATTGATCCCCCGAGCTGAGACCCTAAGCCATGCACGCCTTCTGAGGAGAATGCTGTTATTGATCTCCCGAGCTGAGACCCTAAGCCATACACGCCTTCTGAGGGGAATGTTGGAATTGATCTCCCGAGCTGAGACCCTAAACCATACACGCCTTCTGAGGGGAATGCTGGTACTGATCTCCGGAGCTGAGATCCTAAGTCATGCATGCCTTCTAAGCAGAATTCTGGTATTGATCTCCCGAGCTGAGATCCTAAGCCATGCACGCCTTCAGAGGAGAATGCTGGTATTGATCTCCTGAGCCGAGACCCTAAGCCATGCACGCCTTCTGAGGAGAATGCTGGAATTGATCTCCTGAGCTGAGATCCTAAGTAATGCACGCCTTCTGTGAAGAATGCTGGTATTGATCTCTCGTGCTGAGATCCTAAGCCATGCACGCCTTCTGAGAAGAATGCTATTATTGATCTCCCGAGCTGAGACCCTAAGCCATACACGCCTTCTGAGGGGAATGCTGGTATTGATCTCCGGAGCTGAGATCCTAAGCCATGCACGCCTTCTACGGAGAATGCTGGAATTGATCTCCCGAGCTGAGACCCTAAGCCATGCACGCCTTCTAAGGAGAATGCTGGAATTGATCTCCCGAGCTGAGATCCTAAGCCATGCACGCCTTCTGAGGAGAATGCTGGTATTGATCTCCCGAGATGAGACCCTAAGCCATGCACGCCTTCTGAGGAGAATGCTGTTATTGATCTCCCGAGCTGAGACCCTAAGCCATACACGCCTTCTGAGGGGAATGTTGGAACTGATCTCCCGAGCTGAGACACTAAGCCATACACGCCTTCTGAGGAGAATGCTATTATTGATCTCCCGAGCTGAGACCCTAAGCCATGCACCCCTTCTTAGAAAAATGCTGGTATTGATCTCCCGAGCTGAGATCCTAAGCCATGCATGCCTTCTAAGGAGAATTCTGGTATTGATCTCCCGAGCTGAGATCCTAAGCCATGCAAACCTTCTGAGGAGAATGCTGGTATTGATCTCCCGAGCTGAGACCCTAAGCCATGCACGCCTTCTGAGGAGAATGCTATTATAGATCTCCCGAGCTGAGACCCTAAGCCATGCACGCCTTCTGTGGAGAATGCTGGTATTGATCTCCCGTGCTGAGATCCTAAGCCATGCACGCCTTCTGAGGAGAATGCTGGTATTGATCTCCCGAGCTGAGATCATAAGCCATGCACACCTTCTGAGGAGAATGCTGGTATTGATCTCCGGAGCTGAGATCCTAAGCCATGCACGCCTTCGGAGGAGAATGCTGGTATTGATCTCCGGAGCTGAGATCCTAAGCCATACACGCCTTCTGAGGGGAATGTTGGAATTGATCTCCCGAGCTGAGACCCTAAGCCATACACGCCTTCTGAGGGGAATGTTGGAATTGATCTCCCGAGCTGAGATCCTAAGCCAAGCACGCCTTCTGAGGAGAATGCTGGTATTGATCTCCTGAGCTGAGACCCTAAGCCATGCATGCCTTCTGAGGGGAATGTTGGAATTGATCCCCCGAGCTGAGACCCTAAGCCATGCACGCCTTCTGAGGAGAATGCTGGTATTGATCTCCCGAGCTGAGACCCTAAGCCATGCATGCCTTCTGAGGAGAATGCTGGTATTGATCTCCCGAGCTGAGATCCTAAGCCATGCACGCCTTCTGAGGAGAATGCTGGTATTGATCTCCCGAGCTGAGATCCTAAGCCATGCACGCCTTCTGAGGAGAATGCTGGTATTGAACTCCCGAGCTGAGACCCTAAGCCATACATGCCTTCTGAGGGGAATGTTGGAATTGATCCCCCGAGCTGAGACCCTAAGCCATGCACGCCTTCTGAGGGGAATGTTGGAATTGATCTCCCGAGCTGAGATCCTAAGCCATGCACGCCTTCTGAGGAGAATGCTGGTATTGATCTCCCGAGCTGAGATCCTAAGCCATGCACGCCTTCTGAGGAGAATGCTGGTATTGATCTCCCGAGCTGAGATCCTAAGCCATGCACGCCTTCTGAGGAGAATGCTGGTATTGAACTCCCGAGCTGAGACCCTAAGCCATGCATGCCTTCTGAGGAGAATGCTGGTATTGATCTCCCCTGCTGAGATCCTAAGCCATGCACGCCTTCTGAGGATAATGCTGGTAGTGATCTCCCGAGCTGAGATCCTAAGCCATGCACGCCTTCTGAGGAGAATGCTGGTATTGATCTCACGAGCTGAGACCCTAAGCCATGCAGGCCTTCTGAGGAGAATGCTGTTATTGATCTCCCGAGCTGAGACCCTAAGCCATACACGCCTTCTGAGGGGAATGTTGGAATTGATCTCCCAAGCTGAGACCCTAAGCCATGCACGCCTTCTGAGGCGAATGCTGTTATTGATCTCCCGAGCAGAGACCCTAAGCCATACACGCCTTCTGAGGGGAATGTTGGAATTGATCTCCCGAGCTGAGACCCTAAGCCATACACGCCTTCTGAGGGGAATGCTGGCACTGATCTCCGGAGCTGAGATCCTAAGTCATGCATGCCTTCTAAGGAGAATTCTGGTATTGATCTCCCGAGCTGAGACCCTAAGCCATGCACGCCTTCTGAGGAGAATGCTGGTATGGATCTCCCGAGCTGAGATCCTAAGCCGTGCATACCTTCTATGGAGAATTCTGGTATTGATCTCCCAAGCTGAGACCCTAAGCCATGCACGCCTTCTAAGGAGAATTGCTGGTATTGATCTCCTGAGCTGAGACCCTAAGCTATGCACGCCTTCTAAGGAGAATGCTGGAATTGATTTCTTGAGCTGAGATCCTAAGCCATGCAAGCCTTCTATGGAGAATTCTGGTATTGATCTCCCGAGCTGAGACCCTAAGCCATCCACGCCTTCTGAGGAGAATGCTGGAATTGATTTCTCGAGCTGAGATCCTAAGCCATGCACGCCTTCTATGGAGAATTCTGGTATTGATCTCCCTAGCTTAGACCCTAAGCCATGCACGCCTTCTGAGGAGAATGATGGAATTGATCTCCCGAGCTGAGATCCTAAGCCATACACGCCTTCTGAGGGGAATGTTGGAATTGATCTCCCGAGCTGAGATCCTAAGCCATGCACGCCTTCTGAGGAGAATGCTGGTATTGATCTCCCGAGCTGAGACCCTAAGCCATGCAGGCCTTCCGAGGAGAATTCTGTTATTGATCTCCCGAGCTGAGACCCTAAGTCATACACGCCTTCTGAGGGGAATGTTGGAATTGATCCCCCGAGCTGAGACCCTAAGCCATGCACGCCTTCTGAGGGGAATGTTGGAATTGATCTCCCGAGCTGAGATCCTAAGCCATGCACGCCTTCTGAGGAGAATGCTGGTATTGATCTCCCGAGCTGAGATCCTAAGCCATGCACGCCTTCTGAGGAGAATGCTGGTATTGATCTCCCGAGCTGAGATCCTAAGCCATGCACGCCTTCTGAGGAGAATGCTGGTATTGATCTCCCGAGCTGAGACCCTAAGCCATGCATGCCTTCTGAGGAGAATGCTGGTATTGATCTCCCCTGCTGAGATCCTAAGCCATGCACGCCTTCTGAGGAGAATGCTGGTAGTGATCTCCCGAGCTGAGATCCTAAGCCATGCACGCCTTCTGAGGAGAATGCTGGTATTGATCTCCCGAGCTGAGACCCTAAGCCATGCAGGCCTTCTGAGGAGAATTCTGTTATTGATCTCCCGAGCTGAGACCCTAAGCCATACACGCCTTCTGAGGGGAATGTTGGAATTAATCCCCCGAGCTGAGACCCTAAGCCATGCACGCCTTCTGAGGAGAATGCTGTTATTGATCTCCCGAGCTGAGACCCTAAGCCATACACGCCTTCTGAGGGGAATGTTGGAATTGATCTCCCGAGCTGAGACCCTAAACCATACACGCCTTCTGAGGGGAATGCTGGTACTGATCTCCGGAGCTGAGATCCTAAGTCATGCATGCCTTTTAAGCAGAATTCTGGTATTGATCTCCCGAGCTGAGATCCTAAGCCATGCACGCCTTCAGAGGAGAATGCTGGTATTGATCTCCTGAGCCGAGACCCTAAGCCATGCACGCCTTCTGAGGAGAATGCTGGAATTGATCTCCTGAGCTGAGATCCTAAGTAATGCACGCCTTCTGTGAAGAATGCTGGTATTGATCTCCCGTGCTGAGATCCTAAGCCATGCACACCTTCTGAGGAGAATGCTATTATTGATCTCCCGAGCTGAGACCCTAAGCCATACACGCCTTCTGAGGGGAATGCTGGTATTGATCTCCGGAGCTGAGATCCTAAGCCATGCACGCCTTCTACGGAGAATGCTGGAATTGATCTCCCGAGCTGAGACCCTAAGCCATGCACGCCTTCTAAGGAGAATGCTGGAATTGATCTCCCGAGCTGAGATCCTAAGCCATGCACGCCTTCTGAGGAGAATGCTGGTATTGATCTCCCGAGCTGAGACCCTAAGCCATGCACGCCTTCTGAGGAGAATGCTGTTATTGATCTCCCGAGCTGAGACCCTAAGCCATACACGCCTTCTGAGGGGAATGTTGGAATTGATCTCCCAAGCTGAGACCCTAAGCCATGCACGCCTTCTGAGGAGAATGCTGTTATTGATCTCCCGAGCAGAGACCCTAAGCCATACACGCCTTCTGAGGGGAATGTTGGAATTGATCTCCCGAGCTGAGACCCTAAGCCATACACGCCTTCTGAGGGGAATGCTGGCACTGATCTCCGGAGCTGAGATCCTAAGTCATGCATGCCTTCTAAGGAGAATTCTGGTATTGATCTCCCGAGCTGAGACCCTAAGCCATGCACGCCTTCTGAGGAGAATGCTGGTATGGATCTCCCGAGCTGAGATCCTAAGCCGTGCATACCTTCTATGGAGAATTCTGGTATTGATCTCCCAAGCTGAGACCCTAAGCCATGCACGCCTTCGAAGGAGAATTGCTGGTATTGATCTCCTGAGCTGAGACCCTAAGCTATGCACGCCTTCTAAGGAGAATGCTGGAATTGATTTCTCGAGCTGAGATCCTAAGCCATGCAAGCCTTCTATGGAGAATTCTGGTATTGATCTCCCGAGCTGAGACCCTAAGCCATCCACGCCTTCTGAGGAGAATGCTGGAATTGATTTCTCGAGCTGAGATCCTAAGCCATGCACGCCTTCTATGGAGAATTCTGGTATTGATCTCCCTAGCTGAGACCCTAAGCCATGCACGCCTTCTGAGGAGAATGATGGAATTGATCTCCCGAGCTGAGATCCTAAGCCATACACGCCTTCTGAGGGGAATGTTGGAATTGATCTTCCGAGCTGAGATCCTAAGCCATGCACGCCTTCTGAGGAGAATGCTGGTATTGATCTCCCGAGCTGAGACCCTAAGCCATGCAGGCCTTCCGAGGAGAATTCTGTTATTGATCTCCCGAGCTAAGACCCTAAGCCATACACGCCTTCTGAGGGGAATGTTGGAATTGATCCCCCGAGCTGAGACCCTAAGCCATGCACGCCTTCTGAGGGGAATGTTGGAATTGATCTCCCGAGCTGAGATCCTAAGCCATGCACGCCTTCTGAGGAGAATGCTGGTATTGATCTCCCGAGCTGAGATCCTAAGCCATGCACGCCTTCTGAGGAGAATGCTGGTATTGATCTCCCGAGCTGAGATCCTAAGCCATGTACGCCTTCTGAGGAGAATGCTGGTATTGATCTCCCGAGCTGAGACCCTAAGCCATGCATGCCTTCTGAGGAGAATGCTGGTATTGATCTCCCCTGCTGAGATCCTAAGCCATGCACGCCTTCTGAGGAGAATGCTGGTAGTGATCTCCCGAGCTGAGATCCTAAGCCATGCACGCCTTCTGAGGAGAATGCTGGTATTGATCTCCCGAGCTGAGACCCTAAGCCATGCAGGCCTTCTGAGGAGAATTCTGTTATTGATCTCCCGAGCTGAGACCCTAAGCCATACACGCCTTCTGAGGGGAATGTTGGAATTGATCCCCCGAGCTGAGACCCTAAGCCATGCACGCCTTCTGAGGAGAATGCTGTTATTGATCTCCCGAGCTGAGACCCTAAGCCATACACGCCTTCTGAGGGGAATGTTGGAATTGATCTCCCGAGCTGAGACCCTAAACCATACACGCCTTCTGAGGGGAATGCTGGTACTGATCTCCGGAGCTGAGATCCTAAGCCATACACGCCTTCTGAGGGGAATGTTGGAATTGATCTCCCGAGCTGAGACCCTAAGCCATACACGCCTTCTGAGGGGAATGCTGGCACTGATCTCCGGAGCTGAGATCCTAAGTCATGCATGCCTTCTAAGGAGAATTCTGGTATTGATCTCCCGAGCTGAGACCCTAAGCCATGCACGCCTTCTGAGGAGAATGCTGGTATGGATCTCCCGAGCTGAGATCCTAAGCCGTGCATACCTTCTATGGAGAATTCTGGTATTGATCTCCCAAGCTGAGACCCTAAGCCATGCACGCCTTCTAAGGAGAATTGCTGGTATTGATCTCCTGAGCTGAGACCCTAAGCTATGCACGCCTTCTAAGGAGAATGCTGGAATTGATTTCTCGAGCTGAGATCCTAAGCCATGCAAGCCTTCTATGGAGAATTCTGGTATTGATCTCCCGAGCTGAGACCCTAAGCCATCCACGCCTTCTGAGGAGAATGCTGGAATTGATTTCTCGAGCTGAGATCCTAAGCCATGCACGCCTTCTATGGAGAATTCTGGTATTGATCTCCCTAGCTGAGACCCTAAGCCATGCACGCCTTCTGAGGAGAATGATGGAATTGATCTCCCGAGCTGAGATCCTAAGCCATACACGCCTTCTGAGGGGAATGTTGGAATTGATCTCCCGAGCTGAGATCCTAAGCCATGCACGCCTTCTGAGGAGAATGCTGGTATTTATCTCCCGAGCTGAGACCCTAAGCCATGCAGGCCTTCCGAGAAGAATTCTGTTATTGATCTCCCGAGCTGAGACCCTAAGCCATACACGCCTTCTGAGGGGAATGTTGGAATTGATCCCCCGAGCTGAGACCCTAAGCCATGCACGCCTTCTGAGGGGAATGTTGGAATTAATCTCCCGAGCTGAGATCCTAAGCCATGCACGCCTTCTGAGGAGAATGCTGGTATTGATCTCCCGAGCTGAGATCCTAAGCCATGCACGCCTTCTGAGGAGAATGCTGGTATTGATCTCCCGAGCTGAGATCCTAAGCCATGCACGCCTTCTGAGGAGAATGCTGGTATTGATCTCCCGAGCTGAGACCCTAAGCCATGCATGCCTTCTGAGGAGAATGCTGGTATTGATCTCCCCTGCTGAGATCCTAAGCCATGCACGCCTTCTGAGGAGAATGCTGGTAGTGATCTCCCGAGCTGAGATCCTAAGCCATGCACGCCTTCTGAGGAGAATGCTGGTATTGATCTCCCGAGCTGAGACCCTAAGCCATGCAGGCCTTCTGAGGAGAATTCTGTTATTGATCTCCCGAGCTGAGACCCTAAGCCATACACGCCTTCTGAGGGGAATGTTGGAATTGATCCCCCGAGCTGAGACCCTAAGCCATGCACGCCTTCTGAGGAGAATGCTGTTATTGATCTCCCGAGCTGAGACCCTAAGCCATACACGCCTTCTGAGGGGAATGTTGGAATTGATCTCCCGAGCTGAGACCCTAAACCATACACGCCTTCTGAGGGGAATGCTGGTATTGATCTCCCGAGCTGAGACCCTAAGTCATGCATGCCTTCTAAGCAGAATTCTGGTATTGATCTCCCGAGCTGAGATCCTAAGCCATGCACGCCTTCAGAGGAGAATGCTGGTATTGATCTCCTGAGCCGAGACCCTAAGCCATGCACGCCTTCTGAGGAGAATGCTGGAATTGATCTCCTGAGCTGAGATCCTAAGTAATGCACGCCTTCTGTGAAGAATGCTGGTATTGATCCCCCGAGCTGAGACCCTAAGCCATGCACGCCTTCTGAGGAGAATGCTATTGTTGATCTCCCGAGCTGAGACCCTAAGCCATACACGCCTTCTGAGGGGAATGTTGGAATTGATCTCCCGAGCTGAGACCCTAAACCATACACGCCTTCTGAGGGGAATGCTGGTACTGATCTCCGGAGCTGAGATCCTAAGCCATACACGCCTTCTGAGGGGAATGTTGGAATTGATCTCCCGAGCTGAGACCCTAAGCCATACACGCCTTCTGAGGGGAATGCTGGCACTGATCTCCGGAGCTGAGATCCTAAGTCATGCATGCCTTCTAAGGAGAATTCTGGTATTGATCTCCCGAGCTGAGACCCTAAGCCATGCACGCCTTCTGAGGAGAATGCTGGTATGGATCTCCCGAGCTGAGATCCTAAGCCGTGCATACCTTCTATGGAGAATTCTGGTATTGATCTCCCAAGCTGAGACCCTAAGCCATGCACGCCTTCTAAGGAGAATTGCTGGTATTGATCTCCTGAGCTGAGACCCTAAGCTATGCACGCCTTCTAAGGAGAATGCTGGAATTGATTTCTCGAGCTGAGATCCTAAGCCATGCAAGCCTTCTATGGAGAATTCTGGTATTGATCTCCCGAGCTGAGACCCTAAGCCATCCACGCCTTCTGAGGAGAATGCTGGAATTGATTTCTCGAGCTGAGATCCTAAGCCATGCACGCCTTCTATGGAGAATTCTGGTATTGATCTCCCTAGCTGAGACCCTAAGCCATGCACGCCTTCTGAGGAGAATGATGGAATTGATCTCCCGAGCTGAGATCCTAAGCCATACACGCCTTCTGAGGGGAATGTTGGAATTGATCTCCCGAGCTGAGATCCTAAGCCATGCACGCCTTCTGAGGAGAATGCTGGTATTTATCTCCCGAGCTGAGACCCTAAGCCATGCAGGCCTTCCGAGGAGAATTCTGTTATTGATCTCCCGAGCTGAGACCCTAAGCCATACACGCCTTCTGAGGGGAATGTTGGAATTGATCCCCCGAGCTGAGACCCTAAGCCATGCACGCCTTCTGAGGGGAATGTTGGAATTGATCTCCCGAGCTGAGATCCTAAGCCATGCACGCCTTCTGAGGAGAATGCTGGTATTGATCTCCCGAGCTGAGATCCTAAGCCATGCACGCCTTCTGAGGAGAATGCTGGTATTGATCTCCCGAGCTGAGATCCTAAGCCATGCACGCCTTCTGAGGAGAATGCTGGTATTGATCTCCCGAGCTGAGACCCTAAGCCATGCATGCCTTCTGAGGAGAATGCTGGTATTGATCTCCCCTGCTGAGATCCTAAGCCATGCACGCCTTCTGAGGAGAATGCTGGTAGTGATCTCCCGAGCTGAGATCCTAAGCCATGCACGCCTTCTGAGGAGAATGCTGGTATTGATCTCCCGAGCTGAGACCCTAAGCCATGCAGGCCTTCTGAGGAGAATTCTGTTATTGATCTCCCGAGCTGAGACCCTAAGCCATACACGCCTTCTGAGGGGAATGTTGGAATTGATCCCCCGAGCTGAGACCCTAAGCCATGCACGCCTTCTGAGGAGAATGCTGTTATTGATCTCCCGAGCTGAGACCCTAAGCCATACACGCCTTCTGAGGGGAATGTTGGAATTGATCTCCCGAGCTGAGACCCTAAACCATACACGCCTTCTGAGGGGAATGCTGGTACTGATCTCCGGAGCTGAGATCCTAAGTCATGCATGCCTTCTAAGCAGAATTCTGGTATTGATCTCCCGAGCTGAGATCCTAAGCCATGCACGCCTTCAGAGGAGAATGCTGGTATTGATCTCCTGAGCCGAGACCCTAAGCCATGCACGCCTTCTGAGGAGAATGCTGGAATTGATCTCCTGAGCTGAGATCCTAAGTAATGCACGCCTTCTGTGAAGAATGCTGGTATTGATCTCCCGTGCTGAGATCCTAAGCCATGCACGCCTTCTGAGGAGAATGCTATTATTGATCTCCCGAGCTGAGACCCTAAGCCATACACGCCTTCTGAGGGGAATGCTGGTATTGATCTCCGGAGCTGAGATCCTAAGCCATGCACGCCTTCTACGGAGAATGCTGGAATTGATCTCCCGAGCTGAGACCCTAAGCCATGCACGCCTTCTAAGGAGAATGCTGGAATTGATCTCCCGAGCTGAGATCCTAAGCCATGCACGCCTTCTGAGGAGAATGCTGGTATTGATCTCCCGAGCTGAGACCCTAAGCCATGCACGCCTTCTGAGGAGAATGCTGTTATTGATCTCCCGAGCTGAGACCCTAAGCCATACACGCCTTCTGAGGGGAATGTTGGAATTGATCTCCCGAGCTGAGACACTAAGCCATACACGCCTTCTAAGGAGAATGCTGGTATTGATCTCCCGAGCTGAGATCCTAAGCCATGCAAACCTTCTGAGGAGAATGCTGGTATTGATCTCCCGAGCTGAGATCCTAAGCCATGCAAACCTTCTGAGGAGAATGCTGGTATTGATCTCCCGAGCTGAGACCCTAAGCCATGCACGCCTTCTGAGGAGAATGCTATTATAGATCTCCCGAGCTGAGACCCTAAGCCATGCACGCCTTCTGTGGAGAATGCTGGTATTGATCTCCCGTGCTGAGATCCTAAGCCATGCACGCCTTCTGAGGAGAATGCTGGTATTGATCTCCCGAGCTGAGATCATAAGCCATGCACACCTTCTGAGGAGAATGCTGGTATTGATCTCCGGAGCTGAGATCCTAAGCCATGCACGCCTTCGGAGGAGAATGCTGGTATTGATCTCCGGAGCTGAGATCCTAAGCCATGCACACCTTCTAAGGAGAATGCTGGTATTGATCTCCCGAGCTGAGACCCTAAGCCATGCACGCCTTCTGAGGGGAATGTTGGAATTGATCTCCCGAGCTGAGATCCTAAGCCAAGCACGCCTTCTGAGGAGAATGCTGGTATTGATCTCCTGAGCTGAGACCCTAAGCCATGCATGCCTTCTGAGGAGAATGCTGGTATTGATCTCCCGAGCTGAGATCCCAAGCCATGCACGCCTTTTGAGGAGAATGCTGGTATTGATCTCCCGAGCTGAGACCCTAAGCCATGTATGCCTTCTGAGGAGAATGCTGGTATTGATCTCCCGAGCTGAGACCCTAAGCCATGCACGCCTTCTGAGGAGAATGCTATTATTGATCTCCCGAGCTGAGACCCTAAGCCATGCACGCCTTCTGAGGAGAATGCTGGTATTGATCTCCCGAGCTGAGACCCTAAGCCATGCATGCCTTCTGAGGAGAATGCTGGTATTGATCTCCCGTGCTGAGATCCTAAGCCATGCACGCCATCTGAGGAGAATGCTGGTATTGATCTCCCGAGCTGAGACCCTAAGCCATGCACGCCTTCTGAGGAGAATGCTATTATTGATCTCCCGAGCTGAGACCCTAAGCCATGCACGCCTTCTGAGGAGAATGCTGGTATTGATCTCCCGAGCTGAGACCCTAAGCCATGCATGCCTTCTGAGGAGAATGCTGGTATTGATCTCCCGAGCTGAGACCCTAAGCCATGTATGCCTTCTGAGGAGAATGCTGGTATTGATCTCCCGAGCTGAGATCCTAAGCCATGCACGCCTTCTGAGGAGAATGCTGGTATTGATCTCCCGAGCTGAGATCCTAAGCCATGCACGCCTTCTGAGGAGAATGCTGGTATTGATCTCCCGAGCTGAGACCCTAAGCCATGCAGGCCTTCTGAGGAGAATGCTGGTATTGATCTCCTGAGCTGAGATCCTAAGCCATGCACGCCTTCTGAGGAGAATGCTGGTATTGATCTCCTGAGCTGAGATCCTAAGCCATGCACGCCTTCTGAGGAGAATGCTGGTATTGATCTCCCGAGCTGAGATCCTAAGTAATGCACGCCTTCTGTGAAGAATGCTGGTATTGATCTCCCGTGCTGAGATCCTAAGCCATGCACGCCTTCTGAGGAGAATGCTATTATTGATCTCCCAAGCTGAGACCCTAAGCCATGCACGCCTTCTGAGGAGAATGCTGGTATTGATCTCCCGAGCTGAGACCCTAAGCCATGTATGCCTTCTGAGGAGAATGCTGGTATTGATCTCCCGAGCTGAGATCCTAAGCCATGCACACCTTCTGAGGAGAATGCTGGTATTGATCTCCCGAGCTGAGATCCTAAGCCATGCACGCCTTCTGAGGAGAATGCTGGTATTGATCTCACGAGCTGAGACCCTAAGCCATGCAGGCCTTCTGAGGAGAATGCTGTTATTGATCTCCCGAGCTGAGACCCTAAGCCATACACGCCTTCTGAGGGGAATGTTGGAATTGATCTCCCGAGCTGAGACCCTAAGCCATGCATGCCTTCTGAGGAGAATGCTGTTATTGATCTCCCGAGCAGAGACCCTAAGCCATACACGCCTTCTGAGGGGAATATTGGAATTGATCTCCCGAGCTGAGACCCTAAGCCATACACGCCTTCTGAGGGGAATGCTGGCACTGATCTCCGGAGCTGAGATCCTAAGTCATGCATGCCTTCTAAGGAGAATTCTGGTATTGATCTCCCGAGCTGAGATCCTAAGCCATGCATGCCTTCTGAGGAGAACGCTGGTATGGATCTCCCGAGCTGAGATCCTAAGCCGTGCATACCTTCTATGGAGAATTCTGGTATTGATCTCCTGAGCCGAGACCCTAAGCCATCCACGCCTTCTTTTTTTTTTTTTTAATATATATTTATTTGAGCAGGTTCAAAAATATACAGCATACAAATTATAGGTAGAAAAGGTATAAATACTTAAAAACCATACATTGCATCCAGCGTTACAGAATCACATTGCAAAACTTTTAAACATAGTTTTAGCTATGATTAATTAGAAACATGGCTGTGTAAAATTGTAGCATACATACTGATAGATACCGAGTTCCCATAGCAAGTCATTTTAGCAGCTTACAAATTTCTTTTGTTCTCATACCAGGCTGAAACAGGAGCCCATATCTGAGCCCCAAGAATTCTAGATTTTTTCCCCCTGGTTTTATAGATGGAAATCTCCTGTTTATATATTCCCAAAAGTCTACTTAACCACATTTGAAAAGTGGGAGCGTCAGCCTCTTTCCAGCGAGCTGCCAGGATGATTCGGAGTACAGCAGTACCCAGAAAAACGGATATTACTTCCTCCTTACTGTATCCAAGAGAGTCATCATAACCTAAAACATAAAGTGTCGACGATATCCTTAATTCATGCCCAAAAATTTCTGCCCAATATTCAGAGATCTTTTTTTTAATTACTTCTAACTTAGGGCAGTCAGCAAGCATATGTATAAGATTAGCTGGACCAAGAGCACATCTTGGACACTGATCGTTTGGCCTTTTACCCCAGGTAAACAACTTTGCAGGGGTATAATAAAGATCGTATATTGTTTTATACATTTGGGCCTTTAGGTTAGAAGCTAAAAACAGTTTAGAGGATAGCATCAAGGACATGTCAACATCAGTATTTGAATTGTCTAATTTAGTGGCCCAACCACTTTCAACCCGTTCTAGATCGTCAGGGTAGTTATTCATCAGTAGTTCATAAATATTTCCTATCCTGGTGGTCCGCCTAACTATTAATTCTAAAAATGGGATACCTTTTAGTTCTATTCTAGGTACAACTTGTGCGATGGTCGTATAAACTTGTATGTATTTCAAATAGTCAGTAAAGGGGATCATAAATTTATCCCGTAGTTCCTCAAATGATGGTGTAAGATCTTGACCAAGGAAATCCCCTACTTTCACGATCCCCAAGCTCTCCCATTTCCTGGAAATGCTGTCATTAAGTTGAATTGGTATAATTGAACTGTGCCAGAGAGGAGTGTATTTTGTATATTTTGGTATTATCAGATGTTTACTAGTGTGTTTCCAGATTTTCCATGCATCAATAATGATCTTAAATTTAATCTTTTTAAAATATGAGGGTTCAACTTGTTTTAAGAGCAGTCCTCTGGCTTTGTCCCCTAATACCAATTCATATATTGAGGGTATAGTATGGCCTGGAATAATGCTTACGGTTGGTTTAGTGTCAAAAAGAGGGGTCATTTGTTGAAGGAGAGTTGCCCATAAGTAAAATGTCAGATTTGGTATAGCTAGCCCTCCTCTTTGCTGTGGTAGTGTTAGCTTTGGCAAGGCCCTCCTGACTTTCCCATAATTCCACATAAATTTCGACATGCAGGAATCAAGAGTATTAATAATACCATTCTCAACCAAAAATGGGATTGCCCGGAAAAAATACAATATTTTCGGGAAAATACTCATTTTGAGGTAGTTCCCTCTGCCGATAATTGACAAATGAAGATTGTTAACTCTATTAAGATCTTTTTTGATTTTCTTAATGAGTGGGTCGTAATTAAGTTGATTAATTTCATTTACTTTGGGAGAGATGGATACACCTAGATATACTGCATTATTAACTCTATATGGGCTTTCAAAAGATGTATTTTCAGTACACATGACCATTGTCTTGTCTCTATTCAGAGAATACCCTGAATATGAACCGAAGGATCGGGTAATTAATTCAATCTCCTGGATTGCCTCTGTGGGGTTAGGTGTTAATACCGCCACGTCATCGGCATATGCCAGTACTTTGGTATAGAAACTACCAACTTTCACAGGCTCAATTACGGGAGAGATGAGCAATTTCAAAATAAGTGGGTTGATATAAAGAGCAAATAAGATTGGGGAGCACGGGCACCCCTGCCTCGTGCCTCTCTGGATATTAATAACCTCCGATTCACAGCCCCCCACGGTGAGCTTAGCCTTAGGGTCAATATACAATGCTTTGATGGATTTTACAAGAGTTGGTCCGAAGTTATTTAACTCCAGAACTTCCCATAGGAACAGCCAAGAGACCCGATCAAAGGCCTTCTCGGCATCCAGCAGGATCATCGACATCTGGCCCCCCGAAACTCCCATGGTGTCAAAAAGGGAGATGGCTCTACGGGTGTGATCTGTAGTGCCCTTACCGGGGATGAAACCATGCTGCCACGGGGAGACCAGATGTTCGATAACCCCGCTGAGCCGGTTGGCAAAGATCTTGGCATAAAGCTTCGAATCAGAATTAATAAGTGAGATGGGTCGATATGAGGAAGGTAACTCAGGAGGCTTACCTTTTTTAGGGAAAATGGCTATATTTGTGTGTTTCCAGGAATCAGGTGGATTACCATGCCATTGCACGCCAAGAAACAAATCTAATAAATAAGGTATGATCTGCTTTCCAAGCACTTTATAAAGATCAATAGGGATTTTATCTGGGCCTGCAGCCTTTCCAGTAGCAAGTTCTGACAGTGCTAATTCCACCTCAGTAGTTGAAATCTCTTTATCCAGATCATCCCTAGTCAAATCATCAATAGTCTTGCCCAGGTTTGTCTCCAAAAGCCAGTTATTTAAAAAAATTTTGGTATCGGATGTTGAAAGTTGATCTTCATTTTGATATAGCTTCTGATAGTAGCTTTGGAAAGCCCCTGCAATGCCTTCTGAGGACGTGTGTTTGTGCCCCTCATATTCAATGGATTGTATAGCATTCTGTGTTTGTTTCTGGCGTGTTCGAAGAGCGAGATGTTTCCCGACATTTTCCCCATTTTCATATGCTTTATTCTGATTTGCCTGAAAAATTTCCGCTGCTCTTTGGGACAAACCGCTATTAATTTCTGCTTTTAGGACTAAAATTTTACATAGAGTGCTCTGACATTCATCTCCTCGGTGGATCTGACTAGCATGCTGTTGCTCTAGTTTTATTAGCTCTGAATTCAGTTGTTCGTTCAGTTTATCCTGATCCTTTTTTCGTTTAGCAACAAAGGCGATAGTTTCCCCCCTTAGGGCAGCTTTAAAGCAATCCCAGACCACCAGCCTGGGGGCACTATACTGATTAAAATCAAAAAATTCTTGTGCCCAGAGCTTTATATATGTTATATATTCTTTGTTTACTAGGAGCTTACGATCAAATGACCATTGAGAGTATGGCCTCTTGTAATTGGGGATGTCAAAAGTAATTATAAGGGCATTATGGTCTGATATAGTTTTTGGGGATTTAGTCATTACAGAGTTTAAGGCAATATCTATGGATGCCATTATGTAGTCGATCCGGACGTACTTGTTATGGGGGTAGGAAAAGTATGTATAGCCAGGATCCTGATTGTTTTTCAAGGTCCAGATGTCAATTAAATTATGGCTATCCATAAGTTGCCTTACAGCCCCATACACTTTGGGCTTACGTCCATTATATGCCGGCTGTATTTGCCTACTCTGTGTATACCCTAGTGCTATATTAAAATCTCCACAGATAACCAATGATCCTGACCAAGAGGCCAACTCCAATTCTAGGTCATAAAATATCTGTGGGTCGTCCAGGTTCGACCCATAGACCGAGCATATAGTGATGCCTAGATTAAGCTGTACTATGACCCACCTACCGTGGGGGTCTGCCGATTTTCGCCTAGGTTTGCCCAAAAATGTTTTTGCTAGAATAACAACTCCACGTGTCTTAGATGTTTGTGTTGTCAAGTCGAGAATGTTATATCCAGAAATTCTTAACAATTCTTTATCCCCCACTGGGATATGGGTCTCCTGTAGGCAGAGGAGATCATATGAACCTTGACGAATTATTTGGTATAATTGTGCCCTCTTACCCCTATCATTAAGGCCCGCCACATTCCAGCAGCATAGTTTTAATTTCCCCATAATACACATTGGATATTCAGACAAAATATAGTACTACATAGTGTTAGATGATTAAATAAGTATGCACACATTCTTAATGTTTCACATTGCCTTACAACTGGTTGAGCCTCCTTTGCTACCTTGTTTGTTGATCCATTGATTAAATTAATTGTATATTTTGACTTGCTCTTTTTGTGTTTTTGCCGACCCACCCCCACCCCCACCCTCCCTAGTGGGGAGCTCCCCCCCACATACCCCTCCCCCATTACACCCCAAAAACGGGCAATGAGACTCTGTAAGAGTCTGTGGTGATGGACTAGTGCTACCTGACCAGTACACAGTGAATATACAAAATAAGAAAGAGAGAACAGAAAAAAAAAAAAAAAAAAAGGAAAAGAAAAAATTGGGTAAAGAGAAACAAAACCATAGCAACCCCAAGAGTCACCGATAAGAAGACAGGATAGGGGAAATGGACGAGAAGATAGATCATCTTAATTGCTCTATCCTATCCCATCATATAGAATCATATCGTATCATATCATATCATGTCACCAAACTTAATTTTCAAAGCAACTACCTTTTCAATCATCACTAAGAACAGAGAAAAAACCAGATCTATACGAATACAGTCATGCCGCCTCCCTTCCTGATAATAAAGTTAATTCAGACTATCTAGGTATACACACTTATTTTAGGGTATCTAGATATTCTTTTGCCTTAATCTCAGAAGTGAAGAATCTAGTTTGGCCTCCGAAAATTACTTTCAATCTAGCTGGGTTATTAAGATAAGCCTGTGCCTTCTTCTCTAGGAATGGTTTAATCATTTGTCGCAGGCGCCATCTCCTCTCTACAGTTATGTGACAAAAGTCCGGTCGGACAAAGTAGGAGATCGAGTCTTTACTGCGTCGCGCTTCAGGTCTGGCTTTCTCCGAGATAGCTTGTCTTAGGAGAAAGTTCCCAAAATATACCAATATCGCTCGGGGGTAACCCCCCGGTTTTACTGGAGTTTTCAAGGTCAATGGGACTCTATGTGCACGTTGGACTTCCATGTCCCAATTCCAGCTGGACAATTCAGGCAGAGTATCTCGAAAGAGTTGTATTATATATGCGCGGACATCCTCTCCCTCACTTTTTTCTGGAATACCTAAAACGCGCAGATTATTTCTGCGTAGACGATTTTCGCAGTCTTCCAGCTTCCACCTTACGTCTGCTAGTTCTGCCTCATGGAAATCAACTCGTTCTTGGGTCGCAGTGGCCTCTGCTTCGTTTGACACAATGCGGGCTTCCACTTCGGTCATTCGATCATTAAAAGAGCTAACAGTTCTTGTTAACTTGCGTACCACCCCTTGCACCTTGTGAAGTGCTGCCTGCGCCTTACGACCATCTTTAGACGTTTCTTCGCGATGCGAGGCGATGGCCTGTAATACAGTGTCCATGACAGAAGTTAGCGTGGCGTCCGGTTGGGTTGCATGATCTAATATCGCTGGGCGGGAGGAGGGAGGTGGGTGCATAGGAGTAACAGACTGAGTTGAAGGAGAGTAATCCCAGACCAGCTCTGCAGCCCCATGACGGCTTTTTTTCTTTTTTAAAACTGTTTTCCTGCCACCCCTGGGGTCATTAAGTTTCAAGTTTTGGTCGCTCTCTGTGGTAAAGTCAAATTCAGCATCCTCCTCCATATCCTCCTCTGTTTCTCCTGACCACCCAGCTTCCTCTGAAAATGAAAAAAAGTCAGTTGGATCTTTATCTGTCTCTGCTGTCTCTGCTGACTCTGCTGCTGCCCCCATTGTCTCTACACCACTATGTTCGTGCATCTTATTTCTCTCAATAATCTCAGGAATAGCCTCGGTGGTAATTAGACTGTCTCTGCCAGAGCCATGTATCAGCGCCACCGCGCCTGCCTGGCCATCTGGGGTACCAGGGGTGTTTATCAAGTTACTCTCTGTACTAGGTAATTCCGCAGGCTCTAATATCGAAGTCTCAGAGAGGGCCTGGATATTTACAATAGACAATGGGGAGGTCGTACCTTGGAGCTGAGTCTCCTCCTCGGGTAATCCGATATGTTCGCTTACCTCAGGCATAACGCTGCAGGCCTCTGTATTTAGATCTATTATCGCCGGAGCAATGGGAGTTGTAATGCCAGAGGGAGCCTCTGCCTCAATATTGCCTCCAGTCTCTCGATGCAGCTCAGGCTCAGGCAATCCACCCCTGGTTTTTGGTTCTGCTGGTACAACTGTCAGTACTGCCGAGTGTCTCTTCTCCCCGCTGGCTGAGGGCGTTTTCGCGGGTGTTTTTGCTGGAGTTGTCCCCGGAGCTCTGCGAAGCAAATCAACCACCGAGGGGCCAGGCTGTTTCAGCGATTTGGGGGTAGGTAGCGTCTCCGTGTTAGGCACTCCTGCATCGCCGGTGCTGGCAACACTTACGTGACCCCCTCGCTTCAATGCGAGCTCCCGGTCTCGTACTGCTTGTTTGGCTGCTCTAGTCTTTGCGGCGGCCGCTAATGCTGCTGCATTCTTAGGAGCCATATCGTCTTCTGGTTCTGGTTCCAGGTACACCCTTTCACTTTCAGCCGTGAACTCCGCTGTTTGTGTACAAATCAAAAAAAACTCGTTTGCTCTTAAGCCCCCAAGGAGCCGTATAACCGTAGCGCCGATCAGGGATGTGAAGAGTGACAGCTGATCTTTTACCACTCTCCTCTCACTCGTGGCTGTGGGCTTAAGGGTCGATGTATTTCCGATCACCATTCTCATCTGATTTCGAATATCACTATATTCAGGGACAGCTGTGCAGCATCATGTTCCGTTTTGTTAAGCCTGTGAAATCACGACTGCCGGTGTTGATTCTGTTCTGCATTCATCATCATTGTAGTGAGTACTGGTCAGGATGCACAGTACAGCGGTCTAGCACACCGCCGCCATCTTGCCCTTGCCAGCCATCCACGCCTTCTGAGGAGAATGCTGGAATTGATTTCTCGAGCTGAGATCCTAAGCCATGCACGCCTTCTATGGAGAATTCTAGTATTGATCTCCCTAGCTGAGACGCTAAGCCATGCACGCCTTCTGAGGAGAATGATGGAATTGATCTCCCGAGCTGAGATCCTAAGCCATACACGCCTTCTGAGGGGAATGTTGGAATTGATCTCCCGAGCTGAGATCCTAAGCCATGCACGCCTTCTGAGGAGAATGCTGGTATTGATCTCCCGAGCTGAGACCCTAAGCCATGCAGGCCTTCCGAGGAGAATTCTGTTATTGATCTCCCGAGCTGAGACCCTAAGCCATACATGCCTTCTGAGGGGAATGTTGGAATTGATCCCCCGAGCTGAGACCCTAAGCCATGCACGCCTTCTGAGGGGAATGTTGGAATTGATCTCCCGAGCTGAGATCCTAAGCCATGCACGCCTTCTGAGGAGAATGCTGGTATTGATCTCCCGAGCTGAGATCCTAAGCCATGCACGCCTTCTGAGGAGAATGCTGGTATTGATCTCCCGAGCTGAGATCCTAAGCCATGCACGCCTTCTGAGGAGAATGCTGGTATTGATCTCCCGAGCTGAGACCCTAAGCCATGCATGCCTTCTGAGGAGAATGCTGGTATTGATCTCCCCTGCTGAGATCCTAAGCCATGCACGCCTTCTGAGGATAATGCTGGTAGTGATCTCCCGAGCTGAGATCCTAAGCCATGCACGCCTTCTGAGGAGAATGCTGGTATTGATCTCACGAGCTGAGACCCTAAGCCATGCAGGCCTTCTGAGGAGAATGCTGTTATTGATCTCCCGAGCTGAGACCCTAAGCCATACACGCCTTCTGAGGGGAATGTTGGAATTGATCTCCCAAGCTGAGACCCTAAGCCATGCACGCCTTCTGAGGCGAATGCTGTTATTGATCTCCCGAGCAGAGACCCTAAGCCATACACGCCTTCTGAGGGGAATGTTGGAATTGATCTCCCGAGCTGAGACCCTAAGCCATACACGCCTTCTGAGGGGAATGCTGGCACTGATCTCCGGAGCTGAGATCCTAAGTCATGCATGCCTTCTAAGGAGAATTCTGGTATTGATCTCCCGAGCTGAGACCCTAAGCCATGCACGCCTTCTGAGGAGAATGCTGGTATGGATCTCCCGAGCTGAGATCCTAAGCCGTGCATACCTTCTATGGAGAATTCTGGTATTGATCTCCCAAGCTGAGACCCTAAGCCATGCACGCCTTCTAAGGAGAATTGCTGGTATTGATCTCCTGAGCTGAGACCCTAAGCTATGCACGCCTTCTAAGGAGAATGCTGGAATTGATTTCTCGAGCTGAGATCCTAAGCCATGCAAGCCTTCTATGGAGAATTCTGGTATTGATCTCCCGAGCTGAGACCCTAAGCCATCCACGCCTTCTGAGGAGAATGCTGGAATTGATTTCTCGAGCTGAGATCCTAAGCCATGCACGCCTTCTATGGAGAATTCTGGTATTGATCTCCCTAGCTGAGACCCTAAGCCATGCACGCCTTCTGAGGAGAATGATGGAATTGATCTCCCGAGCTGAGATCCTAAGCCATACAAGCCTTCTGAGGGGAATGTTGGAATTGATCTCCCGAGCTGAGATCCTAAGCCATGCACGCCTTCTGAGGAGAATGCTGGTATTGATCTCCCGAGCTGAGACCCTAAGCCATGCAGGCCTTCCGAGGAGAATTCTGTTACTGATCTCCCGAGCTGAGACCCTAAGCCATACACGCCTTCTGAGGGGAATGTTGGAATTGATCCCCCGAGCTGAGACCCTAAGCCATGCACGCCTTCTGAGGGGAATGTTGGAATTGATCTCCCGAGCTGAGATCCTAAGCCGTGCACGCCTTCTGAGGAGAATGCTGGTATTGATCTCCCGAGCTGAGATCCTAAGCCATGCACGCCTTCTGAGGAGAATGCTGGTATTGATCTCCCGAGCTGAGATCCTAAGCCATGCACGCCTTCTGAGGAGAATGCTGGTATTGATCTCCCGAGCTGAGACCCTAAGCCATGCATGCCTTCTGAGGAGAATGCTGGTATTGATCTCCCCTGCTGAGATCCTAAGCCATGCACGCCTTCTGAGGAGAATGCTGGTAGTGATCTCCCGAGCTGAGATCCTAAGCCATGCACGCCTTCTGAGGAGAATGCTGGTATTGATCTCCCGAGCTGAGACCCTAAGCCATGCAGGCCTTCTGAGGAGAATTCTGTTATTGATCTCCCGAGCTGAGACCCTAAGCCATACACGCCTTCTGAGGGGAATGTTGGAATTGATCCCCCGAGCTGAGACCCTAAGCCATGCACGCCTTCTGAGGAGAATGCTGTTATTGATCTCCCGAGCTGAGACCCTAAGCCATACACGCCTTCTGAGGGGAATGTTGGAATTGATCTCCCGAGCTGAGACCCTAAACCATACACGCCTTCTGAGGGGAATGCTGGTACTGATCTCCGGAGCTGAGATCCTAAGTCATGCATGCCTTCTAAGCAGAATTCTGGTATTGATCTCCCGAGCTGAGATCCTAAGCCATGCACGCCTTCAGAGGAGAATGCTGGTATTGATCTCCTGAGCCGAGACCCTAAGCCATGCACGCCTTCTGAGGAGAATGCTGGAATTGATCTCCTGAGCTGAGATCCTAAGTAATGCACGCCTTCTGTGAAGAATGCTGGTATTGATCTCCCGTGCTGAGATCCTAAGCCATGCACGCCTTCTGAGGAGAATGCTATTATTGATCTCCCGAGCTGAGACCCTAAGCCATACACGCCTTCTGAGGGGAATGCTGGTATTGATCTCCGGAGCTGAGATCCTAAGCCATGCACGCCTTCTACGGAGAATGCTGGAATTGATCTCCCGAGCTGAGACCCTAAGCCATGCACGCCTTCTAAGGAGAATGCTGGAATTGATCTCCCGAGCTGAGATCCTAAGCCATGCACGCCTTCTGAGGAGAATGCTGGTATTGATCTCCCGAGCTGAGACCCTAAGCCATGCACGCCTTCTGAGGAGAATGCTGTTATTGATCTCCCGAGCTGAGACCCTAAGCCATACACGCCTTCTGAGGGGAATGTTGGAATTGATCTCCCGAGCTGAGACACTAAGCCATACACGCCTTCTGAGGAGAATGCTATTATTGATCTCCCGAGCTGAGACCCTAAGCCATGCACCCCTTCTTAGAAAAATGCTGGTATTGATCTCCCGAGCTGAGATCCTAAGCCATGCATGCCTTCTAAGGAGAATTCTGGTATTGATCTCCCGAGCTGAGATCCTAAGCCATGCAAACCTTCTGAGGAGAATGCTGGTATTGATCTCCCGAGCTGAGACCCTAAGCCATGCACGCCTTCTGAGGAGAATGCTATTATAGATCTCCCGAGCTGAGACCCTAAGCCATGCACGCCTTCTGTGGAGAATGCTGGTATTGATCTCCCGTGCTGAGATCCTAAGCCATGCACGCCTTCTGAGGAGAATGCTGGTATTGATCTCCCGAGCTGAGATCATAAGCCATGCACACCTTCTGAGGAGAATGCTGGTATTGATCTCCGGAGCTGAGATCCTAAGCCATGCACGCCTTCGGAGGAGAATGCTGGTATTGATCTCCGGAGCTGAGATCCTAAGCCATGCACACCTTCTAAGGAGAATGCTGGTATTGATCTCCCGAGCTGAGACCCTAAGCCATACACGCCTTCTGAGGGGAATGTTGGAATTGATCTCCCGAGCTGAGATCCTAAGCCAAGCACACCTTCTGAGGAGAATGCTGGTATTGATCTCCTGAGCTGAGACCCTAAGCCATGCATGCCTTCTGAGGAGAATGCTGGTATTGATCTCCCGAGCTGAGATCCCAAGCCATGCACGCCTTCTGAGGAGAATGCTGGTATTGATCTCCCGAGCTGAGACCCTAAGCCATGCATGCCTTCTGAGGAGAATGCTGGTATTGATCTCCCGAGCTGAGACCCTAAGCCATGCACGCCTTCTGAGGAGAATGCTATTATTGATCTCCCGAGCTGAGACCCTAAGCCATGCACGCCTTCTGAGGAGAATGCTGGTATTGATCTCCCGAGCTGAGACCCTAAGCCATGCATGCCTTCTGAGGAGAATGCTGGTATTGATCTCCCGTGCTGAGATCCTAAGCCATGCACGCCATCTGAGGAGAATGCTGGTATTGATCTCCCGAGCTGAGACCCTAAGCCATGCACGCCTTCTGAGGGGAATGCTGGTACTGATCTCCGGAGCTGAGATCCTAAGTCATGCATGCCTTCTAAGCAGAATTCTGGTATTGATCTCCCGAGCTGAGATCCTAAGCCATGCACGCCTTCAGAGGAGAATGCTGGTATTGATCTCCTGAGCCGAGACCCTAAGCCATGCACGCCTTCTGAGGAGAATGCTGGAATTGATCTCCTGAGCTGAGATCCTAAGTAATGCACGCCTTCTGTGAAGAATGCTGGTATTGATCTCCCGTGCTGAGATCCTAAGCCATGCACGCCTTCTGAGGAGAATGCTATTATTGATCTCCCGAGCTGAGACCCTAAGCCATACACGCCTTCTGAGGGGAATGCTGGTATTGATCTCCGGAGCTGAGATCCTAAGCCATGCACGCCTTCTACGGAGAATGCTGGAATTGATCTCCCGAGCTGAGACCCTAAGCCATGCACGCCTTCTAAGGAGAATGCTGGAATTGATCTCCCGAGCTGAGATCCTAAGCCATGCACGCCTTCTGAGGAGAATGCTGGTATTGATCTCCCGAGCTGAGACCCTAAGCCATGCACGCCTTCTGAGGAGAATGCTGTTATTGATCTCCCGAGCTGAGACCCTAAGCCATACACGCCTTCTGAGGGGAATGTTGGAATTGATCTCCCGAGCTGAGACACTAAGCCATACACGCCTTCTGAGGAGAATGCTATTATTGATCTCCCGAGCTGAGACCCTAAGCCATGCACCCCTTCTTAGAAAAATGCTGGTATTGATCTCCCGAGCTGAGATCCTAAGCCATGCATGCCTTCTAAGGAGAATTCTGGTATTGATCTCCCGAGCTGAGATCCTAAGCCATGCAAACCTTCTGAGGAGAATGCTGGTATTGATCTCCCGAGCTGAGACCCTAAGCCATGCACGCCTTCTGAGGAGAATGCTATTATAGATCTCCCGAGCTGAGACCCTAAGCCATGCACGCCTTCTGTGGAGAATGCTGGTATTGATCTCCCGTGCTGAGATCCTAAGCCATGCACGCCTTCTGAGGAGAATGCTGGTATTGATCTCCCGAGCTGAGATCATAAGCCATGCACACCTTCTGAGGAGAATGCTGGTATTGATCTCCGGAGCTGAGATCCTAAGCCATGCACGCCTTCGGAGGAGAATGCTGGTATTGATCTCCGGAGCTGAGATCCTAAGCCATGCACACCTTCTAAGGAGAATGCTGGTATTGATCTCCCGAGCTGAGACCCTAAGCCATACACGCCTTCTGAGGGGAATGTTGGAATTGATCTCCCGAGCTGAGATCCTAAGCCAAGCACACCTTCTGAGGAGAATGCTGGTATTGATCTCCTGAGCTGAGACCCTAAGCCATGCATGCCTTCTGAGGAGAATGCTGGTATTGATCTCCCGAGCTGAGATCCCAAGCCATGCACGCCTTCTGAGGAGAATGCTGGTATTGATCTCCCGAGCTGAGACCCTAAGCCATGCATGCCTTCTGAGGAGAATGCTGGTATTGATCTCCCGAGCTGAGACCCTAAGCCATGCACGCCTTCTGAGGAGAATGCTATTATTGATCTCCCGAGCTGAGACCCTAAGCCATGCACGCCTTCTGAGGAGAATGCTGGTATTGATCTCCCGAGCTGAGACCCTAAGCCATGCATGCCTTCTGAGGAGAATGCTGGTATTGATCTCCCGTGCTGAGATCCTAAGCCATGCACGCCATCTGAGGAGAATGCTGGTATTGATCTCCCGAGCTGAGACCCTAAGCCATGCACGCCTTCTGAGGAGAATGCTATTATTGATCTCCCGAGCTGAGACCCTAAGCCATGCACGCCTTCTGAGGAGAATGCTGGTATTGATCTCCCGAGCTGAGACCCTAAGCCATGCATGCCTTCTGAGGAGAATGCTGGTATTGATCTCCCGAGCTGAGACCCTAAGCCATGTATGCCTTCTGAGGAGAATGCTGGTATTGATCTCCCGAGCTGAGATCCTAAGCCATGCACGCCTTCTGAGGAGAATGCTGGTATTGATCTCCCGAGCTGAGATCCTAAGCCATGCACGCCTTCTGAGGAGAATGCTGGTATTGATCTCCCGAGCTGAGACCCTAAGCCATGCAGGCCTTCTGAGGAGAATGCTGGTATTGATTTCCTGAGCTGAGATCCTAAGCCATGCACGCCTTCTGAGGAGAATGCTGGTATTGATCTCCTGAGCTGAGATCCTAAGCCATGCACGCCTTCTGAGGAGAATGCTGGTATTGATCTCCCGAGCTGAGATCCTAAGTAATGCACGCCTTCTGTGAAGAATGCTGGTATTGATCTCCCGTGCTGAGATCCTAAGCCATGCACGCCTTCTGAGGAGAATGCTATTATTGATCTCCCAAGCTGAGACCCTAAGCCATGCACGCCTTCTGAGGAGAATGCTGGTATTGATCTCCCGAGCTGAGACCCTAAGCCATGTATGCCTTCTGAGGAGAATGCTGGTATTGATCTCCCGAGCTGAGATCCTAAGCCATGCACACCTTCTGAGGAGAATGCTGGTATTGATCTCCCGAGCTGAGATCCTAAGCCATGCACGCCTTCTGAGGAGAATGCTGGTATTGATCTCACGAGCTGAGACCCTAAGCCATGCAGGCCTTCTGAGGAGAATGCTGTTATTGATCTCCCGAGCTGAGACCCTAAGCCATACACGCCTTCTGAGGGGAATGTTGGAATTGATCTCCCGAGCTGAGACCCTAAGCCATGCATGCCTTCTGAGGAGAATGCTGTTATTGATCTCCCGAGCAGAGACCCTAAGCCATACACGCCTTCTGAGGGGAATATTGGAATTGATCTCCCGAGCTGAGACCCTAAGCCATACACGCCTTCTGAGGGGAATGCTGGCACTGATCTCCGGAGCTGAGATCCTAAGTCATGCATGCCTTCTAAGGAGAATTCTGGTATTGATCTCCCGAGCTGAGATCCTAAGCCATGCATGCCTTCTGAGGAGAACGCTGGTATGGATTTCCCGAGCTGAGATCCTAAGCCGTGCATACCTTCTATGGAGAATTCTGGTATTGATCTCCTGAGCTGAGACCCTAAGCCATCCACGCCTTCTGAGGAGAATGCTGGAATTGATTTCTCGAGCTGAGATCCTAAGCCATGCACGCCTTCTATGGAGAATTCTGGTATTGATCTCCCTAGCTGAGACGCTAAGCCATGCACGCCTTCTGAGGAGAATGATGGAATTGATCTCCCGAGCTGAGATCCTAAGCCATACACGCCTTCTGAGGGGAATGTTGGAATTGATCTCCCGAGCTGAGATCCTAAGCCATGCACGCCTTCTGAGGAGAATGCTGGTATTGATCTCCCGAGCTGAGACCCTAAGCCATGCAGGCCTTCCGAGGAGAATTCTGTTATTGATCTCCCGAGCTGAGACCCTAAGCCATACATGCCTTCTGAGGGGAATGTTGGAATTGATCCCCCGAGCTGAGACCCTAAGCCATGCACGCCTTCTGAGGGGAATGTTGGAATTGATCTCCCGAGCTGAGATCCTAAGCCATGCACGCCTTCTGAGGAGAATGCTGGTATTGATCTCCCGAGCTGAGATCCTAAGCCATGCACGCCTTCTGAGGAGAATGCTGGTATTGATCTCCCGAGCTGAGATCCTAAGCCATGCACGCCTTCTGAGGAGAATGCTGGTATTGATCTCCCGAGCTGAGACCCTAAGCCATGCATGCCTTCTGAGGAGAATGCTGGTATTGATCTCCCCTGCTGAGATCCTAAGCCATGCACGCCTTCTGAGGATAATGCTGGTAGTGATCTCCCGAGCTGAGATCCTAAGCCATGCACGCCTTCTGAGGAGAATGCTGGTATTGATCTCACGAGCTGAGACCCTAAGCCATGCAGGCCTTCTGAGGAGAATGCTGTTATTGATCTCCCGAGCTGAGACCCTAAGCCATACACGCCTTCTGAGGGGAATGTTGGAATTGATCTCCCAAGCTGAGACCCTAAGCCATGCACGCCTTCTGAGGCGAATGCTGTTATTGATCTCCCGAGCAGAGACCCTAAGCCATACACGCCTTCTGAGGGGAATGTTGGAATTGATCTCCCGAGCTGAGACCCTAAGCCATACACGCCTTCTGAGGGGAATGCTGGCACTGATCTCCGGAGCTGAGATCCTAAGTCATGCATGCCTTCTAAGGAGAATTCTGGTATTGATCTCCCGAGCTGAGACCCTAAGCCATGCACGCCTTCTGAGGAGAATGCTGGTATGGATCTCCCGAGCTGAGATCCTAAGCCGTGCATACCTTCTATGGAGAATTCTGGTATTGATCTCCCAAGCTGAGACCCTAAGCCATGCACGCCTTCTAAGGAGAATTGCTGGTATTGATCTCCTGAGCTGAGACCCTAAGCTATGCACGCCTTCTAAGGAGAATGCTGGAATTGATTTCTCGAGCTGAGATCCTATGCCATGCAAGCCTTCTATGGAGAATTCTGGTATTGATCTCCCGAGCTGAGACCCTAAGCCATCCACGCCTTCTGAGGAGAATGCTGGAATTGATTTCTCGAGCTGAGATCCTAAGCCATGCACGCCTTCTATGGAGAATTCTGGTATTGATCTCCCTAGCTTAGACCCTAAGCCATGCACGCCTTCTGAGGAGAATGATGGAATTGATCTCCCGAGCTGAGATCCTAAGCCATACACGCCTTCTGAGGGGAATGTTGGAATTGATCTCCGGAGCTGAGATCCTAAGCCATGCACGCCTTCTGAGGAGAATGCTGGTATTGATCTCCCGAGCTGAGACCCTAAGCCATGCAGGCCTTCCGAGGAGAATTCTGTTATTGATCTCCCGAGCTGAGACCCTAAGCCATACACGCCTTCTGAGGGGAATGTTGGAATTGATCCCCCGAGCTGAGACCCTAAGCCATGCATGCCTTCTGAGGAGAATGCTGGTATTGATCTCCCCTGCTGAGATCCTAAGCCATGCACGCCTTCTGAGGAGAATGCTGGTAGTGATCTCCCGAGCTGAGATCCTAAGCCATGCACGCCTTCTGAGGAGAATGCTGGTATTGATCTCCCGAGCTGAGACCCTAAGCCATGCAGGCCTTCTGAGGAGAATTCTGTTATTGATCTCCCGAGCTGAGACCCTAAGCCATACACGCCTTCTGAGGGGAATGTTGGAATTGATCCCCCGAGCTGAGACCCTAAGCCATGCACGCCTTCTGAGGAGAATGCTGTTATTGATCTCCCGAGCTGAGACCCTAAGCCATACACGCCTTCTGAGGGGAATGTTGGAATTGATCTCCCGAGCTGAGACCCTAAACCATACACGCCTTCTGAGGGGAATGCTGGTACTGATCTCCGGAGCCGAGATCCTAAGTCATGCATGCCTTCTAAGCAGAATTCTGGTATTGATCTCCCGAGCTGAGATCCTAAGCCATGCACGCCTTCAGAGGAGAATGCTGGTATTGATCTCCTGAGCCGAGACCCTAAGCCATGCACGCCTTCTGAGGAGAATGCTGGAATTGATCTCCTGAGCTGAGATCCTAAGTAATGCACGCCTTCTGTGAAGAATGCTGGTATTGATCTCCCGTGCTGAGATCCTAAGCCATGCACGCCTTCTGAGGAGAATGCTATTATTGATCTCCCGAGCTGAGACCCTAAGCCATACACGCCTTCTGAGGGGAATGCTGGTATTGATCTCCGGAGCTGAGATCCTAAGCCATGCACGCCTTCTACGGAGAATGCTGAAATTGATCTCCCGAGCTGAGATCCTAAGCCATGCACGCCTTCTGAGGAGAATGCTGGTATTGATCTCCCGAGCTGAGACCCTAAGCCATGCACGCCTTCTGAGGAGAATGCTGTTATTGATCTCCCGAGCTGAGACCCTAAGCCATACACGCCTTCTGAGGGGAATGTTGGAATTGATCTCCCAAGCTGAGACCCTAAGCCATGCACGCCTTCTGAGGAGAATGCTGTTATTGATCTCCCGAGCAGAGACCCTAAGCCATACACGCCTTCTGAGGGGCGCGGAGTGCGAGTTCAGAAAGGCCTTGGATTAACTGCGCATGCGCGGAGAACGGACGCTCTGTTACAACTCCAGAAGTCGGTGCAAGAAAGATTTCTTTGTTTAGTTCACAGCACAGGCCCCGACAGCACAGATGGGACGGGGGCCGCGCAGGGAACAAGAAGGAGTGAGAAGCAACAACCGCCTCCCGCCGCGGAGCACGAGGCGCCTCGCGCCACACACGCTGAGATGTATTTCAGTGCAGCGCTCCTCGGCTCGGCTCCTCTATGGGGGGGTGTCTTTGCTCTGCGCATGCGCAGTGACGCTGAGCGGCCTCTGTCCAGGGCAGTTCACAGGTTGCACTCCGTACAAGGTCCTAACTCGGCGATAGGAAGTGGTGTGCTCGGGGTCTGGGAAAGTGGGGTCAGAGTCAGTGGATGTGCGGTCTGTGGGGGTGAGGGCAGGGTCAGTGAATGTGAGGGCGGGGTCAAAACAGCAAACATGCCCAGACTGGAGGCCGTGCATTATATAGAGAGCGGGCGCCATATATTTCTGAGTTTGATTTCCTGCGTGCACCGACGCCTGTGCGACCAGAATTTGGAACTCGCTTCCTCCGTACCCCCGCACCGCCACCTCTTTCCGCATCTTCCAAAAGGACCTTAACCCCTCGTGCTCATGACGAGCTCAGCTCGTCATGAGACACGGCGCTCCGTTGCTCATGACGAGCTGAGCTCATTATGCCCGTTGGAACGCTCGCACGCTGGGCTGATTCCCCTGCTGTGCTGAGCGTTCCATTAAACGGGTGCGACCGGAGCGCCGTGCCTCATGCCGAGCTGAGCTCGTCATGAGCACTGGGGGGGTTAAGGTCCTTTTGGAAGATGCGGAAAGAGGTGGCAGTGTGGAGGTATGGAGGAAGCGAGTTCCAAATTCAGGTCGCACAGGCGAAACAGCCCCGCAGTGAAGGGGTTAAAACTCTTCTCTTTCAAAGACACGGCTCCCAATACCTCTGACTGTTTCATGTTCCACACTGGAGAACTAGTTTGTCCTTACTCTTCAACTGTGGAATATGTATTTTTGGAACCCTAATCGGTCCAACTTTAGTTTGCATTGTGTAATTTTTAGCGAATTTATACTCTTGTAAACTTGACGGAAGGAAGGGGCAGGATACGACTCTTAGTTACTGGTGGTTTTACTTTAGTTAACAGAAAGTCGGTGCAAGTAGGGCGACCAGACACACGTCTTGGGGATCGGCTTCTGTCTGTTCTACTTCTCTCCCGGCTCCTTCGTTCTCGCGTCCTCCGGTGAACAAGCACACCTGGTCTGCATAAGTCTCGGCGTTTGATGAGGTGATAGGCTCCGCCCATTCTCCGGCCGCCTTCCAGTTAAAGGAACCACGCTCTTCATCCTCAGAGTCTGGCTCCTGTATGTCGGGTCGCCACCATTCTTGTAGCTGCTTGTGGGACTGTGGAGACAAGAGGTGCGTGTCATTGCTGTTACTCTCGAGCTGAGGACCAGGGGTCGATAAGGAAGGGGGTGTCCGACTCCCCCGGTTACTCACCATCCCCCCAGGACGCTTCGTTCGGGAAGGGGGTGTCTAGAAAGAAAGTCTGCTGTATTGTCAGAACCCTTCTGGTGACGTACAGAAAAAGCAAAGGGCTGAAGGGCAAGGAACCAACGCATAACCCGAGCATTGTTAGATTTGGCTCGGGACACCCACAACAAGGGGGCGTGGTCGGTGTAAAGCAAAAAGTGTCGACCCTCCAGATAATATGCCAACTTTTCTACAGCCCACTTAATTGCCAGGCACTCTTTCTCAATGGTGGGGTACTGCAGTTCCCTGGGGAAGAGTTTGCGACTGATGTATAGGATGGGATGTTGAAGGCCGTCGTCTCCTTCTTGGGACAATACGGCGCCTATTCCGTAATCTAAAGCGTCGGTGTGTAAGACAAACTGTCTCCTGAAATCCAGTGATGATAGGACTGGGGTTGAAGTGATGAGGCGTTTCAATTGGTGAAAAGCGTCCTGCATTTCAGGGGTTGGTTTCTCCAATACTGCTTGCTTTATTGATTGTTTGAGGGTGTCAGTGAGAGGTGCAGCCAGTTGGGCAAACTGAGGAATGAAACGGCGGTAATATCCGATGAGCCCCAAAAAGGCCCTCATCTCCCGCTTGGTTGAAGGAAACAGGGTGTCCACGATAGCTCTTACTTTCTCAATTTGAGGTTCTATAAGGCCATGTCCCAGGACCTATCCCAGATACTTCACCTTCTGGTAGGCGATTCTGGATTTCTTGGCGTTCACCTTCAATCCTGCTTTGTCGAGAATCATGAATACATGGTGCAGATGTTGTAGGTGGGTATCCCAGTCCGAACTAAAGATGACTATATCGTCCAAATACGCAGAGGATAATTGGGTCATGTCTTTTAATATGGTATTCATTAACCTCTGGAAGATCGCTGGGGCTCCATGCAACCCAAAGGGCAGGACAGTAAACTCATAGCGTCCTTCCGCTGTGGAGAAAGCGGTTTTGTGGCGATCCTCTTCCCGGAGCGGCACCTGCCAATATCCTTTGGTAAGGTCGAGCGTTGATATGTACTTCGCTTCCCCCAACTTCTCTATCAGCTCGTCAATCCGAGGAATAGGATAGGCGTCAAATTGGGATATATGATTGAGTGCGCGAAAATCCATACAAAACCTCCGTGACCCATCCGGTTTTGGTATCATCACAATGGGACTGGACCAGTTACTCGTGGAGGGTCTGATGACACCTATCTTCAACATCTCTTGAACTTCTTTTTGTATGTCTTGTCTCCTGGCTTCCGTAATGCGATAGGGTTTGATCCGCACTATCTTGCCTGAAGGTGTCTCTATCTTGTGCTCCGTGAGGGTGGTTTTTCCCGGTAAGTCCGAGAACAAACCCGAGTGTTCCCGTAACGTGGCTTTCAACTCTTTTAGTTCTTGTTGGCTCAGTTAGTCATTAACTACCAGACTGTCAATGGTGGAAGGTGGACCATCAGTAGGGGGAAAATCGGATGTCAGATCCGCTCCAGCAGATGGGGGACCCAACCATTTTTTTAACATGTTAATGTGATATGTTTTTTTTTTTTTCGGAGTCACTTGTAGTTTGTAGCTGGTGTTGCCTACGGTAGAGACAACCCGATAAGGACCTACCCATTCGGCCTTAAATTTCTGTGTAGAGGAGGGAAGAAGAACAAGGGCCCAGTCGTTCACGGCTAACTTTCTCCATCGTTTTCCTTTGTCATATACGACCTTCTGTTTTTGCTGATTCTTCTCCAGGTTGGTGAACGCTAGATCTCTTAATTTCCCGATTTTCGTCTTCAGCTTTTGGGTGTATTCGAGAGTCATCCTTGTTTCCTCTGGTTCTTCCCGATCCCAAGCCTCCTTGGTCATGTCCAACAGTGAGCGTGGCTGGCGTCCATACGGTAGCTCAAACGACGAACACCCTAGGCTGCTTTGTTTATGACCCCTTATCACGTAAAGGGCCAGCGGTAACAATTGATCCCACTTTGCTCCGCTGACTTCTAACATTTTATGTAGGGTGGCCTTGAGTGTTCGGTTATAACGCTCCACCAAGCCGTCTGTCTGAGGGTGGTAGACAGAGGTGCGAATTTGTTGGATGTCCAAGGATTTACAAACGTCCTTCATCAGTCGGGAGACAAACGGGGTTCCCTGGTCCGTTAAAATCTCCTTGGGATCCCCACTCTTGAAAATAACTCCACCATCTTATCCGCTATTGGCTTGGTTGTGGTTGCCGTCAAAGGAAACGCCTCAGGAAATCACGCGGCGTAGTCGACAACCACCAATACATGTTGAAATCCTTTGCGGGTCTTTGGCAATGGTCCTATAAGGTCCATACCTACACGCTCAAAGGGAGTCCCAATGATAGGGAGGAGTTGCAGGGGGACCGCCGGGGGCCTGGTCATATTCTTCTTTTGGCAGAGCTCACATTCCTGGCAGTATGTCATTGTGTCTTTGTAGATGCCTGGCCAGTAGAAGTGGCGTAGAATGTTCTGGGTTGTCTTCTCTGCTCCGGTATGTCCTGCGACTAAGTGGGCATGCGAAAAGAACAGGACTTGATTCCTGAAAGAGTGGGTACCACCAATTGTTCGGGATCATTTTTCTGTCCATGTCGATACAACAGTTCGTTCTTGATAAAGAACCTGGGATACTGAAAGGGTTTGCAACCTGGGTCCCTATGAGCGCTCTCCCAGGCATTGAACAAAGTGGGGTCATTGATCTGTGCAAAGCGAAAACTGCGGTCCAGTACCCACAGGTCTGGAGACACAAAGGCAGGGAAGGGTCGCTCACTGGTTGTACCACCTAAACCCCTGCTTGCTCTTACGGGTGAAAGGCTTTGTTGGAACATGCAGAGGAAATCAGGATTGTCAGTCCCTATAATCAAGTCCTCCGGTAATGTAGCCAGAACTCCTACTCTAACGGTGTGGGGGTGTCCCTGTAGAGGCTCCAATGGCAAGTTGGCTACAGGATACTGTTTCACATCCCCATGAACACAACGGATATTGACCCTCTCCTTGTGGATATATTGGGATTCTTTCACGAGTTGGGACTGTACCACGGATTGTCTGCAGCCAGAATCTAACAATGCTTGTATAAGGGACCCGTTTACCCGTACACTCACTCTGAAGCAATTCCCCATCTCTGCTGAGAAGAGTACCACCTTTGGAAGGTAGCCGACCTCCATGGGTTCTTCGGACGTCCTCCGACGAGGGCATAACCTCGCGATGTGACCCCAGTTTCCACAGTCGAAGCATTGGGGCCCCGTACTCCCTGCGGGTTCGGGTTTCCACATACGTGGTCTTGGTGGTTCTATGATTCGGGGGGGAGGTCTGGACGGTTTTTCTAACTCCCAGGATGGTGCACAAGGCTGAGTTCGGGTAAACGTAGCCGCCATTTCCACCGCCTGGACAGTCGTAAGATTATGATGTTGACGCATCCATTTCTGCGTCGCGTAAGGCAATGCTTCCAGAAATTGTTCAATGTACACCTTATCCATTATTTCTTCTTTGGTGCTTGTATTCGGGGTGAGCCACTTGTCTGCGGCCATTTTCAGTCGGACAAATAAGGTTTTTGGGTTTTCCCCGGGAGCGCCCCTCTCCTTCCGAAAACGGAGGAGGTACGCCTCTGCATCCATCCCTAAATAATCTAGGACGATTCTTTTGATGTCTGCTACAAGTGGAATCACCATTGGGATTTGCGACCTGGTACGCCGCCTGGGCCTCTCCTACAAGGAGGGGAGCTAGAAAGAACGGCCATTTAGCGACGGGCCAACCACAGGCCCTAGCAGCTCTCTCGAAATTCAACATGAAAGAATCGGGGTCTTCTCCCACTTGGTATTTTTGCAACAAGACCCCGCCTCCACTGTGAGGAATGACTCTTTCTTCGCCTACTCCCATTGTCATCCAACTCTTCGGGGCTTCTCCTGTGCGTGCTGTCATCGTGGCTTTCATTATTTCTCGATCATCTTGCGCTAATTGGAGTTGCTTCTCCACTGCCCATTCCAAACGCTCCTGGCCTTTAATCAGCTCCTGTACTACGGCTTCCATCTCGGTTAGACAGATGGGGGGTTTGCCCGCATTCTCCACCACTGTAAACTTGGCGGAAGGAAGGGGCAGGATACGAGTCTTAATTACTGGTGGTTTTATTTTAGTTAACAGAAAGTCGGTGCAAGTAGGGCGACCAGACACACGTCTTGGGGATAAGCTTCTGTCTGTTCGACGTCTTCCAGAGGTCTCCTCTTCCTTGGGGGATCGGGTGGGACTTCTGCGGTGTTTCGTCCTCCGTGACCTGTCCATCAACTGTGTTTTTTGCAATTTTCACTCCGTGACGCCCACAGCACGCTCGAGGCGGGGAGACAAAAAGTGAGAGGGCAAATATCAGTCAGCTGGCCAATAGCAGTCGTGCAAGGGAAGGGAGTGAGGGCACACTAAAAGTGAACAAACGGCTACGAGTGTTAGTGAAGGGCAGGGCAGTTGGATTACAATACCGCGATTACCACCCAGAGCCTCAGTCACGTCCCCGTGCCTTCCTTGCCTCTAACCCAGCCCGCGATTCGGCTACATACCTCACGGAGCCACACGCCTCCTCCTAGCGTGCGGCTGGGCGGCTCGTGTTGTCGTTGACCTCCTGGCTCTCCGGGCTCCGGTGGCGCCTCTCCTCCGGTCCAGTTCCCCGATATGTCCGTTAGCTCCTCCGATCCGTCTACTTCTCTCTCAGCTCCTTCGTTCTCGCGTCCTCCAGTGAACAAGCACACCTGGTCTGCATAAGTCTTGGCTTTTGATGAGGTGATAGGCTCCGCCCATTCTCCGGCCGCCTTCCAGTTAAAGGAACCACGCTCTTCATCCTCAGAGTCTGTCTCCTGTATGTCGGGTCGCCACCATTCTTGTAGCTGCTTGTGGGACTGTGGAGACAAGAGGTGCGTGTCATTGCTGTTACTCTCGAGCTGAGGACCAGGGGTCGATAAGGAAGGGGGTGACCGACTCCCCCGGTTACAACTCTGTAAATATGTTACCATAATATCTAAACCTATATACTACACTCTATTGTAAAGCGCTCTGACACCTCTGGATAAAGTATGCGCTATAAAAAAAATTCTAAATAAATGCAATGCCCTACGACCAGGCTGTTGGAGACTCCTCGTCGCCGCGGGCCTGGACTCACTGGGTCTGTAGACTAAAGACTGTTAATAATTTAATTTTAGCAGCCAGGAACTCAGAACTGTTCAATTCCTCGGGCTCCGGTGGGCTGCTTTTGGAGGCTTCATACAATAAAAGACAACAAAATCTCAAAATGTAACACTAGGGGAGTCAGATATACTGGTATGTAAAATGCATTACAAGATAGGCAAAAACGGGAGACTCGTGTAAAATTTGTGTTTGGAGTATTCAGGCATGATTCTGAATGCCATCGTAGTCAGCGTATCTCAAGTTGCACATTCTTACCTTTATCCTGGGCCACTGCAACCACAGACTTTACCCATTGCTGCCCGCATTTATAAATGATGTTTTTGACACAAGAGTGTCCACATGAGCATCTTTTTTTTTTTGCTGATCTGGGACTTGCAGCAAATATTTGTTTTAAAGACTTGCTCTTGTATTTACAATCAAGTTACTTGTATTATAAAAGCTGTAGTTAAAACTGGCTTGAGTAAAGCCACAGCAATTACGGCCTATTTCATTGAGACCATTGTTAGTACAAAAGCTGAACACTAGAGCAAATACGAGTCTTCTGTGGTAATATGTGAGATTGTGATAACAAATAACTCTCTGCTGGATTTAATGCAGTGTAATAGCAATTCTCCTATATTACATCCCTAGGCACTTTTAACATATGCTTTTCACAAAAAATACATCCGACAATATGTTTTTGCATAGATTTTATTAATAAACAGATTAGGCATATTGCCTACAGTAAAATTGATTTAAATTATTTTAGGGAGCTAGCAGCTAAGCTGAAGCCTTTTGAAAAAATTACATCCTGTGTACCTCAGCTACTCACTCTCCTTTGGTTTGCCCAGTGCTGCGGCGGGCTGGGCAGCTCTCCAAGTTAGCTGACTGTAGTTACTTTAAGTAGTTATGATAATTTATTAGCAGGCAGCTGAGATTATCCGCGTTGGGGCCCCTCAAATCCTGTTTGGTACAATCGGGTCCCAAACAGGCCTCGAAAAATCCTAAAAATGTTAGAAGACTTGCAGGTCTAGTGACTCAAATAATCTACTCAACCTAATTATAATGCTCTTGACCCCTAAATTGGTTTCAAATGAAGTGATCCCGGGCAAGTGTTTTAATTTCCGCAAGATAAGACTTAAAGCCTTTTTTCAAGAATAAACCTTAGCATATACTTTAGTCAAGGGTACTGTGAGCTTTCAGACCGGGGCTGTGTCTGTATCGCGGGACTCTCGAAAAGATTCGCAGACACTGGGTTACTGGGTAGTGCAGGTTTTATTGCTTTGTACAACCGCCGTTTGCGAACAGGCACTCTGTAAAAGGGTAGGGGTAAGTCCGCCTCCTCCGTCCTGGACCGTCCGGTTGTTGCTCTCCAGTCCCAAGGTCTTCTGGGGGTCGTAGGCCTTTTCCCCGCCGTCCTGCTGGTCTTTTACGCCGGTATCCCAGAAAAGAAGGAAAAGAAAGAAAATGTCCGTCTCAATAAAGATGCTGGGATGAATGTCTCTCAGGGAAGGGAGTGAGGGAAAATCACACGTGCAACCTCTAACCCTGGCTGTGGGACGTGAACCCTTGGGAAACCCCCAAGGGTGTGCAGGGGTGCTTGCTTTTAGGCGGGCTTCCCTGGTCTACCACCTCCCCACGTTGTGTTATCGGACCGTACCTGGGTGAGCCACACTTCCGTGTTAGTGTGGCTGGGCGATGCGCGTCCCGCAGAGCCCCCTGGCTTCCCGCGGTAATCCACCTCAGGTCCGCTGTCTGGTCCCGCAGCCGCCTTCCTGCTTGGAATCGTCCTGTAGCTCTGACTCGTCTCCGACTCCGTCCGGCTCCAGCTTCCTCCTCTCTCTCCGCTGTCCTCGTCCTCCGACCTCCGATCTTCCACCGTCCTCCGCTCGCGCTCTTCCTCCGTCCTCCACTCGTGATCTTCCTCCGTCCTCCGCTCGTCGTCCTCCTCCTCCGTCCACACTGCTCCGCTGTCTCTCCACTCGCTCCACCAACCTCCAACTCCACCTCCGGGTGTCTCGCACACCTGGCTGGATTCCGGAATGGGTTTTACGTCGGCAGGCCGGGCGTGTCTCCAGTCCGTCTCCGCCCCCTTAAAGGTGTAGTCCCGTAGGTGCACCGCTGCAGGCCGTCTCTGGACGACGTCGGGGGTATTCCAGGCCTCGGTATTCTGGGAAGACAAAGTAGACACATTACTAGGCATACCTGGGGGGCCCTCGTCGGGGTCCCCCCCGTCACAGGTACACAGATTTGAAATTGGAATTATCTTTTAATTCCCAACCACGTTGTATCCCCTCTGACATTTTGGCCTGAAGATGCTGTGATAAAGCACATTGAGAATATAGATATAAGGAAAGCCATTTACAATAATCTTACAAAGATTGAAAGAAAAGCCCTGGGAAGATCTGGCGAAGAAGCCTCACACGTGGATAAAGGAGGCGCCATTGTGATTCAGACAGCAGATACCTACAGAGAGGCATACCTTACCCTATTAGGAGACACCAGAAATTACAAAGTATTGAAAACAAATTCAACTGAAACACTTCAAAAAGAGATTAATATTTTGGTGGAAGAGGCCAAGAATGAAGGATGGATCACTGGACAGGAAGTTACATTTTTGATTACAGTGAAAGCTAAGATACCCTATTTTTATATACCTAAAATACATAAACAGGGAACTCATCCACATGGGTGCACTATTATCTCTGGCATATGTTCCGTTTTCGAGCCCCTTTCCAAATTTGTGGATTGGTTTTTATGGCCGCTTGTCTCAGAAAGGAGGTCCTACGTCCTACGTTTAAGACACTAAAAACCTGTTGAATATCATCTTGGATCAAGAGTTTGTTGTGACTTTCGAACTTATGATGTGCCTTGATGTGGAAGCCTTATACGCAAGCATTCACCGAAAAGAAAGCCTTCGAGTCATTGAAGACATCCTAAATGAAAGGGAGTGGCCTTTGAAGCACCAGTCAAGTGGACTATACAACTAGCGTACTTCACCCTAACAAGGAACTTCTTTCAATTTGAAGATACCATCGACTTACTATTACATGGAACTTCAATGGGAAGCACTTTCACACATAGCATAGCCTGTCTCTATGTACACCGATTCAAACAACAGAACAAATGGAATAATTACCTCCTTTAAACAGAAGCTACGTCCGTGGTGCAGACACATAGATGATGTCTTCATCATCTGACATGGCACCTTGGAGAATGCAACCTGCTTCTTAGATTAGCTTAACAGCCAAAACAAATTCAGAGTCACCATGACTACAAGCATTGATGAATTACCATTTCTTGATGTCTCTATCAAAGATGAGCAAAGTAGATTGGTCATCAAACTTTATACAAAACCTACAGATAAGAATAGCCTCCTCCACTTTGAAAGTGCACACCAACACGCACTTTGGAAAATGTACCAGTTGGACAGTTTCTTCGCATAACAAGAAAATGATTCAAGATTGACGATTACAAACAAGAAGCTGTCATACTTACCAATACACTTTTAGATGGCCACGCCTCTGGAACATTTGATTCAGGGAGCAAATAAAAGGGCTCATAATAATCGCAAAGAATTATTCCTAATGGATCAAAACAGAAAAGACCAAAAATAAATTATTTGTGTAACTAAGCATAGCAGTGTGCCGAATGAAGAAACTGGTGTATCCTGACATGCAACAAACTTAGTTTTGACTAACCTCTGTTCTCATTTAAGCAAAACACCAGCTTCAGAAGCTTACTGGTACCCACTAGATCACTAAGAACTGGCACCACCTCCCAAAATGCCTTGTAGAATCTTCCCAGGATTACGGGTCACTCCCCTTGAGGCCAATACACATCAGCCCTTTTACCAGGAAGTCCTCTGCAAATTATCTTATCTAATAACTCCTTAAATTCAGAATAGTCATACTAACTGCAATTCTAACAATGTCTGTTATGGGGGGTGCAATTTAATGTAATATCTACTCATCCATGGGGCAGATTGCTTCATAAATTTACTTGTCCTGTAACAAAATCCACTTGTCCCTTTGGTGCCATGTAGTGCAGCCGCAAATTATGTCAGCAATCTCATAATATAAGACCTCTAATGTAGCCGCTTTGATTATGCCAGGGCTCATACCATAGTAGTGCTTGAAGCATGCAATCCCCTTATGTTAATCACCAAGAGGGGGACAGAAGGGCTTTTGGAAGGTTCAGCATACATGCCCAGGCCAACACTAGAGAAGAGGGTATGCAGTTCCTTAGGTGGGTCAAGAGAAGTAAAGAGAGATCAACAATATATTGTCACAAAGAGAAATGGAAGTCCTAAAATAATCGGCAGGAGGGGAATTCCTCCTTTCGGAACTAGGGCCCTCACACACCCAGCCAGCTAGGTGCCATGCTTCATCATTTGGGCCTGCTCCTCGTTGGGCCTCTTAGGTGGTGATCTTTTGTTCTATGCCGTTTGGTGCAGTGGAGGTAAGGGACCTATAAAGTGTAGATGAGATGTAATGGAAAGTGATTAAAACAGGTTGGGTAGTCCAAAGAATGACTTTTATTCAGGTTGGCTCCCCACCTGGTTAAAAGGAAGAGTGGCGACTCTCTGAACTAATGGTTCAGGATAACAGTACACTACTCTTAAGGGGTCGACATGTTTGATGCCTCATAGTCTGGAGGATCAGTGGCGATTCATCAGGACCTAGTGAAAAACTATCAGTTCCATTGTTATATGCATATTGTGCTGTGTGTTATGTAGTTGGCTCCTCATATGCAATGCATTACTTCTCTCTTCTCGTTGAGTCCATTGTCGGTTGTGCCCAGACGTAGGATCGTTTTTGTTTTGAAGCGCAATAGTATGGAATCAGTGCAGCATCCTTTTACATGTTTTAGGACTGTCCATTTTATGTCTTGTGCCCCATGTCTTTTTTTCTTCGTAATGTTGTACCATGGGTGCATTCTGGACTTTGCATTTAATTCTTGATCTGTGTTGAGTGATCCTCTTTTTTACGGCCTGAGTTGTTTTACCTACGTATGCAAGCTGGCATGGGCATATTACACAATATATTACGTTGGTACTATTGCAATTTGTGAATTCTTCATGTATGATACTTTTGCCTCTGTATTCAAATTTATCTCCTTCGCTGGCACTCGAGCGTGAGATGCAATTTCCACATCGGTGGTGTCCTTTTATGGGAGGTAGTGCTAGCATGGTCTGTATGGAAACCTTTGGTCTCTTCATCTGTGTATTGGCACGTACCCGTTTGTCTTTGATGGTTTTGTAAGCTGACCGCTGTCAGGGGCCTCTGTTGGTTGCTGTCTTAATTCACAGAGTTTTCCTTGGGTTGGGAACAAAAGTCTGATCCAAGGGGTGTACTGAGCCAGATCACTTTTGTTTGCCATGGTGGTACTGTCTGCCACCTGGGATGTATCTGTGAACAAGTTACGGTTAGGTGCTGCACAGATGATGAGAAGAGTTCCCCGTGGGTCAGTTCAGTGTCTCAGGAGAGTGTAGATAGAGGTATCCATCTGAGTTCAAAGGGGCATAGAACTGATGAGTGCCTCTGAAGTAGAGGGCCACTGTCCCCGTTCTATCGCCTAAGCAGGAAAGTCTATCAAGGTATTGATTAAACTCCCCTGTCGTTAGGCTGGAGGGGGTTGTGTTAGACCTGCCCTTTTTGCAGGTTCATCCCCACACTTTATGCCTTCCTCCTACTACTTTTTGATACATTTGTTTTGTTGGCCTTTGGACTCTGTGCACTTTACCAGTGCTAATCCGTGCTAAAGTGCGTGTGTTCTCTTCTTAAAACATGGTCACAAATACTTCTGCCCATTTAGCATATTTAATCTACTTGTAAGGCCCTAGTTAGGTAGCCCTACATGTGCCCATGGCCTGTAAACTAAATGCCACTAGTGGGCTGCAGCACTGCTTGTGCCACCCACTTAAGGAGCCCTTTAAACATGTCTCAAGCCTGCCACCGCAAGGGACATCGCTGGCAGGATAGGAGGGAGGGCCTGAATAGGCTCTGTAGTGTCTCAACACAAAGAACTGCGCACCCTCTGTAGTTAGTCCGGAACAAGGGCAGGGAAGGTAGGGCATCTGTACACTTCAAAGTTATGCCTCTAAAAGTTTCTGCCCACTTCAAAGGCACAACTGTGTATGAAAGAAGGACATTGGACACCACCACTTCAGTACACTTCTGGACCTGGGGACCCTGCCAGGAAGGACTACTGTGCCGCTACAAGGAGTGCCACTATGCTGGACTGCTGCTCTATAAGGAACTGCGCCCTGCTTTACTGACCTGCTGCACTCTTGTCCGGGAAAGAATATCTAGGTCTGCAAATCTATCTTGAACCTAGGACCCCGAGTGACTCAGTGGGCTAGTCTTTTGGCCTCCTGATCTGAGCCTCAGGGACAAAACAAGCTCCCAAGCAGCTCCTGGACCAGCCTTCAGCGCGTTCCTTGCTCCCAAATGGTGCTTGCCAGGCCCTAGACCCTTGATGTGGTTCAGTGGGCTCCTAAAACAAGCTTTTGAACTCTTCATGACTGCAAATGAGCCCGATTGCACCGGAATCCCACTGTTCGCACGGAACTTCAGCGTGAGCCTCTGCCGCCTATCTCCTTGCACAGCAAGCATCAATCATTCTGGAAGACCACCAACGCAAAGCTCCAGCCCGACCATCTGCGACACCCGACCTGCTCTTCATGCTATGTCCACCACCGCCATCGATATTCTCCTTACTCCATGCAACCCTCTCCAATGGCGCAATACGGCCATTAATGTGAGACGACTATTGCGAATACTGGATTTGGCGCTCTTGACCTTGATTCGCTCGGTAGACACAGAGAAGGAATTTGATAGTCTGGAATGGCCGTTTCTCTTCCAAGTTATGCGCAAGATGGGACTGGGAGCTGAGTTCGTGAGATGGACTTAAATACTATACAACTCAGCGAAGCCCCGGGTGCGAACGGGGAGGACGGTATCAGCACCAAGTTCGGTGTGACGGGGGATGCGGCAGGGTTATTCGCTTTCTCCGCTGCTGTTCGCCCTGGTGGTTGAGCCCCCGGCGGTGCAAGCTAGATCGGGAGGCATTATACCGGGCTGGAGATGCGGGGAGACATGCATTATATATCGCTCTACGCAGATGACCTGCTGATGTTTCTGGCAGCTCCTGGTGAGGACTTAACGGGAGCAATAGCGCTGTAACGGGTGTTTGGGGTGGCACCGGAGCTGTGCGTGAACTGGAAGAAGACTAGCCTGTTCCCGGCGCGGCGAGCTGTGGGAGCTCCTGATAGACTGAACTGAATAAGATGGGAACCCAGCTGTCTGCTGTATCTAGGAACTAACATTTATCACAAGCAGGTGGACAATTTGGAGGGTAATGTGAATAGGGCAGTGAGAGGGATCAAAGGGAGCTTGGCGTTCTGGAGTACTCTGCCACTCTCAGTGGCAGGAAGGATAGTGCTTCTGAAAATGGTGGCTCTACCCCGACTATTATATTATTTCCAGACGCTGCCGATTTGGATCCCAGGCCTGGTGTTCAAGACGATTAGAACTATGATAGGGGGATTTCTGTGGGGAAGCGGCAGGAGGCGGGTGTCTTTGACCACGATGATGAGGCCTAGAGCAGAGGGGGGATTGGCAGTCCCAGACTTCGAACTGTACTATCTGGTGGCCCAGCTACAGTGGCTCACGCAGGCGGTTTCTCGAGAGTTCAGGGGGCCAGACGGCCCAGAGGACCAATGGTTTCCAAGACATGTTTCATCCTTTGTGATCTTGGGTCAGCAGTTGCGGGTTGATTAATTGACCTATGAGGAGAAAGCGATGAGGGCAAGCTGGAATAGAAGCAGGCGTAGGGTGGGTGGTATTCGCCCTACGCACTGGAGATACCTCTTGCAATGTGCACGGCCTTCCTGCACAGAGGAGACTGGTCAGCACTGGCAGAGTGGGAAGGACTGAGGTTGCAGATGGTCGGTGACCTGTACAAGGAGGGAGCTCTCTTGCCTTAGCAGACACTGCAAGACAGATACGGCTTGCCCATGGGTGACTTCCTGCTGCAATCCGCCCTGGTGTCAGAGATTCAGAAATACTGGGGGGAAGGGCTGCTGGAACCACAAACATCCCTGACATGCCAATATGTAATAATGACAGCAGGGACGATAAAGGCAGTAACGTGCCTGTGTAGGCGAATGGTATAGGAGGGACTTCAGTCGCTGACTCAGCTGTGGAGATGGGAGGTGGACCTGGGTAAAGATATACCTGAATTGACTTGGGCTAAACGAGTGGAAAGGGCGTGGAAGAGTACGCGGAATGCTAGATTCCAGCTTATCCATTTCTATATCATACACAGGGCATACTTAACCCCAGAGCAGATAAATAAATACTTTTATATGGATTTGCCATGCTGCAGCAAACTTCCAGCATACGATGTGGAGCTGTCTGCAGCTTGGAACCTACTGGAAAGAGGTATTTGAGGTCCTCTGCTGGGTGACGGATAGGCAGATAGAACCCACCCTGGGGGCATGCATACTGCACTGGTTTCCTCATACAGCGCAAACTAAGCTAACAAGCAAATTCATGTATCAAGGGTTGCTGCTGGCCAAACGCGAACTAACGAGAAAGTGGAAATCCAAGCAGAGACCTAGTGTGGAGCGATTGAAAGCAGGGTGGCCAGTGAGTGTATGGTCAGGATCCAACAGGCCAGAGGAGCGAACAACGAAAAGGCGATGGAAACTGCACAGGCATGGGAGGCCCTGGTGGCACTGTTGACATTGGCAGAACTGGACTCGGACTCGGACTCTGTGGAGGCTACGCAGGAAAATGTCAGAGCACAAAGAATATAGATAAGCTTGGGGTGGCTGTTGGGAAAGGAAGCAAGGTCGAGCTTGGCAGGAATTGGGAAACACAAACACATACTATCTAAAAGAGGGTCCAAGGGCTACTTTAACGACTCCAAACTGGACACATGCCCCCAATAGAACTACTTGCAACAAAAAGTATCCAGGAGTCACAACCCTGTTATCATACTTTAGACTAACCACTATATGACAAGGAATTGGGAAACACCACACACGCAATAGGACACTGGCATACCCTGGCACGATGCTGATGATTGAAAATCCTGGGTTTGAATACACCGGTGGAAGTAGTTGGGGGGTGGGGGACCACTCATTGCTCATACCAATCATCACTCATCACTCATCACTCATACCAATCATCACTCATCGCTCAGACCAATCATCACTCATCGCTCAGCCCAATCATCGTTCAGACCAATCATCACTCAATGCTCAGACCAATCATCACTCATCGCTCAGACCAATCATTGCTCAGACCAATCATCACTCATTGCTCAGAACAATCATCACTCTTCGCTCAGACCAATCATCACTCATCGCTCAGACCAATTATCACTCATACCAATCATCGCTCATCGCTCAGACCAATCATCACTCAGAGCTCATACCAATCAGCACTCATTGCTCAGACCAATCATCACTCATTGCTCAGACCAATCATCACTCATCGCTCAGACCAATCATCACTCATCGCTCAGACCAATTATCACTCATACCAATCATCACTCATTGCTCAGAACAATCATCACTCATCGCTCAGACCAATCATCACTCATCGCTCAGACCAATTATCACTCATACCAATCATCGCTCATCGCTCAGCCCAATCATCGTTCAGACCAATCATCACTCAATGCTCAGACCAATCATCACTCATCGCTCAGACCAATCATTGCTCAGACCAATCATCACTCATTGCTCAGAACAATCATCACTCATCGCTCAGACCAATCATCACTCATCGCTCAGACCAATTATCACTCATACCAATCATCGCTCATCGCTCAGACCAATCATCACTCAGAGCTCATACCAATCAGCACTCATTGCTCAGACCAATCATCACTCATTGCTCAGACCAATCCTCACTCATCGCTCAGACCAATCCTCACTCATCGCTCAGACCAACATTCACTCATACCAATCATCACTCAGCTCTCATACTAATCATCACTCATCACTCATACCAGTCATCACTCATCGCTAAGACCAATCATCGTTCAGGCCAATCATCACTCCTTGCTCAGACCAATCATCACTCATCGCTCAAACCAATCATCACTCATCGCTCAGAACAATCATCACTCATCGCTCAGACCAATCATCACCCATCGCTCATACACCTTCATACGTTGATGGACTGGGCTTTCCTAAGACCCAGCGGTGCCAGGGATAACACCTAAAACCTTCGTGGGTAACCTGTTCCGGCGTACAAATGACAGAGACACGGGACACTTCCTTCGGCGTCAAAGATTCAAGGTTTATTACTGCAGGGAACACAGAAGTCACAAGAAGTACAACACGTGTAGGTTCTATGAGACTGCTTCAAATTGTATCTGTGGATCGCTCTTCTTATACAATTTCTGGGCATAGGATAACATGACAGACAAAAGGTTTACAACCCGGTTCCCACAGTAAATATCATAGGGGTCGCTTTCATGTATTCAGGGCCCGGAACATAATTACAGTAGCATTTGACAGTTCCCAACTGTAAAAGTACATCTTCCCACCATTAGTGCATTCCGTTCGGCTGTAAACGAATCAAGGAAGAGTCAGAAACAGGTGCAGAGGAAGACGAAGGATAGCGAACAGATCGAAGAAAGTGTAAAAGGGGTGGTGTTAGGAAACACGATTGCAGGGATCAAAAGGACGTGCCTAATGAAATGCACAACTAAGACAATAGACCGGCACGGCAAGATGAGCCTCGAGCGGGGCCATCTGCCTTACAATATCATCCCCCTCATCATAAAGACACCCTTAAAGGAACACGTGTCTTCCGCAAGAGTTTGGGAATCCCAGGGTCGCGAAGCGGACAGCGTCCGTTCGCTGGCTACTTGAGGGCAAGTAACAAAATGGATGCCGTATCTAAGATGGAACCCGTGGGTTCAGATGAAGAAACCCACGAAACAAACAAACGGTTTAGGCTAGCACAGCGAAAACGCGTACACCCACTAAACACGTCATTTGCGGTTCATGGATACCAGACTCAACCATATTTGTGCGAGTCGAAAACACCACTTACAATTGTCACGGAACCTCAGACGGTCCTTTTGCCCTCGTGTAGGCAAGCACTAGTCGGAATCAAAATCGATCTCGATATTCATCAGACCATCTAGATGCTGTTGCAACATAATTCTATCCATCAGAGTTCCTTTGGTAACAGGCGGCCGCTTTATACACGTCGTAGCACAGAGGCCACATAAGGCAGGACCACACTGCACACAAAGACAACACGTGAACAGGAATGCTACAACAACCCCAACGATCATCAGAATCTTCCAACCCCAAGTCGACATTAGGCCCCAAAACCACCCGAGAAGCGTCCAATCCCCTACGTCCATGTGTATGGACTCAGAGATTTTATGCAACTTCGAGATGGCTTGATAGACAGTCTGAGCGTTGCCTGGAATGAATATACAACAACTCGAATGGATCACCTTACATACTCCACCTCGATCTGCTAAGACAACGTCTAAAACCATACGATTTTGTAACGTCATAAGCCTAACCGCCTGAAGCTCTGCTGTGATATTACCAAGGGCACTGGCAGTGATGTTAGCTGTCGATTCCACCACCCGAGTCAACTGTCTCAGGTTCCTACTATTGATCATAGGCCCCCAAAACGGCAAGAAATCCTTGAAAAAGTCTCCTGCCTCTTGACCGGCAGTGTCCTCTTTGCTAATCACGCCCCTCACTACTCTGGTCTTGTGATAATCAGAGGCGACCGTAAAAGTCGGTGGCAACAAGTTTGCAATATAACAGGCGCCCGCGAAGTCAAGGGGCAACCATGTATATGCACGGTCGTAACAGACAAAGTACGTACCCTTGGCAGTCAGGAGAACAGGGGAAGAGAGCATTGGTAAAACATACGTCTCAGAGCAAGCACTCTCCCCAAGGTGAGCCCTCGGGCTTCGGCCACGGCCTTTTAGACAGAAATTACCAAGGTGAGGTACGATCCATATTGGAGACGAGCTTTTGAGCTGTCTTTCGCCCACGAGCGCACTATACTCAACCTCACTCAGATCCCTATAGGCTCGCACCTCTTCCTCTGAGATGAGCGACGGCTCATAGATATCCCTATCTAAATCAGCAATCGCTATTGCCAAAGGCTTATGGTACGGACCGGGACCAAAGTGTGGAGAACGTGGCTCTCGATTTGAGTAAGAATCTAGTGCGCTTCGAAACATTGTTTGGAATGCTCGAGCTGAACCCTGGGAACTATAAGGAAGGACCAAGTACGGAATTCCCTTATCGGTGGTATGTGGCATTAACCCACACACCCAACAGTTCGTAGTGTTCATTACCAACTGATGCTGATGAAGGAGCTGAACAAAGGAATTATTCATAAATTCCGCACGTCTAACCTGCTCGTGTTGTGGTAAGATGTGGAAGGAATGAGGGGAAACAGTGGAAGTAGGTTTAGGTTCAGAAGAAGGGGTAGGTAAGGCAGAGGGCAACAATGACTGTATCATGTAATACACTCCACCCATCAATAACAAAGAAACAGTTAAGAATAGAAGGAACACTTGAAACATGAAGCATTTAGTACGTGCAATTCTTCGCAATTCGAATCTTTGGGCCTGCGCCTTTTCCAATTCCGACAGCTTCGAGAAAGCCATCCTCTAAAACCGTCCGCAACGTTCTTGACGCACTTTGTTCTGTGTAGCAGTAGTCAATCCCCAGGAGTTCCTAGGAATCGACGGTCTCTGACCTAGTGTCAAGACCTACTAACCAGAAGGAAGTACCCGCGCGGCCCTACGGTCCACCTGGATGTAGGGTAGTTTTTAATCAACAATATATACAAAATCTCCTAGCTGTGGGAGCAAAACACATACGTGGAAAAAGGCTCAAATTTTACAAAATCACAATTATGTAAGTGTGTTCAGACTGGATAGTGGCAATGGGGTAACGTGGATGTCAGGGGAGAAAGCAAAGATATTTTTATTAGTCTCTGATATTGGAGCGAAGAAAATATCGGCTCCTCCCAGGACAAGTCTGTTCGTCAAACAGTTGATCCGATGATGAGACAGAGTTCTGTTGATCAAACAATTGTTCAGATCTTGAATTCTGTGGTGACAAATGTTCAACAATATCGTTCTGCTGCACTGAGGTATCTCCGACAGGCTGAGCGTCGCTGAATGGAACAAAGTACGGTACTGTTTCAACTTCAGACGAGGCGATGCCCTTCCTCACCCACGAGTCCGCAGGTAAAGGTATAGGTACCTTTTTGGTATGGGTGGCGTGTACCCAATTCTTACGCCACTCCAAACGAACAGCAGTCCTCATGGCAAGGAGCACCTGGTAGGGTCCGGTGAAACGAGGCTCAAGGTTGCGCTTTCGGCCAAAATTCCTCGTCACCACCCAATCTCCGGGCTGGAGCTGGTGGCCTGGACCCTCCGTCTGCGTCGGCAGTGCTTCAAAGACCTGTTGGTGAATTAACCTCAGTTTAGCAGTCAGATCATGAAGATAATCGATCAACATTGGGTACTCAAGATCAGAGAACACACTGGGTCTAGGGACCCCCCAAACATTGGCAGGGCGGCCAAACACAATCTCATAGGGGCTAAGCCCTACTCGAGAGTGTACAGTCGCCCTGGTTGACAGAAGAGCTAAGGGCAAAGCGTCAGGCCACGAGAGACCAGTCGTAGCCTGAATCTTCGCTAGTTTCAATTTAAGGGTGCCATTATACCCTTCAACCAAACCCGCTGACTGGGGATGATTGGCGCTGTGGAATTTCTGTGTAACTCCAAGGCCCTTACACACATTCTTCATCACACTCCCCACAAACTCACTTCCGTTATCGGACCATACAATCCGTGGCATTCCATACCGAGGAAAATATTCCTTCAATAGGATTTTTGCAGTGGACAGAGCTGTGTTGTCTTTAAGAGGGTAGGCTTCAATCCATCGGGAGAATGCGCAAACCACTACTAAAACGTACTTTAAGTTATTGCATCGCTCTATATGAATGAAGTCTAACTGAATCACCTCAAAGGGACATGAAGGAGGGGCAAAATGGCCAGGGGGTGTAGGAGTTCCCTTACCAGGATTGTACATCATACATATCATACAATTCTTAACCAATCTCTCAGCACACTTAGTAATACCATCATTCTTCCGTACAGGGGACAACAACTTGCAGATACCTTTCGCACTAATATGTGACAAGCTGTGTGCCATTGTCACAACAGCTAGCACATACGCATCCGGCAACATCCACCTCTTATTCTTCGACAAATCAATCCAGCAACCATTCACATCCAGCTTTCCCGTACTCTCTTTCCACTTCGTCTTTTCAGTCTCGGTGGCCTCGTTCTGAATCGCTTTCACACTCTCAATAGTGTCCTCACACATACCAGTTTCTGCAGGCCACCTTACCGAACTCGTCACGTACATTTTAGTTGTGAGGTTCCTGGCAGTCTCCTTAGCAATCTCATCAGCGAACGCATTACCACGACCAACATCATCCGTCACCTTACGGTGTGCACTACATTTAATAATCGCCACCTGCTCGGGCAATGTAAGTGCATCCAAAAGATCATTCACAAGTTGTCCATGCTGAATCTTTGTACCATGCGACGTCATGAAACCTCTCTCTCTCTCCACAAACGTCCGAAGCTATGGGCAACACCAAATGCATACTGGCTGTCCGTAAACACATTCACCCGTTTCCCTTTTGACAACACGCACGCTCTAGTCAAGGCAATCAGCTCTGCCGCCTGTGCAGAATTCTGATTCAATCTCGCAGTCTCCACAACCGTACTCAACGTCACCACAGCATACGCAGTCGTCACATCACCATTCGGCAACTTAAAACACGACCCATCCACATACAGGGTCCCATCGGGTCTTCCAATGGAGTATTTTTCAGGTCCACACGACCTTTTGTTTCCTCCTCAGTTCGTAAGTAGCAGTCATGAGGTGCTACTTTGTCTGATTCCATACTAATTGGCAACAAAGTCGCCGGGTTCAGGACATTACAGCGTTTTATTTGAATGTGACTTGCCAAAAGCGTCAACTCATACCCAGACAACCTTGCACTCGTCAAGTGTTGGGTTTTCGTACGATTCAAGAGAGTGTCAACTGCATGCGGAACCATCACCGTAAGCATATTATCCATAACCAATCCTGCAGATTGCCGGATGGACACCGCAGCTGCCGCTGTTGCTCTCAAACAACTCGGCAATGCTCTAGCTACTGGGTCCAAGGTCGAGGAAAAATATGCACATGGACGCTGCTTACCACCAAATTGTTGCGTTAAGACACTCAACGCACAACCTTCCCTCTCGTGAACGTATAGTGTAAACGGCTTACTGTAGTCAGGGGTACCTAACACAGGGGCTGAACACAACGCATCACGTAGTTCAGAAAAACTTTTCTGACATTCTTCCGTCCATGGTAAAGGAGTTGGAACATCCTTGCACGTAAGAGCCACCAATGGTTTCGCTAGCAATGAAAAATTTGGGATCCATTTCCTGCAGTATGACGTGATACCTAAAAAGGCACGCACATCTCTCTGAGTTGCTGGCACAGTCATTCGAGCAATCGCTGCAATTCGTTATGGGGTCAACCTTCTTCCCTCCTTTGACAATAAGTGACCTAGATAGGTTACTTCTTGGCAACAATATTGCAATTTAGAAGGTGACACCTTATGATGTAAGTCACAGAGATGCTGTAACAGAGACACCGTAGCAATTTTGCAAATGTCCTGAGTGTCCGCAGCCACCAATAAGTCATCGACATATTGGATCAAGGCCGCACCGGCCGGTAACACAAACGCATCAAGTTGGCTCTTCAAGGCTTGGCTGTATATCGATGGACTCTCACAGTAGCCCTGAGGAGCGCGTTTAAACCTAAAGCTACGGCCACCAAGAGAGAAACCGAAAAGGTCCCTACTCCCCTCAGCAATCGGAATGCTGAAGAAAGCGTTCTTCAGATCAATCACTGAGAACCAAGATGCAGAGGCTGGAATCAGAGTCAGCAGAGCCGTTATGTCGGGCACCACAGGGAACTGAGGAATCACAATTTTATTCACCTCCCGTAAATCGATGACAAAACGATAAACAGGAGGCTTTGATGGATCGGTGCGCTTCAGAATGGGTAAAACAGGGCTATTACACACGTTTCCCATAGTCTCCTCAATAACATCTTTCTCAATCAAATCGTAGATGTTCGCTAACAACGCTCGCTCACCATCAAGGGAGATACGATACTGGGGAATACGTGGCAAACGCACATTAGATTTCAAGTGAACAACATAAGGGGAGATGTCAAGCAGGCCCACATCATTGGGACCTGTTGCCCACAAAGATGCAGGAAGAGAACTCAATTCCGGTGGAAGCTTATCGATGGACAAGTACATAGGAGAGATAACTCTCTCGCCCAATGTAAGCTTTACTCCCGCAGGAGAACAATACAGAGTCGCATACAGACGTTTCAGCAAATCCAGGCCCAAAAGATTTTCACCACAACCAGTAGTCAAAATCAAAGGAGCTTTCAGCTCACGAGGCCCAATTGCAAGGGGCAAAGGGCGCGAAACCGGATTGCTAACAGGGGCGCCAGAGAATCCAACGGAAACATTTGTTAAGCCAGACAAAGGTGCGCCAGGGAGTTTCGAATGCATAATGGAACTTTTCGCTGCACCAGTGTCCAACAGAAAAGGCTCAACGACGCCCGAGGTGGCAACTGCAACGTAAGGCCCTTTCTGATCAACCGGAACTGATACCACTCCCTCTCCTTGTCTATGGCCGTCCTAGTAAGTACCGTCGTCAGTGCCCTGATCGACGTAATAATCGTCCACATTGTACTGCGCAGATCTTCCTTGCGACGATCCACGCTGATCAAAACAATTATTAGAATCAGAAGAGTTCTTTGAACGATCATTTTGAGCACCGCGGCCTCTACCACGAGAGGCCTGTTGAGGACCACTACGACCTCCTCTAGATGAATTACCACTATTTCGATCACGCAAAACTGGACAATCGAATTTCAAATGACCCTCTCCCCTACAATAAGCACACTGATTGTACCCCAACGTAGATCTCTGCGAAGAGGAGTCATCTCGTGATTGCGACCTGTTCGACTGAGACTGCGATCGATTCCGCTGTTGCGAATCGTTCTGATTCGAACGTGAAGGATACACTTGTTGCAACAACACCTTCGTTTTAAGCTCTTTCGTCTTTTTATCAGCACGATCATTTTCCTCTTTCTCTCTATTCTCATAATATTGGGCCATAGCCAATATTTGAGCAGAAGTGGAAACGGCCCACGCACTTTCTGAATTCCTTAATTTGTTGCTTAGGTCCGGCAACAAATTCGACACAAACTTGTCCACAAACAATCTCTGACCTCCCTCGGTACCCATATCTTGACCACTATGATCAATGAATGCCTCCTCAAATCTTGTAAGGAAATCAGAGACACTCTCATCCTTCTTTTGTTTGCAAGCGGACAGTTTGTCCCAATTCACTTTCATAGCTGGCATAAGCGTTTTCATAAGAGTTATTATTCTCTGAGGGAGATTAGCAATCAACTGTTCGGGCTTAGCCCCACCGACTTGCAAGGCATCCGCAGCAAGAAGTGCAGGCCAATCACCGCCTAATTCCGCCGCATGGTCTTCCTGACGAATCTTTGCCCATACCGGTTGCGGTACGACATTGCCAAATAGCATATCGATATCGGCAAGATTCATTATCGTAGCATCCACTAGCTGCGACAATTCTTTATAGTACCCTGCAGGATTTTTGTGAGGGTCGGGCAAAGTCTGCTTAACCTGCAAAACTTCCGATCGTTTCCACGGAAGATGTATCCACACTCTCTAGAAATATGGCGGAATAATGGGATTAGCATTAGGATCGCCAAGCATCCACACCGGTGGAACTTCGCGCATGGGATACTGACCAGGCGCTGCTGGCGGTTCCTCAATGTCTTCTAAAAACAATGCCCGAGGCATTATAGAAGGACGAAAAGATAGCAACTGCTCGACAGCACGTCGAACATTGCTACCCACCATTATTCCGCTCGCAAACTGAAGCTGAAGATTAGTGAGAGCAGCCAATACATCATCAGTCGCATCAGCTGATATTTGATCACGTAAAAGCTTGCACATTTCCTCAAACACGAACCTTTGTGTTGGTTCGTTGAATTGAGAGAACGTATCAAGCACCACACGCGGAGGATTCCTAAGGGGGTATCTAATCCAACTCATCGCCATATTATATAGCGAGTCACGTTCCCTACCACCAGGAAGCTGACTTCGTCTTTGGGGAGCATCAGAACCAGCGGACTCAAGAATCGGTCCAAGAGAAGTGAAGAAGTTAGCAGCAACAGAGGGAACGCGACGTCGAACAGATGGGGTAGAAGAGTAACTCAACGGGGTAACAAGAGAAGTGTCAGTGACAGAAGGGACAGCAGGAGTAACCAAAACAGTAGAAGTAGCGGGAACAGGAGTATGAGGAAGGACAAGCGGGGGAGCAGTAGGGACAGGAGCAAGTAAGGAAGCAGGAACAGGTTGGGGAACAGGAACAGGAGCAGGTTGAGGAACAGGGACAGGGGGGACCAGAGGAACTGCGGTACCCTGTGCATACGGAGGTGGTGACTTCAAGAGATAGGACAACAAAGTGTCCTCTACTACCTCCTCTGTCGTATCCGTACCCGTCGGTAAAGCGGGGTAACACTTATCCACTGTCATACGCTGCAATCTATCAAAAACTTCCTTTTCCTTCTCCTCCTTGTCTCGCTGAAATTGCTCTGCATTTCTCATCGTTGTAACAATACCTTCTCTCTTATTACTTTTAAGCTGCTTGATTTCTTTCTGCTTGGCTTCTTTACGCCACAACCGAAAGGAATCAAACATGGCCGGCCTTGCTTTTCTTCAGAACAAGTTAGCTTCAAGATTATCTAGAATCGGGGCCTCAAAACTACCATGGGGTGGCCAGCTAAGGACACCATCTTTTTTAGTGTAACGAACCCAGCACTCATTGAATGCAATTGGACCCAAACCGTGTCAACTGTACAATTCGTAAGTAGGAGTTCCAACCGGAGGTATTGGACACGAATACTCCAGTCGGGAATCCGTACCACAACCTCTAAAGCAACTGAACAAAGTACTACGGCCAGGCATCGTGCACACTAACCGAGTTTCACAAACTTCAAGGGTTATAGGATTACAATGTCCCTGCAAAAAGAGCAAAAACCCTCGGTTTTTGGCGACTGCAGACGTCAAATATCACAACAAAGAACAAAATACCAAGAACCACAAATGCAATGGAACCATGCAACAACTTAGCACCCACAACAACAAAGGACTCTGGGCGCGACCCACGAATACTTAACTCAAAAATCAATGGCGTCACCAGGAAGGCCCGTCAATCGTCTCGCTGTACCAAGGTCTACGCCAGGCGCCAAAACAGGTCTACAGTCAGGGCAGAAGTCCGTCGCAGCCGTCAGGAGGCGGGGATCTTCGCGGGAAAAGTCGTCGGGCCACTTGTTTCGACAACAGGATCGATGAAGCGGGGTGCACCTTCCCTCGGAGATTTCACACGAAGTTCCTCACGATCGTCGGGCTTTGGACCGGTACCGCTGATGCAGCCCCACGTTGGGCGCCAACTGAAGGACTGGGTTTTCCTAAGACCCAGCGGTGCCAGGGATAACACCTAAAACCTTCGTGGGTAACCTGTTCCGGCGTACAAATGACAGAGACATGGGACACTTCCTTCGGCGTCAAAGATTCGAGGTTTATTACTGCAGGGAACACAGAAGTCACAAGAAGTACAACACGTGTAGGTTCTAGGAGACTGCTTCAAATTGTATCTGTGGATCGCTCTTCTTATACAATTTCTGGGCATAGGATAACATGACAGACAAAAGGTTTACAACCCGGTTCCCACAGTAAATATCATAGGGGGTCGCTTTCATGTATTCAGGGCCCGGAACATAATTACAGTAGCATTTGGCAGTTCCCAACTGTAAAAGTACATCTTCCCACCATTAGTGCATTCCGTTCGGCTGTAAACGAATCAAGGAAGAGTCAGAAACAGGTGCAGAGGAAGACGAAGGATAGCGAACAGATCAAAGAAAGTGTAAAAGGGGTGGTGTCAGGAAACACGATTGCAGGGATCAAAAGGACGTGCCTAATGAAATGCACAACTAAGACAATAGACCGGCACGGCAAGATGAGCCTCGAGCGGGGCCATCTGCCTTACAATATCATCCCCCTCATCATAAAGACACCCTCAAAGGAACACGTGTCTTCCGCAAGAGTTTGGGAATCCCAGGGTCGCGAAGCGGACAGCGTCCGTTCGCTGGCTACTTGAGGGCAAGAAACAAAATGGATGCCGTATCTAAGATGGAACCCGTGGGTTCAGATGAAGAAACCCTCGAAACAAACAAACGGTTTAGGCTAGCACAGCGAAAACGCGTACACCCACTAAACACGTCATTTGTGGTTCATGGATACCAGACTCGACCATATTCGTGCGAGTCGAAAACACCACTTACAATTGTCACGGAACCTCAACGTGCTTTCTCAAAATTACCAATACCATCTGGGATAGTTTACTCATGTGTTTCCTGTGTCGCTCCTACGCTGTGAATCAGTGGCACCGCTATAATAGAACAAAGTCTAAGAGGATACCAGCGCAGCCACTGACGTCTAAGTTTCAGCGCCCTCATCCACACTGACAAATAGCAGATGCAACTGAGACCTCCTCACCGAACCGCTTCACCAATTTACACAATGTATAGTTCCTTTGCTTTCCCACTGCTTACAGCATGCACCTGACTCCCAGGCCAGAACATAACACGAACGAGCACAATCAGATGGTGTAATGTACTCAGGCGCTAATCAGAGTGAAAAAAAGAGTACATTTATGCCCAAGTGTAAGTTTATCCTGGTGAATCGAGCCCATAATATCTGCTTTTTCCCCAGCAGTTATGTAAACAGTGAAGTTTTCTTGAAATTCGACCACTGGCCAGATTGTGCATAAGTCCTATGTGTAACCAGTAGCTGGGTGAATAGTAATGTTTCCTTGCCGTCTGCGCGTCCGCCATCCAGATAGGATTCATTATCTGCCCCTTAGCCAGCGTTTATTATTGATAAGGAGCAGGTCCACAGTGCAGACTCTCCTGATAGCCAGCAGCCAGGTAAATTGTGAAGCTCTTTGCAGTTTCCACTGCCTCTGGCTCAATCTTGCATACTTATATTTAGCAGGCAGCTGTGTAAAAACGTACATTTATTTGCTGTTTGCACAGTGCTGGTAAATAATGAAGCTTGTTTGCTATTTGCAGAGCCACCAGTATAAGTGTAAATAATCTCTGCTGATGAATACCAGAGAAAATTAAATACACGCCACTTACAGACAACCAGTGAAAATGCAACAGGTCTCGCCTTTGATTAAGTTAAAGCCATCTGCTTTGCTAATGGAACAGTATAGCAAAGCAAATGGCTTTAACTTAATGTAAGGCGAGACCGATCGCATGTTTAATGCTTGTTCTTTCTATGTTTTAGGTGAGGTTATTTTACTGAGACTTGGTTTTTTATTTCCTTGGGTGGTGACAAGTGAAGTAAGCCGCTTGTTTACGGGTGTCAGGCGCAATCGTATTGGGAGGATAGCTGAGTGCGGTGCGTGATTATTTTTCTGGAGGTAGTTAGTTTATCCACGTGCCTCAGAAGTGTAGTCCTACAAGAGAAAACAAAACTAAAAGGAACCACAAACATGCAGAAATGAAGCCTACACCGCAGAAAATCAGAACGCTTATGACAGACTAAGTTTGCCAGTCAAAAGGTGACAGTATGTCAGAGCTCAGATAACTATTCAGAGGGTTGTGGCTGCAGAGTGCAGATGTAACAAAGACACCACACCCACCTGGGTCTCTCCTTGGTTATATGAGGCTATAACCACCAAGGCCACTGGAATTATGCGGCAGTGAAGGGAAACTTATGTGGCACGGTTGAGTAAATTATGCAGCAAGAAAAGACAAATTATGCGGCGCATTTTGTGTCTGTATTACTTCATTATTTTATCATTTTTACACCTGTTACCACTGCGCGGCCATTGGTTGCTCATCATTATTACCAGTCTAACACCCAAATATACAGCAATAAGCAACATAAAGGTGACCAGTGAAGCTTTGCAAGGATCCTTCCGCTGCGTAGTAGCTCGTACTGCTATGTTTATAGGAACTTTTGAACCATTTGAGCTGAAACTTTAATTTGCAGGGGGTGGAATATATGGCAAACTGAGCAAATCTATAACTGTGTAAAACACAGTGGTTGAACAATCGTATAATTCCAGTGGTGCGAACCAATCAAAAAGATGGGCGGGACTTCAACTACGCCTTCGAGAACTTTGAATTTGTATTGATGCCAAGAAGGTGAGACCTAAAATGTGCAGAAAGGACTTATAGAGCGAACACCATCAAGCATTGGAACCTCCACTAGAGGGCACGAAAGGCACCTTTTCAGGAGGTCGAAGGTCTGAATGGATAGCTCTGGACCCTCGCAGTAGAGTAAGTGCACCTCACACGTGACAGGAGTCGCAATCCACAGCCTGATGGCCGCACCTTTCCAGACTGGGCCTTATGGAGAGTTAATCAACACTTCTATTGAGTCTGCGCAGGGTGGGCGTCTCGAGATGCTCAGCGCAGCCCGGCCCCACCCCCAGCGCAGCCTCACCGCCGGGGGGCCAGAGCGCCTTTGAAAAGTGCCTGGTTTGGGGAATATTTTGTGACATTGTACAGAAGGGGCTGCAGTGATGCTACTGTGTAGTGGCTTTTAATGCAACGCTGGTAGGAAGAATCTGGCAGCATCTGGCACTGTGCCCAGCTGCCCGGTCACCTTCTATTTCCGGTCACCTCCTGACAGGGACTTTTATTAGAAAGGACTTTCTTTTTGGGAGCTCATGGTAATCGTAATCCGCAGATAAAAGCGGTGTCAGTGGATGGAGCCTGATGGTGTTGGTCAGTGTGGGCAGCTTTGCACCTGCATCAATGTAGCGCCTCAACCTTCCTTGCAGAGGCCGCGGCGCCTTCGATGCTCTGCAGAGACCGGAGCTTGAACTGGAGTTTACATCCATTCTGTTTAAGGCCATGTGCATTGCACATCAGGCCTTCTGGGATACGGGCCCCAGGATTACCTGGGATCTAATTACCCACTACCTCCCCAGCAGAAACCTCCGCTCCAGCCAGACTTTCTTGGCCACGATACCAAGAATAAAAAGATCCAGATCCGGCGGCAGGACGTTCGCCTACAACGCATCCATGGCATGGAACAACCTCCCCCTGCACCTGAGAGCCAATTGCAATCTGCCCACATTCCGGAAACAGTTAAAAACTTTTCTTTTTAATCTGCCCCACTAATCCCAGTTAGCCCCCTCCGCAGGTCCCTGGTTATTCTAGCGCTTGGACGCCTTCGGCCAGCAATTTGCGCTCTATAAATCCACATCCATTCCATTCCATTCCATCCATAGAGAACGTCGCCTGGTTTTATCAAAGGGTTGTTTTCTATGTCCCTCAATAAATAAACAAATCCCTCTACCCTTCACAGTCCGGCTTCCGAGCCAAACACAGCACCGAAACCGCCCTCATCGCAGCAACAGACGACATTCGAACTCTACTGGACAACGGAGAAACAGCTGCCCTCATCCTACTTGACCTCTCCGCAGCCTTCGACACAGTCTGTCATAGCACCCTCATACAACGCCGCAGCAACGTCGGAATAGAAGGAAAAGAATTCGACTGGATCATCTCGTTCCTCGCCGGAAGAACCCAGAGAGTCCACCTCCCCCCTTTTAGATAAGAGGCCACCGAAGTCATCTGCGGCGTACCACAAGGATCATCACTCAGTCCCACCCTCTTCAACATATACATGAATCCCCTTGCATCCATCGCACGCCAACACAACCTCAACATCATCTCCTACGCAGACGACACCCAGCTGATCCTCTCCTTCACCAAAGACCCAAACACCGCCAAAACCAACTTACACGAAGGAATGAAAGAAGTAGCCGAGTGGATGAAGAACAACCGTTTAAAACTGAACTCGGACAAAACGGAAGTCCTCATCTTAGGTTCATCCCCCGCTGCCTGGGACGACTCATGGTGGCCACAGGCCCTGGGAACCGCACCCATACCTACGGACGACGCACGTAACCTGGGCTTCATCCTGGACTCCTCCCTCTCGATGACCAGACAAGTCAACGCCGTCTCATCATCATGCTTCAACATCCTACGCATGCTCAAAAAAATCTTCCGCTGGATCCCCACCGAAACAAGTAAGACGGTCACCCGCGCACTGGTCACAATCCGACTGGATTACGGAAACACCCTTTACGCCGGAACCACAGCCAAACTACAGAAAAAACTCCAAAGCATCCAAAACGCCTCAGCCAGACTCATACTGGACATCTCCCGTCAAGCTCACATTTCCGGTCACCTGAAAGACCTCCCCGTCAACAAGAGAATAATGTTCCGTCTCCTCACCCACGCACACAAAGCCCTCTACGACCTAAGACCCGAATGCCTCAACATGCGACTGTCCTTCTACACCCCCACCCACCAACTACGATCATCCAATCAAGCCGTCGCCGCAATTCCGCGCATCCATTGATCCACCATGGGGGGAAGATCCTTCTCCTACTTAGCGGCCAAAACCTGGAATTCTCTCCCCACCCAGCTCCGCATTGCACAGAACCACCTCTCCTTCAGAAAGCAACTAAAAACTTGGATATTCGATAAGTAAAGTACCCCCCTCCCCCAAGCACCTTGAGACCCTCTGGGTGAGTAGTGCGCTATACAAATTTTTGAACTTGAACTTGAACTTGAGCCGGGTTTGTATCGAAAGGAGCTGGATAGAGAATCTCTCAACACATTAAAGTGATATTTTCTGAAAATGCTTCCTGCGAAGTCTCCGATGATGAGCAGAGGGTGGGCTCCCATTGAAGGCTCCTGTAGATCTACAGGGGGTGGGGGGGCTCGGTCCGAGTCTCCCTCCCTGCAGTGGTGTCAGCAGCGCCAGGGGCGTAGGAGACACTACAATTCTGGGGAGGACAGGGACAACCTTGTGGACTTTCCGTTGACCCCATACAAATCACCGCCCGTTAAACAAATACAGTTGCATAGATTTGAAGTGAAATATTGAGAAAAGCAGGCATGTTGTCATAGTTTGCATGTACGCTTTATTGTTATTTACATTCACATAGTAATCAGACCACATGTTAAAAAAACATGGTCTTGCATCTTCATGCACCAAGCAAGCAAAGATCGCTGACTTCGGGTGGGGCGTCGTGTTTGTAAGTGCATTATGATTTGAAAAGTACCTGCTGCTGCATTCCTGGTCTCCAGCAATTTTCAGGCAACAGTAAAAATGTGAAGATAACTTTGGTGATTAATGTTCTTTATTGAGAGAGATCAGAGGTCTGACTACTGGACGTTTTGACTCTTGGTAAGGTAGCCACACTGGGTTAAGATGGCTGCTGCATAGAATGTGTAGCACGCAGATCACAAAATGCATATCATGTAAATTGGTCAGTGAGTTACTGCTTTTGTCTGAGAGATTATTTTGGTATTTGCAGTTTATAAGTTAAAATCCTAACATTGAACAGTGCGCTATTAACCGTCATCAAAGAGCTTCATGAAAACTGCAAGGTATAGATTAGAACGTTATGATTTTTTCCCAGTGTTTCCTTATCCTAAAGTTGGAAAATGGGTTCATTAGGATAGAAATCAATTCTGATTATTAAAGAGAACCCCCAACCATGGTGTTATGTTTTAAATTCTGAGTTTGTGCTTCTTTAGTGTTGCAAAGCCCTCCTGTGCCCTCCCCAACGTTTTGCTGACTGGTACTGGTGGTACCTGACTCAGACTGGCCATGGCCTCTGCCTGAACAGGCCCAGGGCCAATGCTATTCTGAAAGAGACACTTAAAGATACTGTGAAACACCTACATACACTAGGTTGCACTATGGATTAGGGAGACAGGGAGGGAGACAGAGACAGGGACAGACAGAGACAGATAGAGGCAGGGACAGGAACAGACAGATAGCTGAAGAGTGACAGGGAGATGGAGAGGTAGACGGAGGGAGACAGAGGGAGACGAAGGGATGGAAAAGGAGGGAAAGGGAGACAGAGTGTGACAGAGGGAGGGGGGAAGAGAGGGAGACAGAAAGGGAGGGGGAGGGAGACAGAGGGAGAGAGAGAGGCAGACAGAGAGAGGGAGATGGAGGGAGTCAGGGGGAGACAGAGGGTGAAGGACCAGGTTTTAGAACCTAGCGGCGCCAGGGAAAATGCCCGATGCCTTCGAGTTCCCCTGAATCGGCAAACAGAGACACGTGATGCTTCTTGATGACGTCAAAGACCAAAGTGTATTGGCTGCAACCAGGAACAGAGGTCTACGAAGCACAACACGGGTGGTTCGCTAGAGACTGCACAAATTCAATGAGTGGAGCATGGTCTTTTATGCCAAAAATCACATTCCAAAGGTGGCATTGGTTACATACAAACTAACCAATCACTGAGAGTGACATTTCAAACATATCGCATGACGACAATCCCACTTTCCGTTGTCCAGCCCACCAGAAATGACCAAGCAAATTCCAATATCCTGTTTGGTCAGGCCAGACAAACCCATCATAAAACCTCAACCCAAATCAGTAATCATGTTGTAAAGGAAGGAGCAGAAACAGATTGGAAGCAAGATAGAAAGGTGGGTGCAGTGTACTGTAAGCTCCGGCACGTCCTGCTCTTTGATCTTTATCTGACCAGCTGCTTAACAAGGAACTGGCTCAGCGAGGTCAGCCTCGAGCAAGGAGTCAGTTCGGCCAGGTCATTCAGAAGTCAGCTAAGGTGTACGTGTCTCAAAGACTCATTCGGCCGTAGTCATCGGCCTATGTGAGGGCAACCACACAAAATGGCTGCCGCACACAAAATGGAACCCGAAGGTTCAAATGAAATCCCTAAATACATAGTGTTCTCATAGATCGATTAATGCGAAAACACTCGTACATACCGCACTCGTGATTTGCGGTCCGCTGATACCAAAATCGACGGTGGGAGGAAGGGAGACAGACAGACGGAGGGAGGGAGACAGACAGACAGAGGGAGGGAGAAACACAGACAGACAGAGGGAGGGAGACAGACAGACAGACAGAGGGAGGGAGACAGACAGAGAGAGGGAGAGGGAGGGAGAGAGGAGACAGAGGGAGGGAGGAGACAGAGGGAGTGAAGGAGACAGAGGGAGAGAGACAGAGGGAGAGAGACACAGGGAGGGAGACACAGGGTGACAGAGGGTGACAGACAGAGGGTGACAGGCAGGCAGAGGGTGACAGGCATGCAGACAGAGGGAGGGATACAGACAGACAGAGGGAGGGAGACAGACAGAGGGAGGGATGGAGACAGACAGAGGGAGGGAGACAGACAGTGGGACACAGATAGAGGGAAACAGATGGAGGGAGACGGAGAGAGGGAAGGAAAGAGAAGGAGGGAGATGGAGAGAGAGAGAGAAGGAAAGATAGGGAGGGAGACGGAGAGAGAACGAGGGGAGAGTCAGAGAGGCAGAGGGAGACAGAGTAAGACAGAGAGAGAGAGAAGGAGGGAGCGAGAGAGAGATAGAGGGAGGGGGACAGAGAGAGGGAAGGAGACAAAGAGAAGGAAGGAGACAAAGAGAGGGAGGGAGACAAAGAGAGGGAGGGAGAGAGAGCGAGAGAGAGAGAGAGAGAGAGAGAGAGAAATAAAGAGAGATGTGTGTGTATGCTGGTCTGTTGGTTCAGTGGATGAAGGCGTCCGCTGCAGGGGCCTGAGTTCAACTTCATGGTCACAGTTTTTTTCCATCTAACCCCTCCCCCACTGACCCTGCCTCCACCGGTGCGGCCCTCGGCCACAAACCACACTGTAAATTCGGCCCCGAGAGAAAGTTTGTGAGTACCCATGATCTAGGGTGTGCTTCTTCGTATGCCTGCTCGCAAGACTGGAGGCGAATTGCAGTATGGATTGTGGTGGACAGGCCTTCAAGGTTAACTCACACTTGCCACCGCTAGGGTCCACCTGCGGGTGCTAAGACACCAGGGCTTCTAAGGTCTATCGGTCCTTCTAAGGTGTAGCATCGGAATGAACTCGGTCAGGAGTGCGGTCTGGTGGACTGGTCATGAAGGCTGAAAATGGTGCGCCAGTTCCAAATTCAGCAGCTCTGGCCAGAGTGCCACATCCTCTCCCACACTGAACACCACATTGCCCCACTGAGAGAAACTTGCACTGCCTTCAGCTACAACTCAATTGTGCTGCAACTAAATTCAAATTATGCACTAGACAACAGTAAAATGCTGCCTGAAAAAAAATGAAGAACACCTTGAAAAAAGCAAACACTCATAAGAATGAAAGAATAAGCACATCATGTGAAATGTATTCAGGAACAACATGGTTACCTTAACAGTTTTAAACTCATTATTCAGAAATGTAAGGGATTTTTCCTGAAAAATTCAGGACATGGCTACAGGACCAGGAAGGAACCCGTTTTAATGTCCATTGCTTATATCCTTTCAAAATGTAAGCAGTTTGGTTTAAAAAAAAAATCACATCCCGGAACACAGAGCCGCAGTACACATTTTATAAGCTAAAATAATTAAAACAGTTGAAAACGATTGTATTAAACATTTCCACTTCACCCATCAACCAGGTATTGCAGTCCCTTTATGAATGGTTCACTTCCCCACCCTGGGAAAACAATCTTGTTCAAAGAAAGAAGAAAAAAAGAAAGCGCTTTCACTGGAAAACTCTGTAAAGTGGTTCTAATATGTGTGGATGTAAATAACAATCTGACCTGTCTGCTGACCACTCTGTATTGCTTAATTTAGGTATTTCATTTTTTTTCTCTCCGTCCCGAGGTTTTTCTTTGGATTATAAAACGGTCAGTAAATGAGGAAATATCCAGCCAAAGTGTCCGCCTATTTTGGATCCATTTAACAGAGAAACAAATAAAGAAAAGGTGATGCAAGACAGAGAACATAAGGGCTTTTGAAGTCAGAACCTAAGCAGGAGCGAGACAGAGACAGAAATGGGTATGAAGGAAAAGACTGCATCATTCTGGGACACTAATAAGCGCCCCAAACCATGGCACAGTGGCTGCTGCTTATGCAATTCTCGTTATACATAGTCATCAAAATTTATCCGTTTTCATCACTTTTACTCCATAGTTTAACTTTTTCATCCATCTTTACTCCATATGCAAGGAAATGCCATTTCCTGTGTTTCTCATATTCAAGCTGGGCCTTCCGAACCTCTTCATGCAAGAATACGTACAAAAGCCAAGTTCATCTAAAAGCAGTTTATTCAAAACCCAATGCATTTCGGGGCTCCAAGGCCCCTTCGTCAGGGGTAACTGTAAAGTTATTAAACAAGCATTGATTAGCAATCCGCCTCTTTGTATACTGAATAACATTATTATTAGATGCAAACCTACATGTGATTCAATGATGTTGTGTGAATTAAAAAACGTGCTAATATCTCCCTCTTAGTGTAATCACTACTATAAAGTACATGCTTTTTAAATTTTTTAAAACTTTCCTTAGTAATCACCAGATCGCCTACACATTTTTGTGCTCTCGCGTCTATGAAATTCACCCCTCCCTTTATCCCCGTCATCAACAACCCGCTACGACAAGCTCCCTCTCCTAACAATTCGCATTTCTATGCCTTTCTCTCCTAACCGCTATCGGAAACATGCTGTTCATTCTCTCTCTTAACACACCCACACATACCCCAATCATACTAGTTCACTACTAAATCCCCCGTTCATCTTACACTCTTCAGCTCAAGCCGTCCGTATCTAAATCCCAATTCATCAGAACGTAATTACAAAATGTTTACAAATCCCTGCTTTCATAACACTTTCTCCCGCATCTCAACTTTCAAAACCGCCACACGTACCTGCTCAAAAAATATCTGTCTTCCTCACTGCGTGACAAAAGAGAGTATTCTCGGCATTCGAAACGCCCAACCTTTAAACCTTTAAACCTTTAAGGAAAAGCGACAGCATAACAAAGGGCAGAGGGCGGGTGGCCTCTTTGACTCCAGGCAGATCAAGTACAGGGCCATTAGGTAGCGCTTTCACGCGATAATGGACCTGCCACAGACAGGAGAGAGAGGGGAAATTCTTTTGTCCCCTCGTCCCCCCCACCCTTGTCCCCCGTGTCCCCCCCACTCCAAAATCTGGGGGGGATACATCCCCCGCATCCCCCACACTTCCTACGCCCATGAGCAGCGCCCCCCGGCCCCCCTGCTCTCCGCGTGGCCCCCCTCCTCTGTGACCTCAGACAGACCCGAGCCCCTCCACCCCCTGCAGACGCTGCTTCATTTCTGGCCCCCCCCGCGGGCATCGTAGGAATCACATGACCCCGAGTGACGCACTCAGGCGCGGGGGAGGAAGTGACACGGACGCGACCCCAAGGCTCGGACCCGGGTCTGCAGCACCAGCGTCGGAAGCTCTGGCCCACGCGCCACACCCGCTCGCTGACTCAAGGCTGCGACCAGCGTCCACAAGCACGGGGAGGGAGGCAGCTCTGCCTCCCAGGACACTCCGTCACATCCTGAGCCTCCTTAGACCCGCGGAGACCCCGACCGAGAGAGGACAAGACCCCGTCAAACAACACCATGAACACCCCCCCCCCCAACTGTGGAACCGCACTCACTAAACAACCCCTCAGACACCGAAAGCACCGCCTACACCGTCACACTACTGCGCTCAAGGCTCTATACTTGCACCCACATTGTTCAATCTCTATTTAGAACCACTGGGAGATCTCCTAAGTAAATCCGGGATCCACTATCATCTCTATGCAGACGACACTCAAATCTACCTCAAGGTCGCCTCCACTCACGATCTCTTCGTCCTAAGCTCTACTCTGGACTCCATTCAAAACTGGATGTCAACTCATCAACTGATTCTGAATCCCTCCAAAACTGAATTCCTCCTCTTCTCCTCCTCACTCTCTCCTCCCCCGGTGCAATCATGGATGGATCAGATGAATCTACTTAACAATAAACCCATCATTGTTGACAGCGCAAAATCCCTTGGTGTCATACTCGACAAAAAACTCAATATAATCTCCCACATCAATTCCATTGCAATGTCTGCACGATACCAACTGCGCCTTCTTTGGGGAATCCGTCGCTTCTTCCCGGAGCCCCATCAAGCTTCCTTCTCAAGTGTCTCTCAGCTCCATCAAGCTTCCTTCTCATGTCTCTCAGCCCCATCATGCTTCCTTCTCAGGTGTCTCTCAGCCCCATCAAGCTTCCTTCTCATAGGTCTCTCAGCCCCATCAAGCTTCCTTCTCTTGTGTCTCTCAGACCCATCAAGCCTCCTTCTCAAGTGTCTCTCAGCCCCATCAAGCTTCCTTCTCATGTCTCTCAGCCCCATCAAGCTTCCTTCTCAGGTGTCTCACAGCCCCATCAAGCCTCCTTCTCAAGTGTTTCAGCCCCATCAAACTTCCTTCTCAAGTGTCTCCCAGCCCCATCAAGCTTCCTTCTCAAGTGTCTCTCAGCTCCATCAAGCTTCCTTCTCATGTCTCTCAGCCCCATCAAGCTTCCTTCTCAGGTGTCTCTCAGCCCCATCAAGCTTCCTTCTCATGGGTCTCTCAGCCCCATCAAGCTTCCTTCTCATGGGTCTCTCCGCCCCATCAAGCTTCCTTCTCATGGGTCTCACAGCCCCATCAAGCTTCCTTCTCATGGGTCTCTCAGCCCCATCAAACTTCCTTCTCAAGTGTCTCTCAGCCCCATCAAACTTCCTTCTCAAGTGTCTCTCAGTCCCATCAAGCTTCCTTCTCAAGCGTCTCTCAGCCCCATCAAGCTTCCTTCTCAAGTGTCTCTCAGCCCCATCAAGCTTCCTTCTCAAGTGTCTCTCAGCCCCATCAAGCTTCCTTCTCAAGTGTCTCTCAGCCCCATCAAGCTTCCTTCTCTTGTGTCTCTCAGCTCCATCAAGCTTCCTTCTCAAGCGTCTCTCAGCCCCATCAAGCTTCCTTCACATGTGTCTCAGCCTCATCAAGCTTCCTTCTCTTGTGTCTCTCAGACCCATCAAACATCCTTCTCAAGTGTCTCAGCCCCTTCAAGCTTCCTTCACATGCGTCTCTCAGCCCCATCAAGCTTCCTTCTCAAGTGTCCCTCAGCTCCATCAAGCTTCCTTCTCATGTCTCTCAGCCCCATCAAGCTTCCTTCTCAGGTGTCTCTCAGCCCCATCAAGCTTCCTTCTCATGGGTCTCTCAGCCCCATCAAGCTTCCTTCTCATGGGTCTCTCAGCCCCATCAAGCTTCCTTCTCATGGGTCTCACAGCCCCATCAAGCTTCCTTCTCATGGGTCTCTCAGCCCCATCAAACTTCCTTCTCAAGTGTCTCTCAGCCCCATCAAACTTCCTTCTCAAGTGTCTCTCAGTCCCATCAAGCTTCCTTCTCAAGCGTCTCTCAGCCCCATCAAGCTTCCTTCTCTTGTGTCTCTCAGCCCCATCAAGCTTCCTTCTCAAGTGTCTCTCAGCCCCATCAAGCTTCCTTCTCAAGTGTCTCTCAGCCCCATCAAGCTTCCTTCTCTTGTGTCTCTCAGCTCCATCAAGCTTCCTTCTCAAGCGTCTCTCAGCCCCATCAAGCTTCCTTCACATGTGTCTCAGCCTCATCAAGCTTCCTTCTCTTGTGTCTCTCAGACCCATCAAATATCCTTCTCAAGTGTCTCAGCCCCTTCAAGCTTCCTTCACATGCGTCTCTCAGCCCCATCAAGCTTCCTTCTCAAGTGTCTCTCAGCTCCATCAAGCTTCCTTCTCATGTCTCTCGGCCCCATCAAGCTTCCTTCTCAGGTGTCTCTCAGCCCCATCAAGCTTCCTTCTCATGGGTCTCTCAGCCCCATCAAGCTTCCTTCTCATGGGTCTCTCAGCCCCATCAAGCTTCCTTCTCTTGTGTCTCTCAGCCCCATCAAGCTTCCTTCACATGCGTCTCTAAGCCCCATCAAGCTTCCTTCTCAAGTGTCTCTCAGCTCCATCAAGCTTCCTTCTCATGTCTCTCAGCCCCATCATGCTTCCTTCTCAGGTGTCTCTCAGCCCCATCAAGCTTCCTTCTCATAGGTCTCTCAGCCCCATCAAGCTTCCTTCTCTTGTGTCTCTCAGACCCATCAAACATCCTTCTCAAGTGTCTCAGCCCCATCAAGCTTCCTTCACATGCGTCTCTCAGCCCCATCAAGCTTCCTTCTCAAGTGTCTCTCAGCCCCATCAAGCTTCCTTCTCAAGTGTCTCACAGCCCCATCAAGCCTCCTTCTCAAGTGTTTCAGCCCCATCAACCTTCCTTCTCAAGTGTCTCTCAGCCCCATCAAGCTTCCTTCTCAAGTGTCTCTCAGCTCCATCAAGCTTCCTTCGCATGTCTCTCAGCCCCATCAAGCTTCCTTCTCAGGTGTCTCTCAGCCCCATCAAGCTTCCTTCTCATGGGTCTCTCAGCCCCATCAAGCTTCCTTCTCATGGGTCTCTCAGCCCCATCAAGCTTCCTTCTCATGGGTCTCACAGTCCCATCAAGCTTCCTTCTCATGGGTCTCTCAGCCCCATCAAACTTCCTTCTCAAGTGTCTCTCAGCCCCATCAAACTTCCTTCTCAAGTGTCTCTCAGTCCCATCAAGCTTCCTTCTCAAGGGTCTCTCAGCCCCATCAAGCTTCCTTCTCTTGTGTCTCTCAGCCCTATCAAGCTTCCTTCTCAAGTGTCTCTCAGCCCCATCAAGCTTCCTTCTCAAGTGTCTCTCAGCCCCATCAAGCTTCCTTCTCAAGTGTCTCTCAGCCCCATCAAGCTTCCTTCTCTTGTGTCTCTCAGCCCCATCAAGCTTCCTTCTCAAGCGTCTCTCAGCCCCATCAAGCTTCCTTCACATGTGTCTCAGCCTCATCAAGCTTCCTTCTCTTGTGTCTCTCAGACCCATCAAACATCCTTCTCAAGTGTCTCAGCCCCTTCAAGCTTCCTTCACATGCGTCTCTCAGCCCCATCAAGCTTCCTTCTCAAGTGTCTCTCAGCTCCATCAAGCTTCCTTCTCATGTCTCTCAGCCCCATCAAGCTTCCTTCTCAGGTGTCTCTCAGCCCCATCAAGCTTCCTTCTCATGGGTCTCTCAGCCCCATCAAGCTTCCTTCTCATGGGTCTCTCAGCCCCATCAAGCTTCCTTCTCATGGGTCTCTCAGCCCCATCAAGCTTCCTTCTCTTGTGTCTCTCAGCCCCATCAAGCTTCCTTCTCAAGCGTCTCTCAGCCCCATCAAGCTTCCTTCACATGTGTCTCAGCCTCATCAAGCTTCCTTCTCTTGTGTCTCTCAGACCCATCAAACATCCTTCTCAAGTGTCTCAGCCCCTTCAAGCTTCCTTCACATGCGTCTCTCAGCCCCATCAAGCTTCCTTCTCAAGTGTCTCTCAGCTCCATCAAGCTTCCTTCTCATGTCTCTCAGCCCCATCAAGCTTCCTTCTCAGGTGTCTCTCAGCCCCATCAAGCTTCCTTCTCTTGTGTCTCAGCCCCATCAAGCTTCCTTCACATGCGTCTCTCAGCCCCTTCAAGCTTCCTTCTCTTGTGTCTCTCAGCCCCATCAAGCTTCCTTCTCAAGTGTCTCTCAGCTCCATCAAGCTTCCTTCTCATGTCTCTCAGCCCCATAAAGCTTCCTTCTCAGGTGTCTCTCAGCCCCATCAAGCTTCCTTCTCATGGGTCTCTCAGCCCCATCAAGCTTCCTTCTCATGGGTCTCTCAGCCCCATCAAGCTTCCTTCTCATGGGTCTCTCAGCCCCATCAAACTTCCTTCTCAAGTGTCTCTCAGCCCCATCAAGCTTCCTTCTCAAGCGTCTCTCAGCCCCATCAAGCTTCCTTCTCTTGTGTCTCTCAGCCCTATCAAGCTTCCTTCTCAAGTGTCTCTCATCCCCATCAAGCTTCCTTCTCAAGTGTCTCTCAGCCCCATCAAACTTCCTTCTCAAGCGTCTCTCAGCCCCATCAAGCTTCCTTCTCTTGTGTCTCTTAGCCCTATCAAGCCTCCTTCTCAAGTGTTTCAGCCCCATCAAACTTCCTTCTCAAGTGTCTCTCAGCCCCATCAAGCTTCCTTCTCTTGTGTCTCTCAGCCCCATCAAGCTTCCTTCTCATGGGTCTCTCAGCCCCATCAAGCTTCCTTCTCATGGGTATCTCAGCCCCATCAAGCTTCCTTCTCATGGGTCTCTCAGCCCCATCAAACTTCCTTCTCAAGTGTCTCTCAGCCCCATCAAGCTTCCTTCTCAAGCGTCTCTCAGCCCCATCAAGCTTCCTTCTCTTGTGTCTCTCAGCCCTATCAAGCTTCCTTCTCAGGTGTCTCTCATCCCCATCAAGCTTCCTTCTCAAGTGTCTCTCAGCCCCATCAAACTTCCTTCTCAAGCGTCTCTCAGCCCCATCAAGCTTCCTTCTCATGGGTCTCTCAGCCCCGTCAAGCTTCCTTCTCAAGTGTCTCTCAGCCCCATCAAGCTTCCTTCTCATGGGTCTCTCAGCCCCATCAAGCTTCCTTCTCAAGCGTCTCTCAGCCCCATCAAGCTTCCTTCTCAAGTGTCTCTCAGCCCCATCAAGCTTCCTTCTCATGGGTCTCTCAGCCCCATCAAGCTTCCTTCTCAAGCGTCTCTCAGCCCCATCAAGCTTCCTTCTCAAAGTGTCTCTCAGCCCCATCAAGCTTCCTTCTCATGGGTCTCTCAGCCCCATCAAGCTTCCTTCATATGTGTCTCAGCCCAATCAAGCTTCCTTCTCAAGTGTCTCTCAGCCCCATCAAGCTTCCTTCATATGTGTCTCAGCCCAATCAAGCTTCCTTCTCTTGTGTCTCTCAGCCCTATCAAGCTTCCTTCTCAAGCGTCTCTCAGCCCCATCAAGCTTCCTTCTCGTGTGTCTCTCAGCCCCATCAAGCTTCCTTCTCAAGTGTCTCAGCCCCATCAAGCTTCCTTCTCAAGTGTCTCAGCCCCATCAAACTTCCTTCTCAAGTGTCTCTCAGCCCCATCAAGCTTCCTTCTCAAGTGTCTCTCAGCTCCATCAAGCTTCCTTCTCATGTCTCTCAGCCCCATCAAGCTTCCTTCTCAGGTGTCTCTCAGCCCCATCAAGCTTCCTTCTCATGGGTCTCTCAGCCCCATCAAGCTTCCTTCTCATGGGTCTCTCCGCCCCATCAAGCTTCCTTCTCATGGGTCTCACAGCCCCATCAAGCTTCCTTCTCATGGGTCTCTCAGCCCCATCAAACTTCCTTCTCAAGTGTCTCTCAGCCCCATCAAACTTCCTTCTCAAGTGTCTCTCAGTCCCATCAAGCTTCCTTCTCAAGCGTCTCTCAGCCCCATCAAGCTTCCTTCTCAAGTGTCTCTCAGCCCCATCAAGCTTCCTTCTCAAGTGTCTCTCAGCCCCATCAAGCTTCCTTCTCAAGTGTCTCTCAGCCCCATCAAGCTTCCTTCTCTTGTGTCTCTCAGCTCCATCAAGCTTCCTTCTCAAGCGTCTCTCAGCCCCATCAAGCTTCCTTCACATGTGTCTCAGCCTCATCAAGCTTCCTTCTCTTGTGTCTCTCAGACCCATCAAACATCCTTCTCAAGTGTCTCAGCCCCTTCAAGCTTCCTTCACATGCGTCTCTCAGCCCCATCAAGCTTCCTTCTCAAGTGTCCCTCAGCTCCATCAAGCTTCCTTCTCATGTCTCTCAGCCCCATCAAGCTTCCTTCTCAGGTGTCTCTCAGCCCCATCAAGCTTCCTTCTCATGGGTCTCTCAGCCCCATCAAGCTTCCTTCTCATGGGTCTCTCAGCCCCATCAAGCTTCCTTCTCATGGGTCTCACAGCCCCATCAAGCTTCCTTCTCATGGGTCTCTCAGCCCCATCAAACTTCCTTCTCAAGTGTCTCTCAGCCCCATCAAACTTCCTTCTCAAGTGTCTCTCAGTCCCATCAAGCTTCCTTCTCAAGCGTCTCTCAGCCCCATCAAGCTTCCTTCTCTTGTGTCTCTCAGCCCCATCAAGCTTCCTTCTCAAGTGTCTCTCAGCCCCATCAAGCTTCCTTCTCAAGTGTCTCTCAGCCCCATCAAGCTTCCTTCTCAAGTGTCTCTCAGCCCCATCAAGCTTCCTTCTCTTGTGTCTCTCAGCTCCATCAAGCTTCCTTCTCAAGCGTCTCTCAGCCCCATCAAGCTTCCTTCACATGTGTCTCAGCCTCATCAAGCTTCCTTCTCTTGTGTCTCTCAGACCCATCACATATCCTTCTCAAGTGTCTCAGCCCCTTCAAGCTTCCTTCACATGCGTCTCTCAGCCCCATCAAGCTTCCTTCTCAAGTGTCTCTCAGCTCCATCAAGCTTCCTTCTCATGTCTCTCGGCCCCATCAAGCTTCCTTCTCAGGTGTCTCTCAGCCCCATCAAGCTTCCTTCTCATGGGTCTCTCAGCCCCATCAAGCTTCCTTCTCTTGTGTCTCTCAGCCCCATCAAGCTTCCTTCACATGCTTCTCTAAGCCCCATCAAGCTTCCTTCTCAAGTGTCTCTCAGCTCCATCAAGCTTCCTTCTCATGTCTCTCAGCCCCATCATGCTTCCTTCTCAGGTGTCTCTCAGCCCCATCAAGCTTCCTTCTCATAGGTCTCTCAGCCCCATCAAGCTTCCTTCTCTTGTGTCTCTCAGACCCATCAAACATCCTTCTCAAGTGTCTCAGCCCCATCAAGCTTCCTTCACATGCGTCTCTCAGCCCCATCAAGCTTCCTTCTCAAGTGTCTCTCAGCCCCATCAAGCTTCCTTCTCAAGTGTCTCACAGCCCCATCAAGCCTCCTTCTCAAGTGTTTCAGCCCCATCAACCTTCCTTCTCAAGTGTCTCTCAGCCCCATCAAGCTTCCTTCTCAAGTGTCTCTCAGCTCCATCAAGCTTCCTTCGCATGTCTCTCAGCCCCATCAAGCTTCCTTCTCAGGTGTCTCTCAGCCCCATCAAGCTTCCTTCTCATGGGTCTCTCAGCCCCATCAAGCTTCCTTCTCATGGGTCTCTCAGCCCCATCAAGCTTCCTTCTCATGGGTCTCACAGCCCCATCAAGCTTCCTTCTCATGGGTCTCTCAGCCCCATCAAACTTCCTTCTCAAGTGTCTCTCAGCCCCATCAAACTTCCTTCTCAAGTGTCTCTCAGTCCCATCAAGCTTCCTTCTCAAGCGTCTCTCAGCCCCATCAAGCTTCCTTCTCTTGTGTCTCTCAGCCCTATCAAGCTTCCTTCTCAAGTGTCTCTCAGCCCCATCAAGCTTCCTTCTCAAGTGTCTCTCAGCCCCATCAAGCTTCCTTCTCAAGTGTCTCTCAGCCCCATCAAGCTTCCTTCTCTTGTGTCTCTCAGCCCCATCAAGCTTCCTTCTCAAGCGTCTCTCAGCCCCATCAAGCTTCCTTCACATGTGTCTCAGCCTCATCAAGCTTCCTTCTCTTGTGTCTCTCAGACCCATCAAACATCCTTCTCAAGTGTCTCAGCCCCTTCAAGCTTCCTTCACATGCGTCTCTCAGCCCCATCAAGCTTCCTTCTCAAGTGTCTCTCAGCTCCATCAAGCTTCCTTCTCATGTCTCTCAGCCCCATCAAGCTTCCTTCTCAGGTGTCTCTCAGCCCCATCAAGCTTCCTTCTCATGGGTCTCTCAGCTCCATCAAGCTTCCTTCTCATGTCTCTCAGCCCCATCAAGCTTCCTTCTCAGGTGTCTCTCAGCCCCATCAAGCTTCCTTCTCATGGGTCTCTCAGCCCCATCAAGCTTCCTTCTCATGGGTCTCTCAGCCCCATCAAGCTTCCTTCTCATGGGTCTCTCAGCCCCATCAAACTTCCTTCTCAAGTGTCTCTCAGCCCCATCAAGCTTCCTTCTCAAGCGTCTCTCAGCCCCATCAAGCTTCCTTCTCTTGTGTCTCTCAGCCCTATCAAGCTTCCTTCTCAAGTGTCTCTCATCCCCATCAAGCTTCCTTCTCAAGTGTCTCTCAGCCCCATCAAGCTTCCTTCTCAAGCGTCTCTCAGCCCCATCAAGCTTCCTTCTCTTGTGTCTCTTAGCCCTATCAAGCCTCCTTCTCAAGTGTTTCAGCCCCATCAAACTTCCTTCTCAAGTGTCTCTCAGCCCCATCAAGCTTCCTTCTCTTGTGTCTCTCAGCCCCATCAAGCTTCCTTCTCATGGGTCTCTCAGCCCCATCAAGCTTCCTTCTCATGGGTATCTCAGCCCCATCAAGCTTCCTTCTCATGGGTCTCTCAGCCCCATCAAACTTCCTTCTCAAGTGTCTCTCAGCCCCATCAAGCTTCCTTCTCAAGCGTCTCTCAGCCCCATCAAGCTTCCTTCTCTTGTGTCTCTCAGCCCTATCAAGCTTCCTTCTCAGGTGTCTCTCATCCCCATCAAGCTTCCTTCTCAAGTGTCTCTCAGCCCCATCAAACTTCCTTCTCAAGCGTCTCTCAGCCCCATCAAGCTTCCTTCTCATGGGTCTCTCAGCCCCGTCAAGCTTCCTTCTCAAGTGTCTCTCAGCCCCATCAAGCTTCCTTCTCATGGGTCTCTCAGCCCCATCAAGCTTCCTTCTCAAGCGTCTCTCAGCCCCATCAAGCTTCCTTCTCAAGTGTCTCTCAGCCCCATCAAGCTTCCTTCTCATGGGTCTCTCAGCCCCATCAAGCTTCCTTCTCAAGCGTCTCTCAGCCCCATCAAGCTTCCTTCTCAAAGTGTCTCTCAGCCCCATCAAGCTTCCTTCTCATGGGTCTCTCAGCCCCATCAAGCTTCCTTCATATGTGTCTCAGCCCAATCAAGCTTCCTTCTCAAGTGTCTCTCAGCCCCATCAAGCTTCCTTCATATGTGTCTCAGCCCAATCAAGCTTCCTTCTCTTGTGTCTCTCAGCCCTATCAAGCTTCCTTCTCAAGCGTCTCTCAGCCCCATCAAGCTTCCTTCTCGTGTGTCTCTCAGCCCCATCAAGCTTCCTTCTCAAGTGTCTCAGCCCCATCAAGCTTCCTTCTCAAGTGTCTCAGCCCCATCAAACTTCCTTCTCAAGTGTCTCTCAGCCCCATCAAGCTTCCTTCTCAAGTGTCTCTCAGCTCCATCAAGCTTCCTTCTCATGTCTCTCAGCCCCATCAAGCTTCCTTCTCAGGTGTCTCTCAGCCCCATCAAGCTTCCTTCTCATGGGTCTCTCAGCCCCATCAAGCTTCCTTCTCATGGGTCTCTCCGCCCCATCAAGCTTCCTTCTCATGGGTCTCACAGCCCCATCAAGCTTCCTTCTCATGGGTCTCTCAGCCCCATCAAACTTCCTTCTCAAGTGTCTCTCAGCCCCATCAAACTTCCTTCTCAAGTGTCTCTCAGTCCCATCAAGCTTCCTTCTCAAGCGTCTCTCAGCCCCATCAAGCTTCCTTCTCAAGTGTCTCTCAGCCCCATCAAGCTTCCTTCTCAAGTGTCTCTCAGCCCCATCAAGCTTCCTTCTCAAGTGTCTCTCAGCCCCATCAAGCTTCCTTCTCTTGTGTCTCTCAGCTCCATCAAGCTTCCTTCTCAAGCGTCTCTCAGCCCCATCAAGCTTCCTTCACATGTGTCTCAGCCTCATCAAGCTTCCTTCTCTTGTGTCTCTCAGACCCATCAAACATCCTTCTCAAGTGTCTCAGCCCCTTCAAGCTTCCTTCACATGCGTCTCTCAGCCCCATCAAGCTTCCTTCTCAAGTGTCCCTCAGCTCCATCAAGCTTCCTTCTCATGTCTCTCAGCCCCATCAAGCTTCCTTCTCAGGTGTCTCTCAGCCCCATCAAGCTTCCTTCTCATGGGTCTCTCAGCCCCATCAAGCTTCCTTCTCATGGGTCTCTCAGCCCCATCAAGCTTCCTTCTCATGGGTCTCACAGCCCCATCAAGCTTCCTTCTCATGGGTCTCTCAGCCCCATCAAACTTCCTTCTCAAGTGTCTCTCAGCCCCATCAAACTTCCTTCTCAAGTGTCTCTCAGTCCCATCAAGCTTCCTTCTCAAGCGTCTCTCAGCCCCATCAAGCTTCCTTCTCTTGTGTCTCTCAGCCCCATCAAGCTTCCTTCTCAAGTGTCTCTCAGCCCCATCAAGCTTCCTTCTCAAGTGTCTCTCAGCCCCATCAAGCTTCCTTCTCAAGTGTCTCTCAGCCCCATCAAGCTTCCTTCTCTTGTGTCTCTCAGCTCCATCAAGCTTCCTTCTCAAGCGTCTCTCAGCCCCATCAAGCTTCCTTCACATGTGTCTCAGCCTCATCAAGCTTCCTTCTCTTGTGTCTCTCAGACCCATCACATATCCTTCTCAAGTGTCTCAGCCCCTTCAAGCTTCCTTCACATGCGTCTCTCAGCCCCATCAAGCTTCCTTCTCAAGTGTCTCTCAGCTCCATCAAGCTTCCTTCTCATGTCTCTCGGCCCCATCAAGCTTCCTTCTCAGGTGTCTCTCAGCCCCATCAAGCTTCCTTCTCATGGGTCTCTCAGCCCCATCAAGCTTCCTTCTCTTGTGTCTCTCAGCCCCATCAAGCTTCCTTCACATGCTTCTCTAAGCCCCATCAAGCTTCCTTCTCAAGTGTCTCTCAGCTCCATCAAGCTTCCTTCTCATGTCTCTCAGCCCCATCATGCTTCCTTCTCAGGTGTCTCTCAGCCCCATCAAGCTTCCTTCTCATAGGTCTCTCAGCCCCATCAAGCTTCCTTCTCTTGTGTCTCTCAGACCCATCAAACATCCTTCTCAAGTGTCTCAGCCCCATCAAGCTTCCTTCACATGCGTCTCTCAGCCCCATCAAGCTTCCTTCTCAAGTGTCTCTCAGCCCCATCAAGCTTCCTTCTCAAGTGTCTCACAGCCCCATCAAGCCTCCTTCTCAAGTGTTTCAGCCCCATCAACCTTCCTTCTCAAGTGTCTCTCAGCCCCATCAAGCTTCCTTCTCAAGTGTCTCTCAGCTCCATCAAGCTTCCTTCGCATGTCTCTCAGCCCCATCAAGCTTCCTTCTCAGGTGTCTCTCAGCCCCATCAAGCTTCCTTCTCATGGGTCTCTCAGCCCCATCAAGCTTCCTTCTCATGGGTCTCTCAGCCCCATCAAGCTTCCTTCTCATGGGTCTCACAGCCCCATCAAGCTTCCTTCTCATGGGTCTCTCAGCCCCATCAAACTTCCTTCTCAAGTGTCTCTCAGCCCCATCAAACTTCCTTCTCAAGTGTCTCTCAGTCCCATCAAGCTTCCTTCTCAAGCGTCTCTCAGCCCCATCAAGCTTCCTTCTCTTGTGTCTCTCAGCCCTATCAAGCTTCCTTCTCAAGTGTCTCTCAGCCCCATCAAGCTTCCTTCTCAAGTGTCTCTCAGCCCCATCAAGCTTCCTTCTCAAGTGTCTCTCAGCCCCATCAAGCTTCCTTCTCTTGTGTCTCTCAGCCCCATCAAGCTTCCTTCTCAAGCGTCTCTCAGCCCCATCAAGCTTCCTTCACATGTGTCTCAGCCTCATCAAGCTTCCTTCTCTTGTGTCTCTCAGACCCATCAAACATCCTTCTCAAGTGTCTCAGCCCCTTCAAGCTTCCTTCACATGCGTCTCTCAGCCCCATCAAGCTTCCTTCTCAAGTGTCTCTCAGCTCCATCAAGCTTCCTTCTCATGTCTCTCAGCCCCATCAAGCTTCCTTCTCAGGTGTCTCTCAGCCCCATCAAGCTTCCTTCTCATGGGTCTCTCAGCCCCATCAAGCTTCCTTCTCATGGGTCTCTCAGCCCCATCAAGCTTCCTTCTCATGGGTCTCTCAGCCCCATCAAGCTTCCTTCTCTTGTGTCTCTCAGCCCCATCAAGCTTCCTTCTCAAGCGTCTCTCAGCCCCATCAAGCTTCCTTCTCTTGTGTCTCTCAGCCCTATCAAGCTTCCTTCTCAAGTGTCTCTCAGCCCCATCAAGCTTCCTTCTCTTGTGTCTCAGCCCCATCAAGCTTCCTTCACATGCGTCTCTCAGCCCCTTCAAGCTTCCTTCTCTTGTGTCTCTCAGCCCCATCAAGCTTCCTTCTCAAGTGTCTCTCAGCTCCATCAAGCTTCCTTCTCATGTCTCTCAGCCCCATCAAGCTTCCTTCTCAGGTGTCTCTCAGCCCCATCAAGCTTCCTTCTCATGGGTCTCTCAGCCCCATCAAGCTTCCTTCTCATGGGTCTCTCAGCCCCATCAAGCTTCCTTCTCATGGGTCTCTCAGCCCCATCAAACTTCCTTCTCAAGTGTCTCTCAGCCCCATCAAGCTTCCTTCTCAAGCGTCTCTCAGCCCCATCAAGCTTCCTTCTCTTGTGTCTCTCAGCCCTATCAAGCTTCCTTCTCAAGTGTCTCTCATCCCCATCAAGCTTCCTTCTCAAGTGTCTCTCAGCCCCATCAAACTTCCTTCTCAAGCGTCTCTCAGCCCCATCAAGCTTCCTTCTCTTGTGTCTCTTAGCCCTATCAAGCCTCCTTCTCAAGTATTTCAGCCCCATCAAACTTCCTTCTCAAGTGTCTCTCAGCCCCATCAAGCTTCCTTCTCTTGTGTCTCTCAGCCCCATCAAGCTTCCTTCTCATGGGTCTCTCAGCCCCATCAAGCTTCCTTCTCATGGGTCTCTCAGCCCCATCAAGCTTCCTTCTCATGGGTCTCTCAGCCCCATCAAACTTCCTTCTCAAGTGTCTCTCAGCCCCATCAAGCTTCCTTCTCAAGCGTCTCTCAGCCCCATCAAGCTTCCTTCTCTTGTGTCTCTCAGCCCTATCAAGCTTCCTTCTCAGGTGTCTCTCATCCCCATCAAGCTTCCTTCTCAAGTGTCTCTCAGCCCCATCAAACTTCCTTCTCAAGCGTCTCTCAGCCCCATCAAGCTTCCTTCTCAAGTGTCTCACAGCCCCATCAAGCCTCCTTCTCAAGTGTTTCAGCCCCATCAAACTTCCTTCTCAAGTGTCTCTCAGCCCTATCAAGCTTCCTTCTCTTGTGTCTCTCAGCCCCATCAAGCTTCCTTCTCATGGGTCTCTCAGCCCCATCAAGCTTCCTTCTCATGGGTCTCTCAGCCCCATCAAGCTTCCTTCTCATGGGTCTCTCAGCCCCATCAAACTTCCTTCTCAAGTGTCTCTCAGCCCCATCAAGCTTCCTTCTCTTGTGTCTCTCAGCCCCATCAAGCTTCCTTCTCAAGCGTCTCTCAGCCCCATCAAGCTTCCTTCTCTTGTGTCTCTCAGCCCTATCAAGCTTCCTTCTCAAGTGTCTCTCAGTCCCATCAAGCTTCCTTCTCAAGTGTCTCTCAGCCCCATCAAACTTCCTTCTCAAGCGTCTCTCAGCCCCATCAAGCTTCCTTCTCTTGTGTCTCTCAGCCCTATCAAGCTTCCTTCTCAAGCGTCTCTCAGCCCCATCAAGCTTCCTTCTCTTGTGTCTCTCAGCCCTATCAAGCTTCCTTCTCAAGTGTCTCTCAGCCCCATCAAGCTTCCTTCTCATGGGTCTCTCAGCCCCATCAAGCTTCCTTCTCAAGTGTCTCTCAGCCCCACCAAGCTTCCTTCTCTTGTGTCTCTCAGACCCATCAAACATCCTTCTCAAGTGTCTCAGCCCCATCAAGCTTCCTTCACATGCGTCTCTCAGCCCCATCAAGGTTCCTTCTCAAGTGTCTCTCAGCTCCATCAAGCTTCCTTCTCATGTCTCTCAGCCCCATCAAGCTTCCTTCTCAGGTGTCTCTCAGCCCCATCAACTTCCTTCTCAATCAAGCTTCCTTCTCATGGGTCTCTCAGCCCCATCAAGCTTCCTTCTCATGGGTCTCTCAGCCCCATCAAGCTTCCTTCTCAAGTGTCTCTCAGCTCCATCAAGCTTCCTTCTCAAGTGTCTCTCAGCCCCATCAAGCTTCCTTCTCAAGTGTCTCACAGCCCCATCAAGCTTCCTTCTCAAGTGTTTCAGCCCCATCAACCTTCCTTCTCAAGTGTCTCTCAGCCCCATCAAGCTTCCTTCTCAAGTGTCTCTCAGCTCCATCAAGCTTCCTTCGCATGTCTCTCAGCCCCATCAAGCTTCCTTCTCAGGTGTCTCTCAGCCCCATCAAGCTTCCTTCTCATGGGTCTCTCAGCCCCATCAAGCTTCCTTCTCATGGGTCTCTCAGCCCCATCAAGCTTCCTTCTCATGGGTCTCACAGCCCCATCAAGCTTCCTTCTCATGGGTCTCTCAGCCCCATCAAACTTCCTTCTCAAGTGTCTCTCAGCCCCATCAATCTTCCTTCTCAAGTGTCTCTCAGTCCCATCAAGCTTCCTTCTCAAGCGTCTCTCAGCCCCATCAAGCTTCCTTCTCTTGTGTCTCTCAGCCCTATCAAGCTTCCTTCTCAAGTGTCTCTCAGCCCCATCAAGCTTCCTTCTCAAGTGTCTCTCAGCCCCATCAAGCTTCCTTCTCAAGTGTCTCTCAGCCCCATCAAGCTTCCTTCTCTTGTGTCTCTCAGCCCCATCAAGCTTCCTTCTCAAGCGTCTCTCAGCCCCATCAAGCTTCCTTCACATGTGTCTCAGCCTCATCAAGCTTCCTTCTCTTGTGTCTCTCAGACCCATCAAACATCCTTCTCAAGTGTCTCAGCCCCTTCAAGCTTCCTTCACATGCGTCTCTCAGCCCCATCAAGCTTCCTTCTCAAGTGTCTCTCAGCTCCATCAAGCTTCCTTCTCATGTCTCTCAGCCCCATCAAGCTTCCTTCTCAGGTGTCTCTCAGCCCCATCAAGCTTCCTTCTCATGGGTCTCTCAGCCCCATCAAGCTTCCTTCTCATGGGTCTCTCAGCCCCATCAAGCTTCCTTCTCATGGGTCTCTCAGCCCCATCAAGCTTCCTTCTCTTGTGTCTCTCAGCCCCATCAAGCTTCCTTCTCAAGCGTCTCTCAGCCCCATCAAGCTTCCTTCTCTTGTGTCTCTCAGCCCTATCAAGCTTCCTTCTCAAGTGTCTCTCAGCCCCATCAAGCTTCCTTCTCTTGTGTCTCAGCCCCATCAAGCTTCCTTCACATGCGTCTCTCAGCCCCTTCAAGCTTCCTTCTCTTGTGTCTCTCAGCCCCATCAAGCTTCCTTCTCAAGTGTCTCTCATCTCCATCAAGCTTCCTTCTCATGTCTCTCAGCCCCATCAAGCTTCCTTCTCAGGTGTCTCTCAGCCCCATCAAGCTTCCTTCTCATGGGTCTCTCAGCCCCATCAAGCTTCCTTCTCATGGGTCTCTCAGCCCCATCAAGCTTCCTTCTCATGGGTCTCTCAGCCCCATCAAACTTCCTTCTCAAGTGTCTCTCAGCCCCATCAAGCTTCCTTCTCAAGCGTCTCTCAGCCCCATCAAGCTTCCTTCTCTTGTGTCTCTCAGCCCTATCAAGCTTCCTTCTCAAGTGTCTCTCATCCCCATCAAGCTTCCTTCTCAAGTGTCTCTCAGCCCCATCAAACTTCCTTCTCAAGCGTCTCTCAGCCCCATCAAGCTTCCTTCTCTTGTGTCTCTTAGCCCTATCAAGCCTCCTTCTCAAGTATTTCAGCCCCATCAAACTTCCTTCTCAAGTGTCTCTCAGCCCCATCAAGCTTCCTTCTCTTGTGTCTCTCAGCCCCATCAAGCTTCCTTCTCATGGGTCTCTCAGCCCCATCAAGCTTCCTTCTCATGGGTCTCTCAGCCCCATCAAGCTTCCTTCTCATGGGTCTCTCAGCCCCATCAAACTTCCTTCTCAAGTGTCTCTCAGCCCCATCAAGCTTCCTTCTCAAGCGTCTCTCAGCCCCATCAAGCTTCCTTCTCTTGTGTCTCTCAGCCCTATCAAGCTTCCTTCTCAGGTGTCTCTCATCCCCATCAAGCTTCCTTCTCAAGTGTCTCTCAGCCCCATCAAACTTCCTTCTCAAGCGTCTCTCAGCCCCATCAAGCTTCCTTCTCAAGTGTCTCACAGCCCCATCAAGCCTCCTTCTCAAGTGTTTCAGCCCCATCAAACTTCCTTCTCAAGTGTCTCTCAGCCCTATCAAGCTTCCTTCTCTTGTGTCTCTCAGCCCCATCAAGCTTCCTTCTCATGGGTCTCTCAGCCCCATCAAGCTTCCTTCTCATGGGTCTCTCAGCCCCATCAAGCTTCCTTCTCATGGGTCTCTCAGCCCCATCAAACTTCCTTCTCAAGTGTCTCTCAGCCCCATCAAGCTTCCTTCTCTTGTGTCTCTCAGCCCCATCAAGCTTCCTTCTCAAGCGTCTCTCAGCCCCATCAAGCTTCCTTCTCTTGTGTCTCTCAGCCCTATCAAGCTTCCTTCTCAAGTGTCTCTCAGTCCCATCAAGCTTCCTTCTCAAGTGTCTCTCAGCCCCATCAAACTTCCTTCTCAAGCGTCTCTCAGCCCCATCAAGCTTCCTTCTCTTGTGTCTCTCAGCCCTATCAAGCTTCCTTCTCAAGCGTCTCTCAGCCCCATCAAGCTTCCTTCTCTTGTGTCTCTCAGCCCTATCAAGCTTCCTTCTCAAGTGTCTCTCAGCCCCATCAAGCTTCCTTCTCATGGGTCTCTCAGCCCCATCAAGCTTCCTTCTCAAGTGTCTCTCAGCCCCACCAAGCTTCCTTCTCTTGTGTCTCTCAGACCCATCAAACATCCTTCTCAAGTGTCTCAGCCCCATCAAGCTTCCTTCACATGCGTCTCTCAGCCCCATCAAGGTTCCTTCTCAAGTGTCTCTCAGCTCCATCAAGCTTCCTTCTCATGTCTCTCAGCCCCATCAAGCTTCCTTCTCAGGTGTCTCTCAGCCCCATCAACTTCCTTCTCAATCAAGCTTCCTTCTCATGGGTCTCTCAGCCCCATCAAGCTTCCTTCTCATGGGTCTCTCAGCCCCATCAAGCTTCCTTCTCTTGTGTCTCTCAGCCCTATCAAGCTTCCTTCTCAAGTGTCTCTCAGCCCCATCAAGCTTCCTTCTCATGGGTCTCTCAGCCCCATCAAGCTTCCTTCTCAAGCGTCTCTCAGCCCCATCAAGCTTCCTTCTCATGGGTCTCTCAGCCCCATCAAGCTTCCTTCTCATGTCTCTCAGCCCCATCAAGCTTCCTTCTCTTGTGTCTCTCAGCCCTATCAAGCTTCCTTCTCAAGTGTCTCTCAGCCCCATCAAGCTTCCTTCTCATGGGTCTCTCAGCCCCATCAAGCTTCCTTCTCAAGTGTCTTTCAGCCCCATCAAACTTCCTTCTCAAGCGTCTCTCAGCCCCATCAAGCTTCCTTCTCATGGGTCTCTCAGCCCCATCAAGCTTCCTTCTCAAGTGTCTTTCAGCCCCATCAAACTTCCTTCTCTTGTGTCTCTCAGCCCCATCAAGCTTCCTTCTCAAGTGTCTTTCAGCCCCATCAAACTTCCTTCTCAAGCGTCTCTCAGCCCCATCAAGCTTCCTTCTCTTGTGTCTCTCAGCCCTATCAAGCTTCCTTCTCAAGCGTCTCTCAGCCCCATCAAGCTTCCTTCTCTTTTGTCTCTCAGACCCATCAAACATCCTTCTCAAGTGTCTCAGCCCCATCAAGCTTCCTTCACATGCGTCTCTCAGCCCCATCAAGGTTCCTTCTCAAGTGTCTCTCAGCTCCATCAAGCTTCCTTCTCATGTCTCTCAGCCCCATCAAGCTTCCTTCTCAGGTGTCTCTCAGCCCCATCAAGCTTCCTTCTCATGGGTCTCTCAGCCCCATCAAGCTTCCTTCTCATGGGTCTCTCAGCCCCATCAAGCTTCCTTCTCTTGTGTCTCTCAGCCCCATCAAGCTTCCTTCTCAAGTGTCTCTCAGCCCCATCAAGCTTCCTTCTCATGGGTCTCTCAGCCCCATCAAGCTTCCTTCTCAAGTGTCTCTCAGCCCCATCAAGCTTCCTTCTCATGGGTCTCTCAGCCCCATCAAGCTTCCTTCTCAAGCGTCTCTCAGCCCCATCAAGCTTCCTTCTCAAGTGTCTCTCAGCCCCATCAAGCTTCCTTCTCATGGGTCTCTCAGCCCCATCAAGCTTCCTTCTCAAGCGTCTCTCAGCCCCATCAAGCTTCCTTCTCAAAGTGTCTCTCAGCCCCATCAAGCTTCCTTCTCATGGGTCTCTCAGCCCCATCAAGCTTCCTTCATATGTGTCTCAGCCCAATCAAGCTTCCTTCTCAAGTGTCTCTCAGCCCCATCAAGCTTCCTTCATATGTGTCTCAGCCCAATCAAGCTTCCTTCTCTTGTGTCTCTCAGCCCTATCAAGCTTCCTTCTCAAGCGTCTCTCAGCCCCATCAAGCTTCCTTCTCTTGTGTCTCTCAGCCCCATCAAGCTTCCTTCTCAAGTGTCTTTCAGCCCCATCAAACTTCCTTCTCTTGTGTCTCTCAGCCCCATCAAGCTTCCTTCTCAAGTGTCTTTCAGCCCCATCAAACTTCCTTCTCAAGCGTCTCTCAGCCCCATCAAGCTTCCTTCTCTTGTGTCTCTCAGCCCTATCAAGCTTCCTTCTCAAGCGTCTCTCAGCCCCATCAAGCTTCCTTCTCTTTTGTCTCTCAGACCCATCAAACATCCTTCTCAAGTGTCTCAGCCCCATCAAGCTTCCTTCACATGCGTCTCTCAGCCCCATCAAGGTTCCTTCTCAAGTGTCTCTCAGCTCCATCAAGCTTCCTTCTCATGTCTCTCAGCCCCATCAAGCTTCCTTCTCAGGTGTCTCTCAGCCCCATCAAGCTTCCTTCTCATGGGTCTCTCAGCCCCATCAAGCTTCCTTCTCATGGGTCTCTCAGCCCCATCAAGCTTCCTTCTCTTGTGTCTCTCAGCCCCATCAAGCTTCCTTCTCAAGTGTCTCTCAGCCCCATCAAGCTTCCTTCTCATGGGTCTCTCAGCCCCATCAAGCTTCCTTCTCAAGTGTCTCTCAGCCCCATCAAGCTTCCTTCTCATGGGTCTCTCAGCCCCATCAAGCTTCCTTCTCAAGCGTCTCTCAGCCCCATCAAGCTTCCTTCTCAAGTGTCTCTCAGCCCCATCAAGCTTCCTTCTCATGGGTCTCTCAGCCCCATCAAGCTTCCTTCTCAAGCGTCTCTCAGCCCCATCAAGCTTCCTTCTCAAAGTGTCTCTCAGCCCCATCAAGCTTCCTTCTCATGGGTCTCTCAGCCCCATCAAGCTTCCTTCATATGTGTCTCAGCCCAATCAAGCTTCCTTCTCAAGTGTCTCTCAGCCCCATCAAGCTTCCTTCATATGTGTCTCAGCCCAATCAAGCTTCCTTCTCTTGTGTCTCTCAGCCCTATCAAGCTTCCTTCTCAAGCGTCTCTCAGCCCCATCAAGCTTCCTTCTCTTGTGTCTCTCAGCCCCATCAAGCTTCCTTCTCAAGTGTCTCAGCCCCATCAAGCTTCCTTCTCAAGTGTCTCAGCCCCATCAAGCTTCCTTCATATGTGTCTCAGCCCAATCAAGCTTCCTTCTCAAGTGTCTCTCAGCCCCATCAAGCTTCCTTCATATGTGTCTCAGCCCAATCAAGCTTCCTTCTCTTGTGTCTCTCAGCCCTATCAAGCTTCCTTCTCAAGCGTCTCTCAGCCCCATCAAACTTCCTTCTCTTGTGTCTCTCAGCCCCATCAAGCTTCCTTCTCAAGTGTCTTTCAGCCCCATCTAACTTCCTTCTCAAGCGTCTCTCAGCCCCATCAAGCTTCCTTCTCTTGTGTCTCTCAGCCCTATCAAGCTTCCTTCTCAAGCGTCTCTCAGCCCCATCAAGCTTCCTTCTCTTTTGTCTCTCAGACCCATCAAACATCCTTCTCAAGTGTCTCAGCCCCATCAAGCTTCCTTCACATGCGTCTCTCAGCCCCATCAAGGTTCCTTCTCAAGTGTCTCTCAGCTCCATCAAGCTTCCTTCTCATGTCTCTCAGCCCCATCAAGCTTCCTTCTCAGGTGTCTCTCAGCCCCATCAAGCTTCCTTCTCATGGGTCTCTCAGCCCTATCAAGCTTCCTTCTCATTGGTCTCTCAGCCCCATCAAGCTTCCTTCTCTTGTGTCTCTCAGCCCCATCAAGCTTCCTTCTCAAGTGTCTCTCAGCCCCATCAAGCTTCCTTCTCATGGGTCTCTCAGCCCCATCAAGCTTCCTTCTCAAGTGTCTCTCAGCCCCATCAAGCTTCCTTCTCATGGGTCTCTCAGCCCCATCAAGCTTCCTTCTCAAGCGTCTCTCAGCCCCATCAAGCTTCCTTCTCAAGTGTCTCTCAGCCCCATCAAGCTTCCTTCTCATGGGTCTCTCAGCCCCATCAAGCTTCCTTCATATGTGTCTCAGCCCAATCAAGCTTCCTTCTCTTGTGTCTCTCAGCCCCATCAAACTTCCTTCTCAAGTGTCTCTCAGCCCCATCAATCTTCCTTCTCATGGGTCTCTCAGCCCCATAAAGCTTCCTTCTCAAGCGTCTCTCAGCCCCATCAAGCTTCCTTCTCAAAGTGTCTCTCAGCCCCATCAAGCTTCCTTCATATGTGTCTCAGCCCAATCAAGCTTCCTTCTCAAGTGTCTCTCAGCCCCATCAAGCTTCCTTCATATGTGTCTCAGCCCAATCAAGCTTCCTTCTCTTTTGTCTCTCAGCCCTATCAAGCTTCCTTCTCAAGCGTCTCTCAGCCCCATCAAGCTTCCTTCTCTTGTGTCTCTCAGCCCCATCAAGCTTCCTTCTCAAGTGTCTCAGCCCCATCAAGCTTCCTTCTCAAGTGTCTCAGCCCCATCAAGCTTCCTTCATATGTGTCTCAGCCCAATCAAGCTTCCTTCTCAAGTGTCTCTCAGCCCCATCAAGCTTCCTTCATATGTGTCTCAGCCCAATCAAGCTGTCGGGATCTAGCCCCATGCGCCTGCCCGAACAACAACACCATCCGTCTGTAATTGGCGCGGAACTACATTACCCAGAATTCCCGGCGGGAATTCCGGGATATCCTTTGGCCAGCCAGGAAGTCCGGTGTCAGTAATTCTTCCTGGATCCGGAGGCGGCGGCTGCTCCTCGGATCGGCGCTTCACCAGAGGCTTCTGGTGTTCCTGTTTATCTGGTATTTGCGGAGCCGTTTTGTTTTGCTTCTCGCTAGCGTGCTGCTGGCATGTTAAAAACTTGTTGTGACCTTGTGTGATTTCCGATCCCGAAATCACGGAGACGGCTATTCTTTGGAGTCTCGCCTCGCGGCTGCGAGGTAACTTTTGGGGATCATGAGCACTGAGCTCTATTGAATCTAAGGCTACTGGATTGTGAGTAATTGGTGGGAATCAGAACTGCAAGTGGCGGAGTGCAGGGGGGATTGTTGGACCTCCGCACTGCCGTCACGAACCGATGGTACAAGGTTCATTCATAGGGAGAGTTGTGACAAGACAATTACCAAAGCAGAGTGTGGTAGTAAAGGAACTACGCACTGCCGTGTTTGGATTAATTTCAAGGGTAAATTTAACTGTGAACGTTAACACTTGTGGAACATTTACCAGAGCGGAGTGTGGTAGTGAAGGAACTACACACTGCCGTGTTTGGGTATTCTTGAAAGTGCAATGAACATAAGAACTGCGAGAAGTTTCATTTATCATATAGGCACAGGAAGTGCCTTTCATTATACTTTTTTGGAATCATTTATAAAATCCTTTGTTACCTCAGTGGGGTAGGTGTAAGTCAGCTTATAGGCTTTTACACTTCTCAATCAGGCTTGTTGGTAATACCTTTCTTTCTTTTGATCAGGAAGGAAGACGGGAGACACAGCAAAAGGGTGGTGGAGAGTCAATCGTTTACAGGTGAATGCATGTGCGAATGGTATTAGTCAGAGCTAATGAGAGTAGGATTGAGCAGTGTATTAACCTGTGTATTTTTGTCTTCCAGTTTCTTTATCCCTGCTGCCCCTTCCTTCTTCTCTTTATTCTTTCTGGGTTTTTTCCCCTTTGGGGGTTTTTCCTTCGCCGTATCGTCTGAGCACCCTGTGTTTATACTTCAGGGTGTTTGGTCGGTCCGGAGGTGGAGCATTGCTGCTGCTCGTGGATCCTGCGGAGTGCTATACCTGACACAAGCTTCCTTCTCTTGTGTCTCTCAGCCCTATCAAGCTTCCTTCACAAGCGTCTCTCAGCCCCATCAAGCTTCCTTCTCTTGTGTCTCTCAGCCCTATCAAGCTTCCTTCTCAAGTGTCTCTCAGCCCCATCAAGCTTCCTTCTCATGTGTCTTCTTTGCCGCAATGTGTTTAAAAATGTAGTTATATTAGAAAGAAGTTGCAGGTTAGTGACCTTTCATTTCAGTAGTTTCCCATAATTTTTAAAATATGTTTAGAGCTTCTCATTGTTCAAAATATAGACATTTCTGATATTTATTTCTTCCAATGCACTTCATTCGATGACTTCTCGTGCTCCGGTGCAGGGGGCAGTATCTGTCCTCCGCGCATGCTCAGCTCTGTATATAACGCCCGAGAGCCGGTCTGTCTTGCGCGCATGCGCAGCTGGTAAAATAAGGCCCGATAGCGGTGTCTGTCCTCCGCGCATGTGCAGTGGTTCACCCAACAGACCCTCAGTAACGCTCCCTCGGGTGCTGCGCACTGGGATCGTAATGTTAGTACTCTGCGCATGCGCAGTTGTTAATCACTAGACAATCTTCAGCTGTGTCTGTCCTCAGCGCATGCGCAGTTCATGCAAAGCCTCTAACCCGCGCTGATAGGTTGTTTGGCACAGGCGCCATTGACAGATCCCTGGGTGTCCAGGTGGGTCTGGGTCAAGGTGTCTCAGTTTCTAGTTGCTCAGGGGCCCCATGGCGGGTGTTTGAAGAGTGGATACAGTTAAACGGAATTTCAAAGCACCTGGCTTCTTGTTCCAGGTATAGTTGAATGCATTCTGTCTTCTCATTTTTTCTGCTCAATGTAACAAAATGTTTACAATAGGAACTGATTCTAGTGTTATTTCTTACAGCTTGATGTTTCCACAAAGCAAATGGTGCAAGCACATTAGTTGTGAAGTGTTCACAGCTCTGGGGCCTATTTCCTTTAAGTGCTTAACTCTACAAGATGCTTACACTGCATAGTTATCAACATTATTTAGATTCTAATGGGAGAACTGTGAAAAGTGGTACCTTCTACCTGGTCTTTTCTCACTGGTGCATTGCCCCAACCCCCAGAAAGATGTGTGTTCACGCCCTTGGATTTGTAAGCGCTGGACATGTGTATTGACCTGCATTTGCACATTTGAGTCTAAATGACCAACCTGTGCCCTGCTGAGTTATGTGCCACCCTCTTTGTTTTATCAAAAATATATGCATTGCTTTAGCACGAAAATGCTAAAGGTGCACATGGAAAAGAGTTTGTTTTAAAAAGGCCGATATTGCTCATGGTAAATTGATACTAGCTTTTGCAATGCAATAGGTCTCGCATTTACCAGAGTTTCGTAAATGCGACACCTATTGCATTGCAAATGCCTGTTTGTAAAAACGCCCATGCAGCGCATTAACTTTAATGTTGGCCAGGTCCCTTTTCTTAGACGAGCCGTGTCTAAAGAAAGGGGTGGGTCGCCATTAAAGTGAAAGAGCAGTATGGGGCGCTTTTACAAAACAATCATTTGCAATGCAATAGGTCTCGCATTTACACAAGTTTGAGCTATTGACATTACAAATAACAATGCCTTTTATTTTTGATTCGTTTTTAAAAGATAAATAAAAGGCATTGTCATTTACAATACCAATAGCTTAAACTCGTGTAAGTGCGAGACCTATTGCATTACAAATGCTTGTACATAGATTGGTAAACAGAAACAGGCTGTCTTTTACTCAATGCAAACCTGGAATGGGAGACAGATGTATTGATACAAAAACAGTCACACACATCAACATATCTCCCATTTAACGTGACAGCTACACCTGCCAATATTTGGAATAGCGGTATTTCATTTATTTCTTTTAGCAATCAAGTGGCATAACGTATGCAAAATGAAGCCGCATCTACTGTAGTTAAATGAAGTAAGCCATCCCTTTCCTCAGGGCAGGAAAACAATGCAGCAGAAGAGAAATGCGCACATGCTGCTGCTGTTAACCTGCTGCTCGCGGGTGTCCCCGCTCCAGATACAAGCTTCCTAGGACCGGTTTCTGGCATTTCAGCCGTCTTCAGCCAGGCTTGCTCGAATCCAGTGGCAAAGTGAGCAAGGGACTCACGTCCGAGCATACCCTGCCAACTTATGGCGAACAAAGCGGTACAAAAGGCGGTGGTGATGGACTGCTTTGTTCAGCTGAAATGCCAGAAACCGGTCCTAGGAAGCTTCTTTCCGGTCCAGGGAAGGCATGGCTAGGCAGTTCGGCTGGACTGTTCCCATGAGGCACAGGGTCAGACTGATTTGCATATGGCCATGTCTGAACTGGGGTGGCAGAGTGGGCTAAAGAACAGTGATGGATTAAATCCAGATCTGTTGACTGGGTGTGAGTGTTTGATTGGTTCAGATGCTCCGTCCATCACCACCCCCTTTTGTATCCATTTGAAACCAGGCCTTTTTTCCCTTTATTACGCCACTCCCTTCATGGTGACATCACTCTTTCCGCATGTGCTTCCAGGGCGAGCAATATTCCTTGCCCCGACCCACACATGCGCAGGAGGTCTCTGACCTGCTGTGCCCTCGTCGTTGTCCGTCCCTTGACGAAAAAATACAAAACAGTCAGAGTCAGACTGACTGAATTTAATTTGTGGTACAAAAGGGGGTGGTGATGGACGGAGCATCTGAATCAATCGAACACTCACACCCAGTCAAAAAGATCTGGGTTTAATCCATCACCGTTCTTTAGCCCACTCTGCCACCCCAGTTCAGATATGGCTATATGCAAATCAGTCTGACCCTGTGCCTCATGGGAACAGTCCAGCCCGAACTGCCAAGCCATGTCTTCCCTGGACCGGAAACAAGCTTCCGAGGACCGGTTTCTGGCATTCCAGCCGTCTTCAGCCCGGCTTGCTTGAATCCAGTGGCAAAGTGAGCAAGGGACTCACGTCTGAGCATACCCTGCCACACTCATGGCGGCCAAAAGCGGTACAAAAGGGGGTGGTGATGGACGGAGCATCTGAATCAATCAAACATTCACACCCTGTCAAAAAGATCTGGGTTTAGTCCATCACCGTTCTTTAGCCCACTCTGCCACCCCAGTTCAGACATGGCTATATGCAAATCAGTCTGACCCTGCGCCTCATGGGAACAGTCCAGCCCGAACTGCCAAGCCATGTCTTCCCTGGACCGGAAACAAGCTTCCGAGGACCGGTTTCTGGCATTCCAGCCGTCTTCAGTCCGGCTTGCTTGAATCCAGTGGCAAAGTGAGCAAGGGACTAACGTCTGAGCATACCCTGCCACACTTATAGCGGCCAAAAGCGGTACAAAAGGGGGTGGTGCTGGACGGAGCATCTGAGTCAATCAAACACTCACACCCAGTCAAAAAGATCTGGGTTTAATCCATCACCGTTCTTTAGCCCACTCTGCCACCCCAGTTCAGACATGGCTATATGCAAATCAGTCTGACCCTGTGCCTCATGGGAACAGTCCAGCCCGAACTGCTAAACCATGTCTTCCCTGGACCAGAAACAAGCTTCCGAGGACCGGTTTCTGGCATTCCAGCCGTCTTCAGCAGAGTGTGGCAGTGTAGGCTAAAGAACGGTGTGGATTAAACCCAGATCTTTTGACTGGGTGTGAGTGTTTGATTGATTCAGATGCTCCGTCCATCACCACCCCCTTTTGTACTGAATTTAATTTGTGACACACGGGGCAGTGAGCAGTTCATTGATTTGACGCTGCTGCATTGCATGCATGTGGTACGTGTCTCTCTTGTCTTCCTCCCCGTCCCGACTCCCGAGGCTAGTGGGGCACCGCCCCATTTGCCCCTATGTACCAACCGCCACTGCTTATAACACGTGCAATCCATCCTCTCCAAAGCCAAGCCTCAAGAATTCCTGGGTGTGAAGGGCGGCTGATTCTGATTGGGTGCTTGATAGTTTTCCAGAAACTCATGTTCTTGATTGTTCATGTTTGTCAGTAGTTAATTAAACATGCCCAGGGATTTTATCTCTTCAGTTGACAGAAGCTACAATAAAAGTTTCTTTGTCATTGCAAAAAAATATGAATAGCGAACGAGCCTCTGTCTGTCAAAGAATGGAAGGGCTGGGGAACTGTCATTCATCTCACTGCTAAGCAGAGCCATGTCATGCTTCATCCTCCGTCAGGCCTCTGATTTTGACCAACATCGCTTAGAACACTGGGACTTTAGAGCCCTTCCTTTTAATGAGAAAAACAAAACTACAAGTCCCATAAGCAATAGTGGTGGAAGGTGTCACCCATGACCTGGGACAACTTCCGATCTAGCACATCCAGTTCCATTTTTTAAGTATTTGACACAATATTGAATTTATAACCATTGTTTTTATGGTCATGAATCCCCAGGATACTAAAAACGTGTCTTTTATTTTCAAGGTCATATAAGTAATGGTCACCAGCTTGGAAGCTCAGTTAATTCTTCAGTATTTATCATTGATCTCCATGTGTGGCTGGTTCGGGTCTGCCCCCTGCATCGTTCACGATAACTCACACAGGTAAGGACCTTGTAGCAGCAACATGATACCCCATACTCGTCTGTAAGAAGTGCGCTCCGAGGCAGGTATACGATCATTTTTGTGAAACAAGCAAGCACCAATATCTGCTATGTACATTTGTTAAAATAAAACACAATCAAGTCAATTCAAAATATACTTTATTCGGCATAAACGAATACCATAAAAGTACAGTGTTAAAAAACAATATCTCATCTATACAACTATTATAAAGAGAGAACTGTGTCCTTTGAGGCAAGGTAAACTCGAAAAGTACACCACCAATCCAAACTCCCAATACATCTTTGAAAACGTCAGGGCAAGCAGATGGACATAGGCTATATAAGAAAAAAATATATATGTTAGAAGGGAAAAGTCATTTTTAAGGAAAAGTAGTCCCTTCGAAGTAGTGCCAGCTAACGACGTGAGTGCTGACATCACGGGTCGGCGGCCAGGAGCGTGGAAGCAACACCCTACGAGGGCCGGAGCGTGGAAGTGACACCCTGCGAGGAGCACCCAGGAGAAAGAAAGCGATACCCTGTGAGGTCCGGAGCGCGTAGGAGCGGCCAGGAGCGTGGGGAGGACCGTCGACATCGACATGCCCAGGGGAGCGCGGAGTAAAAGCAGACAGGAGCGTGGGCAGAAGCGGCCAGGAGCAAGAAAACTGGAGCAAGGAAACAACACCCTGCGCATGTGATGCTGGTGAGTACGCTGTGCTTCTCCCGCTGCTGGCCGCTCTGCTGCGCGTCTCCTGCTGCAGTGCTGCCCCCAGCCCCCTTCTGCCCCGGACAACATCGGGACGGGCTGCTAGTACATCATAAAAACCATACTAAAAACCTGTTTAACAACAATACATAAAATATAAATGATTCGGCAGGGGAACATCTTATGGAAATGACAAGGAGGTACCCGGTTAAAAATGTTTCATCCATAGTATAGTGCAAATCAGAGCAAATATTGAACACACAGGACCATTATTCCTCCCCTCTACAGGTTCTGAGTTTCATTGCTAATCTTAGAAAATTTACTACACAGAAAAGCGTTAAAGGTTCTACTGACAATTTCAGAAACAGTAGGGCCACCTTAGCTTGTTTGAACTTGGCCTTCCTTAAAATACCTTTTAAAAATAGTCGCCTAGGGTAAGCATAAAATGGGCATAGTAGAACCAAATGGAGCGTATCCTGTGGAGACCGTTGGTCGCAGCCACAGGAGCCCTTACTCTCCAAATGCTTTGTATACCCTGCTGGAACCGCCAAAGTATGGTGTAACAAATCTAGCCTGAAACGGGTCATGAGAAATCTGTCTTGAGGATTGTAAATAAGACACAAATAAGGTTCCATGCCCAGGCACAACTTTGTTAACTGATGAGTTCTTACTGATGGCTTAGTCAGCTCTCTTGCTTCCCTATTTGACTTGGCTCTGTTTAAAAATTCTGACTTAATACGGCCCTTATCCTTAGATAGCAATTTGGTCGGGTGGGTAAAATATTCAACTCAACCCATGGCTAACAGGTTTTCCTTGATGTGTCTACTCCAAGGAATATTGTAACCCTGTGCTCGTGCATGCAGTTTGATATTATTGGTTGACTTAACGCCGCCTCTGGGTTTGTCTATACCTTAATCCAGCATGTGAGGGGCTTCCATTGCAGCCTATCGCACAGATGGGTTATACCCAGTTCCTCATGAACCATGTAGGAGGAAATGCTTTGTGGGACTTTCAGTACCCACCTCAAATATTTGTTTCCTTCTATTTGTACCTTAAGCGGGTCTATAAAGCCCCAGACCTCACTCCCATTTAAAACTTTCGCACAGCTTACAGAACTGTAGAGGTTCAGGATTTGTTCCGGAGACCATCGGCCTAGCCTCTTTGCAAAATTCATAGTTGCCCCTGTTGAGTTAATTAGTTTATTGCATTTCTCCTCCACAAGGGCTTTAAAACTAAGGCGACTGTCGGACATGATCCCCAGATATGAAAATGACTTGACCTTTTCCAGTCCCTGTGTGCCTATTGTATACTTAGTTTTTCTGGATGGACCTTTCCCTACCTCCCTAACATATGATTTGGTGAGGTTCGGTGACAAATCTAAGCTATTCATAAAATGGCCAAAGCTATCTATGAGGCGCTGCAGTCCACGCGCAGTGCGGGCCAAGAGTACTGCGTCATCTGCATACAGTAACACCGGTATACCTCTCCAACCTATCTGCGGGCAGTCCACCCCTAGAGCTACCAGCGCCTGGGTCAAACCATTTATATATATATGTAAAGAGGAAGGGGGCAAAAAATACATCCCTGCCCCACTCACCCTGAAGCTTGGGACGTGGTCTGTGACTTTTCCCTCCTTATCATATCTGACCTGGGCAGAAGTATTCTGATGCAGTGTCCGTAATATATTTACCAGACCAGGGTCGACTCCCAAGGCCCCCAATAGTCCCCACAATTTCTTCCGATTTACTCGATCAAATGCCGCAGTGAGGTAAATGAAAGCCATGTACACCGTCCCCTCACTGGCTACGGTGTACTTGGCTGCCAGGACATATAAATTAAGGCATTGATCTGTGGTGGAGCGGCCGTACCTAAACCCATACTGGGTATCCGTAATGATCTCATGTTCCTCCGCCCAATCAATCAATCGCTTAAGAATGGCCCTACCTAGCACTTTCACGGTAACATCAATTAATGAAATAGGCCTATAGCATTGAGGGCTATTTCTGTCCCCCCTTTTAAATATGGGGATTATTGTCGCCGTAGACCAGGATATTGGCATCATTGTTTGCACTGCAGTATTTATTACTCTGGTGAGTATGGGCGCCCAGAGTTCTTTCTGGCTTAAGAGGAGATCTGGTGGAATCCCATCAGGTCCTGGCGCCTTATTACGGGTTAGCCCCTCAATCCCGCCTTTATTTCTCCCAAGGAAAAGGTAATCTGGGGTGGGTTCACACTTTCCAGTTCTCAATGCTACCATGGTTATACAGGCCCTTGTAATGCTCAAGCCAGGTTTCTGGGAGGATGTGGCAGGCCAGCTTGGGTTTATTTGAATCCTCAAAGCATGGTTCATTAACAGCTCTCCAAAAAGCAGTTGAGTCCTTTGTCTCGGCCGCTTCTCTCAAGTTTTCCCATGCAATACGGTTCTGCAGCATCTTAGTGTTTTATTGTACCTAGCCCTGCAGCTCGATACCTTCCCTCTGTCCCTAGGTACGCATTTCAGAGCCGATTTCAGATCCCTCAAGGCGAGGGTGCAGTCATGATCGAACCACCTTGGTGCACTGTGTTCCTTGTTGATCTTCCTGCCCCTAAGTAAGCCATCTATTTGTTTGGCCGCTCCCTCAAATGCCTTGATCAGGTCTGCCCCCTCAACCTCCAAGTCCAAACACTTCCAAACGTTGGACTCGGCCTGTGTCAGTAAGATTCTGTAAAATGCCTCACTGTCCGTGTTGACCCGCCTTAGTCTCCTACCTTGGTCAGTGGCTTTAATCAAACCTCCGGCCCCCCTACGTTGTGATAGAAGTACCGCATTTGGCTCTATGATGCACAGGAGAAGAGGGTTATGGTCGCTGAAAATGCTAACCTCTATCTCAAACTTTGTAACTTGACACTTTAACATGGGTGTAACGAAAATAAAATCAATTATAGTGCCCTTCGCCCTGCCTTTGAAAGTAGGGGTGACCGTGCTATTGCCCTCCCCACCAATCAAATCCATGGTATATGTTAGGGCATGCCTGCCCAGGATCTTATTCAGCGCTCCTCCTTCCCTTGTGTGATTCAGGTGCCACCCCTCTACAATCGGGCAAGCCGACCAGTTCCCCTCATTCTTTCTTAGGAAGGGGCATGGGTGACAATTGAACTCTCCTGCTAATACTAGCTGGGAGCACAGTGCCCCTCGCTCCTCCATGCCTGCCAATTCATTTAGGCTTTTGAGAGTTTGTCCTGGAGTAATGGCATTATAGAAATTTACAACAGTTATATTAAAACCCTTATTACGATATGTGAGTCCCAGTGTGCAGTCCGAGGCCCATCTAAGTTCACTCCACCTTCCTGAGAGTCTGAGATCGACATAAATAGTCAGACCCCCCTTTGCCCTCCCCGGCGCTGACTTACGTGCTGGGACGAAAAACATTTTGTAGCCTTCTATTGCCTGGGTGTTACTATGTTCCTCCCATGTTTCTTGTAGGAGGATTATTTGATGTTTCTTAATATACGTTAGCCAGTTGTGATTTTTGAGGCTAAGCCCGCTACATTCCAGGATATGATCTTAATCTCTCCCACTATTTGACTGCCTGCCGTGACAGTTGTAGGGTTAGTGGGCATTACAGGAACTTCACCCAAATTCCCTGCATCTTTCTCCACATTTCTCCCACCGGGCTCTATAACTCTCACATTGGCATTGGAATCATCTGACTGTGTGCGCCCTGGACCTTCATTGTCTCCGATTATGGGTGACCCCTCGTGCTATTCTCGTCTTTCAACCCCCCCACCAGTCAATCTATTTCATTTAGGGATGAAGCACAGTGGGAGGTGCAAATCGGTTAGTGAGTGAAACTAGCTGGTCCCCCCGTCTGATGCAATCCTATTCCTCCTATGGTCACCTTGCATATTCCTATGGGCCATATCCCTATAGAAAAAAGCCAAGGGGAGCAGTCTGATACTGGACCCTCCATCCCCTTGGTATTGACCCCTGGATTGACTATGGAGGAGCTCATTGACTAACTCTGGATATCTGAAATTCAAAATCACAGGATCACCCGAAAAGCTCTTTTTGCTACTTCCGATCCAAGCCACCCTCCTTGCCATCAGAATATGTCTGTGTTGTGTGATATTTAAAAATGTGTTTTTGACTAGACAATGTGCTGTCTTGTTAATTAGAGTGCGCAGGGATTCCTCCCTCTCATCCCCGTTAGTAGGAACCCCTACAAGGACCACTGTGTAGGGGCTTGAGGCTGGGGGGGGATCCAATATCAGTAAACCCCTAGTGCTCTGCACAGCGTCCGCTAATGTTAACTCCTCATCACTAACTATTGCCCTTCTTCCCTCCGAGCCTCTCTGGGCTGTGTCAGGACAAACCGTATTAGGTGGGCCATTCTGTTTATGCTTAGGGTAGTCCCGTTCGTTTTACCCGCCAAGGCACCCTTGTTGGTGCCCTCACTGTCTTTGCCCAACTGCCCACCTTTGCGGTGCCCCCCTCCTTGACCCTCATAACTAGTTGTGGGCTTTGAGTATGATGAGGCTTCTGCTCCCCCTCCTCCGGTCCCCTAATTCTACCTCGCACACTATTCCCCAGATCGCATAGCCGAGATAGTTTTTCCTCAATAACCTTAATTCTCTCGAGCGCCGGTCCCAAATGGGTGGAAAAAAAGGAGCTCTAAGTTTGACCTTAATAGATCTTCCATTCCTTGTCCACTCCCCATCTTCCCACAGTTTGAACATTGCGTGCTACAAATGGGTCCCACAGCAGTGTTCACTCTGCTGGTCTTTACGGCACCCTTCTGTTTTGATTTTGGCTTTGAAACAATCGCCCCCCCCCCGCCCCCGATTGTGTGCCCCTGGTCCTTGCGTCAGCTAGAGGTGATACCAACTGCGTAGTAGATGTGTCTTTTATTGCACCTTTTGATCTTGTGATCACTTCTCCACCCCCCTTACTATGGTTCCTATACCTGAGTTGGCCCTAGAGGCTACCAACTCTGATGGCCCTTGTTCTGGCCTGTCAATCACTGGAGTGGACGCGCTGGAATTCTTCTCCACATCTTCAATACTAATGTGAGACCGGTCAGGGTCAGAATCCGTTATAACTGGTACATAAGTGAGCCACCCTCCTGTGTCATATGGGGAACATGAGCCATAGCACTAGTGATGCTGCCACTATCTTGCTTTGATTCACCTTGGAGGATACTTTTACTCTGTGTTTTAGACCTTGCTATGGGGCCCAGTGATGATCGCTTATGTTCTAGCAGTGTATCTAGTGAGTTGAATTTCGTGGACTAACAGTGATTCTGCTCTTTGAAGAAATGCATCAAGGGTCCCCTTAACCCCGCCCCCTACCCCAGGAATCACCTTCCGCTTACTCATACTGAGTGGTGTTCGATACTCCCACCGGATACAGTGCAGATGTGCTATAGAACTATGGTCAGGTCCTACGTTACATACAGTACGAAAGGCACTAAAAATGAAATAGAGTCCACAAAGCACAGAGCGCTGCCTCCCTAACTGCTAAAACTGATGTAATCAGCTATTACTTCCACTCATTCACTGGAGGACGTGTCCACTATGTGTATCCTCCCGTATTGATTTTTTTTTATCTCCCAGGGGTTAGAGTTTTCGCAACAAAATGAATTTTTTTAATGCATTCTCAGATCACGCAATGCTCACATTGGAAATCCATCTGGGGGAAGGATTGAGACTCCCAAAACGGTGGGCTTTCAATAAGCAGTACTTAAATGATGAAGACTGGGTAAAGTCCATGGAGTTAGAGATTAGACAATTTTTGAATCAGAACACTATGTCGGCTGCACCACATATAGTTTGGGATTCACTTAAAGCATTTGTGCGGGGGCTATTAATAGGCAAAGATGCAGCCATGTCCAAGAAAGCTAGGCTGGAAAAGTTACAGCATGAAGATAAGATCCATGCCCTAAACAAGATATTTTTAAAGACTCTACTGTTCCTAATAAAAAACTTCTTGATCAGACCAAACTTGAGCTCTGCTCTGCCTATAACATCCAAAGTGAGATCTTTTTTCAAAGCTTTCAACAGAAGGTTTATGAGGAAAGTAATTTCACTGGTAGGCTATTGGCGTGGCAGGCCAAAGAGCAGGCCGCAGCAAATCAAATTAAAGCATTAAAATGCCCCCTGACAGCAGCTCCCACAGAACACCCAGGGATAATAGGGGACATTATGATGAACCACTGCGACTCTATCTATGGTAAATCACAAAGGGTTGATGGCCAACTGCTTGCTAAATTCCTTCAAGAAAATCCATCCTCAACCCTGTCTGAAATAGATAATCAATCTATGGCGAGCCCTTTCTCTTTGTCAGAACTGGAGGAAGTCGTAAAAAGTTTGGCGAATGGCAAGGCCTGTGGTCCAGATGGACTACCCGCAGATTTTTTTAAGGTCTTTTTTGGAGCACTTTCAGATTTTTTTCAATTCCTGATTAATTCTTTATTAGAAGGAGGGCCAGTTCCGGAATTTTTTAGGCAGGAGAACATTGTAAGTTTCCCAAAGAAAGGTTAGGATAAGATGGATCCTAGCTCTTATCGTCCGATCACGCTGCTGAACTCGAACTACAAAATCGTTACAAAACTTTTATCTTGTAGGTTCAATACATTTGCAGCACAGTTGATCCACCCTGACCAGAATGGGTTTCTAGCTGGTAGACAATTGTCTACTAACACTCACTTTCTCGCAGAAGCCCTGGATTACTTTGAGGGTCAGAAGATTCCGTCTCTCATCTTATTATTAGATACAGAAAAGGCCTTTGACCTTGTGGTCTGGGAGACATTATTTTTAATTTTACACTCTTTTAATATCCCAAGGTCATTGATACTTTTAATTCAGACCCTATATGAGAACGCGATGGCCAATATAATCATCAATTCGGAAGTGGTAGGATCTATTAAAATTAAGCGAGGCACGAGGCAAGGTTGCCCTTTATCACCGGTGCTATTCGCGTTCTTTATTGAACCCTTAGCAACAGCTATTCGTAACTGTGTCGATATTTGTCCTCCAATTACAGCAATTCCTAAAATAAAGCTGTATGCTGCTGACATCATGCTCTTAATTAAGCCCACAGTTGAGGTGCAATCCAAGGTCTTCAAGTTGTTTGAGGACTTGAAGCTTTAGGGGGAGACCGCATTAATACGGGCAAGACGGAAGTTATTCAGTGTGGGAGTGACGCTATAAATCTACACCCTGATATCCGGGGCTCTGTTAACTTGAATCCAAAGAGATATTTGGGAATATTTTTCTCAAATCTAATTGATTATCTATATAAATTAAACTTTGATCCTCTAATAAAGAAAGTTAAAGGGCTGTTCTCTCGGTGGAATTTACTTCCTTTGTCTATTATGGGACCAGTGGCTCTGATTAAGATGTCTGTTTTACAGCTATTTAATTTTTTGTTTGCCTCAATTCCGTGCACTTTATCAAATTCCTTCTTTTCTCAGGTTGAGTCAATGTTTACAGCCTTTATATGGGCAAAGAAAGTCCCACGCCTTGCACTTAGCACTTTATATGAAGACTTGGATCAGGGTGGTTTAGCACTTCCCAATCTTAAAAGCTACTATGATGCGTATTTTGCACAATATTTATCGAGGTTTAAGCCCGCACCACAAACACATTGTTTTACCAACATTTCTATCAATCTTATGTGTCAGGAAACACAAATTCATTCTCCCCTGTTAATGTTCAGATCTCCAAAGCTGGTCCGCTACAAGAGCTTGCAGTGGCTTTTTAAAAGAAGGCAGGCATTCTTTAACAAATATTCCATACCTGCAATCAACTCTGCTTCCTTGTTAGAAGAAATTCTCCCCTTCATAGGTGTTAGACAACCTAGATATCTGGCTGTAAAATGGGCGGAAGCAGGGTTTGTTAAAATCTCTGACTTTATACGGGATGGTAACTGGGTGTCTATGGTAGATATGCGCCAATCATTGACCAATGATTTTATCTTAATGAATTCCTATGACACTTTATTTAAATATCTTGCCGAAACTAGCGCTATTTCCTTTTTGGCTCAGAATCGGTTGGTGGAGGATCTTTTAGTTAAGGTATCAGACAACAAGCCTGGTGCCTGGAAGAAATATTTGACCTCGGTAAGGGGGGGTGGATGTTGAATCTAAAGCTTTAAGGAAGTGGTCAGAACAGGAAAACTGTGAAATCTCCCCCTATATTGGGACCACTATTAACAGGTTGAATTTCAGCTCCTTAAGAGGGGCAAATTGGCGCATGATGCTATTTTTTAGTAAATGGCTGCTGTATCGAACCCCAGCAGCCCTGGCCAAAATGTACCTCAATCAGTCTTCCCAATGTTTCCGATGTTTGAACTTTCCTGCTGCCAATTGGTCACATATTATGCTCCGCTGTCCAAAGATTAATGTGTACTGGGTAGAGGTATTTGTGTATCTCGAAAAAGAATGCAATTTACAGTTGGAAGAAAATGACAGGTTAATTCTTTTTGGCTTTGACCCAGATCTCCATTTTGCAGATTCAGTGACTAGATTTCTGTACATAGCTATGGCGATTGCATGATCACTGGTCCTTCAAAATTGGCACTCGGACTTAATTCCGTCAGCCTTGGAATGGGGGCATAAGATCAGAAGGGTAAAGAAAAGTGAATATACCTTCGCAGCAAGAAATGGGGGACTTAATAGATTTAATAAAACATGGGGTTCGAGATTTGATTAAAACAGAGGGTGAGGATATAGTGGCCAGTTTGTTTGGTGGCGGGTGGGAATGAGATTTAAGACCTTGTCAATTGTCTATTTATCTATTTATTTTGTGAATGTTTACAGGGGGCTTTTTCTACGGGATTTTTGTACTTTTATACCTGATCAACTCTCTTTTATGAAATGTATAACAAGTTCGTGACCTGGGATAGCGACTTATGGTGATTCTTTTGGTTTAAATAGATTTGTTTTTGATGTTCTGCTTTTTGCTATGATATAATGCTGGTTTATGCAAATGTTTATGTTGACAAACTTTGGCTTCAATAAAAAAGAAAAGAAAAAAAAAGAGTGTATCCGGCGGTTCACTTACTGCCACTCTGGGTCTAGCGTCCGTCCCTATGGGAGGTGTCCTGTTTTCAGACTCAAGGGGGGTGGCCCTGCCCGGTCTCATCCGGCCTTTGATGAGCAAGGATGGGCCCGCCCTTGGCCCAGGCTTAGCCCGGGCGAACCCGCGCTCGTCCCGCGCCACGGGACCCCGACGCTAATTTATCCTCGTTGGCCCGATGGAAATGTCGCGGGAGCGCACTGCCTCCTGGGAACTGGAGTCCCGGCAGTCCCCGCTCCGCGATGTAGGTGGGGCAAAGTCCGTCAAAGAAGGCAGCCACAAACAACAAGCAGGTCCCTGGGCAGCACAGAGCAGCAAAGGGCAGGCGGAAATGGCCGGTAGGTTAATCAAATCACAGTATACTGTTCCAGAGGTTCAGTCCCAGTAACTGAAGGCAGACACCCTAGGAAGCATTTGCTTTTAAGACAAGTTGCGTTCACTCACCTGAAGGTGAGATGCTTCATCATTGGGCTATACTCCTCACCAGGCCGGCGCTACAATGCCTGGCGGGCACCACAGCAGGACACTTTGTCGTAGATCTTTTATTAAGTACTCTGGATGAGCATAGTAGGACAGAGGATGTTGTGTCATAAGATGTGAGATTGGTGAAAGTATGAATATAAGATCAACTATCGGCCAGTTGCCGCAATTTAGTTAATGTGATCTTCCTGGTCCATGTTGAGATTAAAAACAGTGGCAGAGAAATTGGGAACTAATGGCCCCTATCACTGTGTGAAAGTGTCGATCACCTATGGACCTGCTGGTAAGCTGGGGTCTATACTTCAGGTCAACTTTGTTCATGCCTTGTGTAGTCATGGAGCAATCTGTTGGCATTTCATCAGGACCAAATATGGGAAAATGGGTAAATGTGACCTAATCTTCTCCACAGCGTGAGGAGCTCTGTAACTCAAAGCCCTGCCCCGTGCATAGGTGATAAGGTGCCTATTAACATCTTACTACCACAGGTGAGCGCTGTCTAACAGAGTGCACTAGATACGGTAACCCTCCTAATATTCAGGACATTTTTACTTATCCAATAGTGCCGCATCAGAGGGCAACTGGTTTGAAAAGCACAAGCTTCCTAGGGTGCCTGCGTTAGTTAGAGATAATGTCTGTGGGACTGAACCTCCAGAACAGTATACTGTGAGTTGATTTATATGAAGAATGTGTATACTGGACTGTCATTGTCCTCGTCATCTCTTGTGATATGTAAAATAAAACACAGCACACCGGGAGGCCAATAAATCTATCATACATTTAATGCCCAAAAAATATATATTTTTTCTTTTTTTTTTAAAGTTTTCAAAAACCTTTATTGAGGAACAAAATCATGGCAGACACAATACACCGAGCAATTCCACAGCTCACATCAGCAAGATACAATTCAAGTCAGTCACTTAGTAACAGGCAGATTACATTGAATACATTTAATACAAAAATAGCAAAAGGCCAAGCAAACTAACAAGTGACAATTGTCTTTGCAATGGACGAGAGCATCCACCCTAAAGCAATTTGAGTATATAATGCTAATGCTACACAATGTATTTTTATACACTTTTCTCCTAATACAAGTCAATGAAACATGAACACATGATAGAAACAGTTACTGAAACAACACTAATGAGTAGGAGGCAGGATCTTCTCTCAAGAGGAATGTGAGGAGTCTGTGAGGTGCAGATAAAAGATACACAGACAAGCTGCAGAATTCACTGTTTGTGGAAATAACACTTCTGTTTGTCAATATTAAATTTACTACAAGATGCAGGAAAGTGTGCAGATGTACATCACTAAATAAAATGGTTCTGAGCCCTAAAAGAATCCGGTAGAAGAGGAGTTGAAGGGTAGTAGAGAGGTAGAGGGGTAGTAGAGGGGTAGTAGACGAGTAATAGAGGGGTAGAGGGGTAGAAGAAAGGGAAGAGGTGTAGAGGGTTAGAAGAGGGGTAGAGGGATAGAGCGGTTGTAGAGGGGTAGAAGAGGGGTAAAGGTATAGAAGAGGGGTAGAAGAGAGGTAGAGGGGCAGAAGAGAGGTAGTGTAGAGGGGTAGAAGAGAGGTAGAGGCGTATAAGAGAGGTAGAGGGGTAGAAGAGAGGTAGAGTGGAGGTAGAGGGGTAGAAGAGAGGTAGTGTGGTAGAAGAGAGGTAGTTGGGTAGAAGAGGGGTAGAAGAGAAGTAGAGGGGTAAAAGAGAAGTAGAGGGGTAAAAGAGGGGTAGGGGTAGAAGAGTGGTAGAGGGGTAGAAGAGGGATGGTAGAGAGGTAGAAGGGTAGTAGAGGGGTAGAAGGTTAGAAGAGGGGTAGTAGAAGGGAAGAGGGGTGATAGAGGGGTAGAAAAGAGGTAGAGTGGTAGAAGAGTAGAAGAGATGTTGAGGGATAGAAGAGCGCTAGAGGGATAGAAGAAAGGTAGAGGGATAGAAGCGAGGTAGAGGGATAGAAGAGAGGTAGAGTGGTAGAAGAGAGGTAGAATAGAGGTAGAGTGGTAGAAGAGGTAGAGGGGTAGAAGAGAGGTAGAGGGGCACTAGAGGGGTAGTAGGTTACAGGGGTAGTAGGTTTGAGGGGGGTAGTAGACGGGTAGAGGTGTAGGGGGTAGAAGAGGGGTAGAGAGGTAGAAGAGAGGTAGAGGTGTAGAAGAGAGGTAGATGGGTAGAAGAGAGGTAGTGTGGTAGAAGAGAGGTAGTGTGGTAGAAGAGAGGTAGTGGGGTAGAAGAGGGGTAAAAGAGAAATAGAGGGGTAAAAGAGGGGTAGTAGAGGGGTAGAAGAGGGGTGCAGGTTAAGAACAGGCTAATAGTTAAAATTTAATAAATAGGCAATTTAACGGAGCAATTTAGCAGTCCATCTTAAAATCTTACTTAAAATGACCTGGTATCTAACAATTTATGTACTTGCTAATGCGTAGTCCGAATCAAAGGTGTAATGCCTTGAGAAATAAAACGCAGTCTCTTATACCATACTGCCTCTAAAAATTTGGCCATTGCAAAAACAGTTACGCTTGAGAGATCAGTCTTCAGAATTCTAAAAGCCTCATAGCATTTGGCAAACCCTAAATTTTTGCAAAATGGAATTATCCAGAACATTCTAGCTGCAATATAGGCAGGACAAAAGAAAACTAGATGCAGTTCATCTTCGAGCCTGTAATTGCAGCCAGGGCAGTTTTCCGGTGAGTGTTGCTTCCATTTGCTGGTAAATGCCCTTAGCGGAAGAGAGCCATACCGCCATTGCAGATATAATTTCCTGGCCAAATTCGGAAAAATATCATCAAGCACTGTTTCAAACTTATAGGATTCTTTAACCCCAAGAAAAGTCTTAGTTAAAGAGTCTGGTCGTGAACTCTGTGTATGGGATACAAGATTACAAGCATGAAAAGTTGCCACCAGGTGTTTGCGGGAAAGTCCGGGGCAGGCCATTTCAGGATCACTCCAAAGACTCGGAAGACCGAGCCGGGCAAACTCGGTTTTTAGGTATTTAAACCAGGGAATGTTCTCAATTGTGGGAAGAGCAAGGATTCCCTGTAGTTCATGCCTATAGTTGGCTAACTCAGGAGTAGACCATAATCTTCTCCAAAAGGTCAGGGGCTTAACACCCAGAACATCATCTAAGGGTTTCAGACCCAAATCCATCCTAAGGGGCAGGAGGGGGGTGCTGGCCGGTAGCTTTAAAAGTTGCCTAATAAACATATTTTCAAGTGACCAACCCTTTTTTGCACACATGACCCCAGAGTTCACTGCCGTAAAGAATAGCTCCTCTGGCCTGGAGTCTATAGATCTCCAACGGTGGGCCTATCGGTCTAGCAGATGATTTGTTGGAATTAACTAGCCTGATTATTCCCCCTGTTGTTTGAGCTAATCTGAGCTGGGACTTAGCTTGATGATCGCCTCATTCCATTTTATCGTTCATAGTCACACCCAGATACTCAAACGTATAGACTCTTTCTAACCTGTTCAGGCCTATAGAGGGGTTGGGGCGTGTTTTCTTGGGGGTATTAAAAATCATATACTTGGTCTTGAGGGCGTTTATTTCAAGACCGGGCTCTCCACAAAACGCCTCAAAACCCTCCAGAATACGCTGGATCCCCATTGAGGATTTCGACAGCAGCAGGGTGTCGTCCGCAAACATTATTGCGGGCACCCTGCTGCCGCCGAGCCTTGGTGCATCTATATTGGGAACCCTATTTAGGTGATCAATTACCCCGTTGACAAAGAGGCAAAACAGGGTCGGTGCTAAGACACATCCCTGCCTTACCCCTCTGTCAACGGGAAATCTTTTTGAGAGGCTACCCAACCTTCCACACCTGACCTGAGCAAAGTTGTGTGTATGTAGCCGCACAATAATATCTAGAAGAGCGGGGGGGATACCCAATTTAGCGAGTACCGTCCATAGTTTACTCCGCGGAACCAACTCAAAGGCTGCGCAGAGGTCTACAAAGACGGTATACAGCGCACCACCCTCAACCCGCACCGTCTTCCAAAAAAGAAGGGCCAAACGAAAAATTTGGTCAATGGTTGACACCTTGCTTCTAAACCCGGCCTGGAACGTACTAAGGATCGAATGATCCGTCATCCACTCCTGGAGGCGGTCAAGTATCAGCCTCGCGAACATTTTTTGTGAAACATCGATGAGGCTGATTGGCCTGTAATTGGCTGGGAGCAGAGGAGAGCCCTTCTTGAAGATAGGTACAATCTCTGCGCCCAGCCAAGTACTAGGGACCGCCATTCCCGCAAGGATTGCATTAAAAATTTCCACAAGATAGGGGGCCCAAACCCTGGGTTGATGCTTGAATAGATCTCCCGGAATTTTATCTAACCCAGGTGCTTTGCCCGAAGGCAACTTAGATATTGCATTAAGAACCTCCCTCATTGAGAATTGCATTGGTTCAGTGCCCTCCATAATTTTAGATTGCGTGATTGGCCCACCAGAGATTGAGGGGAGGTCACTTAGTAGCCCATGATGGGGCTTAGGTGAGCCAGGGGAGACCTCTTCGTAGAGGCTACGAAAGTGATCCTCCCACACCGAAGCCGCTATATTAGCCTCCAGAGCTGGAGTCCGCTCGGTAGTTCCATGTTCTCACTACCTGCCAAAATTTGCGAGCATCTCTGGTCTGTAGGGAGGCTAGCAAATGTACCCAATTGTCAAGGTCCCAATCCACCTTTGCCTGGTGGATTGCTTGCTTCAGTTCCACCCTCCTAGTCTTTATTAGCCCTGTATCCCTGGGGTACTTCAGTGCGGCCAGGAGGTCGGCCTTTGCCTTCCTGCAAGCTGAATTAAACCAGGAGGCTCTTTGCCCCCTGCGGGGCCCTTTCCGCGCAATTGGGTTCAGGAATTCCGCGAGAGTGTCCACCAGTTCCAAATGGAGGGTCGCCATCTTGGAAAACAATTCTACTGGAAAGGGTTGAAGAATAAGGTCCCCAACACGTTCGAGTGTAGGGAGGATCCGTGTATACAGCTTGGAAATGTGGGCAGGCTTGTCCAAGAGCTTGGCCCACTTCACTCTGCGCCTATCGTTAGTTAAAATTAGTTTTGAGTCTAGGGATGCCTCAGCCGGGTGGTCACCCATTGGGCCGCCCGGCGACGCCATCGAAAGAATCAACGCATTGTGGTCACTGTCAGTTCTATGCACTACCTCAAATTTAGAAACCTTGTTCCAGTCAAGTGTCTGGACAAGGATGTAGTCCAAATGGGACTCATGCTCTAGCTTATTAAAGGTAGGTTTTGAAGGAATGTCACCCCTAATTCGGCCATTACAAGCCCTCAAGTAATTACTGAGGGTGAGTGCCAGAATTTGGGTTGCTAGGGGTGACCAAGACTTAACTAGGGAACCGTCTAAATGCGGAATTCCCCACTGGTCATCCTCCTCTAGAAGTGCTCCCTCCCCAATCAGGGCTAACGGCTCGTACTGACAGTTAAAATCTCCCCCCAAAAAGGATCCTAGCCCCCTGAGGTATTATGGGCAGAAATAAAGAAAGCTCATCAAAAGTGGGTGAGGGCTTAGTTATTCCCATGGGTCTGGAATATATGTTTATCAGCGCGAGTTGAGTGCGGTTAGGCCATTCCAACAAAACGCACTGTACATCCATTGAATTCGTTTTCAAAACCTTGGCCTTACATCCCAGATGGGAAGCCACCCATATACAGAGACCCCCCGAGGGCCGTCCCTTACCCTCCCACTTAGCAGGTATTGAAAAGGAGGCATAGCCAGATCGCCATTTGTCCTCCCTGGCCCATGTCTCCTGGAAGAGGCAAACATCCTGGGCATCGATAAAACACCCCCACTCAGGTGTCTCGAGTTTGCTCTGGAGTCCTGCTAAATTCCAGGAGAGGGTGGACAAACAGGATGTACGCTCGCCCGGAGGAGTTGCAGAGGGGTCAAGCATAGTATCCCCAGTAGTAACCACCTGCTCAATAGAGGGTTCGGTGGGTCGGAATTCCCCACTAGTACCACCCTGAACAAGGGGGGGAGTCAAAGTGTATAAAGTTTCCCCTGTAGATGCAATTGCCATATTAGACCCCTGGTGCCGGTCTGGCGTGGTTCGCGTTACAGCTATTTTAGAAATCTCAGTTTGCACCTTCAGGGCCATGGGTGTAGGGATGACCTCCTGTGCCCTGTACAGACTGTAATCTTCAATCACAGGCATCCATACCTGGGAACACGTCAAACCTGTTTACTGACTCCAAGGGTGTGAAGGGTCTCAGGTGATCCATTCTCCTAATGGTGTTTCTATGGAGCCTAGGGGGTACCATATTCCACCAGAATGGATCAACAACCTGTGGGGGATATGGTGCGGGTATCTGGTACCTGGTGTTGTAAGGTAGTGAGGGAATAGTCTGGATAGGAGCCTGGATGCCAGTATAAATGGAAGGGAACACCAGGGATCTAGGGTAGAAATAGGTCAGGGGACGGGGGACGATAGAATTGCTCTCACTAGCAACAGGACAATTTAATATGTAGTCGACTGCTCGTGGATCTCTAAAATGTACGACAACTAAGTTTCCCTCACTATCCTTGACCTTGTTGCCCAACCAAGAGAGTCGACAGACATGCACAATCTCACCATTGATGTTATGTGTGAGGGGTCTAAATTGGCTAAACCAGTGCATAATTTTGTTTTTCAGCTGGTGAAAGCCTTCCCTCTTATTATCTGGCAATGTAGGGACCCCTGTCAAAACAACCACATAAGGGACGGCTTCGGAGGGTAGTTCTACCTGTGGGCCTTTATGCATAGATGACCTAATATGTGTGGGCCTTTATGCATAGACGACCTAATATGTCTGGTGGTACCCCAATCCTCCCGCGTTTTTCCTGCAGATACTTTAAGAGGTCCCCTCTGGACTCCACTAGCTGGTTTGGGAGCTGAATTGATAGCTTGCGCGGGGGGTGGCACCCTCTGCTGCTTGGTGTTAGTTATATTGGTACATTGGGCAGAGGCTTTGAGGGCACTGGGAGTACACAATGTCGCTGAGGCTGGTGGTAGGACAGCCCCCCTCATCGGACCTTAGTTGGTCCTGCTTTGTTGCTTATTGCAATCTCAACATCCTCAGGCCTCTGCTCAACCCTCTTCAATCTCTCAATTATTGGGAGAATAAAGGACCTTATCAAATGTTCCATGTTGTCCAGTGAGACGGCACTAAATGCAGCCTTTGGGAGGGGGCCAGCAGGCCTGTCAATTTGAACAGTGATAGCATAAGCCTGTACAACTGATGCCAGTGGTGAAAGAGGTGTCGGGTTTGGCATATTAGCTGTTGCGGCCTTTAGGGCTGGGGCAATTTTAATGCTGTGCTTAGGAGGTTTGCCAAAGGCTGTGTGACTGATCTTGGGCTTTTAGGGATCCCCACCCTTCCGTCTTCTTTTGCTAGGTGGTGGTCCATGGACCTTGACGGGCAGCGGTTTTTTCGGCTTGCTTTGGGCGGGTTTAGCCCGGGCCAGGGACTGGGTTTTCGGATCAGCCTCTGTAGAAATTGGGCTGGAAAGAAGAATATCAGATATATGCTGATCGATAGGGCCCAAGAGTGAGGGGGAGCAATCTCGTAGCAAGAGTGGGACACTCTCCATAGATAAGAAGTCTTCGTTGCTGCCCATACATCCTACATTTTGAGGAGAATTATGGGACGTGGGATCGATGGGAGCCCTGTTCTTCAAATTTTCGACAGAGCGACGACGCTCTGCCCGTCGCTCTGCCAATGACTTTTCCCTGTCTGGATCTATGTGAGCCTTGGTGAAGTAGTTGTCAAGAGTACCATTGTTCAACCCCCCCGACTTCTCATGTAGTGCTTTCTTGGGGCTTTGGGCCATGACGGATAAAAACGCCTACTTACAATAACAGTAATAGCAATTAAAGAGAATAGGCCCGGCCCGGCCTCAGTCGGTCTCTGAGGGCCTCAGAGGGCCCGCCCTTGTCCCGGGCTTCTCCCGGGACGCTCCCGCGCAGCGGGGTTAATGTCTGACTAAAATAGGAGTGGGAATGTCCAGGGGGCGTGTCCAGCAGGGAGAGCGGCCCAGGTGGAAGCAATTGGGCACACAGGGACTCCTGGGAGATGGAGTCCCTGCCTCAACACTCGCAGCCCTGCTCCACAGCAACTCAGACCCCAAAGGTCCTCCTCGGGTCTATAGCCCCTTGATGGCTCCAGCTGATGTCAGAGCGCTGCGGGACCCGCGCAGCGGGTCCGGCGAGCGGTGAAGAGATGACGGTGGCAAAAAAGGAGAAAGGCAGCAAACAGGGTCCGGCCACAACAATCCAGGTAACGAGGTCAGATTCCCAACAGGAGAGTGCAGGCAGCCACTATTAGTTCAGTGAGCGGGGGGCGTGTCCAGCAGGGAGAGCGGCCCAGGTGGAAGCAATTGGGCACACAGGGACTCCTGGGAGATGGAGTCCCTGCCTCCTCGAGGCTCTCAGCCCTGCTCCGCAGCAACTCAGCCCCCAAAGGTCCTCCTCGGGTGTATAGCTCCTTGACGGCTCCCGCTGATGTCAGAGCGCTGCGGGACCCGCGCAGCGGGTCCGGCGAGCGGTGAAGAGATGACGGTGGCAAAAAAGGAGAAAGGCAGCAAACAGGGTCCGGCAACAACAATCCAGGTAACAAGGTCAGATTCCCAACGGGAGAGTGCAGGCAGCCACTATTAGTTCAGTGAGCGGGGGGCGTGTCCAGCAGGGAGAGTGGCCCAGGTGGAAGCAATTGGGCACACAGGGACTCCTGGGAGATGGAGTCCCTGCCTCGACTCTCGCAGCCCTGCTCCGCAGCAACTCAGCCCCCAAAGGTCCTCCTCGGGTGTAAAGCCCCTTGACGGCTCTCGCTGATGTCAGAGCGCTGCGGGACCCGCGCAGCGGGTCCGGCGAGCGGTGAAGAGATGACGGTGGCAAAAAAGGAGAAAGGCAGCGAACAGGGTACGGCCACAACAATCCAGGTAATGAGGTCAGATTCCCTTACACATCCATTTGTTTACACCTGGGAGTCGTAGCTGCACACTTGCAAAATAGACAACACCTATCTCTCTTCAGAGTACCAGTGATTAAAGTCTTCATGGAAGGATTAAAAAGGGTTATACCGCCAAGTATTCCCCCTGCACCTGAGTGGAACTTACACATAGTTCTTCCAAGACTAATGGGCCCGCCTTTTAAACCAATGCCCAAATGTCCGTTACAATTCCTGTCATGGAAAGTTGCCTTCCTCATAACGATAAACTCACTAAGGAGAGTTGATGAACTTCAGGCATTAACTATACAAGAGCCTTTCTTTCAACTTCACAAAGATTGAGTGGTTCTCCGTACCAATCCTAAATTTCTCCTTAAAGTAGTTTCTGCTTAGTGGTAATTCATGTGCAATATCAAATTAAAATAACATATCATTAGCATTTTCATTATTAATTTAACCATCGTAATTCTTGTATAGAATTTATGTGCTGCAATGATAATAGAGCAAAAGACACTCAATTGATGGACGGACTGCAGAACAAATCAAAACATTCACCCCCAGTCAAGAGATCTAGGTTAAATCCATCATTATTTTGCTCACCATGCCACCCCAGTTTAGACCTGGCCATATGCAAATCAGTCTTGACCCTGTGCCTCATGGGAACAGTCCAGTCCGAACTGCAATGATAATAGAAGCAGATAAAAGTAGTTTGCAAAATAGGCACATTGAACAGAATAAATAGTTCCACCATCTTTCTAGAACAATGTATATATGCAAGCATATAAAAACGGTATATAGCGTTTTCCTACTATGCTTTCCCGTGTGTGTGTCTGTGTGTGTCTGTTGGTCTCTGTGTTTCTGTCTCCCATTCCCTGTAGGGAAAGTATGTAGCTCCCGTTCTAGAAGAGTCGGTCAAGAAGGAGCACACTGCATTGAATAATTTCTTGGTATGCACTTTTTATTAGTATTACAGGAAATCACAATGATTGATTGTCTCTTTTATATTCTTCTTTCCCACAGGGTCTTCCACTTCAGTCCCTTAGGTGAGCCTCGGCCGCCGTCGTCCCTCGGACAGAAGGAAAAGACTCAGGTAAGTGTTTTTGCTTTATGGTTTAGTCAAGGGAGGATGTGAGGGATAAATAATAGCTATGAATAAATGTGAAGGGAGGGTGTAGAGATTGGAGCAACCAAAAGAAAAAGAGTAGCCGATGAGTTCTGCTCTTGTCTTTGTTTCCGTCTCACTTATTTCCTTTTCCCTGGGTCCCTTTCACCCCTCAGGCTCCCCTCCCATCCCTTTCTCAGCCCCTTTCCAAAAACCCAGTAGACGCCCACGCGCCTGGAAGAGCCACGTCCCTCCGGGGCCATGGCGTGGTGACTCTGCTTCCTTCAGTGAGGTCTGGTCATCTGGTTCGGCTTTCCCTCCTCCGCCAGGTTTGGGTGTTCTGCTTGCCGACAAGCTGTGACCTCCCCTGGGCTCCGGTTCTCTCTCTCGTAAGGCTGTTAGTCCTTCTCTGTCTTTCCGGTCTTCCCCCGCTGGTTTCTCCGCCTCGCGTTCCCATTCCGCGTGTAGCTGTACCAACTACTGACCAACCTGACGTGCTCTCCGCCCCTGCCTTCTTCAAGTGTGTATCCTCTGATGTACGTCCTCAGCTCCGGCTTAAAGGGGCAGCCTGCCGATTCCCCTCTCTCCACTTCTTGATGACAGCAAAGCGGACAACTGGTAAGAGGGGACTGTGAATATAGGAAGGGTGAAATATATGAAGGGATGGCATGGCACTCCTTATCCTCTATCCCATCGTCTACCACAGGGGCTACCTGACACACCCCAACCCCAGACACACCCAAAAATAGCTTATCCTAAAAACCCACCTTCCAAAAACAAGATACCAAACAAAAGGAAAATCTTACGAGCTTCAGGTGATGTCCCTAGTGTCTGATTACTGGTGTTTGTTTAGGTTTACAGGAGTCCAGAGGTTACATAGCAAACCTTGTCTATGCATGCCGTGTATTTTTCATTCATTATTGTAATATTTATGAAATCCACTCATCGCGTGCCAGAAGGGAGATGTATTTGGCTACAGTTGTTTATATAGCGCCAGACTAGATCAGGTCTGTGCCTCCTGCTCCACAGCTTGTACCCGTAAAAGTGCATCAATGTCTCCTTCCCTTGGAAGAAAATCCACTTGTATTCCAGGTAAGCAAATTTATTCTCATAGAATCACTTTCAAAATCCACTGTTCCGCAAGTAAATTTAAATTCTCTCTGCCCAATTCATTTTGGGGGTTCTCCCTTCATCAGGGGGGCGCACGTGAGGAATCTATGTTGTATGTTGTGTGCGGAAAATAGTGACATAAGAATTAATTGCAATGCAATATAATCCTACATATACATAAATGAATAGTTTACTACATGTCCTGGTAGAGCCTAACCGTATGTCTGCGTTTGTGTTATACCAGGGTCTCCACCTTTTCGATAGTGAGAGCTACTTCTGATCGAGGAGAATCATCCTGATCTACTGCCTTTATCACGTGGATTAGCTAAGGGTAGATGAATGCCAAGCAACTTAATTGCGCCCCTAGAGCGCCCAGTCCTGCTGCAGTGAGCACATAACATTTGTAGCACTGGGTAAGGTAAGGTTTACCTGTCGGGCCCCTAAGCCTTTGTTGCACTGTTAGGTTTACCTGCGGGACCCCACGCATTTATGGTACTGGTAGGAACGGTTTATCTGTGGGGTCCCCAGGGACCTGTTATGTTCATTTTATTCTTATTAACAAATCAAATCTGAGAGGTGAGTGTTTCGCTGAGGGTTGTGGCCTCTTTGTCATGCAATACATGGGATGGCATTGTTCTCTCTAAGTGCGTGTGAAGACAGAAGACTTCTATTATCTGGTGAGTTGCCCTCCTGTTCATTGGCTCCTGTCCAGATCCGGGCCCTGCTTTAACAGTTCAAGATTAATGTTCAGTAGTGGCAGTCACAGTATAAGGACTGTAAACAAGACCTGCTGTAGAGTTTTCGCTGTCCTAGGAAAAATGTCTCAATGTAGGAAAGGGCCTGTTTTGGACATGGTTAGCCTTCACTTTTTACCTGGAAAATGATATAGTATTTACTGGAAGTGCACAGGGTCCCTGCCAACCAGGTCCGCTGAGCCGATCTCCTTCCCTTAAGTGTACCTGTCGTTTCCACGATTGTCACCCCATTAGCTCACTTATAAGTCCCTGGTAAAAGTTACCTCTGGGACCAAAGGCCTTGTTGTTTAAGAGGGTCTCTAAAGGCTGCAGCACAAATTATGCCTCCCTAAGGGACCCCTCACCAAGCACATACATACATACATACTGCCACTGCAGCTGTGTGTCTTGGTGCAGACAAAAATGAAGAGTCGACATGGCACACATCCCTGTATGCGATGCCCATTGGGACTGTCCGAGATATAGGTAAGACACCCGTCTAGCAGGCCTTATAGTGCACGCTGCTTTAGGGATATCTCCTGTGAGGGCATATCTGCATGAGCAGATATGCCCCAGCAATATCCTTGTCGGTTCCGGGATATTGCAAGTGACTAGGGAAGCTCTATAGTAAGTACATTGGCTGGACACTTGTCATTACGAGTTCCACAGCTCCATGAAGGTTTCAATGAAATATGGGATATTTGGTAGCAAACAGCTCAGCATATTTACCTGCGCTGATTGCAGTGTCCGATTTATTAAAAATTGCACACAGAGTACCCCTTAGAGGCATCCCCTAAGATCTACCAATCCTTAGTGTGGTCCTTGCCTGGCCTGAGCCAGCCTGCTACCACCAGGACAGTGTTCTGTCCTCATGGGGAGAGTGCCTGTGCACTTTGAGGTCGATAACAATGCCTTTCCTGGGTGGAGGTGACCTCTCCCAGACTCCTAGAAGTTGCCTGCAGCTTCTGCAAGGAGACTCCTTAACCGCGACCTGCACTGGTTAGCCATTTCTGACAACAAAATGCACCCCTTCACCTGTCTATCCCGGGCCTTGGAGAAGAGGGCAAAAGGTGTTCTTACGTCCCTGAGCATCATAACTGACCTCAATGGCTGTTGGTTTCCTTCGATCGGCCTCTTGGCTGGAGCCTGCAGCCCTTTTCAGATTTGGCCTGCCTCCATTGCTTTTCATTGGGCACCCAATGCTGTGTTGGCACCCTGCATCCAGCCGCCCCTGTGCCGCTAGTGTTGGTGCTGCCTTGGCCCCTGCTCAGTGTTAGCCTCAGCCCCTGGGGACTGGTCCTCCAAGCTACTGCTTCTAACCTGTATGTTATAAACAGAAACAATGGTTCCTGTGGGAAGATATATCTAGATGTGATACTAATATGCGTAATCACAATGCAGGTAAGGGTTACGTCGATATCCAAAGGAGAAAAACTCAATATTTGGTAATACCAATAGTTATTTGTATAAATCTAAATACAATTGCTTCAGACAACAGGTCAATGTGTCCCCAGTGAACATGGAACTTAAAGAAATAATAGTGACATATTTGTGACATATACAATTAGTTTCCAACATTTATAAAAGTCGATCATCAGAGAAAATTAGAAATGGAGACCAGGACTTGATATTGAAAAATATCTGTCAGGCCACGACAATCCTTATGCTCCGGTCTCGCCTCAGGAGCAGGAAATCAAGGTATCAAAGGGATAGTAAATCTATTTGCCCTGCGGTAGTTGATCCTTAACTTATTCGCAATAGACGATCCGTATATCTGCCTAATCTGTAGAGGCCGGAGACCGCGAACGGAGATACACGGATCGTCGTGTTTATATTGCGAATAAGTTGAAGATCAACTGACGCAGGTCGAAGCTATTTACTAACCTTTTGATACCTTTTTCAGTATCCATTCCTGCAATCTTGCACTGCTCTCACTGTTAGCTCCCCTTCCCCTCGCTGGGTACCCAGCTGGGTCCCATGTGAGTTACCCTTTTTTACACTTTCACTTCCCTGAGGTGCACATCAATCACGCTGACCGGTAATCCTTCATCTCAGATGTCCCTATATCAATAGGTCCTTAAGAGACCCCTCATTGCATTAGGGGTCGTAACGCTGTTGACAAAAGCAAAGCGAACCATCTATCAGCGCCTATTATTAAACAAGTACGCTGTCTCGATTTTGAATTTCCTCTGATGGTTGACTTATATAAATGTTCGAAACCAATTGTATATGTCACAAATATGTCCCTATTATTTCTTTCGGTTTCATGTGCACTGGGGACACATTGCACTGTTGTCTGAAAAAATTGTCTTTAGATTTATATAAATAACTATTGGTATTACCAAATATTGAGTTGTATATGGTTTTGGTCCTTTGGATATCGACGTAACCCTTACTTGCATTGCTATTCCGTGTATTAGTATCACATCTAGATATATCTTCCCACAGGAACCATTGTTTCTGTTTATAAAATACTTATCCTGGTTCCTTGTGAGTAGGGTCTCCCTGGTCTCTTGTTCTCGCTTCTTACCTGTAAGCAGCCTTTGTCCAATTGCCCAGTCCCCTTTAATTTGTATTCGGTGACTGACCTCGAACTTGCACCGTGCAACTGGCCACCCCTTTGTCGCTTGTGGTGCACTGTTGGTGCTGAACTGAACCTTGCCCTGTACTGACCTTATCTTCCGAAGACTGGTCTTGTAAGTCAATGTTGCGTATACGTATGTTTAATGTTTTTTTCCTCCCATTGCTTAACATTGCAAAGTCTGAAAATTGCAGTGTGTCCACTTTTTATATTGAAAATGTATTTCTATTGCGAAAAATATTTACCTAAGACAAAGTTCTGTGGTTCTGCAAAATAAATCCAACCGAGTGTCATTTTTAGGTCTCGCTCGAGACCTATTGCTGTGGAGTCGGCTCTCAAGGGAGATAGACTGGGGCACGTGCAGAGATTGGGTTCTGTGAACGCGCACACAGCCCCTGCTTCTGCTTGGCTCGCATGCCCCCCCTGCACACAGCCCCCCCTGCACACGCACACAGACACACACACGCGCACACACGCACAACACCAATCCCCCCCCTGTGCTTACCTCGAGTCCTCCGCTCTGCTTGCTGCTCAAGCCCAGCTCGCCCGGCACTCTACTGCCTTCCTCCGCCATCCTTCCCGGAAGGAAATCTCGCCCGCCACCGGCTCCTACAGCACCGGAAAAATCTCGAGTCCTCGGCTCTGCTTGCTGTTCAAGCCCAGCTCGCCCGGCACTCCACGGCCTTCCTCCGCCATCCTTCCCGGAAGGAAATCTCGCCCGCCCCGGCTCCTACAGCACCGGAAAACACTGCACAGGGTGAAAATGAAACTTAGTCTGCGATTGGGTGACCAATAGATGTCGGTGGCTGTCGAGCCTTGTGATTGAAGACAGGCCCACGCCATAGTAGTTTCCGATTGGTTGGTGGAGTTTCTGTTCATTGGCTCGTGCTGTGCTCCGGAGGGCGCACGTGCTGTCACTGCGTTTCCACGGTGCGTGTCCCGCCGCCCGCAGTGAGCGTCCCCATGGCTCTCCCCGGCCCTCTCAGTGACCGAGGGGGGCCGCGTGGCACGGGAGACTCGTGAGCGGCCCCGCCGCCGGATTCTAACCTCTGTTTTCGGGTGGTATGAGTCTGGCAGAAATCCGTAACCGGCAGCCACCCGGGCTGTACATACAGCCAAACGTCACTTCCTGGTCTTTCTTTCCCATCACCACAGCGCCTCTGCACTGGTGTCTAGGAGGCATAGCGCCCCCCCCCCGGTGTGAGGGGCTGAACGTGCGCTCCTGGCCCTGCAGGATCTCCTGGGGCCCGGTCACCTGCCGGGCGTCGGTGAGTGGGGCGTGCGGGGCTGCCAAGCTCGTCAGGGCTCCCCTCTACAGAGCCTGGGGTCGGCTGTCCCTCCGTACCCATCAGATTTCTATTGCCGTTAATGATAGCCCAAGATTATTAGGGGCAGCGGAATTTCATTGTGGCCATTTACTTATTTAAGCCTTAAATTGACAAGACGGTGCATTGTGGGAGATGTAGTCCTGGCTCAGTTGCATTCAGTCTTTAATAGAAAGGAAAATAAAACATTTAATGGCCATGTTGGTCATTTACGCAACTAGCCTGTTGCTTCAAATCGCTGTAGAATGTATCGTGGTGGGAATTGTGTGTAAAATAAAAGGACAAAATGGCAGTTTGTGCCCACACGAAAAGCCACAGCACATTAAAAATTGGGCCTCCTGGAAATGTGCTACAGGATGGCGTGAGCATTGCGTGGCAGTAGCTTGCCGGGATCAACAGGGGCACGTATGAAGATGCAAATGCTTTTCAATATTCTGCATATATATTTTACTCTGTAAGGCTACAATGTTTATGTGAAATGCCCTCTTACATTCTGGGCAAAATACACCACTGTCTATTTCCTTCTGCTTGCAATAATGCAAGCAAGAAAACATACAGTATCAAATGTACATACCTAGGCACACTGTAAAGTACGTGAAACAGACAATGCTGCAATCAAATCAGCAAGTGTCTGCGGAAAAAATAAACCCGAAGGCAAATTTAAAATTAAGCACCAGTTAAAGGGTTGGCAACTGTAATTGTAACCATGTACAGGAGATAAGAAAGGGAATCTGCGTGGTGGAGTACATTTAAACAAAAATACACTCCTGTAAAATGCAAGCATTGAACTCATTTGTGGTAGGAGGGATTGGCGTTGACAAATCAACTAATCAAGGAGTCTTTCTCTTGAGCAGGGGTCTCCAACCTTTTCTGTAATGAGAGCTACTTTAGATCCGTGAAAATTGTAGTGAGCTACTGCGGGCCAAGTTACTTGCACGTTGTTACCAGACATTCCCTCACCCAGCTTCATTGACTTTAAACCTAATGTCCATAGAGCCCGATACAATGGTTTGAACAAAATACTGTTACTTCTGACACTATGATAGGGCTGGTATGTGCGTCAGTGAGCACATGGTCTGTGAGGATGCATGAACCTGTGTGTGAATTAATGAGAAATATGTTGATGGGTGACTGGAAGGCCTGTGTCATATGTACTTGTGGCTCAGGACATATCTTTTGCCATATTTGACACCGTTACATGTACAACACAATGAATGAATGAATGAAATAAAATTTATAGTGCGCAACTAAAACCCGGAGGCATCAAGGCTCCTAACAAAACAGATCAGAACACAGAAGGCAGAACACAACTACGAGTATGACTTCGCAAAAAGCTGAGTTTTCAGAGCCTTTCTGAATGACACAAACATGCAAACATTTTTTTAAATAGAAACAACGTGCAGAAAAATGTTGGGCAAAAATATTCATAAAAATAAATATTTCTCTGCACTTGATGAAACATTTTTCTGCAGTTGAAACTTTTCCCATTAAAAAAGGCTGTATTTTTCAGTTATAAATATGGCAACGTGTCTACCAGCCACTTGGAGCAAGATGCGTGCCATGTGTAAATGCGACACTTTGAAATGGGAGGAAATTGAACTCAAGAGAGAACTTCATTTTTATATGCATTTCATAAAACTAATCATTTTAATTTCTATTCAAGTCAAAGTGTCTCTACGAACAGTAGGCTTATTACTCCTAGTGGCATGTAGACATGGTGCCATTTTTATAACCCGAAAATAGTCATTTGTTTAAATGTGAGGAATTTAAAATTAAGAAACATGCTTCATAAAACATTGGGACTTAATTTGCTTAATTTAAAGTAGAGAAAAATATTAAGGTAATGTTTCATAGGAAAATTTTTCTTCACTTTAAATGTCTCCCATTTAAAAGAAAAGGACTGTATTTTTTAGTTATAAAGATGGCACTGTTGCTACCAGGCACTGGGAGCGAGATGCCTGCTGTTTGTAAACGTGACACTTTGTTAAAAGGGGGGAAATTACAATGAAGAGTTATCTTAATTAATAAATTAATTCTTCATTGTAATTTTCTCTCATTTAAAAGCATTCACAAATATAATTTTGTTCTCATGCTCCAGTACTGAGTTGAGGAGAACTTTTATTTAAGAGTTAAATACCTCAGTGCTTCAATTCTGAACCGCTGTGACCCACATGGTTCATAAATCTGAGTGGAGCACTGTTCATAATCCGGCTTTGCTATCTACAGCCTGATCATAATGTAAAATAAACATAAACATGGTTATGTTATGTTATGTTAATTTCGATTTATATAGCGCCAAATCACCGACAGGTCTCTTAGCGCTTGCTTTGGGAACCCGTCCTGGCTTTCCCTGCGAGATAACCCCTACTGGGCATCCCCAAGGTGAAGACCAGGCATCCCATCGCGGTAGGGCCGTAGTGGAGATTAAGCAAGCTATTGCCCAGAGTTGCAGAGTGTGAGCCCATGATTCGAGTAGGCACAGAGGCGAGAATTATCAAGTCCGTGGACATTTTGAGCTCAAGACCCTGGCCTTGCCTTAACTTAAAAAGGAAAATTCAACGGTAATTGCAGTTCTTAGTTAAAAATGAACCCAAGGCTAGGAGCTACTCTGAAGTTTTTTGCCAGCTACTGATAGCTGGGGATCGACTGGCTGGAGACACTTTGCCCAGAGTAAGGTGACCAGACACAAATAAGTAGCAAATATGCCATTGCTCATCAGCATTTACTAGATAGGCCCAAAATAATTTGAAATGCTCGGATGTGATAATAAAAATATTGTGGTGAGGGGACAGAAAGATGAAAAGTGCTGGAAATAAAGTGATCTAAAGCTCATTCTCCCTCGTACAGTTTTCATGTGATATAAGCCGTGAAGATAGTGTTTTATTTAACTATTTTGAGTCTCTTTAACAGGGGGGGGAGGAGGGCAAATCAACAATATGTCATGTCCTCCACCCGAGTTTTTTACATGGTTTGTACTTTACATTCTGCACCCATCCATCTTCTTACTTCTGTCAGACACAACTTTCTATACGGGGCAGTCCAGCTGTACTGACAACTAAAAATGTACAACATCTCAGGTGGACTTAGTGTAGCGTTCAATTAAGAAACAACATAGAGTAAGTCAGAACAAGCTAGTAGGGTGTAGTAATATGGCTTTTCCAGTCACAGCGAGGGCTTTTTGCTTAAGCTTATCACCTGGTGCTACATTCAAGACCCCTTCGTCTTGTTACATCGTGTCATCCTGTATTGTATTGTATTGTAAATAACAATGCCTTGTATTTATGTTTTTAAAACCCAAAACATAAATAGAAGGCATTGTCGTTTACAATGCCAATAGCTCAAAATCATGTGAATGCGAGACCTATAGCATTGCAAATGCTTGTTATGAATTGGTCTCAGATTTAATCATTGAGTGTGTGTCTCTTTTATTGCCACTGTGTGTACAACAAATGCTTACGACTACCCTTGGATAAGCCTAACTGCTCTTTCACACTACTACAAAAGGGAGCATTAGTATTATCTACTTGAGCCTCTGTACAGCCTTTGGGGATCCACTGGACTCTCTGCACACTCTACCTCTTTTTTGTATAGTATATAGAGAGCCAGCTTCCTACACTGGTGGCGCAGCAGTAGGGTACACGGCTTTGCGTTTGCTGGTCCACTCTGACAATAAGTGACCACAGGATTCAATCCAGAAATTGCCTTTCGTTAAATTGTAGTTTTGTAAATTTACTATTTTTCCCAATTTTGAAATATGTCAGGGCCCTGGTTCGGTCCCCTTGAGTACAGCTGTTTCAAAAGTCAAACTCTTGCTGTAGTTAGGAAACTAGTATTAGGGATTTTTCCTTTCCAAAAAGGGTCCCAACTTTGTAAAGTTAATGAGTGCTAGAAGTAGACACTCAGAAGAGCTGATACAGGTGAAGGAAATCGACCTCACACCTTATGTCTTTAAATATAAAATAGCGCAGAGGCTTCGGTAAAACCTATAGGCTCAGGACTGGGTCAAACCCTACCAAAGCAAAGCTCCAGGATCTTTTGAAAGAATATGACAAAGAGCATCCAGAGGATGACTCTGATCTCACAGATCAAAATACTGACCGTAAGAGTGACCGTGAGACACCCCAAGACAACGAAGCCTCTTCAGATGAAGAGCTTGCTCTACAAAGACTAGCCAGGAGGGCACCTCTAGCAGCCCAACTCCTAGCTACTGAAGAGAGAGTAAGTAGCTTTCCCACAACAAGAGCCAATGTTCTCAGTCTACCCTTTGAAAGAAAATGTTTGGTGGGATCTTAAAGGACGTTTTTTGCACGATGTACAGGAGACCCTGGAGAGCCATCACTTTAAATAGGACCACCCGGCCCATAAGGACCGCAAGTGTGGGGCATCCCAGCAAAGCTGGTCTAATTTTGGAAGTATGTTCCTGCTTGTGGCTCTCTTGTAATAAACACGCCAAACATTTAAAGCCATGTAGTGCCTCCCGAACTGTGCACCTAGCGTGCAGCCGTAGGGTCCCTGCCTCCAGCAGGAATATTAAGGACTTCTTCCAATTGATCTTATATCCTGAATAATCTCTAAATATGTGAAAAATTTGTAGGATTTGTTCACTTGAGAAGGCTGATTATGTGTCCTACAGAAAAACGTCAGCGGAGAGGGAGATTCTTTCATCCCACTCCTGATCAACTGAAATACCCCATATGAGAGGTCCTGGCGAACCTACGCACGTGTAAAGAGCATAGGAGACAAGGAACATCCCTGTCGGACGGCAAAGACTCAGGAGACTATATTATTGATGCGCATGAAAGCTAGAGGGGCCACATACAAGAGCATGACAGCAGTGCCACTGGTTCAGCAAAGGAATCCCCTGTTGCGTGTAGTACTCCATTAAGGAGTCAGAGATATAAGCGCGTTCCCTGGTGTGGCATGAAGCCCGATTGATCAGGATGATCCACTGTTGCAATTACTGTCTGCACGCAGATCGCCAGGGCCTACGCAAGGACCTTAGGGCCCGATGTAGGTAAAATTGATTTACCGGTTTTAAATTACCGAATTTTACAGATTCGGTAATTTAAAATCGGTAAATCAATGGGTCCGACATGTAGGTATTCCAGATGTGCTGGAATACCGAATCGGATGAATTCGGTATTTACCGATTCGGTAAATACCGAATCGGTAATGCCCATTCATTCCTATGGGCTTTGAAGCCCATAGAAATGAATGGGCATTACCGATTCGGTATTTACCGAATCGGTAAATACCGAATTCACAAGGGTGCAGGGGGTGTCACTTTGACACCCCCTGGCACCCCCAAAACAGGCTTGGGCGCCATGTGGCAGGCATACATGCCCTAAGGGCAGGTCTGCCTGTCACATGGCTAGGTGTGCATGCACACATGTGCATGCACACCTGAAATCGGTATTTTACCATCAAATTGGATTTGATGGTAAAATACCGATTCGTTAGGGCTCCTGGGACTCTGAAGAGTCCCATCTACATATGGGTGGCTCCGAATCGGTAAAATTACCGATTCGGTATTTTACAGAATCGGTAACTTTACCGAATCGGTAAAGTTACCGATTCTGTAAAATATTGCACCTACATGCCAAATCATGTATACCGGTCGGTAACGGCCGAAAATACCGATTTTCGGCCGTTACCGACCGACCTACATCTGGCCCTTAGTCTCAAAATTAAGCAGGTAGAGAGGTCTATAAGACCCACACTCAGTTGCTGGTTCGTCCTTTTTTGGGATGACCGCCACCTCAGACATTCTTTTGTCCTCTGGGAGACAACCTAATTTTCAGGCAGTTTGAAACCTACTCTGGAGGTACTCCCTGATTTTATCCATCATGATTTTATATAATTCTAAGGGGAACTCATTAGGCCCCGTCGTGTGCCCTGTTTGCAAGGTTCCTATTGTCTTATTTATTTAGTCTACTGTCAGGTTGTGGTCTAGTGCGTCTCAGTCCTCATTCGTTAGCATTGGCAGCGTCAGGTCTTTCAGGAAGTCTCTCCCAGTATTTCCGCCCTCTTGTTGTAAGTCTCCTCAAGGATCACTGGCTTGAATTCATCCTATAGCACGCAAGCGGATTCAACAGGCCGCCCGTTCTCCTTAAAATAGAAGTCTGCCCCATCTCTCATATGAGCTTTGAACGTCTTGTCTTTTTTAAGTATCACGGATCAACCCTTGGGGGTAGCATGAAGTCCACAACCAGACCATCGAGTTGGACCTCCACCAGCGAATGGTCTAAGATTCCCCCTGCTATGTGCGTAGCTGCTCTAAAATCATCTTTATGGACAGTCTGGGTGAAAAGATAGTGCAGGCATGCCAGACTACCATGTGCTGCAGACAGGTGCGTCCGGTTCTGATACCCTCTTCCCCTCTAGGGGCATTTAGGAGTATCATGAATATAGTATAGGGTCAGTTCTGTCACTTCAGTTACCCCAATGAGTGTATGCTCTGTCGTAAGTGTCTTACCCTTTCACAGGATGAGTCAGTCTTGTCTGGTCTCGTTCCTGTTTCCCGACACTTGAATGGCACGCCCGAAGACTCGAGAGAGCATTGACCCACCAGCAGGCTTTTGTGGAGTGCTTTTGTCCAGGATGTAGGGCTGCATTCAGTAGGACACCCACTCTGTCTTTTCTTTCCAGTTGCCTGAAGATCAGCAGTCCCAAGGTAGCAGTCACACCTGGCCTGTCTGTAAGTGCAGCCACCTCTGGAGGGCCGACCATCAGCAATTGAGCCCACACTGTGGCCGGCTGGACCACAGGCGTAAGCTCAGACAGGGTGTTCGACACTGGAGTAGTTGTAGTCCCTCATTGGCCTCTGACAGAAGGCCAGTAGTCAGAAATTCAGCAGCTAAAAGCCCAACACAGGCTCTCCAGGAAGTCAGTAGATTCAGACCCTGATGTGTTAGGAATTTGGCAAATGCAACCTTGAACGGACTTGTTGGCAGCACACACTCTCCTACTGGGCCTCAACAATCATGGTGTCGTAGAGTTTTATTTTCAGCCTTGAACTGTTGGGAGAGTCAGTTGTGGGGGGGCGGGGTCCCTCAGACTAGCTGTTCCTGCTGGATGGCGTTCCGGCCCGCCCTACATATACATGGGATGTGTCAGACCTTGCTTCTTCCAGGACCGCCTTGTCCTCCTACTGGATTGTCAAACTCCCTTCCCTTTCTTACCAGACAGGCAGGCTTCTAGGCAGACTTCTAGGCTCTTCAGGACAGGTACACAGCTTCTACATTAAGTAATTCAGCCTGCAGGTGATGACCCCTCAACTTAGATAAACTGTCAGGCTGACACCATCCCTGGTGGCACAGCAGGCACCTGAGTACTTTGTAGAGCACATTATTCCTTGGTAACAAAGGACTTTGAACTCTGGTATAAATGAGGGATAGATGGTCCCACTTGTATACACAACTGGCAGGCGGGAGATGCAGTTTACTCTGTCGCACTCTCACATTGCATTTATTCTACGCACACCAATACCCTAAACACACACTTGATGTTAGCGCAAAGTCTGGGCACAGGCATAGAAATGGAGCATTCCATCGGTGTGTCAGTAGGAAGCCACTCCACTGACCATGATGCAAAGATCTTATCAGGCTATTGCCACCACCACTCTATCTGGTAAACCCATGACAGTCCTCTGCCTTAAATAAGGGCACACTTTGTGTGACCCTCCAGGTCACAGGACCCATCCAAGACCTCTCATAGTCAACTGTTAGAAGTTGCACAGTACTCGGGTGGCAGAAAAATATCATGTAATTGTTTTGTGGTAGATTTACCCCAGTAGTGTCCAGTTACAAGTTAGACGCCATGGACTGGGGAGTTGCCACAAGGAACAGATTCTTCTGCCTGTCAAGCCACATTCCATTCACTATTTGATAGTGTTTTTCTGTTTTTATTTACCACTTTAAGCAGGTGGAATATATATGCATGTGGTTGGTTGGGGAGATGGGTGAAGCAGGGGAGGGAAGAGGAAAGCATTTTCTAACAGAGGGAAGAATTGTGTGTTTCTCACAATTAGTAAAAAAAACAGCACAAGTCTTGGCTGCTTCTGCTGCACCCAGAGTCTTGTGCGTCTTTTCAGTCTAATTTTTCTGTCTGGAAAAAAATGGTGTCCTGTTTTTCTGCACCCGGTAAATCCTGGTGCAGAAAAACCTAACCACTGATAATCAGGTGGAATAAAATGAACACATGAAAGTACTCCTTCATTTCATTGCCTTTGATTCATACCCTGGACCATAGTTGAGGGATAGGTCTAGGCATAGTCCTTGCAACACAGAATAGATATGCGTGCGGCAGATGCCAGAGCTCAAAAGTCAGGATACCAGATACAAGTAGGTGGTAACTCAGGGCAGGGGAAAACGCCTGGTGCCCGTGGAGGGGAAATTCCCATCCTAGAAGTCTACATTAAAAATTAATTAATAGTATTCTTTTTTAAATATCTGTTTAGTGCCAGTCCATATAACTTTATTTTCTGCCTTTGGGATTCTATGTTACAAGTCCATAGGGTACATGTATCCTTTGTGAGCTTAATAAAATGTTGGACATTCTACAATTCCTCACTCCTACATCCAAGTACTCTAAGGCTACCATTCTACACTCTGCTCTGTCTGAAGAACAGCTCAACATTTTCAAAATTCTGCAATTTTGCATTGATATGACTTGTAAATTATTTTGGGGGAAATTTACATGTATTAACTATTTAATTTTAATACTGTAGGTGATTGAAATTACGGCCGAAGAAAGCAAGATGTAGCACCAGCCAACTGAATGTTAGTGCCATAAGAAGATTATTTTGAAAAACTGAAGGACATCCAGCATTCTAAGTTTAAACAATTTCCAAAATCTAGGTGTGGCGAAGAAGTCGGAGCTGAGGAAAGTACTATACCTGTAAGTGAAGTCTCTAATTTTGCATTTCATTAACCCAGAGCAAAGTCATATCTGTCCATAAGGCATCAGAAATAGTGCCAGAAAGACCAATCACAACATCCTCATCTGAAATATTATCAGAAAGACAAATTGCCTCAGCATGACAGAATAACGTTCATTTAAAGCACGCATGATCTAAAGCATTATGTAATTCCAGAAAGGAAGCACACACTGCATAAAAGAAAGATATAACAAAAGGTTTCTCCTGCAAACCATCAAAGAAAAGACGCTGCAAGAAGACTCTGAAGCTGACACGCTAACAACCAAAAGATTGGAAAATCACCTTTGTTCAACAACCGTTTTTAACCAGTTACGCAAGTTTGGGACTATCTGCCTCGGGATATTACACCTCAACCCACTCTGCTCACTCTGGCGAAAACTTTAAAAATTCACCACTTTATTGTGTTCATGACCATCTCAGATTGTTTCCTTTTTATTGTGTACTGTTCTGTAATTCTATGTAAATCGCCTCAACTTTATCTATCGTGCAGGAGTGATATGTAAAAACTGATTAAATGAGCACCTTTGCGCTATAGCTAATGCAAATAAATCCTCGTCTTTAGAACTACAAACCTTAAGCTTACACCAAACATAGAAAGGGTAAAAGGAACTGATGTTCTGCGACTGGTGAGCCATAACAGTATTGTGCTTGTTCTTATTCCCTCAGTTACTGCCATTACGCCAGTGCAAAAAGGCACTTCTCAGTTTAATCATTAAATATCACACTAACACCTTATCACTGCATTGCTAAGAACCTAAACAAATAGATTTGAGAAAAACTTCAGTCACAAAATAGGTTGCTGCCGTTGAGGCTATAACCAAAAGACTATTATCTGCTAGAAATATTTCAACAGGTGTTACAGGGCTGCATCTAGACATATTTTGCTCAATTCAAGTATTAAGAAGATTACACACAATTTCTTTTAGAGATAAATGCTGAACATTATCCAAAGAAGCCCGACTCTAAAATCGGGTTCACTTTTACCGTGGCATATAAGCAAGAGAAAAATAAATGTAACTCTAGGAACACACCTTATAAAAACACGGGCTGTGAGAACAAATTCAGTGCTCAAGCCCACCTCAATCAAAGCAAAATAACCCAAGTTGGGGAAAAAAGTTACCTGTGCCAAAAAAGATTCAGCCATAAATCTCATCTCACTGAATTTGAGAGAATGTACACTGGAAAAAAACTCTCTCAGGGCTCAGTGTGCCAAAAAAATTTCAGCCGGAAATCTTATCTCACTAAGCATAAGAGAATCCACACTGGGGAAAAACCTTATCAGTGCTCTGAATGCCAGAAAAGGTTTAGTATCAAACGGAGTCTTACTCGACATGCATTAACCCACTCTGTGGAAAAATCTTACCAGTGCTCTGAATGCCAGAAATATTTCAGTGACAAAAGACGACTTACTATACATACAAGGATCCACACTGGGGAAAAACCTTATCAGTGCACGGATTGCCAGAAATGTTTCATTGACAAAAACAGTCTCAAACGGCATAGAAGAACCCACACTGGAGAGAAACCTTATCAGTGCACGGATTGCCAGAAATGTTTCATTGACAAAAACAGTCTCACTCATCATATAAGAATCCATACTGGGGAAAAACCTTACCAGTGCTCTGAATGCCCAAAAGATTTCAGACTTAAATCACTTCTAACTGCACATATGCAATTGCACACTGGGGAAAAACCTTACCAGTGCTCTGAATGCCAGAAATGTTTCCGTGACAAAAGCAAACTCAGTAAACATACAAGGACCCACACTGGGGAAAAACCTTATCAGTGCACTGAATGCAAAAAATGTTTCAGTAAAAAATTCAATCTCACTCAGCATATAAGAACCCACACTGGGGAAAAACCTTATCAGTGCTCTGAATGCCAGAAATGTTTCAGTGAAAAAATCAATCTTACTCAGCATATAGGAACCCACACTGGGGAAAAACCTTATCAGTGCTCTGAATGCCAGAAATGTTTCATTCTAAAAAGCAGTCTCACTCAGCATGTAAGAACCCACACTGGGGAAAAACCTTATCAGTGCTCTGAATGCCACAAATGTTTTAGTGACAAAAGCAGTCTCACTAAGCATATAAGAACCCACACTGGGGAAAAACCTTATCAGTGCTCTGAATGCCAGAAATGTTTCCGTGAAAGAACAGCTCTCGCTAAGCATATAAGCATCCACAGAGAAAAAATGTATCAGTGCTCCGAATGCCAAAGGTGTTTCAGCCAAAAATATCAACTCAATTGTCATGTCAGAATCCATCCTGGAGAAAAGAAATTATCAGTGCTCTAAATGTCAGAAAAGATTCAGAGGTAGAGATAGTTACAAGCGCCATAAGAGACACACCATCAAAATAATTCAGTGCTCTGAATGCCAGAAAAGCATCAATTTTAAACGCAATCTCACTCTACATGAGCAGACGCACACAGGGGAAAAACATCACCAATGCTCTGAATGCCAGAAATTCCTGTTTGATAGGCACAGCCTCACCAACCATAAGCGACTCCATACTGATGAAAACCTTATGAGCGCTCTGAATGCCAGAAAATCTGCAGAGAAAAACGCTATCTCACCATGAGAAACTCCACACTGGAGAAAATCCTTATGCCATAAAAGCTTGAATCTTAAATGTGAATGTAAATGTGTGTATACTTGTAAGGCGCACTGCCGCCCCATCTCAGGGCATCCTGGTGCTGTATACTGCTGTGGAACTCTTCCTGGCTTTCCCTGTGAGATGCCCCCTCCTGGGCACCCCCAAGGTGAAGCCAGCCATCCCAGCGCTGTTGGGGCCGATGTGGAGATTAAGCAAGCTATTGCCCAGAGTTGCAGAGTGGGACCCATGATTAAAGTAGGCACCGAGGCGAGAATTATCGAGTCTGCGGACATTGAGTCCAAGACCCTGCCGCGTTGGGAATTGAACCCTGTCCCGGGCCTGACCTTTGCTTCAGGGTCTGCCGCTTCTAACCAGTGAGCCACACTTCTAAAGACAGTGTTATGCTTCATGAGAGATCCCACTCTGGGGAAAAACCTTATGAGTGCTCGAAATGCAAGCAACATTTTGGTTCCAAATTACTTCTCACTTGACATGAGCGAACTCACACAGGGGAAAAAAGCCTTATGTGTGATCTGAATGTCAGATTAGGTTTAGTCTTGAATACAATGTCATTTCACATGAGAGAATTCACACTGGACTAAAGCCTTATACAGGAGGGGAAAGCCACAAATGTTCTACTCAGAAAGGAGATCTAACTAAACATGAGCAATGCATCCACATGAGGTGAAAAGTAAGGCGTATCTTGAGTTGCAGAAAAGCTTCTAACAACCTTACTTTACATGAGAGAGCACATATTGTAGTTGCAATAGGATTCATCAAGAAAATCTTGCAGGATGATTTAAGCTGCCCGCATGCAACCTCCAAAGAAATTTCAGACTTAGAATTGTTTTTAATTGCAACAGAATCCACAATTTGAGTATCTGAAAGTTACAAAACTCTCAAGGTCTTACTTTACACAGGTCTTTTGCACTATCGATACTTGGGGGCATTTTTTACAAAACTTACCTGCTGTTTCCCTGGTCTCCCTCCGCCGCCGCAGCTCCTTCACACCGCAGCGCGGCCGCTGCGAGGGGGGGACTGCTAGTCCCGGGAGCCTTAGCGGCTGGAAGCCGCCGCCGCACAGTCCGCGCCAGGAGGCGCTTAAAGCTGAGGAGAGCCCCCACGTCGCGGGAACGCACGCGGGCAGTGCCGGAAGAAGCCCGGGACAAGGGCGGGGCCATCCGAGGCCAGAGGAGGCCGGGTCAGGCCACCCCCTTTGGCTTTTAAACAGAAGACTTGGGACCAGCAAGACTAGAGAGCTGAATCACTTATAAGCCATGAAATTGCTCTTGCTGAAAGGAGGCTATCTTTAGATCCATCAAAGTTACAAATATATAATGATACCGGCGCACTGGCTCTTACAGACGCATCACATAAATCTGCGAGCGAGCTGACTACATCCCCTGTGCATAAAACAAGGAATGCAGGAAAAAAGCAAACCAAAGTCTTCATTGCAAGGGAAAATAACCTACAATAAAAAGGGAGGTGTGGGAGGGACAAAGACGCGCCCCAAAAATCAGGCAGAATTAAATGAGCATATGAGTCCTAGAAGTAGAACTTTTGGAACCCAAACCGAGATAATTTACCCCCCTTTTCCCAACGGAGCTGACAGTATGGTCGAAACATTAGAATCTACTGTTGCAGATTTTAAGTCTACCTTAGAATCAGTACAGGCGCAAATAAATAATCTCATGACCACCAGATTGAAGGACCTGGATGATAAAATTGATAACATAAACTAGATATTTTGATCAAAGTGGGGAAAGACAATCTTGAGAATTGCGCCAAATTACTTGTTGATCAAATAACAAACTATGGTAAAAACAAAGAAGTGACCCCAAAAAGAAATTCCCTGACTCAGACAGGGTTAGTTACCATGTCTGAAACAGATACTGTAGGAGAGGGAGCCCAACCACCAAAAGAAAAATAACTGAGGATTAACGTTCCTGGCTTAGGTGAAAGGATTGACCAGACTATAGCGGGACAGACTACCTCAGTAATTGTAATTTAGCATTACCCACATCAAATCCTAACAAATTTAATGTAACCCCTAACAGTGACAACCTAAGATTGCCCCCAGTCGCATGCCCCTATGTTTTAGTACTAACTGGTGTACCTGCTTTAAGGGGGGACCAATCTGAAACATGGTATAGTCTCAGGAATAAGGTGGTGGACTGGCTCCAAAAATATAAAGGATTCAATCCACAAAAAATAAATGAGATCATTATGGTGCGTAGGGTAAGCTGGGTGGGTGAACAGAGGAATGATATTGATGGGGACTTATAGTTGTTAATTTTAAACGTCCCCATACTGTTCGCCATCTTCTGAGAATATGTGATGAGTCCCAGAAAGCCAATACGAATATTCAAGCCCTCCCATTGGGATACTTTTACAGACCCACTAGTGAGCGAAGGTATAGGAATCCCGAAACCCTCCTTCCTGTCCACACTTCTAATAGATTCCAAGAACTTTCAACTCTGGAGACGGTCGATTGACTATTGTTACCAACGGTCACAGGTGATGATTTGGAGATTGTGGGAGGCTCACTGGATGGGGGGGCTGTTTGGCTTTTCCCCTCCGGCGCCTCCGACTTAGGTATGGCAGGTGGTGGGCCTATTGTCAGCCCGAAAGAGTTTGGGGAAAAGGAGATGAATGTCCCACTAGCAGCCCAACCACAAATTAATGTCCAGGAGATGGGAAACGATGAATTGGGAGTAGGGCTTATAGAGAGACAAATAACGCCATTGAATTCAGTTGATGAAGGAGTATTACTTGGAACGGATATTTGTACTAAAGATTTAATCATAGATGACCAACAAACAGTCGATAGTGGAGGTACTCCCTTAAACCAATATCATGGAATATAGCAGGGCTATCGAAAAATCTAATCGACCCAGACTGGTGTAATTACATAGAAACAAGCGATATTTGTTTCCTACAAGAAACTTGGGCGCTAAGTACACTGCACAGAGTAGGATACAGGACCTATAATATTGAGGCAGGCCCTCGGGGGGACTATGGGTAAAAGTAACACTTGAGATCCGCATTACAATATTAGATATCGATTCAGTTGATATACTTGGCTTAAAAATTACTACGAACTAAGGAAGGGTGCTATATTTATTTAATGTTTACAATAGACCTTCCCGTTCGTCCAAGGAGTCAGCGACATTGGAAAAGCTGGATAGCTTCCTAAATAGTTTGGAGGAGAAACCAAGTATGATATTAGGCGGAGACCTAAATTGTAATTACGAACCAATTATAGGCCTTGGTGATATCTTTGATGAGGAGGATAGGGTTAATAATATTCCCCTACTGGATAGCATCGAGCCGGTGCATTGTACTGTATTGGCAGTTCAGATTATGAGGCTGACTGCCGCGTACGGTCTGAGGGCATGCAATGGCTGCCTTCCATCAGACTTATTAAAAGCTTCGACCTTCGTAAGGAACAATTCACAAAGCAAAATTGATTATGTCCTAGTATCTTTTGATATCTGGTCCAATTTAATCGACCTAGAGATCATGCATAGGTTTGAAAGTGATCATCGGCCACTACAATTGCTAATCGCTTCTAGTTTAATTTCTAGTGTAGGTGTAGAGAATGAGACATCTAATTTTTCAAATACCAACAATGATGTCATATTGGTTAGCAATAACCGACGATCACTAAAATGGGCCCATATATTGGAGCAGGGAGAAGTGCTAGTATGCATTTATACACTCTTAGCTGACACTTTCTCAAGTTATAGAAGTACATCATTGGAGGGCAACACTTTCATCGACTTACACAATGGGTTTTTTAAATCCTTACTATCCTTGGTAACGAAAATACCGAAAAAAACCCATCAAAAGACAAATAATCTATTAAATAGCAAACCATGGTATGGTAAGGATTGCCGTACCAGTAAGGCTAAACTTCTTGTGGCAATAAAAAGTAAATCCCCTGAAGAGATTAAGGTGGCGAGGAAAGAATATAAAGTGATCCAAGTGAAAGCGAGAACTAACTGGGATGAGGAAAGTTGGTTGGATTTGTTAATGGCAGCTGAAAGCAAGGATCATGTTGGGTTTTGGAGACTGGTGACAAATGGGAATCACACCGGAAGAGTGGTCAAGGGAATTGACCTGGGTTGATCACTTCTCACAACTCTACAAAGCGCCTGAATGTTCAGGGGCATGGGAAAGGGATTCACCTTGGTTTATAATTAGTGAAAGTATGTTAGAGATTGATATAGAGGAAACAGAGCTAGCAATTAATGCAGTAAAAAGCGTCAAGGCACCAGGCTTAGATAAAGTCCTAGGCGATTTATACAAACATGAAATTTGCGTCTGGGCGCCTTATATTAACCATTTGTGTAATATACTAGTAGTTGGTGCAGATTTTCCGGATAGTTGGAAGGTTGCGGAAATCGTTTAATTTTTAAAAAGGGCGATAGGACTGAGCCTTCCAACTATAGTTTAATGGATATTTTACAAAAAATATCTGCGAGGCATATTTTAGCATGTATGAACTTATGGTTGGAAGAAAATTCTGTACTCACCAAGTTCCAATCTGGTTTTAGGCGCAGAGTAAGCCCTATTGATGAAGTTTTTAGATTCTGTTGCTTATGTTGGAAGTATGTACACATAAGGAAAGGGCATCTTTACGTAGCTTTTGTAGACCTCAGGGCCGCCTTTGATTTATATTCACATGATCTTTTATGGGAATCTCTGTATTCACAGGGGCTACCGGCCTGTCTTCTTCACCAGATTATAAGATTGCATGCAAATAATTTTGCAAAAGTGAGATGGGGACCAAATGACGAACTAACAAAAGCTATCTCGATTGAGCGTGGAGTCCACCAAGGATGTGTGTTGGCTCCTATGCTATTTTCACTGTTCGTAAACGATATCCCGTCTCACTCAGAGGGCTGTAATAATGATTCCCCCAAGTTAAACGGAGAAAGGGTTTCTGCCCTTTTATTCGCAGGTCTACAAGCCCTTTTAAACTCATTCCAATCATATTGCAATAGTAAGGGCCTAGAGATCAATACAAACAAGACTAAATGTATGGCCATAAACCCTCACAAAACATTTAGGGGGAATCTGCTTTTAAATGATCAAAAACTAGAATTAGTACAGAATTTTACCTACTTGGGAGTCTTGCTTGATTCAAAACTCTCATGGAAGACCCAAGCAGAGAAGAGTAAAATGATCCTTACTCAGAATATTTTACCGATCCTAAAAAAGGATAGGGCGAGCTCTAGTTAAGCTGTTTCCCCGGCACTGGAAGTTTTCAAGTTCAAAGCCCAGTCTGCGGCGTTATATGGGGCCGAAATAGGGGGGCTACATCTAGGAATGCTTTCACAATTAGTGAAAATAATTTTTATAGGAGCCTTTTAAAGCTACCAAAAAGTACCCCACTGATACCCTTAATGTTTGATGTAAATATGAAGCGCTCAGATCACTATGCTATTCTACGACCATTATCATTTTGGGTCAGACTCTGGTGTACACCAGAGTTATCAGACTATAGAAACAGATTTCAAGAAATAATGAGTTTGGATTTGTATAACACCAATGTTTGGCTAAAACACGTGCTCACATGGTTAAATCGGATTGGGTTGTCCCAGTTTTGGGAAGACCCTTTCAGTGTGACGCTAAATTCAAAATAATTGTTGAAAACGACCTTTTGGGGCTACATTGCACATAGCTTGTCCAATGACCGCACTGGCGGACCAATGAGAACGATTTTTTTGTAATTCAAGGACACTTGCCGTTTTGAGGCCTTTTTAGACAAGGTCCAACCACCCCTGGCTTAAAGTCTATACATGAAATTTTGATACGGAATGTTGAATAACAACACAACTCTAGCTAGGTGGTCCAGGTTGAGTGAAGCGAGGATTAGTAAGCTATGTACACTGTGCCAAAATTGTACAAAGGAAGATGAACAACATATCCTCTTTTTTTGCCCAGCTTATGAAATAGCCAGGAAAAAAATGGATAAAGCCAGTGTGCAATATTTTAGGAGTGCAATCATGCAGAGGTGTTTAGGATTATTAAGTCGGATACTAGACAAGTGATTGTCGTTGTTGTGGCAGATTCTTATTTGCAATACGTTTTATACGTAAGAAGAAGGGCTTGAATTTATAAAAGTAATTTTACTGTGAATACTTTCTTTCCCCTGTACTGAATCTTATGTGCTGTACTCTGATCTCATTAACTGGTTGTGTATATCTATGAATTTTACAGTCTATTAGTATTTTTTTAATTGTTGTAAATATTTATTATATGCCTTTTTAACTAAATTATAGATTTTATCGATTTCCTAGCCGCACAATATACCTGTAAAATCATTTATTCCTCTATATACAAAATGCATTATGTATTTTTATGTATCTTTCATGGCGCTATTGTGCCGAAATAAAGATTAAATTGAATTGAACTTTACACAGAGAAGTTTTGGTGCTTGCAAACATCAACTAATTGGCAAAAAAATCACAATATTAAGGTCTTATTTTTCTCTCAACCCAAAAGGTTTCTACTCACCCTTGTTTCTTAACATATTCACAGGAAACGTGCCACCTCATTCAATAGCAGCCAGACGCTTTACTATGTAAGCAGACTGGTGGTTTACAACTGCGCCTATGTTGGGGCACTACATGTTTTTTCCAGCATAGTCTGGTGTACTCCCCCTGTGTGAGATGATAGCACCAACTGAAAACTGCACCGTTGTGTAGTCTGGGACAGTGCACCTACCATGTAATTCTGAACTGGGCCTTTAAATACGGTACTATTTTGTGTGCCTAGTTAATTCAGGTATACAAAAAATGTGGTACTACTTGTATACTAGGGTAGGACAACGAAGATTGAATTTCTAAGGTGGCAGAAATCTTTTGTCAAAGTCCTTTATGCCCTAAACACTCTCCCATAACCTGAACATAATGAGATTACTTAGAAAACACCTCTGCGTGCCTAAGGCTGCAATTTGCATTTCAAGACCAGTGATTAATGTGGCTTTATCAAGTTCAAAGCCATTAGGCGTTCCCGACTTGTCTGATACTTGCATATGGAAAAGATGGGTCATTTGAACCTAAAGATAGATAAACATATTCATAGGTCACAATTTATGTCTGCATCTAAAATAAAACTGTAAATTAGGAGAGGTGATAAGTTAGAAGTTAAAAGGCAGCCGCTAATCGAGCTGCATTTGTACATAGGCCTTCCTATATTATGATATCTATTCCTGCTTAAGTCTTTAATTGTAATGAATACTTTAATACCCAGGCATGAAGTCACCGTCGAGCTGTTTAGATAATCCACCTGTCTCGCCACCTCTTTCCCACTGCATCCTTAACCAGTGGCCTAGCCAGTGTGCCCTGGGCCCCAAGGCAAGAAAGGAAATGTGACCTCTGCCCTTTATTTGGACTGTGGAAAACAGCAATAATCATTGTTCTGTGGGCCCCTCAGGCCTCTGTTTGAACTGTGACAAACAGCAGTTATCAGGGTTCAGTGGGCCTATAAGGCATCTGGGACCTGGTGCCACTGCACCTGCTGCACCAATGGGAAGCTAAGCCCCTGCCCTTAACAGCTTCTAATCTTGCCCCAATGGAGAACCGAAACAGCCAAGTACTGATCTGGCCATATATGCAGGCATGCAGGCGCCTCTTCCACTGAAGGGATTTGAGTCGCATGAAAGCAGCATGCGGGAAACAACCATTTTCTGAGGTAAAGTCAACCAACACCTCGTCTGTTCCAACCTGAATCCATTTAAAACCAGGGACGAAAAAACTGTTCATCGTCATCCCTTACTTATCAGAAGGGTAAAACAGATTCATCTAACATTACAGTGTACCACATACAAAATTTTGATTCTGTGTACAAATTAAAACTAGCATGCATATAGAAAGGGGAGCCTTTGGCCAAAATAGCCATTTTCCCTACCCATACTTTTAACACATCCTATACAAAAAATGGTATTTACATTGTCATCCGGAAATAGTCATTAGCGCCTACTCATAACTAAATGCCACTTAGAATTGCCTTTCACTTCAGACTTTCAAAAGTAAATTGATTAAAAGCAGTATTAAATTTTTTGACATGGTGTACACTTACCAAAATTTAGAGCATCAATTTTATATGACACACCAGAGAAAAAAGGAGTTGTTTATATATACTAAACCTCCAGAAACGTTTGATTAACCAGTTATAAAGTCACGTCTAGCTTAGTTAGTTTATAGTCTTCTTTTTTTTTAATAGAAATTATTTCAAATTGTTACTAAATCTGCATGGCTAAACACTTATAAGGTCCCAAAGGCGAGACCTATTGGCTATGACAATGCTTGTTATTGATTGAGTACATTGAGCGGCAGAACTTTTTATTAAGTCCTGAAGAATGCCGCAAACACCTCTTTGGAGGGTTAATAGGCTGAAACATGTTGACCTCTTATTGACACTAACAGTGCATATATATTTCTCCCACAGTGTCCTAATTGTAATCCTGGCCCAGGGGCGTATAAATAATGGAAACCACATACCCTTTAAGTTTTAACTTTTACTCTGCTGCCCCCACTACCCTGAGCTCATTATTGTGGTATTTAGTATACCTTTCTCTATAACAAAATATGCCTAAACTCCCCCCTCTCAGTAAGGGGGTTGTTTCATGGTGCAAGGAGATTCCCAATAAGGAAGCATGCCAACTATGGTGGGTGAGGGAAATCGTCCCTTTAAAGGGATATTTCATCTTAGCTAGGTCTTCATTTGCAACAGTAATCCTCAGAGATCCAAGGGTATCTTGATTGTGGTAGAAATGCATTTTTACCCCTTCATTGTACGTTCAAGCACAGACCATTGCATGACTTGTTGTGATCTATGTAGGGAAAATAGTCTGAGCACTGAGAAAATGTGTTAAAATAACAGAAAGTTGATAAACGCATTTAATAACTTCTCATACCTGGATTTATCTAGAAGAGAAGTCTGTTAATTCTAGCAGATTTTTGATACCACAAGGTATAAGAAATTAGGGGATCTTTATCTGATATCTTTATCAGAAAATTATCTGAAATTATTGGACATAAACTTTTCTAAGTATTATTTCTAAAGACTAAGGAAGTTCTATATTGGTCTTTTCTAAACTATCCCCAGTGCGTATGACTACAATAACCACCTCTCTCAAATCAATATTGTGCTTGTTTTAGTGAGAAAACTAAATGATCTAGGAGAAACCAGGAACTGGCATCAGTATTTTTTCTAGGAAGCTTCAAGTTAGAGAGTGAAAACACTTTTGAGAATGCCCCAAAAATTGTGATAAAGATATTTCAATATGTTTGACAAAAAGAATAGGTACATTTCATGACAATATTGAAATGGGAACTAACAGGAACAAATATTTACACAACATTACAAGAATATTAGAGACTACATTTCAGCAATATAGGAAATACTGAGGTTCATGTACTAATAATCCATTTGGTAAAAAGTGGTTGCTTGTAGAGTCAGCACACTACTTTGTCTGTGATAGCTTTTAAATAAAGTAGAACAGCTAACAATATCCCAACAGTTAATATTTGGTAGAGTATTGCATATGTATGTATAAAACATTACAAGAGCTAGAACAAAGGAGACTGGTGTTCAATTGGTCTTGTGTAGTTAATCCTATTATATTTGGAAATGTATCATCATATTCATACAGTTAAAGCAGCACTGTATTAAGACAATTTTAGTGACAACCAAATACATACTTGGTGCTCATAAGTGTGTGAGTGAACAGTGGCGACGCAAGTCGTGGGGTAGACAGCGTGAGCGGCGCAATAAAAACAAGAGTGCAAGTATCATACAGTGGGTGGCTGAGTGAAGGGAACAAATCAAGTGACTTCTGTGTTCAATTCACAATTTAAGTAACAACCACAGTAGAGAAATGCGCCAATTAATGTGCTGTAGAGTCAACGGCGTTTCGATCCTCAATGGTTTGGGATCATCATCAGGACATGGTTGTCATGGTTTGTAGTGCTGCGGGCGAAAAGAACAAATCAGGGGGGCGAAAGGAAGAAGGAACGCGTCAAAGTTTAGGATGTCAGGGGGCAGCCACCCACTGTATGATACTTGCACTCTTGTTTTTATTGCACTGCTCACGCTGTCTACCCCACCACTTGCGTCACCACTGTTCACTCACACACTTATGAGCACCAAGTATGTATTTGGTTGTCACTAAAATTGTCTTAATACAATGCTGCTTTAACTGTACGAATATGATGATACCCTTCCAAATATAATAGGATTAACTACACCAGACCAATTGAATACCAGTCTCCTTTATTCTAGCTCTTGTAATGTTTTATACATACATATGTAATACTCTACCAAATATTACCTGTTGGGATATTGTTAGCTGTTCTACTTCCTTACCCTGATCCCGATTAGGTCTATGGGTTATACTCCTGTATTGCTTTACTGACTTTTAAATAAATACATTTTTAATGCACCCCTTTTTACTTTCAGATTCACAAATGTTCCCTTGGGTTACTACCTCCTGTTACTGTTTTTCAGCCCACATATGGTTTCAAAGCTCAATACATACCTTAACAATATATTAAATATTCAGAAAGAAAACTATTAACATTCCCCTTCCAAATTCTGAATTGTTAAATGGGCTTAGTACAATTCAAAAAGGAGTTTAGCATGTGCAAAGTCTGTGAATTACTGAACCAGTGGATTTTTTTAACAATAAAACATGAGGCCATTTTTCTCAATTCCCTCTAAATTAAGTTTGCTAATAATGTTAGTTGAATGATAACCGGTGCACATACCTATTTAGTGTTAGAGTTGCTTCAGATCAAATAAAAACCAACACACACAACTCTTGCACAATACTTACAGACAGAATTTCTGACATCCAGCTTTAATGTTTTGTTAAATATATTTGCAAATGTTGTCACTTAAACAGGAAAGCAGCTAAAGCAGCCTCTGGACATAAAATAGGATGTAATCATAATCTTTAGATACATTTTCTGAGTTTCAGGAACAATGTGTGTCTTCTGGGTTTACTCTAAACCACTATAATAAACATATTCAATGCTTTTAGATTTGATCTGTTTGTACTGGTTTCTATTGCAGACAATAATCTAGATTTAGACCAAGGATCAAATTCACCCATGGCTTTTAAAATCTACTTATTAATGATCTCTATTGGTGTTATCGCAACTAAAACTGTAATAGAACTTATCTGAAAGATGGACCTTCATCAAGTATTATGCTCAGTCAATTTATTGAACAAACTATGGAGTTAAAATCTGAATAGATTAGATCCACAAGCATTGCCGGACCACTGTATTTTACATCAATAGATTACTTATCAGCACATTTTCTCTAAGTACAATTAAGTCATCTTCTATTTTTAGCGGAGATCGAGCTGGGTCTGTTAGAACTCTTTTAAAATATGACATTTAAATGTCCAAAAAATCAGGAATTCTAGTTTCAAGTCTGGTCAAACCTTAATGAATGCTACACCAAAAGATGCCCTTCTGTTCCTATATTTTATTGTGCACCATGATTCAGAAATGGCATTTTTTTGCTTTCGGAGGTAAAATTCTAAACATATTTATTGTTGTTGCCAGTCGAAACATCACTAATTGGGAAGATAACAACAAGTGGTCTTGTGATGCTTGCTGGAATGGGAAGTGTGTAATCAAAAAGTGGATGGAATTCAAGTTTAGGAGACAATTTTACAAAAGTGTATGGATTTTGTATATATTTCAAATTGTTGATCTCCAAAATGGCCTAAATCAATAAATTGAATTGAAATTCAAGTTTATCATTTGAATCCTATTGTTGGAAAATATGTGATTTTGAACCCCATGAGGCGGTTCCTTTCCAGAAAGCATTCAGGTTGTAATCATTAGTCAAATAATGCTGCAGAGTTTAAAATATTCAACTTGAATTCTAATTACACATGAAATATTAATTGTTCAATATATTTCTCTTAGTATTTTAATGTGAGGACTTTGTTGCTCAAGGAAAATAATTAGTGTTTGTTTTTCTATATGTAGGAAGCATTACATTAATGAAATCACTGTATCCCACCTTCTTTGTTTCCTTTCCTGTTCTTTATAAACGTTTCTATTGTTGAACTTTAAAGATTGCCCGAAATTAGGAATTGTGCTCTACATAACTTTGCTGTGTTACAGTATGTTGACTTTTATGTACTACTTTTGTCTCTGATGTGTATGGCAACTGATGTTTTGTTTTGATTTAATAATCAGCTTATGTTTATTAGGTTTTATTAATCAATAAAATGTTTCAAACACAACAAATAGTCGTTGAAATGTATTTACAACTGCAGCATTTTTATTGTATGGGCAGTTTCAAAGTGGCCAAAAATATGGTCTGTGGGATGACGGAGGACCACATTGGCATCAGCAGGAAGAGGTTTGGGCAGGTGATTAGGGGTACATGTAAGGTTGGAAGTAGGGGGAACAAAGCATGTACATTGTGTGGACTGTGACTCCTGGAGTTATTGTGAGGGATACCATGCTACCCTGTAAATGAATCCCCTAGTGATTATTATCAACACACTTTATTCGGTTTTATAAAAGAAAAACAACTTCCAAGTTACAGATTGACACATATAATATGTCCAAGTTAATCAGAACACAAGATAAAAAAATGAATTACAGCAGTAGCATTTTGCGTCTGTGAGATCTCAATAAATGCCGTCATCAGAATCGGTAGCGGCTGGGGACAACACAGTGCATGGGCCATTACTGGTTCAAGCAAAGTATCAACATCCGTTGGCATGACTGATGGGAGTGTGAGACATGTGTCTAACACTCATTCTTCTCCGCATAGCAGGCAGCGTAGAACAGGTAGGATGCAATCTTGCCAAATTGGTCTGAATGACAGAAACCGTGTGGTATTTAATTCTCTTAGACGAGGTAGTCTCAAAATTTGGATGATGCGCTCACGACACTTCATCGCCAGTAGAGTTGTCTCCATGGAGAACTGGGTGTCGTTTGTGAAATGACTTGCCATATCGCAGCAATAGGAGCAAAAATAGCATTCCTGCAGGGAGTTCCAAAATGAGAGGCAATCCGCCAAATACAGAGTGCACAAAGTTTGGAAATATTCCTAGGACTGCTGTAAAAGGTGCTAACAGTCTAGAAAATACGGTCTTAAATACATGTACAATACCACTCGTATCAGACATGGTTAAGATACGACTTAACATTTCTGAGAAATGTATAGGGCAATTTGTAGTTAAAAGGGCATGTTACTCTGCAGAAGTCCTTGCGACTGCAGATCATAGGTTTGTTTGGCCGAGGTTAGTGGCACAGTTTTTTGCAAAAGAATGGCTTTCATTCTGCTTAAAGTATCAATTTGTATAGAAGAGATGTTCAGTGAAGGCCAAAGTTGCGACTCCCGGCTGTCTTGGTTTTAGGAAACAATACTTCTCTTCCAGGGGATCCTCATCAATAGTCATAAGCACTGAATATTCCCGCCCATGTGCGGGACTCGGAAACAAATATAAAAATATATATGTAAAAACACATATATCTAGCTCCACATATATGTACATGCATATCATATTTTTCTCATACCAATGCAGCCCCAAAAAGAGGCTAACACAATGTAAAACCTTGTATATATACTGCAATTATAAAGGAAACAAAAAACACATTAAATCAAATATACTTTGAATTTTGTGTTTTAATGAGTAAAACCACTCATAACTCCTGAAAATTGCTCATAAAAAGACATTGTTAGTCTCAGGCTGCATTGAAAAGCAATAACATAGAAAATTAAAGCATTTTCAACAAAAACTGGCACTGTGCCTTTAAGGCAGCCCTGACCCCAGGCTTCCCATCATGCCTCAGGGGTGACAGTTAGTTCAGTTGTTCTTTCCGACTCCTTCTGTCAGGACCCTGGTTCAACAGCTCCCACCTTTCTTTGACTTTGTCAGAATTACTTGGTGTTTTCTCCAATTTTTTGACTTCACTCGACGGGTTTATACCCTGGAGAGATACTTCAACCTTTTTTGGGCTCAAAAAAGGTGAATTTTTTGTCAAAATGCCTAAGGCTCTTTTTGACACCTGCCCTTCCTGTGGGCATAAGAAGGCTTGGTCAGAAACACATCCAGTGTGTATTCGCTGTCTACTTGACTATCATGAGTTAGCAACTTGCGTCCATTGCCAGTTCCTGTCATCCAGAACTCTGAAGGACAGAGAAAGAAGCAGAATCTATGGACTTGCTGCGAGAGGTAGGTCTCCAAAGAGACTTCAGAAGCGGTCGACGTCGACGAAAGTCACGACCTGCTCTCCTTCGGCGTCGGGATCGGCGTCAAAGTCTCCAGCGACGAAGAAGATGAAGTCTTCAGCGTCGAGAGTCAAGAACACTCCGCTGACGTCAACCGGGCGACGTTCAGCGTTGAGAGAGAGGTCGCCGTTGAAGCAGGGCGGCTCAACGTCGAGACCTCCATTGTCGAAGACTCAGGTACAGTCTTCGACGTCCAATCCTCCGCCGTCGTCTGTTCAGAGGTGCTCGGTGTTGAGGCAGTCTCCGTCGGCGTCTGTTGATCGACGTTCGACGTCGAGACATCTTCCGTCGTCGTCAGGTCCAAGGCGATCGACGTCGAAGAGGCGATCGACGTCGCCGGAACATCGGCGATCGACGTCGAAGAGACGTTCGACGTCGCCAGAGCATCGTCGATCAACATCGAAGAGGCGATCGATGTCGCCAGGACATCGGCGATCGACGTCGAAGAAACGCTCGACGTCGAGGGACCATGGTAGTACAACATCGAATCTTCCTCCGTCAACGTCACAACATCGACGCTTGACGTCGAGGCATTCAGATGTACAACGTGCAACGTTGGAGAAGCCTTTATCGACTTCAACTCCTACGAAGTCGACGTCGAGGCATGGAACTCCAGCGGCGCAGCAGTCTCAGAGGTCTTCGGGGTCTGCTGCAGTGGCGGAAGATGATCAAGGCTCTCAAGGGCAGAGGGACTCTGTCTCCAGATCTGCAGCAAGCTCAGATTCAGAATCTGGCCCGGATGTCATTATCTATACATCGGGCAGTGAAGGATCTAGGCGTTTGCGGAGTAAAGCACCTCCTCTGAGGCATTCCCCAGTGAAGGATTCCACTCCAAGGTTATCTGCAGTCAGGCTGTCTGCGAGATGGTACAGACCACTTCATCACTGGGCTAAGGACAAGGAGGCGGAATATCGGATGCAGCGACTGTTCTCTAGGACTAGAGAATGCTCATGATCGCCTTTGAGCCAAGTTCACCGCAGGGAAAGATCACGCTCCCCAGTGCTCCGGAGAGAAAAATCTCGCACTCCGGTTCGTCAAAGGGAAAGATCACGATCCCCGGCTCGTCAGAGGGAAAGGTCATGATCCCCAGCTCGCCAGAGGGACAGGTCAAGATCCCCAGCTCGCCAGAGAGAAAGATCACGCTCTCCAGTTCGCAAGAGGGGAAGGTCACGTTCCCCAGTTCATCAGAGAGAAAGATCACGCTCCCCAGTTCGCCAGGGGGAAAGATCACGCTCTAGGGTGCGAACCAGCAGGCGTAGATCGTGATCAAGAAGCAAAAGGAGAGAGCGAAGAACCCCTCCTACGTCTTCCTCCTCTTCCCGCTCCCACAGAGACTATTCTCCTACCTTAACGGAGTCACCTCGATCGAGGATATCCCCAATTGACAATATCTTCACTTTTCAGGACATACTGGGTAGGGGAGCTCTTAAACTGGGAGTTCCCTTGAAGCCGTAGGTCATTGATTTTTGAGACGCTGCAGCACAGATTTGCACCCAAACCGCTTCTACCTCTGGAATAGGCATACCCTATGCACACACGTTTTTAAGTATTGAACAAAAGACAGTGTTGGTCAAAGTTTGTATAGTCAAAATAAAGTAAGCAGAAGAACAGTAGTAATGTAGTCGAGTATGTAGTCCCAATGATGACAAGGCTTGTTCCTTTTTGGTGAGTTTAATGTCAAACCATACAACGACAGCCAGCCGACACGTGTTTCATCCCACTCGGGAATCTTCAGGGCTCTGAGAGCTGTCTATTGTAGCACAAGTATTTGTACGAAAAAGCAGCAGCGGACCTTAAAGTGCCGCACCTAAACTCCAGTTCCAATGAGTCAGTGTTCAAGTAAGTTTGGTATTGTGCTGCCAACCCCGACACCAGCTGCTGTTTGGCGTCGCTGTGCTCTCCAGATCAGTTGAACAGTTTTTTAAATGCTCATGGGGGCGCACCAAAATGAAAGTCCAAGAAGAAATAAGTAGAAAAATGTTCTTTATTTATTTTTATCCAGCTAAAAAGCACATCAATAAAATATGTAGCGAGTTCAGCCAACGCGTTTCACTCCCTACCAAGGAGTTTCTTCAGGGCTGAAAAAACAATAAAAAACAAATATTCCCATCAATTTCCTGCATAGCCAAGTGTATACATATTTTCCCATTTGACATTACATCATATGGAGATTCTTTGTAGAACACTTGTTTCCCTGAAACCAGGTAAAACAAGAGAAGGACACAGTAGCCTAATAACAGGGAAAGACTGATCAGCTAATATTTGTTATTATTTTAAAAGTCCTTTTCTAAACGGTTACTACCACGGAAGGGGGAAGGTTTACATGGAAGACCGTGAAGAAAAGTGCAAAACATCCTAATTAGAGTATATATGTATGCTGCAATCCCACTATAGTTTTGAAACTCCCCGCAGGGAGAGGTGAGTGTCCCACCGTCAGTAGAGGATAACACATATCTCATTTTACAGTAACATAAACATATATAGATCTAACTTCACTATTTCACATTCATGAGTAAGAAACATCTGTATAATATCACTATTTTTCCTTCATGAGTAGGAGAGAATACACCGATAATAACTGCAAACTTATATATCCACTTTCCAAGAGTACAATCCGCAAATTTTTGTCTTGTTATACCATGCAGTTTGAAAGAGACTAAAGAATATATGTATATATACATAAATAGCACGTTTGAACACTCTACATCATTTTTTGTCTATTCTCTGAGATTCATATCATAACCTTGCAGTCCCACATTCAAAATAGACCATCCTTCTTTCAACTGTTTCTATTGGATTTTAAACTTGGAGTCGAGAGGGCATGGGGCGGAAATGGTAGCGATAGTTTGAACAGTAACCTCCTATCTGTTGTTAGCAAAGAAGAGTATGGTATCAGGAATATGGTTCTTACCGCTGCAGATCTTTTCGGTGTATTGTGTTTAAGAGTTCCCTCTGTAATCACGCTAGTATTTCGCCAGTCATTTCTTCATTCCGACATGGTTCTATTCAGTATAGAAAACATTGTTTTACACTATGTGTATATTCTATTAGGGTTTTTCTATGATATCATTTGTTTGTTCCCTTGTTGAACATACCTTAAAATTCTTTGTAGTACCTCTCTTCCCTTATCTTCTCACGTTATCACGGACTTTATATATCTTGTCCAAAAAGCGGTTCTGGTACTCCAATGTTTACCCGTCCCTGGCTGTATTTGTTCGAGGTGGGTACAGTGCTAAATGGTAAAAAAGTTAAAAATAGAAACTGAGTCCATCATGTACTCCTATTTAGACAGTATGCTATATGTTTGCGTTTTATGTTATAGGAGCTACCCTGCCGGATAATCCAGAATCATAGTCGCCCGACCTCACAAGTTGAAAAGTATCAGTTGGACAAAGGTACGAAGTATGTCTATAAAGATTCTAATTCTCTCATGCTGTTTCGTATTATCATTGCAGGGGGACACCCTACCCTGTACCATAGTATCACAGAATAATATCGCGTCTCAACCTATGCTACTAATGGAGATCAAAACAAATTCACAGGCTAGACCCCACATTATTCTAACCAGCATGAGAGAGAAGGCAGGTTAAGAGGGGCACTAATCTCCGTGAGTTTACACTAGTTTCCTTCAGTTTTAACAATTAAAAAGTCCCAAAAAGCAGAAGAGAACCCATGGAGGTACCATTATAGTCGACAAACGTTACTTATGTATATAACAAGCACTCACTAGCACTGCTAACCCCTACTCATCCATTGGTTTTTAGTTTTTAAAGCCCAATATGGATGTTCGCTACACTTCTAACCCCGTCTCTCACCTGTACTGGCAGTCGTTCGGTTTCAGCGTCTCGGCATGGCTGGTTCCAGGCTGAGTTCGCCATTCTGGAAACCGCCTTATATTCAAATAGGAGCTAACCCATTGGTCGATCTATTTACGCCCCCGTAATCGGTTTCAATGGGTGAGCTATTCAGCTTTGGTCGCCATCTTTGAGTGGGCAATTCTACGCGACAATTGTATTGTAACGTGTTACATATATATTTAAAGGATATTAGAACAAGTATTTTATAAGGAGTTGGAAAGCCTTTTTGAGCATTTTTATCGCTTAGTCCAGAGAGTCACTAGTTCGTGCGTGTAGTGTTGCCAAACAGTTAGTAAAGTTATATAATCCTTAATCGTCTAAATTCATGTTGTTACAAGGGTATCTTAGCCTGACCCGTTGGTCACACAGCAATGGCATAATAGTGACCAACAGAACCCTTATATTATATACTAAGTATTGGATGGCGTTTTCACTAGATTGTTCACCGCGTATTCTGCGGGCGCCATCTTAGAAAGGTAAATGGCATACAGTATTCCATTTTTTCAGGTTTTACTCGTACAGTAACGAAGGGTATTTATTGCATTCGAGTGTACTGATTATCTAACAGAACAAGCGCCAGTACATATGATTAGTTCATTTTCATTTAGTAAGGGGGGTGGGACATTATGTTTGGCGCAGCCTCCTAAAATGAAGGGGTACACTGTATATTTGGACAGGGTGAGTGTCAAACTACGTAATATTCATATTTGCGTTTGGCAGGCGTTGGCCAGGCCTAGGAAGCAAGTGAGGAGGTAGGGGTAGGATGACAGAGTATCTTACCGGTTGTGCCTAGTAGTATTCTATATGGGAGGGTACAGAAAGGAGGATGTGTCTAGATTGAATTCATATCTGATCGTACAGATGACACAGTCTTATTACACAGTTAGTACTCCCCCTGACAGACTTGGTAAACAAGATGTATACATCACACAATTTTGGTGTAGTTTTGACTCAGAGCAGTACAAGTTATCATGTCACCGGTAGGATGACAGAGTATCTTACCGGTTGTGCCTAGTAGTATTCTATATGGGAGGGTACAGAAAAGAGGATGTGTCTAGATTGAATTCATATCTGATCGTACAGATGACACAGTCTTATTACACAGTTAGTACTTCCCCTGACAGACTTGGTAAACAAGATGTATACATCACACAGTTTTGGTGTAATTTTGACTCAGAGCAGTACAGGTTATCATGTCATCATAAAAAATGGTACATTTCACTATCCAAGTTCATGCCGTATTTTATACTTTGTAGTTTGCATATCCATCTTGCCTCCCGCTGCCTAAGAAGAACCTCCCGATTACCTCCTCTTATAGGCGGTTGTACGTGTTCCAAACCATGGAACCAAAAATCAGGTTTCCCACTATGTTTCTCCCAAAAGTGTTTTGTGTGAACATATCTAGCATCTTTATTCAGAATTGCTCTCCTATGCTCCTGGATTCTTATCCTAAGGTTGCGTTTCGAGCTGCCCACGTATATTAATCCGCAGGTACAGCCCAAGATGTATACCACAAAGGTAGTCGCACAGTTTATGAAGGATAGAATTTCAAAATTTGGTGAGCCATTGAATGCAAAATGCTTAGTTTTGTCTCTGCCATATTCACAGATGTTGCAATCCCTGCATGTAAAGAAACCTTTCGTTTTCTGTGGCAGCCAGTTTGTACTGATGTCTTTGTTTGGTTTCAGATAGCTAGGGCACAGTTGGTTGCGTAGTGTCCTACCTCTGCGGTATGTTACTGATGGATTATTTCTCACATGTAGTTGCAATCCTGGGACCTCTTTTAGGAGATGCCAATTATTTTTTAGGATTTTGAATATACTGCTGTTATGTCTGGTATATTTTGTTATAAATCTGACATCTGCACTTGTTTTCAGTTTTTTACGTGACTTGATTTTAAGAGTTTCGTTCCTAGGGATCTTGCGTGTCCTACTCTCTGCTCTGTGGATGACATCCTTACTGTATCCCCTAGCTTCAAAACGACTCTTAAGTATTTGAAGATTGGTATCAAAGGATTCTGCTTCTGTGCAGTTCAGCTTCAGACGTACCATTTCTCCAAATTGTATTTTGTTAATTGTGGAACTGGCATGTGCACTACTTGCATGCAGAACCGCATTGCAAGCAGTGTCCTTGCGGTAAAGGGTACTTTGGATTTTGTTGTTCCTGATATAGAACTTCAAGTCCAAAAAGTTTATGCTCTCTCTACTATATTCCATCGTGAGTTTCACGTTCATGTAGTTCTTATTTAGGTAACCAAAATAATCCCAAAGATCAACCTCAGATCCGGACCAGAGACAGATGATATCGTCAATGTACCTCCCCCAGAACACGATGTTATTAGGCCAGGGGGAGGCACTCTGGTTCCATGCATGTTCTCTTTCAAATTGTCCCATAAAAAGACAGGCATACGACGGTGCAAATTTGGTCCCCATCGCAGTACCCCTCTTTTGGTGGTACCACATATCTTCAAACAGGAAGTAGTTTTTTGTTAGTACCAGTTCCATCATTTCTAGGACCATTTGGTTCTTATGGAGCAAGTCCGCCCCTTCTCTGTCCAGATAGAATTCACTAGCTTTGAGGCCAATGTCATGTTGGATGGAAGTATATAGACTTGTAACATCTAGAGTCACAAAAAAGAGATCATTTGACCATTCAAAGTCTTGCAGTTTGTTCAAAATATCTTTGCTATCTTGAATAAAAGATGGTAAGTTTAGAACATGTTTGTTAAGTTTAAGGTCTATATATTCAGATAGTTTCTCAGTAGGTGAGCCTATTCCCGAAATGATGGGACGGCCTGGCGGGAATGGCCCACCTTTGTGTATTTTGGGGAGGATATATATACAGGGAGATCTAGGGTTAGAGACCAGTAGGTATTGGTATTCCTGGTCGCTGAGTAGCCCCATATCTTTCCAATCTAACAGTTTGGAGTTGATTTCGATAGTTAGTAGCCCAATCGGATTGTGTGTCACTTGCTCATAGCAATCTTTGTCCGCCAACTGTCTCTCAATCTCATATGTGTAGTCTTTTCTGTTCATAACCACAATGTTTCCCCCTTTATCGGCCTCCTTGATTACTATATTAGGGTCTTCCCGTAATCTCTTGAGGGCATCTCTTTCCCCTTTAGTAAGGTTAAAGTCCTTAGATCGTTGTTCCCTACTTTCCCTCTCAAGTTTGTATAGGCCGGCAGTGACTCGCTCGTTAAATATATCAATATTTTGATGGTATACGCCGGGGAGAAACTTTGATTTAGGGTGTAATCCACTATCATCAGACATATTTTCTGTAATTCTACATTCAGAGCGGATGGTATCTAAGTCAACTTCCATTTCCTCATTTAGTGTGGTTAGACATTGTAAACCCTTTATCTCAGCGATGGACATACTCACAGGTTCTACTTCAAGCCCCAGGTTCCCAGGTAGTGAGTTACACATAGGTTTGTTGCAAAAAAATTCTTTTAATTTTAGTTGTCGTGTGAATTTAAACAGGTCTACGTGTACATCAGAAAAATCACTGTCCTGAGTAGGACAAAACCCCAAACCTTTACACAACAGTTTCTTTTCATCAGAGTCCAAACATCTATCTGACAAGTTGACTATTCTCAATTCTGACTGATTCTTCATTTCTATGTCATTATTCCTTTCGTTACCATCTATTGCTTCGCTTGTTCTTTTGGTTTGTTCTTCCCCCTCTCTGATCTCCTCACTTGTTCCTCCCCCTCTTCTCTTGTTGGACCTTTGGTGCCTCCTGCCACCTCTCCTTGTCTTTTTTGCTGTTGTGCTTTTCTGGCCTGATTCCCACTTATTCTTAGTTTCTCCATTTCCTTCTGGAAAGTGGAGGGGCCTGCTTCTAAAGGGAGTCCACCTGGGGCTGTTGCAGAGGATACACTATCTAGCGAGGAGAGAGAGGTACTGCTCACTGATCTTAACTCCTCACTTTCCTCCCTCGTTCGTTTCCTAGTGGAGTCATCTGTATTTATATTATCGAATTTCTTCGCAAAGGTGTATATGCGACCATCGCGATAATCCTTATCATCCCTTTTTATCTTTCTTAGTTTCTTGTCTTTTAAATACATTTGATGGTTATCAATTACTTTTTTCAAGATCTCATAATTTTTCTCAACTAGATCCCGGTTTTCACAGGCCTCAATTTCTTTCACTACATTTTCTATTTCTACCAAAAGTTTAGCCCCCTTCTCTTCAGCATGTTTAATTAGTATTTGCATCATTACACATGAAGCACCCTCCAAGTTGGTTTCCCAGTCCTTTAATAGTTCTTCACTCAAGTCCTCAAATGTAGGAAAGATTAGGATGCGTAACCCTCTTGGTACTTTTTTCTGGTGGATGTATTTTTGCAAGGTTACTCCATCCCACCATCGTGATAGTTCCTGTCTTCTTAATCTTTCCAATTTTTGGAACAGTGCCTTCAGTCCTCCAGTTTTCGGTGCATTTGGTATATTAGAATTTGTACAAGAGTCTTTCCCAAACAGGTCCTGTGCCATTTCCTCGCGTTTATCGTCAAATTTGGACATATTTGCTGTCTTTCTATGACTGGATGGCTGTTAGTGCTTGCTGGTCCAGGTAGCAATTAAGTATTTGCACGAAAAAGCAGCAGCGGACCTTAAAGTGCCGCACCTAAACTCCAGTTCCAATGAGTCAGTGTTCAAGTAAGTTTGGTATTGTGCTGCCAACCCCGACACCAGCTGCTGTTTGGCGTCGCTGTGCTCTCCAGATCAGTTGAACAGTTTTTTAAATGCTCATGGGGGCGCACCAAAATGAAAGTCCAAGAAGAAATAAGTAGAAAAATGTTCTTTATTTATTTTTATCCAGCTAAAAAGCACATCAATAAAATATGTAGCGAGTTCAGCCAACGCGTTTCACTCCCTACCAAGGAGTTTCTTCAGGGCTGAAAAAACAATAAAAAACAAATATTCCCATCAATTTCCTGCATAGCCAAGTGTATACATATTTTCCCATTTGACATTACATCATATGGAGATTCTTTGTAGAACACTTGTTTCCCTGAAACCAGGTAAAACAAGAGAAGGACACAGTAGCCTAATAACAGGGAAAGACTGATCAGCGAATATTTGTTATTATTTTAAAAGTCCTTTTCTAAACGGTTACTACCACGGAAGGGGGAAGGTTTACATGGAAGACCGTGAAGAAAAGTGCAAAACATCCTAGTTAGAGTATATATGTATGCTGCAATCCCACTATAGTTTTGAAACTCCCCGCAGGGAGAGGTGAGTGTCCCACCGTCAGTAGAGGATAACACATATCTCATTTTACAGTAACATAAACATATATAGATCTAACTTCACTATTTCACATTCATGAGTAAGAAACATCTGTATAATATCACTATTTTTCCTTCATGAGTAGGAGAGAATACACCGATAATAACTGCAAACTTATATATCCACTTTCCAAGAGTACAATCCGCAAATTTTTGTCTTGTTATACCATGCAGTTTGAAAGAGACTAAAGAATATATGTATATATACATAAATAGCACGTTTGAACACTCTACATCATTTTTTGTCTATTCTCTGAGATTCATATCATAACCTTGCCGTCCCACATTCAAAATAGACCATCCTTCTTTCAACTGTTTCTATTGGATTTTAAACTTGGAGTCGAGAGGGCATGGGGCGGAAATGGTAGCGATAGTTTGAACAGTAACCTCCTATCTGTTGTTAGCAAAGAAGAGTATGGTATCAGGAATATGGTTCTTACCGCTGCAGATCTTTTCGGTGTATTGTGTTTAAGAGTTCCCTCTGTAATCACGCTAGTATTTCGCCAGTCATTTCTTCATTCCGACATGGTTCTATTCAGTATAGAAAACATTGTTTTACACTATGTGTATATTCTATTAGGGTTTTTCTATGATATCATTTGTTTGTTCCCTTGTTGAACATACCTTAAAATTCTTTGTAGTACCTCTCTTCCCTTATCTTCTCACGTTATCACGGACTTTATATATCTTGTCCAAAAAGCGGTTCTGGTACTCCAATGTTTACCCGTCCCTGGCTGTATTTGTTCGAGGTGGGTACAGTGCTAAATGGTAAAAAAGTTAAAAATAGAAACTGAGTCCATCATGTACTCCTATTTAGACAGTATGCTATATGTTTGCGTTTTATGTTATAGGAGCTACCCTGCCGGATAATCCAGAATCATAGTCGCCCGACCTCACAAGTTGAAAAGTATCAGTTGGACAAAGGTACGAAGTATGTCTATAAAGATTCTAATTCTCTCATGCTGTTTCGTATTATCATTGCAGGGGGACACCCTACCCTGTACCATAGTATCACAGAATAATATCGCGTCTCAACCTATGCTACTAATGGAGATCAAAACAAATTCACAGGCTAGACCCCACATTATTCTAACCAGCATGAGAGAGAAGGCAGGTTAAGAGGGGCACTAATCTCCGTGAGTTTACACTAGTTTCCTTCAGTTTTAACAATTAAAAAGTCCCAAAAAGCAGAAGAGAACCCATGGAGGTACCATTATAGTCGACAAACGTTACTTATGTATATAACAAGCACTCACTAGCACTGCTAACCCCTACTCATCCATTGGTTTTTAGTTTTTAAAGCCCAATATGGATGTTCGCTACACTTCTAACCCCGTCTCTCACCTGTACTGGCAGTCGTTCGGTTTCAGCGTCTCGGCATGGCTGGTTCCAGGCTGAGTTCGCCATTCTGGAAACCGCCTTATATTCAAATAGGAGCTAACCCATTGGTCGATCTATTTACGCCCCCGTAATCGGTTTCAATGGGTGAGCTATTCAGCTTTGGTCGCCATCTTTGAGTGGGCAATTCTACGCGACAATTGTATTGTAACGTGTTACATATATATTTAAAGGATATTAGAACAAGTATTTTATAAGGAGTTGGAAAGCCTTTTTGAGCATTTTTATCGCTTAGTCCAGAGAGTCACTAGTTCGTGCGTGTAGTGTTGCCAAACAGTTAGTAAAGTTATATAATCCTTAATCGTCTAAATTCATGTTGTTACAAGGGTATCTTAGCCTGACCCGTTGGTCACACAGCAATGGCATAATAGTGACCAACAGAACCCTTATATTATATACTAAGTATTGGATGGCGTTTTCACTAGATTGTTCACCGCGTATTCTGCGGGCGCCATCTTAGAAAGGTAAATGGCATACAGTATTCCATTTTTTCAGGTTTTACTCGTACAGTAACGAAGGGTATTTATTGCATTCGAGTGTACTGATTATCTAACAGAACAAGCGCCAGTACATATGATTAGTTCATTTTCATTTAGTAAGGGGGGTGGGACATTATGTTTGGCGCAGCCTCCTAAAATGAAGGGGTACACTGTATATTTGGACAGGGTGAGTGTCAAACTACGTAATATTCATATTTGCGTTTGGCAGGCGTTGGCCAGGCCTAGGAAGCAAGTGAGGAGGTAGGGGTAGGATGACAGAGTATCTTACCGGTTGTGCCTAGTAGTATTCTATATGGGAGGGTACAGAAAGGAGGATGTGTCTAGATTGAATTCATATCTGATCGTACAGATGACACAGTCTTATTACACAGTTAGTACTCCCCCTGACAGACTTGGTAAACAAGATGTATACATCACACAATTTTGGTGTAGTTTTGACTCAGAGCAGTACAAGTTATCATGTCACCGGTAGGATGACAGAGTATCTTACCGGTTGTGCCTAGTAGTATTCTATATGGGAGGGTACAGAAAAGAGGATGTGTCTAGATTGAATTCATATCTGATCGTACAGATGACACAGTCTTATTACACAGTTAGTACTTCCCCTGACAGACTTGGTAAACAAGATGTATACATCACACAGTTTTGGTGTAATTTTGACTCAGAGCAGTACAGGTTATCATGTCATCATAAAAAATGGTACATTTCACTATCCAAGTTCATGCCGTATTTTATACTTTGTAGTTTGCATATCCATCTTGCCTCCCGCTGCCTAAGAAGAACCTCCCGATTACCTCCTCTTATAGGCGGTTGTACGTGTTCCAAACCATGGAACCAAAAATCAGGTTTCCCACTATGTTTCTCCCAAAAGTGTTTTGTGTGAACATATCTAGCATCTTTATTCAGAATTGCTCTCCTATGCTCCTGGATTCTTATCCTAAGGTTGCGTTTCGAGCTGCCCACGTATATTAATCCGCAGGTACAGCCCAAGATGTATACCACAAAGGTAGTCGCACAGTTTATGAAGGATAGAATTTCAAAATTTGGTGAGCCATTGAATGCAAAATGCTTAGTTTTGTCTCTGCCATATTCACAGATGTTGCAATCCCTGCATGTAAAGAAACCTTTCGTTTTCTGTGGCAGCCAGTTTGTACTGATGTCTTTGTTTGGTTTCAGATAGCTAGGGCACAGTTGGTTGCGTAGTGTCCTACCTCTGCGGTATGTTACTGATGGATTATTTCTCACATGTAGTTGCAATCCTGGGACCTCTTTTAGGAGATGCCAATTATTTTTTAGGATTTTGAATATACTGCTGTTATGTCTGGTATATTTTGTTATAAATCTGACATCTGCACTTGTTTTCAGTTTTTTACGTGACTTGATTTTAAGAGTTTCGTTCCTAGGGATCTTGCGTGTCCTACTCTCTGCTCTGTGGATGACATCCTTACTGTATCCCCTAGCTTCAAAACGACTCTTAAGTATTTGAAGATTGGTATCAAAGGATTCTGCTTCTGTGCAGTTCCGCTTCAGACGTACCATTTCTCCAAATGGTATTTTGTTAATTGTGGAACTGGCATGTGCACTACTTGCATGCAGAACCGCATTGCAAGCAGTGTCCTTGCGGTAAAGGGTACTTTGGATTTTGTTGTTCCTGATATAGAACTTCAAGTCCAAAAAGTTTATGCTCTCTCTACTATATTCCATCGTGAGTTTCACGTTCATGTAGTTCTTATTTAGGTAACCAAAATAATCCCAAAGATCAACCTCAGATCCGGACCAGAGACAGATGATATCGTCAATGTACCTCCCCCAGAACACGATGTTATTAGGCCAGGGGGAGGCACTCTGGTTCCATGCATGTTCTCTTTCAAATTGTCCCATAAAAAGACAGGCATACGACGGTGCAAATTTGGTCCCCATCGCAGTACCCCTCTTTTGGTGGTACCACATATCTTCAAACAGGAAGTAGTTTTTTGTTAGTACCAGTTCCATCATTTCTAGGACCATTTGGTTCTTATGGAGCAAGTCCGCCCCTTCTCTGTCCAGATAGAATTCACTAGCTTTGAGGCCAATGTCATGTTGGATGGAAGTATATAGACTTGTAACATCTAGAGTCACAAAAAAGAGATCATTTGACCATTCAAAGTCTTGCAGTTTGTTCAAAATATCTTTGCTATCTTGAATAAAAGATGGTAAGTTTAGAACATGTTTGTTAAGTTTAAGGTCTATATATTCAGATAGTTTCTCAGTAGGTGAGCCTATTCCCGAAATGATGGGACGGCCTGGCGGGAATGGCCCACCTTTGTGTATTTTGGGGAGGATATATATACAGGGAGATCTAGGGTTAGAGACCAGTAGGTATTGGTATTCCTGGTCGCTGAGTAGCCCCATATCTTTCCAATCTAACAGTTTGGAGTTGATTTCGATAGTTAGTAGCCCAATCGGATTGTGTGTCACTTGCTCATAGCAATCTTTGTCCGCCAACTGTCTCTCAATCTCATATGTGTAGTCTTTTCTGTTCATAACCACAATGTTTCCCCCTTTATCGGCCTCCTTGATTACTATATTAGGGTCTTCCCGTAATCTCTTGAGGGCATCTCTTTCCCCTTTAGTAAGGTTAAAGTCCTTAGATCGTTGTTCCCTACTTTCCCTCTCAAGTTTGTATAGGCCGGCAGTGACTCGCTCGTTAAATATATCAATATTTTGATGGTATACGCCGGGGAGAAACTTTGATTTAGGGTGTAATCCACTATCATCAGACATATTTTCTGTAATTCTACATTCAGAGCGGATGGTATCTAAGTCAACTTCCATTTCCTCATTTAGTGTGGTTAGACATTGTAAACCCTTTATCTCAGCGATGGACATACTCACAGGTTCTACTTCAAGCCCCAGGTTCCCAGGTAGTGAGTTACACATAGGTTTGTTGCAAAAAAATTCTTTTAATTTTAGTTGTCGTGTGAATTTAAACAGGTCTACGTGTACATCAGAAAAATCACTGTCCTGAGTAGGACAAAACCCCAAACCTTTACACAACAGTTTCTTTTCATCAGAGTCCAAACATCTATCTGACAAGTTGACTATTCTCAATTCTGACTGATTCTTCATTTCTATGTCATTATTCCTTTCGTTACCATCTATTGCTTCGCTTGTTCTTTTGGTTTGTTCTTCCCCCTCTCTGATCTCCTCACTTGTTCCTCCCCCTCTTCTCTTGTTGGACCTTTGGTGCCTCCTGCCACCTCTCCTTGTCTTTTTTGCTGTTGTGCTTTTCTGGCCTGATTCCCACTTATTCTTAGTTTCTCCATTTCCTTCTGGAAAGTGGAGGGGCCTGCTTCTAAAGGGAGTCCACCTGGGGCTGTTGCAGAGGATACACTATCTAGCGAGGAGAGAGAGGTACTGCTCACTGATCTTAACTCCTCACTTTCCTCCCTCGTTCGTTTCCTAGTGGAGTCATCTGTATTTATATTATCGAATTTCTTCGCAAAGGTGTATATGCGACCATCGCGATAATCCTTATCATCCCTTTTTATCTTTCTTAGTTTCTTGTCTTTTAAATACATTTGATGGTTATCAATTACTTTTTTCAAGATCTCATAATTTTTCTCAACTAGATCCCGGTTTTCACAGGCCTCAATTTCTTTCACTACATTTTCTATTTCTACCAAAAGTTTAGCCCCCTTCTCTTCAGCATGTTTAATTAGTATTTGCATCATTACACATGAAGCACCCTCCAAGTTGGTTTCCCAGTCCTTTAATAGTTCTTCACTCAAGTCCTCAAATGTAGGAAAGATTAGGATGCGTAACCCTCTTGGTACTTTTTTCTGGTGGATGTATTTTTGCAAGGTTACTCCATCCCACCATCGTGATAGTTCCTGTCTTCTTAATCTTTCCAATGTTTGGAACAGTGCCTTCAGTCCTCCAGTTTTCGGTGCATTTGGTATATTAGAATTTGTACAAGAGTCTTTCCCAAACAGGTCCTGTGCCATTTCCTCGCGTTTATCGTCAAATTTGGACATATTTGCTGTCTTTCTATGACTGGATGGCTGTTAGTGCTTGCTGGTCCAGGTAGCAATTAAGTATTTGCACGAAAAAGCAGCAGCGGACCTTAAAGTGCCGCACCTAAACTCCAGTTCCAATGAGTCAGTGTTCAAGTAAGTTTGGTATTGTGCTGCCAACCCCGACACCAGCTGCTGTTTGGCGTCGCTGTGCTCTCCAGATCAGTTGAACAGTTTTTTAAATGCTCATGGGGGCGCACCAAAATGAAAGTCCAAGAAGAAATAAGTAGAAAAATGTTCTTTATTTATTTTTATCCAGCTAAAAAGCACATCAATAAAATATGTAGCGAGTTCAGCCAACGCGTTTCACTCCCTACCAAGGAGTTTCTTCAGGGCTGAAAAAACAATAAAAAACAAATATTCCCATCAATTTCCTGCATAGCCAAGTGTATACATATTTTCCCATTTGACATTACATCATATGGAGATTCTTTGTAGAACACTTGTTTCCCTGAAACCAGGTAAAACAAGAGAAGGACACAGTAGCCTAATAACAGGGAAAGACTGATCAGCGAATATTTGTTATTATTTTAAAAGTCCTTTTCTAAACGGTTACTACCACGGAAGGGGGAAGGTTTACATGGAAGACCGTGAAGAAAAGTGCAAAACATCCTAGTTAGAGTATATATGTATGCTGCAATCCCACTATAGTTTTGAAACTCCCCGCAGGGAGAGGTGAGTGTCCCACCGTCAGTAGAGAATAACATATATCTCATTTTACAGTAACATAAACATATATAGATCTAACATCACTATTTCACATTCATGAGTAAGAAACATCTGTATAATATCACTATTTTTCCTTCATGAGTAGGAGAGAATACACCGATAATAACTGCAAACTTATATATCCACTTTCCAAGAGTACAATCCGCAAATATTTGTCTTGTTATACCATGCAGTTTGAAAGAGACTAAAGAATATATGTATATATACATAAATAGCACGTTTGAACACTCTACATCATTTTTTGTCTATTCTCTGAGATTCATATCATAACCTTGCCGTCCCACATTTAAAATAGACCATCCTTCTTTCAACTGTTTCTATTGGATTTTAAACTTGGAGTCGAGAGGGCATGGGGCGGAAATGGTAGCGATAGTTTGAACAGTAACCTCCTATCTGTTGTTAGCAAAGAAGAGTATGGTATCAGGAATATGGTTCTTACCGCTGCAGATCTTTTCGGTGTATTGTGTTTAAGAGTTCCCTCTGTAATCACGCTAGTATTTCGCCAGTCATTTCTTCATTCCGACATGGTTCTATTCAGTATAGAAAACATTGTTTTACACTATGTGTATATTCTATTAGGGTTTTTCTATGATATCATTTGTTTGTTCCCTTGTTGAACATACCTTAAAATTCTTTGTAGTACCTCTCTTCCCTTATCTTCCCACGTTATCACGGACTTTATATATCTTGTCCAAAAAGCGGTTCTGGTACTCCAATGTTTACCCGTCCCTGGCTGTATTTGTTCGAGGTGGGTACAGTGCTAAATGGTAAAAAAGTTAAAAATAGAAACTGAGTCCATCATGTACTCCTATTTAGACAGTATGCTATATGTTTGCGTTTTATGTTATAGGAGCTACCCTGCCGGATAATCCAGAATCATAGTCGCCCGACCTCACAAGTTGAAAAGTATCAGTTGGACAAAGGTACGAAGTATGTCTATAAAGATTCTAATTCTCTCATGCTGTTTCGTATTATCATTGCAGGGGGACACCCTACCCTGTACCATAGTATCACAGAATAACATCGCGTCTCAACCTATGCTACTAATGGAGATCAAAACAAATTCACAGGCTAGACCCCACATTATTCTAACCAGCATGAGAGAGAAGGCAGGTTAAGAGGGGCACTAATCTCCGTGAGTTTACACTAGTTTCCTTCAGTTCTAACAATTAAAAAGTCCCAAAAAGCAGAAGAGAACCCATGGAGGTACCATTATAGTCGACAAACGTTACTTATGTATATAACAAGCACTCACTAGCACTGCTAACCCCTACTCATCCATTGGTTTTTAGTTTTTAAAGCCCAATATGGATGTTCGCTACACTTCTAACCCCGTCTCTCACCTGTACTGGCAGTCGTTCGGTTTCAGCGTCTCGGCATGGCTGGTTCCAGGCTGAGTTCGCCATTCTGGAAACCGCCTTATATTCAAATAGGAGCTAGCCCATTGGTCGATCTATTTACGCCCCCGTAATCGGTTTCAATGGGTGAGCTATTCAGCTTTGGTCGCCATCTTTGAGTGGGCAATTCTACGCGACAATTGTATTGTAACGTGTTACATATATATTTAAAGGATATTAGAACAAGTATTTTATAAGGAGTTGGAAAGCCTTTTTGAGCATTTTTATCGCTTAGTCCAGAGAGTCACTAGTTCGTGCGTGTAGTGTTGCCAAACAGTTAGTAAAGTTATATAATCCTTAATCGTCTAAATTCATGTTGTTACAAGGGTATCTTAGCCTGACCCGTTGGTCACACAGCAATGGCATAATAGTGACCAACAGAACCCTTATATTATATACTAAGTATTGGATGGCGTTTTCACTAGATTGTTCACCGCGTATTCTGCGGGCGCCATCTCAGAAAGGTAAATGGCATACAGTATTCCATTTTTTCAGGTTTTACTCGTACAGTAACAAAGGGTAATTATTGCATTCGAGTGTACTGATTATCTAACAGAACAAGCGCCAGTACATATGATTAGTTCATTTTCAATTAGCAGGGGGGTGGGACATTATGTTTGGCGCAGCCTCCTAAAATGAAGGGGTACACTGTATATTTGGACAGGGTGAGTGTCAAACTACGCAATATTCATATTTGCGTTTGGCGGGCGTTGGCCAGGCCTAGGAAGCAAGTGAGGAGGTAGGGGTAGGATGACAGAGTATCTTACCGGTTGTGCCTAGTAGTATTCTATATGGGAGGGTACAGAAAGGAGGATGTGTCTAGATTGAATTCATATCTGATCGTACAGATGACACAGTCTTATTACACAGTTAGTACTCCCCCTGACAGACTTGGTAAACAAGATGTATACATCACACAATTTTGGTGTAGTTTTGACTCAGAGCAGTACAAGTTATCATGTCACCGGTAGGATGACAGAGTATCTTACCGGTTGTGCCTAGTAGTATTCTATATGGGAGGGTACAGAAAGGAGGATGTGTCTAGATTGAATTCATATCTGATCGTACAGATGACACAGTCTTATTACACAGTTAGTACTCCCCCTGACAGACTTGGTAAACAAGATGTATACATCACACAGTTTTGGTGTAATTTTGACTCAGAGCAGTACAGGTTATCATGTCATCATAAAAAATGGTACATTTCACTATCCAAGTTCATGCCGTATTTTATACTTTGTAGTTTGCATATCCATCTTGCCTCCCGCTGCCTAAGAAGAACCTCCTGATTACCTCCTCTTATAGGCGGTTGTACGTGTTCCAAACCATGGAACCAAAAATCAGGTTTCCCACTATGTTTCTCCCAAAAGTGTTTTGTGTGAACATATCTAGCATCTTTATTCAGAATTGCTCTCCTATTCTCCTGGATTCTTATCCTAAGGTTGCGTTTCGAGCTGCCCACGTATATTAATCCGCAGGTACAGCCCAAGATGTATACCACAAAGGTAGTCGCACAGTTTATGAAGGATAGAATTTCAAAATTTGGTGAGCCATTGAATGCAAAATGCTTAGTTTTGTCTCTGCCATATTCACAGATGTTGCAATCCCTGCATGTAAAGAAACCTTTCGGTTTCTGTGGCAGCCAGTTTGTACTGATGTCTTTGTTTGGTTTCAGATAGCTAGGGCACAGTTGGTTGCGTAGTGTCCTACCTCTGCGGTATGTTACTGATGGATTATTTCTCACATGTAGTTGCAATCCTAGGACCTCTTTTAGGAGATGCCAATTATTTTTTAGGATTTTGAATATACTGCTGTTATGTCTGGTATATTTTGTTATAAATCTGACATCTGCACTTGTTTTCAGTTTTTTACGTGACTTGATTTTAAGAGTTTCGTTCCTAGGGATCTTGCGTGTCCTACTCTCTGCTCTGTGGATGACATCCTTACTGTATCCCCTAGCTTCAAAACGACTCTTAAGTATTTGAAGATTGGTATCAAAGGATTCTGCTTCTGTGCAGTTCCGCTTCAGACGTACCATTTCTCCAAATGGTATGTTCTTAATTGTGGAACTGGCATGTGCACTACTTGCATGCAGAACCGCATTGCAAGCAGTGTCCTTGCGGTAAAGGGTACTTTGGATTTTGTTGTTCCTGATATAGAACTTCAAGTCCAAAAAGTTTATGCTCTCTCTACTATATTCCATCGTGAGTTTCACGTTCATGTAGTTCTTATTTAGGTAACCAAAATAATCCCAAAGATCAACCTCAGATCCGGACCAGAGACAGATGATATCGTCAATGTACCTCCCCCAGAACACGATGTTATTAGTCCAGGGGGAGGCACTCTGGTTCCATGCATGTTCTCTTTCAAATTGTCCCATCAAAAGACAGGCATACGACGGTGCAAATTTGGTCCCCATCGCAGTACCCCTCTTTTGGTGGTACCACATATCTTCAAACAGGAAGTCGTTTTTTGTTAGTACCAGTTCCATCATTTCTAGGACCATTTGGTTCTTATGGAGCAAGTCCGCCCCTTCTCTGTCCAGATAGAATTCACTAGCTTTGAGGCCAATGTCATGTTGGATGGAAGTTTATAGACTTGTAACATCTAGAGTCACAAAAAAGAGATCATTTGACCATTCAAAGTCTTGCAGTTTGTTCAAAATATCTTTGCTATCTTGAATAAAAGATGGTAAGTTTAGAACATGTTTGTTAAGTTTAAGGTCTATATATTCAGATAGTTTCTCAGTAGGTGAGCCTATTCCCGAAATGATGGGACGGCCTGGCGGGAATGGCCCACCTTTGTGTATTTTGGGGAGGATATATATACAGGGAGATCTAGGGTTAGAGACCAGTAGGTAATGGTATTCCTGGTCGCTGAGTAGCCCCATATCTTTCCAATCTAACAGTTTGGAGTTGATTTCGATAGTTAGTAGCCCAATCGGATTGTGTGTCACTTGCTCATAGCAATCTTTGTCCGCCAACTGTCTCTCAATCTCATATGTGTAGTCTTTTCTGTTCATAACCACAATGTTTTCCCCTTTATCGGCCTCCTTGATTACTATATTAGGGTCTTCCCGTAATCTCTTGAGGGCATCTCTTTCCCCTTTAGTAAGGTTAAAGTCCTTAGATCGTTGTTCCCTACTTTCCCTCTCAAGTTTGTATAGGCCGGCAGTGACTCGCTTGTTAAATATATCAATATTTTCATGGTATACGCCGGGGAGAACCTTTGATTTAGGGTGTAATCCACTATCATCAGACATATTTTCTGTAATTCTACATTCAGAGCGGATGGTATCTAAGTCAACTTTCATTTCCTCATTTAGTGTGGTTAGACATTGTAAACCCTTTATTTCAGCGATGGACATACTCACAGGTTCTACTTCAAGCCCCAGGTTCCCAGGTAGTGAGTTACACATAGGTTTGTTGCAAAAAAATTCTTTTAATTTTAGTTGTCGTGTGAATTTAAACAGGTCTACGTGTACATCAGAAAAATCACCGTCCTGAGTAGGACAAAACCCCAAACCTTTACACAACAGTTTCTTTTCATCAGAGTCCAAACATCTATCTGACAAGTTGACTATTCTCAATTCTGACTGATTCTTCATTTCTATGTCATTATTCCTTTCGTTACCATCTATTGCTTCGCTTGTTCTTTTGGTTTGTTCTTCCCCCTGTCTGATCTCCTCACTTGTTCCTCCCCCTCTTCTCTTGTTGGACCTTTGGTGCCTCCTGCCACCTCTCCTTGTCTTTTTTGCTGTTGTGCTTTTCTGGCCTGATTCCCACTTATTCTTAGTTTCTCCATTTCCTTCTGGAAAGTGGAGGGGCCTGCTTCTAAAGGGAGTCCACCTGGGGCTGTTGCACAGGATACACTATCTAGCGAGGAGAGAGAGGTACTGCTCACTGATCTTAACTCCTCACTTTCCTCCCTCGTTCGTTTCCTAGTGGAGTCATCTGTATTTATATTATCGAATTTCTTCGCAAAGGTGTATATGCGACCATCGCGATAATCCTTATCATCCCTTTTTATCTTTCTTAGTTTCTTGTCTTTTAAATACATTTGATGGTTATCAATTACTTTTTTCAAGATCTCATAATTTTTCTCAACTAGATCCCGGTTTTCACAGGCCTCAATTTCTTTCACTACATTTTCTATTTCTACCAAAAGTTTAGCCCCCTTCTCTTCAGCATGTTTAATTAGTATTTGCATCATTACACATGAAGCACCCTCCAAGTTGGTTTCCCAGTCCTTTAATAGTTCTTCACTCAAGTCCTCAAATGTAGGAAAGATTAGGATGCGTAACCCTCTTGGTACTTTTTTCTGGTGGATGTATTTTTGCAAGGTTACTCCATCCCACCATCGTGATAGTTCCTGTCTCCTTAATCTTTCCAATTTTTGGAACAGTGCCTTCAGTCCTCCAGTTTTCGGTGCATTTGGTATATTAGAATTTGTACAAGAGTCTTTCCCAAACAGGTCCTGTGCCATTTCCTCGCGTTTATCGTCAAATTTGGACATATTTGCTGTCTTTCTATGACTGGATGGCTGTTAGTGCTTGCTGGTCCAGGTAGCAATTAAGTATTTGCACGAAAAAGCAGCAGCGGACCTTAAAGTGCCGCACCTAAACTCCAGTTCCAATGAGTCAGTGTTCAAGTAAGTTTGGTATTGTGCTGCCAACCCCGACACCAGCTGCTGTTTGGCGTCGCTGTGCTCTCCAGATCAGTTGAACAGTTTTTTAAATGCTCATGGGGGCGCACCAAAATGAAAGTCCAAGAAGAAATAAGTAGAAAAATGTTCTTTATTTATTTTTATCCAGCTAAAAAGCACATCAATAAAATATGTAGCGAGTTCAGCCAACGCGTTTCACTCCCTACCAAGGAGTTTCTTCAGGGCTGAAAAAACAATAAAAAACAAATATTCCCATCAATTTCCTGCATAGCCAAGTGTATACATATTTTCCCTTTTGACATTACATCATATGGAGATTCTTTGTAGAACACTTGTTTCCCTAAAACCAGGTAAAACAAGAGAAGGACACAGTAGCCTAATAACAGGGAAAGACTGATCAGCGAATATTTGTTATTATTTTAAAAGTCCTTTTCTAAACGGTTACTACCACGGAAGGGGGAAGGTTTACATGGAAGACTGTGAAGAAAAGTGCAAAACATCCTAGTTAGAGTATATATGTATGCTGCAATCCCACTATAGTTTTGAAACTCCCCGCAGGGAGAGGTGAGTGTCCCACCGTCAGTAGAGGATAACACATATCTCATTTTACAGTAACATAAACATATATAGATCTAACATCACTATTTCACATTCATTAGTAAGAAACATCTGTATAATATCACTATTTTTCCTTCATGAGTAGGAGAGAATACACCGATAATAACTGCAAACTTATATATCCACTTTCCAAGAGTACAATCCGCAAATATTTGTCTTGTTATACCATGCAGTTTGAAAGAGACTAAAGAATATATGTATATATACATAAATAGCACGTTTGAACACTCTACATCATTTTTTGTCTATTCTCTGAGATTCATATCATAACCTTGCCGTCCCACATTTAAAATAGACCATCCTTCTTTCAACTGTTTCTATTGGATTTTAAACTTGGAGTCGAGAGGGCATGGGGCGGAAATGGTAGCGATAGTTTGAACAGTAACCTCCTATCTGTTGTTAGCAAAGAAGAGTATGGTATCAGGAATATGGTTCTTACCGCTGCAGATCTTTTCGGTGTATTGTGTTTAAGAGTTCCCTCTGTAATCACGCTAGTATTTCGCCAGTCATTTCTTCATTCCGACATGGTTCTATTCAGTATAGAAAACATTGTTTTACACTATGTGTATATTCTATTAGGGTTTTTCTATGATATCATTTGTTTGTTCCCTTGTTGAACATACCTTAAAATTCTTTGTAGTACCTCTCTTCCCTTATCTTCTCACGTTATCACAGACTTTATATATCTTGTCCAAAAAGCGGTTCTGGTACTCCAATGTTTACCCGTCCCTGGCTGTATTTGTTCGAGGTGGGTACAGTGCTAAATGGTAAAAAAGTTAAAAATAGAAACTGAGTCCATCATGTACTCCTATTTAGACAGTATGCTATATGTTTGCGTTTTATGTTATAGGAGCTACCCTGCCGGATAATCCAGAATCATAGTCGCCCGACCTCACAAGTTGAAAAGTATCAGTTGGACAAAGGTACGAAGTATGTCTATAAAGATTCTAATTCTCTCATGCTGTTTCGTATTATCATTGCAGGGGGACACCCTACCCTGTACCATAGTATCACAGAATAACATCGCGTCTCAACCTATGCTACTAATGGAGATCAAAACAAATTCACAGGCTAGACCCCACATTATTCTAACCAGCATGAGAGAGAAGGCAGGTTAAGAGGGGCACTAATCTCCGTGAGTTTACACTAGTTTCCTTCAGTTTTAACAATTAAAAAGTCCCAAAAAGCAGAAGAGAACCCATGGAGGTACCATTATAGTCGACAAACGTTACTTATGTATATAACAAGCACTCACTAGCACTGCTAACCCCTACTCATCCATTGGTTTTTAGTTTTTAAAGCCCAATATGGATGTTCGCTACACTTCTAACCCCGTCTCTCACCTGTACTGGCAGTCGTTCGGTTTCAGCGTCTCGGCATGGCTGGTTCCAGGCTGAGTTCGCCATTCTGGAAACCGCCTTGTATTCAAATAGGAGCTAGCCCATTGGTCGATCTATTTACGCCCCCGTAATCGGTTTCAATGGGTGAGCTATTCAGCTTTGGTCGCCATCTTTGAGTGGGCAATTCTACGCGACAATTGTATTGTAACGTGTTACATATATATTTAAAGGATATTAGAACAAGTATTTTATAAGGAGTTGGAAAGCCTTTTTGAGCATTTTTATCGCTTAGTCCAGAGAGTCACTAGTTCGTGCGCGTAGTGTTGCCAAACAGTTAGTAAAGTTATATAATCCTTAATCGTCTAAATTCATGTTGTTACAAGGGTATCTTAGCCTGACCCGTTGGTCACACAGCAATGGCATAATAGTGACCAACAGAACCCTTATATTATATACTAAGTATTGGATGGCGTTTTCACTAGATTGTTCACCGCGTATTCTGCGGGCGCCATCTTAGAAAGGTAAATGGCATACAGTATTCCATTTTTTCAGGTTTTACTCGTACAGTAACAAAGGGTAATTATTGCATTCGAGTGTACTGATTATCTAACAGAACAAGCGCCAGTACATATGATTAGTTCATTTTCAATTAGTTAGGGGGGTGGGACATTATGTTTGGCGCAGCCTCCTAAAATGAAGGGGTACACTGTATATTTGGACAGGGTGAGTGTCAAACTACGCAATATTCATATTTGCGTTTGGCGGGCGTTGGCCAGGCCTAGGAAGCAAGTGAGGAGGTAGGGGTAGGATGACAGAGTATCTTACCGGTTGTGCCTAGTAGTATTCTATATGGTAGGGTACAGAAAGGAGGATGTGTCTAGATTGAATTCATATCTGATCGTACAGATGACACAGTCTTATTACACAGTTAGTACTCCCCCTGACAGACTTGGTAAACAAGATGTATACATCACACAATTTTGGTGTAGTTTTGACTCAGAGCAGTACAAGTTATCATGTCACCGGTAGGATGACAGAGTATCTTACCGGTTGTGCCTAGTAGTATTCTATATGGGAGGGTACAGAAAGGAGGATGTGTCTAGATTGAATTCATATCTGATCGTACAGATGACACAGTCTTATTACACAGTTAGTACTCCCCCTGACAGACTTGGTAAACAAGATGTATACATCACACAGTTTTGGTGTAATTTTGACTCAGAGCAGTACAGGTTATCATGTCATCATAAAAAATGGTACATTTCACTATCCAAGTTCATGCCGTATTTTATACTTTGTAGTTTGCATATCCATCTTGCCTCCCGCTGCCTAAGAAGAACCTCCTGATTACCTCCTCTTATAGGCGGTTGTACGTGTTCCAAACCATGGAACCAAAAATCAGGTTTCCCACTATGTTTCTCCCAAAAGTGTTTTGTGTGAACATATCTAGCATCTTTATTCAGAATTGCTCTCCTATTCTCCTGGATTCTTATCCTAAGGTTGCGTTTCGAGCTGCCCACGTATATTAATCCGCAGGTACAGCCCAAGATGTATACCACAAAGGTAGTCGCACAGTTTATGAAGGATAGAATTTCAAAATTTGGTGAGCCATTGAATGCAAAATGCTTAGTTTTGTCTCTGCCATATTCACAGATGTTGCAATCCCTGCATGTAAAGAAACCTTTCGGTTTCTGTGGCAGCCAGTTTGTACTGATGTCTTTGTTTGGTTTCAGATAGCTAGGGCACAGTTGGTTGCGTAGTGTCCTACCTCTGCGGTATGTTACTGATGGATTATTTCTCACATGTAGCTGCAATCCTGGGACCTCTTTTAGGAGATGCCAATTATTTTTTAGGATTTTGAATATACTGCTGTTATGTCTGGTATATTTTGTTATAAATCTGACATCTGCACTTGTTTTCATTTTTTTACGTGACTTGATTTTAAGAGTTTCGTTCCTAGGGATCTTGCGTGTCCTACTCTCTGCTCTGTGGATGACATCCTTACTGTATCCCCTAGCTTCAAAACGACTCTTAAGTATTTGAAGATTGGTATCAAAGGATTCTGCTTCTGTGCAGTTCCGCTTCAGACGTACCATTTCTCCAAATGGTATGTTCTTAATTGTGGAACTGGCATGTGCACTACTTGCATGCAGAACCGCATTGCAAGCAGTGTCCTTGCGGTAAAGGGTACTTTGGATTTTGTTGTTCCTGATATAGAACTTCAAGTCCAAAAAGTTTATGCTCTCTCTACTATATTCCATCGTGAGTTTCACGTTCATGTAGTTCTTATTTAGGTAACCAAAATAATCCCAAAGATCAACCTCAGATCCGGACCAGAGACAGATGATATCGTCAATGTACCTCCCCCAGAACACAATGTTATTAGTCCAGGGGGAGGCACTCTGGTTCCATGCATGTTCTCTTTCAAATTGTCCCATCAAAAGACAGGCATACGACGGTGCAAATTTGGTCCCCATCGCAGTACCCCTCTTTTGGTGGTACCACATATCTTCAAACAGGAAGTAGTTTTTTGTTAGTACCAGTTCCATCATTTCTAGGACCATTTGGTTCTTATGGAGCAAGTCCGCCCCTTCTCTGTCCAGATAGAATTCACTAGCTTTGAGGCCAATGTCATGTTGGATGGAAGTTTATAGACTTGTAACATCTAGAGTCACAAAAAAGAGATCATTTGACCATTCAAAGTCTTGCAGTTTGTTCAAAATATCTTTGCTATCTTGAATAAAAGATGGTAAGTTTAGAACATGTTTGTTAAGTTTAAGGTCTATATATTCAGATAGTTTCTCAGTAGGTGAGCCTATTCCCGAAATGATGGGACGGCCTGGCGGGAATGGCCCACCTTTGTGTATTTTGGGGAGGATATATATACAGGGAGATCTAGGGTTAGAGACCAGTAGGTATTGGTATTCCTGGTCGCTGAGTAGCCCCATATCTTTCCAATCTAACAGTTTGGAGTAGATTTCGATAGTTAGTAGCCCAATCGGATTGTGTGTCACTTGCTCATAGCAATCTTTGTCCGCCAACTGTCTCTCAATCTCATATGTGTAGTCTTTTCTGTTCATAACCACAATGTTTCCCCCTTTATCGGCCTCCTTGATTACTATATTAGGGTCTTCCCGTAATCTCTTGAGGGCATCTCTTTCCCCTTTAGTAAGGTTAAAGTCCTTAGATCGTTGTTCCCTACTTTCCCTCTCAAGTTTGTATAGGCCGGCAGTGACTCGCTCGTTAAATATATCAATATTTTCATGGTATACGCCGGGGAGAAACTTTGATTTAGGGTGTAATCCACTATCATCAGACATATTTTCTGTAATTCTACATTCAGAGCGGATGGTATCTAAGTCAACTTTCATTTCCTCATTTAGTGTGGTTAGACATTGTAAACCCTTTATCTCAGCGATGGACATACTCACAGGTTCTACTTCAAGCCCCAGGTTCCCAGGTAGTGAGTTACACATAGGTTTGTTGCAAAAAAATTCTTTTAATTTTAGTTGTCGTGTGAATTTAAACAGGTCTACGTGTACATCAGAAAAATCACCGTCCTGAGTAGGACAAAACCCCAAACCTTTACACAACAGTTTCTTTTCATCAGAGTCCAAACATCTATCTGACAAGTTGACTATTCTCAATTCTGACTGATTCTTCATTTCTATGTCATTATTCCTTTCGTTACCATCTATTGCTTCGCTTGTTCTTTTGGTTTGTTCTTCCCCCTCTCTGATCTCCTCACTTGTTCCTCCCCCTCTTCTCTTGTTGGACCTTTGGTGCCTCCTGCCACCTCTCCTTGTCTTTTTTGCTGTTGTGCTTTTCTGGCCTGATTCCCACTTATTCTTAGTTTCTCCATTTCCTTCTGGAAAGTGGAGGGGCCTGCTTCTAAAGGGAGTCCACCTGGGGCTGTTGCACAGGATACACTATCTAGCGAGGAGAGAGAGGTACTGCTCACTGATCTTAACTCCTCACTTTCCTCCCTCGTTCGTTTCCTAGTGGAGTCATCTGTATTTATATTATCTAATTTCTTCGCAAAGGTGTATATGCGACCATCGCGATAATCCTTATCATCCCTTTTTATCTTTCTTAGTTTCTTGTCTTTTAAATACATTTGATGGTTATCAATTACTTTTTTCAAGATCTCATAATTTTTCTCAACTAGATCCCGGTTTTCACAGGCCTCAATTTCTTTCACTACATTTTCTATTTCTACCAAAAGTTTAGCCCCCTTCTCTTCAGCATGTTTAATTAGTATTTGCATCATTACACATGAAGCACCCTCCAAGTTGGTTTCCCAGTCCTTTAATAGTTCTTCACTCAAGTCCTCAAATGTAGGAAAGATTAGGATGCGTAACCCTCTTGGTACTTTTTTCTGGTGGATGTATTGTTGCAAGGTTACGCCATCCCACCATCGTGATAGTTCCTGTCTCCTTAATCTTTCCAATTTTTGGAACAGTGCCTTCAGTCCTCCAGTTTTCGGTGCATTTGGTATATTAGAATTTGTACAAGAGTCTTTCCCAAACAGGTCCTGTGCCATTTCCTCGCGTTTATCGTCAAATATGATATGAATCTCAGAGAATAGACAAAAAATGATGTAGAGTGTTCAAACGTGCTATTTATGTATATATACATATATTCTTTAGTCTCTTTTAAACTGCATGGTATAACAAGACAAAAATTTGCGGATTGTACTCTTGGAAAGTGGATATATAAGTTTGCAGTTATTATCGGTGTATTCTCTCCTACTCATGAAGGAAAAATAGTGATATTATACAGATGTTTCTTACTCATGATGTTTCTTACTCATGAATGTGAAATAGTGATGTTAGATCTATATATGTTTATGTTACTGTAAAATGAGATATGTGTTATCCTCTACTGCGGGGAGTTTCAAAACTATAGTGGGATTGCAGCATACATATATACTCTAACTAGGATGTTTTGCACTTTTCTTCACGGTCTTCCATGTAAACCTTCCCCCTTCCGTGGTAGTAACCGTTTAGAAAAGGACTTTTAAAATAATAACAAATATTCGCTGATCAGTCTTTCCCTGTTATTAGGCTACTGTGTCCTTCTCTTGTTTTACCTGGTTTCAGGGAAACAAGTGTTCTACAAAGAATCTCCATATGATGTAATGTCAAATGGGAAAATATGTATACACTTGGCTATGCAGGAAATTGATGGGAATATTTGTTTTTTATTGTTTTTTCAGCCCTGAAGAAACTCCTTGGTAGGGAGTGAAACGCGTTGGCTGAACTCGCTACATATTTTATTGATGTGCTTTTTAGCTGGATAAAAATAAATAAAGAACATTTTTCTACTTATTTCTTCTTGGACTTTCATTTTGGTGCGCCCCCATGAGCATTAAAAAAACTATTGTAGCACAAGGTTGCTTTGCCGGTGATAAATCCAACCCGGTTGGGCTCGAGACCAAGAAATCTTTGGTAACTCCTTATTCCATTATTTTTTAAATCCTTCGGTGATGGCGCCCAAATCCACACCATCCACCTGTTCATGTAAGAAGACGTGTAGCATATGGCGTCTTCTCAAGCATTGGTTCTGTAGTTACTTATCCGATGACAAGAAGCGCTTGTATTGCCCAGGAATCGGCCGTGTAGTGCCCGAGTGCCTCCTCGGTAAGAATAAGCGTTCTAAAATATCCCACTTGGTGACTAATACACGTCCGTATTAGGACGGTATTTCTCTGTATGTAAGCAGTCCTCGTGTTCGGACGTTTCAAACTGCCGCGTGTAGTTCTCGCAGCCGACTCCCGGGTCTCCGTGTTCAAGAGTTCTACCTCTTGTTCCAGGAATTATAGAACCAGTTATGGACGTCTTCTTGACCCCAGCTACAGTCAAGGCGGCACCGGCAAGGGTTCTAAAGAAATACAAATCTCCAGAGGATGATCCATTATTCCTCAGAGAGGATCCACCTCTGGACTCAGTGATTATCGCGGTTGCGAAAAAGTCCAATGCAGTCGCATCATCATCCACTGTACCTCCGGATAAGGACAGCAAGATGCAAGACTCATGGGGAAGGCGGATCTGCAATACATCAGTGGCTTTTCTCAAAGTTGCTAATTTATTTATTTATTTATTTATTCAAAGTTTTATATAGCGCGAACAAGATCCTTACAGATATCAGAGCGCTTCACAATGGCAGGGTAGGGGCAGTGGGAAAGAACAGAGGTAATGCGGAAGCCCTTTTGGGACGTTATGACCGATGCCTGTGGGATTCTCTGCAGCGGTTTACAGACAAGCTCCCAGCAGAAGATAGAAAAGATTTTGAGGAAATCCTCCTGGAAGGCAGCCAAGTCTCCAACCAGGTGATAAGCGCCGCGGCGGATGGCACTATCCTTGCCGCTCATGGTTATGCTCAGGGTGTAACAGCAAGGAGGTCCTCATGGTTGCGACTCACGGCTTTGAAACCTGAAGCACAAGCGCGCATTTTGAACTTACCTTTCTCAGGTACGTCGTTGTTCGGCAAAAGTGCAGACGACGAGATGCAGCGCATGAAAGCGGAGCTTGAAACTCTCAAAGCGGTGGGCCTTGAGAAGAAGAAGGAGTTCAAGAAGAAATTTCGCTCCTTTAACAAAGGTTCTGCTAAGCAGCGGGTTCAACCCCCGAACTGGCAGAAGAACAACGATCAGCAGGGACAGCAAAAGTCCCAATACAAAGGAAAGCGTTATTACAAGGGAAGTGGTAATCAACTCCAAGGTAACAACAACACCGGCAAGACTCAACCCAAACAATGAGTCGTTTCTTCCCCCAGCGCCGTGGACGACTCCAGTGGGGAGAAGCATGGCAAATCATTTGAAAGAGTGGCAAAGCATCACAAAAGACAGATGGGTGTTGTCTACGCTTCAGAATGGGTACAGTCTTCGTTTCAGTCGTTGGCATCCTCCTGTTCCCCCGATGTCAACATCAAAACATCAGCTACACCTACTGCAAAGAGAAGTCACCACTCTACTCGAAAAGTCAGCTATCGAGGGGGTGCCGGTCTCACAGAGAGGAAAAGGGGTGTACTCCCGTTATTTTTTGGTAAAGAAAAAAGGGCAGAAGGCAGAATACAGACCCATTCGGGACTTACCAACACTAAATCTGCACATCAAGAAGGAAAAATTTCGCATGTTGGCGCTTCACCAAATATATCCACATCTCAGGAAGGAAGATTGGATGTGTTAGCTGGACCTTCAAGATGCCTATTTTCACGTTCCAATACATCCCAGTCACAGAAGATTTCTTCGGTTCAGGGTGGGGACCTCCCACTATCAGTTCAAAGTCCTACCGTTTGGATTGAAGTCGGCTCCTCGGGTGTTCACAAAGTGTGTTGCAGTGGTGACAGCTGCTCTTCGCCACAGAGGGGTCTTCGTGTATCCATACTTGGACGATTGGCTGGTGAAAGGTCCTTCCCCAGTCAGCGTAAGAAATCAGTTTCAGACTTGTGTACAACTCTGCCAGAGACTAGGGCTGCATATCAACTTTGAGAAGTCAGTCATCCAGCCCTCCCAGAGGATCCACTTCCTTTGAGCTCTGCTAGACTCCGAAGTAGGAAGAGTGTTTCCTTCGGAGAAGAGACAATCATCAATCACCCAGAAATGCTGATTGGTACTTCGCGGCAAGACACAGAAAGTGCGCAGGATTGCCTCCCTACTAGAGTCGATGGCGTCTTGCATCTTCCTGGTTCCAAATGCCAGACTCTGAATGCGTCCTCTTCAGCAAGATCTGGAGGACAAGTGGGATCAACAAATGGATCGCTGGGACGATCACATTACAATCTCAGACGCAGCTCGAGCTTCTATTCCGTGATGGACAAAAGCTCGGAATATGGAAGTGGGAGTGCAGTTCCATCAACCTCCTCCTGTGCAGACACTAATCACGGACGCTTCCCTCCTGGGCTGGGGAGCCCACATGGGACCACTGCAGGTGCAAGGTCAGTGGTCACACAAGGAAAACACGTACCATATCAACATGCTGGAGCTGAGAGCAGTCCACCTAGCTCTCAAAGCGTTTCTCCCTTCAATTCAGGAGTCATCGGTGCTAGTACAGACGGACAACACCACCACGTTGTACTACTTGAACAATCAGGGGGGAACGCGCTCCCGGATGTTGTCGTTGGAAGCGCGGAGGATCTGGCAGTGGCTTCTAGCTCACGAGCTGTCCATCACAGCTGTTCATCTTCCAGGATAGCAAAACGTGAGGGCAGACGCTCTAAGCCGACATTTTGACGACAAAGAAGACTGGGTTCTTCACGACGAAGTGGTAGAGGAACTTTTTCAGTCCTGGGGTTGTCCCACCACAGACTTGTTCGCAGACGATCAAAACGCCAAATGCCAAAGCTTCGCCTCCAGGTTCCACCGGCCAGGCTCGAGAGGGAATGCTCTGTTGATCGACTGTGCAGACAAATTTGTGTACGCCTTCCCACCTCTCCCGTTGATTCCGAAGGTGGTGAGCAAGATGACACACTCGTGCACAACAATGATTCTGATTGCACCAGATTGGCCGAGGCAGTGGTGGTACACAGACCTGCTTCACCTGTCAGTGACCCCTCACAAGAGGCTGCCATGCAGACCGGACCTGTTGTCCAAGATGGACGGGAGGATCTACCATCCCAACCTTCCGTCAATGAGCTTGGCAGCATGGCTCCTGGGGTCATACAATACGACCATCTAGGTTTGCCAGTGGACTGCATGGCCATTCTGAAAGAGGCATGGTGTCCTTCCACCAGACATTCGTATGCATGCAAGTGGAAGAGATTCTATATGTGGTGTATACAGAATAGTCATGACCCTATTAAATGTCAAGAAGAAGCAGTTCTTCCTTACTTGCTGTATATAGCTAAAGCAGGTTTAAAATGTAATTCCATCAAGGTGCACTTAGCGGCCATAACGGCTTATAGGCGGTCACCTTCTCAAACCTCTTCTTTCCAGCTAGCATCTGTCAAAGATTTCCTGCAAGGGTTGAAAAAAGTATACCCCCCAGTGCGTCCTCCCTCTCCACCCTGGGAGCTGAACCTGGTGCTATCAAGGTTAATGGGTCCTCCTTTCGAACCCATTCATAAAGTTACTTTACAACATCTTTCATGGAAATCGGTTTTTTTGGTGGCTATCACGTCGGCTCGCAGAGTGAGCGAGATTCAAGCCCTCTGTACTTCAGAACCACAGACGGTGTTCCATTTGAATAGGGTGGTGCTGGGGATGCATCCATCTTTTCTGCCTAAAGTGGTGTCAGATTTTCATGTAAATCAGACCATTACTCTGCCCACTTTTTTTCCCAATCCCTCTACACCGGCTGAGAGGGCTCTGCATTCGTTAGACCTGAAAAGAGTTTTAAAGTTCTTTCTAGACAGGTCTAAAGAAATTCGTCACTCTGATCATCATTTCATTAACTATGGATCGATCAGGACAGGCCATGCGACATCGAAACCTTCCATTTCCAGATGGATCGTTTCATGTATTAAACTTGCTTATCAGCTAGCACAACAAGCACTGGAAATGCAACAGGTCTCGCAGCATTAGAGGTAGAGCTTTTAGAATTTTTTTTTGCTTAGTTTTACTCGTCGTGAGGGGAGAGAGAGTGGGGAGGGAGCGGGAAGAGCGCCGTGAGGGGAGAGCCTGGCAGGAGGAGAGTTAAGTGGGGAGGGGGCGGAGCGGGAAGAGCTGCTTAGAGCAAGTTTAGTCTGCCTGCTGGACGGCAGTGAAAGTCAAGATAATTTATTTAGGGAGAGGTATTTGTAGTCCGGACCTGGTCCAAGCAGCAGTAGGGAGTAACCAGGAACGAGAGAAGAATTAGGGAGCGTATTTGTCAGTCTCCGCGTCCAGGCCCCCACCAAAACCTGAACGTGTATTGTTTGACCAATAATTTTTACTCGAAGCTGCACCCCTGGGTATGTATATAGAGTGTTAGCTCAGTAGTTTGACCACCTGTTGCAGAGTATCGTTCCCACAGGTTTGAATTAAGGTCAAGGGATTCCGCATATTTTCATTTTGGGGGCCAATAAAATGAATACCAGAGTCCACTTCCGCAAGGCGCGTAAGTTTCTTAAATGGTGATGAGGAATAACACAGATGGCATGAGCACTATTTCGGTTTGAAATAGTCCCGCCCATTTATATACACCCGGGTGATACAGAACTTTTCGAACCATCCTGGTCAGGTGAAATACATTGTTTGACTTTCAATTGGGTTTATTGAACTTAAAAGCCCTCTGAAAAAAACGCTCTGGGTAACAAGCGCTAAAAGATTGTTGCAATTATTTGTATTATTATAAGAAAAATTGGACTGAGTCAGCTACACACACTTGACATGGGTAAGTTCTGTGTGTGTGCTGGGGTGGGGGGTTATTTCATTCGAAAACAAAAATGACGGGACAGCTCAGTTTCAGTTTCCTGTAAACCCCTCCCCCGCTGGGGTGCATAGCCATTAGGAGGCACATGGGTAAGTTCTGTGTGTGTGCAGGGGTGGGGGGTTATTTCATTCGAAAACAAAAATGACGGGAGAGCTCAGTTTCAGTTTCCTGTAAACCCCTCCCCCGCTGGGGTGCATAGGCATTAGGAGGTTAACCTACCACAGTCCACGGAAATGTGTGGATAAACTCGCCCCAAACCTCACTGGGCGGGGGTGCGGGAGGCTCTAGATGGTAATATAACTTGCTCAAGTGCACTATTGTGGCTTAGTGGAATCTCAGAATTTTGGATTTGTCATTTAGCCGCATAATACTGAAAAAATACCCACGGCAGTTAATTGTGATGTGGGCGTATATGTTCATTATAAACACGTGTTAACGTGCACCCTTTCCAAAATTTATACTTAGGTATGTTCTACTAATAATGATGGTTAACTTAGCTTTGATCTTTACGTGCGCAGCTGGGACAGGGGCTTTGGCAATGGCGGCACTCGCAGAACCGACTTAAAACAAGGCGAAAGGCAGGCAAGGACAGGGGGTATAGAGCAGGGGGCGGAGCTGGGGGAGGCACGGCCTATCGACCTTGCAAGTGAGAGGCAGGGGGAGGAGAGTAGGGGGAGGAGAGTAGGAGAAGGAGGGGGCGGAGCTGGGGGAGGCACAGCCTAGCGGCGTGCAAGTGAGAGGCAGGGGAAGGAGAGTAGGGGAGGCACGGCCTAGCGGCCGTGCAACCAAGAAGTTTAACGAAAAAGCCGATTTGATGGGCGTGGCTTAAAGCGCGTGCACATCATCAAGTCGGCTTTTTCGTTAAACTCTGGGTAAGTCCCTATATCTCTCGCCAGCTCGATGCGCATGCGCATCGGAAGGCGAGACCTAAAAACCCCTAAGGTTTTCTCCCAAGGCGCATTCCACCAGAGGGAGAGCTGCGACTGCGGCTTTTCTTAATAATGTGCCAATGTCTGAAATCTGTAAGGCGGCGACCTGGCGGTCCGTCCATGCATTTACCAGACATTATTGTCTGGATTCTGACACGAGAGCAGATACCCAAGTAGGCCAAGCCTCCTTGAGGAATCTGTTTAACAGCTAGTTTGGGCTGTAAGGTTGGTTCTGTTAAGGTAGAAGACGTACTTCTCATTTACCTGCAGGTGGTTGTTGGGCTTGCTATTCTATTTAGTGCTTATGACTATTGATGAGGATCCCCTGGAAGAAAAGGATAAGTTACTTACCTGTATTCCTAGTTCTCTTCCAGGGGTATCCTCATCAAAGTCATAAGCAACCCACCCGCCTCCCCAGGTAAATGAGAGATGTATGTATTTTACATTTGTATTTAGCCCTGACATCAGGGTTATGCAAAGAACAACTGAACTAACTGTCACCCCTGAGGCATGATGGGAAGCCTGGGGTCAGGGCTGCCTTAAAGGCACAGTGCCAGTTTTTGTTATTGCTTTTCAATGCAGCCTGAGACTAACAATGTCTTTTTATGAGCAATTTTCAGGAGTTATGAGTGGTTTTACTCATTAAAACACAAAATTCAAAGTATATTTGATATAATGTGTTTTTTGTTTCCTTTATAATTGCAGTATATGTGCAAGGTTTTACATTGTGTTAGCCTCTTTTTGGGGCTGCATTGGTGTGAGAAGTTGGCCTGGTATATGATGTTCACTTAATTAAAAGTGACCACCTTGTACCATGCCAAGCAACCCTTATGGTGTGGTTGTAAGTCAACCTTTGGACTAGCTGCCCTAGTGGTAGCGTAGGCTAAGCAGTCTTTAGGCTAAACTCGTTATGGCGAGTTAAGCAAGCTGTATTACCACATATAATCCCCCTTTATACCAATGAAAGGACACCAAACAGATACATATTGAAAATATATATTTATTTATTAATCAAAGAATCCCCTAAACTCTTTATGAGCACAAGGGCACAATTCGTTAAACAAGAAAAGCTTTTAAATACACAAAAGTTGCACTTTATATGGATAGGCCAGGTGGCCCCTAAAACCATACACTAAAATAGTGGTATAAGGACCACTACTCGAGAAAGGAAAAGTCCTAGGGCCTCTAGAATTGCTGGGCCTACAAGGAGCTAACGAAGGTTAGTGACCAGGAGGATCACCGGCCGCGTGTGCAGTGCTGGAAATGCGGGCGGCTTCCCATAGACTTATGAGTGCGTAAAGTTTACAAAGTTACTAAAAAGAGGAACTTCTGGATGACCTACGAACTTAGAATTTTAGAACTGGACACTTGAGATGTAAATCTACAGTTGTGCACAGTTGTGCCAATGTTACCTCACCCACAGGAAGTGGGTGCACAGGGTTCAAAGTGTGTCGGGTTACGCGTATCAGTTCAATGGAGCCTGGACACGAAGATGCTGCAGGCGGTCGAGCCAGAAGAGTTCCGGTGGATCCAAGGGTGGATCTGAAGAGTAGAGGACCTGAAAGCAGAGGGGATAATGTTCAAAGTCACTAGCCAGTGACCAGCGAGGCACCAGGTAGGTACCAGGCGTTGTCGGGTGCAATCAGGTGAAGAGAGGTAGCTTGTCTCCGCTGCCACGTGGTCCCTGAAGGTCGAAGACGTCCAGGAGTCGGTTCACGATCTGTCCCACGCAGGCTCTTGCTGTCAGCGGTGTCGGCGACTTCATAGATGCAAACAAGCCTTGGCAAAAGCAGGAAGTGCAGACCTTGGAGAAAGCTTGTAGCTCTGACCAGCAAGATCAGAGGGGATGCTCCTTTGGAGGGGAGCAAGGGCCAGTCTGGAGCAACCAGACCAGCTGTGAAATTCTTTTTGTTCGTTGCCAAGATGGCCACTAGCCAACGGACTAGTAACCGGTTAGGCGCGTCGAGTGGCAAACTGCAGAAGGGCCCCACGCAGATCGTGGAGATGCTGGGGGGCTCACCTTTGGTGCAAATGCTGCTCGGGGTTGGGGCTTCTCAGGACCCCAAGCACAACTCGGAGGGAGCCTCGGTTGTCGTGCTGGTCAGCTTGTCGTGCGGCTTTCAAGATGGCTGGCTCCACGTGACTCGATGCCTCCATGGGCCCCTTCTTCGCAGGGACTGTGGATCGGGCTGTGAGAGGTCTGGAGGTCCAGGTCTTGTCGGGCTCTGGGCTCAGTCTCCGGCGGCAGGTGGCAGCAAAGCAGACGTCGATTCGCTGGGTGGTGCTTGCTTGTGCAAGATGGTCACTCCCTGACCATAGGAGCGATTTTCCTTCCGTCTTCTGTGCAGCAGAACATCGAAGTATCCGTCTTCTTCTTGGTTTCAAGTTGTTTCAGGATGTCTGAAGTCCTAAGGACACAGCTCCTACCTTTAAACTAATCTAAGGGGCTGGACTACCTGCTAGGTCCCTCCTATGGGTGGGACCAGGAAGGGGGGTGGCTACACCCCCTTTCCTTTGTCCAGTTTCGCGCCAGGACTGGGGCTGGCAGGCCCCAGCTCCAGTTTGAACTGGCATATGCAGGGGACACCTTGTGTGCCCCAAGCATGTCTGTTTCCTTTCAAGCATTGCCTGACCAATACACAAAATCCTGTCTGGGGTAGTGCTAGCACATCCCCTGACAGGAAACCCTTTGTCCACGTCTCCCAAGCTGGAAGGACTCCCAGCAGCAGGAGGGCAGACTTGTGTCGCTGTGGCAGCGTCCATTTTGTGAACACTGAGGCTGTGTTTAAGTTTAACCGGGGTTCCGGTTATGTACATGCCGTGTCCCTCTAGAAGGGTGGAATGCTAACCCCATCGCCAGCTGTTAGAAACAGCTAAAGGACATGGTTCCGAAAGCTGCAGACAGGCTCAGCTCATGCCAGAGCACCATCTCACATAAAACCAAGCACTCTGCCTTCAGGATTGTTAAGGCCTGCCATAGGAGTGACTTATAGGTTTACATATGTTCTATTTAAGGTTAGGTATAGGTATACTACACCTAAGTAAGAGGGGGTTACACCAACTTACCCCAGCTGAGTGATCAGTCAGTTGTGTCAAATTGATAGGCCAGTCCAGGGGTGGCATAATACATGCTGCAGCCTCTGGTAGGCCTCAGATACACCAATGCCCTGGGTACCTATGGTACACTGGTACAGGGGCTCATATAGTGATCCAGTTCCAATTGGTACTGCACCTAAAGTGCAGTGGTATAATTTAGCAGAGAGAAAAGCAGGCTGGGGGTCTGATTAGCAGGCCCACAGCCTCAATATGTCAAAAACCAGTGAAGCAAAAAGCAAAAATTTGGGGTGACCATAGGATAGCAGACCCTACTCTCCTACACAACCCCCCCTCCCCCAAACGCAGGGACATTAAACTAACCTTGACCAATTGAGTCTTCATGTCCTAAGTGGAAGTACCTGGAGAGACCATCTGCATTCCCATGGTCAGTACCTGGCCGGTGCTCCACTGTAAAGTCCATCCCCTGTAGGGAAATGGACCACCTAAGCAATTTGGGGTTTTCACCCTTCATCTGATTTAGCCACAAGAGGGGCTTATGGTCGGTCTGAACTTTGAAGTGAGTGCCAAACAAGTATGGCCTCGGCTTCTTCAGGGCCCACACCACAGCAACGGCCTCCCTCTCAATAGCTGACCAATTCTTCTCTCTGGGGGTCAACCTTCTGCTAATGAAAGCAATGGGTTGGTCTTGACCATCATTATTCAATTGTGAAAGCATAGCTCCCACTCCCAGCTCAGAGGCATCTGTCTGGACAATCATCTCTTTGGAGTAGTCAGGACTTTTCAGATAGGTGCAGAGCACATGGCCTTCTTCAGGTCATCAAATGCCTTTTGACAGCTAACTGTCCACTGAACCTTTTTGGGCATTTTTTTGGATGTCAGATCATTAAGAGGAGTCACAATGGACCCATAGTTCTTAACAAATTTCCTGTAGTACCCAGTCAAGCCCAAGAAAGCTCGAACTTGAGTCTGGGTGGTTGGAGAAGCCCAGTCTTTGATGGACTGGATCTTACTCTCCAGTGGTTGAACTTGGCCTCCACCTACCAGGTTGCCCAGGTATACAACCTTTGACGGCCCTATCTGGCACTTAGTAGCCTTGATAGTGAGGCCTGCCTTTTGCAGGGCCTCAAGTACCTTCTTCAGGTGGATCAGGTGATCCTCCCAGGTGGAGCTAAAGACAGCAATGTCATCAAGATATGCTGCACACAAGTCTTCCAGCCCAGCAAGGGCTTGGTTCACCAGCCTTTGGAAGGTGGCAGGTGTATTCTTCAGACCAAAGGGCATCACCAAGAATTGGTAATGACCTCCAGGGGTTGAGAATGCTGTCTTGGCCTTAGACTCCTCAGATAATCTGATTTGCCAGTAGCCAGCTGTTAAATCAAATGTGCTCAAAAACTTAGCAGAAGCCAGTTTATCAATGAGCTCATCTGCCCTTGGAATAGGTTGTGCATTTGTCCTGGTGACAGCATTGAGTCCTCTGTAATCCACACAGAACCTCATCTCTTTCTTGCCATCTTTGGTGTGAGGTTTGGGGACCAGAACCACTGGGCTAGCCCAGGGGCTCTCTGAGGGTTCAATGACACCCAGTTCCAGCATCTTTTGTACCTCAGCCTTTATACAATCCCTGACGTGGTCAGGTTGCCTGTAAAACTTGTTTTTCACAGGAAAATTGTCTCCAGTGTCCACCACATGGGTACACCAGTCAGTTTGGCTAGGTATCAGTGAACACATATGATTATATGAATTCAGAACTTGTCTGCATTCAGTCTGTTGATGTTCAGAGAGTTTGCCACCAAGGGTCACTCCTGCAACTGATCCATCCTCAGGGTTCTGAGACAACAGGTCTGGGAGAGGGTCACTCTCTTCCTCCTGTCCCTCATCTGTAGCCATGAGCAAGCCCATGTCTGCCCTGTCAACATAAGCTTTTAACCTGTTTACATGGAGCACCCTGTGGGAGCTCCTGGGAGTTCATAGGTCCACCAAGTAGGTAACCTCTCCCTTCTTTTCAAGTATTGTGTGGGGTCCAGACCATTTGTCCTGGAGTGCTGCTGGGGCCACTGGCTCCAACACCCACACTTTCTGGCCTGGCTGAAATTCAACCAAGACAGCCTTTTGGTCATGCCAAGCCTTTTGTAATGCCTGACTAGCCTCAAGGTTTTTAGAAGCCTTCTTCATGTACTCTGCCATCCTGGAGCGGAGACCAAGTACATAATCCACTATGTCCAATTTAGGCTCTTTGAGAGGTAACTCCCATCCTTCCTTCACCAGAGACAGTGGGCCTCTTACAGGGTGCCCAAACAACAATTCAAAGGGGCTGAATCCAACTCCTTGTTGTGGGACCTCTCTGTAAGCAAACAGAAGGCAGGGCAGAAGGATATCCCATCTTCTCCTGGGTTTCTCAGGTAATCCTTTAATCATGCCCTTTAGAGTCGTGTTGAATCTCTCAACAAGCCCATTACATTGTGGATGATAAGGGGTGGTGAATTTGTAATTAACACCACACTCCTTCCACATAGCTGTTAGATATCCTGACATGACGTTTGCACCTCTGTCAGAGATTACCTCCTTAGGGAAGCCAACTCTGGAGAAGAATCCAAGTAAGGCCCTTGCCACAGCAGGTGCTGTGGTTTTCCTAAGGGGAATTGCTTCTGGGTACCTGGTGGCATGATCCACTACCACCAGTATAAACTTGTGCCCAGATGCAGTAGGAGGTTCTATTGGTCCAACAATATCAATTCCTACTCGTTCAAAGGGTACCCCCACCACAGGTAGTGGTATCAGGGGGGCCTTTGTTGTGCCACCTGCTTTGCCACTGGCTTGGCAGGTTTCACAGGAGCGACAAAACTCCTTGGCATCTTCTGACATGTGAGGCCAGTGAAGGTGAGGGACAAGCCTGTCCCAGGTTTTGTTCTGGCCTAAGTGTCCTGCTAGGGGAATATCATGGGCCAAGGTAAGAAGGAAGCCCCTAAACTGCAGAGGTATAACCAACCTCCTGGTTGCACCAGGCTTGGGGTCTCTAGCCTCTGAGTAAAGGAGCCCTTCATCCCAATAAACTTTATGGGTACCTTGAGCATTCCCAGCAGCCTCAGCAGCAGCTTGCTGTCTGAGGAGTTCAAGGGAAGGACAGGATAACTGAGCCTGCCGCAGGTCAGCCCTAGAAGGTCCCCCTGACCCCAGAAACTCAACCTGGTCAGGTTCGAGCTCTTCAGGATCAGTTCCTTCAAGGGTATCTTGATCATCTTCCTGGGAAGACTGATCATCACCTGTAGGCAGGGGGGAAGGCGCAGCCTTGACCCTCCTGTTCTTCTTCTTGGTAGGTGCTTGGTCCATTGTTCCAGGATCCAAGACTTGTGGTTCAGTAAGGCACTTTTTGGCCTGTGACCTGGTCACAGCAAGCACATGTGATGAAATCCCTAACATCTCTGCATGTGTCCTGTACTCCACTTTTGGCCATAGAGACTTCTCTAGGTCGTTGCCCAACAAACATTCTACTGGGAGATCTGCACTTACCACAACCTTCTTCAGGCCAGTTACCCCTCCCCAAGAGAAGTTAACAAGTGCCACACTATGTGAAGTAGTGGCATTGCTGGCATTGGTCACCAGGTAATTCTCACCTGGCATGTATTGTGCAGGATCCACAAATGCTGGTGTCACCATAGTGACACTGGCACAAGTGTCCCTGTAAGCTTGAGCCACTTTGTCATTTATAATAGGCATCTGTCTGTACTTGCCCAGGTTACTGGGGCTTTCAGCAGTGGACAATAATATGTCCACATCACAGATTAGGACAGCCTGTGTCAGGGTTCTGTCTAGGCCTGAATCTCCTGAAGTACCCATAGTGATTCCCACTACACCCGTAGCTTGGGGACCAACACTGCTTACAGTACTACTGGGAGCAGGTGCCTTAGGGTCAACAGTGTTGGGGTCTCCACCCTTTTTGCAATCACTTGTCCAATGAGATGGATTTTTACAGAAATTGCACCAGGGCTTCTTTAGACCTTCTTTCTTCTTTTTCTGTGATTGTTGGGACCCACCCTCTTTAGCAGTAGTTTGGGGCCCTGTTGAAGACTTCTGGTCTTTTGATTTCTGCTCCCCACCCTTCTGGTCTGTTTTCTTCTGGTCACCCCCTTGGTTCTGGTTCTGGGTCTTTTGCTTAACCCTGGTTCTAACCCATTTGTCTGCCTTCTTTCCCAATTCTTGGGGAGAGGTCAGATTAGAGTCGACCAGGTGTTGATGCAACTGCTGGTTCTGACAGTTATTTAAATTCTGTTCTCTCATCATCAAATTGTACAATCCTGTATAATCTGAAACTTTACTTCCCAGCAACCAACCCTCCAAAGCCTTAGTGGCACATTCAACATATTCAGACCAGTCCTGTGTCTGTGTCTTCTGGGTTTCTCTGAACATTATCCTGTGTTGCTCAGGGGTTAAGCCTAACCCTTCAACCAGGACACTCTTCAGGACTTGATAGTTTCTGACATCGTCCTCACCTACTGTAAAAAGTCTGTCTCTGCCTCTGCCCTCAAAGGAGAGCCAGAGTATTGCTGCCCACTGATCTTGTGGAACCTGCTGTACTTTGCAAGCTCTTTCCAGAGCAGTAATCCACTTGTGGATTTCATCCCCAGCTTTGTAGGGGGCACAATCTTTGCCAGGATTCTATTGTCAAAAACCCTATCTCTGTCCTTAGGGACAGTGCTGCCACCAGTGGGTTTCACTCCACTACTTTTGGACTGCCTGGCCTTGTCAAGCTTCTCTTGAGCCAGAGCCACTTCTAATTCTCTTTTCTGGATCTTCAGTGCAGCCTCACGCATGTGGCCACATGTTCTCTCCACTGAGGAGTGGTCATCCTTCTCCTTCTCTTGAGAGCCTTTAGAAGCATAGGAAGCATTGGAGTCACCCGAGTGGTTCCTCTGCCTCCTATGCTTCTGGTTAGGTCCATTTGGGAGACTGAAGGGGAGTGATCCTCCTCCAGGCCCAAATGTCCTAGGTTGAACTGGACCAAAGCCTATGCTAGGTATGGGACTAGCTCTGCCTCCCTCATCTGAATCACTACTATCTACCTCCTCATCTCCATCTTCATCTTCATCCCTATTCTGATCTTCATCATCATCTAAGACTTGATCTAAGGGTAGGTCTTCAGGGAGAGGTGCTTCAGTAGCATCTTCTGAGGGGGGGCCTCCTGTTGCAGTCCCTGAGGGGCCTAACTTGGAAGCCTTTTTGAGGGCCTTTTGGTCCTCATACTCATCTAAGAGTATTCTGAGTCTGCTTCAGTTTCCTGGAAGTAGCCAACTGCCTCAGCTCTTTGTGATTGAGTATAGCAAACCTGGATGGTGCCCTCTGTGGGTCACTTTCCACAGGGAGAGATCCAGAGGATTCCCGTGTGCCAGCCATGCTCTTAGTGTGGGTGGATGTGTTGCAATCTACCTACACTTGGGTTTTCCTACTGACCCTATCTAGTAGTTGTAGTCAGGGTGTGCTACTCCCTTTGCTCTACAACAACTAAGCTCAGTAGAACTTATGTATATAACTAACTTGTTTCATATGTACCTAAAGGTACCTGTATGATCTTTCAATTGATAATAAAAGAAATTACAGTGGTAAAACAACAGCAAGCTCAAATCCCAACCGCTGCTCACCAATGTGAGAAGTTGGCCTGGTATATGATGTTCACTTAATTAAAAGTGACCACCTTGTACCATGCCAAGCAACCCTTATGGTGTGGTTGTAAGTCAACCTTTGGACTAGCTGCCCTAGTGGTAGCGTAGGCTAAGCAGTCTTTAGGCTAAACTCGTTAAGGCGTGTTAAGCAAGCTGTATTACCACATGTAACCCCCCTTTATACCAATGAAAGGACACCAAACAGATATATATTGAAAATATATATGTATTTATTAATCAAAGTATCCCCTAAACTCTTTATGAGCACAAGGGCACAAATCGTTAAACAAGAAAGTATCACAATACACAAAAGTTGCACTTTATATGGATAGGCCAGGTGGCCCCTAAAACTATATACTAAAATAGTGGTATAAGGACCACTACTCTGGAAAGGAAAAGGCCTAGAGCCTCTAGAATCGCTGGGCCTACAAGGAGCTAACAGTGGTTAGTGACCAGGAGGACCACAGGCCGCGTGTGCAGTGCTGGAAATGCAAGCGGCTTCCCATAGACTTTTAATGGGTGCGTAAAAGTTGCAAAGTTATTACAAAAAGGAACTTCTGTATTACCTACGAATTCAAGACTTTAGAACTAGACACTAGAGATGTAAATCTGCAGTTGTGCACAGGTGTGCCAATGTTACCTCACCCACAGGAAGCGGGTGCACAGGGTTCAAAGTGTGTCGGGTTTCGTCTATCTGTTCAATGGAGCCTGGAGACAAAGATGCTGCAGGCGGTCGAGCCAGAAGAGTTCCGGTGGATCCCAGGGGGGATCTGGAGAGTAGAAGACCTGAAAGCAGAGGAGGCAATGTTCAAAGTCACTAGCCAGTGACCGACGAGGAACCAGGAAGGAACCAGGCGATGTCGGGTGCAAACAGGTGAAGAAGTGTAGCTTGTCTCTGCAGCCACGTGGTCCCTGAAGGTTGACGACGTCCAGGAGTCGGTTCACGAGCTGTCCCACGCAGGTTCTCGTTGTCGGCGGTGTCGGCGACTCGATGGAAGCAAACAAGCCTTGGCAAAAGCAAGTTGAGCAGGAAACGATGAAGGCTTGTTACTCGAACCAGCAAGGTCAGAGGGGCTGCTCCTTTGGATGGAAGCAGGGGCTAGTCTAGAGCAACCAGACCAGCAGTGTTGATTGCGGATTTCGTCGCCAAGATGGCCACTAGCCAACGGACCAGTGACCAGATAGGCGCGTCGAGTGGCAAAGTGCAGAAGGGCCCCACGCAGATCGTGGAGATGCTGGAGGGCTCACCTTTGATGCAAATGCTGCTCGGGGTTGGGGCTTCTCAGGACCCCAAGCACAACTCGGAGGGAGCCTCGGTTGTCGTGCTGTCAGCTCTTCGGGTGTCTTCCAAGATGGCTGGCTCCACGTGACTCGGTGCCTCCACGGGTCCCTTCTTTGCAGGGACTGTGGATCGGGCTGTGAGAGGTCTGAAAGTCCAGGTCTTGTCAGTCTCTGGGCTCGGGCTCCGGCGGGAGGCGGCGGCAAAGCAGACGTCGATTCGCTGGGTGCTGCCTGCTTGTGCAGGGTGGTCACTCCTTGACCACAAGGGAGATTTTTCATCAGTCTTCTGTGCAGCAGAATGTCAAAGTACCCATCTTCTTCTTGTGTAAGTTGCTTCCAGGATGTCTGAAGTCCTAGGGACACAGCTCCTACCTTTAAACTAATCTTAGGGGCTGGACTACCTGCTAGGTCCCTCCTATGGGTGGGACCAGGAAGGGGGGTGGTTACACCCCCTTTCCTTTGTCCAGTTTCGCGCCAGAGCTGGGGCTGAGAGGCCCCAGCACCGGTTTGTACTGTCTATGCACAAGACACCTTGTGTGCCCCAAGCATTTCTCATTCCTTTCAAGCCCTGCCTGACCAATACACAAAATCCTGTCTGGGGTGGTGCTAGCACCTCCCCGGACAGGAAACCCTTTGTCCACGTCTCCCAAGCTTGAAGGACTCCCAGCAGCAGGAGGGTAGACTTGTGTCGCGGTGGCAGCATCCATTTTTTGAACACTGAGGCTGTGTTTAAGCTTAACCGGGGTTCAGGTTATGTACATGTCGTGACCCTCTAGAAGGGTGGAATGCTAACCCGATCGCCAGAATTGGCGAGGGGTTAGTATTCCAATTCGTAAGACACCTTACTCGACATGTTTTGGTAAAGCCAAACCAGACTTCGCATTTAACCGGGAGGTTCATAATGCACTTAAGAGTATATGGTATGGCTATACTTAGAAACAGCTAAAGGACATGGTTCCGAAAGCTGCAGACAGGCTCAGCTCATGCCAGAGCACCATCTCACATAAAACCAAGCACTCTGCCTTCAGGATTGTTAAGGCCTGCCATAGGAGTGACTTATAGGTTTACATATGTTCTATTTAAGGTTAGGTATAGATATACTACACCTAAGTAAGAGGTGGTTACACCAACTTACCCCAGCTGAGTGATCAGCCAGTTGTGCCAAATTGATAGGCCAGTCCAGGGGTAGCATAATACATGCTGCAGCCCCTGGTAGGCCTCAGATACACCTATGCCCTGGGTACCTATGGTACACTGGTACAGGGGCTCACAGGGTGATCCAGTTCTAATTGGTACTGCACCTAAAGTGCAGTGGTATAATTTAGTAGAGAGAACAACAGGCTGGGGGTCTGATTAGCAGGCCCACAGCCTCAATATGTCAAAAACCAGTGAAGCAAAAAGCAAAAATTTGGGGTTACCATAGGATAGCAGACCCTACTCTCCTACAAAATGTATTTTCAAAATTGTCGAAGTCATGTCAGCAAATGTTAAATCTGTACATTTCTGGTGAATGGACCACTCGTAGAGAGCGGCGGCATCCACACAGTCATCGAGTTGGTATTTTTCAGTAATCAGTCTACAGGGAAGCATTGCTACTTGTTATCTGCTGTTCCCCCAGGTTCCTGGTCTATCAGTTTGGTCATACCTTTGTTCTCTTTATAGCATCACTTCGTTGCGGCACATGAGTGAGTTACAGGCACTGAGCGTGCGGCCGCCCTTCACATGCTTCTTCCCGGAGGAATTATTCCTCAGAACTACATTGTCTCTCCTTCCCAAGTGGTGACCTCTTTCCATCTGAGGCAATCTGTCACCTTTCCCACCCTCTACCTCCAAAGGAGGCGAGAGCAGATCAGAATGCGCTTTATTCGATTTAAGAAGATGTTAAACCATAAACGCACAATACATAATAAAAAACTTGCATTTCATGTATATATACCAAATAAAAATTCAAACAATATTTTAAGAAGGAGTGGGACAATCCGTTGTCAGCCGTTGTCTAACCACCCCTTTCAAGGATTTAACAATGTGATCAGTCACAGATCTGTCATCCAAATATTGCAGCTTTAGAAGGGCGGGCGGCATTGTCTCAAGCCATAACTCATTAAAATTGGTAAAATCCATTTTTTCCTGGGCTTAGCATAAAACTTGCAAAAAAACATAATATGAATTGTCGACTAAGCAGAAATGTTATCACACAGGCACAAACATAGGGTGCGGGACCAGTCATTCGTTTTTGGGAAGATAACCCGAGTGTGAAAGCTGCCAAGGCGTAGGCGGGTCAATAACAATCTGTCATAGGCTCCTGCAGTGTTCAATAAGTATGGTTGTATTCCTGGTTGAGTCAAGAGTAGTTGGTGTGTTCTCACTGACGGTTTTACAATGTTGCTAGATAGATTAATGGACTCCAAATAGTCCAGACATAGTGATTTTAAATTATTTCTAGTAACATTGTTCAAGCTGTCAGGGTTAGAGAAATATTCAGGATTGCCGAGACTCTCTAAAAAATATTTGACATAGGTCAATCAGGAAATTCGATCAGTACCATCAAGGGACAGACAATCAGTGATCAGGTCCCTGTTCAAGCCAGTAGAAGTGCCAGTCCAAACTTTATGCCACAACAAGATGGGCTGCAGTTTAATCAAGTCTAGGAGATAAGGCAACCCCTGCTCAACGTTTCATACGAATGTGGCTGTACTACTGGGTACAGCTAAAAGATATCTCAGGAACCTATTTTCAACTATTTGCAGGCACTCGGCATTGGCAAGACCCCAGATGCCTGCTCCATACATGGCAACAGGAATGCATTTTTTCTTTATAGATTGTTATTAAATCTGCAACTGGGCGCCTCCCTAATTTCGTGGCAAAACCAGTGGCTTTACAAAATAATAACTTCCTGGATTCAATAGCTTTAGCTCATAGACCCCTTTTTTCAAATACAATGCCCAAGTAGGAAAAATGAGCTGTGAATTCGAGTTTCCTGTCTTCAATAAAGAATTCACAGGCACTTAGTACTGGGCTTACAGCATTTCATTGTAAATTTTTATTTATATTGACACGAAGGTCAAGATCTAGCATATAGGCAGAAAAGCTGGTGATTACATTTTGTAGGCCAATGGGGGTACGAGCCAATAGGACGGCATCATCTGAATATAATAAAGCTCCTATTGGCCGTCCGTTTATGCATGGCAAGTCCTGACAATCATTACCTAATTTTGCTCTCAAGCTATTAATATAAAGAGTGAACAGGAGGGGTGCCGACACGCACCCCTGCCTCACCCCCTTCTTTACCGATAGGGTCTTACTGAGTTCACCGCCCCTTCCATAGCGCACCCGGGCCCTAGCATCTAAATAAGACTGTTTTAAAAAGTTAAGAATGGGTTGATCAACCCCCATGGTGTCTAAAATGCTCCATAGCTTCTGATGGTTATCACAGTCAAAGGCTGAACTCAAATCAACAAAGCATAAAAATAAATTCCCCCTTTTAGCCTTTAAATACTTTCCAACCAGTAAGTTCAGATGTGAACATTGTTCGATGGTTCCCACACCTTGGTGGAAGGAATACTGTAATTCAGAAATTATACAGTTTTCCTCTGCCCATAACCGGAGACGGTTTAAAACAACACGCCCACCAGTGCTTAATTTGTAAAATATGAAGTCCAGGTGCTCAAATGTTTGTCGGAGGCCACGCCCACATTTCCCTGGCTCCACCTACTTCCTCCACTGGCCCCACCCACTTATTTTGTTGGCACTGCTAAAAGTAAGATTTAATACCCAATCTGAATTGCAGCAAGGGAGCCTTCCTCATAGTAAGGTGATTTCGGCCACACTAGAGGGTTTTGCTCCAGAGCAAAACAGATTACATTTTCAGCACAACCTTGTCCTAAAAATTACAAAATATCGCTCAAAGGATTTGAACAATCACAGACGTGTAATGCCCTGTTTGGGAGAATAATGTAGCGGGTACTTTAATAAAGGGTGATGATTCAGCTCAAAACATATAATTCAGACATTCTTAATGCGCAAATGGGTGCAATGCCTGAAATTTATATGTTTCTTTCGACTTCAATGCTTGATTTTTCTCGTCACAAAGTGTCATTCATAGTCGTTGAAATGACACTTATAATTACACTGAATAGACTGAAATTATGAAAATGGCACTCATAGGAATCTGAAACCTTGGCAGCTATGCAGTAGGTGTCAGTGCCACTGGGCGAAGGGTGCACTGCAATGAGAGCAGAAGGACTTCATTACCTGGCAAATGAAAATCTCCACTGTGAGCCCTGCTGCCAAGAGAAGAGCACTTCCTTCCAGGCCTGGCTGTTCCCTATTTACTCATCCCCAGCCTCTGCTGCGAGGTAACCATGCTACTTCCTGCCCCTTTCATTTGATCCCACACTGGTAGCGTGCGGCAAACGTGGGGAATACAGAAAGAAGCACAGACCCCACTTGCTCCTTGAATCAGGAGTTGGAAGGGACAGAATTGTCTATGGATTGTTTTTATATGAATGTGTTTTTGTATATTTTAATTTATATTTATGATTTTTAAATTGTGTTTTCTCTGTCATAGATTCCTAGGTATCTGTTACACATGACTTTTTCTAACTCCTGCCTGACCTGGTTTGGTGTGTGGATTTTTACTTAATAAATGATAACATTTGTAAAACTGTTTAATTTCTGGTAGAATGTCTTCTCCTTAACTGCAAATTCTACATTCATTGCAATTATTTCAATCTTTAATATTCCCGGATATAGAGAAAGCTCTTGTATGAGAACAGGGGGTTAAACAAAATGTGAAATTCAGTTTGTTTTTAAACACATTTTTTTAAACAAAGAGTAATTAATATGATGAATAATTCACATTTTGTTTTAGGATCAGGTTTCATTGGACTGAAAATATTTCAAGACCCTTTATTAGCGTTGGAAGGGCATGACAGCGCCGAGTGTGCTCCGAATCCAAACTCAAAATCTGAGCTCTGGTTGAAAAGAAATGAAAATGCTGAACACCAACAGCTTTTGCGCGCCCCCAGGTCTCACAGCACTGCACATTTAAAGTATCTGGTCACCACAGCACTGCCACACTCTGCTAAACTCTGCACAGAATGGGCCTCGGGCAATCCAACAAATCAAACACATACCAAACGTGGCCAGCTGCTGGCAACGGGAAAACATCAATGACGCTAAATGCGCAATGAAGGAAGTGAAGTTAAACATCACCCGCAAACTAAGTGTGAGAGGCCACTCAGAAACAGATGGAATAGCCTGCAGCCCAACACGTCCGTACCCCATATGACATCAGGAACCAGTGACCACCACTGTACCGCTGCATGCACAAACAACCACGAGCCTTGAGGACGACGGTAGCATAGAAATAAACTTTTAACTGCTGCATGCCACCATATTGCAATGCGCATGCACACGCACAGAGATGAAACGCAATGAAAAACAGTACATTTTTATGAATAAAGAAAACGTTACAGGTTAAGTTAAAGGCCGTGCTTTTCCAGCCTCCTCCTGGCCCGGGGCATTGCAATAGCCCATGGTGCCCAGCGCCGAAGATACTCAGGGCAGGCCTCAAACTCGGTTCACTTCATACAAAGTAAATCTGTTCATTAGCAAGCAGCATTGGTTTGTCTACTTACTATTTGCTGCCTTTCTTAATAAGCCTGCTGCAGCCTACCCTCGACATCGACTGAACGTCTCGTGACTCGTGGGGTGCGTGTGTGCAGGGGCGTGGCGTTTTGAAAAAGATCTACGCACACTCCCTCACAGCCCCAACCCCCGGCAGAATCAAATCCAGCTGAATCCGTGTCCCGCCCACCGGCAACACAGAACTAAGGGCCTTCGGCAAATTTACATTTGGATATGGTTTGAATCTTTATTCTAATGGCTCTCACTGCTGCAACACTCTTCACAAGGGACTCGGCCGACGAATACCACGGTGAGTCAGTGAAGTAATTATATTTACTTTGGCAAAATACTATTTGATGTGCTGACGCGGCAAAATACTATTTGATGTGCTGACGCGAGGTGTAGACCCGGCCCTGATAAATAAGTGCCGGTGCTAAGCACCGGAAAGCACCGGCACAAATTAAGCACTGACGCCCAGCCACCTTTGCAAAAGAATCTAGTAATGAAATTGGTCTATAGCAGGACGGATCGTCACAATTGCCCTTCTTATAAATAGGGACCAGTATTGATTCCGTCCAAGTGGCAGTAAATCCCAGGGCGAAACAAGCTTTTAAGATCAGGGCTAACAGGGGTCCCCATTGCAGTGGATCTGATTTAAATAATTCCACTGGTATGCAATTGGGGCCTGGGGCTTTGCCCTCCATACTTTCGTTAATGGCCAAGATCACATCCTGGGCATCAAAGTCGATTTCAAAAGGAAGATGGTTTGGAGGGATTAAACGTATGGTCACCTCGTTTTGGGGATCCACGTGATTATTATAAAGGCCAGAAAAATGGGACACCCATTTATCCTCCTCTATTTCGATACTAGGCAGGTTACCCGAGGCAAGGAAAGGGGCATTCACTGCCTTACAGAAACATTTTGTATCTTTCAAGGCTGATGCTCGTTTTAGATCTTGCCATAATTCGGACTTTATGTTCGCCTTGCGTTCCTTAAGAGACGTCTTATAGGCTAATCTTGCCCTTTTTATATCTGCTCGATTTTATATGGGTTTATGTAAGGAGGTTATCAAGGCTGCATGGGTGTGGGAACATTTGGCACCAAAACAACCGCTTCTCTTGTCAGCCCATTTCTTACTTTTTGCCCGTAGTCCATTTTGTATAGTCTGAATTATTTTCCCAAAAGAACTAAGAATATCTGTTTTGTTAGTGTTTTCATCAAGACAGGCTATAAAATAATCTTTGCAGATGGTTAAGAGGTGCTTACAAAGTTCAGATTGATTTACACCCGCCCATTTGACTGTGTAACCATTTTGTCTATTAATAGCAACATCCCCTGCCAGTGTGTTGCCAGTGTTGTACTTGTTAATGCTTTGGCTGGGAGTTTTAAAAGGACGCTAATCGGATAATGATCGCTAAAAGCAACAGGATGTACTTTAAAATTGTGTATTCTGTCCGCATATCTGTTTGATACCAATATATGGTCTATGGCTGAAAACAAGCCACGTCCGTTAAAGGTACTATTAAAAGGAATTGGGGATGAACACACACTGTTTGCCAATCCCAAATCCATAGAATATTTTAGCAAATTAAAGGAATCTCCAGAAGCAGCGTGCAAGAAATGGGACGCAGCATTTGCATCATCTGGGTCTATACCACAAAATCTCCCATTGTATGTGGGCAGGGTCCACAATTAAAGTCTCCGCCCCAGATTATATTTTATTTTATTTTAAAAGTTTTATATAGCGCTGGCTAGACCCGGAGGTATTAGAGCGCTTTACATGAGCATCAGATCATAGTTACAAGTTACATCGTTACAAAGATACAATAGTCTTTACCAGAACTTGTTTGGGTCTTGTCCAGATGTCTCTGCAAATGCATTAAAATTTGTCGGGTGTCCTCAGCTGGTATATTATTATAAAAATTTGACATGACTAAATAAAACTTGTTATTTAGATTGATTATTAACACCTGATAATAGGTTTTAGACTTCATGAGGTCTGTCTTGTGGGCATTTAACCTGTAAGACACATAGATGCAAAGAACACCCTTATTCCTTCCCTTACTTGATGGCACCGCTGAACTGGAAAATGTCTTAAAACCATTAATATGTAAGATGTTATCAGACCAAGTTTCTTAAATACTTATAATGTCAAAATTATGGATGAATTCCAGCAAGGCAGGATTAGACAGTTTAGCTTTAAGACCTGCCACATTCCAGAACAGGATCTCTATTTCTTTCAGTCTAGGCCCAGACTGTGATACACAATCAGTGGGGGCAGGGACTACGTTGGGGCCACCAGAGCGATTTGGGGTTTAACTATAAGAAATGCTGGCCTCGACTGAGTTATTTCACTCTGAGTATTACAGTTGTTACAATGATTAGCAGCATTTCTTGCCCTAATGTCGGGTTGTTCAGTATTTACAAGTAAAGCTGTACATTGCGAGATTGTTCCTATTGATTGACATTGCACCTTATTGCTGTTACTGTTACTGAGTCAATCGTTATCTTCCAGGGAAGAAAGGGCCTCAAATCTATTAGTCAAAGGTATGCTAAATTGAGTGTGGTGCATGTTATTCATGAAATGGGCTGGGGGTTGCATCTCCTGTCCTGCGCGTAGTTAGTGGGGGGATAAAAGTAACGCCTCAGGAGTACATTTATTCCATGATTGGTCACATAGAGGGAACCCAGTAGGCGCAAAATTTCTTGTGTTAAACTTGGTGTTCTAAAAGTGAGGACTATGCAATCACCCGAGAGCCTCTTATCACATTTCCCCACCCATCCCACTCTCCTTGCCATTTTAAATTCGCTAAATAGGGCATCAGTTAAGCCAATTTTAGACCCGAGCCTGAAAAGAGACTTATTATGTAAAGTCTCCCAGGATTCAATTGATTTGGACGTGGATTGTGGTACATTTGCCAATATTATTGTATACGGTGTGGCCTCTGGAGGTAGATTTAAGGTCAGGCCTTCTTTATTTACCCTGTCCCTTACCGTATATGTGATCTCGGGGTTGGGCAGTCTTTGATTAATAATGGGTGTGCTATATCAGATGGCGCTTTATTATAATCTAAATTAAGATGACTCTATGTCCAACACCCCTCCCAGATTGTACGGCTGGTTGTGAGATGTCCGCCATATGAGGGTTGGCTAAATTTCCACCATTTAAGCAACTGGGCGGTATGTTATTTGTGCCTACACCCTGTATTTTGCTCAACAGTTCCTCGATCGCCAGGGTCATTGCCAGTAGTTTCTCTGATGTGGCCGAGGCTGATAGTGAAAGTTGATGGTATTGGGCATTGCCAGAGCTCTGCCCCTCACTGGGCACCAAAGAGTTCACGGACATGGAACACGACTTCAGGCGCCCAGACGAATCAGTCAATTAACCTTCCAGAAGCTTTAAACGGCCGTCCAATGAAGCAACATTTTTGTCTATAGATTCCTGATCCGACCAAGGGCAGTGTCCAAAACTGTCATATTAATGGCATTAATGGCTGTGCCGTCCTCCTTGGGGCAGAATTGCGTAGACAATGAAACATCCAGGGTCTGAGTACCTACAGAGCAACTCTTTACCGCTTTATTGGTCTGGGAGTCACACTCAGATTCCTTTTGAGGTTTTTGTTTTGATTGACCGATACCCTTCTTACGGTTCACGGATGCCTTTGCCTTCGGCTTAGCCTTTGTGCCCCCAATAGAAGATTTGGAAGTCCGGGCTCTAGAGGCTATGCTTGGCCAGTTAGAGATATCCATTTGTAGTGCTGGCGGCTCATCATGTAGAAGGACCAACACATCCGAGGCCACTGGCACTGTCCCCAAGTTATAAGGTGATGAGCAGGATTGGGTTGAGTTTTGGGAGATACCTGCTGGATTATGTAATCCTAATGAGGTTCGCCTTGAATGAGATAGGGGGTCTAGAGACAGCCGCCTCTCTGTTAGTTCTATCTCATGGCATAGTAATGATTCTGCCCTCGTTATAAATGCATCAGATAGTCACTCCACCACGACGTTAAGTACCAATCCCGCTTCACACAAATCAATGGCGCAGAAAGCTATAATTAAAATCTGTACCTGAAGGTCGTTATAGAGGTGGAATGATGTAGGGCCACTTGTTAGAGTGTGGCCCAGCCCAACCTCCTCCGGGCCTCAACGGGCAAGGATCCCCCGAGAGTTTTATGGACCCGGTGGCTGGCTGAGGCTGCTTCTCACGTGAGACCGCACTGCCCTCTGGGAGATCGAGTCCAGGTAGTCCGTCGTCCGCGTTTGGGAGCAGAGAAGAAATAATACTGAGTCCAATGGTGGTGCCACAATATCCCAACAAGGGCCCAGGCAGCAGCATAAACAGCAGAGCAGCAATGCGGGCAAGTAAGGGCGTGATCATATCAGCAAGAGCCCCAAAAGAAAGTCTATGTTTATATTGACCCTAGGTGCGGACTGTAGAGGCTTCAAGAAGGGCACCTCTGCCCAGAAGAGGACCTTATCTCACTGCATCAGTCCCCGAGAGCAGAGTCCTCCGCATCAACACTTGTCAGGGGTGTTCTGTGGCTGAGATTTACTGTGCGGTGACATGGGCTTCCCTCCTCCACACCTTCACTTAGCGGTATTGCATGGATTCAGAGAAGAGGAGGGATGGCCAGTTCGGACGTTCAGTGCTTCAGGGTCCTTAACAGCGTTATTTAACACCTTAATGACTCTTGGTGTGGTTCCAGAATCATGGAAGTCTTCCATAACTGTGGCGATTCACAAGAAAGGGGTGGAGAGATGACCCCTCCAACTATCGGCTAATTTCCCAATAAGGCAACATCAGGCAAATCTTTGAGAAACTCTTACAGTCACGACTCAAGACCTGGACAGAGGAGAACAATATTGCCTTTAACCCTCAGGCTGGATCCTGAAAAGGCCAATGTAGTATCGAACAGGCTCTGAGGTTGTACATGATCTGTATGAAGTTCGTGTCCCTGGAAACTACCCGCTCTTCTTGGTCTTTGGAGACCTAAAAACAGGATTCTATTCTGTCGCTGCTCCGTACTACGGAGTCTTCTGGAGGAAGGAGGTTCCCAAGCAACTATTTGAAAATCCGAAAGGATCTGCAGCGGCAATCATTCCAGAGTAAGATTTGGTATAAAAGAAGAATGCACAGAGAAGTTTGAAATAAACATCGGCGTTGGGCAGGGTTGCGTACTTGCCCCAGCTTTATTCAACATTCACATCAGTGGAACTGATTCTCTCGGGAATCTTCGTCTTGATGTTCCGATACTGGAGAAGGAGAATATTCCGATCCAGCTGGTTGCAGATGATGCAGTAATATTAGCGCGTACTGAAAAATCCATGCATCAACTTTTGGAAGGCTTAGAGCTATTCTGTAAGGGACAGAAGTTAATAATCAATAAAGAGAAAAATATATGATAATTATTCCTAAATCAAAGGTATTGTTGACATTCAGGATTAATGGTAAACCAACTAAGCGACTTAAAACATGACTACCTCTGCATACGAATGGATGACCATTTATATTGGAAAGCTCATGTGGCGAAGGCGGAAACAAACTTGACGGCACTATTCTACATTTTGCTAACTCAAGCAGCAAGAGACCAATAAAACTAGCACTGATGCATTCAAGACAAATGCACGTGTGGCCTGCCCTTATAGTGCTGAACTGTGGGATTTTACGAAAGTTCAGGCTCTTCTTAAACTGGGAAATATCTTCTTGTGACATGTACTAAACCTGGGTCCTGGAACCCCAATAACAGTATTAAGAGCTGAGCTGGGGTTCACCGGAGGATCTCACCCCGTAAGATAATGGATGCGAGTGTGGTCAAATCTATCCTTTGCATCATATAGTATCATTCCGCAGGAACTGCGGCGATGCAGGATTACAAAAGTTTTCCCCGGTTCAAGCACGCTGAGAACATTCTAACATACACTAGTTGAGTAGAGCAATAGAATCATCTGGAACTGATGAATAAGGCAACACTAGAACTGATTAAAAAGAAATATTGGGCATTCATGTGGAGCAAGCAAGAAGCCAGGAAAGGCATCCTTCCGACTAATTACCAGAAAGTAAAATGTGAACCGCGCCTGGAGCAGTTCTTTGACTTGCTGTTCCCTGCTGAGAAAATGGTTTTATATCTCATGTTCAGATTAGGAACTCTTCAGGTGCGGGCCTTTACTAAATCATGGTTAAAGCCCCTGGCGGCGGATCTGACACGTCCCCGTACAAAACAGGGCCCTGAGTCATTTATGCGTGTTATGCTGCTGTGTGATATGTTGCTTAAAATCCGAAGGTACTACCTACGTCCATTTTTTCTAACACGTAATCTGAAATGCTGCAGTGCAGTACTTTTCTTATGTTATAGAACTGATCGTATGGAGATTTGCCAGGCAGTTGCTTCGTATATGCAGACCTGCTACAGACAGCAGTGAAGGAAGTGGGTTCAAGCCATACACCAACGGTAGTGATGGATTTGAAATTTTCCGTTCATCTCTGGGGGCTGTGCTCGTCCTTTGACATATTTGCCCTCATAAACTGGGGCGTAGCTCGACTCCAGCATGAAAGGCACTGGAGAACCTTATGGACTGGACAGAACATCGAGAGGTATTGTTGCACATTTCTACTTGAACCTGCACTTTAGAAAATGCTCGCTTTGGTGTTGGCCGTCTATAGGCCCATATCTGAGGGTCTAATTTCCACCCGGCTGTCACCAATTATTTGGTCAATCCTCGTTTTTTTAACACACTAGGTAACGTCTGTGCCACAAGCTTGTGCTCTTCTTTTATTTCTGTTGTTTATAAGACAGCTGTCTGGCTTGCTAGGGGTTTACTTGCTCTGAGTAGGCAACGAGCAGACGGAGATGACGGTATCTGCACCTAGGTACGCGCTTGTGAGCTGGTACGCTTTGTAAGATCTAATGACCGCTCTATCTAATTGATTTGTGTTAATAGTGATGTACGTCATCCATTTGCACTTGCATTTTACGCCAGATCATGGATTATGCACAAAGTGTAGTATTTGTATGAACTGTGCTTGAGTCGTTTTAAATCAACAAGAATTGTGATTGTTTTATTATGTGCTGTAAATAACGCTGACAATAAACCATTGCCATCAAGTACCACACCTGCAGGAATGCTCAGTGGGTTGTGCGTAGCTAGATTTAACATGGATGTATGTGGAAGTGTGTCCCTCCAGAAAGCAGAGTAGATCATACGGTGTGGGTCAAGAAAGGTTTACTTAAGTATCACAGATGCAGAGACCCCATCCATCATCAAGCTAAGACCAACGGACAAATGTCTTTATTCCAGCTCACGGCCTAGCAACTATCCCCACATTCCAGAATATCATGACACAGGACGTCACACCTTCTCCCCCCTTACATATAGGGAGGAGTCACTTTAGTCTAGTGCTCAATTACATGTGTAGATGTGAGTCTGGTGGTGCCTGATAACTGAAAGGCACGCATTTGTTTACATACAATTTCAAATATGTCTGATTTATTATTCCTATTACCGCGCTTTCAACCTTGAGAAGGCCCATCCTAGACCAGTGTGTGGACAAAACACATGCAGACAAATTGAGGACAAAGGCATTGGGACATGGTCTAGGGACACTGACAACAAATCCTACATCGAACCTCACCTTTAACTGATGGAACGCAAAGAGCGATAGAAAGCGATATACTGAGAAAAAGTAACCTTGAGATTTGCTGCAAACTAAAGTAAATTACAAAAAACTAATAAAAGAACTACATATCCACAGCTGTGAGACCTGGAAGCCGATTATTTCTCAATATAGCCCTATTTTATGATTACCTTACAGTGCTCACATTATCATCCGCGCTAGAAGAGGTGGGAGCCTGGGGTGTCTGGTCACAGAAGCTCATTTACATACAAAGGGGGTGACAACTTGTTCACAACGTACAGCACCGCTTGTACACAGAAAAGGGTAAAGTCTTGAGTCTTTTTTTTTCATTTTCTTTAATATATCCTGCACCTCGCTCTCTTTTTCTCTTTCTCTCATTTCAATGAATAATAAATTACTCAAATTCCTTATTGCTTTATCAGCACGGCACAAGTCGGGGGTAGCCACAGTTTGAAGGGGTCCCCACCACTATTATCTAGAAACTTGACTCAGTTTCATCTAGCTCCTTAGCCTACAACTGATAATTTTAACTTTGTGCCCCAGCACTGCAGCCACAGGCCTCTGGGTGTTTGTTTGTATGAGTGGCGCAAGAGAGTAACAGAGAACTTGACAAAATTAGCCCTTCTTTTGCTTAATACACTGTAAATGTGAAACACTTTGGGGCTTATGGGCTGGATAAAGAATAACGTCAGGAAACAAACGCAAATTAAAAGCACATTTTATTTATTCGCTGAAAACTGTTTAAAAATTGAATTTCCAAGTTCCACATATCTGTTTAAAAATATTTACACTTTCAGTCATTTCCGAGTTTAGTTACAAACTAATAGTGGGAAAAACACATGATGTATAAAAACTGAAACCAAAAACTTATTTTTACATTATTTTATGTTTCTTGTTTTGTGTTTTTAAAACTGGCCGTCAACCTTTTCTGTGAAAATTATTATAAGGGCCTGACATCACTTCTTGTGATGTCACTACATGTGATGTCACTGTAATTTGCATATGATAATGGGCTCCTTCACTATTTTCCTTACTTGTGCGCTGTTTATTGGCATGACATGGGTCTATGGGTATTAAAAATAAACATGTAAATTCACAGGTGTTCAGCCCATTTCTCTGGTGATGTCACACATTGACATGTATTTGGCAGCTTCTTCTATTTTTAGGTGAGTACAAATAATGTGCCGTTCCCCCTCCTTCCATTTCTCTCTTTTTCTCGTCCTTTTCTTTGTCTCTCTCGCTCTCTTTATCTCTCACCCTCTCTATCTCCCACACACTCCTGTAGCGTTAGCTTCATGAATTTCACTGCCACTTCTGGCATTCATACGACAAATCCTTTAAAACATTTGAGAATGTTGTATATTTATACTTACATAAATATGACTACCTGGTGTCTGTAGTCCTTTCTTAGTGTTCCTACCTTCTCTATCTCCCATGTTACCTATCTGTGTTCTATTTGTGGTGTTGAGGATTCCAGCCCTGGCAGTTGGTCTGGTCAGCTGTGGGGTTTCTCTGCTCTGTGTCTTATCTTATCTAGTAACTTAATAAATACATCTAACTACAAGAAGACGTGTCCTGCTGCCGGCTTAATTCCATTTACAACATTTTGGCGACGTTTGAAGCTGACCAGACCAGAGGCAGACCAAAGGAGAAGACCAGGAAGACCAGAGCAGTACCTCACCAAAAAAGAACCCATCTAATTGCGGCAAGAAGCAAGAGGAAAAGTTGAAACAGGCGTAAGAAAGAAGGTTTGAAGAAATTAACCGCAAGTTACAAGAGAAAATCAACAAAACAAGCCGCAAGTAAATTCTGTGAAACGCTTGAAAATCAGTTAAAGCAACTGTGAGTAAAAGGAAACGAGTGATTTACAAGGAGAATACAGTTTGCTGAAAAGGAAAAAAACGAGTGATTTTCAGGGGGAATACTGTTGTGAACATAATTTCTGGCGAGCGATTTTACTTTGTTTGAACTGTCAACTGCCTTATTTTGTGCATGCAGAGAGATCCTTCTCCTAGGCAGTCATCTTCATTCTTATGACGTCGTAGAATCTCCGTGGGGTGTGATGGAGAAGTAGAATCTTCATTGCGGTATCAAGCGTCATCAAACTTTGAACCGGGAAGGACTCTCAGCGCGTCACTGCGCAATGGCACGTAAGGTGAGCAGCCATTTTTGTATTTAGATTACCAAGGTTACCGGAACAATGCTACGCTGTCGAAGACATGCAGGCTGACCCATGTTTGATGTGATCAGAACAATACAAAGCTACCCAAGTACGGCGAGTAGAGCTGAGGAGAGGTCATTCACGCGCAGTCCGACCGATATTCACACGGTGAGAGAAATGAAAAAGTGTGCTGCGTTTGTTTAATTTTGAAAGATGTGTGCTGGAAATCCTACAAGTGGAAATGTGCCGTACATCATTATTTGTGGCAGTACGCTTACATTAAGATTAAAGCTTAACTTTTGTCAGAAGTCTTGCTTTTCAACAAAACGTGAAGGAACTTCGCACCGAGCGACCTTAAGAAGATAATCCAGTGGATTCGGTGCCCCAGAGGAATTCCATTTGCTCCAATGCACTGTGCTCGGTGTTCTAAGTTATTGGTTCAGATTACAAGCGGATGACAATTTTGAGGTAAGAGTAGTGCCAATGGAATTTATGGGATGCGCTACCAGCCTGTGTCTTTTTGGACAGTTGCAGGGTGAGTAACTTCTTACGGGAATGTCATATTGCTAAATTGTGAAGTGACGGAGGTTTAGAACTTATGACATGACATGTCCTTGAATTTGAAAGCACGAGGCTGACAGGTTTTTTGTTGTTTTCGAGGCGTATTTGTGAAAGGGAAGAACAGTTACTCAGTGAAATCCTTGACAACACTGCCACCTTATGGATTTAGAAATATTTTATGTTTGTTCAATTCTAATTAATGTAGAATTCGATCGTCACAACATGAACTGCTACAGTAAATACTTTTGGAATTTCATTAAAAAATGATTTAAAGAAATGCAATGTGATTTGGCGGAATGTAGCAATTGGCAAGTACAGCTTTTAACGGTGAGGAGCCTCTAGACATATGAGGCAGAAGGAAAATAAAATAATCAAACTTAATGTCAAAGGAGGAGAAAAGTAAAAGTGAGACTGTTTAGTCCAGTTAGGAGCCAAAGCTACTGCAGAACAAGAACAAGGATGTGTCAAGACTCAATGGGAGGTCAATACAAGGACCGTTAGAACCAGCGGGGGACTAAGTAGGATACAAGAATCTAACTGGGAGAGGACAAGTAAGTCTCAGGACCGGAGGGGGACAAGGTCCCAGAACCAGGAGGGGACAATGGTCCCGGAAGTGGTCTCATGTGGAAGTGGGCAAACGCCCCAGTGACACAGCAGATCTAGATGGAGACTCCTGTGGTTTAGTGGGACAAAGGTTCTATGAACAAAATAGAGATGAAAACGTGAATTCCAGGACCCACTTAACTGAAGAATGGGTGGGGACAGAAACATTTCTCTGGACTGGTAGAGGAGATAATACATTCCAGAACCTGCTGAAGCAAGGCATTGGTGGGGACAGAAGAATGTCTCTGGACTGGAAGAGGAAAAATAAATTCCAGGACCTGCTGAACCAAGGAATTGGTGGGGACAGAAGAATGTGTCTGGACTGGTAGGTGACTAAGTGAATTCCAGGACCCGCTGAACCAAGAGTTGGGTGGGGACAGAAGATTGTCTCTGGACTGGAAGGGGACAAAAGTTCCAGATTTAGGACCGAAGGAGGAGTGCCGGGAGTGGACAGATGACGTCCCAGGAGCGGTGGAGGACAAAACTCCAACAACCTGTACCGGGAGAGGACGAAGAGATTCCCAGAACCGGCGGGGTTCACGACTGAGGTTCGTGAAGGACTAGAGCTTCAGTACTGCAACAATGTTGTGATGAGGTGGTTCTTTGAACCGGCATAAATGTTCTGCGTTTTTGTACCAGACTTTTAGCCCATAGTGCTGAGGCAAATTGTCCACAGGAAAAATGAAATTTAAAGAAATTTCGGAAGCCTAATAAAACCAGAGGCTCTTAACCTGAGGAAAAGACCCAAAAGACACCTGGTTCAGAACTAGTTTTTGGACTGTAAGAAGTCTAGATCCAACTTTTTTTTTTCTTCGGGAGCATTCTTCCAGAACTGTCATTTATTCAACGTTAGCTCAAAGCTGCGACGGACAAATATGCTTGGAGAAAGTGAACTCTCTATTTCTGTTTTTGGTGGCCACAATGATGGAGTGTAGAGAGTGGACTGGCTCTTTGTTTTTGTCATTTGAAAGGGGGAAGGTGGTCATAGTGATCTTCATCTTATTTCTTGATCCTGATTCTCTTTCTCCCTGTTCTGGAAGTTAATGAGATCTTTGATCTCCTTAGTGTTATATGTGTCTTTCTTCATGCTTTAACTCTTACTGTGTGTTTGAGTCTTTCATTTTGTCTTTTGTTTGTAAGGGTATCTCCCACACACTCCTGTAGCGTTAGGTTCATGAATTTCACTGCCACTTCTGGCATTCATACGACAAATCCTTTAAAACATTTGAGAATGTTGTATATTTATACTTACATAAATATGACTACCTGGTGTCTGTAGTCCTTTCTTAGTGTTCCTACCTTCTCTATCTCCCATGTTACCTATCTGTGTTCTATTTGTGGTGTTCAGGATTCCAGCCCTGGCAGTTGGTCTGGTCAGCTGTGGGGTTTCTCTGCTCTGTGTCTTATCTTATCTAGTAACTTAATAAATACATCTAACTACAAGAAGACGTGTCCTGCTGCCTGATTAATTCCATTTACAACAGAGAACAAGGGACAATCAAGTGTGGAAGACGAGTTGCTGGGAGTGCAACTGATTGTCCTGGCACATATATACTTTTGATGTGGGATTTCGCTTTTTCACCATATTCTTCAAACAGAGTCTGCTGCTTACAATGGCTCAATTCGGGTAAAAAGTAGAGTTTGGCAAGTCACAAAATGAATAGGGAGAGCCATGTCGGAGAGGAGCCACGGGTCACACTTAGTTATGATGGGATATAAAATCCTATATATGGTATTGGCGTAATATATCCAATATATGTGTTAGCAATATGTACTCATTCATTTCTTTTTCTGATATATATATTTTGTATTGGCTCAATATGTCTAACCAATATGAAGTTCCCGCTTGTTTTTCATGTGCTGCAACCCACTGAGCTATCTTTGAAATGTGCAAGCTTTAGGTGTACAGAATTGTTCCTGTAATGTGGAAACTCTTATGATACTCTTGTCCCCTCAGTAAGGGACCTGTTATGCTACATTGCTTTCCTTTTGTTAGGTTCCCAATATGAACATTTCTGTATATTGATAGAGGCTTGTTAATGGCAGGAAAACCTCTGATGCAGACACTTGTTCTGTAACTTCACTCATGGCATAGTCCCCCTCCCTCTTGGAGTTTGAATTACTGAGAGCAGCTTAAAAGTGAACTGTCTTTCCTTTAACTTGAGAATCCAAGGCCATCTGGCTTTGGCTTGCTGAGACACACATTCTTGCAGACTCTGTTCTCGTACTTCCAGGTCCCGAGATAGCTAATGGAGTTCCCTTTCTGACCTGTCTCAGGAATAGTGCAGGCCCTGCTAGCTGTAATCAATTGTGCCCTACATGGACTTACTGTATCATATGCTGACAACTTGTTCTTCCATGAAAGGTGATCTTGCTAGTGACTCAAACTGTATAAAAGAATTGTATCAACTTTATGCTGGCAGTCTTCTCCGCGCACCCAGAGGGTTGAGGATGAGAGAGAGGCTCCTCTGGCCAGAGCTCTTTTGAAGAATAAATGATTGATCCTTCTCCACTGTTTGGTAAAGGTCTATAGTCAAGTGACAACATAAATGTAATAAACCACAAATAATATATTTATCAACATATACTGACAGATAAACTCACCACTCACCAAGTTATAAACCTTCTTTTGTATGTATTTATTTTATCCTAAGAATTTCTATTTTCATTTTTTTGATTTTTCGAAAGAATTCATTGTATACAAATTTGTCTTTTACATTAAATTACTAATAGTGCATAAACATTAAAAACCATTACAGACAAACATATAACAAGACTAGTAATATATGCAATATGGCAAGGTAGGTCACAACGCGCGTTTCGGCTGGCTAGCCTTCTTCAGGTGGCCTTTTATTGCACTGAAATGTTAAAAAGACAGTGTGAGCGAGAGTGAGATAGTTATACATATTTTACTTAAGTGACATAAAAACAGATAATATTTCATAAACAAATATAAACAAGACAGTATTTTTTTGTCTACAGTCAGGTTATATAGTGTAGATCATGGTAAGAGACAAATGAGAGACACAGACCTATATGGAAACCCCATAACATCCAGTACCTTGTTGCTGTATGTTCATGACATCCAAAGTACGCATCTATATTTACGATTGCGATTGAAAAAGCTTTATTCGAGTTATACACTCATAAAAGCACAAACACGTAAAATTACACTTTTAAAAAGCTCTAAACATACAGTAACACTTAATTTACAGCTTAAAATACACAGTATAAACACAGAAAATATTCACCACAAGTTAATATAAGCTTTTTCATGATATACAAAATGCTAAATGCGAGTTAAAAGGCAAAGTCGACCACAGTATTAGCCATAAACAAAATTTGTACAGTCAGAACTCCTTACGGGCATTTAGCAACATATTATAGCTAAAATTCATAATTCTCTCCCTCGGGATTTAGCAATGCAATTCATATAAGCAAGAAAACGAGGTTCAAGGCCTATTCGAAGATAGAGCCCGCCGCCTTATAGACCAAGCCCACCCCAGGTATTTTGCCGTTCCTACAACTATAGGCAGTTCGGTTGAGGAACAAATAATTCTCAGCCCCTCTACACCGCTTGAGACACCAAGGTTCCTGCAAACAGGTGCCAACCACAATTTCCTTGGGTTTACATAGCCCTCGCACATGAATAGAAAGTGTGCTATGCTTTCATTGGGGGCGCCACATGTCGCGCAACATGAACTACTATTAGTTCCCCAATTAGACGTCAATGACTTCAGGGGGAGGGAGCCTGCCCTTAGCTGGAAAAATAATTTCCTATCTGTCGGAACAGTTATAGTGTCCCAGTACTGTTCTAGTGCAGGCCTCATTTTGAATTCCATAAACCTACCCCCCATAGATTCTGAGGTCACACTCCTCCAAGACTTCTGGTCAATGTAGTCCCAATATATAGCTTTTATAATTGTTTTACTGGGGAACACTTCCCCAGAGGGATTCTCCCAAAGTTTGGAGAGACCAAGCACAGCAAGGGTGTCCCTAAGCTTTTTTAGCCATGTAATTTTATGAAAGACGTCTGATTTAACTAAGGCAGAAAACCCCTCAGCATAGTGTATAATTTCTGGGGTCGTCCACAACCGTCTCCAGTAGAGGATAGGCCTTAGTCTGGCACGATCACTAAGCGATCTTCTTCCTAAATCCAGGCCAAGCGGTATTAATGGGGTACTTTGGGGAAGACTAGTTATCCCTCTCAGGAACCTGTTCTCAGATCTTTGAAGCGTATCGAACCTCTCAAAGCCCCAGACTTCAGCCCCGTAAAGGGCTGCGCCCAAGGCTTTTGCATCGTATACCATGAGAACAGGTTTAATAGGCCTGGTTTTAGATTTTGCTTGTTCCACTCGAAGCGCTCCTGAAATCTGCTGATGTTTCAAAACCGCCTTCTAAATATGTCTTGACCAACCAAATTTACTTGAAATCTCCACCCCTAGGTATGTAAAAACTTTTACTACCTCTAGTCTAATACTGTTCATAGATACCCTGGGCTGGGTTTGGCGTTTTTGCCCAAAGACCATCAGCTTAGTTTTATTTACATTGACTTCGAGACCCCGTTCCTTGCAAAACATATCAAATATGTTCAAGGCTTGCTGGAGTCCTGCCGGGGTTTTGGACACAATTAAAGTATCGTCGGCGAACATCAGGATCGGAACCCTGATGCCCGCCAGCGAAGGTGCGTCAACCCTCGCATCCAACATCCTATCGACTATACCATTGATGAACAAGGAGAACAACAGGGGTGCCATGGCACAACCCTGACGTACCCCCCGCTCGACTGGGAAATTGATGGATGATTCCCCATTCCTCCCCCACTGGACTTTAGCGAAATTGCTTTCGTGGAGGCGCATTATTAATGTGAGCAATTCAAGTGGAACCCCTATCTTGCTCAAGACACCCCACAGCATACTCCTGGGCACCAGATCGAAGGCAGCCCTCAGATCTACAAATGCTACATAAAGGCTGCCCTCGCCAAGGAGTACAGTCCCCCACCGCAGCATAGTGAAATGAAAAATTTGGTCAACCGTGCTGGTAGCTCGTCTAAATCCTGCCTGGTAGGGGGATAAGGCATTGTTTTCGTCTACCCAGGCCATTAGTTTGTCGACCACCATCTTGCCCACGACTTTCTGGATAGTGGCCAGCAAACTTATAGGTCTATAATTTGCCGGGAGCGACCGATCGCCTTTCTTGAAGATTGGAATTATAATTGCCCCCTTCCATACATCTGGGATTTTTGCCCCTTTTGCAAGGGCATTTCCCAGGACCGTCGCATATTTTGCCCAGCGGACCGTATCGTGTTTGAAAACATCTGAGGGAATTCCATCCAACCCCGGAGCTTTCCCCCCCTGTAGTGATGAAATTACCAGTCTATATTTACATAAATTTATTATAAGATAACATAAGTACTCACATTAGTCCTAAACTGCCTATATGTTCTAAATACACATCTATATTTACTTTTCACATTCAGATTGTCAAAGGACGGCATAAGTGCTTCTATATTATTAGGTTGCCTGAAAATCACACATACACATCTATATTTACATTTCACTTCTAGATACTCCAATAATAGTGTAACTATTCATATTCAATCCAAATTACCTGTATAGTTACCTGATGTAGACTTCATAGTATATTTTAAATTGTATAAACATGAAACCGAACAAAGGCAGGTGATATGTCCACTGGCATAGACAGATATCCTATACAGATTACAAGTCTGAGTCAAAGAGAGCTTACCCAAATTGGATTACAGGAAAACCTACACGTCCTTTTGGGCTTGAGTATAAGATAAATGTCTAATATATAAAAAAAAAGAGAAGGGGAAGAAATAGAAGACTGGTATAAGTAAATATCCACAGTGTCTTTCTTTTGTAGTCACATCAACTAGCATCCAGGAAAATGTACCTTATAGAGATATTGTTCCGTCCGCACGACTTTACATGATTAATTAAGTTGATAGAATATCCTTGAAGATTATTCTTCTTCTTTTATAAAATTCAAGCTGAAACATGACAGATAGTTTGATATAAAAATAGGGGTTTCACACAGATGCATAAAGATGCTAAATGAGAAAACATGAGACGAATTCTACATATACCTGAATGACAGGCTTTGTTGTCGTCCCGTTTTATAGCATATTCACTTTGATAAGTGTTCAAAAAAGGTAATCGCAAAGGGCAGGGTCGGCTGTGTAGCAAGGATGCAAAAACACATTAATACATGTGTGGATGGGTTCCTGAAAAAAATATATAACCAAGCCGTTTTTACATAGGGGAGATATTATTGCAAAAGAGAGGTATTAATGGTTACAAAAGGCGCTTGTCATAGAATCATGGAAAGTGATGTTAAAATAAAGAACTATAAGGGGCTCTTATCATCGGAGTCTGCAGCTTATGCATTGAATAAATGTTGAACAAACAGAAGCCCTCTTGTTAAACAAACAAGCAACGTAGAAAACGGTAACCATAAATTACCTAGGGGGCTCGTAGGTCGTACTTCCGAGAGGCAGAGATCTTTAAACGGTAAATGGGTCTTGTGGTCTGAAAATGATGTGACAGACACAAGAATGAAGTTAGAAAAACGGAGGAAAAGTAACTGTGGTGTCCCTATATTTTCAAACGAAGTCTGATGGGTATCCAGTTAGAAAGGCTTATCGTTGCTTCAGATATATGCGGCTGGCTATGACTCTCGTAGGCGTGGTGGGCGGAGTATCTCTCACCAAGGGAAGACGTGTGTAACCGATTTCAAATTCTGGCGCGCCTTTTATTTCCAAGTTGAAAGAGCCGCGATCGGCAAAAATAGTAATAGAAATAGGACTATGGGTCATTTAGGTCGGCGCCGGGTTAGTACGTCGGAAACCAAGGAGACCAAAAGATAAACACAGGACTAGTAGAATAATGACGTAGGGCACGATAGTTGAAAACTGAAAGAAAAGAGTAAGGTAAAAAATGAAAAAGAGAAAAAGGGGCTATAAACATGATGTAAAGTACTAAGCACCTTGCTGTGCATATAAGTAGAATGTTGACTTCTGATTTTCAATAAGAAGTAGATAAAGGGAATTTAAGAATAAAGTTTTAGACAAAAGGAATTATACGTCCAGGTATAATAATTGTCTCCTCCTAAGATGTGTACTATGTACAGGAATCCGAGATGTAATGGGGGGATAGATACTCGGATAAACTAAATAGACGAATTATCGCAGTGCAATCTGTATACAGAATAATATCATTCTGAATGACGGTAGGATAAAATTGTCAATGCCAGTAACTAAATAATCGTAGTCAACAGCAGTATACACAGGCACTATACAGATAATTTTTACAACATACAAGTGCTATTTACAACATGTAATGATATTATATACAGTGTTCATTTCTTTACAATCGTTATTTCTAGAATTGAGTATTTACAAAGTCAGTTCAGCATTCTAGTGTAAACATGGATCGAATAGTTATACAGATATTCACAATCAAGACCATCTCTGGTAGCGGTATAGAGTATTTATCCATACTAGATCTAATCCCATGTAGAAGACCGTTCAATTTTGAAGCCATTGATTTTAGTGTTGGCTAGGTAGGCCGACTACATGATAGCATCAGACCACTGTATTTCTGAGTTAAGACCATTAGATACAGTATTGAACATGAATATATGATAGACTTCCCGCTTTTTGCGCACTTTGTCACAGCAGAGCCCTGCCGTTGGTATGATTTTTTCCAGTATAAACCACTTAGCATCTTCTGGAGAGTGATTGTGTTCTACAAAATGTGATACCAGTGGCGCTGAATTTTTTTTTGTGCGTATTGCAGATCTATGTTCTGTTAGGCGAGTGTTCAGGGATCTGGAAGTTTCCCCAACGTAGGCTTTCTCGCATGGACATAACAGGAGATATATCAAGTTCTTGGTTTTACAATTGTTTATACCATGGGTGCCACAGTAATGCCATTGTAAGATATTGAATTGTCCTCTATGCATTGGGCACATGACTTGCATCCGCCACATTTAAAGTTTCCATGTATGGGGCGAGAGTAAAAAATGCCACGTTGTAGTATTGGTTTAGGGGGGGGCATCCTCGACCGTACTACAATATCCCTGATGTTCTTGTTCTTTCTATACGCGAACATGGGTTTTTGTATTTTATCTGATTGTGTCCTGTTTATGTTGAGCAGATACCAGTGAGAACTGATAATTTGCCTAATTTGGTCATTGAGGACAGAATGTCTTGTGACAAAAATGAGATTATTTTTCGCAGGTTCAGTTTCCTTTGATAGCAGATATTGGCGATCAAAGAAATGTGCTCTCTTATATGCATCCCGAATGACTCGATGTGGGTAGCCTCGGTTTTTAAATTTGATTTTCATATCTTCACTACGAGTGTCGTAATCGCTGATTTTAGTGCAATTACGACGAAGTCGTAGGAATTGTCCAAATGGGATTGCATTTTTTTGTTTCAGAGGGTGGAAGCTACTGTGATGTAATATTGTATTTCGCGCTGTGGGCTTAGTATAGAGATCTACATAGAGTGCATAGTTTTCATGTTTCAGTTTGATATCTAGAAATTCAATTTCTACATTGCTGTGGTGTGCAGTAAACACTAGATTCTCATCGCATAGATTGAGCCATTGTGTAAATTCTGATAAGGAATTTTGATCACTGTCCCATATAAAAATAATATCATCTATATAGCGTGACCATTGTATCACTGATTAAAAAAAAGGAGCTTCTTCTTTGAAGATGAATTGGTGTTCTCCACTGCCATCTGATTGATTATTGATAATTGGTAATTGGGAAGGGGCTAATTGGTAAGAATAGCCCCATAGTTTTATGGTAATGTAATAATATTTTGATTCCTTCAGTTATAAGGCCCGTGGCACGAGCTGATCCATCAACCGATACCAGAGTGTTAAAGATGCAGTAAACGATACTCAAAAACAAGGTATATGCTCTTTTATATCTAAAAATAGGTTATTTCTTGAACACTTGTGCTTCGCTTTAGTTAATCACATATACTGCAGTGGCATTTGTTAATAGTAATACCTACATTTTACCAATGAAGTTTCTCATCTCCAGAGCCCTGACAACATGTCAACTCTGGGTGTGTTTGGTTTATAGGTTTTATCATTAATCCGACATGTTAGCTGAAAATATCGTTGTTAGTCCCAGTATTGTTCAGTGTTGCTTTTACAGATAGTGTGATCAGGTGTGATTGAATGGTTTTCTTTGTATCTCTTCTTCACCAAATAAAAATCAACAATTTTTCTTTTCTTTTAGTCCACATTGTACTTGCCTCCCACTGTGTATCCTGGTACATCATGTCGCTTTGCTATGTGTACGGAAGTGAACAATCACTGAAAACAAACACTTTTATAATTCTGCAAATACTGTTATCTGTATTCCTTCTTTACTGCTAGTCGGTGTTTTATCATCTGGCATTTCAATGTCCCACATAATTTGAATTAAAATCTTTTTCCGTAATTCATTCCTCTCACAATAACTGCACTGTTCTGCTCTTGTCTATGTCCTCAGATAGGTCAATATTATTTTTGATGTTCTTAAGTTCTTTGCGGAGTCTCTGTGTTCGCTGATGTGTTAGGAGGTTTGATAAATGACTAAAGTTCTTCCCACATTCACTGCTGTTGAATAGTTTTTCCCCCATGTGTGTTTGCTGATGACGTTTAAGGTGTGATAACTGACTAAAGCACTTTGTACATTCAAAGCACTTGAATGGTTTTTCTCCTGTGTGTGTTCGCTGATGTCTTTGTAGTCCTGATAACTGACTAAAGCTCTTGACACATTCATTGCACTTGAATGGTTTTTCTCCTGTGTGAGTTTGCTGATGAATCCTTAATGCCGAAGAGCTGCGAAAACTACTGTCACATTCACTACAATGATAGGGTTTTTCCCCTGTGTGTGTTCGCTGATGTGTTTGGAGGCTTGATAAGTGACTAAAGCTCGTCCCACATTCATTGCACTTGAATGGTTTTTCTCCTGTGTGTGTTCGCTGATGTCTTTGTAGTCCTGATAACTGACTAAAGCTCTTGACACATTCATTGCACTTGAATGGTTTTTCTCCTGTGTGAGTTTGCTGATGAATCTTTAATGCCGAAGAGCCGCGAAAACTACTGTCACATTCACTACAATGATAGGGTTTTTCCCCTGTGTGTGTTCGCTGATGTGTTTGGAGGCTTGATAAGTGACTAAAGCTCTTCCCACATTCACTGCAGTTGAATGGTTTTTCCCCTGTGTGTGTTCTCTGATGTCTTTGTAGCCCTGATAATTGACTAAAGCTCTTGACACATTCATTGCACTTGAATGGTTTTTCTCCTGTATGAGTTCGCTGATGAATCCTTAATGCTGAAGAGCTGCGAAAACTACTGTCACATTCACTACAAGGATAGGGTTTTTCCCCTGTGTGTGTTCGCTGATGTGTTTGGAGGCTTGATAAGTACCTAAAGCTCTTCCCACATTCACTGCAGTTGAATGGTTTTTCCCCTGTGTGTGTTCTCTGATGACTTTGTAGCACTGATAATTGACTAAAGCTCTTTAAACATTCATTGCACTTGAATGGTTTTTCTCCTGTGTGAGTTCTCTGATGATACCCTAATGCTGAAGAGCTGCTAAAACTACTGTCACATTCACTACAATGATAGGGTTTTTCCCCTGTGTGTGTTCGCTGATGACGTTGTAGATGTGATAACAGACTAAAGCTCTTTAGACATTCATTGCACTTGAATGGTTTTTCCCCTGTGTGTGTTCGCTGATGACTTTGTAGATGTGATAATCGGCTAAAGCTCTTCAGACATTCACTGCACTTTAATGTTTTTTTTCCTGTGTGAGTTCGCTGATGATACCTTAGTGCTGAAGAGCCGTGAAAACTACTGTCACATTCACTACAATGATAGGGATTCTCCCCTGTGTGTGTTCGCTGATGTGTTTGGAGGTTTGATAAGTGACTAAAGCTCTTCCCACATTCATTGCAGTTGAATCGTTTTTCTCCTGTGTGTGTTCGCTGATGTCTTTGTAGCACTGATAATTGACTAAAGCTCTTGACACATTCATTGCACTTGAATGGTTTTTCTCCTGTGTGAGTTCGCTGATGAATCCTTAATGCTGAAGCGCCGCGAAAACTACTGTCACATTCACTACAATGATAGGGTTTTTCCCCTGTGTGTGTTCGTTGATGTGTTTGGAGGTTTGATAAGTGACTAAAGCTCTTCCCACATTCACTGCAGTTGAATGGTTTCTCCCCTGTGTGTGTTCGCTGATGACCTTTTAGCACTGATAATTGACTAAAGCTCTTCCCACATTCACTGCACCTGAATGGTTTTTCCCCTGTGTGTGTTCGCTGATGACTTTTTAGGTCTGATAACTGACTAAAGCACCTTGCACATTCACTGCACTTGAATGGTTTTTGCCCTGTGTGTGTTCGCTGATGGCTGTGTAGCACTGATAATCGACTAAAGCTCTTTAGACATGCATTGCACTTGAATGGTTTTTCTCCTGTGTGAGTTCGCTGATGATACCTTAATGCTGAAGAGCCGTGAAAACTACTGTCACATTCACTACAATGATAGGGTTTTTCCCCTGTGTGTGTTCGCTGATGTGTTTGGAGAGTTGATAAGTGACTAAAGCACTTTGCACAGTCACTGCACTTGAATGGCTTTTCCCCTGTGTGTGTTCGCTGATGAATCCTTAATGTTGAGTAACGAGTAAAAATGCTTTCACATTCATTGCAATGGTATGGTTTTTCCCCTGTGTGTGTTCGCTGATGTGTTTGCAGATTTTCTAATCGATTACAGCTCGTCCCACAATCACTGCACTGGTATGGTTTTTCCTCAGAGTGTGTTCGCTGATGTCTTTGTAGGTGATCTAATCGACTAAAGCTCTTCCCACATTCACTGCATTTAAATGGCTTTTCTCCTGTGTGTGTTCGCAGATGATTTTGTAGGTGTGATGACTTACTGAAGCACTTTGCACATTTACTGCACTTGAATCTTTTTTCTCCTATGTGGTTCCACAGATGGCTTTGTAGGTGTGACGAGAAAGTAAAACACTTTGCACATTCACTGCACTTGAATGGCTTTTCCCTTGTGTGTGTTTCTTGATGTCTTCGTAGGTTTGATAATCGACTAAAGCTCTTCCCACATTTACTGCACTTGAATGGCTTTTCCCTTGTGTGTGTTTGCTGATGTGTTTTGAGGTTTGATAACCGACTAAAGCTATTGACACATTCATTGCACTTGAATGGTTTTCCTCCTGTGTGCGTTCGCTGATGAATCCATAATGCTGAAGAGTAACTAAAACTGCGGTCACATTCACTACAATGATAGGGTTTTTCCCCCGTGTGTGTTCGCTGATGACTTTGTAGCTTTGATATTCGACTAAAGCTCTTCACACATTCACTGCATTTAAATGACTTTTCCCCTGTGTGTGTTTGATTATGTCTTTGAAGGTGTGATAACTGACTAAAGCACTTTACACATTCATTGCACTTGACTGGTTTTTGTCCTGTGTTTGTGTGCTGATGAAGCTTGAGTAGTGATGACAAACTAAAGCTCTTGCTGCATGTGTATGATTCTTCTTTCTTGGTTAGTCTCTGTGGGTCGGGTATATATTTGTCTACATCCCATGACTGTATTTCCTGATGGGCCAACATGGCTGTTAAAGCACTTGTGTTATTCTCACACACTTTATATGTGTGCAGTATTTTGCACGTTTTGTTTCTGTTTTAACAATAAAATACAATAGCCACCAAATATTTTCCACACTCCTAATACATAGAATGTGTCTTTGTAGGCGATTGTGCCTTTAGATTGGATTATGGCTATGCATGCTTGCAGGTAAAGATGTATCTTCTTTCGGGCCGGTGCAAATTTGGACAGTCTGTTGTATTGTAGATAGAAGAGCCCCTCTTTCCATTACCCGTCAGTTGTCTGGCTCCGCACTGTTGTGCTTTTCGCTTGTTACTGTGGTTTGGCCAGAAAGAGTTTACAATTCACCTAGAGCACGGAATGATGGCTTGTCTTTATTTTAGAAAATAGAGCACTGAGGTAATCATATCATACCAATCCCATGATCAAAGTTAGTATTTAACACTTGTTTATACAGGAGGCAGGTTGTTATTGTTGTTGCCCTAATTTTCCTAAGGTCATTTATTCGTCTTTTGGCGTGGAGGTGCACAGCTCAGTCTCTTACAATCACTGAACCGCCCTTGATGCTTCATCCGGGATCTGTCAGTTTGTGTGCAGGTTCCTCTGCCGCCGACTGCGCTGATGTTTTCCTGAATACTGTAGCTCAATATTACTGCTATTATTGAAGATTTACAGCATTCGCTTCTTTATTGATGGTCAATTCATACATTCAAGGCTTGTTTTCTGTTGGATGTAAAGATATTTAAAATTACTAAATTGAAACAAAATGGAATGAGAACGTATAATATGTAACTTGTTGTAAAAGACATTTCTGGGGAGATTTACCAAATCTCCACGCAATGCAGCACAGGCCTCCCCCTGCGAGGCTGTGCTGCATGACAGGGAGGGAGCAGGAGAGCCCCATATTTTCAAAGATATGGCTCTCTCCTTACCTCTCCCTTGCGCCAGCACTGATTACAGCAGCCCTGCGCCATGCAAACACCTTAGCACCAGAGCGCTAGGGTGTGTGTGTGTGTGTGAGAGTCCAGCATAGGTTTTGTACAGGAAGGACACCCTTCTTGTACAAAATACTATGCCTAGACATGAGGGAAACCTTTTCTAATTTTGCATGTATGTTGCACAGTGCACTACGCATGCAAAGTCAGAAAAGGAAGGAGAAATTAAAGCCTCTCTCCTTCCAAGCGCCTAGTTTAAAAGGTTGCCGTTTTCTCACGCTAAACCAAATCTACTGTATTTGATAAATTGAGTTTAGCATGAGAAACAATGGGTGGTTGCATGGGAACCCCCAAGCCCCACCATCGGCAGGACCACATGGTGCAAAGTAACGTGAAGCAGTGCCATGCCATGCTTCACATTACATTTACGTTATTTGCTGGAAAGAAAATTAGGAAAAAAAGATTTTGCACTGTTTTGTGCCACTTTTGTGACGCAAACATGACGCAAAATCTTAGTAAATCGCCCCCTTCTTCTTTACTGCCTTTGTAACGTAGTAGGGAATATTTCATCATACACAGATATTTAACTAAAAGTTCTGGTGATCAGGTGACATCTTATTAATGTCTGAAAATGAGGTGATTTAACAGTGTTCACAGAGTAACTTAGCAAAGTAAGGGCGCTCACGAAGCACCCAAGTGCTTAAGGTTTTGCTTAAGATAGATGCATACAGTCAAGATTTCATTTTTTTTAAAGATATCTTTTCATTATTAACAAACAAAAGAAAATCGCGTTGGGAGTACATGATCATACATTTCTCTACAAAGTCTGGGTCGTCTCACATTCAGGATAGAATTACAAAATAAAATAAGTTCTTGGGATCAAAGGGAATAATGAGTGTCCAAGTCTCGTCGTCTGGCCGGGGGAGTACAAATATCATCACGGTAAGCATTCCAGGCCCCCCAAACCTTACCTCACTTTTCGGGGCAAACCCAAGCAATATAAACTGCACGCTCTCAAAACATACACCAGTCCAGATCCTGGGTCCATTTGGTACGCTGAGGCGACAGACTGGCTCCCCAAAGTTGTGCAATATTACGCTTCGCAATCATATATGCTAACGAGACCCATTGTTTCAAATATTGATTCAAATCTGTGGGCTCCCAGATGTTTAAAAGGCATCTCCGGGCTTCCGGTTGTATCTCACACCCCAATACTTCCTCCATGACAGTATGTATGGCTCGCCAATACCTCTGGACATTCTCACAGTGCCACAGGATGTGCATAAATGTAGCCACCTCACCACAGCCTCTCTTACAATCACCACTCGATACCCATCCCATGCGTACCAGACCCGGCCCAGTGACATATGACCTGAGAAGAATCTTCAACTGTACCAATCTGAGCCTCATCTGAATCGCCACCACTCTGGGGGAAGACACCGCTTCAATCCAGTCTTCATCATCTATTTCTAGCCCATCTGCTCCCCCAGCTGCTCTAACACTACCCAACGGATCGTCCATGTTGTTGATCAATTTCCTATAAATCAAGGAGATTTTTTTCTCGGGGATGTGGCCGTCTAACACTCGGTCCTCCAGAGGGGAGGCCTCCGGGAGATCTTCATCCTGAGATATATGGGCAACGAGGGCATGCCTAACCTGCATGTAACGGAAATATTTGTTTTGATGAAGCTGGTATTGTAGTCGGAGGGCCTCGAAGGTCTGTACACCTCCGAGCCCCCAAATATCCTTAATCTGGCTGATCCCCATGAGTTCCCACTTATCGAACCCTTTAGTGGTCCACAAACTCCCCAGTTTCGCTGAGCTAAACAGGGGGGTAGCCAAAGTCAACTTCCCTTCCCAACCTAGGCTCCTAGTGGTAGAATGCCAGACCCGCCCCGCGTGCGCCGTAGGCCCGGCAAGTGCGAACTTCCCGGACTTAGCATACAGAGCCCTGAGGATGTCTCCATCCGGCGGCTGGCTGCGATCCGTAGCATACCCCGCATCACTGGGTATGCCGTAGACCATCTGATTGATGGCCGCCAGATGTGAAGCCCAATAATATTTCTTCAGATCTGGGAGCCCAATTCCTCCATCATACCATGAGAGAGTGAGCTTAGTAAACGCTATACGGGGCCTACCATCCCAAAGAAGCAATCTCTGAAGGGCCTCTATCTCTCGGAAATGTTTACTGGGCACTGGGTCCATAGTATTTTGAAGCACATAAATAAAACGCGGCAAGGCCATCATTTTGAATAAGACTGCACTACCCAGAAGCGACAATGGTAGCATCTTCCATCTTTCCACATCCCTGCGGAGCCGAACTAGTGGTGGAAACAAGTTCTCAGTATAGCGCCTCTTAGGGTCCAATGCAATATAAATACTGAGGTATTTGAATCCTACCATTTCAATCTGTAAGGGACAGGTTTGTGGAATCACTGGTGGATCGCCCGACAACACCAACATCAAAGATTTTGCCCAATTAATGGCAAATCCCGAATATTTACCGAACGCCTCCAATATATCCAGAAAGACGATCAAAGAAGCTCTAGGCGTGGTAAGATACAGGAGGATATCGTCTGCATAAAGCGAGATTTTATCCTCCCATTCCGGCGACCACCGCAGTCCACGAATCGATCGGTCCCACCTGACCCAAGCCGCTAAAGGTTCCAAAGCTAACGCAAAGAGGAGAGGGGACAGCGGGCACCCCTGTCTCCTGCCCCTTTCCAGTTCAAAATTCACTGATTTGCAATTGTTAACGACCACTCTGGCCAAAGGGGCCGCATACAACAATCGAACCCACCCAATGAACTCAGGGCTGAAGCCCAACTTCGCCAATACCGACAACAAGTAAGCCCACTCTACCCGATCAAAAGCCATGGTGGCATCTAGGGACACCAACACAGCCGGCTGCAGCAGATCACGGGACCAACCCAGGACTCCGTGAAGTCTCCTAAGATTTAAAGCGGTGTTTCGATGCGGCATGAAGCCCGACTGATCCGGGTGCACCAGCGTAGTGATTACCTTAACAAGTGTAATAGCTAGCACCTTGGCCAGAATCTTAGGTTCGGCATTAAGGAGTGAAATGGGCCTATAGGAGGAGGGAGATGTCCGGGGCTTACCCACTTTGTGTATTACCACGACATTTGCTATCCTCTGGTCGTATGGAAGTTGCCCTATCTTCTTACTCTCCAGGAACATTGCTCGAATTTGCGGGGCGCTTTTCTGGGCATTCAGTTTATACAACTCAATCGGCACCCCGTTAGGACCTGTCGCCTTCCCAGAGTTTATGCTCTTGATTGCCTGCACGATCTCATCATTTGTAATGGGAGAGTCAATATACTGCCGATGCTCATCAGATAATCGGGGCATAACGATATCCCTAATCATGTCCGCATGCTCAGCTTCTGTAAATCCGTTGGTGGAAGAGTAAACACCCTGATAGTATGAAGAAAAAGAGTCTGCAATATCCTGAGGATCAGTAATGCTATCAGGTCCAACACCCTCCAACTCCGGCACCAACCGAGAGGCACGCTCACCGCGCTCCAACCAAGCAATAAGCTTACCAGCCCTGTCTCCATGTTCATATACCCTGCTCTGAACATCATTATGCTGCGTAACCGCACATTCCCTAGAAATGCCGTTATATTCATCCTGCTTAAGTCTCAACTGGTGCTGATCCTCCACTGACGCTGCCTCAGCCACTCGCTTCTCCAAAGCTATAACTTCAGCTTTTACTCTATTAACATCGGCTAGGCGCTGTTTCTTTTTCCCTGCGATTAAAGACAGGACCTCCCCCCGAAGCACCACCTTATAGGCATCCCATAAAGATTGCGCCAAGTCAACAGTGCCAGCATTATTTTGGAAATACTGCTCCGAGACCTTATGTATCTCTTTCCTAATTACCGGTTCTTTTAAGTGCCAAGCATTAATGGGTGCGACTCTGCCGACGGCAGGCTGCCCCACTTCAACCCGCAACAAGACGGAGGAGTGATCAGAGACGCCCCTTCCCAAGTGCCGAGCCTCCCTAGCAGTGTCCGCCATGGCAGCAGGCAGCAGTATGTAATCCAACCTGGACATAGTGTTGTGTGCCGCAGAGACATGCGTGAAGTTTTTCAGAGCTTATTGCGTACTCTCCAACAATCTACTAGACCCAACGATTCCATAAAATCATGCAGCCATTTCTGCAGCTTAGGGAGGACCCTTGGGGGAGAGCGATCCATACTACCATCTACCACTGAGTTGAAATCCCCTCCCAACACAAGGAGGCCAAGCGGCAAGGTTAGAAATACAGCAGTCAAATCCTTGAAGGTATCAGATTGGAGGCCCGGGGGCACATATATGGAAAGTAAGGTGACCGCCTTGCCCCCGACTTTCCCGGAGACCCCTACATATCTGCCCCTCTGATCGGACCATGTGGCCTGAATCTCAAGAGGAAAGGAATTCTTCACCAAAATGCCAACCCCCCTAGAGCCTGTTGTAAAACCCACGTGAGCGACCAGTTTATAGCCCCCTCTATGCAGGGCCATGCAACAATTACCCACCAAGTGCGTCTCCTGCAACAGCGCAACATCCTGGAAGTGGCACCTAAACAGCTGGCTAACCATACCCCTCTTCATCTAGTCCCCTAACCCATTGACATTCCAGCTCAGCACTCGTATCCCCGACTCCCGGTCAATGCAAGACATTTATCCCACACCACCACATCGTAATGCAGAATCAATCCCCAATGCGAGTCAAAACAAAACTGAAACTTAACATGCCTAGAAAACAACCCTCCCGGAAATCCCTCCCCTCCACCCTGCACCCCTGCATAAGGACTATGCCCAAACCCAACTCACAGTGTGCCTGTCGCCCCACCCAACAGAGACAGATAAAAGTAGGAAGAGGAGGTGCCCGCCGCCTAGCTGCTCACCCCTCCTCCCAGATGATTCCCACCCGAGAGATATTCAATGTTGGCATTTCTTTCCAAGTACACTTAACAATACCCACCCTCCCAATGTCAAATGATCTGATCAGTCCCTGTTACTAAGGTCTTTTATTCCTGCTCCTGTCGCTCAACTTCTGCCTCCTGGCGCCGCTCTTCTTCTCTGTCCACCATTACAGTGTCCAACCAGTCCGACGCCACCTCAGGTTTATCATAGAACCAGGCCTTCCCGTCCTTTTCAACCCGCAGCTTTGCTGGAAAAAGCATAGAATATCTCAAACCTTTGTCCCTAAGCCTCCTCTTAACTGGGAGAAAGTTCTGTTGTAGTCTCTGCACGGCTTGGGTGAAGTCGGGGAAAAAAGAAAGGGTAGTATTCTCATAGCGAAGCGGGTCAGCCGCCCGTGACGCCTGTAAAATCACATCTCGATCACGGAAGTTCAGCACCCTTGCAATCATCGGCGAAGGGGGCGCCCGGCCTCGGCGGGCCTCCTGGCACTCTATGTGCCCGTTCAACAGTAAAAACGTTACTGAGGCCCTTAGGTTTGAGGTGATTCAAGACAATGTCCTCCACAAAAAAGTCAGGTGTACGACCTTCCGCCTTTTCCGGTATTCCAAGAATACGGGCGTTGTTGCCAATTGCACCCTTCATAGTCATCCAGCCTGCGACGGGTCTCCTCTCGCGCTGCCTGTAAGGCCCGAACTTCCCTTTGCATCTCCGCCACATCATCCACCAGGCTAGACGTCTTTATATCGAGCGACTTGACTTTTTCACTTGTTTTGGCATGGTCTGCCCGTACCAAATTGAACTCAAGCTTCACAGTGTCCAACTTGTTATCCAAAGAGTCCATTTTTGCCACCATCGAGGATTCAACCTTTGTTTATGGCTGCCATGACGCCTTTCAGTGTGGGTTCTGTCCCCTCACCTGGGAATCGCTTCCGAGCGAAGGGGAGTGTCTCTGTTCCACCGGAGAGCCTTTGGGCTGTGTATACCTGTCCAGCCTATTCGTTTGGACGTTTTTCAGCCCTCTCCCGGTTCTAGAGGGGGCCTTTTCAGTCTCCGCTTTTGACGCCATGAAGGTTGCAATAAATGGCCTCTGCTTCCTTCCCGGTGTCACGTGACTTCGCACCTCGAGCAACACTTCACACCTCTCCCATGCCAATAGGCCTTACTCAGCAATAGTCACACTGAGTAGGTCTTCCCAGCTCACCACAACCCCTCGGCAAGAAACAACTGTTGGTGCCGACTTCCGTGCCATGCTGGAACTTCCGCTCGTCACAGCCGCTGTTGTTGCATTAGCGCACAGGCATCCCCCTCACCGCAAACTTTGGCGAAACACTCGACAACACTTCTACGAGGCAAACTACCAGAGACTGATTTACCCAGAATGCCAGGGGCGAACCTTGCTTGATAGGTGAGCGGTGTGCTCCCAGACCTGCTGTTTCTTCAAATGGACTCCCATGAGTCATGGAGCTGACGAGCTCGTGGTTGATGCCCTGCGCGCCAGTGAGCGGTACCAGACCTGAGACGATTTTGGCAACCTATTCAGCAAACCCCTAAAACTAGTCTGTAATCTCTACTGACGAAGGTTAATGAACCTGAAACACTGGTGTCTAGAGATCAGCACCATCTGCGCCAACTTTGGCGAAACACTCGACAACACTTCTACAAGGCAAACTACCAGAGACTGCATTACCCAGAATGCCATAGGCGAACCTTGCTTGATAGGTGAGCGGTGTGCTCCCAGACCTGCTGTTTATCCCCCTCACCGCAGCCCGTGGCTCTGACGACATTAAGGTCCAAATCTTCAGATCATGACCAGGGGGGTAGAATTCGCCGTTTCGATCTGAAATTATGCAAGGGAGCAGTTCTTTCGTTCCCCTGTCGAAATTCGTTCTCAGGTGTCAGGATAAAGAGCAGGATAGACGAAAGGAGGAGCGGGTCCTACGGAACTACGCGATCACGCGGCCATCTTGGTCCCGTGCTTGGCTCCTCCCCCCAAGATTTCATTTAAACAACAATAGAGTTTAGAAAAAGAGATGGCTCAGGCGGGGCTGCAACATTTCCAGTAACTCTTTACGAAGTATACAACAAAAGTAACTCCATTCACACACTTCTCATTTCTTTCCTATTGACTTAAGGTCATCTCAAATACCAACTCCTGCCTTTACCTCGCTGTTCATAAGTCACCTTTGAAACTTTCAACAGCTCCCTTGGTTCAAGCATTTATGGTTTCGTCTAACCTGGAAGATTGGAACATTATTGTGGTTTGAGGGGCGTTTGCTATCGCCATAACATCTGTCCATCTCCCTGAAACTAGTGCAGCTTATAGCACCCGGTTCTGGCCCTGAAAAACAACTTTAAAAAGCAAGTTATTTGTTTTTTCTAGAGTAGATAAAGTTCTGTAAGATGCAGCTCCTTCAGGGGGTTTTGTGTAAAACAAAGCGAGGGGTTTACTGTAAGGCCCATCCTAAACATTATAAGCGCAGATAAGGCAAATAAACATTGATTCATATAATTTAATATTCAACGATATCAGTCATTTAGTACTTATAGAGAATCCATCACAACCACTAATTTACCTGACCTAACCCTGCATCAGATGTGTGCATATTACTCTTTTTCTCCCTTTTCCACCATTACATGGCATTTGCCCTTATGTTGTCCGTTTGGGGCCCTGGATGCCACTTTGTGACTGGATGGGCATTTGGCAAAGCGGGAAGAGGTGTCAGTTATCCACAGGTGATGCGACATTTCTACCTTTCCCTATTTCTCATATTCAAGTTTACCTAATTTCCTGTCCTTCAGCCCCCCTACTGCCCTCTGGCTGTGCACTCACTCTGTGGGGTTCATCAGAAGTCAGATAATTACCTGATAGTTACAAGGCCATGGATCTCACTTCTTCTAGAACACTTATTGCAGACATAGGGCCTAGTTAGGTGTATGTCCAATGGATTATTGCCTCAAAACTAGGGGTGGGTGACAAATTCCGCTCTGCCGGCGGAGCTCGCAAAGTTTTGCCCAATCCGTTCCATAAAACTCCACAAAGTGATGCAGAACAGAGTTTTTTTCTCAAGCGGTTCACCAAAGGTAAGGTGACGAGCGCTTGTGAGAAAATATAACGCGCTAGACCTCCTCCTGGTGAGATTTCTCATTGCGGGAGGTCGTGGCAGGTCGCGACCACTCGAGTGTAGAAATCTGCCATTCTCGTTGATGAAGTTGCCACTCGATTAGAATGTCAATTCGAGCGGCAGAAAGCAGCAGCGCCCTCTGGCACGACGCGTAGTGCCGTTCGTGCTGATTTTACAGTGCGGGACAAAATCCTGGAGCAAAAAATCAGTAAGAGTGGGGCAACTTAGAAACTCTGCCACTTGCGGAAGTCCCCAGAGTGCAGCGGGGTTTCCCTGTCACTTCGTGGAGTTCAGCTGAGTATAACTCTGCAAACTACTCCAAGGCCTAATCAAAACGTGACAGACATCCTGTCTGCCTTATTATAATTGCCACAGGATGTAATGCATTTTTAATGGGGCGGGCAGGATACCTGTCACATTTGTGATGGAATAAACCATCCGCTGAAATCTAAATAAGGCCTTTGGTGTACATTGTGTCCAGTGTGGCTAGCTGGGCTTGAAGGATCTTGTAGTTTGCTGGATTAGGTACCCCTAGGTGCTTAAAGTGCTTCTGGCTATTTGCGCGCTCTGCTGCAGTTTAGCATTACACTTTGGTGTTTTTTAAAGCTCAATTCCCGATAATTTGTATCTTGGTTGTAATTTTAGTTATTGACCCCTGATTTTCATTAGTGACAACCCGTGCTCAGTCCTGCCCCTACATCGCTGACTCGCACGATAATACTTGAAACTCACCGCTATTTGAGCGGGTCCCTGGCCGGTGTAGCTGCTGCCTAGCCGCCATCTTGGGGGAAGAAAGTGCCGTTTTCGGGCGCCATCTTACGAGCGCTCTAGTGCTCCGGCACTCCTTAGATTTGGTGCTTGGCTGACTATCTTGCCAGTATTGCACTTTTAAAGTGACAGAGGCAGTTGAAACTAGAAATAAGCTCGAGACCGAACTGAAAATGGCATTAGTAAACTGCCGCTCTTTGCCGAAGCATGCCACTGAAATCTCCCTTTTATCGTGCAGTATGGCTATAGACATCCTATTTGTCACTGAAACATGGCTAGGTCCAAACTCTGCTCCCGATATTGTCCATGCCTTACCACCTGGATATTTAATCCAACATAAGGATAGAGTATCCAAAGTCGGAGGAGGGGTCGCCATTCTTTACAAGGATAATATAGGCTGTCGGGTGTCAGATACATCGATCCCAGACTGTGAAAGTGTATGTTTTTCCATCTCGCTAACCCCAGAAACCTCCTTCTCAGGACTTCTGATATATCGCCCTCCTGGCCCTTTGGGTCGGTTTCATGAAAGACTATCCGAAACAGCAATGGATCTGGCCAGTAATGTTTCCAATTTCATGGTGCTGGGGGACATGAATCTTCATTTTAATAGCTTATCAGATTCTACTGCTTTAAATTTGACGAAAGATCTAGGGACCTATGATTTGATTCAGAAAATTCAACTTTCTACCCACTCTAAAGGGAATCTCTTTGATCCCATTTTCTCGAACATCCCAGGCTTAATTACAAACGACCCCTATTCAATCCTGTGGTCGGACCATTTGGTAATTCCTTTTACTTGGAAAGTGCTCTGCCCCAGCCCGACTACTTCCTCCCATAGAGCTTTTGCCAGACGTTGGCCCAAATTGGAGCTCCACGAATGGTCAAAAATTTTGAGGAAGACTGAACCATTTGAAAACGGGGATATAGATACAGCAAACAGGGAGTTCAATCAATGGATAGAACAGTCTTTAGATAGTGTGCTTCCAAAAAAACAAACAGTTAAAAAGAAAGGCTCCCTCAACCAACCTTGGTTTAATTCGGACCTCAGGGCTCTTAAACAAGATTGTAAACAGGAGAAGAGGCAATGGCGGAGAGACTTTGATCCGGTGAAGAAAAATAAGTATAGAGCTGAAATAAAGAATTATAAATTCACTCTAACTACTGCTAAATCAACTTTCTACGCAAACAAAATTGAGACCGCCGCCAATGCCCAGAGAGAGATGTTCAGAATTGTTAAGTCGCTGCTAAATGTCCCGGATCCGCCGCCTAGTTCGGATGAACCAGGCACCCACTGTGAAGATCTGGCTAATTGTTTTGCCACTAAAATTCAAAACATTCTCACTCTGCGCCCCCCTGCATCCTCTGTTGAACCCCCCTCCCTGTCCTTTTTTCTAACTCAAACCACCCTTCCTCAGCTTTCCTCATTCTCTCCTCTTGAGGAAGAACTTCTGCCCCCTCTTCTGAATGCTATAAAGAGTGGTTTGCCACTTGATCCTGCCCCAATGAACATCCTAAAATTAGTCCTTCCAGTCATCAGTAAATCTATTGTCAACTTGGTGAATTCTTCTATAGAGACAGGTACGGTCCCGAGAGAGTGGAAAGTGGCTATGGTTAAGGCCTTGATAAAAAAACCTTCCCTTGACCCAGGCGATTTTTCCAACTATCGTCCCATCTCCCAGCTCCCGGGTATCAGTAAATTGACTGAAAAGTTCATCAACCAGCAACTTGCCTCTTTCTTGAAATCGCACAATTTGCTTCATCCTTCTCAAATGGGGTTCAGAAGAGGGCAGGGAACCGAAACAGCTTTGTTGAAGGTGGTCGAGTAATCCAGGAGGATTTTGGACGCAGGTGGCAGTGCGGCCATTATCCTCCTGGACCTCAGTGCCGCCTTTGATACGGTTAATCACCATATCCTCCTATCTCGCCTTAACAACATTGGAGTCACGGGCAAGGCCCTAAGGTGGCTTGAATCCTTCCTCAGAGATAGGTTCTTCAAGGTGTTTGAGGAGAACAGTTGTTCCCATCCGGTACCGTTGCAGTGTGGGGTGCCGCAGGGCTCCTCCCTCAGCCCCACGCTGTTTAACGTGTACATGGCACCTCTGGCGGAGATAGTGGCCCCTTTTGGGATTCAATTGGTAAACTACACTGACGACACCCAGCTGGTGGTTTCCTTGAATCAGGCAGACTGCCCTTCCACGAACTTGTGTAACTATTTAGAAGCGGTCGCAAGTTGGATGGATCAGTCCCATCTTAAACTGAATGGTGGAAAGACAGAGCTGATGTTACTGGGCAGAGGGGGCCACATTTGATAATTCTCTATCCTGGCCTCACTGTATGGGTCATGGCCCTATTCCAAAATCAGAGAATAAGAGTTTGGGTTTTTGGCTTGATGCATAACTGTTGTTTAGACCCCAGGCAAGGAGAACAGCGGCCACCTGCTTCGGCCTACTAAAGACTATCCGCAAGATTCTACCTCAATTGCCAGAAACATCTAAAAAAATCTTATTCTAGTCATTAATTTTCTCTACAATAGATTACGGCAACGCTATCTATCTAGGAGATCCAGTCTCAGTAATCCAGCAGCATCGGACTGTTCAGAATTCGGCGGCAAGGCTGCTTACAGGCACCAGCTACCGTTCCTCAGCTAAATCTGCGCTGAACGTACTTCACTGGCTTCCAGTGAAGGAACGGATTAATTTTAAAACACTCTGCATGGCACACAAAACCATCCACGGAAAGGGTCCTCCCATCTTAGAGAATATGGTTAGACCATATAGAGCTCGCAGAAACCTCCGCTCTAATGACCAGAATCTTGCAGAGACCCCTAGAATCAATAGGTCCCGGTCCGGTGGCCGCCTCTTCTCACTTAATGCAGCAAGGTTGTGGAATGACCTCCCTCCATCTTTCCGCCAAGAGCCCAACCTGCTTGCATTTCGGAAAAGTGTAAAAACTTGGCTTTTTCCTAGGACCTAGAGCCGCTGGCTTTCTGTGCTTTAATCCCCTTCTGGTCCTTTCCTAAGCGCTGGGATGCTTCCGAGTAGCCATGCGCTATAGAAGAGCCTTTTTCATTTCATTCATTCATTTCATTTGTGGGTCTCTCACTGCTTTGAGGTCACCGCCAGGCAGCGACTTCTGTCAGCAGCGCCTTGGCAAGATCTTCCTTCCAGGCAGGAACTCCTTCAGCTGTGCCTTGTGCAGATCTTCCTTTCAGGCTGCGGCTTCTGTCAGCGGTGCCTTGTGCAGATCTTCCTTTCTAGGCAGAACTTCTGTCAGCTGCGCCTTGTTCGGATCTTCCATCCAGGTGGGACTTCTGTCAGCTGTGCCCTGTGCAGATCTTCCTTCCAGGCAGGGCTTCTGTCATCTGTGCCTTGTGCATATCTTCCATCCAGGCAGGGCTTCTGTCAGCTGTGCCCTGTGCAGATCTTCCTTCCAGGCAGGAACTCCTTCAGCTGCGCCTTGTGCTGATCTTCCTTTCAGGCTGCGGCTTCTGTCAGCGGTGCCTTGTGCAGATCTTCCTTCTAGGCAGAACTTCTGTCAGCTGCACCTTGTGCGGATCTTCCATCCAGGTGGGACTTCTGTCAGCTGTGCCCTGTGCAGATCTTCCTTCCAGGCAGGGCTTCTGTCAGCTGCGCCTTGTGCGGATCTTCCATCCAGGCAGGGCTTCTGTCAGCTTTGCCTTGTCCAGATCTTCCTTCCAGGTAGGGCTTCTGTCAGCTGCGCCTTGTGCAGAGCTTCCTCCCAGGCTGGACTTCTGTCAGCAGCATCTTGTGCAGATCTTCCTTCTGGGGGGGGTAGGGGGGTTTATGACAGTTGTGCCTTGTGCAGATCTTCCTTTCAGGCAGGGCTTCTGGCAGCTATGCCTTGTGCAGATCTTGCTTTCAGGCAGCAGTGTATTTATCCATTTTTATTTCTTTGGGTTGTCAGACGGCCTTTTGGCTTCACCATTTCTTTTGTAGTTGCCACTACACGGATGTCGGAGGCCAGCCTGCAATATGTTGAAATATGCTCCTCCATGCTGCTTTCACCAGTCCAGAGTATTAACCTTCTTCCTTTTCGGTCAACCCCCAATCCACCTCTCATCACCCTCACCTTGCCCAGTTCCATGCTCCCGCCGTCCACTCTAAATCCTTTTCACTGCGTCACCACCTTGAGGCAAAATCAGGAGCTTATCCCTGTTTCGCCAACTACCATTTTGTGTTTTCTTCTTCCTGTTCCCACGAGTCTCGAGGGATTGTGGTATTTTTTTTTACAATTTCTTTTCTTATTGTCCTGCCCCGTTATAGTATTTTTTTTTACTTCAGGGCAGGTTACTAAGTTCCTCACTCCTGCAATGGCTGCCAGCAACATTTTTCTCATGTTTCTGGTAACCAATCATAGTGCTTGCTCTTGCAGGAGTCTGACTCCCTTGGGAGCGAGATAGCCCAAGGAAAAGTTTGTTGGGCCAATCAGAAAGCTTCATTTTTAAATTGCTGCTCCCAACAGTCCAGATATACAATTATTCTACAACCATAATTTCACAAAAACTACTGAACAGATTTATACCAAATCATAAAAAGCACAATTAGCGGACCATGGTCTAGCTTCCTGCCGAACTTGAGGCAAGTCCATTCAGCAGTTTATATAGAAATCTATGGAAAAAGCATGGGGATTTTGCATTTGGGAATCCAGATTGGTCTGGGAAGACGATGTTAGGCATCAGGGGCTGGAGTCTGGTAGCAATCAATTTAGCTAAAATGTTAGTGCCAGTGCTAAGCAGTGATAATGGCCTGTAGGAATCGTAATGGTATGGGTCCTTATCCGGCTTTAACAGAGCAATGATCATAGCTTCTCTTAAGGTAGGGGGCAGTATCTGTTTCTCATGGGCATCGCCATACATCTCAACCATATGTGGGGCTATTAAATCAACATATGCCTTGTAAAATCCATTGGTGAAGCCATCTGGGCCCGGAGCTTTGCCATTAGGTAGGGTTTTTATCACGGCCGTTATCTCTTCTACTGTAACTGCTTGTGAAAGGTATTCCCGTTGGGAATCTGAAAGCCAGGCTATGGCCACATCGTCAAGGTATCGTGATATATGCGGGGATGAAGCTATGTTACGCGTAGTATATTGGTTTCTGTAAGTGTCCATGAAGGCTTGTAAAATACCGGCCGTGTCATAGTGTGTATTATCTAGACGATCTCCAATTTTAATCACGGTATGTGTGGTAAGCCCTGTGCAAATTTTATGAGCTAATGTTCTTCCCGGTCTACCCCCTTCTGCATAAGATCGAGCCACGCCACGTTTAGCGACGTATTTAAGTTCTTGTTCAGCAACTCCTGGTACGCAGAGATTACGGTACCAATCTCTCGCAGTATGGCCATGCCTTGTGTAGTCTCAAATCATTGTTCTAGATCTTTAAGTTTTGTTTACCGCTTAGTCGACGTATATCTTTAAGTATGCCCGCAGTCGTGAAATTGTAAATATTAACAAGCATTTGCAATGCAATAGGTCTCACATTTGCATGGGTTTAAGCTATAGGCATTGTAAAAGACAATGCCTTTCATTTATGTTTTCAAAACCAATATGTAAATAAAAGGCATTGTCATTAAGGGTCGGCGTAAAATCCAATTTCGCGGGCGAATTTGCGGATTTTCCGCAATTTTGCGATCCGCGAATCTCGCGAAATCGCGGTAAAATCCGCGAATCAGCGGGGACGAATTTTCAGCCAAGCAAGGGTTACAGCAGCAGGTGCAAAAGTTAAACCTAATTTCTTTGTAACCTTTTACAAAAGGGTTACAAACAAATTAACTTCAACTTGGACACCTGCTGCTAATTGCTTCCTGGCGCCTCGTTGCCTACTTGCAACTATTCTCTGACCCTGCTCTGACTCTTGAAGCAGGGTCAGAGAATAGTTACAAGTAGGCAACGAGGCACCTGTCCAAGGAATTAAACCTCATCAGGAAGCACTTACAGATATAAAAACAGGAAGAAGGGAGAGGATGGCAAATACACCCATTTTGAGTTGTCAGGAGGGGTTAAACTAAAAGAGACCTTTACAGCACAATTTTCATATGCATTTTGCTAAAAATAAAAAGCTGTATGTTCTGTAGGGGCAACTCAGGAATCTGGCCCTTCAGAGATCCGGCCTCTCTTTCTTTCTGTCGTTCTCTCTCTCCCTCTCTCTTTCCCTCTCTATCTATCTATCTATCTATCTATCTATCTATCTATCTCTCTCTCCCTCTCCCATAAACGACTGCATGGGTAACTTCGCTATGCAAGTGGCTCGCGAAGACGCAAAAATCCCCACGAACACGCAAAAAACCCCGCGAACACGCAAAAAACCAAAAATCCGCAAATTCGCACAAATTCGCGAATTTTGCGGATCGCGAATTCGCAAATCCGCAAATTCACGGATCGTGAATTCGCAAAATTAGCCCATGCTTAATTGTCATTTACAATGCCAAATGGATCAAATTCTCACAAATGCGAGACCTATTGCATTGGAAATGCTTGTTTTAATTGGCTTGGGGCAGTGGAAGGGTATTAGGGGCAGAGGGGGGAGGGGGGAAGAGTTAAGTTTAAAAGGTAAATGGAGCAGGTCGGTTTAAAGGAAAAGGGCTGTAGGAATCCTCCCGGATAAATTAAAAATAAAAACGTGCTCTCTGCATTTTAAATAACAAGCATTTGCAACACACGAACAACGGGAGAGACGACGTGAGAGCAAAGCAAATGGGCTGCCTGTGAAGATTTATGCCCCGATGAGGGAGATAAGCTATGCGTGGCGTGAGGTTTTTCTGAGGGCTGGAAGGGAGGGCCCCAGTAGGGAGACTCTGAATGCGAGGCGCAGTATGTTTTAAGTGAATGTGCTTATCCTGTGCTGGCTGGTGCTCAGGGAAACACAAGTGAGGTAGGGGTTAAGGATGGCAGTATGGTGGGAGGGTGACTGAGGGAAACTGAGATAACCCACCCCTAAACAAAGCTGATGCATTTGGAGAGGCAATGTGACATGCAGACACCTCGAGTATTAAAAGCACAGAGTAAGAGCTTAAATAGGTGGCAACAGGTTTTAATAACTTAAATAGCATCTACTTAACAGAGATGACAGCCCCTTGTAGTTTAGTTCATATTTCCCTCATAGGATCCACGCATTGGAATAATATACACTATAGTTTTGGCATAGGACTGAGGTTAGTATGCCTCTATCAAGTACATTAAACTTAATTACTTGTAGTGCCAGATAACTCAGAGATCGCTAGAAACTTCTTAAATGAAGAGAAGGGATTAGTTTCTGACATCTAATCTAAATAGTTCTCAGAATCGTGGAAACAATAGATAACAATTTCACTCAGTGAATCGTGCAAGCTTCGTTTCTTCAGAGTTACACAGAAATCGATAGACGGGCGTTTCAATAAAAGAATTTATTGAACCGTCTTATTTCTCGTGCAAGAGATATGATCTGTCACAATCTTAAGACGGAATGCTAAATATAATACGTAGCGCGTGAGCAGTAAGAAGAAATAATACTGCAATAGCATGGTTTTTTAGCTATAACATATATTCTTATACACATACATAAATAACACAGGCTAAAATGCTTGTCTGGTGCTTCTAAATAGTTCTACCCCATTGTACCTAACCTAAGTGTAGTACGAGGTAAGAAGTAGGTGCTGTTTTATATAGTATAGCTAGCTATAGTTTTGTATTGCCAAGAGTCCCTCTAGGTTCCAGTATGCTCCATACCTTAGAATGAGAGAGGTTGGAATCTCTTTCCGGGTCTCAACCTCTAACACCCCACGAAGGGAGTCAGAAACACTGAAAGCTGGATTCTCTGCGAGCAGGATGACAGCGTCTAGTCAGTGCGTCAGGTGGGGACTCAAATTCCTTCCGAACTTTCCGTGGCGAGCCGTATCGAGCTGTGTAGCCGATCCGTGGTTTGCCAGGGTAAGTGTAGGTATATTTATACCTGAAAGGTGCTTAGGAATACTAGCATTGACGTAAAGTCGGGCAGAGGAACATCATGAATGAACCCCTAAGGAATAGTTGTGCATGCATAATAAATGAGTTCTTGGAGAAATCAGTAATCCAAGCAGGGAAATCTCAATGGCTTAAGAGTCTGGTTTCTAAGAAGTCGTTGTGACATGGGATGGACGGATGTAGGTGACCATGCCTCTATTTGCTTAGCATGGCTGATGCCTAAATAAGGACTGGGATTTTATGCCTAAATAAGGGAAGTGAGAGTTGTGCCTATATAAGGGCATGATTCGGGAAACCTATGTACGGGCATCTAAATCGAAACACAACAATCTCTGTCGGGACCTGTTGAGGCGGTAAGACCTTTATAGCCCTGCGGGTGTCCACGAGTGCCAGCACTTCATGGTGGAGTGGGGACTGGGAGAACCCTGGGAGCGCAGGGAGGAGGTCGGGCAGGGAAGCAAATGCCTCGAAGGAGGATTAAGCATTGAAGAGGTCGTGTTTGTGCCAAGTTGCGGGAAGGCTCAATGGGAACCGGGAGGGGCAAAAAAAGCTTCAAGGAGCACGCTGCAGCGTGCAAAACAAAGGAAAGGGCACTCTCTTTGATGACTGTACTTCTTTTACACCAGCTTTTGCATCTCTCTCCCTAAGGGGGAACACGCCCACTCCTCCACCCGCTCCCTTGGCTGTAGCCATAATTCTATTAGAGAAGTGAAGTCCCATGCAAGTGTCTCAATCCACTGGACACTGATACTGTAAGTTGTTACTTCGATTCTCTTCCTTTTAATCTCAATATTTTAAGATATGTTTCAGGAGTGTACAGTATATAATTTGTAACTGCATGGAAGGCAGGGGGTGCACATAATGGTAACCAGAACCATAGACAAAGAAAATGCCATTGCCAAAAACCTAAAAGAAATTATTTCTGCATTTTTACACACTACAGATGCTAATTAACATTAAACGCGCTGTGATAACAAGTAGAGCATGCGAGAGCCCTTTTATCTACTGAGACTTACCCTTGAGCAATGCGTATGATTTGAGTAAGATAATAAGGAAGCAAAAATCAAAAGATTTGATCAACATTTAACGTCAGAAAAAAATTGGTAAAATCTGTGTGAAATATTAGCGCCTTGTCAGGGGTAAAAAGTGCTATATAAACTTAAATTCAGTGCATCCTAATATTTGGTATTATGTAAGAGACATATTTTAAAGCCCACCAATTTTTCCCAAACATACCCTACAGACATATAAATGCTACAGCAATCCGTGGACTAGTGCGAATAGCAGAAAGGCTGGCGAGAGGTTGGCCCTGAACTCCCTTCTAAGGCGGCCAGCTGTCTTCTGTAAGCATCTCAAGAGGTCATTGCGCACAGCCCTGCTTCTCAGCCGCTTTGGCAAAACCTCTTAGTCTGTTTGCAAAGTTAGGAGAGACTAGCACCTGCTTATTTCATGGCAGCCTCTTCACGTGGCGCGTTCAACTCTTTATTCAGAAACATCAGGTATTTAAAGTAAAACAAGGAATCGTCTGAAAATGTGTAACTCACATCTAAATACTATAAAAATCTCTGTGTGCCTTGTTCGTCATAGTATAAGACCGCAAAAAATGAAAGGAAATCTCAGACTCGCTGGAAAGCACTACTACGCCTCGTCAGAGGTAGTAAGCGCTATATAAATAAAATACAATTGCCTTGAGTGACGAGGCGGGGAGGGTGGAGGGGCTTGGATTATGGCAGGGCCTAGGTTACGCACCTGAATCCCATTTTTAAAGGGTTGGCTGCAGTTCTCAGCCTGCCATGGTAACACTTGTGGCCAATTAACAGCATCAATGTGAGAGACTGACTAGGCGCGGGGTCTGCCTTCCTGGGTGCAGTGCGCAAACAAAAGGCTCTGGGCTGGTGCCGGGGCTGGCAGGGACAGCCTTTAGATGGCAACAAGTGTTTACCAGAGCGGGCAGAGTTACTTTAGGCATCTCCCTTAACCGCTTCCCTGCGGCGGCGATTTTCGCCGTGCGCAGCTTTTTTTGAAAAACTGTTAATCATGACGAGCTGGGCTCGTCATCAGCGCACGAGCTGTGTGCGCCATGACGAGCCCAGCTCGTCATCAGCGCGGAAGGGGTTAAAGACAGTCAAGAAAAGTGGGAGGGGAAGAGGTGCACGAGGAACACCAGAGTATACAGGTGAACGGAAAAACCGAGAGGCAGCCGACAATGATACAGCTACCTTCTTCCCCGTGGCGTGAGTGCGCGCCAGCAGGAAGATCACCAGAGACAGACAGGCCAACAGAAGAGTGGTGTGTGCACATCACTTCCTGTTTATCATAGTGGGATACTTTTGGCGCATGCGTATAACGTAAGTTAGCGCACGCATGTTACTGCGCACTATTTTAAAAAAAACAATTAGCGGAACGGGATTGAAGTTAGGCAGTGTTTGCTTCTGTTTTAAACGGAAGTTACGTATCGGATCAAACCTCAATAGTAAGTACACTAACAAAAACAAGCATTTGCAATGCAATAGGTCTCGTAATAATGAAGGTTTGATCTGTTGGCGTTGCAAATAATAATGAAACACCAATAACTCAAACTTTCAGTTATGGGAGACCTGTTGCAAAGCAAATGCTTATTTTAAATGAGCTGCAGCCGCATCCTGACCAGGCTGCTCAAGACACTCTTGCCCCCTTCCAACCACCGACAACAAGCACTGGCAAAGCCAGCAGGTTACGCCTTTACAAAATGCATTGGCTCTGTCAATTGTTTTACATATTACACAGCACTAGAGCTGCTGCACAACATAGCTTATGGTAAAAAAAAGGCACTATGACGCAGTCAATGGTGTGCGCATCATAGCACTTTTTTTTTTTACATTAAGCCATGTTTCACAGAAGCTCAACTGCTATGCAATATGTAAAAAAAAAGAAAATTGCCAAACCCAATAGATTTCAAATAGGCGAAACCTATTGCCTTTTGCTGATGCAGGTTTTTCAAGTTGGCAGGTATGATGGCCTGAGTGTTATAAAGAAAAGCAAAACAAAATGCCCTTTCTGATACAATAAGCCCGACTAGGGTCCTTATATTCAATCTGCAGTGGTGAGCTCACCAAGACCAGAAGCAAATCAGACTGTCCAACACCAGATCATTATGAAACAGAATTCATTTTTCATTTAATTTCTTTTATATAAATATATATTCTTTTACAAAAAATAATAATAGTAGCATGACGTAACGTATGGTGGGAGTGGCCAAGCTGCTTGGCCACTCCCGCCATACGTAACGCTGACTGTTGCAGCTACGGATGGACGTTTTGGATTGTTCTGCCATCTCAGAGGTTGTGGGATATCGCAAATCCGGTGCTCTCTGAATGAGCGAGCCCTAGAGTATTACAGAATTGGATCCATTTGGACTTACTTTCTTTTTGGATGGGAGTGCTATATCGCCTTGTCGGATGTTTGATTTCTCGCCACATATTTGGTCTTTGTACCTTATCTACAGATATCTTTTTTAGATCTACCGATCTACTTTGTGTGGTTCCCTCGCCTGATTAAGCGGACCTTGTGTGCCATCTGATTCTGACCTACTTTACAGATTCTTATCTTAGAAATCTGCTTGAATTTATGCCTCCGATGGGGTGCATAAACTGAGATTATTTGCGGTTGTTCACCCGTTTTTCCTCTCTTCTGTGTGCCCTGATGAAGGTGTGGCCCTAGATTTGGCCGAGCACCAAAACGCGTGTTGGCGCCTCAAGTCTGTCCTGAAATTTGTTCATCGAGTCTCCTATGTGTGTTTGGGATACTCTTTCAGGACCCAACTCATCGTTAAAAATCTGACAACTGTATTTTGATATGTATTTGGTGAATGAAGGATGTATGAGTGTGTTTGAATCTTCTTGATGTATTGAATGACTGTAGAGTGTATGGGGATATCTGAGTTTTTTTGAAAGTGTGAAGGGATGAATGGGTGTTTGATTTAATAATACAACCGCTTTTGTACTGCCATGTGTATGTTGTGCTATTCATGCTACTATTATTATTTTTTGCAGTTTTATCCCCATTCAGTTTAAGGGACTATTTACACATCCATTCAGCTATTCGTGTCATGCACAGCCCTAGGTTATTGTGTAGGGAGTGGGCGCCATTCGTCACTGATAATACAAGTTGTGTATCGTCCGTGTACGAGACTATGGATAGACCAAATTCTTGCCCTATCCCTGTAAGAGGTTGCATGTAAATATTAAAAAGTGTGGTGCTCAGTGCAGAGCCCTGTGGGACTCTGCACGGTAGTTGGAGGGTATCGGATAGATAGTTCCCTTCCAGTAACTGGAATGATCTGTCTTTCAGAAATGAAGTGAGCCACTTTATTGCTGTGCCTGTGATACCTTCTTTCTTTAGCCTATTGATCAATGTGCAATAGTCCACCGTATCAAACGTGGCGCTCAGATCCAGGAGCAGGATGGCCGCTGTGCACCCCTGGTCTAACACTTTTTTAGTGCCTCAGTTACCATCAACAGAGCTGACTCTGTGCTATGTTAGGGACGGATACCCATATGAGTGATGTGTGCCGTATTCTTTTTATCTTCATAAATTTGATCTGTGCTTGGATCATCTCCCTAGGATATTGTCTAATAGCTGCCTTATATTGACTTTTGTTGGCAGGATCATAGTTTTTTCTGCACAACCTTTCCATTCTTTTACATGATTTTTTTGTCAGAATGAATTGCTCATTGACCCATGGGGCTTTAATCCTAACATCAAGTTTACTTTGTCTGGTTTTCTGTGGGTGTTGGGGTGCAACTTTGTTGAGTCAGTCAGCCAAAATCTTGTTGTCCTCTTCTACGCCATCTGTCAGGCTTGGTCCCCTAATTCAATCCTTACGTTGTCCGGTAGGGACTTTGGCCATTTATTCTTAATCCCGGCTACTTTGTGACTGGTGTGTCGAGCCTGTGGATTTTTCAATGTAAACGGGAGGAAATAATGATCTGACCATGGCATTGGTATAGGGGTCCCTACTTTTAGCTTAGGGTCATTTAAAACAAGCATCGGTGTAAGCAATAGGTCTCGCCTTTGGGACCTTAGAAGTGTTTAGCCATACACAAGTTGATGCTGTTGCACCAAAGGATATTGTGCTGCATAATTAAATACTTATAAGGTTCCAAAAGTGAGACCTATTGGCTATGCCAATGCTTGTTTGGTGTTGCACTGGTGTTTCCTTTGGTACAGTGCTATACACCGTATTTTAAAATAGGGTTAATACATAAAATAAAATAAACGTTGCCTGTGCAAGATCGTTTCCTACTGTTTTTGTAGTGTTGCTCTGGTGTTTCCTTTCTAATTATTAAAAAAAAATGTTGTGTCAAGGATCAGAGCGGCAGTGGAAATATACAGTGAATCATGCCCTCTAATAGTGGATGTAACATGCATTTACAATGCAACGGTCTCGCCTTTTCAAAAGTTCGAGCTATTGGCATTGTAAATGACAACATTTTTATTTATGTGTTGGTTTTGAAAACAGATAAATAAATGGCATTGTCATTTACAATGCCAATAGCTTACTCTCTTGGAAATGCGCGAACTATTGCTTTTCCAATGAGCGAGCAACACACACACACACACAAACAGAGTGAGCAACACACACATACAGAGCGAGCAACACACACACACACAGCGAGCAACACACACACAGAGCGAGCAACACACAGAGCGAGCGCACATCGGAGGCAGCTACTGCCTTGGACTTTGCCTCAGTTTTAACAGGGACAGCTAAGAAGAAGACAGTCTCAGTTAAGCAAACAAAAATGAAATTACAAACAGAACAAATGAAAAAATTTGAACAGATTTCGTAAAGACAAATGGGCTAAGCAGCCAAGTTCACAAAACCTGCTGAGCTACTAAACCAGGCTAAATATACACATTTTAATCATAGGGTAGTTCACCTAAACGCGTTTTTTCAGTATCATACATGATCACCAAACTGCTGCTAAGATGTTCACACCTGTTACTGCACGAGCCCCTCTGAGGAGGTAGCCCTCTGGTTTCTCGGGGTCCAGGAATGGCTGCCTTGGTATCGAACTGAGCCCAGGCAGGGTCAGCCACACAAGAGCCATCCTCCTTGACCATGTGCTCCATCACCAGAGCGAAATGAAATATCCACACACACACACGCAAGAACAGGCAGTAAAGCAGTTTACACTTAAAATAAAATCAAACAGAAAAAAAAAATGACGTGGGTTTATGCCGGGCACGTTCCCGGGGAGTGTAACACGGATTACTTTCATTCTTTACAACTTCCCCCCAAGGGCGCTATATAAAACCACTCAACAGACTACAAATATAATTCGCATTCCTGCTGGTAAGAAGCTCCTCGCAGCCCAGGTATAAAGCACTAGCAAACGCCGCAGATAATTAATCACTTCCCTCCTACCTCCCTAAAACAAATGGAAGAAATATCCACTAACGAAACAGTGCAGGAACGTTAAAGAATTCCGTGTGCCTGTCCAGGAAGCGCAGCACATTCTGGTACTCCCTTACACACGCGGTCCAACTCTTATCTGCAATTAAAGGCTGTACGTTGCCTACAACACCCTGCACGGAGGTTGACAGACAATTATCACGTTTCTCCACAAAATAACCCCTTCAGCAAGCTCTTTTCTCCACAAATCCCCCAAAGGCCTGTTCACTCGGCCACCAGCTCTTACCTTCCTTCTTGGCCTTTGGTGCCATGTTGGGGCTGAAAGAGAGACGCACAGGGTCTACCAGCTAATATCACAGGGACTCGCTCAAAGAACTCTCGCGAGATCACTAATCCAATCGCAAACGTTGCAACGCAACTAACATTCCTGACGTCATTTTTCGTTGAGGCTTGACACGCACGCTGGTGAACATTTCAAAAGTGGATATCCGGAGACCTTTCCGGCCGACCCTTGTCATTAATATGAATAAAAGACAACTAAAATATTGCCAAGTTGCTATGTTGGGTTTGACTTCCGACATTTTATTTATTATTCACAGAAAAAGTCAAACCGCTTTTCTACAATATACGAGGAGAATATAACATATTTGGGGAGTGCAGAATGTTCTGTGTTACGTGTCTAGCCTTAACATCTGATGTACTAGCCAAGCGATGGAATAAACATATCAGTAAATTAAAAAAACAAGCGTAAACACGAAGGAACTAAGCCCCGTCCTTTTCAGATTGGGGGGGGCGTGTTTCTTTGATTGGCTGAAGACGTCACAGAGAGAAAGAACCGAAAAAACACCCCCCCAATCCGAAAAAGACGGGGCTTAAATTGACAAACAAACCTCTTCTCGAATGGCTGGCCGCCGTTTAGGAAGCCAGCCAATGGAGAAGAGGGGCGGGTTTAAGTCCTACTACTAGAAAACATAATATCTCGCCATCGAGACTGCACAAGCGCAGCCTACGCTAGCCGAGACCTAAAAATGGCATCAATGTTGTGCATTGGCATGCTGAAGGCACCATCTATGCATGTTTGTAATTCTGAGGAGATATGATATCATTCTATTCTGACTCGTGTTGCAGGCGAACCCTAGTACGAGTCTACACTAACTGTTTATTGCTCATTTTAAACTAATAAAGAGATTGAATTGGAGGACTCTGAGACTCTGAAAATGCATCTCTGCCACGTACAAGACCTCTCTGGTGGTTTACTCGGATGCAGGAGCAAATCTTGCAACAATACCTGAACTCCCGACAGTCATCTTCAAAAGTCTGAGTATAAAACAAGCTTGCAAAAACTAGTTTCTTTACAGGTGCTTGTTGTTGTCCTAGATATCATGTATGCATGCGTATCTGCGGTGGCTGTCCTTAAGTGGCATTTTGTTAACTATTCAAAAGTGTACTCAAAGCGAGCTCTGGCTGATGCTTGCGCATCCACAGAGCCATCGTTGAATGAACAAGTTTTGTTTCAGTAAAGCACATTCACATATTCTCCATGTAGATATGCGTGCATTTGTGGTAGGAGCGATCTTTGATGAGATTTGTTAAAGCAAGTGCCATTTGAAGATGCAAGTAGTGCATGCGTGCACTGGCGGCACGTTAGCATGTCAGCGTGCGTGTGCGCGCAGCCATCTCTTTTTGGTAGCACATACTCGGGCTTGTGGTGCGCCCCTGCTTGCTCCGGAAAGGCGGATGCCGCCACAAGCACGAGTATGTGCTTCCAAAAAGAGCAGAGCAGCGGCTAAAGGTCCTCCTATGCAGCACATGTGCACTGCGTATGCGAGACCTAAAAATGGCATGCAGTATAGTACCCTTTAAATGGGTGCTTGTGTTTATCAGTTGTTTCAGGTGCATGGGCTCCATGTCATGAATTAATCTAACTGCTGTGGTATTATCAGGTTCATCCAGATGGAAGTTAAAGTCCCCCAATAATGTAATGGGGCTCTTGCTGGCCGCCATGTCTGATATTAAGCTGGGAAATTCCTCTAGGAATGGAGTGGAGGGTCCTGGAGGTCTATAGAGCAGTGTGCCTGAAAACGAGTTATTAGCCGATGTTTTAGGCTGAATTGTACAGTTTCACTGTTGGTGGTGGCAATGGGCGATATCATGCATTCATAGTCGTTTTTGTAAATGATTGCTACCCCGCCTCCCGTTTTTCCCATCCTTCCTTGTCTTTGGATAAGGAAATCTGGGGTTAGTCCTTGGATTATGTCAGGGTCGGACCAGTCAATGTTAAGTTCTTCATTCTCTATTAGCATTATGATTTCTGTGGTGTGTGCTGGCGAGGATCTACTGTTAATAAGTCCCATTTCCCATTGCTCATTCCTTGTGGGCTTATCTAGTTGTAGTGGCCCTTCAATCTTGCCTGAGTTAAATGTAGTCCGGCAGAAAGGGCATGACATCTTCTTCCCTATCGAGCTTGTTGGCTCTAGAATCATCTCACAATGAGCTCTACTCGAGTATCTCAATGAGAGTAATACTGCTCTATCATATGTGATGAGCTTACCGTTTTCTGGGACGAATCTGGCATGATTCCTTGCCCATGACCGTGTCCGGACGCAGACGGGCTTGCCTAAGGCGCGCCCGCATTGTGCCGCTGCGCGTCGGTGCTGCGGGCACCATAAGTAGGCTTTTGCTTAACTACTAGAGCGCTGACCTGTCCCTCGCTCCCCACGAGGGCGAGTCCTCTCAGCTGTGCTCACTGGTCCTGCCCGCCCAGCTCCTGTTCTACTGTTCGACGTAGGTCAGGCTTCCCCAGTGAGTAAGCATTCAAATCAATTTCAGTTAAAAAAACCCCTTGTTTCAAAAAGCTTTAAATGTAAAATGCAATTGTCTTAGAAGTATCCAGAGTAATTTTAAAAGCGATACATTCAATCATTCAAAATACTCTGGCTTAAAAAGGCTGTGCAAAGAAGCAAGTTCTCAGTTAGTACTCTCTGGTACCGTGTGTCTGACCTGTGTCTGTTTCTCTGATTATTCCTGTTTCTCTTGTTCAGCCATGGCAGCTTCTTGAGCTGTGCAGGGTGTGAGCATCTTGAAGGGCAGCCCCAGCTCTACCTCTCCCAATCCCCCCAATGAACGCGCTACGGCTTAGCAAGGGAAACAGGAAGGATCTGATCCTCTTGTCACCAGACATTAGGAATAAACAGACTCGCTGAAGAAATGTTGCAAAAATGTAACAGACTCGCTCAGTAACCAAGAATGACTCAGCGAGCCTGTCTGCTCTGACACTTCTGGAAAGTTAGGGAAGGATTAGCAGAAAGAGCAGCTTTTACTCCCATGGGACCACCGAGTGCAAATGAGATACAGCGGCCCCGGCTCAACCCCGACCCCTTTTTGAAGAACATGGAAATACACATGTAGCTGGGGCGGTTGACAGGGAGGATCTAGATCAGTGATCAGTGATACTCAAAGAACGGCCCGGGGGCCGCATAAGGCCCTCCAGGTCATTACATGCGGACCCCCGGGCAGCAGCAGCACTGGGCTGCCGTTTACTCGACTTAGAACTAACATGAAAAAGAAACGTACATATACAGCAAACACTTATTTAAAGATTAATTGCAGTTAGGAAAAGGAAGTAACTAGGCCCTTAACTTTAGGAACACCTTCATTCTTAAAGGCAGCCACTAGATATACATGCTTTGTTTCCCTACCCTGACTTTACACCCCGCTGGCATCAGTGCGGCCCTCGGTTACCCCACAGACCAAACTTTGTGGCCCCCTAGAAAATGTTTGTGAGTACCCGTGATCTTGATCAACAAAAGGCGGGAGTAGTTAGATAGGAGGACGAAACTGAAGCTTGCATCTCTAAAAGGCACAAACAGGAACCAATGAAAACAAGCATTGGCATAGCCAACAGGTCTCCCCTTTGGGACCTTATAAGTGTTTAGCCATGCAACAGTTGATGTTGTTGCACCAAGGATATTGTGCTGGATAACTAAACACGTATACGGTCCCAAAGGCGAGACCTACTGGCTATGCCAATGCTTGTTTACCTGATGGGCATTGGCTGACTGCTACCTGGTTACTGAGGCCCTAGTGAGGTTGAGATGAGACATATTTGGGGGAGTTTTAGCCACATCAGATGATGCTGTGCACACCTAAGCCTGGGTAGCAATGAGGCGCAGTTGGTGCTGACTGTGAGTGCGTTCTTTCAATTGACGGGGCCGCCCCTGTTTACTCTGGTGAAAGCCAAAAACGGAATTCAAGTCGATCTTCTCATCACACAGACTTTTCAGGTGAACAAAATGTCAATGTTTGCTGAGGCCCTTCAAATTAGTTGCCCAACTCCACCAGTGAGGGTCAATGAACATGGTTGATACAAAATAATCATGTCTAAGGATCGATGCAGATAACAACAACAAAAACCAAGCATTGGCCATGCCAATTGGTTTTGCCATGTTAGTGTATTATGAAAATATGTCCTCGGTGCAGTGCAGAGTTGGAAAAGCATTCCAATGACACATGCGTGGCTCAGACAGGGCGGGAGGGGAATCCTTGCCCACTTGTAGTTGTCAATCAAACACAATAGGATTTTGTACAACAGGTGCTCTGAACTCAGATTTTTTAAAGTGCTTTCATAATGGTTAAATAAATGTTGCCTAAAATCACACTATTTAAGCAGGTAAGATGCGCCGCGAACCATGGCTGCAGCAGGGTTGGGTTGCTTCTGCGTTCTGGTTTTGTATAATATTTGCTGCCCCGTAACTAATTGCAGCAGCGCCAGTCTCAAATTCAGCAGCAATGTATGCTTCCTTCCGGCAGTATAAGAAGTAATTGTCCCCCGCCCCCTCCCTGCCCCCTCCATAGACGTACTTGCAGTGTTTCTTAGACAGGACCTTTCCTCTTGTGTTAGCATAAGACAATTTCCAGCACTTAGAGTACAATAGTTGTCGTGTGGGGAGAGGGGGAGTTTGGCTGCTTTGCGGGGTGGCTGTTCTACAGATGTGCACATTCACTTGAAGTGATTACTTCACACTTCTTCCTTCATGAGATGCTGCCGCAAGCGGACCTAATGGAATCCTATGGAGTCTAAAACAAATTAAAGGGTGAACTAGTTATTACGTCGTTGGAAAGCACACTTTCACCACTGCTTTAAATTGCATAAGGATCAATGTGCAATTAATAGAAAACACAAAACTGCTGAAGGCCCTGGAAAATAACTACTACATGTTACACGTGTTTATTCCAACAAATAAAGTAGACGATAAAATATAGGCAAAGTTGGTTTAAAACAAAAACGACTATTAAAATTTGGATTAACAAAATGAGCATGTTCCGCTTTAGTGAAAAAGCAGTAAGATAATTGTGCAAATACGTCAAAAGCAACACAACTAATGAACCTAGCGTTCAAGTTTTATACCCTGGAGAGAAAGGCTGCATAAATTCATTTTGCAGTGTTTTAAAATTACGAGAGTCCTGGAGACCAGGCGGGTGCAGCTTGTGCCGTCTCTGCCTCCCGTCTTCAATTAGGTACTCCACTGCTTTGTTGCATGGGAATTGAGGATGAGTGCTTGATTAAAAAAAGGGTTGCTGGTATTCATTAAGGATCTGGCACTGGCAAACTCCTTCTCCCTGGGATGAAGGATACTGTCTCCCATGGAGCGGACAAAATAAAAACAAAATAATAAAGAAAAAGCAGACAGGGGCCATTTTCCCTGAACTGAACATATGTAATAAGAGCGTCCTGTGGCCCATTTCATGGCACGTATGCATGCCAATAAGGTAGTTTAAGGGTTAAAGATGCCGTGCTCCACAGTCACTCACACATCTTGTAATTTAGTACTTATGACGCCATCTAAGTGAGAAGCCGCACAACCATTTCCTCTGACTGTGATCTCATCCCATGTGATGCTGTGTGACGCCAATGTCAGGTCAAAGGTCATGTGGTGTAAAAGGGGCGACAGGACAAGGAGATATAGATATGTAACATAGGGGAAGTTTGGTTAATATGTCCAAGGGGCAGAAGTGCAACAGAAAAATTACATCAGGAAAGTCTGAGCTGGAGAGAATATTTAAGAGTAAGGATTCTGTTTACTTGAAAGTGCACTTAAGTATCCAAATGCACAGGGGGAATATTGGAACTGGAAATGAAATCGGTCCGTAATGTTCTGCAAACGTATATCATAATTACTGACCTCAGAGTATCATTCCACACAAAGTGTATAGACATGCTGGACGATCAGTGTATCTAAGGGTGTCATACCACAAAGAATATACAAACACACTGGACGATCAGTGTATCTAAGGGTGTCATACCACAAAGAATATACAAACACACTGGACGATCGGTGTATCTAAGGGTGTCACACCACAAAGAATATACAAACACACTGGACGATCGGTGTATCTAAGGGTGTCACACCACAAAGAATATACAAACACACTGGACGATTGGTGTATCTAAGGGTGTCATATCACAAAGAATATACAAACATACTGGACGATTGGTGTATCTAAGGGTGTCACACCACAAAGAATATGCAAATACACTGGACGATCGGTGTATCTAAGGGTGTCACACCACAAAGAATATACAAACACACTGGACGATTGGTGTATCTAAGGGTGTCATACCACAAAGAATATACAAACACACTGGACAATCAGTGTATCTAAGGGTGTCATACCACAAAGAATATACAAACACACTGGACGATCGGTGTATCTAAGGGTGTCATACCACAAAGAATATACAAACACACTGGACGATCGGTGTATCTAAGGGTGTCATACCACAAAGAATATACAAACACACTGGACAATTGGTGTACCTAAGGGTATCATACAAAAAAGAATATACAAACACACTGGACGATTGGTGTATCTAAGGGTGTCATACCACAAAGAATATACAAACACACTGGACAATTGGTGTACCTAAGGGTATCATACAAAAAAGAATATACAAACACACTGGACGATTGGTGTATCTAAGGGTGTCATACCGCAAAGAATATACAAACACACTGGACGATGGGTGTATCTAAGGGTGTCATACCGTAAAGAATATACAAACACACTGGACGATGGGTGTATCTAAGGGTGTCATACCACAAAGAATATACAAACACACTGGACTATTGGTGTATCTAAGGGTGTCATACCGCAAAGAATATACAAACACACTGGACGATCAGTGTATCTAAGGGTGTCATTCCACAAAGAATATACAAACACACTAGACGAGTGGTGTATCTAAGGGTGTCATACCACTAAGAATATACAAACACACTAGACGATTGGTGTATCTAAGGGTGTCATACAACAAAGAATATACAAACACACTGGACGATTGGTGTATCTAAGGGTGTCATACCACAAAGAATATACAAACACACTGGACAATTGGTGTACCTAAGGGTATCATACAAAAAAGAATATACAAACACACTGGACGATTGGTGTATCTAAGGGTGTCATACCGCAAAGAATATACAAACACACTGGACGATGGGTGTATCTAAGGGTGTCATACCGTAAAGAATATACAAACACACTGGACGATGGGTGTATCTAAGGGTGTCATACCACAAAGAATATACAAACACACTGGACTATTGGTGTATCTAAGGGTGTCATACCGCAAAGAATATACAAACACACTGGACGATCAGTGTATCTAAGGGTGTCATTCCACAAAGAATATACAAACACACTAGACGAGTGGTGTATCTAAGGGTGTCATACCACTAAGAATATACAAACACACTAGACGATTGGTGTATCTAAGGGTGTCATACAACAAAGAATATACAAACACACTGGACGATTGGTGTATCTAAGGGTGTCATACCACAAAGAATATACAAACACACTGGACAATTGGTGTATCTAAGGGTGTCATACCACAAAGAATATACAAACACACTGGACAATTGGTGTATCTAAGGGTGTCATACCGCAAAGAATATACAAAGACACTGGACGATGGGTGTATCTAAGGGTGTCATACCGTAAAGAATATACAAACACACTGGACGATTGGTGTATCTAAGGGTGTCACACCACAAAGAATATACAAACACACTGGACTATTGGTGTATCTAAGGGTGTCATACCGCAAAGAATATACAAACACACTGGACGATCAGTGTATCTAAGGGTGTCATTCCACAAAGAATATACAAACACACTAGACGAGTGGTGTATCTAAGGGTGTCATACCACAAAGGATGTACAAACACAATGGACGATTGGTGTATCTAAGGGTATCATACCACTAAGAATATACAAACACACTAGACGATTGGTGTATCTAAGGGTGTCATACAACAAAGAATATACAAACACACTGGACGATTGGTGTATCTAAGGGTGTCATACCACAAAGAATATACAAACACACTGGACAATTGGTGTATCTAAGGGTGTCATACCACAAAGAATATACAAACACACTGGACAATTGGTGTATCTAAGGGTGTCATACCGCAAAGAATATACAAACACACTGGACAATCAGTGTATCTAAGGGTGTCATACCACAAAGAATATACAAACACACTGGACGAGTGGTGTATCTAAGGTGTCCGTGTCGTTCCACAAAGAATATACAAACACACTGGACGATTGGTGTATCTAAGGGTGTCATACCACAAAGAATATACAAACACACTGGACAATTGGTGTATCTAAGGGTGTCATACCACAAAGAATATACAAACACACTGGACGATCAGTGTATCTAAGGGTGTCATACCACAAAGAATATACAAACACACTGGACGATCAGTGTATCTAAGGGTGTCATACCACAAAGAATATACAAACACACTGGACGATCAGTGTATCTAAGGGTGTCGAACAACAAAGAATATACAAACACACTGGACGATTTGTGTATCTAAAGGTGTCATACCACAAAGAATATACAAACACACTGGACGATTGGTGTATCGCAGTATTTAGTAAACAAATATCATTTTAGCACGAAAATGTGGATGTGAATATTCCTATAAGTAGTGCCCGTGGAGTCTGACGATCCCTACTCAACAGAATAAGAAATGACACCTAATAAAGTTACATCAGTAATCTGTAGATGGCGATCATCCCCCAGAACGAATGACATTAGAATAGACCTCAGTAGTAATAATCTGAAATAAAAACAAATCTGTAGTACTTAAAGCATGCACCCAGCCACAGCGATAGGGACTGAACGAATGTATGAGCCATATCAGAGACAATAATAGCTGCCCTATTTCAGAATCCACGAAGCATATAGGGCAGGCCCAAATGTCCATTCCCTACACAATGAAACCTTCCAAGTTCCCATAAACATCATTTATATTCCCTAATGTTATTGAACCGCAAGGGAGAATCAAAGCCCTTGACCCCAAAGCATGGAGGTCAGGTCCCACACTTGACCCATATCACCACAGGCGGAACGCGACCCAAACCAGCCTATCTAAAAGGCTTACCAGATAGGCATTGTATGGCGGCGGAAGCCCCGGGAGAAAGGTGCAGAGACCAGCCCGATGGATCAAAGGCATACTTGAACTATCCACGACGGAGCATGCATGATGCCTGTGACGTCAACAGAGCTCATGGAGCAAGATGCGTTTGACGTCAACAGAGCACATAGAGCAAGATGCGTGTGACGTCAACAGAGCCCATAGAGCAAGATGTGTGTGATGTCAATAGAGCTCATGGGCTAGGCCTGAGCTGAATTCTATTACAGGACCGGAGGCTTCAGATTATGCTTCTCAATCTTTACTGCAAAATCCCAGCAGACAATGAAAATGCATATTTTCATGAATAACATTATAACAAAACCATATTTCCCATAATGCACACATGTATAGGCACCCCACCCACAGTCCATAAGAACCCTCTGCGTGCCGCCATCTTCCTCTTTCTTTGCTGCTCACAGCAAGAGTTAAGTGAACCTACTTACTTGGTCCCTCACTCTGCTTTGCATGTGGATTGTGGGCTAAATTATAAGTGATTTGGGTTATGACAATTGCTATATAATGGTTTTTATGGTGCCTTAGCTTACTTGTATCTCAATTGTGCCGTGTACCATGATTTGGTGTTTTTTGGGGCTTCGCTCCGCTACCCATTTACAGAGCTCTCCTTTGACTGTGACATCGCGGGCGGAGCGGAGGCTTCCGTTCACGTCTTCGATATTCGCGACTAGAGTCACGCTTCAATTTCATGGTCCCTGACCAGCAGAGAGGTGGCCGCAATCACCCAGTAGAGCTTCGGTTACCGGCAGCGCTCTTAGAGCTTGCGTTGGGCATCCCTTGTAGCCCTCGAACGCGTACAGGCTGGGTGGCTCACGGCCGACGCGCGCACCCAAATGCGACCAATTTGGGCTGGTTTTTGTGCGGATTTGGTCGCGTTTGGGCTGCGCGACTCGGCGTGATTTCCCTGGCATACTTTGAACGCTTTTTCGAGCATTTTCACACCGGCAACCTATCTGTTCTAGCACCTCGCAAAAGGTTGGAAAATACTGGCCATAGAGCGAGCACACGCTCTTTATACTTGTTAATTGGCCCAGGTGACTGACCTATCTGATTACAGCTTTGCTGAGAGGGTCTAGGTGATTGTTACTTTAATTTGTGTGCTCCTGGTGGTGGTTGTATAGGACCTGATTCCTAATACCTTATATTTCTTTATTCCACCCTTATTATGGATGACTGGGTTCAGTACCCTGATGAATATTATGAGGAGGAGAAAGTTGGTGACGAACAGCATGGGGCTGTTTTGGAAGATAACCTCGTCGAAGCTTTGGATGCTTCCGTCCAAGCTTCAGTAAATAAAGCTATGGAGTTCCTCAAACTGTGCAGCAAGCACTAGTTGTAGCACTGTGCCCTATTTGGAAACAACTCGAGGGTTTTGCTAAATGTCATGGCTCTGACAAGAAACAGCTGAAGAAGAAGTCTGAGGCTTCTACATCCGGCACAAGCTCAAGTAATCCGAAACAATGGCCACATTCACAGGCCCTTTCCACGCTGCCTGCTAGTGGGTCGACAGAACACGACTATGCAGGAGGTAGTCAGACAGCTACGCCTAGGGTTCAGGTTGATACTGACACTACTACCACTAACACTGATACCGACACTGACACTTCGGAGGAGCCTCCTCCACCAAAGAAGGCCAATATTAACACCAAGGCTTTGGCGGAGCCTCCTGGCACCCCTTTTACCTTTGATCCTTCCGACATTGTCCACTCCCGGTCCTCGGACTGGATCCCGCCTCCTGCGGTTTCAGACTATCTTCACGAAAATCTGAGGAAAGGATTCTATAGAGAGGTACGGAATCGACTCAAATCGGAATGTCCCAGACCAGAGTTGCCGGACAAGGTGGCGGAGACGCCTGAAATCGATGCTAGCATGCTCACATTCGTAAAGAAGTTTTCAAAGGATCCCAAACGTGGCCTGACCGTGCGTGGCAACGTTGTCAAGACAAGATGCTGGACGTTGTGGGACCTTTGGCTAAGATTTTGGAAATGGCACTGGCGGCCAAAGAGAGCGCATCGCCTATCGATCCAGATATTCTTGCTGGCTGGACCCAGCGAGCTAGTCATCTAATCGGAAACGCAAATTGCGCGATCTCGTCGGAGAGGCGAAAGTCCCTGTTAATAAGAATGGACAGCAACCTCACTGTTTAGCGGAGGCGGAACCAGGCCCCCTGGCTGGTGGCCATTTGTTCGGGGACCGCTTTGTCAAGGAAGTTTCGAAGTATGTCGGTACATTTACCCGCCCTGGATAAGGCGAAAAGCGGTATCAAAAGGGCCCTTAACCAAGGTGTTTTCAATCAGACCGGGCGAGGCGGGGCCACTCGTCAGGCCGAGTATTTCAACAAGGTTCTCAGCGCGGCGACTACAGTCGTGGAAGAGGAGATTGGGACTCCACCCGTGGAGGTACCTTTTACCCTATCCGCAGACGATTTAACAGAGGTCGTTTCCAGACCGGTAACAACAGGGCGAACTTCAAAAACCAACAAGCCACAGATGAGTGTAGTAGATATTTCTCTCCTTCCTTTGGGGGGCCGCACACGACATTGCCTGCCACAGTGGAAGGTCCTGACTCAGGACGCTTGTGTTTTGCAAACCATTCAAGGTTTTCAGTTGGAGTTTTACTCGTCCCCGAGACAGTCAGTTCTCCCAGCAGGTCTCCATTTTTCCCAACAAGATCGCAATTTTATAGACGAAGAAATTGCAGACTTGCTACAGAAGCGCGCGATTGCTCAATGCCAAGAAGGGCCTCGCGGCTTCTGCAGCAATATATTTATCATTCAGAAGAAAGGGGGCGGCAACAGGCTTGTTCTGATCCCCAGATATTTCAATCAGTTCCTTTCCTACAACCATTACAAGATGGAGGGCATCCATCTTCTAGCAGATTTGTTACAGGAGGGAGATTGGCTGGTTCGGTTGAACCTCAAGGACGCCTATCTCTCCATCCCAATCTTCCCTCCACACTGCAGGTTCCTACAGTTCAACTGGAACGGCCGGTGGTACGAATTTTTGGCTCTTCCTTTCGGGCTCTACTCAGCTCCTTGGTGCTTCACCAAGGTGATGAAACCAGTGGTGGCCCACCACAGGGAGAGAGGAATATGACTCATAATATACCTAGACGACATTCTGATCATGGCACAGAGTCAAAGCACACTCAAGCAGCACCTCGTCCTCACGACTACGCTGCTTCAGAGCTTAGGATTTGTTATCAATCCGAAGAAGTCGGTGATTGTTCCGACTCAAGTGATAGACTTCCTCGGGTTTACGATAGACTTACAGTCAGCCCAGCTGTGCCTTCCAAAAGCGAAATTGAAGGATCTCAAGAAGGAAATCCTGAAGTTGTTGAACAGTCGAATGGTCACTCTCAGGGCAATTGCCAGAGTAGTAGAGATTTTAGCCACCTCAATTCAAGTGATATTCCCGGACCCTCTTCATTACAGGGCCCTTCAACGCCTGAAAATCAGGCACCTTCAGAAGGGATTGTCCTACTCGGACATCATTCCACTGTCAGAGGAAGTCAGAACCGAACAACAGTGGTGACTAGGTCATGTAGACGCCTGGAACGGCAGAGCAATATTCGCCTCTTAACCAGAGGTGATAATCGAGTCGGACGCCAGCAGTTAGGGCTGGGGCGCGCGCTGCGGAGACGTCTCCACAGGCAGCAGATGGTCTCAGCAAGAGCTATCCTTGCACATAAACTGCTTGGAACTGCTCGCAGGGCCGTTCGCAATACGGATACTCTCCCCGAGGCAGACCTCTTGTTGCATCCTCCTCCGCATGGACAATGTGTCCGCGGTGAGGTATATCAACAAGTTGGGCAGCACGAGGTTGTCTCTTCTTGTACAGATAGCCAAAGATTTTTGGCATTACTGCCTCACGAGTCAGATCTCAATGATGGCGGAATACATCCCGGGTCAATCCAATCAGGTGGCGGATTGGAATTCCAGGCACCTCAGAGATTACAGCGACTGGAAATTGCTTCCCATAGTCTTCCAGTGGCTTCAGAAAATTTGAGGTCCATTCAAGACGAACCTGTTTGCCTCCAGACTCACACATCAGATCCCTCAGATTTTCAGCTGGAGGCCGGATCCACTAGCGAAAGCGACCGATGCCTTTCTCCAGTATTGGTCGAATGCGATCCAATATGCGCTTCCCCCATTTTTGCTGATACCCAGAGTGATGACGCAGGTAATCAAACAACGGGCGGAGATAGTCCTGGTGACGCCGTGGTGGACGTCCCAGTCGTCGTTCCCCAAGTTGCTACAGTGGAGTTGCGATCTCCCCAGGATACTACCGGAGTCGGAAGCGCTGTTGCTGGGTCCTCGTCAGGAGCGGCATCCATTGATTCTGGAGGGCAGGCTCACGCTGATGGCATGGAGGCTTTCAGGGAACAGTGGCAAATGCCAGGAGTTTCGAGCAGGACTTCTGAATTTATCAGACAGGCCTGGGCACCTTCTACCAGAAAACGGTATTCCTCAGCCTGGAAGAACTGGGTGGATTGGTGCGAGGAAAGACATTTGGATCCTGTGGGGGCGGAATTACCCCACGTGTTGAATTTTTTGTCTGATAAGGCAGCGGACGGTCTGGCTTATCGATCGGTGAACAACTTCCGGTCCGCCATATCAGCGGGGCATGCACAAGTAGACGGGAAACCGGTAGGTATGCACCCGGTGGTTTGCAAATTGCTTAAGGGAATTAGGGTTGCCAACCCACCTAAACCCAAATATATGGGTCTGTGGGACGTTTTTTTAGTCATTTCCTTATTTAACAAATGGCCTGTTAATGCACTCTTATCTAGGAAGCAGTTATCGGCCAAGTTAGCCATGCTGCTTTGCCTGTTGTTGTGCAGACGTTCATCGTATGTGAGAGCACTCGACGTTACAGGTAGAGTATTTACCCCGGAAGGGGTTTCATTCAATATTACAGATCGTACTAAAACATTGTCACGCCATATTGATTATAAACCTTTTCCTGAAAATGAAAAACTATGTGTGGTACAATTTTTAAAGACATATGAGGAATATATAAAGGCCTTAAGGCCTCAGGGTTGTTGTCAATTGTTGATTGCACTGCAAAAACCATTTAAACCTGTGACGGCCACCACCATAGCCAGATGGCTTCGTTTCATAATGCAGGAAGCTAGTATTGACATACAAATATTTGGTGCTCATTCTGTGAGAGGCGCAATGGCATCAAAAACGTTCATGTTGGGTTCTACCATTCAGGACATTATGCATTGTGCATTTTGGTCCTCTGAGTCAACATTTAAGACATTTTATTATAAGCCGGTGGGAGATATTACTTCTGTGGTTTTTAAAGAGCGTTAAACTAGCATAAACTAAAGCCTCTGGTCCTGTAATAGAATCAAAAATTTGCTAGCATTCGCGACAAGAATTTTCAATTCTATTAAGGACACGGAGGTGAGGATTATCCCACCCGGCTTGGTAAAGTGTAACAAGCTTGCCCTCCCATATCTTCAGTGGTTACGGTTGTTTCATTTCCTTTGTTTCAGGATCAGACAAGAAGTCTGACTAGACGAAGACGGCTGACAGGATCCTATGCTTGAGGACCATATTTTCTTCCATGTTGGAGGAGTTATACAGTTATTCCAGTTTTCGTTTGGACTTGTGTTCACTACAAAGAAAGAGGAAGATGGCGGCATGCAGAGGGTTCTTATGGACTGTGGGGGCGTGCCTATACATGTGTGCATCATGGGAAATATAGTTTTGTTATAATGTTATTCATGAAAATATGCATTTTCATTGGCTGCTGTGATTTTGCAGTAAAGACTGAGAAGCATAATCCTCGCCTCCGTGTCCTTAATAGAATTGAAAATTCTTGTCGCGAATGCTAGCAAGTTTTTGATCCATGGATGAATGCCGGAGCCAGACATGCAAGATGCGTGCGATGTCAATAGAGCTCATGGGCTAGGCCCGAGCTGAATCTATGGATGAATGCCGCAGCCATATTTAAATGTTCCCTGTGTGCCCAAAGCCAGATCAAAAAATGAAATTCCCGGGTTACAGCGTCTGTTTAAACGCATCTTAATTAGAGCTCAAACTTCACATCCTAAACCAATTTCATAATACAAAAAAGTGATGCCACGAAATATGGCAACACTCGAGCCCTATTAATGTGTCCGAACCAATGAGGATCTATAAGCTGGCATAAATCTATAAAAATAGTTTGAGATGCCCAAGCAAATTGAAATGAAATGAAATTAAATGAAATGAAAATGTGATTTGTAGAGCGCTGCAGCTGCCCTGAGGCGTCCAGGCGCTAGAAACAGAGAAAGCCCTCATAAGGTTACTTTGTTTAAGCATTAAACAGGAGAGTTTTTAGCTGTTTGCGGAAGCTGGTTAGTTTGGGGTTGTTTCTCAGCTGCAGAGGGAGGGTGTTCCAGAGTTTGGAGACATTGTACGAAAAGGAGCGTCCTCCTGCTCTGGCTCTACAGATTCTGGGAATCTTGGCTAGAAATGCCGTTGAGGAATTCAAAATGTATCCAATCATACCATAAACTATATAAAGTCCTGTGTGCGTAAATACTCTGCAGTGTCGGCACAAACAAGCATTGTGTAGTCAGGCGGGGCTGCTTGTGCTGTCTCTGCCTCCCGTCATCAATTAGGAACGCCACTGCTTTGTTGCGCATGCGTACGATGCAAGGCATCGCGCGCATGCAACACAAAGAGTGCGAGTTAAGCCACCAATCACGACCCTAACAGGCATTGAAAATGCAATAGGGCTCAGATTTTACCCGAGCCCTATTGCATTTTAAATGGAAGAGCGGGCACGAATGAAGGCACTAACGGGAGGGGATGGGGGTGGTTGTGACACAAGAAGTTACAGACTGCGGGAGGGAACGAGGAGAGACAGGGGAACCAAATCTTTTTTTAAGTAAAGGGGCTGATAGCCTCGGAAGTGCAAAAATGACATCAGAGAAGTCAGGAGGCAGGACAAAAATGCCGAAAACCAATCAAAATGCAGACGTTTTCATTGTAGCCAATCAAAGTTATGCTCGGAAAGTGGGCGGAGCTTGCCTCGATATACTAGATACAGCATCTCTCGTCGAGACAGCTCATGCGCTGCCCAGGCGAAAATTAAAGATGGTAAAAGGACCTACAGTAAACAAATTTACTTTGTGTATGTCCCTTTTAGTGCGGCAAAAGGCAGTGCAGACATTTTGTAGCCTGATGAAAAGCAGTGCAGTGTGCACATATTTTTTCTTTAAGTTGTAAATACCTCTCGGGGCAGTAAAAAGCAGTGCAGTGTGCACATATTTCTTCTTTAAGTTGTAAATACCTCTCAGGGCCGTAAAAAGCAGTGAAGTGAACATATTTCTCATGCTATAATGAAAAGAAGTACAGTGCCTACAAATTTCTCGTAGTACAGTAAAAGAAAATGCAGTGTGTTCATAGTGATCTACCAGTGTCGCTGAAAAGCAGTGAGGTATGCACAGAATTCTTATTAGTCAGAAAAAATCTGAATAATGTTAAAAGATTTCTCAAATATTATACAGCAGTTCAGAATGCACAATCCATCGAGCACATATTTCTCATACAAAAAAAAAAACTTAGGGGCCCATTAGTATGGCGGGCCTAGTGGGAAATGGGACCGCCCGCAATACTAGCGGCGGTCCCGCAAATCCCATTAGGATGCGCCTGCCACTGTGGCGGGCGCATCCCGCATTTTTAACATTGCGGCGGGCGGTGCAGAGAGCACCGCCCGCCGCAATGCTAAAAATGCATGCTGTGCTTTTCAATGCACAACGTGACATCCACCGCGCGGTGCCTGCCATGTTGTGCATGGAATTGCAGGGGGGGTACCATAGGTACCCCCATGTGCACCCCCACCCCCCGGAGTCCTTGGGGGGCCCACAATGAGCTCCCCCTAGCAGACTCCGCATGCCTTACCGTGGCGGCGTTGCCGCCACTGAAGGCATTCCTAAAAGCACATTGTAATATGGCTGGCGGTGTCTGAAAGACATCGCCACCATATTGCAGCCTTTTCCGCCCCGGTCGCTAGACGACCGGGGCGGAAATGCGGCAGATTACTCATAGTGTAGTAAGACACAGTGTTTTCAAGATGTAGTACAACGCAATGCAATGCTCATAATTCCTATGGTGCAGTTAAAAGTAGTGCAGCTTGTACATATTTCTCAGTGTAGTAAGATGCTGTGCAGTGTGCACAGATCATTCATATTGCAGCATGATGCAGAATAACATGCACAAATTTCTTACGGTGTAGTTAGCACCAGGGCAGTGTGCACAGATTCCTCATAGTGCAGTAAGATGCAGTGCAATGTTGTCAGATTTTCTTTAACACAAATGATGCCCACAAACACCCCCATAGTAGAAGGAAAGCCCGCCAGGCCACCCTGATAGAAGAGACCAGCTCAGCCCCAGGGGCCCCGGATAGAAGAGCCCAGCTCAGCCCCAGGGGCCCCCGGATAGAAGAGCCCAGTTCAGCCCCAGGGGCCCCAGATAGAAGAGCCCAGCTCAGCCCCAGGGGCCCCAGATAGAAGGGCACAGCTCAGCCCCAGGGCCCCCGGAGAGAAGAGCCCAGCTCAGCCGCCCAGGGGCCCCCTGATAGAAGAGACCAGCTCAGCCCCAGGGGCCCCCAGATAGAAGAGCCCAGCCCCCACTGAGGGGCCCCCGGATAGAAGAGCCCAGCTCAGCCCGGCTCCTGCTGAGATTCCCTCCAGGATTATTCAGTCTATTTCTACAAACACAGCAGAAGGTGCTGACAATCTCCTACCTGAGCAGACACCTGTGCAGACATGTCCAGGCCCTCTCCTCCTCCTGGGGGGCTGATGGGGGGGTGGGGGGGGGTCTGAGGGGGGCAGGGGCAGGGGCAGATCTGGGGTCTGAAGATGGAGGTAACTGCCCACCAGACAGGGCTCCTTCCTCCTCTGCAGCAGGCTGGACACACCAGGGGAGGCTGGAAGTGATGTCACTCCCGCTGCTGATGCTGTCTCTGCCGCCGCTGACCCGGAAGAGGAAACCTTTCTATCTTTCATACAGTGTGCAAGTCCAGTGGGTTTCATCAGCAGGCGAGCAGCGCTCTCTGGTGGCCGCTGACGGAACCGCCGCCTCCAGGCTCCAGCAGTGAATACATTTCACACAAACAAGCATAAAGACCTGGGATTTCAGATGTCACATACGTGAATGTTTTTAAGGGTCCGGCAGTTCAAGTACAGGGCCTCACACTTGGCTGCTGTAGAAAAGTATTTATAGCTTCACTTCAGATGAGCATCTTCCAAACACTGATGTAAAGGACTTAAGAGTATTTACAGAAAGGTGACAACTGGAAGTGACAGTCTGTATTTCAATGAATATATCAGTATTTTGGTTAGTTTTGCAATTAAACTGGACAGCGTATTAATTTTTTAAAATTATTTATTTGCAGTTTTTTCAAATCCACAGCGTGGTACGTAGGAAAGTAAACAGAGGAAAATACCATGGAGTTATAAACACCAGATCAGTGACAATGCAGCATAAGTCATGTGTCAAAGCAACAATTAAAGAACATAGCTGCCAAGGTTTCATATTGCTATGTGTGACATTTTCATAATTTCATAATTTCAGTGTGATTATGAGTGACATTTCAATGACAATGAGTGACACTTTTTTCGCGAGAAGAAATCAAGCAATGAAGACGAGGGAAACATATTTAATTAAATAAAATCTTGAGCAACACAAAAATCTTTAAACTGCTGCAAAGCACCTGAAACGCAATAAGCCTCAGGCTGAGGCGCAGAGAAGTCTCAGGCATAGCCAACAGCTAGTGCGCTGTAGTGTTTATAATTTTATAAATGAGTCTCCCTCAACATTTAAACAGTTGTTTCGAAGTTTTTAAAGGAATGGCTTGTTCAACTCGAGGCAGCTCAGCACGAATTAGTAAACATAAAAAATAAACAACCTGTTCTGTTTTTCATCCACATGCTCCAATAATTGGTGTATTTTTGCTGCACTTTAGTTCAGCTAGCATTCATGTACCACACGTATACATCCGGGTACGAGCTGCCTCACAAACATGGGCACTACCTTCGAGAGACACCTACCAGCCTCTTGAGAGCGCTGAATTTAATTTCCTATCATCACCCAAGTAAAGCACAATTTTGTTGTTGGCTCGCCAGGATAAAGTCAAGTGAATACTAAGGGGGGGGGGAGGGGGCAGACTGTAGCAGTAGCACGCACCCCAGGCATTTTGGTCGAGGCAGCCTCAGTCTCTTTGAAGCACACACTTAGAGGCTCTTTATGATGGCGGCAGGATCGCCACCGATCCTTCCGCCATCAAATGTTGATTTACCCACCGCCAAATAAAGATGGCGTTGAGTACCGCGGTGGACGGAAAGTCCGTCCGCCGCATTTCTACCAGTGGCAATCATCTTAATTGTCTGGCAGACGGAGCAGGGGCACTAATATGGTGGCAGTGCCTACCAGGCACCATCCGCCATATTAGGATGTGGGAAATTAAAGGCCTTCACATGGCGGCATTGGGGATAGGGTCTAGGGGCCCGTTGAGGGCCCCCCGTGTATCTGGGGGAGGTGGGGTGCACTTGGGGGTATCTATGGTACCCCCTTACAATTCGCTGCACCTGGTGCCAGGCACCGTGTGGTGCCTGCCATGTGGAGCAGGGAAATGTTAGACATGCGGAATGCGACCGCCATGGTGGCGGTCACATCCTAATTTGCAGTGCGGGACCGCCGCAGGTCTGGCGGCTGGTCCAAAACCGCGGGGATGGTGGGCAGACTCAGGTCAGAACACCATCATAACGACCCCCTTAGTCACAGCCTCGTGGAGCCAGTGGGCAATTATGTGGAAGATGATAGGTCAGGTGTAGTGGCATTAGTAAACAGTGTCAAGTGAGCGTACAGGCCAGAGAAATCATGTTAAATCAGCCGGCCTGAGAAAGGTGTTGTGCCGTGCATGTTGTGCGTGAGTGTCACTGACTGACTGCTATGTGCAAGTTTGTTTTTGACTGCAAGTGTGGGGGTGACTCGTGTGTGTGTAGGCCATGGAGGTCAGAAGGCAAGTCAAGCACAGATTTGCAAATTGGTTACTGGCAGCAATTGTTATTTTATGGCCCTCACTGACTCCTAGCAGGGTTAAGCAAACAAGTACTTGAAATTAATTCAGTGGTGGCCAGCTCAAGAGCAGCTGCATTTCACGTGATGCCTGCCGCCTGGCTTCCCTCTCTCAGGCAGTGGACGCAACTTCACAGTCATGGGTCCCAGTGATCTGAGACCTCGAACTAACCACTCCATCAACTGCAGTCAGTCCGAATGTTCTAAGTGACTCCGCCGCCGCCCGGGGATGTGGTGAGACGGCTGAGAGTTGGTCAGAGTTGGTCAATCGCAACGCAGCGAGCCGCCGAGTTTCATTACCAGACCAGCAGCAGAGAGCACGTGTCACAGGAGGCAGCCCATGACAAGTGAAAGTAAGCTGTGTTACTGCGCAGTGATTCAAACCTGTCTGTACATTGTAGCAAGCAGGCAGCTCAGAGCCCAGCTCCCAAGCAGTCTTCTGAATAGTGCGGGCTGCCTGCTTGGCCCACTAACACTAGTATTATTATAAGACCAGCCTCCACTCGGTCCACGGCGCTTGACTGGCACAGGCGCTTTATGCGTGACTTCACATTTCAGTGCGGTGGTGCGGACCACCACACTGAAATGCGTTAGTCTAGCGCCTGATGCATGGTACTTTGCAGGACTGAAAGGAACAGCTTATTTCTAATTTTCTGTGAATGTGGCTTATTTCTTATATTTGACACGGTTTTATATCCTTGCACAAGACTGAAATTTAGGCACTAATTAGGTTTTGAGTTTCTGATTTAAGAGCACAACTGTCTCCTAAATTATCAAGATAGCGGCCTCTTCCAGGCTTTGTTTACAGTAACCACCTCCCTCTCTCAACAAAGATTCACTGACAAACAATAAAGTAATTTATCTTTGAAACAATAAATTCCTAAGATAGAGATATCAAATATGAACCAGAAATTTCTCACACACTTTGCATTGTATCATAAAAATGAGTGGGTGTTACTGGTCTGAAGAACAGGGGAGTGGCATTTCACTACTCAAAAATATTGTGCTCCTTCACATAGACCCCTATATCACAGTACGCTCGTCATCAGTATACCGTTGATTAGTGAGTGCGTCAACTCTTTGTAGCATTGTCATGCAAGCAGCCTTAAGTGCCTCGAAAGCGACATTAGTTTGGACCTGCATACATCAGAGCCCTCAAGAATCACACATCACGAGTGACATTAACACATTTGGGGGTCGGTCTGAAGTCTCACTCAAACCTAGCCCATTCTTCAAAACTATGGGGATTAACTAGAACTTCACACGTAACTACGCAGCACAAAGCAGACCCTCTGTCCCACATTTTGTTGGTAAAACTTTTCTCATATTTCACCATGAGTAATGCACACAGTTCCCTGAATGTTACATTGAATGTCTATTTTAGTGATACTTGGTTGTCAATCTTATCACTTTGCATGTGTTCTGATCATGTCTATAAATTCAGTAATGTCTCTTCCTTTGGTATTGTCAAAGTCAAATGTAAAGGGACAGCACTCCCTGTGTATATTTTATATACCTCATTTCATTATTGATTTAAAATATACAATGAGCATATTACAGGGATGGAAGTTTATCGACTCAGCAGAGTCCAAGATACTGTGTAAACTAGAACTTGTGATACAACATTGATAACAGGAAAAACAATAAATGAAATAACTCCTCTCGATACAGTTGATGTGGCTCTGAAGATCCCACAGATGATCAGGGAAGGAGGATGAGGGGGAACACAAGGGAATGTACATGGGAACAGGAACATTTAATGTCAGGGTGCAGGGCCCCATGGTCGCCCCCAAAAACGACAACTCCCACTATGAAGGCCATAGCCAGCTAACTCTAACAAAGGTGGGTTAAATACTGGAATATTTACATTTTGGGAAGCAAGGTCAGTTGGGCCATGAATTGCGGTGCGACCCCTAGGTTGGTGATTAAGCTATCCAAAATGGTGCCCCAGTAGCACAAAGTACCGTACAGTCCGGAGGAAATGCAAAATGTCATTAGCCGTGCACCACACCTTCAGCACCTCCAGGATTGGAATCGTCTGCCGTATGTGCTTTATAGATCTACTCCGGCGTCCAGTGCCAGTGGTGTAGGGACTTGACATAACTGAATTTCAACCTGACCTCCTGGGGGAAACTGCCATGATCTTGCCAAATGTCATGCCAGTCCTGCTCAGAGAGGAGAGGCCCAGCCTCTGCTCCAACAAACAGCATAGATTGTTGGCAGTGGTGCTCAAAAAAAGGCTGTCCGCAGCTGTAACATACAATCCTACCTTAGGGCCTCATTCTGATGTGGTTAGGAAGGCCTCTTAACAGTATTTACTGCGTCCAAATCAGATCGGGAATGTGTCTTTCCAACTGGGCGCCCGATTTTGATGTGGTTAGGAAAGCATTCTCACTTGGGTCCCGATTTTGATGCGGTTAGGAACATAGGCTCCCATTGAAGTCAATGGGAGTCCAACCAAATAATATCTGGAAGCGTCCAGGTGTATCATTCTCACTCCGTTCGACTCTCCTGATCCGATTTGGTTGGAAACCATTCCCAAACCCATTTGGTGGGAAAGCTTTCCACACCGCATCAGACTTGGGTCTATAGTATACTTGAATCCTTTCCACATCAGAGTGTAACGCAACATTGGGACAGTTTCAAGATCATAAGAGGGAGCACCCAGCATGTGTCGCAGGCTCTGCATGAGCTGTCGGTACTGTCAGTGATGTGATTGTGGCATCCCATAATCATGCATGAGATTAGCAAAGGGGGCCAACTCACTGTCCCGTATTATATCGTCAACAGATTGTATCCTTCTGGTCCTCCACTGTGCAATGGGAGTTCAGATCATACTTGGCCCCAAGCAGCTCCTTGAGAAGAGCAAGGGTCAGCAGTGCATTATATGTCTGAGCCAGGTGAAGCGTGAGGTCAGTCAACCAACGCTGTTATGCCTCACAGTGGCACTTATAGGCCGCCAAATCTTTCATCGGCCTTCCTGCCCTCTCATAGCACCTGTGCAGAGGAGATGGACCCAGTGTTCTCCTCCAAGTACTGGCTCAGATATTGGCACCGTCTGTGCTTGTCTTCAGGAGCCTTATACCATGCTGTATACATACACCAACGGGCCTGAGGGGTTTTCAACAATCAAAGTTTATGGTCGAGTAGCAGAAGATCATGATCAGAGGTACTGTTTGGGAGGATCAAGGCGTAAACGTTTACAATGGACGCAGGAGGTGAAAGTGTAGTCCACGTCCCTCAGGTGCGTCCATCGCCATGGATCCATCAAGGCACGATCATCAATAATGTCAGAGAGGATGAAACGGTCTCGGGGCTGCCTGGTCGTATGGTTTCTTTACTTGTCAAGGTGCCATATTCCAGCACCTCCCGTCATGAATACCCCGGCTGTCCCAAAAAAGAGAAGGAGTTTGGTCAGCCGCCGGGGCATAGATAGAGCCCACACACAAAGACTCATTGAACATCTGAACCTTGGCAAAAATATATCTGCCCGGGGGGTCCCGCCATGTCTGCAGTGTGCAAACCCCCAGGGATTTGTGAAAACAGATGTCCAACCCCCTCTCCCTGTGTTCCAAAGGAGTAGATGGGTGTGTAAGGGTAGTCTGGATCCTGCTGGCATGTGGTACCGTACTCATCCAATCCCTTCTGAGTTTAACATGTTCAATAGGGGACAGGTGTGTTTCCAGGAGCAATGCTACATCAAGGAGGTGTATCTTCTGAAATGATAAAATAGGTCAGGCTGGCGACATTAAGGGACATATTTACAAGCAAGTGGAGGAGTACGGCATTATCCTCCTTGGCTTAAGACCGTACTCTCCACTTCTGAAATGCAGGCTGCACCGTATTTACAAGTATACAGTGCAGCCCTACATTTCTTCCTGTGCTGGTGCTAGATTTAGCTGCCTAGTGCCAATGCAGGCAGCCTTGCACCATAGTGCAAGGGTGCCTGCGTTGAGGGGAACAGGCCTGCCAAGTACCACGCATTACAGGTTAGACTAACGCATTTAAAATATACAATGAGCATATAACAGGTATGAAAGTTTATCGATTCAGCAGTATTCGAAACATCCAAAGCCTGTGTGCCTGTAGTAGAGCCGGTATCCAATCCAACTGGAGCGGAAGCTTTCTGTGGTTGCTCTAAGAATGCCGACATCAACATGGGGATATGCTGAGGACAATGCACTATGTAGGCCTTTAACGGGTCCAGCAATACATCCACGTCCCGACGGCCACGTCAGAAACGCTTATTATACGCTATCTATAATGAAATTTGGAAAATCTCTCAACAAGAAGCTGCAGAGCGATTGCGTGAAATTGACAGAGTTAACTTAGGAAAGGCTTTGGCTGTGGTTGACAATGGAATGACCACACTGACATCCAGGATTTATTCCCTGGGCAGCATTGTATCTTCTGCTATTGATATAATGGAACAGGATTTGTCCATCTTACAACACGGACAGTTACGATCCATTCTATTTTTAAGCTGGCGCTACAATCTTTGCGCTCTGGTCATGTGCCCTGGCAATATATTAACAGTACGTCTCTATTCTCTGCATATAATCTATCAGAGAGACAAATGAGAATGGCACAAAGAGATGCAAAATATACAATGCTGTACATTGAGAAATTAGACCAATTACCTTTCACTGTGGCAGAGTCACCGTCCATAGAATGGTTAACTCATGGTCATATAACATTGCCAGTAACAAATGTATGTAAAATCTTAGGAGCAGGATGTTTGGTTAATGGGGGATAAGGGTGGGGAGTAATCTAAAAATATTTATTCCATTTTTTTAATATTTTTTTAATTTTATGTAAAAAGTTAGGAGCAGGATGTTGGGTTTATAGAGGGTAAGGGTGGGGAGTAATTTAAGAATGTGGGTTAAAAATGAACTTTAATAAAACAAGTATAAAAAGACAAATATTATTTCCAAAAATAAATTTGAATTCTCACATGTTCTAAACTTTTGAAGTTTTTTTTTTGGGGTGCTAATATTTTGATGTAAATTGTATAAAGTATTTTATAAATATTTTTTTTAATTGAAAAAATATTTAAATAAAAACACAGGGGCATATTAACAAGCACTAGCGATAATTATCGCTATTGCTTGGTTAGAGACAAAAAATTACCGCTGAGCTGCGGCGATTTTTATCGCAAATAAACCTTGGTATTACCAAGGTTTATCGCAAATGCAAAAAAAATCGGCCGCAATGCATGAATATCGCTGAAAAGTCAGCGATATTCATGCATTAGCAAGCTAATGCTCTTAGCCATGTTATCCATCTCCCATTGGATAACATGGCTAAGAACTGCTCAGGGCAGGTGTTAGATTTTTGAGATATTCACGCTTAGCGCGAATATCTCCAAAAGTTGGTAATAGGAGATAGCGATGTTAGCGACTGTTTCCAGTCGCTAACATCTTGGCACGCCCACTTTGCATGTCATTAGTGATAAATATCACTGACATGCAAAGTGGGGCCCAAGATGGTCGCTATCTCCTACTAGCTGTCGCTAACTGGTGTTAGCGACAGCTAGGTAATAGGGAGATCATTCTATCTCCGCTTTCTTGGCTTTTAAAGCCAAAAAAGCGGAGATAAACCCCCTTGATAATATGCCCCAAAATGTACAAAATATGGCGGTGCCATACCAAAACAACCAGCGGAAACCAAGTTACTTGAAGGTTGGTTGGTTTCCTAGCGTCAGCTCTAACAGCAGTGGTTTAGGGAACTTGACTCTTCCCCCTTCAAGAGTTTGACACCAGCCGCTCTACTAGTGCTACGTGTACTGTCAATAAATTACTGTAAGAGGGCCAAGGGTCATAAGCACTCAACACACATGCTCTTCCAGAACAAGGGAATGCCTGTCTCCTATGCACACTAAGCATTTCTGGACAAGAACCGGTGAAGTTTCTGCCCACACATGGGATCGAACTAGCCTTTGTGAATCTGTCACTCTGGGCCTGCGATCGGGGTCAATCAGCAGCCCTAGTTTTGTTTCATTTGCCTGAAGTGTTCACCCACCCGTCTTCTCCAGGTGTTGATGAAAAGGGTTGGAATAAGTTGGAGTTGACAGAGGGAGTGTCTGTTGTTCGCTTACAAGTCTTCTACAGGTATTGCTGTAGAGAATAGAATAGGTTGGGTTTGTGAGAGAGTGCTTAGTGTTCACTCGCCAGCCGTCTGCAGATCCTGCTGGAGAGAGTTAAGAATAGATTGGGTTTGTGAGAGAGTGCTTAGTGTTCACTCGCCAGCCGTCTGCAGGTCCTGATGGAGAGAGTCTAGAATAGGTTGGGTTTGTGAAAGAGTGCTTAGTGTTCACTCGCCAGCCGTCTGCAGGTCCTGCTGGAGAGTCTAGAATAGGTTGGGTTTGTGAGAGAGTGCTTAGTGTTCACTCGCCAGCCGTCTGCAGGTCCTGCTGGAGAGAGTCTAGAATAGGTTGGGTTTGTGAGAGAGTGCTTAGTGTTCACTCGCCAGCCATCTGCAGGTCCTGCTGGAGAGAGTCTAGAATAGGTTGGGTTTGTGAGAGAGTGCTTAGTGTTCACTCGCCAGCCGTCTGCAGGTCCTGCTAGCGAGAGTCTAGAATAGGTTGGGTTTGTGAGAGAGTGCTTAGTGTTCACTCGCCAGCAGTCTGCAGGTCCTGCTGGAGAGAGCTTAGAATGGGTTGGGTTTGACAGGGAAAGAGTCAATGTATGGCTGACCTTTTCCATGGTGGGGCACTGTTAGCAGATAAATGTACACACTCTTGCCAGTAGTACTAACAGTGTTGATCACCATCACCGTTCCCTTGTAAAGTTTACATGTTTCTATTACTTTCATGTTTTACATCACAAACCTTGATTTACAAACCTGTGCTGAATATACCTAGCTGGCAGTGCATCAGGACATAGTGGGAGGGGCCTGATCCAGTCACTTATTGCGATCAGTGAGGATGATTAAGTGGTGATAAACAGATCCGACATTGAAATCCAACGGCTTTAAGTCTCTGTGCTCTCCCCTTTAAGATTTGGCTAACCAACAGTGTTACATCAGGCCCCTCACACCTCTCCGATGAGGAACACCCTAGACCAGTGGTCTTAAAACCTTTTAATACCACACCCCCCTTCCTCCCAGCAATCATAGGGCACCCCTTAGAATTTTTCACAATTATTCTATTAAATTGTCAATGTTTAACTATGTCTAGACTTATTTAAGCAATGCAGTTAAGTTCTGTTTTAAACATGCAATCAAATGCATGATTGCCCAACATACTGTTCTAGTCAGACAGGCCTTACTATAGCTTAATAGCCCGCTGCCGAGGGCCTGCGGCTCGGGCCAAAAACTCAGGTTCAGGATCTTTAACAACCGGTATACCCTGAGGCAGAAAGACTATAAGGCTATTAGAATATTCCATCCACTGAGGGTAGAATGTTCTAAATTAAAAAGGAAGAAACATGAAGACAAACATTGGAACATTGGAGGTCAGAACAGATATTGGTCTCAGGCTCACTGTGCCATGGTATTCAAGCTAGCCTGGCTGAGGAGGAGCGATACCTCAAAACTGATCCTAGGATGCTTGTTTCTAGTCCAGGGAGGACCTGCCTTGGCAGCTAGGGCTGGATTGTTTCCATGAGGAGCAGGTTCAAGACTGATTTGCATATGGCTGGCTCTAAATTGGTGTGGCATGGTGTGCAAAAGTACAATGGATTGAACCCAGATTTCTTGACTGGGAGTCAATTTTTGATTTGTTCCTCGTTCCGTCCATCATTTGTGTGTCTTTTGCTTTCTCACCCTAAGTGTGCCGGGTATACCCAGACTTGGGTCCTGGGCTAACTGTGCCACTGTTTTAAGCTTCTAACTATAATGGGGTGGCCCAGTGACCCTCAGAACCTGGGTTCCAAGATTATACAAAAACAATGGCTCTGTTGGGTGAAAAGTCAATTTCTTTGTAAACCTAAATGGTAGGCAAAACTATCAATGTATTTCACAAAGTTTTTTAGAAATACATAATCACCCTGGAACAGAATTACTTGTTGAGGGAGAAAAGGGGAAAGAAGGAAGAAACACACACCATTTTGGGATTTAATCAAAAATATTCTTAGTTTTAGAAAATCTGACATAGATATAGCATTGGTAAACATGGGAATGGGTTGTCCAAATCAAAATTAGCATAAACGTACAAATAACAGATACGTGCTTAGGTGAATAATAGTGACAAGTGATGTTGACTGTGTGTGGATACACAAATACATAAAAACAAATAAAGATCAGTCCAAAATTCAACATCAATTTGTTTCAACAAGTACATATGTTTTCTCCTATTGTCGTTGAAACTTGGTATGGACTGATTAGTAGCACCACGTTGACGTTTCGACCCTATAAGATGGTGCTGGCTTTATCGCAACTGTGTCGGGTCTTCATAAGGACTAAAAAGCAGGTGGACAACCTGTTGGTTTTGAATCTTTCAGCGCCTATTTCTATATAGGCAGGAGGGTGGGGATGTGTCAGCCGACACCATCCACGACCAAGGGTTCAATCGCAGTATCTTGTACAGTAAATGCGTAAAATTTCTCCACCAGCCGGTGGAGAAAAATGGAAGATTTAAATTAAGTGCCGCTTGTGCGATCACTTCAGGATAAGATCAAGGAACGTCTCTCTCCTTCACGATCTGGCGATCAATGCGATAAAGCCAGCACCATCTTATAGGGTCGTAACGTCGACGTTGTGTTCGAGTTGGAAAAAGGAAGTTTGGAATTGGAGTCTGGAGAAGTTTTGGAGACAGAGGAAATTTGGAGCTTATTATTTATTGTTTTTTCGCAGTCACAAAAGAGGAAGATGGCTGCTGCTCATGGGGACTTATACATGTTCTAAGTTCTGGAATGTTTTAAAGTATTCTAAGTTCTAAGATATTGTTGCTGCTGTGTTTGGGCGGTAATAAAAGGGATATGCTACTAATTTTTTCCATCTCTTCTGAAAACCTTAACACCTTTGGAACCCTTTCCTGAACTGGCACATAGATAAAATCTATCCTGTATCCAACTACAGTTTCCAAAATCCAAGGATCCTGCGTTATCTCTTGCCATCTGGAAAGAAACTGGGCTAGTCTGAAACACTAAAAATGAAATGCGAGGTTTTGTGATGTGCTTGGATTTCTATCTCACAGAATAAAAACCAAGAATGTTTCTTTACCTTTAGGCCACTTTGTGCTAGTCTCCCAATAGGTTCCTGATATTTCCTGTTTTTCCTAGCTGTAGGGAAATAAACAATAGCACAGAATAGACACTTAAGTTGATGCCGGAATGCTCGCTGATTTTTTTTAGGTTTGAAGATTGATAAAAGCTTTTTGCACGTTCACTGCCATGATATGGCTTTTCTCCTGTGTGTCTTCGTTGATGTATAGAACTATGCACAAGAAAATGGGCCGTTAGTGCAAGATTGGTTGTACTGCACTTACACCTAAGAACCCAAAATCCCTCGACCGACTAGCTATAGTGTCTCATTAGCTCCCCAGACTATCCGAAGATACCCAATGCTTAGACAAACCCAGAACACGGAACTCCCGACCTCTCAGAGTCGTCGTAGCAATGCACACCCTTTTGCTCACTTGCCTGTGCTTGTCCACACCAAACAATGCAGAGTCTATGTAAAGTTTAAAGTGTTTATTTTTTAACTAACAAACTGTGCGTAGTTCTATGATGCAGTCAATGAGCTAGCACCAGAAGAATAATACATAAGATAAAAACAATGATCAAAGTTACAATACCATAAAATAAGAAGGGAGATCATTCTGAATGACCAGTGGATATTACGGCTATAGCGCCTAGACCACCCTCCCCTGGTAGGAATATGTATATTATATAAAAGAAGATCTCTGGGCCAATTCTGGGGAACCCCTCATCTTAGAACGTAGGAGTAAGGTTACATCATAGGTTCAGCAAGGCTCTAGTCTTCCGTCTGTCTCGAGAAAGCTGCTGCGTGTTAGTAAAATGCAAGCATTTCTCAATCGTGCAAAGAAGTGCCTAATGTTATGTCTAGGTAGTGCGGATTGACCAGAAGTGGAACGCACAGTGGCTTGTTTATCGACCTTGTACGCAATGAGCAAACTATAACAATATGAGCTCATGTGGGCACAAAAGTATTTTGCACAAGAAGATACAGAGTGTTGTGCGCAAAAATAAAAAGACACGTAGATAAAATGGTTGCTACCTCAGGCTAACTTTAGCAAATAATAGCGTGACACTAGGGGCCGCACTACAGTTTTTGTCCAGTGTGTGCTCGCTGATGCTGTTTTAGGTTTGTTAATTGACAAAAGCTATTCCCACATTCACTGCAATGGTATGGTTTTTCTCCAGTGTGTGTTCGCTGATGAATCCTTAATGTTGAAGATGTAATAAAACTACGTCCACATTCACTGCAATGATATGGTTTTTCTCCTGTGTGTGTTCTCTGATGGAGTTTTAGGTGTGATAATCGACTAAAGCTCTTTCCACATTCACTGCAATGGTATGGTTTTTCTCCCGTGTGTGTTCGCTGATGTCTATGTAGGACTGATGAGAGACAAAATCTCTTCCCACATTCATTGCACTGGAATGGTTTTTCCCCAGTGTGTGTTTTCTGATGCTCCTTGAGGTACCATAATCTACAAAAGCTCTTCAGACATTCACTGCAATGATATGGTTTTTCCCCTGTGTGTGTTTGTTGATGATATATTAATCCTGAAGATGAACTAAAACTACTTCCACATTCACTGCAAGGATATGGTTTTTCGCCTGTGTGTGTTCTCTGATGCAGTTTTAGGGGTGATACATCTATAAAGCTCTTCCCACATTCATTGCACTTGAATGGTTTTTCCCCAGTGTGTGTTCGCTGATGACTCATGAGTTTTGATAATTCTATAAAACTACTTCCACATTCACTGCAATAATATGTTTTTTCCCCTGTGTGTGTTTGTTGATGATACATTAATCCTGAAGAGGAACTAAAACTACTTCCACATTCACTGCAAGGATATGGTTTTTCTCCAGTGTGTGTTCTCTGATGCTGTTTTAGGTGTGCTAATTGATTAAAGCTCTTCAGACATTCACTGCAATGATATGGTTTTTCTCCTGTGTGTGTTCTCTGATGTTGTTTTAGGCCTGACAATAGACTAAAGCTCTTCGGACATTCACTGCAAGGATATGTTTTTTCCCCTGTGTGTGTTCTCTGATGACGTTTTAGGCCTGATAAATATATAAAGCTCTTCCCACATTCATTGCACTTGAATGGTTTTTCCCCAGTGTGTGTTCGCTGATGACTCATTAGTTTTGATAATTCCATAAAACTACTTCCACGTTCAAAGCAATGATATGGGTTTTTCCCCTATGTGTGTTCGCTGATGCTTGTTTAGGCCTGATAATTGACTAAAGCACTTCAGACATTCATTGCATTTGTATGGCTTTTCTGTGTGTGTTCTCTGATGCAGTTTTAGTCTTGGTAAATATACTCTGTGTTTTATATAGCAGATCCCCCATTTCTTTTAACTTTCAGTTAACTGTGGTTTTCGCTGGTTGCTGTGGAATGGCCTGAAAGATCCATTCAATACACCTTTAGCACTGAATGGTGGCCTGATATCACTTTAGGAAGCAAAGTACTGCTGTAACCACCTCATGATCAGAGCTGGTATTGGACATGTTTACACAAAAAGTGGTTGATCAGTGTTGCCTTAATTTTCTAGGGGGTAATTTCTTCATCTTGAGGCACGGAGGTGACAGCTGAGACTCGTAGAATCACCGAATTGCCCTTGACGGTACTTCAAAGATCTGTCAGTTTATGTTCAGGTTCGGCTGCCTCTGTCGGCACTTATGTTTTCCTGAATACTGGAACTCAATGTTTCTGACTTTGCTTTTGCAGATTTACAGTATTATCTTCATTATTCCTAAACATTTTGTGCAATCAAGGATTGTTTTCTGTCGGATGTAAAAAGATTTAAATTACTTAAATGGAAAATACCAGAATGTGCATATACAATTTTTAATTGATTGTAAAAGCATCTCATTTATTACTATTGTTGAAACTTATGAAGACATATTTAAGACACATTTAACCATACGGAGATATTTGCATAACAGTTCCTTTGAATACGCCACATCTTATTTATTTCAGCAAAGGGGTCATAGAGTAACTTAGCTAAAAAAGGGCGCTATACAGCACTCATATACTAGTTACAGCTTTAGGTAGATGCATATGGTCAAGGTTTTGTTAAAACAAGAACAACTCTTAGAGTAAGAGAAGGATCAGGAAGACTCAAGACAGCAAGGTGGATATCAGAATGTTGTGCCATGCATAAAATCCTATTATTCACTGAGGTGCCTGGTTTCATTCACTACTAACTACTAACTCTTTTTTCAGGAGGATTCCCCTCACTGTTATCTCAAGGCTTGATTACGGGGGCCTTTTGTGCGCTGATTGTGTTTGGGGCCCTTGTGGCGTAAAGGGGCTCTATCTGAGCCTTGTAGAACCTGCATCATGTATCGACCCTCTCCCCATATAAAGTCCCTGCCCAATCTAAAATGTTGGCACCTCTAAGACTCTAGGAATCTAGATATTGACAAAGAACTTAGCATGTCCTTGTGGACATGAAAGAAGGACCATCATGTTCTGTTGCTTTAAAGTATTTCTAAGGTGGAGGCCATCTTAGAATGTTGTTGTTTACTAATTCTGCTTACATTTCCAGACTGGCTGGGTCTATCGAATTTCCAAGTGCATCCTAGTCCACTGTTCATCCTATCGCCCCTATCCCTCTCTTCTGGATTCTATCTTCCTAATTGCATAATCTAGTTTGACCTAATGTATTTCAACTTCCCTTTTTTAGGTCTCGCAGATGTAAAAAGCAGGCGTAAGCCTGCTGTCTGCGAGACATCTTTTGTTGGCGTGTTCCGATGAATGTGAGACAGGGGATGTGCACGAGTTTCCCATCGGCGATTTCACCTCGTGGGCGCGCACGCCCAGCCGGCGCAGTGCACATCCCCCGTTCTCAACATTCACCGCAAGTCAGCTTCTGGCCATCGCGCGCGTACACATACAGGCAAAGTCAGCTTGCGCACACACATTCTCCCCCCCCCCCCGCGCACACACATGCACCCCTCTCCCCCACCACTCACGGGGCTCACGCGCACAGACACACAAATCCCCCCCTCCACTCACCGTGCTCTTTTGTCCCGTCCCCTCGCTGAGCTCCTTTTCTCCGGCGCAACGAGCAACACCAGCCTTTTCCGGCACGTCACAGGCCCCGCCCATGTCACGGGCAAGGATGCCTGACTTCCTGGTTTCGCTCCCTTTCTTCACTCCAGCTCGCGTCGTGAGCTCGCCTCGCATCATCTACGCTTGCCGCTAAGAACGCTAAAAGCACTGCATTTGCCAATCTGTACAGCTAGGGGGCGCGCGGAAACACAGAGCGTGATTATTTTCCAGGGCCATCGCGCGAACAGACGTGATACAGAACGATAGAGGACGAAGACGCTTACTGGAAGTTAGCGTTTGAGACCCTTCGTTTCGGAATTGGTTGTGAAAGTGAACAAAACGGGCGTATTGCGGCCATTCAGCTTACTGAAGCCTCTATTTTTCTTAACTAACATATTTTTAATTATATGTATATTGATCGTTTCCCATTCCATCATGGCCGTCTTGTCAGGCTTAATTAGACTCCGTCTTTACGGTAGGCGGAATACGAAACTGAAGTCTGCGCAAGTGTGAGAGAGTGCCACCTACTGTAGCGCATGCGCTTAGATTGTATTTGTCTGAACCTGTACGCACGGGGAATGTTCCTGATAATTGGCGCTGCGAGTTGTCGTGTGTCCGGCTGACAACGAACGGGGTTACCAGGGTCTCCCTAGACAAAGATGTGAGTCTTCTGAGTCCAGGATTACTTTTTAGCAAGTGGTCTCTTTTGTGGCTCCTGAAAGTCTGTGATAGAAGAAGCTAACGTCTTTCATGTTAGTTTTTGGCACTGGGACGTTAAGAGTTGATACTTTTTGTTACGAGAGGAGTATACCTTTGTTGATTTGTCATTTTTTTCCCCTGGCAAGTAAAACTCTTTAACTGGGAATAGTCGTTTCCGATAGAGGAACGTGATCTTGGAGATGTCTTTAGCTATTCTAAGGTGGGCTAATTTATTAGACAAACGCACGTTGGAAGATTTAAGCAAGCAGTTTTTCGGGGGAATTCTGAAGGCTGTACACGGCATGCACACACGGACACCACCACTGGCATGCACACACGGACACCACCACTGCCATGCACACACGGACACCACCACTGCCATGCACACACGGACACCACCACTGGCATGCACACACAGACACCACCACTGCCATGCACACACGGACACCACCACTGCCATGCACACACGGACACCACCACTGCCATGCACACACGGACACCACCACTGCCATGCACACACGGACACCACCACTGCCATGCACACACGGACACCACCACTGCCATGCACACACTGACACCACTACTGCCATGCACACACGGACATCACCACTGCCATGCACACACGGACACCACCACTGGCATGCACACACGGACACCACCACTGGCATGCACACACAGACACCACCACTGCCATGCACACACAGACACCACCACTGCCATGCACACATGGACACCACCACTGGCATGCACACACGGACACCACCACTGGCATGCACACACGGACACCACCACTGCCATGCACACACAGACAGCACCACTGCCATGCACATACAGACAGCACCACTGCCATGCACACACAGACACCACCACTGCCATGCAGACACCACCACATCACCACTTAGCACGAGTCAGCACCATCACAACACCACTCAGCACCATCACAACACCACTCAGCACCACCACAGCATCACTCAGCAGCACCACCACAGCATCACTCAGTAGCACCACTCTTCACCACCACAGCACCACTCGTCACCACTCAGCACCACCACAGCAACACTAAGCACCACCACAGCACCAGCACAGCACCACTCAGCACCACCACAGCATCACTCAGCAGCACCACCACAGCATCACTCAGCATCACCACAGCACCACCACAGCATCACTCAGCACCACCACAGCAGCACTAAGCACCACCACAGCATCACTTAGCACCACTCAGCACCACCACAGCATCACTTAGCACCACTCATCACTACCACAGCACCACTCAGCTCAACCACAGCACCACTCAGCGCAACCACAGCATCACTCAGCACAACCACAGCATCACTCAGCGCAACCAGAGCATCACTCAGCGCAACCAGAGCATCGCTCAGCGCAACCACAGCATCGCTCAGCTCAACCACAGCATCACTCAGCGAAACCACAGCATCACTCAGCGAAACCACAGCATCACTCAGCATAACCCATCATTACTGATTCAAATATGTTCTCTCAATGTTTCAAGCTTTATTACAAATGTCACAAAAAGATGTTAATATTTCACTTCTGTTCTTGGTTTTTCGTCATAATAAAATACACTGAACATAATCTTCACAAAATTATTTACAAAAGTTTAGGCTATTGACTGTAAATTAAAAACAATTTCATTTAAGTATTAATTATTTAAAAAAATGATAAGCCATTGTTATTTGTAATATCAATACATCTAAGTCACGTTAATACAAAACATGTTACATTACAAATGCTATAGGTGTCACATTTGCGAAAGTTATAACTATTGGCATTGTAAATGACAAAGCTATTAATTTAGCTATTTTCAAAAACAAAACATAAATAAAAAAATTGTCGTTTACAAGACCAATAGCTCAAACTTTCCTAATGCGAGACCTATTGCATTGCAAATGCTTGTTATATTTGCAGCTGGGCCCTCTCTTCAGGATTTTCTGTTTTCCACCTAGTAATTGCATGCATATAACGCTGGGAAGCCCACAAAAGAAAGAGTACCTTCTTCTCTCTTGATCTTCTGTCATTATGCTGTTGTTTAATGGGCTGTCTTTGTAGAACGGAGTCATGGAACTTTCCTCCAGCCACCCCATGATTTGCTCCATCCCTTCCTTCCTTCCTTCATCTGACCATACCCCCTTCTCCTCAACTACCCTAAGCTTCCCCCCACGTGAGCATGCAGTACTCCGGTCCCTCCCCTCTTTCCACTATGGAAATTTGGTGCCTTTAGCCATGGATTCCCTTTCTCGAAGATCACTGGACTCCAAACTTGTTCCAGACGGCTGAAATTCCTACACTATCATATACCCCATAAACTAAAAGCGTGTTCAAGAACTTCAAACACAGGCTTCTCAAATTTCTCCCATGAACTCTTATTTCCACCCCCTATGTCTTCACGAATAAAGGCGCTACTATAAGTGACTTTGGGCCATATGTAGGTAGCTTAATAGCGTGTTCAAGAACTTCAAACACAGGTTTCTCAAATTTCTCCCATGAACCCTTATTTCCACCCCCTATGTCTTCACGAATGAAGGCGATACCATAAGTGACCTTGGGCCATATGTAGGTAGCTTAATACCGGTCGGCAACGGCCGAAAATCTGTAAATTTCCTGTTACCGACCGGTATTTAGCTTTTTCTAATGTAGGTAGCTGGTCTTAAGGATAGGGTAATTTACCGAATCGGTAATTTAAGGAATCAGTAAATTACCGGTAAATTACCGAATTCTTAAAATACAGAATCGGTAAATTACCGAATCCTTAAATCCTATGTAGGGACCACTCAAGTGAGTGCATTTTTGATTTAAGGATATGCTATTTACCACCAACTACAAGTTGGTGGTAAATATTGAATACCTTTAAGAAAGCAATTTTGTGCTTTTTAAAAGTCCTTAGGGCATGTATGTGCGCCACATGTGCACAAATGCACGATTCAGGGGTGCAACAGGGTGTCAATGTGACACCCTGCCACCCTTGAATATGCTCCCCCTATTACCGATTCAGTATTTACCGAATCGGAAATAGTGAATGGCTTCCCATTCATTCCTATGGGCCTCCAGGCCGATAGGAATGAATGGCAATTACCGAATCTGTAAATAACAAATCGGTAATACCGAATATTACCAATTCTGTAAAATTTACCGAATTTTTAACTACATACTATTTATTGATTCTTAAATAAAGAATCGGTAAAATTCTGTATTTAAGAATCCGTAAATAGAGATTACCTACATAAGGCCCCTTATCTTTTGCATTAAAAGACCAGCACAATGAAGGAAAGCCCTTTGCTCTCTGCTCTGGATCACTGCATCCACTAAAGCCCCACACAGTCTCAGACTCTCTGCAACTTCCTCTATTGTTGGCCGAGCAGAGGCAACCATCTCCCTTTATAATAATGGGATTATCCTCATCCAAGCATCTGAACGAAGCCTAGAATTACTTGATTCAATTTTCCTCTCATCAAACTCTCTGTGATGAATACGTTTCCTCCCTGACCCAAGCTCATCCTAGCCCTTTAGTCATCCCACGGGTACCTCGTTCAGTATCCTCCCCTCTCCCCACTACTTGTATTGTTTCACCCCTTTCCCCTCCTCCCTATCCATCTTCGTCAGATTACCCAACAGCATTCATTTACCATTACCCTTGCAGCTTGTTTCAACCAACATTTTTCATCATAATAACCTAAGCATCACAGCCCAGAGCAGCGACCACTGAAATACCCTGACTCGATACTAACACCTTCACCTCATCTCTGGCCCTTACCTCTGAACATTTATTTTATTTAGTTTTATAAAGCGCAAATAAGACCCATGAGGGTATCAGAGCGCTTTACAATATACAGTTATTAAATATTAGATGGTTGAGGTAGTAAACATACATTCGGTATTCGCCAATCAGTACAAAAGAGGTTGATAGTAGTGTATGGATAGCATAGGTGACTAGTAGTCAAAAAAGAATGATTCGCGAGGGAATCAGAACTAAGCATGGCCGAAATTTGCAAATTCGCGGATTTCCCTGAGAAATCACAAAAAAATCTGCGAATTTGTGAATTTTGCCTTGAAATAACGGATTTTTTTGTGATTTGCCCTGGAGTACTTTCTACTGGCTAATCCAGTAAGTGCTCCCTCATTGGGTAAATGTATAGTGCTTTTACTACACTGCAGCTGCGTAAAGGGCCAGAAGATGTGTCTCCAGTGACCATGTGTGCCTGTAACACAGGCACAAGCACACATGGTCACTGGAGACACATCTTCTGGCCCTTTACGTAGCTACAGTGTAGTAAAAGCACTATGGGGCAGATTTACAAGCCGCTTGCGCCTCTTTTGCGCCACAGTTGCATCACTTTTGTGACGCAGCGGCAGCACAAAAGATGCGCCATGGTGCTGGGTATTAACAACGTGACGCATCTGAGAGATGCGTCACGTTGTAAAGCCCTGCGCCATCAGGAGGCATTCCGGCGCAGGGGAGGGCGTTTCTGCGCAGGAACGCCTCCTAAAAGTGGCTGAGTGAAATCTACAAGATTTCACTCAGTCACTTTTAGGCCAATGCTGCGTCAAAACCTTGCGCCTGCTTAAAGCAGGCACAAGTCTTGACGCAGCTTTGGGGAAATAGGGCCCCCCAGAGTATTGCTGGAGCTGCGTCGCCCTTGCGACGCAGCTCCAGCAATGCTCTGCTTTTACGGCACAGATGCGTGACTCATCTGTGCCGTTTTTGCCAAATGGTGCGCCGCATTGTAAATGCGGCGCACCATGGGTGGCAGAGCTGCCGCGCACAATAACTGGTGCATCCCTGGGGATGCGCCAGTTATTGTAAATCTGCCCATATACATTTAGCCAACGAGGGAGCACTTACTGATTAGACAGTAGAAAGTACTCCAGTTGAGTAAAGGTATTGCACAAAAAGGTGGCTTCTTCGTGGACAAACACCCAGGGCAGGATTCATTCTGCCCCCTGTTAGACTCGTTTTTTGTGCCCTTCTGCCCTCTGTTAGACTCGTTTTTCCCTTGTTTTTCTGCCCTTCTGCCCCCTGTTAGACTCGTTTTTTGTGCCCTTCTGCCCTCTGTTAGACTTGTTTTTCACTTGTTTTTTTGCCCTTCTGCCCTCTGTTAGACTCGTTTTTCCCTTGTTTTTCTGCCCTTCTGCCCCCTGTTAGACTCGTTTTTTGTGCCCTTCTGCCCTCTATTAGACTCATTTTTCCCTTGTTTTTCTGCCCTTCTGCCCTCTGTTAGACTCGTTTTTTGTGCCCTTCTGCCCTCTGTTATTCCCTTGTTTTTGTGCCCTTCTGCCCTCTGTTAGACTCGTTTTTTGTGCCCTTCTGCCCTCTAATAGACTCGTTTTTGTGCCTTTCTGCCCCCTGTTAGACTCGTTTTTTGTGCCCTTCTGCCCTCTGTTAGACTCGTTTTTCCCTTGTTTTTCTGCCCTTCTGTCCTCTGTTAGACTGTTTTTTTCTGCCCTTCTGCCCTCTGTTAGACTCGTTTTTCCCTTGTTTTTCTGCCCTTCTGCCCTTGGTTAGACTGCTTTTTGTGCCTTTCTGCCCTCTGCATCACCACATCATCACTCAGCGCTACCCCAGCATCACTCAGCACCACCACATTATTACTCAGCACCACCACATTATCACTCAGCACCACCACAGCACCACCACAGCATCACTCAGCACCACCACAGCACCACTCAGTGCCACCAAAGCATCACTCAGCACCACCACAGCATCACTCAGCACCACCACAGCACCACTCAGCACCACCACAGCACCACTCAGCACCACCACAGCACCACTCAGCGCCACCACAGCATCACTCAGCGTCACCACAGCATCACTCAGCACCACCACATTATCACTCAGCATCACCACAGCATCACTCAGCACCACCACATTATCACTCAGCACCACCACAGCACCACTCAGCACCATAAAAGCCTCACTCAGCACCACCACAGCATCACTTAGCACCACCACAGCAACACTCAGCACCACCCCAGCATCACTCAGCACCATCCCAGTATTACTCAGCACCACCACACCACCACTCAGCATCAGTACAGCACCACTCAGCACCACCACAGCACCACTCAGCACCACCCCAGCATCAATCTGCACAACCATTCAACAACAACTGGTTCAAATATGTTCTCTCAATGTTTCAAGCTTTATTACAAATGTCACAAAAGATGTTAATATTTCACTTCTGTTCTTGGATTTTCGTCACAATAAAATACACCGAACATAATCTTCACAAAAGTTATTTACAAAAGTTTAAGCTATTGCCATTATAAATGAAAATCACTTTTATTTAAGTATTAATTATTTTAACAAATTAAAAGCCATTGTAATTTGTAATATCAATACATCTAAGTCACGTAAATACAAAACATGTTGCATTACAAATGCTATAAGTGTCACATTTGCGAAAGTTATAACTATTGGCATTGTAAATGACAAAGCTATTAATTTAGCAATTTCCAAAACCAACACATAAATAAAAAAAAATTGTCATTTACAAGACCAATAGCTCAAACGTTCCTAATGCGAGACCTATTGCATTGCAAATGCTTGTTTTTATATCTGTCAGTGCTTCCTGTTGAGGTTTAATTTTCATGACAGGCGCCTCATTGCCTACTTGTAACTATTCTCTGACCCTGCTTCAAAGGTAAGAGCAGGGTCAGAGAATAGTTGCAAGTAGGCAACGAGGCGCCAGGAAGCACTTACAGCAACAGGTGCCCAAGTTGAAGTTAATTTCTTTGTAACCCTTTTGTAAAAGATTACAAAAAATTAGCTTCAACTTTTGCACCTGCTGCTGTAACCCTGTAAGTGCTTGGCTGAAAATTCATGGATTCGCGGATTTTACAGCGATTTTGCGAGATTTGCGGATTGAGAAATTGCTGAAAATCCGCAAATTTCGCGAGCGGAACAAATTTTCAGCCCATGCTTAATCAGAACGCTTCACAATACACAGTTATTTACCATTAGGTGGTTGAAGTAGTAAACATACATTCGGTATTCGCCTTCAATTCAAAAGATGTAGGCAATAATATATGGCTCGCACAGGTGACTAGAGGTCAAGATAGAATTAAAGTCTTAGGATGTGAAATTGTTTATTAGAAGCATTTTTACTTCTTTTTTGAAGGAGGTAAAGGAAGAGATTCCATGTACCACTGGAGGTAGGGAGTTCCAAATCTTCAGTGCAATCCCTGGGAATGCTCTGCAGCCTGTTCTCTTTTTATGGTAGAATTGTGGTTTAAGTAGTAGTGAGCTCACACTTCGCAGTTGTCTGCATCCTCCCGATTGCACTAGCTTTAGAGCTACGTAACTGGGGGTATTGCTATGCAGGGCTTTATGGGTCAGGCAAGCTATCTTTAGGTGTATTCTTACCTCGTAGGGCAGCCAGTTCAGAACTTTCAAGGTCAGAGAGATGTAGTTATTTCTTTTAGTTCCTGATACCAGTTTGGCCGCAGCGTTAAGCGATGCCCTCAGCGGGTCGGCCAGTATTTGGGGAGAACGCATAGAGTGGTGCTTCCATAGTCTAATCTTGGTAGCACTAGGGCTTGTATTGCCATTTTTAAGTAGGTCTGTGGGAGGAAGGGTTAAAGTTTCCTTAGTATACTCATCTGGTGATTAGCTCCCTTGGTGGCATTAGTGATTTGTGCCTGCATGTTCAGGTGTTTGTCCATGGTGACTCCCAGGGACTTTGCGGAGTCAATGATGTGCGGAGCACAATCAAAGGAAGTTAGATGTTTTAACCATAAGTCTATCTTGGGTGTGTGATTGGGTGGGGAGATGAGGAGGAATTCCGTTTTTTTGGTGTTAAGCAAGAGGTGGTTGCCAGTGAGCCAACATTGAGTATTCTGTGGAATAGCGTTGAGGGAGAGGAAGTCTTCTGGTGAGGAGATTTTCATATACAGTTGGGCGTCGTCCGCATATAGGTGATATAGAATGTTCGCCGAGTTCAATGCGTTTGCCAGGGGCTCCATGAGTAGATTAAAAAGAATGGGTGAAAGTGCTGAGCCCCTGCTGTCAGCACGGATGCATCTGTGACACCCTTTCTGGACCAAACACTGACACTTGCTATCTCGGAACCCCCTAACATGACCAATAACATGGCGCCTATCGACTCATCAATCAGTTTATGAGTCCCACACCCCCACTCCTCAATCATGACTCAATCTCTATTTCCCCCTCCCCTGGTTCTCCCAACGCAGCTTCTCCCTAACACCATAAACCGGAGCAGTCTCACCTGGCCTCCTGGCCAACATCACAACCTCTTGTTCCCACATTACTAATGACGCCAAACTCACTGAGATCTCTCAAGAGCTTCAGCAACTTAAGGCTGAGGTTTAAAGCCTAATATCCCTCACCTCTGAGCTCGCTAATTGTTGGTGTGCCACCAGGCCGATGGGTAAGAATAGACCCTCCCTTTAGCAATACAAAAGTCAAGTCAAGTCAAACCAGCTTCATTCGGAGTAAAATATACAACCATAAAGCATACTAGACAGAAGGTACTATATACACATAAATAAAAACAGTTTTCAAATATTTACATCTTTAAAAAAACAGTATTTCATAACAGGCATTACATCTTTATTCAATATATAGTACTCTGATAATTATCAGTGCAAAAATCGCACATGTACAAAACAAGCATTTTTTAGCAAAATCCTAACATAAAACATAAAAGGGAAGAAAAAAAATGATTCATAAACATACTTGAGATTAGGATAATAGATCATACACACGGGCAGTTTGGTGAAATATAGGACCATTTTTCCTTACTTGAGAATGTTTTTATAAAATGTAGTGTCCCAAATCTTAGCCTTGTTAAGTAGAATTAATGCAGAGTGTTTCTTACCAGAGATAAATATGTTTGTAATCCCACCACAGAGGGGATCCAATAACAATCACGTTAGACGGATGTCACCCCGCACATCCAATGGGATCTCAGCAATCGCATCGTTTCCTCATTTGACCTGGAAGACAATTCCCTACCCCCACGCCTCCACTCGTCACATCAGGATGAAAGATACTCAATCGGACAACAATATTTACTCCCTCCTCCTTCAGTCAAATCCACATAGAGATGCTAGGCTCAATCTCAGAGCAGGTACCAATTCCTACTTCAAGCAAATTCCCATCACTCAGATTGCCTCTGCTGTCGCCATACCCCACCTGAAATGTACTTATGATCTTGACCTTATAGTCCTGACTGAAAATTGGCTAAATTACTCCTTCACACCATTGTTCGACTTTCTAGCACCGCCCAGATACAACATCATCAGATTAGATAGACGAAACAGACCTGGTGGAGGTAACCCCTGTACTCTCTGCAATAATCTCTCTATGAAGCAAGCACAAAATGTTACTCTCATCTTGTGTGAATATCTAGGCATCGATATCCTGAGTACAGATAGGCCTCGATACAAACTGCATGCGTTTTACCACCCTCCAGGAGATAACCTCCCCTCCATTGAACAAATTAGGGAAATCATCAGACACAACTCTGGTGTATACTGCACCCAAATCTTTCTTGGTGACTTCAACCTCTACTGGAATGACCCTATGACCAATCAGTGATTAGCCTAAAAACCTTCATAGCTGACCTAAACTTGATCCAAATATGCGAAAGTCCTACCCAGAACCTGGAAACGACATTGGATCTAATTATCTCTAAAGCTAATTCCATTCAACTTCAATCTATCATTCCATGTGATTGGACAGACCATCACTGCATCACTTTGCTCATGGCTGAATCGCTGTCCTAATAAAAGGTTCAAATAAAAAAAACAGACACTGGAAAAAGAACCTTTGAAACATAAACCTGAATGAACTGACATCAATCAGCAATTATATCCTTCCCCCTCCCGAAGACATGTCAGATGTCCAGGACCTTACTGATCATTACACTAATTCAATAACAAACATTCTAGACTCTATGGCACCCCTCCAGCTAAAAAGAGTACCCACCAAAGACTCCGAGCCTTGGTACAATGGTAGTCTAAACGCTGAAAGATGCAATCTAAGATTGAGTGAAGCGTCATGGAGATTCTCCTCCTCGCTTGAACACCTCCAGCAAGTGAGATCTCTAAGAATCATTTACAACAAACACATACATAGCTCAAAAGCAAACGACTTTAGGAAATAGCTAAACAATGCCAGAAATAGACCTAAAAACTGTTTGAACTTGTTAAATTGCAATCTAACAGGCAGCCCCAACCTGCTTTCTGGGTTTAATTATTGAGTCTTAGATAGTTCTCTACCATCCATGCAGCTAAGGCCTGCATGCAGCTTTCAAAATTTGCTGCTGAAGCTTCAACACTCTCAGTGATGGTAATCATGATCTGAGTGTCATCAGCATAGGATAACACTTCTAGGCCAAAAGATCTTACAACCCTGGCAAGCGGGGCTACATAAAGGTTAAAAGGGTGGGGCTCAAAGAGGATCCCTGGGGAACTCCACAAAACAGCCGTTTAGGAGCAGAAAGGAATTGACCCATCGAACTCTTTGAGCCTGTTCCGTAAGGAAAGATGTAAGCAAATTAAGGGCAGAGCACTCAATCCCTATTTCCCGGAGCCTCCCAGCCAATCTAAGGGGAGAGATGGTATCGAAGGCTGCCGTTAGGTCCAGAAGGGTCAGTAAGGTGGTGTGACCTGCGTCGACCTGTTGTCGAATGTTGTTAAAAACAACGGTTAATGCCGTCTCGGTACTGTGCTCACTTCTGAACCCTTGTTGCGAGCCATCGAGCAACTGATGGTCCTCCAGATAGGTGCTAATATGGAGGTTCAGGTGTTTCTCAAAGATTTTAGCTGGGACGGGCAACAGGAAATGAAACTGTAGTTCTTTAGTTCTGCCAGATCCAGAGAGGGATTCTTTAGCAGGCAGTGGGATACTGGCCAGAAGTAATAACGACATTAAGAACTATGGTCAAAGATGGAACAATAGCCTCCATTCTTAGTTTCAGGATCTTCAGGGGACAGGGCTCCATAGGGGAGCCAGATCTAACTCCACTTAAGATCCGCTCCTTGTCTTCTTGAAGTATAGAGGGAAAGGTGCTCAAGCGGCAATCCTTTGGAGGAGCTACCAGAGAATCCGAAGGACAATCGGCCTTTGACCCTCCAACATTGGATATCTCCAGGGAGGAATATATGTCCTTGATTTTGTCATAAAAAAGCATGTCTTTTTATCACGTAGCTCCTGGGAGACCTCGGTGTTGGCAGAGGCTGAGGGGGCTAGGAGGGAATTAATCACAGTGAAGAGTTCCCTCTGGGATTTGATGGATTCTGTCATCTTGGAACAATAGATAACTGTAAAGATCCAAGACAGCTTGATTTTTCCAGAAGGTTTATTGATCAGCACAGCATCATAACCTTGTACAGCAGTATCCAGATTGTAACTGACAGGCAGTGCAGAATGCTACATGAGCAAAGCTCTGTACAGAATGTAGAATGTATGAGGAAACATAACAAAGCACATGCAATTAAAGGGGCAGAAATACTGGTTACATATTAAATAAATATATACAGAATGTAACAATAACCTTTTCCTCATTAATAGCTAGCCTATATTTTATGCAGGTTCCTCTCGGCTGGGATACGCTCACGGCGCCATATTCTTTCCTGCTGTCGGCATACCTGCCTAAGGTTTCTCAACCTTTCGGTGAACCAGGGCGCCGAAGGGCGTTTTCTGGCCACATAATGCTCCTTAAGAGGGGCAAGAGAGTCCATAGCCGCGAAGATCCAGTTAGAAAAATCATCATAAATTGAGTTAACATCCAGGTGGGGGAGACAGAAATAATTGCTAAGCTTAATTAGAAGACCCTCCTTATTTATGTGGCTAAGTGTCTTGACAGGCTTTTTGGCTCTATTTCGGAGTGATAAAGACTTTAAGCTTGCTCACACCTATAGGCTGTATTCTTCCCTTTTAAGCCCTTTCTTCCAGACCTAGAAGAGGATAGCTGCTTTATATGATGATAGATCCCTTACTCTAATCCATCTATTGCCTATTGGCTTTGCCTTTCATTATTTTGCCTATAGTAGAGGGTGGATCCTGTGGTCCTGACTTTATATTACACATTAGTATTGTTTGTGTAGGTACTCTGACAGAGCTAAGGGTTATTTCATCCTTCTCAGGCCTACAAGGCCCAGAACTAGAGAGACTCCATTTTGCTTTCTATCCCTGCAGTGCTGAGATGCTTCAAGGGGAAAGGTAATGTTTATAGTTAAGGCTGTTGACTGCTAGGGGAAAACCAGCCAGGACTGGTTCTTATCCGAGGAATGTGTTTGTCTCATGGGCCCAGACGTAACATGCAGATGCGCACTGCGGCTGCGCAAGGGGCCCTGGGGCTGGCACAGGAATGCGGTGGGAGGCAGCCCTCTGTTGGAAATTTCCATGAGAGAAGAGCATTCTATATTAGTGAAGTGCAGAGGCGGAGTCAGTTAGTCGAGTTGAGCTGGAGTGGTGGAAGCAGTTGAGTTGAATTGGAGGAGCGGAGAGTGTTGGTAGAGTTGGAGGAGTGGAGTTGCAGGAGGAGAAGAGAAAGAAGATGCTTGGAACAGAGAGAAGACAAACAGACAGTCAGTGAGCTGGAACTGAAGGAAGCAGTCAGAAGCAGTTACTTATCAGGAGGAGTTGTGAATAGCTGGAGTCTGACGTAATGCCTTTTAGAAGAGACTGAAGTTATATCGTGGATTAATCTGTGGGAGCAGCTGGAGTTAATTGGACATTGGCACAGAGACATTTAAACAGAGTGAAAAAGCTAGTGGAATGAACGATTATCAGAGCGGCAGAAACCATTAGATTGAAGTTGGAAGGTGGAGAGAGTCCGTGGGGGAGGAGTCCAGTGCAAAGTGATCAACGCAGATGTGTGTCCAAGAGTGCAGGAGAGAATCTAAGACGAGCTAAGGCACAGACGAGAGAGGAGCCCAGATGAGAGCTAGAGCAAGACTTCATACTCCCAAGGTGACCTTGTTCCTTACTTTATAAATATTAACCTTGTCCTTATACTGTATGCCTTATCCTTTTCTTTCAGCGGTGTGTTAAAGTTCCTGTTAGTTATAGAGACCCCGCAGATCTGTGTATGTATCTATTCCCCTCGTACTTTTCAGGCTATGTGTTATAGTGCAGTATTATATTGTTGATATTGTTATAATAAAGATACCCCAGTTCTTAGTGAACCAGTGTGCATGTGTTGTTCTTAAGATAGAGCTAACCTTTCTTCTAACCAGATGCTGTGTAGCAACTGATGGATCAAAAGGGAGTAGGAGCGCTTAAATCAGGGAATAACTCTTGCATACAGTGTGTATATCTCTTGTCCCTACACAGTGAAGGTAACCTTGTCTCCTAGTCAGGTATTACTGTTTGAACAGATGCTACCCCTGATCAGGTAAGTGATAACTGAATAATTAGGGAGAGAGAGGAGCCCTTGAACTAAAAGATAATTGATATACTAAGTAATTCGGCCATCCCATAATATTATTGTAGTAGCGAACCCCTAGTGAATAGTGAGAGAGACTTCCCAACATAGAGAGAAGGCTGAAGGTATTCATAGGAAAGTGGTCGTCATTGGTAAGTGGCGTTAGTGAGAGCACTGATTGTGGTCAGTGTGTAGATCTGCCGGATTGCAGATCGGATTGTAAGTGAGTGAGCACCGGGGGGATACGGTGTTTAGGTCCGCCGGATTGTGGACCGGATAAACAGAGAGCACTGGGGCTGCAGCCCAGTGTAAATGGCACGCCGGATTGCGTGTTGAGTGAGCACTGAGGGTGAACAGTGTGTATGGCACGCCAGATTGTGTGTCGAGTGAGCACTGATGGTAATCAGTGTGTAATGGTAAATAATCAGAACTGCCCCAGGGTAGATTAGTCTGGACCCATGTGGTCGCGAGACTATGAGGTATGAGTGTGGTGTAGGGCATGGATGTCCTTAGTAATCAGTGAGTATTCTTAGTATCCCTATAGATTTAGTGGTGTTTCTGATGATATGAGCTTGTGTATTGCGAGTTCCCCATCCTCAGGTAGGTACCCAGGTGCCTGGATAGATGGGTCCTGAGGAGGGAGGTGGTTACGTTCCGGCTGGGTTGGAGGGGCTCTCAGGAGCTGATCCCATCTGGTCTAGAACCCGGTCGTTACACTAAGGTTTCTCTTCATCTCCACCCTGTTCTTAAAATTAAGATCTGGGTGGGATTCTGCAATTCGCAGAAAAAATGGAATGGGATTATTCACCTCTATCCTAGGATCATTCGAAAAGATCCCGTCTAGAATGTGTCCTGCCGTATGAGAGGGGCTCCTCACCAGTTGAGTAAGGCCGCAGGAGTCCATAGTTTCCAGAGCACAGTGTTTTTTCCAAATGGAAGTTAAAATCACCCAAAAGAGTGACATTGGATCTAGCCAAATAAGGCTCAATTCAATTGCTAAAGTTCTGCTTAAACATTCCTCTGGGTAGGGGAACAAAACTACCAATGGGTAGGATCTTCAAGGAGAAGAATAGGGCCTGATAGGGATCTGATGAAGAGGTGAGGACCTCAGTGAAGCACGAGAAGGTGTCTTTATAAAGTAGTCCCAACCCCCCTCCGCCCCCCCCCCATCCTTCCTTCCCTATCAAGTCTGGACAGAGCATACCCTGAGGGGATGGTGTAGTGGGCTGAATAACCTGAAGGACACCGGTCACAGCTGAAATAAAATAGGCGTTTATTGTCACAAGCAGTGTAGAAAAGATAATGGCCACAGCTGACTGCATGCTCTTCAAACTCGTCTTCTCGCCTAGGTGCTCACCCTGGAACATTCACAGCTGTGACATTCTAAATGACGTCACTAGCGGTGTGTTCCAAGGTGATTGCAGGGGCGAAGGTGCAAAGGTGTGGCAAGACTTCCCCCCGGGGAGGAAGATACCACACATCCCCCTCCTCTACACAATGCAAGAATACAACAGGTAATAGAAAACAGGTGAATATAGTTGCAAACTACTAGGTAACATATTGCTCCAGGTACTTCGGGAGATTAACCACCCTGTGGCTAGCTCTGAGGAAAGGGTAGGATTCCCCAGTACACCCCCTCTCGGGGAGGTCACCCCTCATCAGGGAATTGTCCTCTCTCTCAGCACTATTGTCCTCGTCCTCTTGAGAGGTATGATAACTTACAACTCTTCCTAGATTCCAAATTTTCCCCTCCTGTGTTTTAACAGCATTTTTTAACAATTTCACAATTGTTGTGGGCCTAGTGAATTCGGACCAGTTTGCCCTGCCTGTCGGTGCTTTGATTTTAACCACATCTCCTACCTTGAACCCTGCCTCTTTGACGGAGTGTAGTTTGTCAAACCTGATCTTCCTGTCCAACATAGCTTTACGTTCCCTGTCCTGCCTTAATGTCTCTCTGGAGGGTCCCGTCCACCCTTTGTGCCACTCTATCCACCCCGGTGCTAACTTCGTGTTGGGTCTTCTCGCCCGGAATAGTTCAAAGGGCGTGGCACCAGTTGTTTGATGGGGGGTCAGCCGGTCGGACTTTAAGCATTGCCCTACCTCCTCCTTCCAATTTAACCCACTGGCCCTAGCTAACTGGATGCTCTCCTTGAGGGTTTTGTTGAACCGCTCGACCATCCCATTGGTCTCAGGGTGGTACAGTGCGCAGCGCTTGTGTTTGATCCCATTTTTCTCGAGGAATTCTTTCATCTCCTTGAGCAGAGTTGCACTCCATTGTCAGTCAACAGGCTGCTAGGTAGACCTTCCCTGAGGAATAGTTCTTGCAGAAATTCAATGGTCACCTTGGTAGTGATCTCGGACACCATCTTCACCTCTGGCCACCTTGAATAGAGATCCATAAGCACCAAAATGTAAGGGGTGCGAAGCTCACCCGACAGAGGGCCTACAATGTCCAGTGCCACCTCTACCCAAGGACCCACCGGGGGTGGCCTACACTGAATGGGAGGTGTGTGCTGCTTCAACACTTTGTCCCTGGTTGAACACGGTATGCAGTCTCTTATTTTCCTCTCGATTTCATTACCCATGTTGGACCACCAGTAGTCTGCCCTCATCCTCTGTTTAGTCTTTGTGATCCCCAGGTGTCCTTCATGGGCCAAATCGACTAGGCACTCTCTCAGTGTTCCAGGTGGAATTAATCTTGTGCCCCGGAACAGACCCTAATCTGTGATTGACAATTCGATCCTGACCATCCAGAACGGACGTAGCGTCTCACTCTGTTTGTCTTTGTCTTTCCCCGTTTCTTTGACCCTTTCACACACCTCCTTCAAAAGCTCATCAATTCTCAGGGCCTCCTTCCAGCTTTCCTCTCCAACGGCCCCCTGGGTGATTACACACACTTTTTCCGCTTGCATCTCGTCTTTGTCGTCATTATCTACCTCGCCTACATCCACTTCCTCTTTCGTTTCTCCTTTGAGGCGTGAGAGACAGTTGGCTGCAAGATTCCTTGTTCCCGGCACATATTCGACATTGCAGGTGTACTCCTGCAGGTTTACGACCCAGCGCCTGATTCTACTCGAAATCGCGTCAAGCCCTTTCCTGTTGAACATTTGACTAACGGCTTGTGGTCTGTTCTCAGATTGAACTTGGCTCCCCAGAGAAAGTCTCGGAATTTGTTCATTGCCCAGTGTAATGCTGGTGCCTCCTTCTCTATCACCGAGTAGTTTACCTCAGCCTTACGAAGGGATCTTGACGCGAAAGCTATAGTTTTTTCTCCACGCTCTCCCACCTGCATGAGAACTGCTCCCAGGCCTTTTGAGCTCGCGTCCGTGGTCAATACCGTCTTCCTCTTCGGTATGAATGATTTGAGGCTTGGAGCTTCAGCTAGTGCTTTTTTACGTCTTCAAATTCTTTCTGGCACTCTTCGCTCCAACTGAACCTTACGCCCTTCTTTGGCAAAAGTCGTATAGAATAGGTTCTGTACAAACTTGCTGTAGAACTCCAGCAGTCCCATAAATGATTTTATCTCTTCTTTGATCTTGGGACGAACTAAGCTGGTTATGGTGTTTTGGAGTTCAGCCGAATTCCCTCTGCTGTCACTTTGTGCCCTAAGAAGTCTATCTCTCCACAGCCAATTCTGCCCTTTTCTTTCTTCACTGTGAGACCCTGCTCTCTGAATCTCTCCAGTACTTGCCTCAATCTGGTCTCATGTTGCTTGTTGTTTACGCCAAAGATAAGCACGTCGTCCTGATAGCACAAGACCCCTGGGATGCCCCTATGGATACTGCTCATGATTCTCTGAAATACTGCTGCATCAGAGACTAGGCCGAACGGCATTCGTTTGAATTTGTGGCTCCCATCAGTGTGACAAACGCTGTTAGTTCTTGCGAGTCTACATGAAGCTTAACGTGAAAGTAGGCCGAGGTCAAGTCAAGCGTCGAAAATACTTTTGCTCCCGCCAACATGCTCATCATTTGCAAGATATTTGGGAGTGGGAACTTGTCAACAATGACCTCTTTGTTTAGAGCCCAGAGGTCGATGCATAGTCGGACTGATCCATCTTTTTTTCTTGCTGAGGCGATGGGCGCCAGCCATTCTGTAGCCTCCACTGGTCCAATGACCCCTATGTTGCACAGTTTCTTCAATTCTTCCCTCACGACCTCCTGAATAGCTATGGGAAGGTTTCTGACTCTTGCTACCACTGGTGCTGCATTCTCCTTCAATTTTATCCTGTGGGAATAGTTTTTTAGGCATCCTAGTTCCCCACTGAACACTTCTTTAAAGTCTTCTTATATCTTCCCCAACATCTCACCTACTTCCTGCACTAATATCTGCGGAGTTCTGTTAGGGTCGAGATATATGCCTAATTCTTTTTGGGCTTGCCACCCCAGTATGTTGTCACCCTCTTTGGAAACGTAAATCTTTACGACTGTCAGTCTGTCCTTGTAGCCTACAGTGCCCCAAAAGTATCCTTTCATGTGGATGGGTTGTCCCCCGTAGCCTCCCGGCCTTACATCCATTTTCATTAATGTAAGCTTCCCTCTAGCCACCTTCTCAAATTCTTTTGCGTTTATTATCGTTATCTTGGAACATGAGTTAAACATCGCCTCTACTCCTGTCTCTTCCACCCATATTGTGTCTTTGAGATTGCTAACCTGTTCGCTTTGTACTTGCAGGACAATTTCATCACACACCCGTGTGGTGTTGTCTTTACCTCGCCTCCTGTAAATAGGACTGCTCCTGCAGCATTGCCTGAAGTGACCTTTTTTACCGCACTTGCTACATGTAGATTTCAAAGCAGGACAATCTTTGTCACTTGCCATATTCCCTTGCTTACCAAACCTGTAGCAGTTTTCTCTAAAACTCCAACCCCCTTTTGTCTCCCTCTGCTCTGTCTTCTGATCCTTTACTGCCAACACACAGTCACTTCCCGCTGTCACTTCACTCACTTTGACCTTACTTTCGCTGTCTTGCTTAAATTCACTAACACATTACATCATGTGCTCTACTTGTTTAGCCACAATGAGTACCTCACCTAGAGGCGGGTCATCTTTTAACCACAACTCTTCTCACACCCGCTCAATCCTGCACGTCAACACAAACTGGTCCCTGATCCTCTCCCCACATGCTCCCCCAAACTTGCATGTAGCTGCCAGCTTGCGTAAATCTGAGACAAAAATTCTCTATGGTTTCCCCCTCTTTTTGCCCTCTTTTGCCAAAATGGTATTGCTCCATGATGGTGCTCGGTTTGGGAAGGTAATGTAAGTCTAACTTTTTTAGACTTATTTCAAATTCATTTAATCCCTTCGCTTCATTAGCACTTAATTCCGGAAGGTGTTCTAACACTTCCTGCCCTTCTGCTCCCTGTAGTGCATTAACAAGGTTACCTTCCTTTCTAGGCCTAAGTTTGGTCCACACACAACAGCATAGTTCTGGAAGAACTTCTTCCATTTGCTCCACTTAAGTGTGGGTTCCCCTGGACTGTTTAAAAAGAAAGGGGGGGCGTGACATTTTGCATGGTTTATACTTGGCTGGCAGGGTACTCCTTGTGCGACTACAATTACTATAGGTTGGATTCTACCTGGGTAGTGTATTGGTACGGTGTACGGAATCACAATGCTAGTATACAAACAAAACAAAAAAACACTAGGGTGTAACCCTGAATCCTCCTTCTCCGTAAACCAGTTCTTTACACAAGGTGACAGAATTAACTACATTCTTCCTGGAGCCCACTAGATGGCGCTGTCCCACACTCAACACTTTGTCTGAAAGGGTCTTTCTCACAATAATTCTGTGTTCCTCTTCTCTACCGCAGTTCTAGTACCCCTCAGACAACAGGACTTGCTGGGGACCAGTGAAGCGACCTCCCCAGCCACCACAGGCTACATTCACTGAATGTGAGGTGTACTGTTTTTAGATTCGCCTCCAGCTGCCTCACAACCGCACCACCATTCTAATGCGCTTGCTTCTAGGGCGAAGTCCCACACAGGCTCTTGCCAGGCACACTGCCCTGCCGCGACGTCCTGGAGGTGTTTCACGGAATCCACACAGTCTCTGCGAACCTTTACGACTCCTAAGATGTCGGTCCCCGCTGTCAGCTCTTCACTCTCATCAGTCACTGTCCTCACACCTCGCTGCTGCAAAGGGCTGCCTCACCAGATGGGTCTCCCGCCGTCTGCTCACCAAATGCCATTGCCTCAATTAGCTTCCCGCTGCGTACTGCCTCACGAGTGGAGCGCTGACGTCCGCTACTCCTTCACCCAACGCTGGAAGGAAACAAGCCCTCTGTGGCCTGCGGTGGCACTCACCGGGGCACGCAGGAGATGGCTGTGCTTTGACCAGGTCTTTACCCACAGTGCACCACCGGTCACTCGTTTGGATATTGTCTCCGCACTTCGCGCCAGACTGCAGCTCCACGGACCCAGCAAAGGTAGTCAGGACCTCCGACACTCGACAGCGACGTCCCAGGGCACCAGCACTAACGTTTCATCTCCCGGTAAGTTTACAAAACCGGTATACTTATTGAGAGTGCCAGGTGCTGCTTAGTTTTTCCTGCCGATGGTTCAGCCTCGTGTTTTACTTCTTTGCGTGTTGGGGTCGCGCCTTTCTTTCCATTTTCGCCCGTATCCCGTCATCGTCGCCAGTGTAGTGGGCTGAATAATCTGAAGGACACCGGTCACAGTTGAAATAAAATAGGCGTTTATTGTCACAAGCAGTGTAGAAAAGACAATGACCCCAGCCACATCTGACTGCACGCTCTTCAAACTCGTCTTCTCGCCTCGGTGCTCACCCTGGAACCTTCACAGCTGTGACATTCTAAATGACATCACTAGCGGTGCGTTCCAAGGTGATTGCAGGGGCGAAGGTGCAATGGTGTGGCAAGACTTCCCCCCAGGGAGGAAGATACCACAGATGGCTTCCGCCAGGTCAGGACCTGAACACTCTCTGGCACAGGTTTCAGTAATAAATACCCAATCAGACCTTCAGAAGGAGACACAATCATTAAATTTTGCCGTAAATTTAATCTTAGATCTGGCGTTCAGTCACTTTCTAAACGCAGTAGCAGCGCAACAGCATGGCACCTCTAATCAGGGTGAACCACTATCCGCTGCATGTCCTGCCCGGCATGCAGATTAAATAGCTGGACCGGTCAGGAACAACTAGAGCGCTGCACATCGATCTGGGACAGGAAGAGGAGTAGAGCAGCAAGAGTGAAACACTCACTTCCCTCCGCACAATTGGCGAGCCGTGGTGGACCGGGAAAGGAGCACCACAGGACCCCCTTCTCCCCCGAAATGAAGAAAAAAAGCAGAAGAGGGCCTGGACAGAATGCAGTAATCCCACAAAAGTAAGCAATTAAAATAGTTTTCAAAGATATTCCCCCATTAGAACGCACACAATGATTCAATACAATTTTAAAATCACAGTCACTTTCTAAACTCAGTAGCAGTGCAACAGCGTGGCACCTCTAATCAGGGTGAACCATTATCACGTGGTGTAGAGGAGGAGACAAATGTTATAATAGTTAAGGAACTGCTGGGTAAAACTGACCTACAAAGGAACCAGACCTGCACTACACCCCCCAACATGTACCAGGAAGAATGTGGCTCCATCAGGTGATTATTAGAAGTTTGAAAACAACAAGAATAGTGCACAGAGGGAGCCAAATGTTGAAGTGAAGAGACAAAAAACAGAGATCAAGAAAGGGCATAGAGAAAGAAGAAACAGGGGAAAAGGAAACGTAGAGTTATAGGAATCCCTACCTGAAAATTCTTTTATTTTTTGTTCCCCCAAGGTTAGCAGACACGCTGCACTGCCTGGTCATCCCAGAAAACCTTGAAAGGAAGTAAAGAAATAATTTAGCATCAGACGACAATCACACTTCATCACATTTTACAAATAACCGTCCTGAACTTCCAAAACAAAAGAATCTCTTGTTCTCTGGAGGCCATTGTGAAGCAACTATGGTTAATGAATAAATAGTTTTTTGGTTCAGCAAGAACCATGATCCCTTAATGGAAAAGGTCTCTGTGAATATGGAGTGCACCCACAGTCTCAGAGAACAGACCCTAACAACCCAGTCCATGTCTTCATAACCCCCATCTTTCCATTTACAGCTCATGAAACTTGCAAATCAAAACAATCTTATTTGCAAAGGTATGTTAAAGTCCTTGTACATAATTCTGCCCACTCTTCATAAATCAGTCAACCACACTCTTAGATTCATTGAAAAAATGCTCTCGGAGAAACTGCAATTCAAGTTCAAGCTGATGCAGAGTTTGAATGCTGAGCAATGGAAGCAGCAAGGCATCAATGTGTTGGCGCTTTTTATCAATAAATAATCTAAAGGGATGATGTGGAGGGTCAGTGTCTTATGAGCCATATAGGATGGTGACCCAAGGACTAGGAGTTGGAATAAATCCTTTACGAGACAAAGCTTAGAACATCGGAATGTTGAGATCCACTGAAGACAACGGAGCAGCAGCAGCCTATACAACCTGATATAGGCCCGCTGCTCTCAACATTACAATGTCCTTATACACTGCCTCTTCCTTGCTATTTCCTCAGCCTCTCCTAAATATATGGATTGGGCAGGAGAAGGTAGAAGATAGAGCCTGCAGCAGGGCACACAGGAGCCTCCACCCTTCCTCCTCCCGAAGCTCGCAGTGTCACTGTCGTCCCAGAGGGAAGAGGGAGGGTTCTGCTCATCTCCGGCATCTCTCGACTCACCTGAATGATGAAAAGCAGTTTAGCCGAGCCCAGGGAGAACAAGCGGCCGACTTCAGCCTCCTTTCACAGCTATTGTTGTGAATGTTCAACAATTAACCACTGTGGTCCTGCTTGCGGCTGTTAACTGCACTTCCAATCAATCCAGATTCTTTCCTGCAAAATCCCAAGCCTCTTGATTTGTCGTGCAATGTAAATCTGGAGTTAAATACTCTTATGTAAAGCCTGGAAACAAATTAACTCTCGAGCCGCCGAATGTAATATAGAGTCTACTCATTGTGTTTGAATACCAACACCATCCGGTGTATAGTAAACTACACAAGTCATTTTACAAGGTAATTCCCTAGCATAATAACTGGCTCTTAATCACAGTTTAAGTTTGTGGCCATTCATCATTGACCCAATTTGTACGGGAAAATTTGCTGGCAGCTTATTAGTTGTTCATTAGAAATGCCTACAACTTGGACTCCTTTCATAAGAGGGGTGGGTTGGGAGCTCCCGTCAGTCTGACTGTGGAACGGGTAGCACATTTATTGATTAAAAGAGATGCTGGATTCCCATTTAGTTCTTCTACAAAAGGGCCGTTCTGGGTGACCTCTAGGACTGCACCAAGCATGCAATCCTTCTCCCGTCTCAAGCACCGTCATTGTGTCTGATTCAGTCCAGTAGAAACTCCAAGTGTAGATGCAAGTTGTGGAAAATCCTTATTAATCACTAAAGGATTTTGTTGAAATCCTAAATTTGGTAAGAATTTGACATTCTATTCTGCACTGGGCTGTGGGACTATCGGGACTGAAGGCATGCTCCAATATATCTGCCTTTGATTCTGCATGCTCGGCACAGAGACCAGTTGGGCTGGGACCATTTACTGTGACATCCCATTCTGTGCCATCTGAATCATATTCCTGTTTCCCAGTTTGCTGCAAGCATGGCAAGGGGCGTGTCTTATTCTGCACATTATTACTATTTTAGGTATTTATATTGTCATGGTTAGTAATACCAATAACTTGAGAAAAAACATTTCTGGATACAACGCTAAAAGGAAGGCAGACACTAAACCACTTTCGTCCGGTCTTCGACTTTACTATATTGTGTAAATCTGCACTAACTTGTGCCGCTCTCATTATTTTTGATCAATAGACTTGCTTAAACCTTTGTCTTTAAATTAAATGATTAACTCTTTATACTTTTGCAAAGAATCTAGGTTTATTTTGGGGCGCTTCACTCTGTGGCTCTTCAACTGGCCAGTTTCCAACCAAATTCAACTCATTACAGAAATCTCTTCGGACAATAGTTTTAAAGACCAGATTCAAACCCATCCACAGCACCTTCAAACCAGTTCCAATCTTCTTCACCTCCCAGCACCACTCTTCTGGTTCATTCTAAGCTTGTGGAAATTTGTGGTGAATGTAAAAAGATCAGCTCTCGACCACGGCACATACACATACGCTCCTCCACGCACTTCTAAAAGGAAATTGTTTTTCAAACAACTGTTTCCATCTCTGAACCACATTCGTCAGCAACCCCTATTTCTATATTTTTCCTTTTTGATTTTCTCCCCTTCGTTGTCCATTTCTTTTTTATTTCTTCACATCATCCCAATCTCTTATTGTATTTATTAGTTCTCTCAGATGTGTTCTTAATGGTATAATTGTCACACTTCATATTGCTGAATTCACATTATGCTCTTTTGATAAATCCTCAAGTTTCTCATAAGCGTCACATGCACATTTTGATGTTTCCAAATTCAAATATTTCAATTCTTATCATACCACATTGTCATCTCTGAGACAATCGTAACATTTATAATATCTTCTAATTAAATTTTTAATCTTAAAATATCAATCTCTTTAGTTTGCTGAACTGGGGTAACTGAGCTAAGTCCTGCTTCAACTATCCTTATGTTTCTCTCTCCTGCACCTTTCTCCACCGTTTGCATTTCCATACGAGCCTCATTATGTAGTGGCGGTCTCTCTCAACCAACAAATCATTTAGAAGGTTTTCTTCTTCATAACCCCGCTCCTTCTCTCCCATCTCTTTTTTTTTGTCATCCTTGTTGTTGTACATTTCTTATCAGCATTTATTTTCCTTTTGTCTAAGTCATCAGTAATCAAAGTAAAATCACCCGCTGCTTCTGTAACCTCCCCCCTCCATGTTTTTTCTCGTAAACTCAACCTTGTATCCAGCCAATGGTTAATGGTCTTTTTAACCTGACCTTTCAACATTTTGTTATGTTGCTTCTCATTCGCTACATAATCCCACTGTTAGAATTTGAGGTTTTGGTTGACTGTGGTGTGAGCCCTGTTCAAGCAGCAACCGCAATCCTAGTCAGAGTGAGGGGCGCTTTCCCTTGCCAGTTATGTTGCAAGTGGATTCACTTTGTAGAGATTTGGAGAATGTAATGTCCTCCCCTTGTTGTCACCCTTATGTGCATCAATACAGCGTAGTGAACCCGATTACAAAACCTCACATTGAGTAAAGTCTAGGAAGGATACATCACCGTTTGTATCTATAAGGCACAGTGCACAGTAAGGACTCGAGGGAACTGCTTGGGTGACTCCTGCAGGTCTGTAGTACGGGGTACGGAATCACTCATAATACTGGTTCTTACATGCGTTGTGCCCAGGATCAATGAGCCTTGAGCTTTAGAAGCACGCGGTCCCTTTTGTGAGTAATTGTAGGTGGCGGTACTCGTTAGTGGCCGTTATCTGGATCTACCTTGTATCTGGGCCAGGAAGCCGCATGGGGTCTGTGGAAGAAGGCGGTCTGTTGCTACATGTGCTATGCCACTGGTATCAGACATGTTTAAAATTTGACTTAACATTTCTACGAAATGCACGGGGCAATTTGTTGATAAAAGGGTATGTATCTCTGCTGATGTCCTTGCAACTTGCAGATCATATGTTTCTTTGGACGAGGTCAAAGGCACAGTAGTCTGTAAAAGAATAGACTTCATTCTGCTTAAAGTATCAATTCGAATAGAAGAGATATTCACATAAGGCCATATTGCCGCCTCCATGTCTGGATTGCTGTTTGGATACAATACTTGCATACAGCAAATGACCCTGGAAGTAACAGTTACGAGATAGGATTCTCCTTGAACCATTCCACAACAGCTGTGGTCATTTATTAGAATGTAGCTGCCGTTGGATAGCTGTCTGAAAAATGGCTCTATCTGTGTTGCAGGAATGCCTTGTAGGTGACATGAAAGGTTATTTTAAGACCCTTCGCAGGCTCATGCAAGTTAATACCTTGACACAGAAGTGTACCGCTTAGTGATTTTTTACAATTATTACCACTAAGGAATACCTCCTTTTTCCCTTCACTATAACATTTGTGTGTGTAAGGTAAATCCCAGGTTGATTTGATGTATCCTTTACCCAACCTTTTATACTGGCCTGCTGGTATATATTCTTGGCAATATTTAAACTGTAAAGTTGTTATCGGAATTGTAATTGTTCCGTGTATAATCCATTCAATGACAGGTCTCTCTGACATTGTCAATGGTAATCTCTCAAGTTTTTCAGTGCTCAGAATCGAACAGTCTGCTCCTTTTTGTGCCAAACTGATTTGTTTATCAGTAAGGTTAAAGATAGAAAATAATGACGTTATGTTGATTAGACGCCATGGCACGTGGCCTGAACGTAGGTTTTGCAACGTCCAGCCTAGCTGTACAATAGAACGCAATTAGGACTGACCATGTTGTAACATTAGCAAGTCTTGCTCTATTATATCAAAGGCAGATGATACAATGCTGTCCAGTGAATATATTCTGGAGGACAGAGTCGTTAACCCATAGTCCACTACAGAAAGTGATTTTTCCAAATGTATACGATCAATTTCTCGTATTTTTTCTGCTGTTTCAATTTGCATTACTTTCCAAGCTTCGTTGTATGCAGCGTATATACCGGCCGCTATGAAACGTTTTTGACGCTGTTTGCGAGGTCCCATTATGAAATCTCGCAAGTCAGCACCTTCTTTAAGTAACGTCAAGTGTTGCTTAATTTCAGCCAGTGTGGATTTCTGTAGCCAATCAAGTCATAATTTCCCTACACTGTATGTTGTAACTATCCCTGGATGTTGTCTCAGGGAATATCTTGGGACTGGCCTAGTCAGTTTGAACCCCTGTCTTTTGTTCAGGAATCTATCTTGACAGTTATTTATGTCTGTGGGCCAGATCAACCATTTTTTCCAATCAGGATTTGTTCTGTTTTGGTGAAAAATATGGGATACGTCTATTTCCACATCCATAGTACTATTGCTATCAGGTATGGGCTTCGGAATAGACGGTTTATTTAAGTCTTTTATCTTAGCTAAACCAAGACAAGTAGTTTGTTGAATGGTATCATTCAGGAATATTATTTGTTCTGGGATCATACAGGCTCTAAATTATGATTCTAGACCTTGTACCTGCCAGTCTTTTGTTCCCCAGATGGTTTTTGTCTCAATGTTGTTTTTCCAAAATTCAAAACCAAATGTTGACATTTTGTCATAACATTTTTCAGAATAAATCAATTTAGTATTTGTCAACATTGTTTTCATTGCTGTCTTATTTAACATTTTAAAATAAAACGTTTCTAGATCACTGTTGTTAAACCCTGAGAAGTATGGAAATTTTCCATTAAATGTCTTCGAACTTCCTTTTGGTGGAGTTGGACAATGTTCCCATTGATTATAAGTAAAAACATTTCTAGGTTTAGCAGATTTATGCAAATAGTGATGACCATAGTGATTGTAACAGTATAATTCTTCATAATTTGATGAACCCTGCAAATAATCATGTTCTGTGAATTTAGCTGACATTACTAAATCTGACATCATATTATTAATATTTTCAAAATCCCAATCATCAGAGAAAGAACTTAGTATCACAAAGTCACTTAAGGAAACCTTAAACTGGTGTGGATACTTCAAGAGCTCAATCGGGCCATAGATTTTATAGTCCGTTCTGTCCATGCTTTACCACCAGGTATATGATTGGCTGTGATGTTCACTGATGATAGTTCTCTTTTCTCGATGTGAGAGGATCTGTGAGACTTTAGGACCAAGTTGATGATCTCTCTTGCTGTGTCCATTGTACTATATTTTACATCAATGAATTTAACCAAGCATAAAACCATGATGAGCCAAAGCAGGAGGAAAAGTACACCTACCATAGTCCAAAATTCAATCCATGGTGAAATCAGATATGTTTCCTTTAGTTGGTGAAAAAGCTCGGTTATTTTTTCTTTGAAAGTTTTTGTTGCTGGCCTGTCTCCATGTTCACTTGGATCATCGGAAAAGTCATCAAAGTTGATAAAGTAGCCAGATGCAGTTCTGTCAATTGGTGGGATTGCTTCCGGATTTCCATTGATCTTTGCATTTTCTTTTGTTACATTTGTATAGTCTGAGGCTACATCGTTGTAGATTGGTGTATCATCATGAATTGTAGCAATTTGGGTTTCAAGAGGCACAAGTTCCATGGCTTTCTTGCATAGTCCTTTTTTATTTACTGCGGGTTTTTCAAATGTGATTAGTCTCTCAGTTTGAACCTATTGGATTGTAGCAAAGTTTGGTCTTCTGCTATTTCTTGGGAGTCCACTGGGCCTGCTATTTATTATCGGGCACATGTTTGTGGTTTCACCAGGTCGATGGAAACAATTCTGTTTTCCTTTTTACCAGCAAGTGGCGGTAGTACTACTGATCTTGTTCTGCTGACAGCTAAGACAGGTACTGCTTTTCTGTATGAAGGTCAAAATTCCTTCTTCACCGCGATTTTTTCTCTGACAAGATCCCCAATCTTTGGAATCCAGACAGGTCTTGCTGGGACAGGTGGTTCTTCAGTGGTTGTTGGCTTAACTTTATGTTACTTAGACTCTTTCTTGTTTCATTCAAGTCCTGTAAAACAGCCAAACGATCTTTGATATCAAAGGTTTTTTCTTCTACCACTGAAGTGTGACGATCCAAATCCTGTATAATCATTCTAGCACCAAACAAAAGTTCATACGGACTGATACCTCCTAGAGAATTTCTTGGCATGTTATTAAGACTACGTTGGACACTTATTAGATGTTTGACCCACCCATCACCCGAACCTAATACCCTCGCCGTTATAGATTGCTTTATGTCACGGTTTTTTCTTTCCACAACCGCATTTCCCTCAGGATGGAAGGGAGAAGAGTACCGCAATGCAATGCCCATGCTGTTCACGGCCTCTTTGTAAGCTCGAGAGCTAAACGCAGGACCCTGATCTGAATGTAGCATGCCATTTGCGTATGTGCCGATAAAGACTCGCAAATCTTTTATAACAGTTCTGAGTCAGCCGAGTGCTGGGGCCACATTTTTAAGTGAATCTAGTCTTAATAATTATGGGGACGCATTTCTCCGGCTGGATTTCTGCGTATAGATCGCCTGATGCTTTCTAATAAAAGGTGTCCTGGCAATAGTCTGGTCCAGTTCACAACTGCGATCTCTGTTGCAGTCTGGACAATCCATTGCAAATTTGTAAATTTGCAAGCTCATCCCCGGCCACCAGTATTCTGATTGTAATTCTATTAGAGATTTCAAGATCTCTTGGTGCCTTAGACCCAAACCCATGTGCGCGTCTTCAATCAAGAAAACTCTCCGGTTCGTGTTTGGAATCACTCTATCCCCCACTCCAGGGATTTGAGCAAAAGGAACGGAGTTTGCATCAATTATGTATGTATTACTGAGTGGATAGTTGAGAGATAATGCTGCATAATCGCCTTTTAATGACACTTTTACCGCCAGCATGGTTTCTCCATCTATGTGTTTTTTAGAGCGCTTTTTTGTGGCTATGGAAGCCGGTTGAACCGCTGCCGCTGAGGCTCTGTTAGCCAATGAATTCCCTACAACGTGAACGCCATCACGTTGAAGACTCAGTGTATGTATCACGTGAGTCTTTTGTAGTTCTTTCTGCAAAAGAACTACTTGTTCCCAAAGCGTTTCATGCTTTATTGTGGCACCTGTGTCATCTTTGTAACAGTTTTTGCTCCATGTCTGCATATCACTATTGTATGACTTGGCGCAGTAATTCGAATCGCACACTATCAGTGTGGGGAATTCGCGATCAGCATTTTCAAGTGCCATCTTTAAAGATCTTATTTCATCTCGCTGAGCTGAACAGTTTCTGAGTGATTCAGTTTTGGTAATCATCGGTCTGAATTTACCAGAGCGCCAGCGACCTTTAACAATCACGCACGCTGCATTGTAGGATTTTTTCTCTACACCGTGATGGTGTGCAAATCTGTCCATATAGATTACACAGGTATATTGTTCGAGAGGCAGAATTTTGATTGGCAGAGGATATTCTTGATATTCTAGATCGTTTTGTTTTTTCATTTTCGGGTCAAAATAGTATTTCACATCTTCTGCAGCAAGAGAATTTTCCCATTGTATCCATTTTGGATCTAATGCCACTGTATTCAGATTGTGTGGACTTGTTAATGCCTCAAGGGCTGATTCTACTGTAAAAACAGATATTCTTTTGCCTTGGGCTAGGGCTCTTTCTTTTGCTACAGCAGTTTGAACCGCTATTAGAATTTTTTCAGTTGAACTGAATTTCATTTCAGCTTGTGTGTACAAGTGTGATTTGTAAGCTATTGGCACCGTTTCCCCCTCATTAGAGGTCAGGTATGTGAATCCGCATCTTCCTGGGATGAATCGGATTACAAGTTTGCGTACGTTTTCGCGAGTTTGCAATTTTGTTTTAGCTAACATGTCTGTTTGTAATGATTTTAAAATTTCTGTGTGTTTCTGAGTCCAATTTATTGGTTTGAAATCAGGTTTTATTAATTCACAGAGAGGTTTAACCCTCTCTGCATAATTCAGAATGTATGTTCTACCGAAATTCAGGAAACCTAGTATTGATTGTAAATTTTTCAGCGTTTTTGGTGCTTGGAGTACTGCACACTTCTCTAGGAAGTTGTCTGCCAGACTTTTGCCTTCACTTGATAATTCATATCCTAAAAATAGGACTGTTAGATGGGCAATTCTTGACTTTTTAAAGTTGAATTTGTAACCCTCTAATGCGAACCCAAGTATTATGGTGTTCACTCTTTTTTAAGTGAGTCTCCAGGTCATCGTCTGTAAGATAGATGTCATCGACATAGGATAATGCCTCATCATCATATATTTGTAGTAACTCTGTTACTCCTGCTGAGAATAATCCTGGGCTATTCTTGAATCCCTGTGGGAGTCGCCAACATTGTTTTTGCGACCCCAATATTGAGAAAGCAGTCAAATACCTGCTTTCAGGTGCAATGTTTTGACAGAAGAATCCATTAGAGATATCTAATGTCGTTTTATATTTTTTGCGCACGATGTTGTTCATTAGTACTGCACTATGTGAGTTTTGTACTGCAAAAGTTTTGCAGCAGGAGTTTAAATGTCTGTAGTCCAAAACTAGACGATATGAATCGTCTGGCTTCGAGAAAGGAAACAAAGGATTGTTCATTTGTGCGGTGCATGTTTCAATCACCCCTTGATATTCAAGTTGATCTAAGATCTCCCTGACTTGCTTTTCAGCTTCTTGTTTAACTGGGTACTGCCTTTGTGCAGTGGGTTGATTTTTTAACTGCATTTTTGTGGGGAGGAGAGTCCTCATCCCATCCTACATGATTTTTGTATAAAGCAGTGGGAATGTGTATTTTTTATGAATTGGAATGTGATTCGAGAAGGCAGGCATAATCATTTCTTCGCCATGAGGGCACTCCCTGACAAACTCTGGTGGCCAGTCTTTTTCAGCTAACAGGATGTCATAGCCTTTAGATAGATTCTCCCAAAAGAGACCTTTTATTTTCCTAGTTTTATCTCCCTCTATACGTAAAGTTATTTCATATAGTTTATGTGGCACGCTAACTCGCGTGTCTGCAGTTTCCACCTGAATGTATTCATTCGTGTCCACTGTCTCCAGAAGATTCATCAGGATCTTGGAAGCTATGGTCACTTCTGCTGCGCTGTCTGGCATTGTCTGGGCCCACTCTCCGTTTTCAGTTGTGTCCTCAGAATCCTCGGCATGTTTAATTTTAATACTGGCTACCTTCTTCTTTGGATGATGTAATTTTTTACTTTGATGAGAAGTTTCCTGGTCTTTGGACTTCTTTGTGTTCTGACCGTCCTCTTCTTTCCGATTTCTGTGAGGAAGTCTGAAAAGATCGAGAGAGACGTGTATCAATATCTTGATATCTATCAGGTTTTCTCAATTTATCCCTATCTCCAAGGTTGTATCTTTTCTCAGAGGGTTCCCTTTGGGGAGACTTGCCTTCTCGGCCAGGAGATCTTTCTCTCCGTTGAGGAGACCTTCCTCTGGACTGGAATCGTTTTTCCTTGGGAGTGGATTGTTTATTACCATCCCAACTCTTTTTTGGAGTGTTTAGATTATTTTTAATAAATGTTTTTTCAGGATTTTCAGTTTGTTGGGGTTTTATTGGATTCCCACCCAAACTATCTCTTCCTAGTTCTTCATAGGATTTTTCTATGATTCTGGCAAGTACAAATGGTTGGTCTGTTATATCTGTCTCCTTCAATTTCTGCAGGTACGTTATATCGTCCCTTGCCAATTGAACTAATTCTCTATATGCCTTTGTTAATTCTTTTAGTTTAACTAGGAGTTCTTCGCTTGACATTGTTTCAATGTCGGGATGTGGTGTGTAGCTGGCTAGAACCGGACACGTGGCTCCTGGTCTACCTAGTGGACCGTGCCTGGTGATGTGATTTTGATGTTTTAGGGCGCCATTAAACCAGAGCAGTTGCTCTTTGTAAGTTAGTGGGATTTCAACGTCCTCGAAAGGAGTGAATATATCCGGAGGTTCCTCTATTTTGTAATAGTGGAAATCTTTTGTCACAGCGTGTGCTGCTGGAAAATGTATCCATGAATAGAATACCTCTGTCTGCCGATACTCATGTGCCTCTATCACGAATATGACCGTACCACCTCTTGGTGATAGTCCATTTTCTATAAGTTTAAGAGTTATAGTTTTTCTTATATTGACCGGAATGATTATAGCATTCGGGTCTTCTTGTCGGAGACTTGTGTCTTCCGCTATGAGTTGAGTTGCTAAAGCTTCTCTATCTCTTTCTTCTTCACTTTCCGTCATTTTATTGACCAAAAATGTTTATGTTGCAGAGCAAGTTTCAAGGAAACAAAGATTAGGTGCACAATATTTTGGAACACTCTATCCTTCAACGTTGACTATACCAAAAACGAATACATAGGATTCTCGTCCTACTAAGTTCAGGCGGATATTAACCTTTTTACCAACTCCAGACGTCTTTTGGAGTTTTTACGGAAAAAGGGGTCTGTGTGAAAAGCACGACTGAGTTACTCTAGTGTCTTGCGTTACATTATCGCCTTTACCAAACGTTGGGCGCCATGTAGAGAAGTTCCTATATTCCCAATAGGCTCTGCGCATTGGAATAACATAAACAGCAGTGTAGACGTAGGACTGAGGTCATCTAGGTCTCTACTGACTATGTTAGACTTAATTAGTTTTGCCAGTTAGCTCAGAGGTCACTAAAAACGTTCTTGAATGTTCAGGAAAGGGTTAACCGTCCTGATTTAGACAAGAAGGGATTCGTTTCTGACAACCGCATAAACATGACAACTTTGCTCCCTCAGAATAAAGAGTATATCTCTAGAGTCGTGTGAAAACAATAGACAACTATTTCACTCAGTCAATCGTGCATGCTTAATTTCACAGAGTGCAGAGAAATAGAGAGACGGGCGTTTTCAATAAAAGGGGTTATTTTATTGAGCAGTCTTCTTTCTCATGCAAGAGAAATGAATTGCCACAATTGCAATACTTATTATAAAGTAAAGTGCGTACAGTAAAAGTAGTATTATGAAATAACACTGTAAAAGCATTGATATGGTTTCTTAGCCATATGATACTTTAAAATGGATAAAATATATACATACATAAAAACATTGACTAAGGAACTCAACTGGTGCTTCTAAGATACGCCTACCCCAGTGTACCTGACCTAAGCCTAATACGTGGGAAGGAGTAAGTAAGTTGCAGTTTTAAGTTAAGTTAGGTTTTTGCCAAGAATCGGAATCAAGAATTCTCTCTAAGGTTTTAATCAGCTCTGTACCTTGGTTATAGAATGAAGGAGGTCTTCTATCTCGCTTCTCAGGACTCGATCTCCCAGCAACCCGCAAGGGTGACTTAGGAACACCGGAGCTGGATTTTCTCGGCTGGAGAAAAAGACAGCGTCTCTCTCAGTGCGTCGAAGGGAGGGGCGGTTTCCTTTGGCTCTAGCAACAGCTGGGCTCCAGGGCAAGTAAAACGTCGCTCTGTTCCCAACCACCGTGTGTTTGCTTAAGGCAACGTTGGTATATTTATACCTGAAAGGTGCCGGGTTTGACGTAAGGTTGGACATAAGACGTCACTAACAACTAACAGTTCTTTCTGGACTCCAGGAGTTCTTGTGCAAATCAAAAGCAGGGGGAATTCCCGGGCTGCTGGAGGTTGTGGTTTGTTTAAAGAACGCGTTGTGCTTTCTAGGAGTCTATGGGAGTAGCCTTGCTGTGTTTGGACTGCATGGGCTATTACTAAATATGGATATGATTCCTATGCCTTTATAAAGATATTATTTGTTATAACCATATAAGGGCATGAATCGGGAATATGGAATTAGGGTCCTAGATAGAAATACAACAACATACTCACATTTTTTGCAAATGCCCAAAAGAACCTGAATGGCTAACATAGTTGGAATCAAATCAGGATGACATAAACCATTTCAAGTTTCTGACACATGTCCAAAAGAACCAAAATTGAAATCTTTTTAACAAATGTCCAGAAGCACAAAAATGGCTAATATAATTAGAATCGGTTAAGTCAATGACATCTAGTTGATGGATGATGAATTATTACCGCATCTTGTGCACGTAGATCGTATCATACTGAGTATTTCCAACTTGGGTAACAAATTCAACTTTGCAAAATTCCATATCGCCTGCTTGTCGGTGCTTTTCCTGGGATACCAACTGAATAATGAAGGTAGGGGGTTGGCCCTCCACTTTCTGGAGAACTATGCACAATTGCAACCTCCATCTACTTTGAAAAAACTGCAATCCTTGCTGGGATTTTTAAACTTTGGGAGGACATACAGTCCTGATTATGCCCAGCATATAAAACTGCTTTACACATTGATACAACCCACTTTCTCGTCTTCCAGCTGGCATCCGAAACACACTGAAATACTTTGGTCTTTGCAGTCTGATCTGCTTGCGACTAACTTCTTGTTAACATGTGAAATTCTACAAACTTGGTCATAAGAATTGTGCCATGGACTGTAGGTTTTACTTATTGGTACTGTGTCACACTCACGTTCAGTGAGTGTGACACAGTACCAATAGTTTGCAAATCTACACATCAGCAGAAATGCGCTTTTCCAGGGTTAAAAAATCTTTGACGGCTGTGCAGATGGCGATTCTGAAAGAACGTTCTCTGGCGTAGGGAAAACACATTCTTATGGTCTCGCCAGTACCTGCTTTGGAAGCAGTGACAAAGGCGAGTGTTCCAAATTCTAAAGCTTTACATCCCCTATTGTATACAATGGGCAAGTTCCTTGACATCGGCTGATGTCACGTTTATCTTTGATCCCTCTTTGCAGACACAGGAGTTTTTACAATATGAACATGCTCATCCTCCTCCATTGTCTTTGCTTCCTCTTGATCAGTACATATGTATCATCCATACTGACGGTTCTGCTCAGCCAGCCATTTGGTCTGAGCATGCTTATTCAGCCGCCTGCGCTATAGTGGCAGGCTCAATTGTTGATGGTGAGTTTAAATCTTCCATTGTGAACACACAGTCACTACCTCTAGAATTCACTGATCCTGATGTACCCACTCTTGTTGTGTGCGATTCCTTCTACTGTATGCAGGCTTCCAATGAAAATGTATTCTTTTGGTCTCAGAATGAGTATTGACACTCTAAAGGTAGCGCAATAAAGCATTTAACGCTTTGGGTTTGAGTGGCCAAACTTAAGGAACGTTTGTCACTTACACTTGGCCATCAGCGTGTGGGAGCACATGCTGTTGGTAATTCTTTGGCTGATGAGGCAACCAAATCGGCAGTTAGCACATGTTCAGTAGCAGCAGTTACGAGGTCCATGTCTATAATGGATAGTGATATTCTTGCGGCTATTGCTGCGACGAAGAACGGAACGGAGTTCCCACAAGGTTTTCCTTCACAATATTCATATCACTTATCTCCTGATCAAGTTCCATTTGCAACTATTCCATACGTTTGGGATGGTACTATTAACTCCTCAGACAGTAATCAATTTGGCTAGTGGATGTGGCCAATAAGTACCAATGCGTGTCAGTTACGCTTTTCTAATGCTTCCACCGGGTTTACGCTCAGTATACCTGACCCTCGAGAAATTGTGGGAATGCGCGTACACAGAGGCGGCATGTGGGCAGCAGCTAAAGAGGTGCACTGGTCATGGAGAGCCGTGCCGTCATGGAGAGCCGCTGCCAAGATCGCTTACAGGGGGCTCACAAGCGGCTGGGAAAATTACATTTTGTTTTATATGAAGGCCTTCACCCACCAACCTAGTTGGTGGCATGCTTCATCATTGGGCCACACCAAGGGCACCGAATGTGCCTTGGGTGTGCTGGGATGTGTCTACAGCGGAGCGGACTGTGGTAGGTGAGTGTGCAGTGATGGTGTTGGGAGTGTGGAATAAAAAACTGTCCAAATGGTCCCACGGTCCACAGGGTTTTTTTATTTGTGGGCTCTTCGCAGTATTTAAAAGATATGCTATGGATGTGATTTGGAGGTAATCATGGGCTCTCACATGCAGTGTGGTCAACTACTTTCAGACAGGCCTTGTGGTAAAACTGGCTTTCATCAGGACCATTATTTGAGTTTGTGAATTAAAACAGGAGTCTACAGAGTGTGTACAGGCTGCTATGTGACGCACATGCTAAGGTGCGAGAAGTGTAAGAGGATGGTTTCCTCTAGAGTTTTACCTGCAAAGGTACAAAATGGACAAACATAGAAAGACACACATACATCAAGAGTAAGAAATACGATAAGGCACTGTAAATTTCAACGTGACTTAGTATCGTCGTGCCTTTAGTCGGAATAATGCGGTACGTCTCGGCATGTGATACTTAGTTGCCGTTTTGGAATTATGGGGTACCGTGCTATCACTTTGAAAATGTCAATGCGGTCAATTGGTGACTTTAGTGCTCATGAAACATGGAAAACAAAAAGGCCTTCTCTTATGTTCAAATAGTCTGACTCCATGAGCCCCTGGGGTGGGTCCGGCTTACAGTCTCACTCTAGTTATGATTAAAAGGTAATGATTAAAGGGGGGGTGGAGAGAGGGATGTGACCGTGTGGTAGTCACCAGTGCAAGTCCCGCAGGTTTGGGATTGGCAGCGGTGTCCCCCGTTTCCCTACTTACTTTGTCACAGCTCAGGACCTGCAGCTCCACCAACTTGGCCACTACAGGAACTATATAGGTGTTTGTAATGGTTTTGTCCAGGTTTAAATGTCTTCGTGGCGCCGCAGCTGAAGTCGATTTCCGGGATTAATGCGGTTTATGTTGTGCTATCATTTGGCTGATGGTGGTTTTAAGTGGCATGCAGTGGCAAGGTTCCAAGCAGGCGGATTTGCTGCATGGAAAACAACTTTTCAAAATAGAACAAAAAGGATGGCCTCTTGCGCTGCCGCCTTTTAAGCCACTGTGTTTGGGCTAATGCCTCCTGAGAAGAAAAAGTGAAAGCGTGCCGAGCCCGCAAAGCAAACATGAGACAAAGAGGAGTCCAGGCGCGTGCACATGCCCTGTCCGGGCGCTTGCAGGCACGGCAAAGAGGAGACGGCAAAGAGGAGTCCAGGCGCATGCACATGCCCTGTCCAGTCACGTGCAGGCAGGGCAAAGAAGAGACAGCAAAGAGGAGTCCAGGCGCGTGCACATGCCATGTCTGGGCAGGCATGCCGAAAAAGACGCGTCGGAAGCGCTGCTCCAGGGCTTCGGCAGCAGACCTGTTGCACTGCCGGAGGACTTGGCTGCACATGTGGGACACAGCGGTGAACGTGGAGAAGTGTGGCTCACTGGTTAGAGCAGGCAGACCCTGAAGCAGAGGTCAGACCCGGGACCAGGGTTCAAGTCCCGACGCAGCAGGGTCTTGAGCTCAAATGTCCACGGACTCGATAATTCTCGCTTCGGTGCCTGACCTAATCATGGGTTCACACTCTGCAACTCTGGGCATTAAGCTTGCTTAATCTCCACAACGGCCCCCTGTGGCGGGATGCCTGGCTTTCACCTTGGGGATGCCTGTTAGGGGCTATCTCACAGGGAAAAGCCAGGATGGGTTCCCAAGGCAAGCGCCGAGATGCCTCCGGGTGATTCGAGCGCTATATAAGAACATACAAAAAAAAAAAAAAAAAATGGGTAGGCTGCGGGCGTGAGGGCGGACTGTGTTAGGAGACTGCCTGAAGGTCCTGTGTTGCATTGATGCCGTGCGTGAGCAGAATCTCCAGTCAGGGTGGGCAGGGCCTAAAGGAGACAGGGTGGACACAAACCCAGCTTCCAAAGAACACAGACAGAAAAACAACAACTATAGCTCTCGCCAAGGCGAGCAGCGCATGCACGACCTAAAGAGTAAGGTCATGCATCGAGGATTGACTTTTTCCTAATAGATAAAATCTTAAATAATAATGTTAAAAAGGTTGAACATATACCCTTACATTTATCTGACCACTCCCTAGTCTACATGGCAATAAAAACAGGGAAATCCCAGGTAACATCCAGATGGACCGTAGATGCACCGTTTTTCTAGATCAGCAGATCATAGGCAAGCTGAAATCAATAACCGAAGAATACTTTAAAATCAATATTAACAGCCAAACCCCTAAACAAAAGTCTGGGATGCCTATAAAGCAGTGATTAGGGAGGCTTTAATTGGTTTGGCTGCTTTAAGGAATAAGATGGCTAGACACAAAATTTGCCAACTAAAAGCCAGAATTCTAGACCAACAAAGAAAACTTGAGGTAGCGCTGTCTATACAAGATCAGGAAAAAATAGAAGATTTACATGAGAAAAAAAAAATGATTTGACTAATATACTAGATGAAACAATCAGCAAACAATGGTAAGCTATTGACCTACGAATATGCGGAAGGCAGTGGGAAACTCCTAGCATGTAAAATACAAAGAGATAATCTGGGTAAACAGGAAGTAGATGACTCAGGGATCGAGAAGGTGTGCACTGATTTTTTTCTATCTCTATATAATGAGGTTCTGGAGGAGTCTAACAAACAAGTTGACTCCTACCTGAGCAAGTCAGGTGTCCCTACTTTAGAAGCAGAAGATAGGGAAACACTCAACTCAAAAATAACCACAGAAGAAGTGATTGAGGTGTTGAAAAAACTAAAAAGAGGGAATGCAGCGGGCCCAGATCCACTACCAAACGAGTTACATATGGTCTAAACCCCTTCCCTGCTTATGATGGAACCACACCATCATGAGCCACGGGCGGCGTGTGCTCATGACGGCGTGGTTCTTCCATGCTGCGGCCGCTTCGCCCATATGTCACTGAATCCCCACCTGTACGGGTGAATTAGTAAGTGGGCGGAGTCGTGATGGAACCACGCCGTCATGAGCATAGCTCGCCCGTGACTCATGCCGGCCTGGTTCCGTCACGAGCATGGCATCGTGCTCTCACCCTCCAACCCTCCAGCACCGCCGTGGAATTAGCGCTGCGCGCCAAGGGGTTAAAAGAAATACTGGGCCCCATATTGGTTATTCTGATAAACAAGATCTTTCTCAAAGGGTTTACTCTTTCAAATTCCTTGAATGATGCCACTATTACTCTAATCCCAAAGCCAGGAAAAGACCCTTTGAAGACCCTTTGAAGTGTGAATCAAACAGACCTATATCCCTCATAAACAAGGATTATAAAATTTGCACGCAGATCTTGGCAACAATATTAGGTCTTACTACAAGCAATTTGAGCCATGGAGACCAGAAAGGATTCATTAAGGGGAGACAGCTGCATGGCAATACACAAAAATTGATTGACACTATTGACATTGCCACTCAAGAGAACATTCCTCTCACAATTCTTACTTTTGACGCCGCGAAGGCCTTTGCCCGAGTAAACTGGATGTTTCTTCGCAAAGTAATAACACAATTTGGCTTAGGAGAGAATTTTTTTAAAGCAGTAATAAACATATACACATCCCCAGTGGCAAAAATTCTGATAAATGGCAGCCTTACTAAAGAAATAAAAATCAGACGAGGCACTAATCAAAGTTGTCCACTTTCGCCTTTTTTAATCAACCTATATAAGATCTTCACAAGGAATAACCCTGTTTAACTTTCAAGGATGGGAAAAGAAAGTGGCATTATATGAAGATGACTTAATGGTGTTTACTTGTAACCTGAAGGTATCCTTACCTAATATTACAAAACTGCAAAATGAATTTGGAGAGGTTTCGGGGTACCAAGTCAACCACCAAAAAACGGAAATCATGGACTGGAATAACCCAATACCATCTCCCTTAGTAAAGAATAGAATTAAGTATCTGGGAATAGAGATACTAAAAAACATTGACAAAATTGCGCAAGTAAACTTCGAGATTAAAGTGAAAGAGACAAGTAAGCTGCTAAGAACCTGGAGTGGTTTACCATTGTCTTTCATGGGGAGATCCAACACAATTAAGATGGCTATCCTACCCAAATTCTCTTTTATTTTTAATACTATTCCTCTAGAATTTAAACTGCAGTGGATCAAAAAGATACAAGGTGAACTAAACGTTTCATATGAACCTAGAAAAGAGTAAGAATCGCCTGAAAAAACTACGTAGGAGAGAAGATCAAGGAGGTATCGCTAGCCTGACCTTCTATATTACTACAGGGTTTTCCAGTTCAAGAATATCAGGGTACTACTCAAGGAACAATCTCTCTATGCCCCGTATTACAAAGTGATAGTGGAAGGGGACTTCTGTCTATACAAATTTGGCCACCCAAAGTACTTAAAAAATAATCAAGCTGGAAGTTTTAGGTGCAGCCTTTAACTCTGGTACCAGGTTAAGCAAGTACTAGAAATTCCATACTATAGTACCTTTGCACCTATCTGGGAATCCCCAGGTAGCCCAGAATGTCTGAAAGACGTTCTGGCAGTCCCCATAAAGAACGCAGGTATAGCAAAGTGGGGACAGCTGATACAAGCAGGAGCTTTGACAAGCTGGGACTCTCTACTAGCGAGTACGGGTGGGAACTTCAAAGATTCAAGTATTACCAACTGACAAGCTGGGCAAAAGGCATGGAGAAATATCAGGATGAGAATATGGAGCTAGAGGAAGAACTACAAAGTGATCCAGTGCGAAAGGAAGTATCAAAATGGTATCGACTTATGATCCAAGCAGGAGATCTTACTCTACCACTAGAGTTATGGAAGAAAGACCTGCCATCACAGGACTTACAACATCTATGCAAGTATCCTTTCCTACATTATGGCGTGAAATAAAATCTGCACCTCTTAGGAAAAAACATATTTTTACACTATAGAGGGCATACTGGTCACCAGAAAGGCTGACAAAGATGAACAAGTAAGTGGTGAAAAGATGTCCAAAGTGTGGAGAAATAAATGCAAACGACATCCATATGTTTCGGCAGTGCCCTCCACTCCATCTATTCTGGTCCAACGTGGGTAATGTTATAAGTGAAGTCTTGGGACAAGACATTGAGGTAAGCACAGATATAACTATTTTTGGAACTATGAGTGAAAGCGGGCTGTACCTTGTTTAAACGAAAAGCAAAATAAACTATTGTTTGTACTAATTCTTCTCGCCAGACGGGAGATATGTATAAAGTAGATACTTGCAACCACCCCCCCCCCCTCGACATTACAGGACTGGCTGACCTCAGTGTGTAAGATTAAGAAATAGTACTTTAGCAGAGAAGGAAGTAACCGAACGAAATTCTGGGAGATATGGGAACAAACTCCAAGACGGAGAGTAGAGGTAGGGTAGGAAGGGATGTCCAAGGATTACACATAATGCAATAAACAAATTTTGGGATTGATACCATGGTGGACTTTACCGGTAAATTTGTAGATCGTAAGACACAAACTTACCTCAAGATGAGAAGCTCTTCCATCTACCAGATGTGGCGAGAAAATTCCCTAGCTGGTAAAGTTCCGAAAAGAGGGATAGCTGTCTTCCTCCATCTCACCTTTTGCACCGAGGACAAAAAAAAAAAGAAAAAAATGTGATCAGGATAATTTAAGCAAATTTCTTGATGTGTTTGATTATAGCATTAACACTTTGTCTTCTTGGATTTATACACTGGATAAAATTGTTTCATCTGTGATTGACATCGTTCAAAATGATGTATCTGTGCTCTACCATGGTCAAAATCAATTACAGTCTGTAATGCAGTTTGGTTGGACATTGCAAATGTTGAAGAATGGAAAAGTTCCATGGGAATATTTGAATGATTCTGCCTTATTTTTTACCATTTAATCTGACAGATAAACAGAAACTTGTGTCTATGACAAACGCAACATACACTATGCTACACATTGAAAAGTTGGATCAGTTACCTTTCACTATAGCTGAGACCGAATCTTCGGTCTGGTTAATACAAGGGGTTATATCATTACCTTACAGTGGAGGACTGTGATTCTACCGTAGGAAATTCCTAAGTATGTAAACAAGTTAAATTGCATTGCGCTTGCAACGTGTCAGCTCCTAATTTGGCATGTTTTTTAGAAGGGACTCCAGTCTCTACGATAATTCCCACGCTGACTTTACTTTCTAATGGTAGTTATCTTATCCTGAATAACCATAATTGTTGCGGCTTACGGGCAGCCATCCTATATATAGTAACCATTTCCCAATGTGTTACATGTTGCAGCAATGTTCTCTTTCCACCTACACAGGGAAGTTTTGATACCTCGCTGTGGCCCTCAATTCCAACTTTGAAGACAGACTTCAACAAGTTAAGCAGACTCAAAGCACTATTGTTTCAACAAGAAGTCGCTAGAGACCTTCAAATTGCAGGTGGCTAGAAACTAGAACTTCAAGTAAGATTAAGTCACTGCTGAATACAAATCTCCTGCTCCATTTTGGGGAGTTAATACACCAAATATTTAATGCGTCTGACACCGAAGGACTGGCTCATTTTTTCAAACTTGTGGGAACCGGCCTGGTGTCATCATTTAAGACTACATTTGGTGTTATACCTGCTTTTATTCATTCTATTTTTTCCAGTGACTTTGGTGGGTTTTCCCATGTGCTCTTGCTCGTTGGTGGTACATTGCTTCTTTTCTGCCTGCTACTTAACCCCTTGGATGCTCATGACGGAATGGTTCCGTCATGAGCATCGGTGTCCCTGTGCTCATGACGGAACCATTTCGTCATGAGGCTAGGGGCACAAAATCCCTCTGCTGCAGACAGCAGAGGGATTTCTATTATTCCCCTGTGAGCTTGGGAGCTGGGGTAGAGCTTCCCCAGCTCCTGAGGCCCCCTCCCTGGTTTCTGTGCTATGACGATCAGCATGCATGTTGTGCTGTCGTTATTGCACAGAAACTGAAACTGAAATGTGCCTTTAGGCTCATTTCAGTTTCACTTTCTATTGGCTCAGGGGGCTATCTCAGCCCCCTGGGCACGTAGAAAGACGGGAAATGTATCATTGGAAAGGGATCCACCCACTAGACACCAGGGAGGGGCCCCTTGGGCAAGGGCTTTTGCTCCCCCCAAATTTTTCGGGTGTCATTTAGTCTTTTTACCCCCCCTGGGGGGGCAAAAAGCCCACAAGACGCCAGGGATTTTTTTAGGGCAAATTTGAATTAGGGTGAGGGCTTCCAAAACGGGCATGCCCATGCCCCCACTCCCTCCCCCGCAAAAAATACAGTCTTCCTGACCCCCCAGGGGGGGCAGATGGTGCAGTAGCCCCCAATCTGCCCCCCTGGGGGGCAAAAAGCCCAGTAGACGCCAGGGATTTTTTGGGCAAATTTTAATTAGGGTGGGGGCATTGGCAAACCCAGTAGGAAGGCTCTGAAGCGCATGGGTGCGACCAGCAGACGGGCTGACCCAGGCTCAGCAACCTTAGGCTCACTATACAGGAAACCTTTCTCCCAGTAGATCCAATGTGATCCAGACTGATAACCTGCTGCCTGGTATGCAGCCTGTTGCCGCAAACCCGCAAGAGAAGGGCACTTTTTCTGCTCCTCACAGAACTCTTCCCTGGAGGATCCCCCTTCCTGCTGCCAATGGGTCAGCTCAAGCAGGTCCCCTGACACCAGCCGACAACTGACAGCTGTCACACTGGCTCCGGTGTCTCTAAGAGCCTCCACTCTATGGCCATTGATGGTCACTCACTGCCTGAACTGGGCAACTGAGTCTTGGGGACCACCTCTAAGTCTCCTAAAGAGACTGGGGACATCTCTGCGGCACCCCACCCACCTTGGGCTCCCATCTCCTCACCCAGGGCTACACTAGCCATCTGCAGGGGCGGTGCACCAGTGGGCGCTGTCTTACATCTCTGTGGGCACTGGGGATCATAGAAACGGTGGCCCTCTTCAACACACAAAAAACATTTCAGGGGTCCCCTATGAACATGTTTACCTGTCATGGCCCCTGACTTCTTCTCAGGGGAGGCTGAGCACCCATCCCTTGGTTCTCTTGGGTATTACTTTGGGGCCCTTTCTGGAACTTCCTCTGTTTACCCTTGTCCCCCACACTCTTCTGACACCATCTGCCACTGCACACTACACGAACGCCTCCACGCCGCAGGGATCCGAGACAAGGCTCTGGATTGGACCACCTCCTTCCTCTCCGGCAGAACCCAGAGCGTCCGCCTCACCCCATTCTGTTCCAAAGCCTCCGAGATCATCTGCGGTGTACCCCTGGGATCCTCCCTCAGCCCGACGCTGTTCAACGTTTACATAGCCTGACCACAACATAATCTCCTACACCGATGACACTCAGCTGATCCTCTCCCTCACCAAGGACCCCGCTACCGCCAAAGACAACCTCCAAGAAGGAATGATGGCCATCGCCGAGTGGACAAGACGGAGGTCCTCTTCCTCGTCTCCAACCCTTCAGCGCGGGACGACTCCTGGTGGCCGACGGCACTGGGGGCTGCCCTGACACCCACCGACCACGCACGCAACCTGGGGATCACCCTCGACTCAAGCTCTCAATGACTAAGCAAGTCAACGCCATCTCCTCCTCCTGCTTCAACACCCTCAGCATGCTCCGCAAGATCAATTGACGGATCCCGACGGATGCAACAAAGACACCCAGGCCCTCGTCAGCAGCAGACTCGACTACAGAAACGTCCTCTACGTGGGAGCTCAGACCAAGCTCATCAAACGACTACAACGCATCCAAAATGCCTCGGCAGGACTGATCCTCGACGTACCATGCCACGGCCACATCACCCCCCCACCTGAGAAACCTGCACTGACTCCCTGTCAACAAGAGGATATCCTTCAAGCTCCTTACCCACGCACATAAGGCACTCCACAAGACCGGCCCAGCCTACCTCAACAGACGGCTCTCCTTCTACATCCCCAACCGCCAGCTACGCTCCGCCGACCTCTCACTCGCCAATGTCCCGCGCATCCGAATAACAACCACCGGTGGGAGATCCTTCTCCTACCTCGCTGCCAAGACATGGAACACCCTCCCTCTGAGCCTACGACAGACCCAAGACCTGCTGACCTTCAGCAGGATACTCAAGACCTGGCTGTTCGATCAGTAGCAGCCCCCCCAGCGCCTTGAGACGCGGGTATGTTGTGCGCTTTACAAATGATTGATTGATTTATTAGTTGATTCTGCTGGGGACCCTGCCCACCTTTGGCGAAGTCTCCCACATGACCCGGGTACTCAACCAGCAGCCCGCTTCATTAGCAAGCTTCCGAGGGTTAGTCAGCTTGCTATCAATAAGGTGCTGGCGTAGCTCTGGAAAACAATTATTGGACACGTGCTCCCATGCAATCAAATTATAGAGTGCTTCAAAATCATTCACTTTGCTACCCTTCACCAAACAATCCAATGCTCTGCCAAAGAAAGAAACATATTCTACCCAAGTGCTATACTCCAGTTTCTTACAATTCCTAAACCTTTGTCTATGAAGCTCTGGGGTCAAACCATACCTGGATATTAAGGCTTCTTTTATGTTCACATAGGAAGTCTGATCTTCAGAAGGCAAATCCAATAAGGTATCCCGCCCATCACTGAGAAACCGCACCCACAATCCTCCCCAATCCTTCTCAGGATGTCATAGCTACCTCATAGGCCTTAAACCATTGCCCAATATATTCATTCTTATGAAACTCCTTAATGACGTCCTTAGGAATAAACACTCAATTCTACAGGCATGGACGGTGCGCTGCCACCAAAGGGAGAAATTTCTAAAGTCTTAGCTTTCAATTCCAATTCCCACAACATTCTCGCATGCTCCAAATGAATTCTTTGTTCCTCCGCCAAGGCCAATTTCTTATTCTCCAACTCCATCTGCCCGTCTATTTTGAGCTTGGCCACCTCCATCTTATGCACTCTATCTCTCTCCTTGTCCTCCAACTCTCTTGGGGACAGGTCCTTTGAAGAAACACTGCTGCCTGCTCTGGAAGGCACTTTCCTCCCATCCAGGCCCACTGGGCCCTCTAGCTGCCCATCTAAATTCTCTACCTCCTCCCTAGGCTCTTCAGGACGCTCAATGGCATTCCTACATTTTACCCAGGCCTTCAGCACCTTCTGGTATACCTCTTTCTTGGTGAGGCTTTCATAGAGACTTTAAATTTCCAGCAAGCAGCTTTGAGGTAAGACACGTCTTCAAAATCAATGTCAACAGATGCAATGGATGCTGCTTTGATCATGGTGAAAAACAGTTGGTAGTTCTCAAAAAGAAGTTCCAAGGAAAATTCTACCAAAAAGTATGGGGTTGTGTTATGGTCTGCACTCACTAGTAGAGTACATCAATCACTGTGTATGAGTCACAAATGCAAGTCCAAATCCTCAGCGCTGACCACCAATGTTAGAAATGGGGATCTCTAGTTGGAAGAGGTAGGTACCTTTGACCAAATAGGGACCCTTGTTTCTAGTCAGGGTAAGGGGCTACACTTCTAAGATTACCCCTGCTCACCCCCTTGGTAGCTTGGCACGAGCAGACAGGTTTATCTCAGAGGCAGTGTGTAAAGCATGTGTAAACACATACAGGATATTCAGTGAAAACACAACAAATGGACACCACACCAGTAAGGAAAAATAAGTAACCTTTAATAGACTTAATAGATTTAAAGACCAAACAACAAAAATCCACAATACTGTAATCAAAAATAGACTTTAAAATGGTAGAAATAGCTTAATTCAATGTAGATGGTAACTGCGACACTTTGCTCTCAAAGTACCTTAGATGCGTCACGCAAAACAAGCAAAAGGATCGCAGGGAAGATGATGCACCATTCCTTACACTCAGGAGGTTCCTTACTACTGAGCAGGGGAGTTCGCTTCCTTACTATGTGGGGAGTTGATGCGTCGTTTCTTACTGCAGCCCGGTGACGACGCGACGCGACAATCCGGTGCAATAAAATTGCGTCCTTCATGTGATGCGACAACGTTGGATGCGATGCGTGCACGCCCGACGGCGAACTCAGTAACTTCTGACCAGCGACAGGCCCTGCAACACGCTTCTCCGGTGATTTGACGGTCACAAAACGCTTCTCCGGTGATGCGACAACCTTCGTCTGTGATGTGACGGCGAACAGCTGCGGTGGCGGCATGCTTCTTCGGCGACTGCTGTGGGGGCGACACGATTCTCCTTGTTGCGTCGCGCTTCCAGCTCCAAGTGACACGCAGTCTTCTCAGAGGGCCCAAACAACAGTAGGTACCTCTCGGCAAGTAGAATTCCCAGCAAGAAAATTCAAGGGGAGCTGGTGGTGAAGTCTTTGTGTCCCTGAGACTTCAGAACAGGAGGCAAGCTCAGCTTCAAGCATCAAGCCCTTGGAGATCTTCTTCAAGATAGTAAAAGTACACACAAAGTTCCTTTTCTCCTCTCCTTGGCAATAAAGCAACCACTGCAGGCCAACCCCAACAACACTTCTCCTTCAGCTTCCTTGGTTCTTCTCCTTGGCAAAGGTTTGTCTTGATTCCCAGAAGTGATCCAAAGTTCTGGGGTCTGGGCCCTAATATTTATACTGCAAAATCCTGTGTCCTCTGAAGGCAGAGGGTGCCTGTGTCCAGCCCAAACCAGTTCTGGGTAGCACTCGGCCAGTGCACAACTTCTTCCTTTGTCAGTGCGGGCCAGGGTCATCAGACGCCACACAGGAGGTGGAGCCAGCATTGTGGAAGGCAGGCACAGCCCTATTCAGGCCCAGGTGCTACTCTTCCCACCACTCCAAATGCAGATAGGTCTATTCAGCCTAGTGCTGACTCACCCTGCCTCCTGGAGCCACCCCAGTCCCTGTCACTCACAAACCAGACATGGAATATGTAGGAGAGAAGGGTCTGCTTCCTATGGTTACCCCCACTTTTTGCTGTGGTTCACTGGTTTTTCGACTCTAGGCTGCCTGTGGCCCTGCTAATCAGGACCACAGCCTAGCTGCACTCTCTCTATATTGTTACCATGTACTTTAGGTACATACCAGATTGGGTATTGGGTCACTTTTGTGAGCCCCTGTATAGTGTACCATAGGTACCCAGGGCATAGGTGCATCCAAGGCCTACTAGGGGCTGCAGCATGTATTGTGCCACCCCTGGCCGGCCCTCCAAACTGACACCACAGGTCTGTTTACTCAGCCTGGGTAAGGTGGTGTAATCACCCCTTACTGGGATATAGTATACCTATACCCACCTTCACATATAGACACATATGCACCTATAAGTCACTCCTATGGCAGGCCTTGACAATTCTGGAGGCAGAGTGCTTGGTTTTATGTGAGAGGGTGCTCTAGCATGAGCTGAGCCCCTCTGCAGCTTTCGGAACCATCTCCTTATAGCTGTTCTATGATATAGCCATACCATATACTCTTAAGTGCATTATAATCCTCGCGGTTAATGCTAACTTTGGTTTTACTTTATCAAAACATGTTGTGTAAGGTGCACCCCCCCCCCCCACTCCTGGCGGCGGGGGTAGCATTCCACCCTTCTAGAGGGAGAAGACATGTAGTTACTGGTTTACCTGGTTAAAGTTAAACAGAGCCCTGGCATCACAAAATGGATTCTGCTGCCACAGACACAAGTCTGCCCTCCTGCTGCTGGACGAAACTCCGGCAGGGGAGGCCTGGACAATAGGTTTACTGTCAGGGGAGGTGCCAGCACCTCTCCAGACAGCCTGTAGTGTATCGGGGCAGGTAGGGTTGCATTCAGACACTGCCTGGGGCACACAAGGTGCTCGATGCATAGTCCAGTTCAAACCGGTTGCTGGGGCGTACAGCCCCAGCTCTGGCGCGAAACTGGACAAAGGGAAGGGGGTGTAACCACCTCCTCCCCATTTCCACCCATAGGAGGGACCTAGCAGGTAGTCCAGCCCCTAACTCAGTATAAGTATAGGAGCTGTGTCCCTAGGACTTTAGATTCACCTGGACGACACTTTGATGCTGAAATCCTGGAACTTCGACATTCCATTCTAACTGGAAGACTGAGGACATCTCCCTTGTGGTTAAGGAGTGACCACCCTGTTCAAACAGGCACCACAAGCAACTTTGCCGGTCTGCAGTTTCGAGGCTCCCGACGGATCCTAAAGAGACTGTGACACAGGACACAGACTTCCAGACTTCTCTGACCCCGACCTTCGATCCCAGCAAAGCTGAGACCCGTGATGGACACGAGAGACGTGGGACCGGAACTCCTAGACATCCTGCATTTTGCTCACTGCATCGACTCCTGAGGTAACTCGAGGTTGTGCATTGGGGTACTTGAAGCCCCAGCCCCGAGTGCCATTTGCACCGAAGCCCAAACCCGCACACTCCACGAGTGTCCCGTGGGCCCCGCTTTGGATTTCTGCTCGATGCGTCCTTCCGGTTTCTAGTCCGTTGGCTAGGGAGTCCCTGGAAGACTTCCTTTAACAACTAACTTGCTTTCCTGGTTGCTCCAGGCTTGCTCCTGTTTCCCTACTAAGGAGAAGCGCCCCAGACATTGCTGGTCTGCAAAAGAGCTCATCTCACCTTCCTGCGTGGGTTGCGGTTACCAAGGCTTGTTGGGTCCAATCCGGATACCGACACCGCAGTCAACTAGATCCTTCGTGGGACAGCTCGATTCCAGCACCTGGTCATCGTCGATGCCTCCTGGAACATGTGGCTGAAGAAACAAGCTCACCTTCTTCACTTCGAAAGCACCCGACATCACCTGGTTCCTTCCTGGTACCTTCCTGGTCACTGGCTAGTGACCCAGACTCTGTCCCCTCTGCTTTCAGGTTCTACAGATCTTCGATCCACCCTTGGATCCACCCGGACACTTTTCCTTTAGTCGCCTGCAGCACTTCTTTACAGGTCTCCATAGAAAACGACGACGAAACCCGACACGAAGCGGTACCTATGCACCCGACTTCCCTGGGTGAGGTAACATGAGTACTCCGGTGCTCCCGTGGGTCTTGACTCTCGAAGAGTCCTAGTTTAAAAGGGTTCCATCCAAGTGCATCCGGAAGTGTCCTTACATTTTATATTTGAAACTTCTTTGTTTCCCATAGAAAGTCAATGGTAACCCGCGGCTGTGTTTAGACACTGCACGCGTCTCCCGTGGGCCTCCTACTTCCTAACCTTTGGTTGTTTAGAGTAGACCCAGCGATTCCACAGGCCCCAGGCCTGCTTTCTAATCCTCACGTGATTCTTATACCACTATTTTAGTATATGGTTAGTGAGGTCCATAGGGCATAACTGTATTTGTGCAACTTATCGTATGCTGATTGAGATTCTTGTAATGTACTTTGACCTCTGACCTCATAAAGAGTGCAGAGGGGTTGTGTTTAGAATAAATACATATATATTTGATATATACCTTGTGTGGTGTGTTTTCATTTGGTACTCAAGAGATTATAAATGGTAAAACAACTCGTTTAACTCGCCTACAGAAGTCTTAGGCTGATGACTGCTGGTCCATGCTACCACTAGGATAGCTTTCTATAAGGTTGACTTTACAACCATTATCAATAAGTGTTGATTAGACTGATGCAAGGTGCCCGCTAGAACTAGTGGACATCATATGCCAGGCTTACTTCTCACAGAATACACAAACTAGCAGAGGCAGGCTGGATGGTTAGGCAAGAAATTACCTACTTTCTAAAAGTGGTACTTTCAAACAAAGAATGTTAAAACCACTTTCACTAAAAGATGTATTTTATCATTCTGAGTTCAGGCATAGTAAACACGAATTTCTAGTTCCCTGGGTCAGTTAGGATTATAAAATGTCATAACAAAACTACCCATTCTGGCCTATGGGAGCAGGTAGCCTTGCAACATGAAAAACGAAATTGGCTGTAATTCACTATCAGGACATGCCACACCTATTAGGGCATGTCCTTCCTTTTACATACAATCCACCCTGCCCATGGGGGTACCTTGGACCTACCTTAGGGGTGACTAATATGAGGAAAGGGAAGGTTTAGAGACTGGCAAGTGGGTTCACTTGCCAAGTCAACATGGCAGCCCCAGACTGCACACAGGCTCTGCAATGGCAGGCCTGAGCCACATTTTACAAGCTGCTTCTGTGGGTGGCACAACCAGTGCTGCAAGCCCACCAGCAGCATTTGATTTACAGACCCTGGGCACACATGGTGCACTGTACTAGGGTCTGACAAGTAAATCAAGGAAGCCAATCATGGAGTCACTAATCCATTGCAACAATTTACAAGAGGGAGCACTTGCACTTTGGCACTGAACAGCAGTGGCAAAGTGCCCAAAGCATCTAGACCAACAAAAACATAGCAAAAATACAGGAGGCAACAGTGAAAAATGGAAGGGAGACCCATGCCAATGGCGCCAGGTCTAACAGAGCACTTGTGTATGAGGTTGAATGAACTGCACCTGTACTATATTCATGCCTCTAGGGAGGAGAGGGATAGCCATGAGGGAGCGCAGCACCTGCCAACTTAGAGGCTAGAGGTATTGACTTGTTTTTGATTATGTAGTAAGTAGTATTGGGTGCAATTGAGAGAGTAAAGTACTTTTTTTTGCAAGATAAGCAGTGTGCCGGTCATTCATTTTTATTAAGACTCTTGATGTATTGCTTAGCGCTGAGTTCAAGCAGCCGACATTACCAAGCTGGGAAATCTGTAACTGCTCGCCTTCGCTACCTTGAGAGTCAAGTACAAAAAGGATGTACTCAGCCCAGTTTGCACAGTCATTCTGGAATAGGTCTCGGGACATCAAAGGAAAATGGCCTCAACCCAGTAGCCCCTGCCTACACCGTGCCACCTGAACTGGACTGAACATAGAGGCTGGAAAGAAAATCCCTTGCTTGGGTTTGTCAAGCTGTGGCAAGAGACACAGCAGTGTCTTGTCATTTACTTATTCGTATACAGTAAATCACATACAGACAGCTTTCTTATTATCTTTTTCTTTTCTCTACTCTTCTATTTGCCAGGGATCAATACTCTGGACCTGATTTTAGGTCCAACGGGCCGCCTGTCTTGTGTAGAGATTTCCGCTGGCCCTGGGGGGCACTCCGTCCATTCAGAGGAGCCACTGTGGTTTCTCTGAAGGCATGGAAAGATTGGTGAGCGGCTGCCATGTTTCAGGTGGCCACTCACCAATGCTGGCATTTTTTTTACTGTGGAAAAGAAACAGGAGTAAAAACCCATCAACCTTGTTGGGATTGGGGTGAACAATTGTGTACAATGGACAATATCCCAACTGGTATTATTTGCAGACAAATATAAAGGATATCTATACAGTATTATCCATGAAGGAACAAGGAGACTCAGTTTGATTTTCATATGTGCTCAAGGCATCATTTTTATCAGCATTTCACGGAATGTAGGGCAAAGATAATTACAGTTAGTATCAGCACTGCAATTTATAAATAACAAGTGACAGCCCAAAGTTGTACAAGGTGAACGAGTGCAAAAAGTGAGTGGCACTACGGCGACACAAGTGACAGTGAGAGCAGCGTGGACGGCGCAAAGTGTATTGGTGAATAATTATATACAGTGAGTAAAAGCAGAGTGGTTGACAATTCAATTTATGTTTTCCATTTTTTCGAACACCACTGAGAGAAGGGCGCCTAAGATCTTGCAGGGAAGTCTTGAAATGCTGATGAAAATGATGCCTTGAGCACATATGAAAATCAAACTGAGTCTCCTTGTTCCTTCCTTGTCCATTGTACACAGGTATTTTTTTAGGTCGAGTTTACTCGAACCTATTGCTGTCCATCCAAAAGCTGACTTTTTATGAGGAGGATTCTCAACAGTTCACGTGAAATCAAGTGACCACAAGCTCCTTCGTGCACGAGCTTGCATTTCCCCCTGCCAGCAGTATTTGCCACATCAAAGGCTTCAGCTGCCCCGCCCCCCGCCGTCACTTATTCACGGCCGCAGGCCGTCCTAATTGCTTTTTTTTTTTTGCCTGGCTACTTCAAAGGGTTCGTCAGGTTTTCTGGTTGCACAGCTGCCAGTTTAGCCTGACACAAATGTAATCTAGGCCCAGGTGTAATTTTCGTTATGCAGATAGACTCGTATAATTTTCACAATTTTGCTTTACACTTGCTATTCTAAATTCCTGACATTTCACCTTTCATACCTTGTCGCATAATTAAAGCCCATTCCGGCAAAAATCCTTTTGATGAAGCATTTGGAACATGAAGGACCAGCACGCGGGTACCTGTTGCTTGCAGCTCTTGTGCTTTTGGGGAACTATGTCATCGCATCCAGGATGGACACCCCAACGCATTTTGCGCTAAAATACAGCGTTAAATACTGGACTTCCAGCTCGCGTAATTTCACGTAATTCAATTATTTAGCGTATTGAGCTGAAGGGAATTACGAAATTTGTGCACACCCTAAGTAATCCTTATGAGTTCTCGAACACAAAAAGGTCCTCATATTCTGTAGGGGAGAGGAGTGTGCATCTCATATTCTTCAAGACAGATGGTCAGGTCATTTTACAGACTGCGTGGCACTGGCAATGCGTGATGAGAGAAGGCCGGCGTGTCAGCAACATAGGTCTTAGTATGGAAGGAGATGCAGTGGCACCATGGCTCAGAAGAGTGAGGGCCCACTACTACCCCCCTCCCCCGCCCCAGGGTGTCTGTGTTTTTCTACAGTCAAACTAAGGGATTAGCGACTCCGACTCCTTACTTGCACGAGGACCCATGGCGCTCTAGCTAGCTACGGCCGCATGCCTTCCCGCGCCTACATATTTTACAGCGTCCTAGCATTCCAACACAGGCGCTATCCTGTGGCAAGCTAACAGTGGGGTGGCATGGCGGGCGACAGACGCGGTGCCAGGATTCACTGGCAGACAGCCAGTAGGCTGGCATGCTGGGAATGCGGCGCGTATACTATATAGCTATGCACGGGCTCACGTGGATACCAAAATGCAGCTGTTGCACTATTTTTTTATATTTAAAACTATCCCAATACATCTGGACTGAGGGTTGGTGAGACAATGCAGATGCCCTGCGAGATTGTATACAGTTACCAGAGCCTGGCACAGCTCTCCGAGTAGCGGAGACAGACACTGTACAGGCTTAGCCGCGGTGCCAGGGGGAAGGCAGGATAACATACAGAGGGCACTCACGGGTTAAGAAGGTAGGTCACGCTGGCAGCGTACAGGTCCAAGCACAGTAAAAGGACTGGCATAGTACGAGACATTACCTAGTCCCAGGAGCAATGTTAAGGGGTGGCGCTCCGGTACACGAACAGTGTGATTCAAGGCACACCGACAGGCTGCCATAGTAACATATGCCACAGGTGCAATGCTTAAGGACGATTCCCTAATATACAGTGTGCGACCCCAGGTACAGTGACAGGCCGAAGCATAAAGACACCATGCAACTCCGTGGAGCCTCGTGGGGCTGGCACTGTTATATACAATGTTGTGTGGCCGATATCACGCACATAGATACACAGGCACGTGCAACGGAAACGTGTTCTTTGCAAGGATACTATGCTGTCTTTAAACATCACGCTTGCTTGCGTATTCTAACTGTTCTAGTGTGCACTCACACAGTGCCTAGAAGGCAGCTGCTTATACAGTGAGCTAGGGATGCCAGGCACGTCTGGCGAGTCGGTCTAGGCTGGCATTTCAAGAGGCAGACAAACAGGCTAACCAAAAACAATGTTTATGATCAATATAACGAAAATAACAAGAGGATTGTCGACAAAGCGTTATGTCGCAGATTTCCAGTCTCTCTGCGTTGCTAATAACAGGCTTTACGCATTCAACTAAATTGGTATTACTCAATTTAATGACCTCAGAAGAAAATAAGGGAGAGTTGTCTGGAGCAAACCCATGACCCTAAGATCACAGAAGATGTCTGACACTCGTTTAACTAACCAAGCCACGTTGTCAGCATACAACTAAAAATAAGATCGATGGAAAAAGGCTTCCCCCTGCCAGCAGCATTTGCCACATCGAAGGCTTCAGCTGCCCCGCCCCCCGCCGTCACTTATTCACGGCCGCAGGCCGTCCTAATTGCTTTTTTTCTTAGCCTGGCTACTTCAAAGGGTTCGTCAGGTTTTCTGGCTGCACAGCTGCCAGTTTAGCCAGACACAAATGTAATCTAGGCCCAGGTGTAATTTTCGTTATGCAGACAGACTCGTATAATTTTCACAATTTTGCTTTACACTTGCTATTCTAAATTCCTGACATTTCACCTTTCATACCTTTTCGCATAATTAAAGCCCATTCGTGCAAAAATCCTTTTGATGAAGCATTTGGAACAAGAAGGACCAGCACGCGGGTACCTGTTGCTTGCAGCACTTGTGCTTTTGGGGAACTACGTCATAGCATCCAGGATGGACACCCTAACGCATTTTGCGCTAAAATACAGCGTTAAATACTGGACTTCCAGCTCGTGTAATTTCACGTAATTCAATTATTTTGCGTATTGAGCTGAAGGGAATTACGCAATTTGTGCACACCCTAAGTAATCCTTATGAGTTCTCAAGCACTAGGGCAAAAAGGTCCTCATATTCTGTAGGGGAGAGGAGTGTGCATCCCATATTCTTCAAGACGGATGGTCAGGTCATTTTGCAGACTGCATGGCACTGGCAATGCGTGAGAAGAGAAGACCGGCGTGTCAACAACATAGGTCTTAGTATGGAAGGAGGTGCAGTGGCACCAAGGCTCAGAAGAGTGAGGGCCCACTACTACCCCCCCCCCCTCCCCCGCCCCAGGGTGTCTGTGTTTTTCTACAGTCAAACTAAGGGATTAGCGGCTCAGACTCCTTACTTGCACTAGGACCCATGGCGCTCTAGCTAGCTACGGCCGCATGCCTTCCCGCGCCTACATATTTTACAGCGTCGTGGCAATTCCAACACAGGCGCTACCCTGTGGCGAGCTAACAGTGGGGTGGCATGGCGGGCGACAGACGGGGTGCCAGGATTCACTGGCAGACAGCCAGTAGGCTGGCATGCTGGGACTGCGGCGCGTATACTATATAGCTATGCACGTGCTCACGTGGATACCAAAATGCAGCTGTTGCACTATTTTATATTTAAAACGATCCCAATACATTTGGACTGAGTGTTGGTGAGACAATGCAGACGCCCTGCGAGATTGTATACAGTTACCAGAGCCTGGCACAGCTCTCCGAGTAGGGGAAACAGACACTGTACAGGCTTAGCCGCGGTGCCAGGGGGAAGCCAGGATAACATACAGAGGGCACTCATGGGTTAAGAAGGTAGGTCACACTGGCAGCGTACAGGTCCAAGCACAGTAAAAGGACTGGCATAGTATGAGACATTACCTAGTCCCAGGAACAATGTTAAGGGGTGGCGCTCCGGTACACGAACAGTGTGATTCCAGGCACACCGACAGGCTGCCATAGTAACAGATGCCGCAGGGCCACAGGTGCAATGCTTAAGGGCGATTCCGTAATATACAGTGTACGACCCCAGGTACAGTGACAGGCCGAAGCATAAAGACACCATGCAACTCCGTGGAGCCTCGCGGGTCTGGCACTGTTATATATAATGTCGTGTGGCCGATATCACGCACATAGATACACAGGCACGTGCAACGGAAACGTGTTCTTTGCAAGGATACTATGCTGTCTTTAAACATTGCGCTTGCTTGCGTATTCTAACTGTTCTAGTGTGCACTCACACAGTGCCTAGAAGGCAGCTGCTTATACAGTGAGCTAGGGATGCCAGGCACGTCTGGCGAGTCGGTCTAGGCTGGCATTTCAAGAGGCAGACAAACAGGCTAACCAAAAACAATGTTTATGATCAATATAACGAAAATAACAAGAGGATTGTCGATAAAGCGTTATGTCGCAGATTTCCAGTCTCTCTGCGTTGCTAATCACAGGCTTTACGCATTCAACTAAATTGGTATTACTCAATTTAATGACCTCAGAAGAATATAAGGGAGAGTTGTCTGGAGCAAACCCATGACCCTAAGATCACAGAAGAGGTCTGACACTCGTTTAACTAACCAAGCCACGTTGTCAGCATACAACTAAAAATAAGATCGATGGAAAAATATTTTGGGGTGGAAAAACCAGCAAATTTTAAAGTAAAAAAAGATAATTAAGTACTAGTGGCAGGTATTTTTCTGTAAAGGTTGGAAAAGAAATCAACAGCAAAAGCCTGTACAAACTATTTCCCTTTGAAACGTAAAATTAAATAGCGTATTAAACTAGCAGCGACCACCACATCATCACTCAGCACCACAGCATCACGCAGCACCACCACATCATCACTCATCACCACCACAGCATCACTCAGTACCACCACAGCACCACTCAGCACCACCACAGCATCACTCAGCGCCACCCCAGCATCCCTCAGCACCACTCAGCATCACCACATCATCACTCAGCGCTATCCCAGCATCACTCAGCACCACCACATTATCACTCAGCACCACCACATTATCACTCAGGACCACCACAGCACCACTGAGCACCACACCAGCATCACTCAGCACCACCACAGCATCACTCAGCACCACCACAGCACCACTCTGGATCACTACAGCATCACTCTGGAACACCACAGCATCACTATGCGCTACCACAGCATTATTATGCGCCACCACAGCATCACTCAGGGCTTCCACAGCATCAGTCAGGGCCTCCACAGCATCACTCAGGGCCTCCACAGCATCACTCAGGGCCTCCACAGCATCACCCACGGCCTCCACAGCATCACCCACGGCCTCCACAGCATCACTCAGGGCCACCACAGCATCACTCAGGGGCACCACAACATCACTATGCGGTACCACAGCATCACTGAATGCCACAGCATCACTTGTCGCCACCACAACATCACTCCATGCCATTATAGAATCAATCTGTGCAACTATTCAACAACAACTGGCTCAAATATGTTCTCTCAATGTTTCAAGCTTTATTACAAATGTCACAAAAAGATGTTAATATTTCTCTTCTGTTCTTGGATTTTCGCCACAATAAAATACACTGAACATAATCTTCACAAAAGTTATTTACAAAAGTTTAAGCTATTGCCATTATAAATTACAATCACTTTTATTTAAGTATTAATTATTTTAAAAAATTAAAAGCCATTGTTATTTGTAATATCAATACATCTAAGTCACGTAAATACAAAACATGTTGCATTACAAATGCTATAGGTGTCACATTTGCGAAAGTTATAACTATTGGCATTGCAAATGACAAAGCTATTAATTTAGCTATTTTCAAATCCAACACATAAATAAAAAAATTGTCATTTACAAGACCAATAGCTCAAACTTTCATAATGCGAGACCTATTGCATTGCAAATGCTTGTTTAAACACGCTCTCAAAGTGGGTGTTGGTTTTTAAAAACAAATAACTACTCACCCTCCCACCCCTGACATTTTCTGCCAGGGAGTGGTGTTCATTTTAGAGTTTTTCTGTTCATGACCGCCACGTTTTCCCTGGTGGTCCTGAATAAGAGAAAAATACAGGCAGCCTGATCTAGAGAGGAAGGGCCGTCTGATGTATTTACAGTGACGGCACGCAAGTCAGGCTGGACGTAAAACAATCCACCTGACTTGCATTAGGTCAGGCAGACCATCCATTTGTTGGACAGGATACTCCACCACGCTTGTGAAGGAGTACCCTGCTCACCAAACTTTAAATCAAGACCTTCATCTTGTCCGTGCTATGTATGTATCTTTAGGTCTGCTTAATTATGCCCATCAGTCTTTGTATTATCTACCTGTTATTGAGGATTGTGTGTTTAGTACAGGTTAAAACTTGGTGGGTGTGTGTGTGTAGGTGTATTTATACCCTGCGGTTTAATCTACACTTTGTTTATGCTGTGTTTACGCACTTATTATTATAAAAAGTGTTACGTGTAACCAGATGTCACCTGTTTGTGACTTCTGAGGAACCCACAGGTTCCTAACAGAGCTACAAAGGCTTATGGGCCCTACAGGTAAACCTTTCCTAACCCTGTCCTACAAATGCTATATACTTACTGCAGCAGGACTGGGCGCTCTAGGGCAGAAATTAAGTTGCTTGGCATTTATCTACCCTTAGCGAAGCCACATAATATAGGCAGTAGATTAGGATGATTCTCTTTGATCTGATTCTCTTCGATCAGAAGTAGCTCTAACTATTGAAAAGGTGGAGACCCTGGTATAACACACATGCAGACATGCAGTTAGGCTCTACCAGGACATGTAGTAAACTAATAATTATGTATATGAAGGATTAGAGTGCATTGCAAGTTAATTCTTATTTCACTATTTCATAGCTGCCAAGGTTTCAGATTGCAATTTGTGACATTTTCATAAGTTCATTGTAATTATGAGTGACATTTGAACATCTATGAGTGACACTTTACCATGAGCAAAATCATGTGATAAAGATGAGGGAAACATATAAAAATCAGAAATGACACTCATTTGAGTAATAGGAACCTCTAAAAAGATCTTAAAACTACTACAAAGCACCAGGTATGGAAGGGCACTAACCAGAGACAGACTGCGTGACTGCAGCTCTCAGTAACATAAGGCAAGCAGGCAGTGCAGCTGCTCAGAAGATCTAATTGATTTGATTATTCATGACAGCACGCTAGCCTAAAAAACAAAGTTCATAGCATAGCAAGTGCAATTTGGAGATTATACTATAAATCAGGCCTCTCCGAGACTGGTCAAACTGAATGATAAACTAACTTTGTTTTTCATTTCTGTTCGAGGACTGCTTAAAGAACATGCTGAACATTTAACACAGCAGACGCCATCCCAATGCATACATTTGACACAGCAGACACCATTCTACATGCATAATTTCACAGCAGACACCATCCCATATGTATACATTTAACGGAGCAGACACCAACCCACATGCATACATTTACACAGCAGACGCCATCCCAAATGCATACATTTGCTACGGTGGCACTATCAGGGCTGGGACCCAAGGGGTCCATTCCACTTTGTTGGTAGTGAGGGTGTTGTTATACCCTTGCCAAATCCTAAATAGTCCCTAGTTATTTGTGCTCATTCTTATGGTGGCCTCTCTTACACCCTGTGGGTGGGGAGGGTGCTGTAATAGTCCCTGGTTATTTGTGCACATTCCTATGGTCGCCTCTCTTACACTCTGTGGGTGGGAGGGTGCTGTAATAGTCCCTGGTTATTTGTGCTCATTCTTATGGTCGCCTCTCTTACACTCTGTGGGTGGGAGGGTGCTGTAATAGTCCCTGGTTATTTGTGCACATTTCAATGGTCGCCTCTCTTACACTCTGTGGGTGGGGAGGGTGCTGTAATAGTCCCTGGTTCTTTGTGCTCATTCTTATGGTCGCCTCTCTTACACTCTGTGGGTGGGAGGGTGCTGTAATAGTCCCTGGTTATTTGTGCTCATTCTTATGGTCGCCTCTCTTACACTCTGTGGGTGGGAGGGTGCTGTAATAGTCCCTGGTTATTTGTACTCATGTCTATGGTCACCTCTTTTACACTCTGTGGGTGGGAGGGTGCTGTAATAGTCACTGGTTATTTGTGCACATTTCTACGGTCGCCTCTCTTACACTCTGTGGGCGGGGAGGGTGATGTTATAATCCCTGGTTATTTGTGCACATTTCAATGGTCGCCTCTCTTACACTCTGTGGGCGGGGCGGGTGTTGTTATAGTCTCTGGTTATTTGTGCTCATTCTTATGGTGGCCTCTCTTACACTCTGTGGGCGGGGAGGGTGATGTTATAATCCCTGGTTATTTGTGCACATTTCTATGGTCGCCTCTCTTACACTCTGTGGGTAGGGAGGGTGCTGTTATAGTCCCTGGTTATTTGTGCTCATTCTTATGGTCTCCTCTCTTACACTTTGTGGGCGGGGAGGGTGATGTTATAATCCCTGGTTATTTGTGCTCATTCTTATGGTAGCCTCTCTTACACTGTGGGTGGGGAGGGTGTTGTTATAGTCCCTGGTTATTTGTGCTCATTCTTATGGTCGCCTCTCTTGCACTCTGTGGGTGGGGAGGGTGTTGTTATAGTCCCTGGTTATTTGTGCACATTTCAATGGTCGCCTCTCTTCCACTCTGTGGGTGGGGAGGGTGGTGTTATAGTCCTTGGTTATTTGTGCTCATTCTTATGGTCGCCTCTCTTACACTCTGTGGGCCGAGAGGGTGTCGTAATAATCCCTGGTTATTTGTGCTCATTCTTATGGTGGCCTCTCTTACACTCTGTGGGTGGGAGGGTGCTGTAATAGTCCCTGGTTATTTGTGCACATTTCTACGGCCGCCTCTCTTACACTCTGTGGGTGGGAGGGTGCTGTAATAGTCCCTGGTTATTTGTGCACATTTCTACGGTCGCCTCTCTTACACTCTGTGGGTAGGGAGGGTGATGTTATAATCCCTGGTTATTTGTGCACATTTCTACCGCCGCCTCTCTTACACTCTGTGGGTGGGGAGGGTGCTGTAATAATCCCTGGTTATTTGTGCTCATTCTTATGGTCGCCTCTCTTACACTCTATGGGTGGGGAGGGTGTTGTTATAGTCCCTGGTTATTTGTGCACATTTCAATGGTCGCCTCTCTTACACTCTGTGGGTAGGGAGGGTGCTGTTATAGTCCCTGGTTATTTGTGCACATTTCAATGGTCGCCTCTCTTACACTCTGTGGGTAGGGAGGGTGTTGTTATAGTCCCTGGTTATTTGTGCACATTTCTACGGCCGCCTCTCTTACACTCTGTGGGTGGGAGGGTGCTGTAATAGTCCCTGGTTATTTGTGCACATTTCTACGGTCGCCTCTCTTACACTCTGTGGGTAGGGAGGGTGATGTTATAATCCCTGGTTATTTGTGCTCATTCTTATGGTCGCCTCTCTTACACTCTATGGGTGGGGAGGGTGTTGTTATAGTCCCTGGTTATTTGTGCACATTTCAATGGTCGCCTCTCTTACACTCTGTGGGTAGGGAGGGTGCTGTTATAGTCCCTGGTTATTTGTGCACATTTCAATGGTCGCCTCTCTTACACTCTGTGGGTAGGGAGGGTGCTGTTATAGTCCCTGGTTATTTGTGCACATTTCAATGGTTGCCTCTCTTACACTCTATGGGTGGGAGGGTGCTGTTATAGTCCCTGGTTATTTGTGCACATTTCTATGGCCGCCTCTCTTACACTCTGTGGGTGTGGAGGGTGTTGTTATAGTCCCTGGTTATTTGTGCACATTTCTATGGCCGCCTCTCTTACACTCTGTGGGCGGGGAGGGTGTTGTTATAGTCCCTGGTTATTTGTGCACCTTTCTATGGCCGCCTCTCTTACACTCTGTGGGTGTGGAGGGTGTTGTTATAGTCCCTGGTTATTTGTGCACATTTCTATGGTCGCCTCTCTTACACTCTGTGGGCGGGGAGGGTGTTGTTATAGTCCCTGGTTATTTGTGCACATTTCTGTGGCTGCCTCTCTTCCACTCTGTGGGTGGACCCTCCTTCAGTCCGGTTGCTCCCCCACGCTCCTGCTGACCTGCACGCTGGTATCGTTTTATCTCCTGCTCTCAGTTCTGTTTAACCTGAACCCAGCATCACTGCAGCGCTTTGCTCGCATAGCGCTGCACTATCGCATTTATTTATTTAATTAATAGCGCAACACTATCGCATTTATTTATTTAATTAGTAGCGCGACCTCGCCGAGGCTGTGAGTTTAATTTGCGCTACACTAAGGCTGGTTGGTGTGTTTAAGGTTCTTTTTCCTGCACACTCTGCGCATTTGCTGCCCCTGTCTGTGCTCGCCTTTGACCCTCCATTTTGTGTTGTTTTCCCCTGGTCCGCCCCTCCTCCCGCCACCGCCTCCCAGCTGCTGCCCCTCCCACCCACAATTTGTAGCCTTCCTCGTTCCCGAGCTCACTGTGACCGCCTGGACCCTCCTTCAGTCCGGTTGCTCCCCCACGCTCCTGCTGACCTGCACGCTGGTATCGTTTTATCTCCTGCTCTCAGTTCTGTTTAACCTGAACCCAGCATCACTGTAGCGCTTTGCTCGCGTAGCGCTGCACTATCGCATTTATTTATTTAATTAATAGCGCGACACTATCGCATTTATTTATTTAATTAGTAGCGCGACCTCGCTGAGGCTGTAAGTTTAATTTGCGCTACACTAAGGCAGGCTGGTGTGTTTAAGGTTCTTTTTCCTGCACACTCTGCGCATTTGCTGCCCCTGTCTGTGCTCGCCTTTGGCCCTCCATTTTGTGCTGTTTTCCCTTGGTCCGCCCCTACTCCCGCCATCGCCTCCCAGCTGCTGCCCCTCCCACCCACGATTTGTAGCCTTCCTCGTTCCCGAGCTCACTGTGACCGCCTGGACCCAACTTCAGTCCGGTTGCTCCCCCACGCTCCTGCTGACCTGCACGCTGGTATCGTTTTATCTCCTGCTCTCAGTTCTGTTTAACCTGAACCCAGCATCACTGCAGCGCTTTGCTCGCGTAGCGCTGCACTATCGCATTTATTTATTTAATAGCGCGACACTATCGCATTTATTTATTTAATTAGTAGCGCGACCTCGCTGAGGCTGTAAGTTTAATTTGCGCTACACTAAGGCTGGTTGGTGTGTTTAAGGTTCTTTTTCCTGCACACTCTGCGCATTTGCTGCCCCTGTCTGTGCTCGCCTTTGACCCTCCATTTTGTGTTGTTTTCCCCTGGTCCGCCCCTCCTCCCGCCACCGCCTCCCAGCTGCTGCCCCTCCCACGCTCCGCCCCTCCACCATCCATTTATGACCAATGACCCAACGCACAGCGTTCGAGCCCCAGTCGCGCCGAAGGTGCGCCAAAGCTAAGCCCGTCTACGCCCGTCCGCGCCTGGACCGCGCCCAACGCCAGACCCCTTGGTCCCCGTCCCACCCACCCCTCCCGCATTACTTACGATTCCTCCACCCTCCTAGCCCTTAACCCCGGCCGACTCCCCACCTGCGCCCAAGCCGCCCCCGGACTCACCCATGGACCCTTCTCATGCAACTCCTGCAAGTTCGACGGCACCAAAACCATCTCCGCATCCACCAACCCCATACAGAGACCTGACACCAACCACCTAAAATGTATCCTGCTCAACACCCGATCAGTCCAGACATGCCACCGACCTTTGGAATCTACTTGACAGCATCTCTCCGGACGTCGCCTTCCTAACAGAAACATGGATGAACGCCTCCTCAGCCCCAGACATCTCCATTGCCATCCCAGAAGGATACAAGATCATCCGTAAAGACCGCGTCAAGCACACAGGAGGAGGCATTGCCATCGTCCATAAAAATTCCATCCGCATCTCAACCAGCTCAGACGTCAACCTCTCTAGCGCCGAACACCTTCACTTCCAGATCCACACCGACCCCAAGACCACACTCAGAGGCACCCTCCTCTACCAGCCCCCGGGATCCCGTGTACAATTGAATGACGACATCGCTGACTTTATCACCCCACACGCCCTCCCCTCCGAGGACTACATCCTATTGGGCGACCTCAATTTTCACCTGGAAAAGAGCAATGACAACAGCGCCACCACCCTTCTGGACAACCTCGCCAACCTCGGACTCAAACAAATTGTCACTTCCCCCACCCACATTGCTGGTCACACACTCGACCCTATCTTCACTTCCAGCAAACATGTCTCTTTCAGCCATACCACAGCTCTCCATTGGACGGACCACAGCTGCGTTCACTTTATCTACAATAAGACCACAACCACCCTCAACCCACCCTGCGTAGAAACTGGAACAAACTCACCATCGACCAGATCTCCTCATCGCTCCTTCAAAACCCTCCTGCCCACTCTTCAAACCCCGACCAAGCAGCCATTAACTTCACCCAATGGCTATCCAACAGCGCCCACAGCCTAGCACCGTTGAAAAAACGTCAAATCAAGCCTAGCAGCAAAAACGCCTCCTGGTTCAACGATGATCTTAAGAAATCCAAGAAACTCTGTCGCTCCCTCGAGAAGGCCTGGAAAAAAGACCCAAACACCAGCACCAAAGACGCCTTCAAAAACGCCTCCCGCATACACCACCAACTAATCCGGTCTGCCAAGAAAGCCGCTTTCAAACACCGACTAGATAACAACGCCCACAACAGCAAGGAATTATTCAACATCGTCAAAGAGTTTACCAACCCATCAGCCAACTCCAACGACATCACCCCCTCCCAAGACCTATGCGACTCACTAGCTTCCTTCTTCTACAACAAAATCGCAGACATTCACAACAGCTTCGACAACCGACCCGGAGACCAACCGAACCAACCTACTGCAGGACCTTCACCCCCCTTGAACATCCTTAACGAATGGACCCCAATCTCAACCGAGGACACCATCCGCCTGATGAACTCCATCCACTCAGGATCGCCAACTGACCCATGCCCTCACCACATCTTCAACAAAGCAGACTCCATCATAGCTCCACACCTCCGAGACGTCAACAACTGCTCCCTCAACTCCGCCACCTTCCCGGAAAGCTGGAAACACGCTGAACTCAGCGCCCTTCTGAAAAAACCCACAGCTGACCCCACCGAACTCAAAAACTACCGCCCCATCTCGCTTCTTCCTTTCCCGGCCAAAGTCATCGAGAAAGCTGTCAACAACCAGCTCGCCACCTTCCTCGAAAGCAACAAATCCCTCGACCCCTCTCAGTCCGGATTCCGAGCCAAATACAGCACTGAGACCGCACTCATCGCAGCAACAGACGACATCCGAACTCTATTGGACAATGGAGACACAGTCGCTCTCATCCTCCTCGACCTCTCCGCAGCCTTCGACACAGTCTGTCATATTACCCTATTACAGCGCCTCAGAAACATCAGAATCCAAGGAAAAGCACTGGAATGGATCACCTTGTTCCTCACCGGAAGAATTCAGAGAGTCCGGCTCCCTCCATTCAAGTCAGAGGCCTCTGAAGTCATCTGCGGAGTGCCACAAGGATCCTCACTCAGCCCCACCCTCCTCAACGTATACATGAGCCCCCTCGCAGCCATCGCACGCCAACACAACCTCAACATCATCTCCAATGCTGACGACACTCAACTGATCCTCTCACTCACCAAAGACCCTAACACCGCCAAAAACAACTTACACAAAGGAATGAAAGAAGTAGCCGAGTGGATGAAGCACAGCCGTCTGAAACTTAACTCAGACAAAACAGAAGTCCTCATCTTAGGCACCTCCCCCTCCACCTGGGATGACTCTTGGTGGCCAGAGGCCCTTGGAAAAGCACCCATCCCGACGGACCACGCACGGAACCTGGGCGTCATCCTGGACTCCTCACTCTCGATGAAAAGACAAGTCAACGCCGTCTCATCATCCAGCTTCAACATTCTCCGCATGCTCAAAAAGACATTTCGCTGGATCCCCACCGAAACTAGAAAAACGGTCACTCACGCACTGGTCACGAGCCGCCTGGACTATGGAAACACCTTATACGCCGGTACCTCCGCAAAACTCCAGAAAAAACTCCAACGTATCCAGAATGCTTCAGCCAGGCTCATTCTAGACATCCCGCGTAAAGAACACATCTCTGGTCACCTGAAAAACCTCCACTGGCTCCCCGTAAATAAGAGGATTACTTTCCGCCTCTTAACCCACGCACACAAAGCACTTTACGAACTTGGACCCGAATGCCTCAACACACGACTGTCCTTCTACACCCCCTCCCGTCAGCTACGATCCTCCAACCAAGCCCTTGCCACTGTACCTCGCATCAACAAAGCCACCATGGGAGGTAGATCCTTCTCCTACCTGGCAGCTAAAACTTGGAACTCTCTTGCCACTCACCTACGTCTTACTCAGAACCACATAACATTCAGAAAACAACTTAAAACTTGGATATTCGACAAGTAACTCCCCCCCCCCCCACCCGCTCCCCCCCTCCTCAAGCGCCTTGAGACCCTCTGGGTATGTTGCGCGCTATATAAATCCTGACTTGACTTGACTTGGGGGGGTGCTGTAATAGTCCCTGGTTATTTGTGCACATTTCTGTGGCCGCCTCTCTTCCACTTTGTGGGTGGGGGGTGGCCTCTCTTCCACTCTGTGGTCGGGGAGGTGCTGTTATAGTCCTTGGTTATTTGTGCTCATTCTTATGGTGGCCTCTCTTACTATTGCTATTTGAAATAATGTCATGCATGTTCCTAGTGCTGCAGAGGCCAGGACTTCACAGCGCTTCCATCCATGCTCTTTATCTCCAATGCATCCTCGAGGTCACACACAGACCCTGCAGGGATCCCCTTCAGCTTCCACCGCCCTCAGTGCAGCTCCCCCTGCTGGTGCAGCTGCATTGATGCTCTTCATTCAACGTCTGGACATTGGAAGTTACATGCAGCGCGCGGGGTCAGAGGCCTCCCTCACCTCTGCGTGAGCACCGGCCCGTGGGGGCTGCAGGCCATGGGGGAGAGGGGGGCAGCCTGCCTGAGTCCGGCACCGGGGGCCGGAATGCCTGTGAGGAGTGTGTGGGGCCCGGTGTGTTATTCCCCACGAGCCACCATCGCACGCGCGAAGTAAACATCCATCACAGCAGGACCGCTTGCCACAGCTGCGCATGTGCGAAGCGAAGACACTACTTCCGGGCGCCGAGTTAGGTCCTTGCACGGGGAACGGACTGTGAACAGCCCTGGACAGAGGATACTCAGTCTCACTGCGCCTGCGCAGAGCAAAGACACTACCCCCTACATAGAGGAGCCGAACCGAGGAGATTTGCACAGAAATACATCTCAGCGCGTGCTGTGGCGCGAGGCGCCGCGTGCTGTGGTACGAGGCGCCTCGTGCTCCGTGGCCGGAGGCAGCTGTTGTCTCTCATTCATTGTGCCCCCGCGCGGACCTGTGCTGGCGCTGAGCTGTCGCCCTTTACTGTGCTGTGGACGAACGAAAGAATCTTTCTTACATCCTATGTGTTCTCGGCGCATGCGCAGTTAATCCAAGGTCTTTTTAATCTGCACTGTGGGAAGCAGTGTGGGAAGCACTATCTATCCCCAGCGCATGCGCAGTTGTCCATGATCAGGCCCCCTTTTAACCCCGCGCTCATTGTTCAGTCCTGGCCTCAGTCTCAGCAGGGAGCACAACAGGCTCCACAGGAAACCCCAGGTGAGGTCAAGACCCACAGCAGGGAGCACAACAGGCCCCACATTGAACCCCAGGTGAGGTCAAGACCCACAGCAGGGAGCACAACAGGCCCCACATTGAACCCCAGGTGAGGTCAAGACCCACAGCAGGGAGCACAGCAGGCCCCACATTGAACCCCAGGTGAGGTCAAGACCCACAGCAGGGAGCACAGCAGGCCCCACATTGAACCCCAGGTGAGGTCAAGACCCACAGCAGGGAGCACAATAGGCCCCACATTGAACCCCAGGTGAGGTCAAGACCCACAGCAGGGAGCACAACAGGCCCCACATTGAACCCCAGGTGAGGTCAAGACCCACAGCAGGGAGCACAGCAGGCCCAAGACCCACAGCAGGGAGCACAACAGGCCCCACATTGAACCCCAGGTGAGGTCAAGACCCACAGCAGGGAGCACAACAGGCCCCACATTGAACCCCAGGTGAGGTCAAGACCCACAGCAGGGAGCACAGCAGGCCCCACATTGAACCCCAGGTGAGGTCAAGACCCACAGCAGGGAGCACAGCAGGCCCCACATTGAACCCCAGGTGAGGTCAAGACCCACAGCAGGGAGCACAATAGGCCCCACATTGAACCCCAGGTGAGGTCAAGACCCACAGCAGGGAGCACAACAGGCCCCACATTGAACCCCAGGTGAGGTCAAGACCCACAGCAGGGAGCACAGCAGGCCCAAGACCCACAGCAGGGAGCACAACAGGCCCCACATTGAACCCCAGGTGAGGTCAAGACCCACAGCAGGGAGCACAGCAGGCCCCACATTGAACCCCAGGTGAGGTCAAGACCCACAGCAGGGAGCACAGCAGGCCCCACATTGAACCCCAGGTGAGGTCAAGACCCACAGCAGGGAGCACAATAGGCCCCACATTGAACCCCAGGTGAGGCCCGACCCACAGCAGGGAGCACAACAGGCCCCACATTGAACCCCAGGTGAGGCCAAGCTATACAAAGATTGTCTGGTGCTGGGAGGGTCTCGAGCCTGCTCTCCGGGGTTCATGTTTGTTGTTGTTGTTGTTGCATCAATCGATGATTATTTTGTATCCACAATGCTCATTGGCCCTCATTGGTGGAGTTGGGTCGCTCTTTTGAAGGCCTCAGCCAACGGTGACATTTTTTTCGCCTGAAAAGCCTGTGATGAGAAGCATAGCTGCCAAGGTTTCAGACTGCCACGTGTGACATTTTCATAATTTCAGGATGATTATGAGTGACATTTCAACAACTATGAGTGACTCTTTCTTGCGAGCAAAAAAATCAAGCAATGAAGACGAGGGAAACGTATAAATATCAGAAATTAGACCTCTTTGAGCAATGAGAAAGAAACGCCTGCGTGGGTAACTCATAATTATAATGAAATTATCAAAATGTCACACATAAGCTTGGCTGCTATGAAAGAGGGCAGGCATCACTTCACATGACATAGCATTGAAGACCGTGACCATTCTCCTGTTCTTGACACCGAGTCTTCTTTATTTACATATTTCATAAAAGTGATAGGAAGTATGTGTTTTATTTGTATTGCTATTTGTATTGCATTGCTTCTCTTGTACAATGCTGATCATATAATAAACCTGTGAATTTTGGATGGCACATAAGGCGAATAAGGATAAAAAGGCGGAAAAAATGCCAAAATAAAAGATAAGGAGCATGGTGAAACAAGGAATATAAAACAAAACACCTTTATCGGGTGGTGATTATTGTACATGACAGGTCACTTGGAGTGGGGTGAGCAACAGAGTTAGTAAGGCTGCCACTGCAGGGGCAACCTTATTCATAAGCGAATGCTGTAAGCAGGATTAATGTAAGGCTTGTGAAGTAACTACTAATACCAGCCTCAACATCACCACTAGAAAACAATAAAATGCGGACATCTAGAAAGCAGGACTCACATGGCTCCGCTAAGAATTACCAGCAAACAAGAGCAAGGACTTGTGTTTAGACGGCAGAATCACAGGACTATACAACAGGATGTGAGAGGCCTTAACACAGAGCTCAGCTGCGTCGGGCCTCTACCATAAATTAATTAGTCAGCTGACTTTAGGACTCTGGCCGACGCAGTCAGTAGTGGCATGGAAGCCTGATTTCTGGGCAAGCCTCATGAGAGGCTGCGACACACACACAGCGATCACAGCACAGCAGGCAGTATTACTTTAAAAAGTCACACCAGTAAAGTGAGCAGCCACGGTACACAGACAAAATATCGAGTTTTAAATTTCGATATACAATTATATCGAAGTTTAAATATCGATGGGACAAAATATCGAAGGTAAGTAATATCGACAGTCTTAATATCGATATTAGTATGATATCAGTAATATCGAAGTTTTAAATATCGATGTCAATAATATCGAAATAATAACTTCGATGTTACTAATATCAATTTTTAAATAAATTTACTGTATATTATATTGTATTTATTATGTTTTATTATTTATTTTTAATGTAATTTAATTAAATATTGTCTTTTACTACTGTAGCGGGTTGTGGGTTTATAGGGGAATAGGGTGGGCAGTAATTTAATTATGTTAAATTAATTATTAATTAGTAGGAATTATTAAATAATTAATTGAGAATTAATTTTTAATTAATTTTAATTAATTGATTAATTGATAAATATGTTCTGTAGCGGGTTATGGGTTTATAGGGGAATAGGGTGGGAAGTAATTTAATATTAATTAATTAATTAATATATGTTTGTACATATTTTAATTAATAATTAATTGGTAATTAATGTATAATAATTAGTTAATTAAGTTCAAGTTCAAAAGCTTTTATTCGATTTGTACATACAAATCATACAAGCAAAAGTACATAATTGAAATATTAAAATCACCATATAATCTCTCCTAAAAAGGCAAAAAGGCTAAAGTGCAGCAAATAGTAAGTAATCATGCCTCTGTAGGTCAACATATTATTATAAAATACGAAACATTCTTACATGGACAAACTAGGGATCAGTAGGAGTTACTCACTAGGCCTTTCCTGGGAACTGTACATTAAAATTATTAAGTAATCATTCAATACTGTGGACCTCTACATATATAATGATACCTTAGTTACAGAAATTGATATAAAATTTAAAAATGAAAGCATATATATACAGACAGGAGTGTTAACGGTAATATCATCATAAACAATTCCTGGCAGCTGTATAACATAAGTACAGACAGGTAAGTAAACATTATTATAATACAATACTTTTCCTGGCAGCTGTACATTTTAAAATAAAAGTAGCCAAGAAGAAACAAATCTCCTCGTTCTCTAATGAAGATAAAAATATCAATGCTGTTTGTGTGGTACAAATGTTATATTTGATAAAAATTGGTTTAAGGTATTTTAACCTAAGAAACTGAAAAAATTTACAAAAAAGTAAGAAATGGCAACTACTCTGCCGGGAGGTACTATCACACGGACAGGGTATGTTTGAACTGGTTTTTGTGTTTGGAAAAGCAACCAAGTGGTGTACAATGCCCAATCTGACCCGTGTTAAAACATACTGGTGAGAGGGGCGAGTCACATATACAAGATAGGATTGGAGTCCAGGAGCTAGATTTAAATCTTTATAAAATTTCACAGTGACAAGATTGCCAACGGTTTTATCTCGCTCAGCCTTACGAAAATTTAGGAACGTTGTCTTAATTTCTTTTTTTGAAATGGAAACAACCTTTTCAGGCTCACGGAACACATCAATGTTAAAAAGAAGGAGATACCAGCGATGAATGTATCTTAACCATAATATACGTGAGGAGTGATCCAAACCTATACAATCAAGGATAATATCCTGAGTGAATCGAGTCTCTGGCTTAGCCCAAATAGAACGCCAGAATAAGAGTGGCCGAACTGCTGCTAAGTCAGAAATGTACTCGATCCCGACTTCTTCATGGATCAACTGGATGGAGGCAGAAGGGGGAACACATAACAACCTCCTTAAGAACTTGTTTTCCTCCTTCTGCAGGGAAATACCCTCGCAGTGTCCCCACACCCCTGCCCCATACAGAGCAGAGGAAACACAACATACATTGTATATGTTCATCATATCTAAGATACTTCGTGAGCCAAGTTTAGAGGCAAAACGAAATATGCTACTAGTAGACCGTAGCATTTTTATTTTTACAGCATCAAATTCCGCGTTCCAGGACCCACTATTATTATATGTTATTCCCAGATAACAAAAGGACTTAACAGAGGTCAACTTTTCCTTATCTAGGAAAAAAGTATGCTTTACCTGCTTGGCTGCCTGACCACATGACATTACATACGTCTTGGTTTTGTTCACACAAAGCCGCCTAGCTTGAATAAACTGCATGAAATTATCAATTAGGCGCTGTAGGCCCATCTGTGTTCGAGATAAAAGAACAGCGTCATCCGCATAAAGTAACAGCGGAACAGGTTTACCACCAATCAGGGGGGCATCTGCTGGGATGTCGGTCAAGGATCGGTCGACACCGTTAATAAAAAGGGAAAATAAAAGCGGGGCTAAAACACAACCCTGGCGTATGCCCCGAGACACTCTAAAGAACGGGGTACATTCACCAAGGGTGCCATAGCGGACTTTACATGAAAGTTTTTCGTACAGTCTAGCTAAAAAATAAACTATTTCCCTTGGGGCCCCTGCATCAAGCAGAACCTCCCAGAGAATGTTATGGTTAACCAAATCAAAAGCGCTGCTCAAATCAGCAAAACATAAAAAGAGGTTGCCACTTTTAGCCACAGTATATTTACTGATTAAAAGGTCCAGATTTACGCATTGGTCCAGTGTGCCCAGGCCTTTGCGAAAGCCATATTGGACTCTAGTTAAGATGTTAAAATCAGTTGCCCAGTCTTCTAGCCTCTTCAGCAAAATCCTACTCATCACCTTTACAGAGGCGTCCAGTAATGAAATTGGACGATAATTAGAGGCCTCTGATTTGTCACCTTTCTTATGTAAAGGAATGATAATCGATTGACCCCAAGTAGAAGGAAATTCACTTTCAGCCGCACAATTAAAAATCCTCATCAAAATGGGAGCCCATAACGCTGTTTCATCTTTGTATAAATCCAGCGGGACCCCATCGGGGCCTGGGGCCTTGCCTCCTTTACTTAAAGAGATTGCTTCATGGCATTCTTCTAGTGTTATAGCCATCGAAAGGGGCAACCATGGGTTTATATCTGGTGGTGGTGACTCAGAAGTTGACCCTTCTGGATTAAATATTTTGGAAAAATGATTAACCCAGTCGCTACATGCCACATATGAGGTCAGTTCTGGAACGTTTTCTTTATTGAGAAACGGGCTATTAATTGTTTCCCAATAAAGTTTACTATTTTTGGTCTCAGCAGCCTCCCTCAGCTTATCACACGCTTCAGTCTGTAATACCCTTTTCCTTTTATTGATAGCTGTTTTGTAGCTGGCCCTGAGGTATTGTATATCCGCCTTAACACGTGGTTTGGTGCCTAAAGCATTCTTTAGGTCGCGGAGGGCGACTATACAGGTCTTATCGAACCACCCCTGCTTTGGACCACTATTGGCTGACGGGGTCCTAGTAAAAATACCATCGATAATACTATTCATAGATACAAAGTAATCTATTAAGCAGCCAGAATCACAGTCATCATCCAAACAATAACTAATTTGATTCTTGCATTGAGTAAGAACCTCCTTCTGCTTAACTTTAGAATTTAAACCAGTCCATTTGACCCTTAGGCCCTTTGGTCTAGTAGGCGCTATGTCGGTTGTACATTTATCACCTGGAACTAATGAGGTACCATGCCCCAAGATGGTAACACGTAGGCTATTATGGTCACTGAGACTTTCTTCGTTTACATACAAATCAGTATAGTCTCCACTGCTAGACAGCAAAATGTGATCTATAAATGAATCTGCATCTCTGCCTGTAAATGTAGGGCATATTATTGCCCGATTGTTAACATTGCAGTTTAACAGGGTCATGTCTAGCGTGACTAGCATATTATTTAACGTGGAACCATAACTGCAGTGTTGGAAGTGGGGAGAATCCTCCCTCGCCCCCAGGTCTCCCCAATGGCTATTTAATGCTGCATCGAAGCCACAGATGTTCCCATTAGACAGATGGCAGGGCTGCAAGTTAAAATCGCCAGCCCAAACCACCTCAGCCTTTCTTTTCGAGATATCAAGGGCCTTAGTAATTTCCCTTTCTAGAGGCAGTAAAATATCCCCCCTAGTAGCATCAAAAATATTGTTATAGAAATTAACAATGACTAAATCAATATTCTTCCTACACTCCACCCTTATAACTTGGCTGTGTGTCCCCACGGTCGTACTATATTTGACCGTACAGTCACACAGCTTGGTTGACACAAGCAATAAAAGGCCCCCCTTAGCCCTGCCCGAGCTGGATTTGGTTGCTCGAAGACAGAAGGATGCATACCCTTCGATATTAATAGGGTCTGGACACCAAGTTTCCTGCAATAGAATTAGGTCAAATCCCTCACCCATAAAGCTGGTCCAGAAGGGTGTACCTAATTTGCCGGTAAGGCCAGCGATGTTCCAGGAAATGAGAGAAATTCCTGCTGGTTTACCAAGATCACCAACGACAGACAACTCCGACTGATTTGCTGGTTGTAGTAAGGCAGGACCATCTTCCCGAAAGATGGTAACTGGGCTTAGGCTGGGGCTAGCAGTAGTTATACATGTATCAGAGCTACCCCAATTACCTATATGCTGGGGAGGTGTTAGAGATGTCAATATAGTAGATTCGGGAAGTACGGCTAGGGGCGTGACAGGAGAAGAAGAACACACCATATCAAGAAAGGGCGTAGGAATGTTTAGATCCAGTGCTTCTGGAGGGCTGAGTCAGTCTACCTCATCTAGCACGGCATATCTATTTGGATGGGCGAATTGTGAGGACATGGGGTCTTGGGAGTGGGGCAGGTCCTGCCATGTTTGTTGCCACGGATGTTTATCTAATTGTGGTGGCTGAAAGGATTGCTGCCATTGGTAAGCAGACTGAGGTAAAGGTGGCGGGAAATGAAAAGGGTGTTGCCAGTGGGCTTTAACTTGATGCATAGGAAAAGGTGAGGCATTTGGTAGCTGCTGCTGTAAATTAACATAATGTGGGAAAAAAGGAGGCGGATAAGGTGGTTGCAGCCAAGGTTTGGCAGCTTGCTGTGGAAGGTACCCAGGTCCTCTGTTACTTTGAAAAGTGGAACAGGGAGGGTTAGGTCGTGCGGGCTTTGATAAAAAATAAGACAAAGGAAGTGGGTTAATTTGGGTCGCAGGACCACTGTTGGGTGCATTACATATATAGCTTGCTGCCCCTACATCCCTAAAATTAACTGTGATTACGTCCCCTACTATTGTTTTCGTGCTTCTGCCCACCCAGTCCCCTCTACGCACGGTAAGGATTTCACCGTTCATGTTATTAGGTAGGGGTTTATGTAGATGGAGCCATTGAGCACATTTATTTCTAAGCTCGGTAAACGTTTCTTTTACTCCCTCCTTCAATGGGGGAACTGCTGTCAACACAACAACAAAAGGGGAAACCTCTGGTGGTAAATTAATGGACCTAAAACGCGCCTGCTTTAGCTTAGGCCCTTCTGGTTTGTTTGTAGGAAGAGATGCAGAAGTTGGATTGGGTTTCCCTGCAACTTCTTTAGCTTGAATAGTGGAGGTGGAAATATTATCAACAACAGGGTGTTGATTTGCCTGGACAGGAGCCTTCTCCTTTGAAATCAGTACAGTTGTTGGTTGGACGGAGTTGTTCCCTGTTTGCGACACAAGGGATATAACTGGGTTCCCAGGGGCTGCAATGACTTGAACCTTATTTGATACGTCTTTAGGGGGCTGGATGCTCGATAAACATTCGGGGGCTAATTCTGTGGTCCCTTGTAGCTGAACAGGCCCTTGTCCCTGCTTTTTGTGTGGCCATTTAGAGTGTATTAAAGAAGTAAGCCTGTCCACTTTAGAAATTAAAGGCTTGATTTGTGCTGCTAAAGTGGCTTCAAGGTCTAGTTTTAAATCTATTACCATGTTTTGCACCCAGCACGGAATACCTGATGTCATTTGTGGAGTGGGGGAAATCAAATTGTGATTCCTAACTGGTGCTTTTACTTTATTTTTGCCCTTCGATGTAACCTTGGGGAGGTTAGGAGCCCTTCCCCGGGGAACAATGGGTACAGGAGCTGTTTCCGCATCGTTAGACCCGCTCAGACTCGGCTCCGCTTTGTCAGGTGACTGACAGGTTTCTAGATCTGGTGTAACCTCCAGGTCTTCAAAAGACGGGTCCGAGTCTGATGGGGCAACCGATAGATCAACAGTATTTGGTACAGTCGGAACACTATTAGTAGGCATGGTTATGGGTAAGGAGCAATTATTCAAAGTCTGCAGAGCAGGTGATTTAACCTTTGCCAAAGGGCCCAAGGATGAGCGCCTAGCGTTTGCAAGGTCCATGGAGACTCTTTTTTCCAATAAAACAATACTTTGGTCAATAGTCTCATGTACACGTGAAATAAAAAGATCAATAGGTCCAGTCACCTGTGCTACCGCCGTAGCTTTTTTCGCGCAACTTCGAGTTCTGTTGCGTATGGTCGACATCTTGGACGTTATGATTATCAAGGGCGAGGAAACAAGAGTTCTGGGCCAGGGCCGTCCTCTGCCGTCCTTGAACGGCCTTAAACGGCCCGCTCTTTGCCCGGTCTTCGCCCCGGTAGTCGCCCCGCGCGCGTCCCGCGTGCGCGTTGCTGCAGCAGAATATATGGGAGGGACAGGTGAAGGGGCGGGAAGAGGACCAGCTGCGGCCGATCAGCGCCGCGCTGCCTGCTGGCCTCGCAGTCCCGCCTCACGCCTTCTGATGCAAATGCCGGCTCAACAAAGCCGCGTTGGTGCTCCTATGCACTCGGGGGGGTCCAGCAACACAAGACTGCCAAATAACCTGGCCTGCGAGCGGCTCCCGCGGAGCGGGGGCCGCGAGGCGTGGGTCTCAGCAACAGGGAGATGAAGGTAAGGGAGCTGCACTCGCTGCACGTCAGCTGAAAGGAAAGTCCCAGGCGACTCACTCGGCACGGTGGTTTTGACCGGTGGAGGGGCGGGAAGAGGACCAGCTGCGGCCGATCAGCGCCGCGCTGCCTGCTGGTCCTCGCAGTCCCGCCTCACGCCTTCTGATGCAAATGCCGGCTCAACAAAGCCGCGTTGGTGCTCCTATGCACTCGGGGGGGTCCAGCAACACAAGACTGCCAAATAACCTGGCCTGCGAGCGGCACCCGCGGAGCGGGGGCCGCGAGGCGTGGGTCTCAGCAACAGGGAGATGAAGGTAAGGGAGCTGCACTCGCTGCACGTCAGCTGAAAGGAAAGTCCCAGGCGACTCACTCGGCACGGTGGTTTTGACCGGTGGAGGGGCGGGAAGAGGACCAGCTGCGGCCGATCAGCGCCGCGCTGCCTGCTGGTCCTCGCAGTCCCGCCTCACGCCTTCTGATGCAAATGCCGGCTCAACAAAGCCGCGTTGGTGCTCCTATGCACTCGGGGGGGTCCAGCAACACAAGACTGCCAAATAACCTGGCCTGCGAGCGGCACCCGCGGAGCGGGGGCCGCGAGGCGTGGGTCTCAGCAACAGGGAGATGAGGGTAAGGGAGCTGCACTCGCTGCACGTCAGCTGAAAGGAAAGTCATTTTGTACATATTTTTAATTATTAATTAGTTGGTAATTAATTAATATTAATTAGTTAATTACATTAATTAGAGTAATTTTTTTATATATAATTTTTTGTTATTCTTAATTAATTAATTGGGAAAAATAATATTAATTATTAAATTTAATTAATTACAGCTAATGTGCTAATATATTTACTTTATTGTTGTTGTTAATTAATAATTAATTGGTAATTAAATAATATTAATTAATTTTGGGTAAAGGAGTATTTTTAGGGTTCAGGGTCAGTTTTCAGTTTTTGGGTAAAGGGGTATTTTTAGGGTTCAGGGTCAGTTTTCAGTTCTTGGGTAAAGGGGTATTTTTAGGGTTCAGGGTCAGTTTTCGGTTTTTGGGTAAAGGGGTATTTTTAGGGTTCAGGGTCAGTTTTCAGTTTTTGGGTAAAGGGGTATTTTTAGGGTTCAGGGTGAGTTTTCAGTTCTTGGGTAAAGGGGTATTTTTAGGGTTCAGGGTCAGTTTTCAGTTTTTGGGTAAAGGGGTATTTTTAGGGTTCAGGGTCAGTTTTCAGTTTTTGGGTAAAGGGGTATTTTTAGGGTTCAGGGTGAGTTTTCAGTTCTTGGGTAAAGGGGTATTTTTAGGGTTCAGGGTCAGTTTGAAGTTTTTGGATAAAGGGGTATTTTTAGGGTTCAGTTTTGGGTTTTTGGGGTACAGGCGTACAGGGTAAAAATATATTTTTTTTACATTAAATCAATTAAATGAAATTAAAAAAAAGAAAATTACATTAAATTATTAAGTGTTTTATTTATTTTAAATGTATATATATATTAGTTTTAATTTTGTTTTAATATTTTTATTTAATATTTGTAAAATTATAGGTATTTTAAAATTATTTTTACATTATTATTAATACATTTTAAAAAACGATATTTTTAATTTCGATATTTTTGTACTACGATATTATTTTTTCGATATTTTTGTACTTACCTTTATGAAGATATGACTACGATATTTTTGATGTCGATATTTTTGTGCCGATATATTTGTATTTCGATATTCTGTCTGTCGATATTATGTCAGACATTCAGCAGCCACAGTGTAATGGTCCGGCTCACCGAAGCTACACAGTTAACTTATTTGCGACCGCCAGTAGGAGATAGATATACACACAATCATACATACACACCTGTGGGTAAACTCTTAAAGCTAAAATCGTAATCATATATATTAGAGCAAGTGTTCGTCACAGATGAAAAACGTCTTAAACACTACTTTACAGTTAAGGTATTTGGGTGCAGTGTGTTTATTTTCTAAGCAGCCACATTGAACAGCTGTGGTGGTTGACCAAAGCCAGAGCTTGGGTCAACAACTACCGCTGTGAATGTGGCAGCAAATGAGCCACATCTGCTCCCTCTCCCATCTAGAGCCCTCTGCTCCCTCTCCCATCTAGAGCCCTCTGCTCCCTCTACCATCTAGAGCCCTCTCCCTCTCCCATCTAGAGCCCTCTGCTCCCTCTCCCATCTAGAGCCCTCTGCTCCCTCTCCCATCTAGAGCCCTCTGCTTCCTCTCCCATCTAGAGCCACATCTGCTCCCTCTCCCATCTAGAGCCCTCTGCTCCCTCTCCCATCTAGAGCCCTCTGCTCCCTCTACCATCTAGAGCCCTCTCCCTCTCCCATCTAGAGCCCTCTGCTCCCTCTCCCATCTAGAGCCCTCTGCTCCCTCTCCCATCTAGAGCCCTCTGCTTCCTCTCCCATCTAGAGCCACATCTGCTCCCTCTCCCATCTAGAGCCCTCTGCTCCATCTCCCATCTAGAGCCCTCTGCTCCCTCTACTATCTAGAGCCCTCTGCTCCCTCTCCCATCTAGAGCCCTCCGCTCCCTCTCCCATCTAGAGCCCTCTGCTCCCTCTCCCATCTAGAGCCCGCTGCTCCCTCTACCATCTAGAGCCCTCTGCTCCCTCTCCCATCTAGAGCCCTCTGCTCCCTCTCCCATCTAGAGCCCTCTGCTCCCTCTACCATCTAGAGCCCTCTGCTCCCTCTCCCATCTAGAGCCCTCTGCTCCCTCTCCCATCTAGAGCCCTCTGCTCCCTCTCCCATCTAGAGCCCTCTGCTCCCTCTCCCATCTAGAGCCCTCTGCTCCCTCTACCATCTAGAGCCACATCTGCTCCCTCTCCCATCTAGAGCCCTCTGCTCCCTCTCCCATCTAGAGCCCTCTGCTCCCTCTCCCATCTAGAGTACCATCTAGAGCCACATCTGCTCCCTCTCCCATCTAGAGCCCTCTGCTCCCTCTCCCATCTAGAGCCCTCTGCTCCCTCTCCCATCTAGAGCCACATCTGCTCCCTCTCCCATCTAGAGCCCTCTGCTCCCTCTACCATCTAGAGCCCTCTGCTCCCTCTCCCATCTAGAGCCCTCTGCTCCCTCTCCCATCTAGAGCCCTCTGCTCCCTCTCCCATCTAGAGCCCTCTGCTCCCTCTTCCATCTAGAGCCCTCTGCTCCCTCTCCCATCTAGAGCCCTCTGCTCCCTCTCCCATCTAGAGCCCTCTGCTCCCTCTCCAATCTAGAGCCCTCTGCTCCCTCTCCCATCTAGAGCCCTCTGCTCCCTCTCCCATCTAGAGCCCTCTGCTCCCTCTCCCATCTAGAGCCCTCTGCTCCCTCTCCCATCTAGAGCCCTCTGCTCCCTCTCCCATCTAGAGCCCTCTGCTCCCTCTGCTCCCTCTACCATCTAGAGCCCTCTGCTCCCTCTACCATCTAGAGCCCTCTTCTCCCTCTCCCATCTAGAGCCCTCTGCTCCCTCTCCCATCTAGAGCCCTCTGCTCCCTCTCCCATCTAGAGCCCTCTGCTCACTCTCCCATCTAGAGCCCTCTGCTCACTCTACCATCTAGAGCCCTCTGCTCCCTCTCCCATCTAGAGCCCTCTGCTCCCTCTCCCATCTAGAGCCCTCTGCTCCCTCTCCCATCTAGAGCCCTCTGCTCCCTCTCCCATCTAGATCCCTCTGCTCCCTCTCCCATCTAGAGCCGGGTGATGATCATTAGTTCCAAGAAGAGGAAGAATGCAACGAAAAAAACGGGGATCTTTGAGGCTAACTGATAGACGTGTAAGTGTGATTAAATATGGCCAAAGCCGATTAGGTAAACGCAGCGAATCTGCTTTTATTAACTGCTCTCTGTGAGACACTACCAACAACGTGCAACCGATCACAACGCCGTAACATACAAATATAAAAAGCAACAATACTTTCTACACCTCCAAAAAAACACACAATAACTGCCATGCTTAGTCCTAATGCAGTTTGCAAAAAACGTACAAGACCATGCACTGCGTTCACTTACAAGCTCTCAGAACAAGTCAACCTTATTTTGAACGTAATACAGCCACCAGCCCCCAAAAAAACGGTACATTCTTCCTCAGGCTCTACGGTCACCTACCATTGCAAACAAATATGCGCAGACCCTGCAGCATTCACTCGCCTCAGATTCGAATCCATTCCTCCTCAGGCTCTACGGTCACCTACCATTGCAAACAAATATGCGCAGACCCTGCAGGATTCATTCGCCTCAGATTCGAGTCCATTCCTCCTCAGGCTCTACGGTCACCTACCATTGCAAACAAATATGCGCAGACCCTGCAGGATTCACTCGCCTCAGATTCGAGTCCATTCCTCCTCAGGCTCTACGGTCACCTACCATTGCAAACAAATATGGGCAGACCCTGCAGGATTCACTCGCCTCAGATTCGAGTCCATTCCTCCTCAGGCTCTACGGTCCCCTACCATTGCAAACAAATATGCGCAGACCCTGCAGGATTCACTCGACTCAGATTCGAGTCCATTCCTCCTCAGGCTCTACGGTCACCTACCATTGCAAACAAATATGCGCAGACCCTGCAGGATTCACTCGCCTCAGATTCGAGTCCATTCCTCCTCAGGCTCTACGGTCACCTACCATTGCAAACAAATATGCGCAGACCCTGCAGGATTCACTCGCCTCAGATTCAAGTCCATTCCTCCTCAGGCTCTACGTTCACCTACCATTGCCAACAAATATGCGCAGACCCTGCAGGATTCACTCGCCTCAGATTCGAGTCCATTCCTCCTCAGGCTCTACGGTCACCTACCATTGCAAACAAATATGCGCAGACCCTGCAGGATTCACTCAACTCAGATTCAAGTCCATTCCTCCTCAGGCTCTACGGTCACCTACCATTGCAAACAAATATGTGCAGACCCTGCAGGATTCACTCGCCTCAGATTCGAGTCCATTCCTCCTCAGGCTCTACGGTCACCAACCATTGCAAACAAATATGCACAGACCCTGCAGGATTCACTCGCCTCAGATTCGAGTCCATTCCTCCTCAGGCTCTACGGTCACCTACCATTGCAAACAAATATGCTCAGACGCTGCAGGATTCACTCGCCTCAGATTCGAGTCCATTCCTCCTCAGGCTCTACGGTCACCTACCATTGCAAACAAATATGCGCAGACGCTGCAGGATTCACTCGCCTCAGATTCGAGTCCATTCCTCCTCAGGCTCTACGGTCACCTACCTTTGCAAACAAATATGCTCAGACGCTGCAGGATTCACTCGCCTCAGATTCGAGTCCATTCCTCCTCAGGCTCTACGGTCACCTACCATTGCAAACAAATATGCGCAGACCCTGCAGGATTCACTCGCCTCAGATTCGAGTCCATTCCTCCTCAGGCTCTACGGTCCCCTACCATTGCAAACAAATATGCGCAGACGCTGCAGGATTCACTCGCCTCAGATTCGAGTCCATTCCTCCTCAGGCTCTACGGTCACCTACCATTGCAAACAAATATGCGCAGACGCTGCAGGATTCACTCGCCTCAGATTCGAGTCCATTCCTCCTCAGGCTCTACGGTCACCTACCATTGCAAACAAATATGCGCAGACCCTGCAGGATTCACTCGCCTCAGATTCGAGTCCATTCCTCCTCAGGCTCTACGGTCCCCTACCATTGCAAACAAATATGCGCAGACCCTGCAGGATTCACTCGCCTCAGATTCGAGTCCATTCCTCCTCAGGCTCTACGGTCACCAACCATTGCAAACAAATATGCACAGACCCTGCAGGATTCACTCGCCTCAGATTCGAGTCCATTCCTCCTCAGGCTCTACGGTCACCTACCATTGCAAACAAATATGCTCAGACGCTGCAGGATTCACTCGCCTCAGATTCGAGTCCATTCCTCCTCAGGCTCTACGGTCACCTACCATTGCAAACAAATATGCGCAGACGCTGCAGGATTCACTCGCCTCAGATTCGAGTCCATTCCTCCTCAGGCTCTACGGTCACCTACCTTTGCAAACAAATATGCTCAGACGCTGCAGGATTCACTCGCCTCAGATTCGAGTCCATTCCTCCTCAGGCTCTACGGTCACCTACCATTGCAAACAAATATGCGCAGACCCTGCAGGATTCACTCGCCTCAGATTCGAGTCCATTCCTCCTCAGGCTCTACGGTCCCCTACCATTGCAAACAAATATGCGCAGACGCTGCAGGATTCACTCGCCTCAGATTCGAGTCCATTCCTCCTCAGGCTCTACGGTCACCTACCATTGCAAACAAATATGCGCAGACGCTGCAGGATTCACTCGCCTCAGATTCGAGTCCATTCCTCCTCAGGCTCTACGGTCACCTACCATTGCAAACAAATATGCGCAGACCCTGCAGGATTCACTCGCCTCAGATTCGAGTCCATTCCTCCTCAGGCTCTACGGTCCCCTACCATTGCAAACAAATATGCGCAGACGCTGCAGGATTCACTCGCCTCAGAATCGAGTCCGTTCCTACTCAGGCTCTACGGTCCCCTACCATTGCAAACAAATATGCGCAGCTGCCTCAGACTCGAGTCCATTCCTCCTCAGGCTCTACGGTCCCCTACCATTGTAAACAAATATGCGCAGACCCTGCAGGATTCACTCGACTCAGATTCGAGTCCATTCCTCCTCAGGCTCTACGGTCACCTACCATTGCAAACAAATATGCGCAGACCCTGCAGGATTCACTCGACTCAGATTCAAGTCCATTCCTCCTCAGGCTCTACGGTCACCTACCATTGTAAACAAATACGCGCAGACACTGCAGGATTCACTTGCCTCAGATTCGAGTCCATTCCTACTCAGGCTCTACGGTCACCTACCATTGCAAACAAATATGCGCAGACGCTGCAGGATTTACTCGCCTCAGATTCGAGTCTATTCCTCCTCAGGCTCTACGGTCCCCTACCATTGCAAACAAATAGATTCAAGTCCATTCCTCCTCAGGCTCTACGGTCACCTACCATTGCAAACAAATATGCGCAGATGCTGCAGGATTCACTCGACTCAGATTCGAGTCCATTCCTCCTCAGGCTCTACGGTCACCTACCTTTGCAAACAAATATGCTCAGACGCTGCAGGATTCACTCGCCTCAGATTCGAGTCCATTCCTCCTCAGGCTCTACAGTCACCTACCATTGCAAACAAATATGCGCAGACCCTGCAGGATTCACTCGACTCAGATTCAAGTCCATTCCTCCTCAGGCTCTACGGTCACCTACCATTGTAAACAAATACGCGCAGACACTGCAGGATTCACTTGCCTCAGATTCAAGTCCATTCCTACTCAGGCTCTACGGTCACCTACCATTGCAAACAAATATGCGCAGACGCTGCAGGATTCACTCGCCTCAGATTCGAGTCCATTCCTCCTCAGGCTCTACGCTCACCTACCATTGCAAACAAATATGCGCAGACGCTGCAGGATTCACTCGCCTCAGATTCGAGTCCATTCCTCCTCAGGCTCTACGGTCCTCTACTATTGCAAACAAATATGCGCAGACCCTGCAGGATTCACTCGCCTCAGGTTCGAGTCCATTCCTCCTCAGGCTCTACGGTCACCTACCATTGCAAACAAATATGTGCAGACCCTGCAGGATTCACTCGCCTCAGATTCGAGTCCATTCCTCCTCAGGCTCTACGGTCACCAACCATTGCAAACAAATATGTGCAGACCCTGCAGGATTCACTCGCCTCAGATTCGAGTCCATTCCTCCTCAGGCTCTACGGTCCCCTACCATTGCAAACAAATATGCGCAGACCCTGCAGGATTCACTCGACTCAGATTCAAGTCCATTCCTCCTCAGGCTCTACGGTCACCTACCATTGTAAACAAATACGCGCAGACACTGCAGGATTCACTTGCCTCAGATTCAAGTCCATTCCTCCTCAGGCTCTACGGTCACCTACCATTGCAAACAAATATGCGCAGACACTGCAGGATTCACTCGACTCAGATTCGAGTCCATTCCTCCTCAGGCTCTACGGTCACCTACCATTGCAAACAAATATGGGCAGACGCTGTAGGATTCACTTGCCTCAGATTCGAGTCCATTCCTCCTCAGGCTCTACGGTCACCTACCATTGCAAACAAATATGCGCAGACGCTGCAGGATTCACTCGCCTCAGATTCGAGTCTATTCCTCCTCAGGCTTTACGGTCCCCTACCATTGCAAACAAATATGCGCAGACCCTGCAGGATTCACTCGCCTCAGATTCGAGTCCATTCCTCCTCAGGCTCTACGGTCACCTACCATTGCAAACAAATATGCGCAGACGCTGCAGGATTCACTCGCCTCAGATTCGAGTCCATAATCCTGGCAGAATCTGCTGCCTGCCGCCATTGAAGGCGAGGTCACGAGGCCACGCCTACCTTAGGCCACGCCCACCGCCCTTCCGACTATAAAACGCTGCTCGTAGCGACATAGAAATCAGATCCTGACTACTCCTGAGGCGGAAGCCGGGAGTCCACCACTTTTAAAAATCGTATTTTCTGTGTCACCTTTATTTCGCTAAAGAATTGTTTTTAACCTCACTCACTCACCTGGCTTGCCAGAACGAGCACCAGAAACCCCCTGAACAGCGCTCCTCGCTGCAACATAATCCTGGCAGAATCTGCTGCCTGCCGCCATTGAAGGCGAGGTCACGCCTACCTTAGGCCACGCCCACCGCCCTTCCGACTATAAAACGCTGCTCGTAGCGACATAGAAATCAGATCCTGACTACTCCTGAGGCGGAAGCCGGGAGTCCACCACTTTTAAAAATCGTATTTTCTGTGTCACCTTTATTTCGCTAAAGAATTGTTTTTAACCTCACTCACTCACCTGGCTTGCCAGAACGAGCACCAGAAACCCCCTGAACAGCGCTCCTCGCTGCAACATAATCCTGGCAGAATCTGCTGCCTGCCGCCATTGAAGGCGAGGTCACGAGGCCACGCCTACCTTAGGCCACGCCCACCGCCCTTCCGACTATAAAACGCTGCTCGTAGCGACATAGAAATCAGATCCTGACTACTCCTGAGGCGGAAGCCGGGAGTTCACCACTTTTAAAAATCGTATTTTCTGTGTCACCTTTATTTCGCTAAAGAATTGTTTTTAACCTCACTCACTCACCTGGCTTGCCAGAACGAGCACCAGAAACCCCCTGAACAGCGCTCCTCGCTGCAACATAATCCTTGCAGAATCTGCTGCCTGCCGCCATTGAAGGCGAGGTCACGAGGCCACGCCTACCTTAGGCCACGCCCACCGCCCTTCCGACTATAAAACGCTGCTCGTAGCGACATAGAAATCAGATCCTGACTACTCCTGAGGCGGAGCCGGGAGTCCACCACTTTTAAAAATCGTATTTTCTGTGTCACCTTTATTTCGCTAAAGAATTGTTTTTAACCTCACTCACTCACCTGGCTTGCCAGAACGAGCACCAGAAACCCCCTGAACAGCGCTCCTCGCTGCAACATAATCCTGGCAGAATCTGCTGCCTGCCGCCATTGAAGGCGAGGTCACGAGGCCACGCCTACCTTAGGCCACGCCCACCGCCCTTCCGACTATAAAACGCTGCTCGTAGCGACATAGAAATCAGATCCTGACTACTCCTGAGGCGGAAGCCGGGAGTCCACCACTTTTAAAAATCGTATTTTCTGTGTCACCTTTATTTCGCTAAAGAATTGTTTTTAACCTCACTCACTCACCTGGCTTGCCAGAACGAGCACCAGAAACCCCCTGAACAGCGCTCCTCGCTGCAACATAATCCTGGCAGAATCTGCTGCCTGCCGCCATTGAAGGCGAGGTCACGAGGCCACGCCTACCTTAGGCCACGCCCACCGCCCTTCCGACTATAAAACGCTGCTCGTAGCGACATAGAAATCAGATCCTGACTACTCCTGAGGCGGAAGCCGGGAGTCCACCACTTTTAAAAATCGTATTTTCTGTGTCACCTTTATTTCGCTAAAGAATTGTTTTTAACCTCACTCACTCACCTGGCTTGCCAGAACGAGCACCAGAAACCCCCTGAACAGCGCTCCTCGCTGCAACATAATCCTGGCAGAATCTGCTGCCTGCCGCCATTGAAGGCGAGGTCACGAGGCCACGCCTACCTTAGGCCACACCCTCCCCTTTCCTTGATATGTGCCTGTATAGGAAGCGCAGCGGACGAGCGCAGCGGGAGCGCCGTTTGCGCGCCGAAGGCGCGCCTAAGGCAAGCCCGTCTGCGCCCGTCATCGCCAAGACATCGCCTCTCGCCAGTCCCCCTGTACAAAATCCCTCACACCGAGTCAGCTATGACAGAAATCATCTCCACGCTCTCAACGCCAAAACTATATGCAACAAGCTCAAAGGCCACCTCGGACAAACTGCACTTCAGTGTGAATCTTGCAACTTTGCAACGCCCCTACCCAGCCTGGTAAGTGGTACAGCAGCGATACCTAAACTACCCTCCCTCCGGGTTCTGCAATTGAATGTTAGATCTCTTGTAAAACACCATGCAGAAGTCAACACCCTCATTATGGACGAAAATCCAGATATTCTGTTCTTATGTGAAACCTGGCTCCATAACGATCAAACCAGTATTTTAAATCTCACGCTGCCTAACAGTTTCTCTATGAAACTGGTTAATAGAGACTCCAGAGGCGGAGGTATAGCCGTTGTGCACAAAACCATATACAACTGCTCCTTCACCAAAGAAGAAATCTGGGGCTGCGAATGCGCACGCTTCAAGATTGCCACCTGCCCGCAATTCACCCTCTCTGGCCTTTACGTTTATCGGCCTCCAGGCCCCTCTACCAGGTTCATTGAGGAACTCTTGGAACTTGCTCACACCTTGGCAGTCTCCTCCCCCAAGTTTACCATCTTGGGTGACCTCAATCTTCACTTTGACTCCTCCACTGACCCCACTATCAGAAACCTGCTAGCCGACATCACGGCTTTGCAGCTAAACCCCTTGGTTCACTCCCCTACCCACACCGCTGGGCATATACTGGATCCCGTGTTCTCGAACCTTTCGGAAGTCACGGTGGATCCCCCTGAACCCATGGGCTGGACTGATCACTTCCTTATTAAACTTACTATTAAGGGGAAAAAACCACCCCCCAAAAGCACGGCCAATTCCTGCCACAAACGACCTTGGCATAAACTCATCTCCGGAGACCTCATCAACCATCTAGGTGAATTCCCCCTCCCCGAAGAGATTAGGGATATTAATACAGTTTACGCCGCCTTTCGCGATTGGATAGTCACAGGGCTCGATGCCTTAATTCCGCCCAAATTGACCAAAGCCCGCAGCTCCCCCTCTAACCCATGGTACAACGATGCACTTAAAATACTACGGAAAGAGTGCAAAAAAGCCGAACGCGAATGGAGGAAGGAATATTTAGATTCTAACAAAACCCTCTATCTATCTAAACTTCGCATCTAGCATAAGGCGATTCGCACTACTCGAGCCTCTTTTTATGCAAAGGAAATCGAAAGTAGTTCCAACCCTACCAAAACCATCTTCAACCTAGTCCAAAACCTCCAGAATATCCCCAATCCAGGTTCCTGCATCACCTCCCTGAAACAATGCGAGGACCTTGCCACCTTTTTCACAGAAAAAGTGAGGAAGATCTACGCGTCCTTCCCACAGGACGATGCTACGCACCACAGCATTCCCCATTCAACGGCAGAGACTTCTAAACTGCTAAGAATACCTGATATATCTCTAGACGACCTCGCTAAACTATGTAGACAGGTCAAGTCTGGTTCCCCAGCAGACCCCATGCGTCCGTCCAAATTCTTGGAATCACTTGATTTCTTTCTCCCCCCGCTGGCTAAAATACTCAATCTTTCTTTTTCGTCTGCGGTGGTCCCCACTTGCTGGAAATCTGCTTGGGTTTCACCCATCATAAAAAAACCCGGATTGGATCCCAATAAACCTGAAAATTTTCGACCTATTTCCCTGCTCCCCTGGACGTCTAAATTAGCTGAGGCTCACGTCAACAAAATACTATCCCTTCACATGCAGCAAAACCATGTCTTGGACCCTTCCCAAAACGGCTTCAGACCAGGTCACAGCACGGAGTCTGCCCTGCTAACCACCACGGAGCACCTTCGAGGAATCCTAGACGCCGGTCAAAGTGCCGCGTTGATCCTGCTGGATCTCAGCGCGGCCTTTGACACGGTCTCACACAACATCTTGCTGAAACGTCTTGAGGCCATTGGGATTGGCGATTTAGCCCTTGATTGGTTCCAGTCCTTCCTAAAGGACAGATCCTTCCAAGTCTCAGCCCCTCCCTACATCTCTCAACCCCACTCCATCGGGCAAGGAGTCCCCCAGGGGTCGGCGCTTAGCCCATCCTTATTCAACCTATACGTTCAGCCTCTCGCATTGGTAGCAAAAGAGTGGGACCTTACGCTGGTGTCGTATGCTGACGACACACAGCTGGTCATCACACTCTCTGAAGGTCCCTCACCTTCGGCAACCAAATTTAGAGATGGCCTCGCGGCAGTCGCACAGTGGATGACACTCAACTGCCTGCAGCTAAACGCAGGGAAAACGGAGGTCCTCCTCCTGGGAAAAAACCCTACCCTCTGGAACAATCATTGGTGGCCCTCGGTGCTTGGCCCCACTCCCGTGCCAAAAGAAGTTGTCAAAAACCTAGGAGTCTGGCTCGACCCCGCACTAAACTTTCAGTCCCACACAAAGAAAGTGGCTGCCACGTGTGTGGGTCTCATGAGGAGCCTCCACCCCATACTTGGATTCTTCAATTCCAAAACTCGTCAACTCATCATGCAAGCCATGATTCTTGCTCGGCTAGATTATGCCAATGTTTTGCTCTTAGGAGCAAACAAAGCTGAACTTGCAAGACTCCAGCGTATTCAGAACTCGGCCGCCAGAGCTGTGGTTGGTCTCCCACGCAGGTGTTCTGCCAGAACCACCATTCGCAATCTGCACTGGCTGCCCGTGGAATCTCGGATCCATTTTAAAACCCTGACCACGGCTTTTAAGATTCTTAAAGCCGACTGCCCTGAACTCCTACGCCCACTTCTGACACCATACACGCCCCAGCGCAACTTGCGTTCTTTGGGACAACACCTCGTGATGATCCCTCGAACTAAGCTTTGTAGGCAGGGTGGACGTTCCTTCAGAGTCCTAGGAGCTAAGCTATGGAACTCACTGCCTCTACACATCCGTGCCCAAACCAATCTGATCGTCTTCCGGAAAGCACTTAAGACCCATCTCTTCTCTGTCATTTAATTCCTCTTTGGTTCCCCCCCCTCTTTCCTCTGGTATTGGTTAGGTCAGCGCCGGGACGCTCCGTTGCTGGGGCAGCTGTTTGCGCTTAACAAATTATATAACATAACATTCCTCCTCAGGCTATACGGTCACCTACCATTGCAAACAAATATCCGCAGACACTGCAGGATTCACTCGACTCAGATTCGAGTCCATTCCTCCTCAGGCTCTACGGTCACCTACCATTGCAAACAAATATGCGCAGACGCTGCAGGATTCACTCGCCTCAGATTCGAGTCCATTCCTCCTCAGGCTCTACGGTCACCTACCATTGCAAACAAATACGCGCAGACACTGCAGGATTCACTCGACTCAGATTCGAGTCCCCCGCCACTTCTGACCAACCTCACTTCCTTTCTCCTGTGTCCCAGGACATGAGGGAGCCGAGGCAGAGAGCATGTCACATCCGGATATTCCACAGCAGGAGCAACCACTGGGACTACGGCGGCACATCTGGATAATTATCCCGGCCACCCCCCACAGTGCCGCAGTATGAATGACAGCCAGGAGCAACGACTGCTGAGGGTAGGCCCTGCCCGCCGGTAATTGGCAGCGCACTGTGTGTCCGTTTAGCCGCGGGGCGCCGCAGGAGATAATTACAATGCAGCCTGCCTGGAGCCAGGCACGAGACTGCACAAGCTTCCTGGGCAGATACATTGTGGCGCTCGCAGCTGCCCCAGAGCTGAGAGCTGTCAGTGGATCTTCTTTAACTATTTATGAATTCTACTCAGAGCCCAGCAAGCAGCTGCTGGCTGGCACCACCTCTCTCAGAGAAGCAGAGCCGGCGCACAGGTGCGTGCACAGGCGCCGCCGGTGGCACACAGCTGGCGAGCTGTAAATACGTGACAATGCATTTCAGTGCGGTGTTGCGGAACACCACTCTGAAATGCGTGAGTGTCACATGTGATGCGTGATACTTGACAGGACTGGAGAAGATCGACTTGAATTCCGTTTTTGGCTTTCGCCAGAGTAAAGGGAGGCAGCCCCGTCAATTGAAAGTTAAAGAACACACTCCCAGGCAGCAGCGACTGCGCCTCATTGTACCTGGGCCTGGGCCTGCACAGCATCATCTGATGTGGCTAAAACTCCCCCTAATATGCCTCAACCTCACTAGGGCCTCAGTAACCAGGTAGCGGTCAGCCAATGCCCATCAGGTGAACAAGCATTGGCATAGCCAGTAGGTCTCGCCTCTGGGACCTAATAAGTGTTTAGTTATCCAGCACAATATCCTTGGTGAAACAACATCAACTGTTGCATGGCTAAACAATTATAAGGTCCCAAAGGCGCAACCTATTGGCTATGCCAATGCTTGTTTTCATTGGTTCCTGTTTGTGCCTTTTAGAGATGCATGCTTCTGTTTTGTCCTCCTGTCTAACTACTCCCGCCTTTTGATGATCTAGGTCACGGTTACTCACAAACATTTTCCCGGGGCCGCAAAGTTTGGTCTATGGTGTGACCGAGGCCCGCACTGATGCCAGAATGAAAGTGTTCCTAAAGTTAAAGGCCTAGTTACCTCCTTTCCCTACCTGCAATTAACCTTTAAATAAGTGTTTGCTGTATACATACGTTTTTTTTTCTAGTTAGTGCTCAGTCGAGTAAACGGCAGCCCAGTGCTGGTGCTGCCCAGGCATCCGCATGTAAAGACCTGGAGGGCCTTATGCGGCCCCCTGGCCGTACTGTGAGTATCACTGATCTAGATCCTCCCTGTTAACCGCCCCAGCTACATGTGTATTTCAATATTCTTCAAAAAGGGGTCAGGGTTGAGCCGGGGCCGCTGTATCTCCTTTGCTCTCGGTGGTCCCATGGGAGTAGAAGCTGCTCATTCTGCTAATCCTTCCCTAACTTTCCAGAAGTGTCAGAGCAGACAGGCTCGCTGAGTCATTCGAGTTACTGAGTGAGTCTGTTACATTTTTGCAACATTTATTCAGCAAGTCTGTTTATTTCTAATGTATGGTGACAAGAGGCTCAGATCAGATTCTTCCTGTTTCTCTTGCTAAGCCGTAGCGCGTTCATTGGGGGGAGTGGGAGGGGTAGAGCTGGGGCTGCCCTTCAAGATGCCCACACCCTGCACAGCTCAAGAAGCTGCCATGGCTTAGCAAGAGAAACAGGAAGAATCAGAGAAACTAACACAGGTCAGACCCACGGTACCAGAGAATACTAACTGAGAACTTGCTTGTTTGCACAGTCTCTTTAAGCCAGAGTATTTTGAATGATTGAATGTATCGCTTTTAAAATTACTCTGAATGCTTCTAAGACAATCGCATTTTAAATGTAAAGCTTTTTGAAACAAATGTTTTTTAGGTCTTGTCATATTCCATTCCGCAAGGAATGAATAGGACGAGACTATTGGGGCTAAACTAAGAGCTAAACTAAGCTCTCAAAAATGCGGATTTCCAGAAGTGCATGTGTCCAGTGCACGCACTTCTATCCGCCTGCCTGCCTGCCTGGCATCACCACATCAAAGCCAGCCATCTGTTGCTTCCCCAGCGTGGTGCCGCCAGCAGCTTCACTTCAAAGGGATCCGCTCCACCCCCTGCTGCATCAAAGGCTTTCATTTTGCGTTTTTTCTGCCCCTGTTAGGCTAGCTTTTAGTGCCTTTCTGCCCCTATTGGACTAGTTTTTTCCTGTTTTTCTGCCCTTCTGCCCTCTGTTAGACTCGCTTTTTTGTGCAGCTCTGGCCTTTCTTGTTTTTTCTTTCGGCGATGTTCTTGATCTGATAAGGGAAACAGTGACGCATATCTCATTTGCATGCAGTAGACAGCTGAGCACGCTGTATGAACACCACTGACACATGCTGCTTTTCTACATTTAATATTGTATGTGTTCAGATTGCGTGAACTACTTGTGCTCTCCGGGCCACTGTAGGCCACTGCAGGATACGCCGCGCCAAGCACTTTTTTTTGTTGTATGAACACTGACACTTGCTGCTTTTGTACATTTAATATTGTAAGTGTTCAGATTGCGTGAACTGCTTGTCCTCTCCGGGCCACTGCAGGCTGTGCCGCGCCAAGCACTTTTTTGTTGTTGTTTAAGCACTCCATGAGTGCTCCACCAGCAGCCCCCCACTTGTTTGTTTTATTTCTTTCTGCAGTCTGGCTCTCTTATATTCTACAAGGTCAGTAACTTCACTGTAGGGTAACGTAAAATTCACTTAAAACTTAACCCAACACGTTCACAAATTTCTTCACTGTAAATGCATTTTCCAAGGAGCATGTTACGGTTTTTAAAGTTCTGCGAATACTTTCTTCCTCTTCGTGCAGCTGGTCAGTCTCAAGCACCTCGGTTGTTCCCTCACCCGCCGACTAACCATTGTTCCCCCCCACCGTCTCCTTTGTTGCTCTCCAACACCTAGTGGCAATGCTTTTCCCCTTTCCTCCATGTGCTACTGCTCCCCTTCCTCCTCGCACTGCTGCTAGCCCTACTCAACGCTCTGCCCCCACTTCTCTTCTCCTTCGTCAACACACTACTAACCCTCCCTTGTTTATTCACATTTCATTTCTTTTCAAAAACTTCTCCAACCTCTCAGGACTCTGTTGGTTTCGTGGATGTTGTTAATCTCCTGAGTTTTATTTTTGACATTTTGTTACGATGGAGGTGATCCAATTCACGATTTCTTTTCATGAATTCATCCTGTACCACAAGAGACAAAAATGTAAGCAAAGCACTATGTAATGTGAAGAAGGGTACAACTTAACCACAAATGTCACTCTGGAAGCTTTGCTTCACACGTGCCACATTACCATCTCGGGGGACACTGCTTTACACATACCAGCTTTCCCACCTCAGGAAACAATCTCAGCGCATATTCAACTCATAAAGCACTGTCTGACAGGTACCCCTACCAACACCTCTGACTCTACCAATCTACCGCCCTCACTCTACCTCCCTCACTCTACCACTCTACTGCCCTCACTCTACCACTCTACCGCCCTCACTCTACCACTCTACTGCCCTCACACTACCTCTCTACTGCCCTCACTATACCACTCTACTGCCCTCACTCTACCACTATACCGCCCTCACTCTACTGCCCTCACTCTACCACTCTACCGCCCTCACTCAACCGCCCTCACTCTACCACTCTACCGCCCTCACTCTACCACTCTACTGCCTCACTCTACCGCCTTCACTCTACCACCCTCACTCTACCACTCTACCGCCCTCACTCTACCACTCTACCGCCCTCACTCTACCATTCTACTGCCCTCACTCTACTGCCTTCACTCTACCGCCCTCAGTCTACCACTCTACTGCCCTCACTCTACCGCCTTCACTCTACTGCCCTCACTCTACCACTCTACTGCCCTCACTCTACCACTCTACCACCCTCACTCTACCGCCCTCACTCTACCACTCTACCGCCCTCACTCAACCGCCCTCACTGTACCACTCTACCGCCCTCACTCTACCACTCTACTACCCTCACTCTACCGCCTTCACTCTACCGCCCTCACTCTACCACTCTACCGCCCTCACACTACCACCCTCACTCTACCACTCTACTGACCTCACTCTACCACCCTCACTCTACTGCCCTCCCTCTACCCCTCTACCGCCCTCACTCTACCCCTCTACCGCCCTCACTCTACCACCCTCACTCTACCACTCTACCGCCCTCACTCTACCGCCCTCTCTAGACCTCTACGACCTTCACTCTGCCCTTACTATACCGATCTTGCTCTACCACTCTACCGCCCTCACGCCCTCACTCTACTGCCCTCACTCTACCACTCTACCGCCCTCACTCTACCACTCTACCGCCCTCACTCTACCGCCCTCACACCCTCTCTACCACTCTACCGCCCTCACTCTACCACCCTCACTATACCGCCCTCACTCTACCACTCTACCACCCTCATGCCCTCCGCTGCTCTCTTCCACCCTGCCTCCTTCTCTAACTCCCTGTTCTCTTCTCTTCGCCTGTGCTGATCCGCTGCTCTCTTCCACCGCCTCTTTCTCTAACTCCATGTTCTCTTCTCCTGTGCTGATCTGCTGCTCTCTTCCACCCGCCTCCTTCTTTAACTACATGTTCTCTTCTGCTGTGCTGTTATGCTGCTCTCTTCAACCCGCCTCCTTCTCTGCCTCCCTGTTCTCTTCTCCTGTGCTGTTCTGCTGCTCTCTTCCACCCCACCTCCTTATTTAACTCCCTGTTCTCTTCTCCTGTGCTAATCTGCTGCTCTCTTCCACCCCACCTCCTCCTTTAATTACCTGTTCTCTTCTGCTGATCTGCTGCTCTCTTCCACCCAACTCCTTCTCTAACTCCCTGTTCTCTTCTCCTGTGCTGATCTGCTGCTCTCATCCACTTGTCCTTGACTGCAAGCCAGAGAGCAGATGGTCTCTGTTTTACACAAGATAGTTCCTCTTTTTGACTCTTGTGGTTCAGCCAATTCCCAGAACCAGCAAGATAGTTCCTGTGCCAATCTTTGGAGAGGAGCTGTGTCTCCTGGAGGAGGCACACGTCTGCCTCCATGTTATCCAGGTAGGAAAGGATGGACCTCCTTTTATTGGGATTGTTTAGACCTCTCGCATTGAGAGTGAGAATTTTCAGCGTGGGCTGGGAAATAGCGTGTCATAGTGAGTGCACTAGCTTTGGCCAGTATTTGGGTCCCTGTGATCCCTCTTCCCCCTGAGCTCCCAACGTCTGCCTGGCCTTCATTGCACTTTGATCCTCTCTTCAATGCCTTTAACCTGCATACCCGTTCTCCACCCTCCCCTCCCTAACCCCAACTTAGAAACCCATTAACCTCAAATTGTCCAGGGCCCGCCTTTCATGCGTGCGCGTCCTTGGAAGTCGGAATAGTTGGGAACGTGTGTGGCCAGTTCCCCGTGTCTCTACACTCCCCCTGTCTCTACGCTCCCCGCAGACTTCTTCGCCGCCCACCCAGCCTTACAAATGTCACTTATCTATCCCTCAGTCGTTCACGGTGTCATCATGAGAGAATGTCTCCTTCGACAATGTCTCCAGCACTACCAGTCTTTCTTGTGCCATGGTCTTGGGGTCCGGTCTCGTCGCTCGCTCTGTGCTACGCCTCCTGTAGAGCTTATGCCATCTTTCTCGAGGAGTTTTGGTCTGTGGGCCCTCTGTCTCCTCCTGGATTGGATTCTCGATGCCCAGCACCTGGCAAGTGTCCTGCATGGATCTGAGCTGGAGGAGTTTGCCCTGCCATATGAAAATCAGCCGGAAAGGGTGACCCAAAGAATACGGTATTCCTTGATTTCGAAGACGCGTGGTTGCCACTCGGAACACCCAACACTTTTGAAGGGGTATTAGAGCCAGGTCCTGGTACAAAGCTATGGAGTCGGCCTAATATCTTAGTGGTTGCTTGTCCCTGGCAGCACGTAGTATTCACTCTTTTAGTTGAAAGTCTGGAATGTAAGCCAACATATCCTGTGGGGGCACCCAGTATGCTCCTGAAGAGACCCTGCAGGTATTGTGTGATGTCTGGCCCTTCTTCTTTAGGGGGAACTCCCTTAACGCGGATGTTGTTTCGCCAAGACCGATTCTCCAGGTCTTCTGTGTGTGCCTGGAGATCGCTATGTTGAGCCTTGAGCCCAAGTGTCTCTTGCTGTAGATGCTCCATCTCCTCTTCCCGGGCTTGCTCCTGATCCTCAGTGGAGGCCACGCGGTCCCCGATGGCATCGACGTCCCACCTTATCATAAGGCGGGACGTTGATGCCGTTTGGTAACGTGTGGCCTCCATCGGTTATCTCCTTCATCTCCCCCGCTATTTCCCTTTTCAGCGTCTGCAAGTCGCCTTGTAATGCACCAATAGCGACTCTAAAAAGGCGTGGGTAACTGGGGCTTCAGAGGTGTCTGCATCTTGGCTGATTTGTGTCATTGGGGAGATCCTCCCTTCTCCTCTGCCGGTCATCAGGAGCTTGGTCAGCATATTTTTTAGATTCTGATCCTTCTTGCTTCTCTCTGAGGACATGGCTGCTATATCTCTTACCACACCACCAGACCGGCCTGCCTTGTTGTGGGGGTCCCAGCCCCAGTGGGTAGCTGTCATCGGGTTTTGTCCTTCCGCTGAGCTCCAATACACTGTTGCATGATGGTGAGGGCCAGAGGTGTCACTCCCTTTCAGTCTCGCCTGGGCCTTGCTGCATTCGACCATCTGCTATTGCCCTGCTGGGCATCTGCTGCTTGTTCTCAATAGTCTAAGTACTTTGCGCCCGAACCTGTCGTAAATCCCCCTGTAGGCCAGCAGCCCTATCTGAGCCTGGAGCACTAGATGTCTTCTTGGACCACTGCGTCTAATTCCTGCACTTTGTGCTTGCAGGCCATGACCTCCGGTTTCCTCTGACTTGGCAGTCAACTCCAGAGTGACTAATCCATGCCCGGGCCCCTCATCCATTGGCATCTTGTGATTCTTACAGCGTTACATATCTCATTCCCCTTAATGGATTTTGTCATTTTAGTGTCATTTTGTTCAATACATTTTACTTAAATTTTTCTATTTCTGTTTGGGTTTTTTATTGTTTTGCATTTTGACTTTTACTTTTTTGGTTTCTGCATAAATATTTTACATATTACCTTAAGTTAAGCCTGCCTGTTCGGTGCTTAGGTACCAGGGGGTTGATCCTAGATTAATTGAACGGCTTTGAAAGTTCACTCTGACAATGGTTGTGATTGTTCCTCATCTACGACAAATAATAATTCAGTTTCTTACAGAAACTATCTGAAATTATCTGCAATACAGGCAGTTGATAACCTACCAGGGTTGAAACACCCTGTGGACAAACTGGAATGTGGGACTAGTATGTGTGACAATAGAACCTCTACAAAATATTCAGCTTGCAGATGAACCAAGAATCACGCTTGAATGTCACACCCTTTTAAAACAAGGTAGTCAGGAAAAGTGTGAAGAATATATTGCAGCTCTTTGTATTTTGACAGCCCCAAGCAAATTTGAGTGGATGTATGTAGCAGAGACGAGTCTGTTCACCCAATGTGAGTGGTGATATCCGCTCTGCTGATCTGCCTGAAGTTATGATGCCGCTGACAGTAGCGTGTCTGCTAAAAGCGATGGCGTGACTGGTGGAACTATAAAGCCAAATAAGAGAAAGTTATCTTCCGACACCACAGTCTTCGTGACTGAGACCAGTAACACTGAAGACTCTGAGACTCACAGCAGTATTTTCTCCTTTCAGAGCGTTATCACTGCAGATGGAGTGAAGCCAAGAAGTGAGCACATTACTAAGGTACCAACAAAGTTTAATATTGTTCATTTGTATTAACTGTTTCTCTTTTGCAGTATTTGGAAATGCATTTTCTAGTTTTGTTGCTGTTTGTTTAGTTTTTTCTTGTAGGCTGTTACCTGTGGTTTAAAGGGAACGATGTTGTCGTGCGTGACCTTAATGCTGCAGTTTGCATTTCATCACCATCATTACTATCATTTGCTTACCCTGGAGAATCTCCAGGGTGGAGGAGGTTTTGCTATTTCACAGTTCTTTCTTCAGCTTCTGGGCAGTAGTCGCTCTGTGGCGATCTGTGGTCCTGTTTCTCTGCTCTTCTTGTAGTAGCTCCTATCAGAGCTTCATCCTCCTGCCAACGAAAATAAGATGCCAGGCATCACCCAGCACACAGCACAGCCTATGTTGGGCTAAGTCCATCTGCTCGGCGCAGTTAGAGCGAGGAAAAAAGTTCTCCGGATCCATCAGGCTGTGACTGTAACCTAAGGGCTTAAGATGAAATGTAGAGCCTACCTCCTTCCTGAGTGGCTCCAGTCTGCTGTGTGCAGACCCGATAGCTGGCAGCACCCTGGAGTATGTATGTATAAATCAGATTATGTTGGAAGTAACCTGCAATATAGTAGCAGGCAGCACCCTGCCATAGAGTAGGATTTCTCATAGTGTTTTATTTCGTGGCACATTAATGGAGATCGCCTTTTAACAGGCAGAAGAACAACACTGACCCTACATTTATCTGGGGTTGTCTTTAAAATTACGTACACATTAGGAATGGCATTTCGTTCTGCTGGAATAATAACACAAATTATCTTGCACTCTATGTTGTTGCATGGATCTTTGGCTGCAATGCATTCAATGTTTCATTCAAACATGCTTTCTACAGGGCACATACATGATTTGCTGCTGTAGAGAAATAATGCTCCTGTGTACTGTTGCAGACTCAGAAATATTGACAAACTTCATGATTTCTCTTTCAGCTCTTCATAGTAAAACCTTTCAATTTTTGACTCAATCATTTGGCAGAAACATAACTTAGTACCATTAAAATAGTTGTGATGGGGAACATTCATGTGGGGTTAGGACTGGCTCGACCAGAGTGCTTGCTGACTTGGAGGAGTATGGAGTTGACCACCTTGCCTGGTCCGTTGTGGAACCAAGCCAGCGATGCTTTGCTGCAGGCTCATTTGCCCTGATAGCTGGTCAACAGTTTGAGGAGGAGGAGGTGAAAAGCTGGCTAAGTGTGCCCTGAGGATGGCATTTCAGTACATCCCTGAGAAGTGAGCTTTGAGTCATGTAGTATTCCTCTTATACCACGTGCAATTCACCCTCTCCAAAGCCTCAGGAATTCCTGAGTGTGAAGGTGGCTGATTCTGATTGGGTGCTTGATAGTTTTCCAGAAACTCATGTTCTTGATTGTTCATGTTTGTCAGTAGTTAATGAAACACGCCCAGACGTTTTATCTCTTCAGTTGACACAAGCTGCAATATAAGTTTCTTTGTCGTTGCAAAAAAATATGAATGGCCAACGAGCCTCTGTAGGTCAAAAAATGGAAGGGCTGGGGAACTGTCATTCATCTCACTGCTAAGCAGAGCAGTGTCATGCTTCATCCTCCGTCAGGCCTCTGATTTTAACCAACATCGCTCCTTGGTCGTCACCTACCCAGTCGGTCCTTAGACAGACTTCCTTTCGTCTCTATGGTTGTGTCTTCCCTTATCCTCACTTTCTCACCTCTCCCACCCCCCCCACTACTTTCTCTCTCCTTTCTCTCTTCTCCTAATGTATTGCTGATTGTTTGATATTATGTTTACTTGTTGATCTTTTTCTGGTATATTGTTGAACCACATTGTTGCACCTCCTTCTTCCCGCCTGTCGGTTCCTCCAGCATCCTCCCTCTATCTATATCTCTCCTTCTCTCCTCTCTCATGCCCGATGGAGCTACTTGGTTTAGCTATAGGGGAGATGGGCCGTGGTCGATTTCCTCCTTGGTCGTCACCTACCCAGTCGGTCTTTTGACAGACTTCTTTTCGTCTCTCCTTATTGTCTCTTTCCTTATCATCCCTTCCTCACCTCCCCTGCCCCCTCCACTACTTTTCCCTCTCCTCTCTCTTCTCTCCTCTCCTAATTGTATTGCTTATGTTTTGAATGGTTTGTGTGATTGTTGAACTTTTTCTGTTACATTGTTGACTCTCATGTAAAGCGCTCTGATACCTCCGGGTCTAGCCACCGCTATATAAAAGAAATGAACCTGCGGCTGCTGAAATATGTGCTCCCACTTCCCCCAACCTTCCCCCCCTCCGCTCCTACTCTGTCCAGCTTCTGTCCTCTGCCCTCGCTTGCGCCTGTCCTTTGTCCCCACCCTGTTTTTCTGTGAACCTCTTCCCTCGCCACCTGAGACTGAACTATTTTGTCTGATGCCCGATGGAGCTACCTGGTTTTAGCTATAGGGGCGATGGGCCGTGGATTCCCTCCTTGGTCGTCACCTACCCAGTCGGTTTTTAGGCAGACTTCCTTTCGTCTCTACGGTTGTCTCTTCCCTTATCCTCACTTTCTCACCTCTCCTACCCCCCACTACTTTCTCTCTCCTTTCTCTCTCCTTTCTCTCCTCCCCTAATTGTATTGCTGATTGTTTGATATAATGTTTACTTGTTGATCTTTTCTGGTTTATTGTTGAACCACATAGTTACACTTCCTTTCGTCTCTCCTGTCGTCTCCTACCGCATCCTCCCTCTATTTATGTCTCTCCTTCCCTCCTCTCTCAATGTATTGAGACTGAACTATTTTGTCTGACGCCCGATGGAGCTACTTGGTTTAGCTATAGAGGAGATGGGCCGTGGATTCCCTCCTTGGTCGTCACCTACCCAGTCGGTCTTTAGGCAGACTTCTTTTCGTCTCTCCTTATTGTCTCTTCCCTAGCTCCTATCATCTCTCCCCTGAATCTCTCCCCTTGTCTGCCCTGGGATCACACCTTACTGGACTTTGGACGTTGCCTTGACTCGTCTACCGGTTTGTGTCCCCAACACCCTTCCTCTCCTCTTCCCATGCTGTGTCTCTCACCCACCCCTCCCCTTTCCCGTCCTCATTATCTGTCTACTTCCCGTGCTCCAACCCCCCCTCCCCGTAATCTCTCACCTTGCCTGCTTTTCCCCTTACGTATTTGTGCTTGTTGTTTATCTCGACCTTACATGTAACTATGTTGCCATTCTCTAAGAACTGTGTAACCTTTGTAATGATGTAACCTGTAACTATGATCTGATGCTCATGTAAAGCGCTCTGATACCTCCGGGTTTAGCCAGCGCTATATAAAACTTAAAAAATAAAAAATAAAAAAATAAAAATAAATACAACTCACATAAGCAATAGTGGTGGAAGGTGTCACACATGACCTGGGACAACATCCGATCCAGCACACCCAGTTTCATTTTTTAAGTATTTGACACAATATTGAATTTATAACCTTTGTTTTTTATGGTCATGAGTCACCAGAATACTAAAAACGTGTCTTTTATTTTCAAGGTCAATTATGTAATGGTCACCAGCTAGGAAGCTCGGTTAATTCTTCAGTATTTGTCATTGATCTCCATGTGTGGCTAGTTTGGGTCTGCTCTGTAGGAGAGTAGGGTCTGCTATCCTATGGTCACCCCAATTTTTGCTTTTTGCTTCACTGGTTTTCGACTTACTGAGGCTGTGGGCCTGCTAATCAGACCCCCAGCCTGCTGTTCTCTCTCTAAATTTATAATACATGTGCTATAGGTACATACCACAATTGGAAATGGACTCCTTGTCAGCCCCTATACCATGCACTATAGGTGCTCAGGGCATAGGTGCCACCAAGGCCTACCAGGGGCTGAAGCATAGCTTTTGCCACCCCTGCCTGGTTCTTAAATTGACACAACTGGCTGATCACTCAGCTGGGGCAAGTGGGTGTAATCACCCCTTGCTTAGATATAGTATACCTATATCTAAACCTATATCTGGACACATATATAGCCTGTAAGCCACTCCTATGGAAGGCCTCATCAATCCTGGAGGCAGAGTGCGTGGTTTTATGTGAGATGGTGCTCTGGCATGAGCTGAGCCTGTCTGCAGCTGTCGGGAACAACTCCCTAAGCTGATCCGGGATAATGCCATACCATATACTCTTAAGCGCCTTATAATCCTCGCGGTTATATAGCAACTTTGGTTTGGCTTTATCAAAACATGTCGTGTAAGGTGTCATACGAATTGGAATACTACCCCCTCGCCAGTTCTGGCGACGGGGGTAGCATTCCACCCTTCTAGAGGGAGAAGACATGTTACTTTACTGAAACGCGGTTGATTTAAAATGAGCCTCAGATCCACAAAATGGATGCCCCTGCCACAGACACGGGTCTGGCCTCCTGCTGCTGACCGAAACCCGGCAGAGGAGGCCTGGACAAAGAGTTTCCTGTCACAGGGCGGTGTCAAACCACCCCAGACAGGAGATAGTGGATTGGAGTAGGGAGGTTTCAAAGAAACCAGACACTGCCTGGGGAGCACAAGGCTGCCCCTTGCAGGATCCGGCCAAACCGGTTCTGGGGCCTCCCAGCCCCTGTCCCAGCGCGGCCAGGATCAAAGGAGAGGGGTGTAACCACCCCCTTCCTGGGTCCCACCCATAGGAGGGGACCTAGCAGGATGTCCAACCCCCCAGATTCGAATAAGAGGAGGAGCAGTCCCAACGGACCTCAGATCATCCTGAAGAAACATAAGAAACGAATTCTGGACCCTTCGACTTTCTACACGACGTGAGAAGACTGAAGAATCTCCCTTGTGGTCAAGGAGTGACCACCCTGTGCAAACAGGCACCATCCAGCCCTCGACCCTTGCTTTGTTGCAGTTCCCGCCGGAACTCGAGCGACAGAGATCGACGAGATCAAGCTTGCCTGCCTTCTACCTGCCCGATCCACAGTCCCTGCAGAGCTGAGACCCGTGGAGGCGACCGGAAGCGTGGGGCACGCCATCTTGAAAAGGCCACGAGACGCTGACCGTGCAGCCCACGAGTGATCCTCGAAGCTGTGCACCGGGGTTTGAGAAGCCCCAGCCCCGAGCTCCACTTGCACCAAAGCTCACCCCTCCACACTCGACGAGTGCTGCGTGGGGCCCTTCTGCTTGTGTGCGCTCGACGCGTTGGCCCGGTCACTTGCCAGCTGGCTTGTGGCCCCTGTGCCGACGAAACTTGAAATACGACTCGCTTTTCTGGTTGCTCCAGATCTGCACCAGCTCCTGTGAAAAGGAGCCCCCACTCTGACCCTCCTGGTTCGAGTGATAAGCAATCTCCCGGTTCCGCGTGGATTGCTTTTGCCAAGTGCTGTTTGCTGCAATCTTGAAGCCGACGGTGCTGACGGCGAGAGCCTACGTGGGACAGATCGTGACCTGCTCCTGGACGTCGCAGATGCCCCAGAGCCCACGTGACAGCGGAGAGAAGCCTATCGACAACCGCCTGATTGCGCCCGACATTGCCTGGTTCCGTCCTGGTTCCACCCTGGTCACTGCTGAGTGACCCAGACTCTGTCCCCTCTGCTTTCAGGTACTTTTCTACTTCGATCCACCCTTGGATCGCACCGGACACTTCTGCTTCACAGCGCCTGCAGCTGCAACAGCTTCAAGCACCAAGAACCTGCGTGACAGAACCCGACGCCACTTCGACCCTGTGCACCCACGGCCTGTGGGTGAGGTAACATTGCAACGCCGGTGTCTATACACTGGTACACACCTCTAGGGTCTGTGTCTAAAGTTTTGTGTTCCTAGGTTCAGCGGAAGTATCTTTTAATTCACTTTAACTGACTTTTACGCACCATTGACAGTGCATTGGTGCGCGCCGCACTTTCCGTGCTGCACCCGTCTCCTGTGGGCTACTCCCGACTTCATCATTGCTAGTCCTGACTGCTCCCAGCGAATCTCTAGGCCCTAGGCCTAACCATTGTTCGATAAGTGTTACTTATACCACTTTTTTGATATATGGTCTGAGTGGCCACCCGCCCTCATCCATAATTGTGCAACTTTATATGTGTAACAGTGCTTTTGATTTAACGCTTGTGCCCCTTTCCTCATAAAGAGTACTGGGGAGTAATTTAGAAATAAATACATATATTTTTTTTATAATATATACTTGTGTGGTGTCCTTTCATTTGATTACAGGATTGTATGTGGTAAAACAGCTCGCTTAACACGACCTCTTAAGTTAAGCCTTTAAGGCTGCTTAGTCCATGCTACCACTAGTATAGCTTGTCTACAAGGTTGACTTACAACATGACATCTTTGGGGTTTGTTTGGACTGATACCCAGTGGTTCCAGAATTGGAAACACTACATATCAGGCCAACTTCTCACATTGGTGTGCAGCGGTGCGGATTTGAGCTTGCTGTTTGTTTTACCATTGCAATCTTTATCAAATTGAAAGATCACATCAAGTACCTCTAGGTACATATAAATCAAAAGCTTAGCATATTAAGTTCTACTGAACTTAGTAGTTGTAGATTAAAGGGATTAGCACACCCTGACTACAACTCACTAGAAAGGTACAGTAGGAAACCACTTAGTGTAGGTAAGTGCACCACTTACACCTCACTAGCAGTCATGTCTGATACAGGTAGAGCTTCAGGCTCTGCTCCTGTAATAGTTGATCCTATAGGGACAACATCCAGATATGACAACCTTAGCCACAAAGACCTGAGTGCCTTGTGCACAGCCAGGGGGCTAAAAAAGGGCAGAGGCCCTACCATTCCTTCCCTAGTAGCTCTCCTAGAAAAGGATGATCTAGATAAGGTGAGTCAGGCTGCCTTAGATTCAGGTGAAGGGATAAACTCCCCTGAGAATGAGAATCTTCCAGAAGAAGAAGAGGAGGAGGAAGAGGAAGAGGAAGGCTCTGATGTAGAAGAGCCTGAAGATCAGGATCAGGAGGGAAACCAGGTACAGGTTGCCAGGCTTAACCAGGCCAACTTGGACCTACATGGGAATGGAGAGGGCCAGCACCACTCCAGATCTCATAACCAAATTCTCCCAGGTAACAGGAGGGTGAGATCTCTATCAAGGGATTCTCATCTTTCTAGTGCCTCAAGAGAATCTCAAAGAGGAATGACTTCCTCCCAGAGAAAAGAGCATAGGGCCAGGATGAGGGCTGTCCAACTCCAAATAGAAAGGGAAGAGGTAGCCTTGGCTCAAGCTAAACTTGCTTTAGCAAGAGAAAGAAAATTGTGTGGCTTAGATGCCACTGGTGGCAGCAAAGTTCCTAAAGAAAAAGACAGGGCCTATGACAATAGAAACCTGACAAAAATTGTGCCCCCCTACAAGGAAGGGGATGATATCCACAAATGGATGACTGCTCTTGAGAGGGCCTGCATGGTACAGCAGGTCCCTGAGGATCAGTGGGCAGCAATTTTATGGTACTCCTTTTCTGAGAAAGGGAGGGACAGGCTCCTCACTGTTAGACCTGAGGATGCCAAAAACTACTCTGTTCTGAAGAGTGCTCTTATTGAAGGGTTTGGCCTAACCACTGAGCAATACAGGTTGTTGTTCAGAGACACCCAAAAAGCACAGACTCAGGACTGGACTGATTTTGTAGATTGTGCCACTAAGGCTCTGGAGGGTTGGCTGCAGGGAAGTAAAGTTTCAGACTATACAGGATTGTACAATCTTATGATGAGAGAACAGATCCTTAATAACTGTCAGAACCAGCTGTTGCATCAATACCTTGTTGACTCTGATTTGACCTCTCCCCAAGAATTGGGAAAGAAGGCAGACAAATGGGTCAGAACAAGGATTAAGCAGAAAAACCAGAACCAAGGTGACCAGAAGAAAACAGACCAGAAGGGTGGGAATCAGAAAGATAAAGAAAAGGACCAGAAGTCTTCAGGCCCCCAAACTAGCAATGAGGAGGGGGGCTCCCAAAATGGAAACAAGAAAAAGAAGAATGATGGCCCAAAGAAACCTTGGTGTAATACCTGCAAATCAGTTTCACACTGGGGCAATGAATGCACTAAGAAAAATCCAGTCCCCACCACTGCAGCTCCTAAAGCAACTGCACCCCCTAGTACAGTCAGCAGTGGTGGTACACAGCCAAAGGGTTTAGTAGGGTTGACCCTGGGTACTGAGGTGGAATCTGGCCTAGTCAGAATCCCCACACAGGCAGTTCTCCTATATGATGTGGACTTATCTTTGCCCACTGCAGTAAGACCCAGTAACCTGGGCAAATATAGGCAGATTCCCTTAATTAATGAGAAACTGGCTCAGGCCTACAGGGACACTTGTGCCAGTGTCACAATGGTGACACCTGGCTTTGTGGACCCTGGACAGATTGTACTAGGTGAAAGTTACCTAGTGACCAATGCAAGCAACTCCACTACTTCCCATAGTGTGGCTGTTGTGAACTTCTCCTGGGGAGGGGTAGATGGCCTAAAGAAAGTTGTTGTGAGTGCAGACCTCACAGTAGACTGTCTGTTAGGCAATGATCTTGAAAGCTCAGTTTGGTCAGAAGTGGAGTACAGGACTCATGCAGAAATGCTAGGGATTTCAGCTCATGTCCTTGCAGTGACAAGGTCTCAGGCTAAGAAGTGCCTTCCTGAACCAGTGGTGGATCTTGAAACAATAGACCAACCACAACCCAAGAGAAGGAGCAAGAGGGTTAAGGCTGTGCCTTCCCACTTGCCCCAGGTTGAGGATCAAGTTTCACAGGAAACTGATTCTGCAGTCCAAGAGGAGACTGTCTCAGAGGAGCTTGAACCTGATCAGGTTGAGTTTCTGGGGACAGGGGGACCCTCAAGGGCAGACCTGGGGCAGGCCCAATTAGATTGCCCTTCACTTGAACCCCTCAGACAGCAAGCTGCTGCTGAGGCTGCAGGGAATGCTCAAGGTACCCATAGAGTGTATTGGGATGAAGGACTCCTTTATTCAGAGGCTAGAGACCCCAAGCCTGGCACAACCAGGAGGTTGGTTATACCTTTGAAGTTTAGGGGCTTCCTTCTTACCTTGGCCCATGATATTCCCCTTGCAGGACACTTAGGCCAGAATAAGACTTGGGACAGGCTTGTTCCACACTTTCACTGGCCTCACATGTCAGAAAATGTCAAGGAGTTTTGTCGCTCCTGTGTCACTTGCCAAGCCAGTGGTAAGTCAGGTGGCACAACAAAGGCCCCCCTGATACCACTACCTGTGGTGGGGGTACCCTTTGAAAGAGTTGGAATAGACATTGTGGGTCCCATGGATCCTCAAACAGCCTCTGGGCACAGATTTATACTGGTGGTAGTGGATCATGCCACCAGGTATCCAGAAGCAATTCCCCTGAGGACCACCACAGCTCCTGTGGTGGCAAAAGCCCTCATTGCAGTTTTCTCAAGAGTGGGCTTTCCAAAGGAGGTTCTTTCAGACAGAGGTACCAACTTTATGTCTGGATACTTAAAAGCAATGTGGAAAGAGTGTGGAGTAAACTATAAGTTTACCACACCCTACCATCCACAGTGCAATGGGCTTGTGGAAAGGTTCAACAAGACCCTAAAGGGAATGATAAAAGGTTTACCAGAGAAGCTTAGGCGGAAATGGGACATCCTTTTACCCTGCTTGCTCTTTGCTTACAGAGAGGTCCCACAGAAGGGGGTTGGCTACAGCCCTTTTGAACTTTTGTTTGGCCACCCTGTAAGGGGTCCACTGAGTTTAGTGAAGGAAGGATGGGAGTTACCTCTCAAAAAGCCTAAACTAGACATTGTGGACTATGTACTTGGTCTCCGCTCCAGGATGGCTGAATACATGGAGAGAGCATCCAAAAACCTTGAGGCAAGTCAGGAATTACAGAAAGCCTGGCATGACCAAAAGGCTGTTCTGGTTGAGTACCAGCCAGGGCAGAAGGTGTGGGTGTTGGACCCAGTGGGGCCAGCAGCTCTCCAGGACAAATGGACTGGACCCTACCCTATCATTGAGAAAAAGGGAGAAGTCACCTATGTGGTTGACTTTGGCACCCCTAGGAGCCCCCACAGGGTGCTCCATGTCAATCGTTTGAAAGCATTTGTTGACAGGGAGGACATGAGTCTCCTCATGGCCACAGATGGGGAACAGGAGGAAGAGAGTGACCCTCTCCCAGACCTGCTTTCCCAGAACCCTGATGATGGTTCAGTTGATGGAGTAGCCTTGGCAGGCAGCCTCACTGAGCAGCAACAGGTGGACTGCAGACAGGTGTTGCAGGCCCACAGACATTTGTTTTCACTCACACCCAGTCAGACTAACTGGTGCACCCATGAGGTGGATACTGGTGACAATCTGCCTGTGAAGAATAAGATCTACAGGCAACCTGACCATGTCAGGGATTGTATAAAGGCTGAGGTGCAAAAGATGTTGGAGCTTGGAGTGATTGAGCCATCAGAGAGCCCATGGGCTAGCCCAGTGGTCCTTGTGCCAAAACCTCATACCAAAGATGGGAAGAGAGAAATGAGGTTTTGTGTGGACTACAGAGGTCTCAATGCTGTCACTAGGACAGATGCTCATCCCATTCCAAGAGCAGATGAGCTCATTGATAAATTGGCTTCTGCCAAGTTTCTGAGCACATTTGATTTGACAGCTGGCTACTGGCAAATCAGACTAGCTGAAGAGTCAAAAGCCAAAACAGCATTCTCTACCCCTAGTGGACATTATCAGTTTGTGGTGATGCCCTTTGGTTTGAAGAATGCACCTGCCACCTTCCAAAGGTTGGTGAATCAAGTCCTTGCTGGGCTGGATGACTTTTGTGCAGCATATCTAGATGATATTGCTGTCTTTAGCTCCACCTGGGAGGATCACCTGATCCACCTGAAGAAGGTTCTGGAGGCCCTGCAAAAGGCAGGCCTGACTATCAAGGCTACTAAGTGCCAGATAGGGCAGAGCAAGGTTGTGTACTTGGGCCACCTAGTAGGTGGGGGTCAAGTTCAACCACTGGAGAGCAAGATCCAGACCATACAGGACTGGGCTCCTCCAACTACCCAGACACAAGTCAGAGCCTTCTTGGGCCTGACTGGGTATTACAGAAAATTTGTAAAGAACTATGGGTCCATTGTGACACCATTGAATGACTTGACATCCAAGAAGATGCCCAAAAAGGTTCAGTGGACAGTTAGCTGTCAAAAGGCATTTGATGACCTGAAGAAGGCCATGTGCTCTGCACCTATCCTGAAGAGTCCTGACTACTCCAAACAGTTCATTGTACAGACAGATGCTTCTGAGTTGGGGGTGGGAGCTGTGCTTTCACAACTTAATCAAGATGGTCAAGACCAGCCCATTGCTTTTATTAGCAGAAGGCTGACCCCCAGGGAGAAACGTTGGTCAGCTATTGAGAGGGAGGCCTTTGCTGTGGTTTGGGCCCTGAAGAAGTTGAGGCCATACTTGTTTGGTACTCACTTCCTAATTCAGACAGACCATAAGCCCCTCTTGTGGCTAAATCAGATGAAGGGTGAAAATCCCAAACTGCTCAGGTGGTCCATTTCCCTACAGGGGATGGACTTTACAGTGGAGCACCGCCCAGGGACTGACCATGGTAATGCAGATGGTCTCTCCAGGTACTTCCACTTAGAACATGAAGACTTATCTGGTCAAGGTTAAGTTTAATGTCCCTGCGTTTGGGGGGGGGGGGGGTTATGTAGGAGAGTAGGGTCTGCTATCCTATGGTCACCCCAATTTTTGCTTTTTGCTTCACTGGTTTTCGACTTACTGAGGCTGTGGGCCTGCTAATCAGACCCCCAGCCTGCTGTTCTCTCTCTAAATTTATAATACATGTGCTATAGGTACATACCACAATTGGAAATGGACTCCTTGTCAGCCCCTGTACCATGCACTATAGGTGCTCAGGGCATAGGTGCCACCAAGGCCTACCAGGGGCTGAAGCATAGCTTTTGCCACCCCTGCCTGGTTCTTAAATTGACACAACTGGCTGATCACTCAGCTGGGGCAAGTGGGTGTAATCACCCCTTGCTTAGATATAGTATACCTATATCTAAACCTATATCTGGACACATATATAGCCTGTAAGCCACTCCTATGGAAGGCCTCATCAATCCTGGAGGCAGAGTGCGTGGTTTTATGTGAGATGGTGCTCTGGCATGAGCTGAGCCTGTCTGCAGCTGTCGGGAACAACTCCCTAAGCTGATCCGGGATAATGCCATACCATATACTCTTAAGCGCCTTATAATCCTCGCGGTTATGTAGCAACTTTGGTTTGGCTTTATCAAAACATGTCGTGTAAGGTGTCATACGAATTGGAATACTACCCCCTCGCCAGTTCTGGCGACGGGGGTAGCATTCCACCCTTCTAGAGGGAGAAGACATGTTACTTTACTGAAACGCGGTTGATTTAAAATGAGCCTCAGATCCACAAAATGGATGCCCCTGCCACAGACACGGGTCTGGCCTCCTGCTGCTGACCGAAACCCGGCAGAGGAGGCCTGGACAAAGAGTTTCCTGTCACAGGGCGGTGTCAAACCACCCCAGACAGGAGATAGTGGATTGGAGTAGGGAGGTTTCAAAGAAACCAGACACTGCCTGGGGAGCACAAGGCTGCCCCTTGCAGGATCCGGCCAAACCGGTTCTGGGGCCTCCCAGCCCCTGTCCCAGCGCGGCCAGGATCAAAGGAGAGGGGTGTAACCACCCCCTTCCTGGGTCCCACCCATAGGAGGGGACCTAGCAGGATGTCCAACCCCCCAGATTCGAATAAGAGGGGGAGCAGTCCCAACGGACCTCAGATCATCCTGAAGAAACATAAGAAACGAATTCTGGACCCTTCGACTTTCTACACGACGTGAGAAGACTGAAGAATCTCCCTTGTGGTCAAGGAGTGACCACCCTGTGCAAACAGGCACCATCCAGCCCTCGACCCTTGCTTTGTTGCAGTTCCCGCCGGAACTCGAGCGACAGAGATCGACGAGATCAAGCTTGCCTGCCTTCTACCTGCCCGATCCACAGTCCCTGCAGAGCTGAGACCCGTGGAGGCGACCGGAAGCGTGGGGCACGCCATCTTGAAAAGGCCACGAGACGCTGACCGTGCAGCCCACGAGTGATCCTCGAAGCTGTGCACCGGGGTTTGAGAAGCCCCAGCCCCGAGCTCCACTTGCACCAAAGCTCACCCCTCCACACTCGACGAGTGCTGCGTGGGGCCCTTCTGCTTGTGTGCGCTCGACGCGTTGGCCCGGTCACTTGCCAGCTGGCTTGTGGCCCCTGTGCCGACGAAACTTGAAATACGACTCGCTTTTCTGGTTGCTCCAGATCTGCACCAGCTCCTGTGAAAAGGAGCCCCCACTCTGACCCTCCTGGTTCGAGTGATAAGCAATCTCCCGGTTCCGCGTGGATTGCTTTTGCCAAGTGCTGTTTGCTGCAATCTTGAAGCCGACGGTGCTGACGGCGAGAGCCTACGTGGGACAGATCGTGACCTGCTCCTGGACGTCGCAGATGCCCCAGAGCCCACGTGACAGCGGAGAGAAGCCTATCGACAACCGCCTGATTGCACCCGACATTGCCTGGTTCCGTCCTGGTTCCACCCTGGTCACTGCTGAGTGACCCAGACTCTGTCCCCTCTGCTTTCAGGTACTTTTCTACTTCGATCCACCCTTGGATCGCACCGGACACTTCTGCTTCACAGCGCCTGCAGCTGCAACAGCTTCAAGCACCAAGAACCTGCGTGACAGAACCCGACGCCACTTCGACCCTGTGCACCCACGGCCTGTGGGTGAGGTAACATTGCAACGCCGGTGTCTATACACTGGTACACACCTCTAGGGTCTGTGTCTAAAGTTTTGTGTTCCTAGGTTCAGCGGAAGTATCTTTTAATTCACTTTAACTGACTTTTACGCACCATTGACAGTGCATTGGTGCGCGCCGCACTTTCCGTGCTGCACCCGTCTCCTGTGGTGCTCCCTGCATCGATCCTGATAACTCGCACAGGTAAGGAGCTTGTAGCAGCAACATGATAACCCCATACTCGTCTGTAAGAAGTGCGCTCGGAGGCAGGTATCCGATAATTTTTGTGAAACAAGGAAGGGCCAATATCTGCTATGTACATTTGTTAAAATAAAACAGTCAAATTACAGTATACTGTTCCGGAGGTTCGTTCCAGAGACATTATCCGTAACTGAACGCAGACACCCTAGGAAGCATGTGCTTTTAAGACAAGTTGCGTTTACTCACCTGAAGGTGACATGCTTCATCATTGGGCTATACTCCTCACCACCACTACAATGCCGGGCGGGCACCACAAGAGGGCACTTTGTCGCAGATGTTATTTTTTTTTTTAATTCTTTTTATTAAACACAAACAAAAGTAATACACTTACAATAAATGCACTGAGCCGCAATCTGCATTACAAATCTGTTCACATCTTCTCGTTCCATAAGGATCAACAATAAGATTTATATTCGGGATCAGAGATCCACCAGCACCTCCGGGTCTTCCATGGCCACCGGGGGAGTGCATATTTCACCCCTGTAAGCATTCCAGGGCCCCCAAATCTTCCCCCATTTCTGGGGCCTACCCCGTGCCACATCCACAGCCCGCTCTCTGAACATGCACCAATCCAAATCATCCATCCATTTCCCGACTGTCGGTTTCTGAACCGCCCCCCCACAGCTGAGCTATATTACGCTTCGCAATACTACAAGCCAGTGTGGCCCACGTCTTTCCATAAGACGTAAAATCAGTCGGGTCCCAGACATTCAGGATGCAACGCCTCGCTTCCAACTCAAACCCCACTCCCCACACCTCCCTCACCTTGGCATGAATAGCTGACCAATACCCCTGAATGAGAGCACAATCCCACAATACATGAAAAAAAGTTCCTGACTCACCACCCCCTCACCTGCACTCGCCACTCACAGCCAAACCCATTCTTACCAACCGGGGGCCGGTCACGTAACAGCGATGGAGAATCTTTAATTGAACCAGCCGAAGCCTCATCTGAATGGCAACGACCCTCGGAGAGGCCACTGCCTCCCTCCAGTCCTCATCATCCAGGAGCAAACCATCCGCCGTCCACTGGTCTCTCAGGGCCACCAAGGGCTCCTCCGCATGGTTAATTAGTTTTTTGTAGATCAGAGAAATCGTTTTCGTCGGAAGATGACCATCTAGTACACGATCCTCCAGCGGGGAGGCCTCCAGAGGCGCCACGCCAAGGGGGATATTAGCTAGCAGTAAATGCCTAATCTGAAGATAGCGAAACCTCTCGCTCCCGTGCATCTGATATCGTTCCTGCAGGGTCTCAAATGGGAGGATACCATCCTTTCCCCATAGATCCCCAACTCAGGAGATCCCAATTAGGTCCCATTTATCGAAACCCTTTGATTTCCATAGGCTGCCCAAACGTTCCGAGTTCCAGAGGGGTGTTGCCAACGTGATCTTCCCCTCCCACCCAAGGGAGCGGTTAGCCTCATGCCAGACCCCAACAGCCACCGCCGTTGGTCCCACCGTCGGAAAACGTCCCCGCCTAGCATACAGCGCCCTAGTAAAGTCCCCTCCAGGAATCTGGCCACGGTCCATAATGTAGCCGGGGTCTAGTGGCGAGCCATACACAGCCTGGTTAACCGCCACCAGCTGTGACGCCCAATAATACTTCCTGATATTGGGCAGGCCAATCCTGCCATTATACCACGGCAGGGTCAATTTCGCATATGCAATTCGGGGCCTCCCCTCCCAGAGAAGTTGTCTCTGGAGAGATTCGACCTCCTTAAAGTACGACTACGGAACCGGGTCCATAGAATTCTGGAGTGCATAAAGAAAATGAGGAAGAGCCATCATTTTGAACAAAACAGCTCGGCCAAGAAGGGAAAGAGAAAGTGACCTCCAGCGTTCCACATCACGCCTGAGCCGAACCAACGGAGGCAACAGGTTAGAAGAGTACCTGCTACGGGGGTCCAAGGATATAAAAATGCCTAGATATTTAAAACCCGCGACCTCCAACTTAACCGGACAGCGCGGGGGGACCTCCGGGGGATCACCGCTCAATACAAACAGGACCAACTTCGTCCAATTAATAGAAAAGCCTGAGTACCTACTGAAAACCTCCAGGACATCCAGAAATGCCAAAAGCGAAACTCGAGGAGAGGACAAATACAAAAGAATATCATCTGCATAGAGAGATATCTTGTCCTCCCAGTCTGGCGTCCATCGGAGCCCCCTGATCGACCTATCCCAACGAACCCAGGCCGCTAGCGGCTCAAGCGCCAGTGCAAAAAGCAACAGGGAGAGAGGACAGCCCTGCCTGGTGCCTCTCACCAACACGAAATCTGACGACGTGTGATTATTGATGACTACTTGGGCCAGTGGACCAGAATACAGGAGGCGAACCCAAGAAATGAACTCCAGGCCTATCCCCAACTTACCAAGGGCAGCAAACAGATAAGGCCACTCCACCCTGTCGAAGGCCACAGTGGCATCCAAAGAGAGCAATATTGTCGGCTCGTGTATCTGCGAAGCCCCACCAATTACCCCGTGTAACCTGCGCAAGTTGAGAGCTGTGTTACGGCGGGGCATAAAACCTGATTGGTCGGGATGCACCAGTGTAGTAATCACCTTAACCAGGCGGTTTGCCAACAACTTCGCCAACATTTTAGGTTCGGCATTCAACAAAGAGATTGGCCTGTAGGATGAACACTCAGTCCTCGGCTTACCCTCCTTATGGAGGTCAATAATATTCGCCACACGCTGATCATATGGAAGCCGACCTCTCCCCCTACTCTCCACAAACATACCCTTGACAAAGGGAGCCAGCTTATTCGCATTGACTTTGTAAAGCTCAATAGGAAGCCCATTCGGGCCTGACGCTTTACCTGAACGAACCCCCCACGATCGCCTGCGCCACCTCATCATTGGTGAGGGGAGAATCGAGGAATCCCCTGTCGTCGTCTGAAAGAATAGGCATCGGGATATCCCTAATCATATCTGCTTTCTCGGCCTCCGAATAAGGACACTCGGCCGCGTAGACCTTCTCATAATATCTGCCGAAGACCTCCACAATTTCTTGCGGGTCAGTGACCCTGTCAGCCCCGGGGGACCGCAGCACCAGAACTAGCCGGGACGCCCAATCCCCCCTCTCCAACCAAGCAATCAGCTTCCCCGCCTTATCACCATGCTCATATATTCTACTCTGGGTATTGGCCAATTGTGTTTTAGCATTATAACGGGCCAAGTACCTGTATTCATCCTTAAGGAGAGACAATATTATCTACTTTAGCCTCTGTAAAATCTCTGGGTCATCCACTGGACTCTCTGCACACTATACCTCTTTTTGGTATAGTATAGTGAGAGCCGGCTCCCCACGCTCAAGTACTCACACACACTCAGACATAGACAGACAGACACTCACACTCTCTGTCGCACGCATTCTCACACATACCCACCCTACCTCACATCAGAAACATATATTTAACTTCTAAATGACATTTTCAACTAGGAACATTAGTAAATCGGTTCATGCAGAATTCAAAAGATCCTACTTGTTAGGATATCTGAGCAGTCATCCCCATGACAGGAAAAAAGAAATACAAATGAATGAATAAAATGCTTTAGGAGGCTGAGGATGCATGTGGAGTTAGGGGAAGATCACAGCACCACTGATTGTGAGGCGTGCCAACTGTTAAAGCAGAAGTCGCGGCTGGAGCGCTGGAAGCAACTACTCTCGGCAGCATCTCTCAAGATCGGCTTCATCCCCTCGATCAGCCTCCGCAGACGGTTTCAGAAGCGGCCGTCCTCATCAGCATCCTCAACCCTCTCCGATGTCGCACGAGCGTCGCTCCCCGGTGGATAAGTGTCGCAGCTTGTCCCCGGGGGCTGGTGTTCGGCCTGCCGGGGGCGTGGGCTCTCCGCTGGTGATGCGGCCCGCGTGTCGTTCTTCTATCCACCGTTTCCCGGTGAGGGGGGCGTCGAGAACCCAGATGGAGACATATACAGCGGCTTTGCAGGCCTCGTTGGCGTCTCCTCCTCCTTCCCCTTCTGGGACGTCGGCGAATCCCTTGCATTGCGCGGGGCCCTCCGCTTCGCCCCAGTGCCAACTGGCTTGGCTCCTTCGGGGGTCCCTCCTTCAGACCACGGCACCTCTGCCTCACCTCAAACTCCTGTGGGAGTCCCTGTAGTGTCACGGGAGGTCCGCGGGGCTCGGGTCACATTCCCGAGCCCCACTCGGCCCTCTAGACAGGCGACGGCCTTGTCCATGGCTGAGCTGCGCCACAGGTGTCAGGAGACCCCCACGTCCCGCTCTGGGTCGAGGCTGGACGGGGACCCTTTGTTCCCCTCTCGGCCCTCCACGCAGGCGGCTGCCTCGACGGAGGTCTATCAGCCCTGGCGGCGCCACATGGGTCGGCGGACCACCTACGTCACATTCTGGGTCGAGGCTGGCGGAGGGCTTCTTGTCACTCCCCTGGTCCTCTCGTCCCTCCACACAAGCGGCACTTGAATTACTCCTTTTGCAAGCATATATAGCTTTTGCCCACAACTATTGCTTTTCTTTCATTTTGTCCTTCCAGACCATTCTCCTTACTCCTGTATTTATTTTTTTAAGCTTTACTCTGTAAATTAAATTAACTGGGAACTTTTTTACCAATCTCATGATTCTGTTACATTTTTTTTTTTGAATTGATGGCTTTCAAACAACATTTTCACCAATGAACATGCTGTTTTTTTTCCTCCACTGACCCTTATTAGCATATTATTGAGATTGACTGGTAATTAATTGCTTTGTGAAGCAAACTCCTTCACCTCCACCTCCTCCACGACAACGTTGATCACCTTCACCTCTCAGGTGCAGGACACCATTTCCTCCTCCACGGAGGTGCTCCCCTTCTCCAAGAAGGTATTCTCCACCAATACAGAGAAGGTATACTCCTTCACTGCCTCCCAAAAGAAGAACTGTTACACCCGCACCTCCACCACTTCTTAAAAGAAGACTATCTTCATCTCCACTTCCAAAAAATAGCATTTCTCGATCTCCACCTCCAAAACAAAGAATTTCTCTAGTGGCAAAGAGACACTCTCCTTCGTTATCTTCAAAACATAGAAAAGCATCCCCTCCAAGCAGGTCAAACCGTGAAATGCGATCCCCACTGCAGAACAAAAGGCATTCGCCTTCCCCTCGGTCAAGACCTCCCCGTATCTCTCCAACTCCTCCTCCCCCTCTTCGCAGAGGACCTTCTCCTTCACCCCCAAGAAGACAGCAATCACCATCTCCAATCACTAGGCCCATCAGGAGAGTGTCATGGACACATGAACCTAAGAAGATTAAAAGAGCTTCTCCTAGTCCGCTGCCTGTGAGGAGAGTGTCTTCGTCTAGATCCGTCTCAGGATCACCAGAGCCACCACCTAAAATGATGCTCCCACCCCCATCACCATCCAGATCACGATCTCCCTCGCCAACGTGGTCACCCGCACCACCAGCAAAGAAAGCTCAAAGTGCTTCACCAAGTCCGCCTCCTGTAAGGACTTCTGACCAAGAAGGTGGCAGGAAGAAAAAGAAGGTTAAAAAGCACAAGAAACACAAGAAGCACAAGAAAGAAAGGGGTTCTAATGCAGAGAGGGCACCTAGCCCTCCTGCTTCATTGTTGGAAAGAGGAGAAATGGACGATGATAATTTACCTATAAAGGGTTCTGAAAGTGATGGTGAGGAAAAGCTTGATGATTTACAATAACACCTGCGAGAAAATGCCTTGAGGTCTATGAAAAAAGGCTTAAGTGTCACCACAGCCTTAGCCGCCATGAACTGAAATATTTGATATAATGTATATTTTATTTGGTTTCTATTCCTCAAATTTCTGTTTCAGTTTCTAAAATGTGTTTCAGCTTTAGATTATACGTATGTTGTAATGGGTAGAGGTGAACAATATTAAAAACAAATAATAAAATGGGCATGGATTTCCATCAGTGTCCACAGTGTACTAGCGATATCCTTTCACTCACCATAGTTGTAACTTCCATAAAATTAGGGTACTTCAATAACCAAGGATTTATATGGAATATAAACATGCCAAGGAGCTTACAAAAACATTATTTATGAAGTCTGATAACAAGTTGGACACACATCGGAGTATGATAAAAAAAATATAAAATGATTCTGTTGAACTCTGGTTCTTACACATGTTTGAGATTGAAACCACTGGTTAAAATTTCAAGTCAACAAACTATTTGAATAAAAAATGTGTGTAATGTTGACTGTATTAAAGTGAAGCAGGTTTGTACTTTCTGTTTATCATAAAATGAAAGATTTGAGTTTGCCAGAACACTGTGGGTTTTCTCTTTGTAACAAGTTGATTTGAAGCACTGGAATTTAATTTGTATTTGAATTTTTTAAAGGAGAGTTTGCTCGTTCCCAAAGGGACTCCTAACATTACATTAATCTGTTCACTACAACTGCTTTGTTACCTCCTCCATGTTGTTCGATTGCGGTTCTTTCGGACTATCTATGTGTCAGAGCTGTGGGCTTTAAAGGGCAAATTGATGGACGTGGACAGTGAATATTGTTGCATTTTGTAACAGGAGCTGTATAAAACTTGTGAATTAAACAAAGTAAATTTCATGATTTTAGAAAGCTTGGAATATTTGCTTGTGAGTTTTTAATGCCGTTTTTAAAGTGGCTCGGGTTTATTTCAATGAGGGCCTGCGGTATGCCAGAGGTGTGCTACAGATCGTGCGCAAGGTAAGCTCAACTAGTGTGTCTGTTTAGGATACTATTGCAGTAAAATCCAAACATTTGCATTATTTGCCAGTGTCAGGTTGATTTCCTTGATAGAAATAAAATGAAAATGATTCAACGATGCTATGGTATAATCTATTCTAGACCTATGATCCCCTGCTTGAAAAGTCCATGCTTTGCTTGAACCCCATTTATATTCCACGAACATAATCTGACCCTTTCATTCACAATTGTTGGCCCCCTTAAAGGAACTTCAGATTGTAGATGTCAATCCTGTCTGACATTATGGAGGGCTGCTGTTAGCCAACCTAATTTGACAGTGTCAAATAATAGTTCTCCTATTTGTTCCTCTAATGATTTTAAAAGATGACCGTTGATCATACCTATGTTTTTTTTAATATTGAGTATTTCTTATTATTCTCGGTTCTCATATGGTTATGATTTTGTAATTTTGTTGAAACAAAAGGACGTTGCAGTGGAGTTGTTATTTTTATTCCCCAGTCCTGAAAGCGATTATGTTCTTGCATAATAAGGCTGGCGGCAGTAGAAGATGTCCAAATTACTAATGTCGATTCACGATTATTCTTGATTGTGAGGAATTCAATTGATTCTATGTCGGTACATTTAATTTCCTTTAATGAGGGTACTGCATTACACAATTTTAATATGTTTTCCACGAGTCAAGATATCATTATTACCCCTAGATTTATATTCCATCGCAAAAATTACCTGCACCACTCCTTTTTGATCTGGGTTATTTAATTTAATTTGTTGCAGGCTATTTTCACCTTCAGCATGCTCAATTAACCTTCCATTATGATTACTAACAGTTTGAGACCATAATTGTCAATGTTTATGTAACTGCTTCGTTTCGATTCCCAGATCTTGTGGTAATTTAATATCCTTCCAGGTTTTTAACAAATCTCTATTCGTTTCATCCCCTCTGATACTCTCACTCTTTGCTCTATTTGTTTCCAATTGTGATGGCTTATTCTCCACCTGTTTATTACATTCCTCCACTTGCAGCTTTTCTAAGGACTGAATGTTCCCATTCTCTATAATTTTTATACTATCAGCTTGCTTGTTTAGGCATTTATTTTTCATAGCTGCTTGTACCTCCGATAGATCCTTATTAAATAGAGGGTAAAAGGGTTTTGTTGGAGAGGTTGTTTCCAGTGTTCAATCTCACTATATTTGATGCATTTGTTGTTTTAAAAACTTTTAGAAGCTTTATTTCTTGCTTTCTGTTGTTTTTTCCTCTGTCTTTTTGATAGATGAACTTCCGGAGCTGCGTCTGTCATTGTTGATTGTGTCGAGCATATGTTTATCACTTCTTGATCTTTTGTTTTATCATCTATTTTTTCTTTAACAACAACAGTATTGTCTTTACATTTTATTGTATCTTTAGAGGGGGAGTCGGTCTTGATGGGTTGAATTCCCACATTAGGAAAATTCACTTTTACATCGTCAATTATTGTTTTTTAAATATCCGGAATGGTAGCCAGTTTAATTAGTGGGTCACAACTACACTCTGCATACGTAGATATTGGTTGAGATTGTGCCCTTACTATTAGATTATTTTGTGTTGTTATCTTCTGCTCAGTTCCAGCAACAGAGGATGCCGTAGCGCTCAAGAGATCTATTTGGACCTCCTTTTTGTTGGACTGATATGTTAAAGCTTCCAGAGTTAATTGCGAGGTTTTGAAGAATAAATACCAAATTGCTGCTGCGTTCCCACTTCCTGGTACCTGAGTACCTGGGTTATAATGTTGCCCATTTATGAATGATAGGTCCTTAAACTTCTCTTTTTGTGGTCCTTGAAAATCATGTCCCTTGTCACAAGAATTAATGAATTGTGGACTACTATTCAAAATGTCTTTTTCATACGTAGTACTCCAACGCTGCAGAGTTTTTGGGTTGCTGGTGTATTCATCCTTATTAATTTGAGATCCGTTATTTTGATTACATTTCGACTGGTCCTGTTTTTGAACTGAATTCATTTTAGACAGAGTAAGATCCGATTTCAGTGGGGTATTGGCTTCCCTTATGATTTTCACCTTACCATCTAGTTCATTTGGAGCTTCTTGGTCTGGTTGATTTATTCGGCCCAAATTAGATGGTTCCCCTATACCGTTAGCTTTTCTGATTTTTACTTGCACTTCTATTGTCATTGGCTGCCTAAGTTGGTAGTAATTGCTGAGTATCTCCCATTGTTAGATTTGTGCATTTTGGGTCCTTTTGTTGTGAACGACCAGTAAGTGGAATAGTTAACATCTCTAGGTCCGTTATTTGACCCCAATGGTTGACTTGGTCCTTAGTTTGATTTGACATTTGTTCGACTTCAGCTTTAGACTCAGGGTGGCCTGGTTCACTTACTCCTTGCTTAGGGGATATAATATTTGTTCTACTCAGTGGTTTAATTGGAGTTTGAAGATCACATGGGTTAGTTAGCAATGTTAGCATAGCATCAGTTGGATCTTTCATAAAATCAAACTTTGACAGCGACTTTCCCAGTTTCTCAAATGTATAAACCTTAGATGATTTAAAGGACTATATGTCAACTGCCTGTTTTAATTTAAACGTATCTAATATTGGTGTTTGTTGTATTTCTCTTTTCCTTTTGATAGGAGGGAAAGGTGGCCGCTCCTTTCCTGAGCTCATAATACACCCTCTAAGGAGAAGAAGTCTTGCTCCTTTCAGAGAATCAAACAGGCCAGTGACAAGACCAAAGGGTGCTTTGATAGGACAAAAACACCACCAAACACCTCCAAGGGAAAACACCCACAAAGCACACCTCCGTACAGAATCCGCTGGTACTGCTGGTTACTTAATTAGTTAATTAATTAACCGATTGATTAACATCCGGGCACCGGGTAGGGCTGTAGTCTAGGTATGCAGAGTAATTCAGGGGCCGAGGAGTGCTTCAAGAGGGTCTAAGTCTATTGTCACTTTTCCCTTTCCATAATTTCTCAGATTTTGTATTACAGACTTATTACAGACTCCAATGGCTTAGCGACTTAGGGACCGATCAATCTTAGCTACTCGTCACACGCCACACACCTCTTGCCACTTGTTACTCACCACTCACTGTTCATGCTTGTTCGTTGCTATTCATCTCTGACAAGAGTACAAGGAAGAATGCTGGCAATCGTTCAGGAGCAAGAGCGGAATCCAGAGCTAGTCCCACTACAGACGGCAGATGTGGGCACTTCCCTCCACTCCTTGGCTTAGCTCTGTCTGCTCTGCTCAATGCTTAGTAAATACGTAAAATCAGGCGGCAGGCCAAGGCTCCTCTGTGCTCCTCTATTCTCCTCTGTGCCCTTCTGCAGCCACCGCACCAGCAGCACCGCAGGCCAAGGCTCCTTTGACCTCTGCAGCGGCCGCCGCACCAGCAGCACTAGCAGCGCCTTAGCACCGCGGTACCGGCAGCGGCCGTTCCTGCCCCCACAGCAGATCCATAGAACTTAAAGCGCCCGCATAACAGGACGCGAATGAAGCTGGAGAAACCTTCGGGAGCAGGAACCGGTCACAAAACAAATGCGGGCAGTCGTCCCAGGCTCCGCTCCGCTTGCTCATCAACTCCCCCTCGGCTCGGCCCCTCAGCAATACTCGGTACGCTTTGCACTCAATGTCGAATCACAGGCCGACAACGACTGTGAACACCAACAGAGGGAAGAATTGTGTGTTTCTCCCAGTTAGTAAAAAAACACAGCATAAGTCTTAGCTGCTTCTGCTGCACCCAGAGTCTTATGCGTCTTTGCAGTCTAATTTTGCTGTCTGGAAAAAAATGGTGCCCTGGTTTTCTGCACCCAGTGAATACAGGTGCATAAAAACCTAACAACTGATAATCAGGTGGAATAAAATGAACACATGAAAGTACGGCTTCATTTCATTGCTATTGATTCATATACTCTGGACCATATTTGAGGGATTGGTCTAGGCATAGTCCTCGCGGCCCATAATAGGTTTGCTTGAGGCTGAGGCCAAAACTCAAAAGTCAGGATACCAGATACAAGTAGGTGGTAACTCAGGGCAGGGGAAAATGCCTGTTGTCCGTGGGGGAGTCATTCCAGTCCCAGAAATCTGTATTACAAATTAATTAATAGTATATATTTTTATATTAGCTGTTTGGTGCCAGTCCATATGACTTTAATATCTGCCTTTGGGGTTCTATGTTACAACTTCATAGGGTACATGTATCCTTTGTGAGCTTAATAAAATGTTGAAAATTCTACAAATCCTCCCTCCTACATCCAAGTACTCTCATGCTACCATTCTACACTTTGCTCTGTCTGGAAAAACAGCTCAACATTTTCCAAATTCTGCATTAATTTGGCTTGTAAATTATATTTTTGGAAATGTACATGTATTAACTATTTCATTTTAATACTATAGGGGATTGAAATTACGGACGAAGAAAGCAAGATTTAGCAATAAGCAACTGAATGTCAGTGCCATAAGAAGGATTATTTTGAAACATTGAAGGACATCCAGCATTCTACGTTTAAATAATTTCCAAAAATCTAGGTGTGGCGAGGAAAGTACTATACCTGTAAGTGAAGTCTCTAATTTTGCATTTCATTAACCCAGAGCAAAACCATATCTGTGCACACAGCATCAGAAATAATGTTGAAAGACCACTTCAGCATCCTCATCTGAAATATTATCAGAAAGACAAATTGCCTCAGCATGGCAGAATAACGTTCATCTAAAGCATCATGTAATTCTAGAGAGGACGCACACACTGCATAAAAGAAAGTTATAACAAAAGGTATCTTCTGCATACCATCAAAGAAAAGATGCTGAAAGAAGACTCTGAAGCTGACACATTGACAAGCAAAAGATTGAAAAATCACCTTTGTTCAACAACCATTGTTAACCAGTTACACAAGTTTGAGACTATCTGCCTCTGGATAGAACACCACGGCCCACTCTGCTCACTCTTGCGAAAACCTTAAAAATTCACCACTTTATTGTGTTCATGACCATCTCAGATTGTTTCCTTTTTATTGTGTACTGTTCTGTAATTCTATGTAAATCGCCTCAACATTATCTGCTGTGCATGAGTGATATGTAAAACTGTTAATTATAAAAATGGATTAGATGAGCACCGTTGCGCTATAGGTAATGTAAATAAATCCTCGTCTTCAGAACTACAAACCTTAACCTTACACCAAACATAGAAAGGATAAAAGGAACTGATGTTCTGCGTCTGGTGATCCACAATAGTACTGTGCATGTTCTAACACCCTCAGTTACTACCTTTACGTCAGTGCAAAAAGGTACTTATCAGTTTAATCATTAAATATCAGACCAACACCTCATTACTGCATTGCTAAGAACCTATACAAATAGATTGGAGAGAAACATCGGTCACAAAATAATTTACTGCCGGAGAGGCTATTACCTAAAGACTATTATCTACTAGAACAATTTCAACAGGTGTTACAGGACTGCTTCCAGACATATTTTGCTCAATTCAAGTGTTAAGAAGATTACACGCGATTTCTTTTAGAGATAAATGCTGAACAATATCTAAACAAGCCCGACTCTAAAATCAGGTTCACTCTTACCGTGGCATAATAGTAAGAGAAAACTAAACATAGAGATATTAACCCTAGGAATACACCTTCTGAAAACACGGACTGTTAGAACAAATTCAGTGTTCAAACCCGCCTCAATCAAGGCAAAATAACTGAAATTAGGGAAAAAAGTTACTTGTGCCAAAAAAGATACAGCTATAAATCTTATCTCACAGAATTTGACAGAATGCACACTGGGGGAAACCATTCTCAGTGCAATGTATGCCAAAAAAGTTTCAGGCGTAAATCTTATCTCACTGAGCATATGAGAATCCACACTGGGGGAAATCACTCTCCGTGCAAAGTATGCCATAAAAGTTTCAGGCGTAAATCTTATCTCACTGAGCATATGAGAATCCACACAGGGGAAAAACCTTATCAGTGCTCTGAATGCCAGAAAAAGTTTAGTATCAAAGCGAGTCTATATCGACATGCATTAACCCACTCTGTGGAAAAACTTTACCAGTGCGCTGAATGCCAAAAAAGTTTCAGCCGCAAATCTTATCTCACTATTCACATGAGAATCCACACTGGGGAAAAACCTTATCAGTGCTCTGAATGCCAGAAAAGGTTTTGGAACAAACCAAGTCTTTCTCGACATGTAATAACCCACTCTGGCAAAAAACCTTACCAGTGCTCTGAATGCCAGAAATGTTTCAGTCAAAAAAACATTCTCACTCAGCATAGAAGAGCCCACACTGAGGATAAACCTTACCAGTGCTCTGAATGCCAGAAATCTTTCATTTACAAACACAATCTCACTCTGCATAGAAGAATCCACTCTGGGGAAAACCCTTATCAGTGCTCTGAATGCCCAAAACATTTCAATTGTAAATCACTTCTAACTGAACATTTGAGATTCCACACTGGGGAAAAACCTTATCAGTGCTCTGAATGCCACAAATGTTTCAGTACAAAAAGGATTCTCACACATCATATAAAGATCCACACTGGGGAAAACCGTTATCAGTGCACTGAATGCCACAAATGTTTCAGTGAAAAAAGGAGTCTCACACATCATATAAAGATTCACACTGGGGAAAACCGTTATCAGTGCACTGAATGCCACAAATGTTTCAGTGAAAAAAGGAGTCTCACACATCATATAAAGATCCACACTGGGGAAAACCGTTATCAGTGCACTGAATGCCAGAAATGTTTCAGAGACAAAAGAAGTCTTTCTCAACATACAATAACCCACACTGGGGAAAAACCTTATCAGTGCTCTGAATGCCCAAAAGAGTTCAAACTTAAATCACTTCTAACTGCACATGTCAGATTCCACACTAGGGTAAAACGTTATCAGTGCTCTGAATGCGACAATTGTTTCAGTCAAAAAAACAGTCTCATTCATCATATAAGAACCCACACTGGGGAAAAACCTTATCAGTGCTCTGAATGTCACAAATGTTTCAGTCTAAAATACAGTCTCATTCATCATATAAGAACCCACACTGGGGAAAAACCTTATCAGTGCTCTGAATGCCAGAAATGTTTCAGTGACAAAAGCCGTCTCATTCATCATATAAGAACCCACACTGGGGAAAAACCTTATCAGTGTTCTGAATGCCACAAATGTTACAGTAAAAGAAATAGACTCACTCAGCATATAAGAACCCACACTGGGGAAAATCCTTATCAGTGCTCTGAATGCCAGAAAAGTTTCAGAGGTAGAGATGGTTACAAGCGCCATAAGAAAATACACCATCAAAATTATTCAGTGCTGTCTCCGGCTCGTACAGCTTAAAGTCCTCCACCGGATTTATGTGACTGGTCCTCGCCTGATTCGTATGGGATACTCTTTGGATGGGTTGTGTAAGCTTGGATGCGGCCTAACGGGCACTTTCCTCCATATACTCTGGGAGTGCCCGGCGGTTGTGCGGTTCTGGAGTCGAGTGCATGCTGTGATGAAGGAGGTCACGGGTGATGCGTTGTTGCCTGAAGCTAGGCGTTGTTTGTTGAATGTTTGGAAGCCGACTGATTATGATGTGGCGCAGACTCCGTGGGTGACCCTCGGGAATATGATTGCCAAGAGAGATATTGCACAGTTGTGGGGATCCATGAGACCGAACTGTCACGTACCATCAAGGACTTGGGTGAGGAAATTTTTAACCTCAAAAGAGACTTATCATCTGCAATTGATCCGACTATTTGGGATACCACCCTAGAAGAACTTAATGCAAAATCGGATCGATATAATCGTGAATTACAGGAAGGCAAGATCAGGAAGTATCGACGCGATACTATAGATTATAAATTAAACTAGGTCTACACGTGGGTAGAGATATATGCTAGGAGACTTGTTTTCCCACAAAAAAATGACTTCAAGTGAAGAAAGTATAACTACAGACCAAGACATCTCTGCATCGCGACAACCCATAGCAAAATCACCAGCAATTCCTACCACTTCCACTGTAAATGCCTCTAATGCACAATCGGAGAACACCACAACAACAGGTTCTAAGCATTTCTGTATGCCACAGGTACATATTCATCTCCCTTTACGTGTTTGGTAGTCAGACGTAGAGCAATATGCCTAAATAAAATGTTCTGTTTTTCACTCTCCTACAGGTTTTTTATCGGGAGTTAAGTTAACCCAGTAGTAGCATACCATTTTCCACACTCATCCAGTCTACAGATGCATACATGAAATTGTGATCATACACAAAGTATTACATTAATTAGTATATCACGATGCTTCCTGTGCATTTTAATGATGATATTCTTGATGCTGTATATTCTTTTAGGGTTTATATTAACATTTGCATCACATAAGCATGTTATAATATGGTTTCCTCATGAGATTGAGTTTTCTCAGAGTTTGAATGATGAGAATTTTATGTGCACTGAACGCATTTAAACTGGGTCCGACATCATGTCCACGACATATTAGGCTTATATCTGTTTACTTGCATGGTGTATTTGTAATATGAGCGCAATACCCTTCAGAAGGTTCGATGTGATCAACATATGATGTGATGTGTTTTATGATTTATACCTGGTTATGTAGATTAAGCTTGCTAGAATACATATTCAGTTTTCAACTTTATTTCCAATATACAATGTTTAATACCACCATATATCATTGTTTCCCCTTTAGTGTCTTTCACGTCCTAAATATCTCTTATAAAGCTGTAAATATTTTTCCACTTTGTACTGATTAGTTCTTCTGTATGTTTTAGGATTTCGCCCCAGCGGAAGGGTACCTCCGGGTCCCGAAATGCATTGGGCTTCGATTTTCAAGATTATCAACTTATATCATTCCGTGTATCACCCATGATCAATGTATTTGAAATGCCCAGAGACATGTAAAGACAATATACGTTGTATACAAAGTCTTATTTTCATGTAAACAGAGATTTATTGTTCTTCAGAACCAATAGATAAACGTTAATATACATGAGTAGAATGTATTAATGTATACATGTTGCATAAAAGTTCTATGAATTAAATAATAGAACGAGAAACTATATAGTATTCATTGAGTATTGATTAATCTGAACAGTAGTTTTTCTCAAATTGTTGGAAAAAGAATTTTTCCAGTAGGAACAGTGCGCACTACAAGTAGGTTTTCTCCTACTTAGTTGTCACTTAATTTCTTGTGCTAGCCAACACATTTCAGTAGTGCTGCACCCTTAGATTAGGTAGTTTATAGATGCTCTTATAATTATATTCTGAGTGCTCCTCTTACATTTACATTCTGATCTCAGAGACCGCCCACGATCTTGGCATGGAAGGTGAATATGGACTGGTGCATGTTTAGAGAGAAGACAGTATATGTGGCGCGTGGCAGACCCAAAAAATGGGGGAAAGTCTGGGGCCAGTGGAACTCCTATCGTGGTGAAATATGTACACCTCCCTTCACAGACGTCTCGGATACTCCACCTTCCCCCTGAACCGACATTCCTACTAATGTTTCAGCTATAATGTTTCCTGGCTTGCAATTCCCCTTGCTTCCCCCCCCCATCCCGTATTGCCGATTGTATCAAACTGATACGCATTTCCTTCCTCACAGGACGCTTCACCATTTGTAATGATTTTATTGCCTTGTTTAGTTTTTGTTCATGTTCAATTTCTGTTGTGAATGCCAGAAATTCCTATTTAATTGGCACAGCCTCACTAACCATAAGCGGCTCCATACTGATGAAAAACCTTATGAGTGCTCTGAATGCCAGAAAAGCTGCAGAGGAAAATGCTATCTCACCATGCGAAACTCCACACTGGAGAAAATCCTTATGCCATAAAAGCTTGAATCTGAAAGACAGTGTTATGCTTCATGAGAGATCCCACTCTGGGGAAAAACCTTATGAGTGCTCGAAATGCAAGCAAAGTTTTGGTTACAAATTACTTCTCACATGACATGAGCGAACTCACACGGGGGGAAAAAGCCTTATGTGTGTTCTGAATGTCAGATAAGGTTTAGTCTCGAATACTATGTTACTTCACATGAGATAATTTACACTGGACTAAAGCCTTATACAGTAGGGGAAAGCCAGAAACGTTTTACTCAGGAAGGAGATCTCACTAAAGGAGATCTCAGTGTAGCCATGTAGTGTTTTGAGGATAGGTTGCAGTGTTGGGGGAGTAGCTTTAGGGCAAGCAGAAAGGGCCAGTGGTTTGTGGGAACAGATGATGGCAGTGTTTTGGGGAAAGGGGCTGTGGTTTTCAAGGCTTTTGTGGTGGGGTTGGTGGCAGCGCTGTGGGGTGGGGTAGGGTGACATGGAAAAGGGCTAGGCTAGTCTAAGTCCTTTTTAGGTTTCGGCCTAGCGTACACTGCACAGCAGTGTCACGCAGCCAGAGTCCTTTTCTCAGGGGTTTTGAAAATGGACCTGGAAATTCAAATGAGCTCCTGTGTGTTATTTCCTAGGTTCATTTTCATTGGCCTTTGTATGCGTGTATTTTTAAAACAGAACACGCAATAGGCCATGGGCGGTCACGTAGCTCTGCCCATGGCCTATTGGTGTCTGTTACGCGCACCAAAGGCCATATATCTTCAATTATCACTGCCAAACACAGCCGAGATAATTGAAGACATATGCTTCGCTTTTTTTTTTTACAATAGCAATCGGGAAAGCGATCGCTTTCACTGCTGCTTGTTTAAGATGTCTGTGATGTGGACAGTGTGTGGAGGGTCGGTGCAGAAGCACGGACGTCCAGTGACCTGGTTCTGCGCTGCAGTGCAGGGAGTGCAGTGGCTCTGATCTAAAGCGGGCTGTCAGAGCTCTTGGGGGTCCCAGCCGGGTTAAACAAACAGTTCTGTCTTGATGGCAGCTGCTGGCAGCCAAGATGGTGGCTTTTACTGCCTGTCTGTGTTTATTAAGCTGCTGTGAGTGTACGAGGTTTGATGGGTTCAGATAGCTGCTGCGCTGGAGGGAGGCGGAGGCCCGGCTTGGGCTGACTCGTGTGAGCTTCTCCACTCCGGCCGTGCTGGGTGGGAGCTTCTGTCCGTCGCTCAAAGTGAGAGATTCTCTCGTGCGTTATAGGACTTAAAAATGCGTTTTAGATTTTACATCATGCTAGTACAGTGTCACTGCAGAGGATGTCACGCGCCTGATGTGCAATTGGAATATATACTCTGGGATGAAACCGAAATAGCAAAAACACTGCAGGGTCCGCACCACCCGACTAGATTTGAACCCGTGGGTTTTGGAAGATAGCCCCTTCCACTGCAGAGATAAAACTACTGTACCTGTTCCTGGTTTGCTAGGGTCCAGGCTCTTTTCGGTTCCGACTGCTGGCTGCTTTTTTGCTTGGGCATACTCCCTACCAGAGTGCTCCTGGCCAAGTTTGCTGCTAGCTGCCGCCGTAGGACTGATTTCTGTGATTGTGAGTTCGGAGGGCAGGGGACAGTAACCCACATTATGCTGACTCTTCCCTGCCCCAGGCATACGCCCATTGTCCCGTATATTGTCATGTAATCAGCGGAAGTGTTGCCTTTTGTATTTGAAAGCTTTTGTAGGTGGCTGAACCTGTATTCTGAAATATGGAACCTGTTGACATCAAATGAACGGAAGGGCTGCTATTTGATTTTAAATATCCTTTTTATGGTTACAGATGTATTATTGTATTTAGTAGTGTATACATTAGTTTAATCTACCAAGGCATATACATGCTAATAATGAGAGACTTGTCAATTCTGGCTGTAACAAAATAGTCCGGATCCAACTGCGCTGGGTGGGTTGGGGGGAGGAGTGATGGGAATCTTGTCTTCGGTGTAGCAGGTGCAGGTTTCGTGGGTCCCACCATGATTTGCTAATCTATTGCTTACCTGTAGGAGTCTGTCAGCATTCCTCGGTCCCTGAAACCAGACCAGGGCATCAGTTTATTTACATTTTTGTAAACAAACCCGTGCCGATTCAAAATATCTTTTCATCATCCAGTGTGGTGTGGACTGTCATAGAACATGAAACTTGCCTACTGGCCTGTCATTTTTTGAAACATTCTGTGAAAATGTTACTAAGCCTGTACTTCGGAAATTCCTCCCCCCGTTATTGTATGGGTTTGTGGCACACAACAATTTGCTATTTTGAGAAAGGAACCCATATCCTTGTGCCCTGCCTTCTTTAAATCAGTACCCTTTAAAAACTCTTTAAGTTATAACGAAGCTGAAAATAACACTCTTCAGGTTTGTTGATTCACAAAGCGTTTTAGTAGTTAATTATTTTTTATCTTCGACTTTGGAATCAGAGCACCACGTGGTTGTGAATGTGGCATCTGTATTTCATAAAATATATCTATTTGTGTGACATGTTATTTTCAGCACTCTTCACAGCAGACACCAATTTTTCAATTTACATATAATATATATATCTATATATTCACTGAAAAAACCATAGGTTTCACACCAGTTATAGTTAGGAATTAGCATTTAAAAAAAAAACTAAGAAATTCACTGAAAAAACCATAGGTTTCACACCAGTTATAGTTAGGAATTAGCATTTAAAAAACCTATTAAATTCACTGAAAAAACCATAGGTTTCACACCAGTTATAGTTACCTGGAAATTTTACTGGCATAAAACCATTGAAATTCCCACGTTATAGTTAGTTGGACTCACTATAACTTGCGCGCCTGCAATGCACTGCTGATGACGTCACATATTACATCACTCATGACATGGTCAGTGACATCACTCATGACATCACTGATGACACCATCCAGTGAATGTGTCTCTTTCTAAAAAATAAATATGTTTTATATATGTATTTGTAAAGGACGATGGAAGAATAAATGGTTAAATAAGTGTGTAAATGGATGTTCTTTTTTTAAAGAATTGATTGGTTAACTGCCTTATTAAGTGTATCTTAGTGAATACATATATTAGCGAGTAACTTTTAAATATTGTAATATATGTATCAGTGTTTCACTTTGTGTATAAGTGGCTGCATGGGTTGGTGACTGACTCACGGTTTGTATGTGTTTTGAAGACAGCATATGTGCAGGACTGTATGGGTGGATGAGTGTGTATATGTGTGTGTTAGTGAGTGAATGACTGTCTCACTAGTGTCTTTATCAGTAACAAGATATGTTTTAATCTAGTATATGTGAGTATTGATGTATATAAGTGAGTATATGAGAGAGTGAGAGATTGTAAGAGTTCCTGTTTAAATAAGTATGTGTTTCTATAAGTGATTGTTTAAGTGAGTAAGTATGTGTAAGTTTCCTTAAAAGTAAGGTGGTAGTGTGTGTATAGTTGTATATGCAAATAAATGGATGTTCAATAGTTTATTTGCATGTGTGAGTAACTTTTGGATGACTGTCGGTGTGTAACAGGATGTATAGGTGTATCACTACATATGAGGAGTGAGTATATGTATGAGTGACTAAATAGAACTGTTGGCGAATGAGTGGATGTGTATATAGATGGTGGAATTACTGAATTGGTTGTTGTAACTGGTATGGGTATCTCCATTTTTTTGAAAATGTTAGTTTCTATTTTTGAATATGTGTTTCAAGGGTTACATTACACTGAAAGGATATCTGTCACTTTCTCACAAGGATGGTGTCATCAGTAATGTCATGAGTGATGTCACTGACCATGTCATGAGTGATGTAATATGTGACGTCATCAGCAGTGCATTGCAGGCGCGCAAGTTATAGTGAGTCCAACTAACTATAACGTGGGAATTTCAATGGTTTTATGTCAGAAAAATTTCCAGGTAACTATAACTGGTGTGAAACCTATGGTTTTTTCAGTGAATTTAATAGGTTTTTTAAATGCTAATTCCTAACTATAACTGGTGTGAAACCTATGGTTTTTTCAGTGAATTTCAAAAGTTTTTTAAATGCTAATTCCTAACTATAACTGGTGTGAAACCTATGGTTTTTTCAGTAATGTAATGTAATGTAGTAATGTAGTTTCTTATATAGCGCACATATCACCACAAAGGGTATCTCGGCGCTTGCTTTGGGAACCCGTCCTGGTATTTCCCTGTGGGATAGCCCAGCTGGGCACCCCCAAGGTGAAAGGCAGGCATCCCGCCGCGGGGCCGTAGTGGAGATTGAGCAAGCTATTGCCCAGAGTTGCAGAGCGTGAACCCCTGATTCAAGTAGGCACCGAAGCGAGAATTATCAGGTCCGTGGACATTTGGGCTCCAAACCCTGCCTCATCGGGAATTGAACCCTGGTCCCGGGCCCACCTCTGCTTCTGGGTCTGCCTCCTCTAACCGGTGAGCCACACTTCTCCCCAGTGAATTTCAAAGGTTTTTTAAATGCTAATTCCTAACTATAAGTCTCACTATATAAGTAAGACTGTTAGCGCTCTAGTTGTTCTTTAGAACACTCTGGGACATTCTGTCATTGGGCTATAGTTGGGCTACATATGGCTGATATTTGGGCTACATTTGTTTTTTTTTTGTCTCTGGTGGCCATCTTTGGGCTACATTGGGCTACATTTGGGCTCTAACATATATAGCCCAATGTAGCCCAATATATATTTTTTCAAAGTTAATTTTCGTAAAAAAAGACTGGAGCATATATCTTGAGACATAGCAAAGGCACATCGGGCTACCAGTCCCTACAATTTTGCCAAGTTTGGTGGAAATCCATTCAGCCGTTCGGGCTAAAAGTGAGTTCGACCGCCCTATGGAAATTAACATGGAGAAAACACGTTTTGGGACCCCCCTTTTATCTCGGCCCCCGCTTGATGAATCCCCCCCCACATTTTCAGGGAAGGAGCAGAGCGGAGCGGGCCACCTACTTTGAGAAATTCGCGAAGATTCGTCCACCGGCGCCAAAGTTATTCCCAATAGAATGTTGCGGATTTCCTATGGAAAGTAGATCCTAACTATAACTACCTACTGGCGACTGCCAGTAGGTAATATATATATATATATATATATATATACATATATATATATATATATATATATATATATATATATATTTACAACAGGTTTTCCCCGGTCCCGGGGAGAAGTGGAGTCGCTGAAAAGACGGCTCTGACACGCTTATCTCAGTGAAGATTCAAGATTTATTTTCATCAATCCATGTGGGGGATTTCAAACAACAAAAAGCAACCAACGCGTTTCGACAGCGTCCGCTGTCTTGATCACGGTCAGTTTGGTTCGTGAAGCTCACAGTTTTATGAAACAATCAAAACATTGAAGTTCCATCCCCTCAGTCTCTAGAGCCCGCCCCTTAGTTCTGGGTGTTCTGGGACTGGTAGTCTGTGAATTGCCTGCCTTGCACTGGTAGAGTTGTTTTAAGCATTTTCATCAGCGAGTACCTGGGGATGCATTACCTTTCTTCATTATATATAGCATGCTGTCCACATTTGTTCATTTTAACATTTTAGCATAAAATAACAATTTCATCGTAAATATCATTTTTTGTTATGGGAAAGCCATAGAGAACCCATTAGTATTGAAATCCCGCCCTCCAGTGGGCTATGGTGACGGATATACCGTGTGGTGCTTGATGGGACTGGTAGTTGCCAAGAGTTTACATTTTAACTGCGTTAATCAAAAACCTGTACTATGTCCTTTGGGATTTTATACAGCTTTGGCAACCGATTCCCATTCTGCAGTATTTTTTTGACAATAGAATGGGAATCGGTTAACTAGAACCCGAGTATAAGGATAAATGTGTGCCGCTTATACACTGCATTGTTGCTTGATTAACGTGAACCATAGGAAACGCTATGACTTGCCAAAGCTGTATAAAATCCCAAAGGACATAGTACAGGTTTTTGATTAACGCAGTTAAAATGTAAACTCTTGGCAACTACCGGTCCCATCAAGCACCACACGGTATATCCCTTCCATAGCCCACTGGAGGGCGGGATTTCAATACTAATGGGTTCTCTATGGCTTTCCCATAACAAAAAATGATATTTTCGATGAAATTGTTATTTTATGCTAAAATGTTAAAATGAACAAATGTGGACAGCATGCTATATATAATGAAGAAAGGTAATGCATCCCCAGGTACTCGCTGATGAAAATGCTTAAAACAACTCTACCAGTGCAAGGCAGGCAATTCACAGACTACCAGTCCCAGAACACCCAGAACTAAGGGGCGGGCTCTAGAGACTAAGGGGGTGGAACTTCAATGTTTTGATTGTTTCATAAAACTGTGAGCTTCACGAACCAAACTGACCGTGATCAAGACAGCGGACGCTGTCGAAACGCGTTGGTTGCTTTTTGTTGTTTGAAATCCCCCACATGGATTGATGAAAATAAATCTTGAATCTTCACTGGGATAAGCGTGTCAGAGCCGTCTTTTCAGCGACTCCACTTCTCCCCGGGACCGGGGAAAACCTGTTGTAATTGTCAGCGGTTGGCTCAACCGCAGGAGTAACGCGACCGAGAACAAAGGAGCGCCTAGCGAAGGGAAAGGGAGCAAAGCGGTGGACATATATATATATATATATATATATATATATATATATATATATATATATATATATATATATAAAAAAAACGTAAAAATATATTCTCTGTTTAGTTATTCTTTGCTATTGGGTTTTAATTGTCTGTGGATCACAGCAGTTCACTTCTCGATACAGATTAGCCGTTGTTTCCCTAAATTGAAAATACCAGAATGTGTGCTGTATGAATCACTGTAACCTAACATTATACAGGGCAGAGCTTCAATGACTGATGCTAGCCAAGTGATGCAATGTTGTTTAAGCTGTTGGAGTCAGAGAGGGCAATGCAGTCAAATCATAGCTAGGAATAGCCTCTCTGTGCCTTATTATGTGACTTTCGCAGTGCCATCTTTTTGCTCTTCATTGTTTTGCTCAACATGTTTCTGATCTTAGCATAACAGCATTTGAAACGTAACCCAACTAAAGATGGCCGTCTGGAGAGCATGGGAGAAACCAATATTCCGCTTTTATTTTTGTGTACACAGTGTAAGATAACAGCCCAGAGACGCTGTCTAGTGATGTATTGGTTTTGTCCAGACCCTCGGGCAGGAAAGAACAGGTGTCCTCCAAAGTGCCAGTGGTGCTGTACGCGGTAGGGATTGAGTAGTGCTGTAGGCATTGCGGGTTGAGTGGTGATGTAGGCGTTGCGGGTTGAGTGGTGCTGTACGTGGTGGGGATTGAGTGGTGCTGTAGGCTTTGCGGGTTGAGTGGTGATGTAGGCAATGCGGGTTGAGTTGTGCTATGCGCGGTGGGGATTGAGTGGTGCTGTACGCAGTGGGAATTGAGTGGTGCTGTAGGCGTTACGGGTTGAGTGGTGATGTAGGCGTTGCGTGTTGAGTGGTGAAGTAGGGGTTGAGTGGTGCTGTACGCGGTGGGGATTGAGTGGTGATGTAGGCGTGGCAGGTTGAGTGGTGATGTAGGCGTTGTTTGTTGAGTGGTGCTGTACGCAGTGGGGATTGAGTGGCGCTGTAGGCGTTGCGAGTTGAGTGGTGATGTAGGCGTTGCGTGTTGACTGGTGCTGTATGCGGTGGGGTTGAGCGGTGCTGTAGGTGTTGGAAGTTGAGCGGTGCTGAACGCGGTCGGGGTTGAGTGGTGATGTAGGCTTTGGGGGTTGAGTGGTGCTCTAGGCGGTGCACATTTTCAGCAGGCACACTCCTCCAGCCGTCAGTGCACACTTTCACCAGACACACTCCACTATCCGTCACTGCATGCTTTCACCAGACATACACACCACCAGTTGTCAGTGCACGCTTTCATCGAGCACAAATACCACCAGCTGTCAGTGCCCGCTTTCACCGGGCACAAACACCACCACACGTCAGTGCACTTCCACCAGGCACACACCACCAGCCGTCCATGCACGCTTTCACCTGGCACACACACCACCAGCCGTCAATGCTCGCTTTCACCAGGCACACACGCCACCAGCCGTCAGTGCACGCTTCCACCAGGCACACAAAGCACCAGCCGGCAGTGCACACTTCCACCAGGCACACACACCACCAGCCATCAGTGCACAATTTCTACAGGCACACCCACCACCAGCCATCCGTGCACACATCATTTGTTAACACATCCACAAGTAACTATTGTAGCAATCGCAGTATGGCGCACTTTACTTTTAGCGGAGACCATCACGCTCGCAGTTTAACTTATATGGGTTTGTTTTAACTACGAACATAGAGCGCTTTAACATCGTGCAAATGGCGCATTTGCGGTCATTACACATAGAAAGGTGGTTATTAGCTAAACGAATCTCCTTTGTATCTTTTTTCAGATACATTCTACTAATTCGATCACAGGTATGTGAAGAATAAAAATATAACCCTGTTGCTACATAACATGGAGATTTACAAACATCCATGAGTCACTCCGCATATTCATTTTATTGTCCAGGTTAAAAAGAAACGACGCATAATCACAGGTATGTTTATACATCTTCATGGAACAATTCCTTGAATAAAAACATTGTAAACCCAGCGCAAGTTATCGCCATACGGCCTATATATGTTTTTTCGTTACAGCATATAAGCAGATTCACCGAAATAATAACGGTAAGATTAGGACCAACTGGTGATTATTCCTCCACAGTGAAATCAAAAGGCACATATAATTCATACTTTTACATACATTTGTTACAGATAGCAGACGTTGACCCAACACAGTCAGGAGGTATGAGCACATAATATTATAATTCAAAAACTCTAGCATCCATGTGCAGACATGATAAACAATTGGTTTTCCTTTTTTATTTTTTCTTGTAGAGGCAGCCCCTGAGGAAGGCACTTAAGGTGCCGAAATGCATTGGGCGTGTGATTAGGATGTGTTAAGGATTGAAAATGTGCTTGTGATTTATTCATAGTAAATGTGATTATCAGAGAGAATATAAGAAATGTATTGAATAACAAATGTTTTTTGGAAATATCATGTGATATATAACATGAATTTGATTGCAAAAACAGAATGTTAAATAAATCAAAGAAAAGTATTTGATTAATTGGAGTTTATATTGACAAAAACACAAGGTGTGGTTAACACTATATGAACAGTGCGAGACTGGACCAACACTCCAGTTGGTCTAAAACTCTTACAATTTCAAGGATTGACGCCCCTTATCAGTCTCAGCACCAATAGAATACAAGGATTAATCCAAGGATAATAGGAGTGCTCTCCGCGAACCCCGTTTTTTTTTTTTTGCACTTTACTTTTAAACATATTCATCTAAAGCGCAGCATGCCACCATTGCTACAAAAATAAATACACATTTTTTTGGCCTACAATTTATAGACTTTTGTTGCAATTGGTGTTGCAATATTTTGCAATGCCAATAGCTCAAACTTAATTCGAGACCTATTGCATTGCACTGGGTGAACTCTCCCCTGCCTTTAGGAATGTAACTACTTGATAATCGGATATCCACACCTGGGTGGACTTTTTGACTATCCTGCTTATACATATTGCACTTCATCAAAATTGTGGACACAGATGCCATACTGAAATGGTTTGTACGCAATGAACCAATTTCACGCCACACAATTCCACAACTAACAATTCCAATCCAACCCACATAATTCCACTACACACCACATGCATACACTCCATAACACATGGCTAAAAGACATTGCCATTTACAATGCCATTTGCTCTAACTCAAATAAATCCGAGACCTATTGCATTTTCAATGCTTGTTGTTCTTGTGTAGAGTCTTGGAGGGTAGATTCTGCTGGTTCTAGAGCTCTTGGGCTGTCTGGTATCTACAAAATACTCTTGCTGCTTTAAGGTTCAGTACACTTCTGGGAAACTCATAACCTTGTGGGCTGGATCCATATTTTTGAACTCCCACTTGAAAAGGGTGTAAGTAACGTGTGCCCATCTCCCTTTCACAATTTGCATCATGCCTGTCCTATCTATCCTAGACAATTATTGCAAGTGTAAAAACGAGCCCCCTTTCACAGGACTGGCCCAACGGAAACTCTTTGTTTTGTAGCACATTTCTGGTTTTTTTTTGCATTTTTCAAATTATTTGATTTTGGGGATATTAAGTGTTTACAACAGGGATCTTAAACCTTTTCTGTAGTGAGAGCTACTTCTGATCAGTGAAAATCTTGAGCTACTCAAGGCTAATCATCTCGCGCATTGTTACCAGACAGTTTGTCAAGTTGGGCCTTTTAGATCGAAGACTAACCATATGTCTGCGCCTTCCGCGCCATGGTACTCCTATGATCTCATGAAATGTAAAAGAAAATGTAGGCACTAATAACAATTTTGGAGGAAGAATTACAGCCTATTGTTCAAACACAGTTAAATCACTTTCATCATTTGCTTATAAACATTTAGCAACTCCCAGCCAAAAAGCTGTGATGAACTAACCAAATTCTTTTGTCCAAAGTAAATAAAATATTCCTGAATTTTAAGATAATACCAGATAATCTTTAGGGACAGATACAGTGGAGTAACGTATGGTGAATAAACTAGCTTACCATTTCCTGGTAATGAGTACATTCACCGCACTTTCTGAAGACAAAGTCTCTAATCTTATCAACACTATGAAATTTGGAGCCCTGCAGATTCTTGCCCTCCATTCAGTTTCAGCGACCATTTCTGCTCATCTCAGTTTGTTATTACAATGGTGCTCAAGTCCGTCTTTTTTCCAGAAGCTTGGAAAAAGGCATCGATTTTGCCACTTCTAAAGACTCTTTCCCTCGATCCCTCAGATGTAAAGAACTACTGATCCAAATTGGTCTTTCCACTTCCTTATGAAATTAAAGAAAAGGCCATGAATCAGGAGATCACCACCTTTTTTGAAAATACTGACTGTCTGGATCCTACTCAACAGTAGAGTTTAGACCCTACTACTGTACAGAGTCAACCTTAGCGGCAGTAACTTAAGAGAACAGATCCATTGTGGATAGAGGAGATTAATACAGCCTTGATCCTATTGGATCTTTCGGACACATTTGATACGGTTACCATTTCTCTTTGGTAAGCCGTTTAGAAAGTGTAAGCATTAAAGGCACTGCTCTCAAACTGACCAGGTTCTTTTTGTCAAACAGAGAACAATTGGTATCTTTGGAAGATTTGACCTCTGCTCCATTTTCACTTCATTGTGGGGTTTCGGGGATCTTCAATAAGGCTGACTTTGCCTAATGCATACATAACTCAATTTATTTAACTAGTTTGATCCTGTTGGTTCTCTACATTCTTTTATGCCAGTGATACCCAAATAGTGGTATTGGTTACTGTAGAACCTGAAAAAGTGGCAAAAGATTTTAGAACGAGTATGACTAGCATCGCTAATTGGATGCTATTTGGTAAGGATTCCTCCTTCTGGATCACCTTTTGGTGGCCACACAGTCTCAAGCCCCTTCCACTCCCAGTGCAGAAGGCTAGAAATTTGGGTAGTCGTCTTGACTCAAACCTCACTTTTATTGACCACTACAATCAGGTAACCTCTTCCTGTTTCCTTATGTTAAAACACTCAATGAAAATCTTGCCCTTCCTTCCCATGAAGCTTAGGAAAAGTGTTATCCTGGCTCTTGTTGTATCTAAAATGGATTATTTTATTGATCTTTATATGGGCTCCCAGTTGTCTTCTCAATAAGTTGCAAACAGTCCAAAATGTGGCAGCAAGAGTGCTGAAGAACCTCCCCAAATTCTGCTCAGCCTTTGAAGCCATTTAAGACTTCCATCGGCTGCCCATTAGGACCGGAATTAAATTCAAAGCCTTATGCTGTGCCCACAAGGCACTGCATCAGGTTGGCCCTCGCTTCCTACAAGATGCTCAAATGACATGCCCCTTCTCGTACTCTATGGTCCAGCAATACTAGGCAGGTATGTTTACCCAGAATAAAAAGTGTCCATTGGGTAGGAAGATGTTTCTCCTACTCCACCCCCAAATGGTGGAACTCTGTGCAATCATTTGAGGTCAGCCTCAACTACTGAAGTTCAGGAAGGAACTTAAGACGTTTCTTTTCAGCCCATAGTTTAATGTTCTCATCTAACTGCTAGGCAAATGCTTAGGTATTTTATATCCCGTACTGTCAGGTTTCAAATGACACTAGTGCCAAGATGCCTTTTTGGTAATCGTGCACTTGGTAAAAAAATTAACATTTACATTATCAGACTCTGCTAGCTGCAGCCTGATGATAATATAAAATAAACACAGCCTTCCAACTTAAAAGGAAAATATGACCTTGTTCTTATTTAAAAATGAACTCAAAGCTGTGAGATAATCCAGTGGTGTCTGGGAGCTACTGGTAGCCCGCGATCGACTGGTTGAAGACACCTGCTGCACATTTTATAAAATTCAACCAAAAGCCATTCCAAATATTAAAGACTTATTTTCTTACCATGCTCCACTTCATATAATTCTTTTACTGGGCAGAGAGTCACCATGAGCCGCCTGCCACTGTGAGATGAGGCACATTTCCCGAGGTCAGCGGATTAACACTTTCTACAGTATATTGTTATTGTAGTGAATCTTGCTGTCTGAAAATTATTTTATTTTTCACCTATACTAAGAATAAGAGACATTGACTATACAGTATATGGCTGTGTCCCGTTCGGACAGGTTTGTATGTCCTGGACTGAATAGCTTTGAAATGTAAAGCTAGCACAGTTGTTCAAATGTCTGACCTAGATTTTTTCAAACCATTATTATATTTCCTATGTATGTATTCTTTTAGGTACCACCAGTGAATTCACCACTCTATGAAGAATAATATGATTACTGGATGGTTTTGTATATCAAAACCCTTCTTTATACTTATATTGGTTCGAACACCATTTTTAGGTCTCGCTGGAGCCAGCCCGGATGCGCTGCTCTGCGAGGCTTTTAGTAAGGGCTTTCAACTCTGAACACACGCTTGTGCTTGTGCTTGTTTATCCTTGCTGTCTCTCTTTATCACCTTCTCCTTTTCTGCCTTTCCCTCTTGGTTTGGGACCTTTTCAATGGTTAACAAAAAGCTGTAAAACCTGCTGACCGATCTTTGTTCTTTTAATAAGGCGTTTTGTTTTATCACCATGTGCCTGGAAGCTATGGCAGATTGGAGTACGACAAACCCATGAAAAATGGACCTCGTCTGCTGGTTTCTGAGCAGTAACCAAGAAGAAATGAATTGCGTGATAGCTTGGAGAGATAAACTGACCCGTCAGAGATCCCACGGCAGATCTGTGGAGACTCAAATTCACAAGCTCCTTCCTGCAAGGAGTTATGGGAACCAAATCATGCACACTCCGGAGCACGCCATGCCCTCTGACCTTTTGCAGGCGACATATTTAATTTTAAATCCCTCCTTGCACAAAAAAAATTCAGAATGCCTAAGAATCCATTCTTTTGAGGTCCGGAGCGTGGGATCTGTTTTCTATATCTATGCGTTGTAATACCAAATAATGAAAGCGCCTAGATTTTTGCACCATGTAAGTCAAGATAGTTTAAGAGAAAGCTGTGTGCCCCCTAAATCTCTTCCCTGCGGTGCGTGCATCATTCCAGGAATCTGACCCAGAGCTGGAAGCTCCCGCCGCATTTCTTTGCTTTGGTAGCCTGGTTCCTCGAATTGTTGCCTTCTGAAACTTTTAACCACGGTTTGTCCAAAATGCCTTCAGTATTGATACAGTGCCTATTTATTTCTTTAAATTTACTTTCCAGTTGGCCCAGTAACATTTTCTTTTTGGGGGGAGGTATGTTTTTGATATTTCAGATGTAACTCCTGTATAGGCGCACATTTCCACAAAGGATATCGCATTCACAGTGTATCCTTCCTGCTACATGGGAGATGGGTTTGGCCGGAGTGTAAAAATCATCCAATTTTCTTTTGTATATTTAGAAAGCTTTTTTCCTATCTTTGTGCTTGCGGACATGAATTGTATTAAAAATACAAGCCTTGACTGAGCCAATAGACTCTTCGATAGATATTGTATGCTGTGTTTTTCTCTGGCAGGCGCACAACATATAGACCGTTCACACACTTTCTGTTGTATGCTACTTTCTGGCCAGATCCACTCTAAGCCCCTCTCTACTTCTATCCTCATGTTAGTGCAGCTCAATGTAAACAGCAATTGTAATGAATTGGCAATTATATAACGCTTACTACCCCTGACTAACATTGAGGCGCTTTTTCGTCAAGTAGCACACTACTCCAGGATCCAAAAATGTGACGAATTAGTATAAGGAAATATAAAATTAATTTGAGAGCTGGACATGTTGGTCTGTTAGTTGGATTCAAAAAGATAGCGGAGGTATAGAAGAGGGAAGGGTTTGCATTTATATAGCACCTGCTACCCCTGATGAAGTGTTGAAGCGCTTTTCGGCGAGTAGCATGCTTCTCCAGAATCCAAAAAGATGAATAGATAGATCATTTATGGTGGGTAGGTTGTTTTATTATACACACACAACCGTACGAAAATTAATAAAATTCCGTTGTAAAGTGGTATCCAAGAGGCAAGTATAGTCTCTGATAATAATGTATACAATACTAATAAGTTTTAAGTTGGCTTGCCAGCAAGACTGATGCCCTGTAATGTTGATGCAAAGTCAGTTGTGCTGAAGTATCTTAGACTCTTGTTGAATTGTACCATCCACCTTGTAGGTACTGCTATTTGTATCAGGTCCACGTTGTAGGCAGACTCAAACGCCGAAATTGTGCACTATTTACATTAAGCATAATGTAGGTGAGCAGATGACAGTAACCAATGTACAAGCTGTTTAGGTGCTTAGAAGTAGAGTGACATAGAGAGCAATAAACACTCCACTAACTCTGTCACTCTCGTAGTACAGACGAACACCAAAGGCCCTCGTACATAATGAGGCATCAGGGTGCACCCAGCCATCCGTATAATTATCACTAATTAGGAAAATTACAACAAGTGGTCCTGTGATGCTTGCTGGAATGGGAAGTGTTTGATTAGAAGGTGAATTGAATTAAAGTTTAGGTGACAATTTCACAAAAATGTATGGATTTTGTTTAGTTTTAAAATTGTTGATCTCCAAAAAGGCCTAAATCAATAAATTGAATTGAAATTCAAGTTTATCATTTGAATCCTATTGTTGGAAAAGATGTGATTTTGAACCCCATGAAGCGGTTCCTTTCCAGAAAGCATTCAGGTTGTAATCATGAGTCAAATAATGCTGAGGGGGTTAAAAGTTTCAAATTGAATTCAAAATACACATGATATGTTCATTGTTCAATATATTTCTCGTAGTATTTTAGTGGGCAGACATTATTGCTTAAGGAAAATAATTAGTATTTCCTGTTCTTTATGAACTTTTCTATTGTTGAACTTTAAAGATTGCCCAAAATTAAGAATTGTGGTCTACATAACTTTGCTATGTTACAGTATTTTGATTTTTATGTACAACTTTTGTCTCTTATGTGTATAGCAACTGATGTTTTGTTTTGCTTTAATAATCAGCTTATGTTTATTAGGTTTTATTATTCAATAAAATGTTTCAAACACAACAAATGGTAGTTGATATGTATTTACAACTGCAGCATTTTTATTGTATGGGCACTTTCAAAGGGGCCAAAAATATGGTCTGCGGGATGACGGAGGACCACATTGGCATCAGCAGGGAGAGGTTTGGGCAGGTGATTGGGGGTATATGTAAGGTTGGAAGTTGGGGAACAATGCATGTACATTGTGTGGCCTGTGACTCTTGGAGTTATTGTGAGGGATACCATGCTACCCTGTAAATGAATCCCCTAGTGATTATTATCAACAAACATTATTCGGTTTTATAAAAGAAAACAAAAAAAGTCATATATAAAATGATAAAACATCTTCCAAGTTACAGATTGACCAATATAATATGTCTAAGTTAATCAAAACACAAGATACAAATTCATGAATTACAGTACAGAAGTTCATCTCAGCTTGACCTGAGTCTAACAGCGACCAGTAAAAAGTTAAGCGTATGCAAAACAGTGTCCTTAGAGAGCAGTTGTAAAAAGATAAGAGCTGGTCTCACCCGCCTAAAACCCGCTTTTTTGAGAATGGGAACAATCAATAACTTTCTAGGAACAGCATAAAAACTACAAAACATTATAAAGTGCATCATGTCCTGAGGAGACTCACCGATGCAGCCACAGGGTGTGAGGCACTGGCCTCTGTGGGAGCCACAAGGGTGTGCCATGAGGTAATGGAAGAATCTGATCCGAAACCGGGTCAATAGAAAACGATCATGGATGCTTTTAAGCCCTAGAAGATAAGGTTCCTTGGTTGGTACATTTTTTGACACGATGTACTTACGCACACTAGGCTAACACAGCTCATTTCCCTCTCTTTCACAGCGGCTTATTCTTAAAAAACACTCTTTGACCAGAGAAAGGTCCCTCTTACATATGCACTCAGGGTTAGCAAATAGTTCCCACCTACCCTGGCAAGGCCAACTCTTATATACTGGAGCCATCGGATGCTTGAGACAAGGTCAAGTGAAAGTCATTCCCGTAGGACGTCTTTGCGAAGTGTCTCGGCTAGCCCAAATATTAAGCCACAAAGCCAAGGGACTGAAAGTCAGTACATCTGAGAGGAAAGGTATCCCAAACTCTTCGCGCACGACATAAAACGGGGTGCTTTGTGGGACTGAAAGGGCCCATTGCAGGAAAGAGTTTTCAGCACTTTGCACTGCCCCTACCCCAATGTGGCCCAATATCTCCCTCCCATAACTAACCTTTGAAATATAGTTAGCTTCATATATCTTCAAAAGAGGCCCTGTTGGCTTCCCTCCCACTCTGCTGGCAAAGTTAAAAACAGCTGCAAAATCTTTCTGGTCCATGAAGGCTAGGTATATGGGGCTGGAACGAGCCACAGTGTATTTGTTCAAACCATGTACAGGTTTAAACACTGTTCCACAGTGGAACGACCTGAAAGAAAGCCGTTTTGGATATCGGATAAAAAGTTGTTTTCATCAACCCAAGATACAAGTGTGTCAAGTACCATGCGGGCCACCCCCGTTACCACAGAGTCCAGAAGAGAAATGAGCCTATAACAATAGGTACTGTACCGATCTTCCTTTTTAAATACCGGTACTATAATTGATAAAGCCCAAGAATCTGAGCGGCTAACCTGGACTGCAGCATTGATAACAGCTGTGAAGACAGGCACCCAGGTTTCTATGTGGGCAATTTAGAGATCTGGTGGGATTCCATCTGGCGCGGGGGGCTTGTTTTTAGAAAGACCCAGAATACCGCCTCTCACCTCTTTCATGGTGAAGTGAAAATAAGTTCTGACTTGCCTTCCACCTTTTCCTGCCCCTCAATTGAAGGGGTATCCGACTGGAAGATACCCTTGAAATGATGTATCCAATCGTCCTCTGTGATATGGGCATCTAGTAAATTAGCATTATTTCCAGATAGAAATGGGCTGTTTAGAATGCCCCAGAACTTGGAACTATTACGCATTGTACTAGCCTCCACCAAATCGATCCAGGCCTCCTCCTTCAGGGCAGACTTGCGAGTTGCTAGGGCAGCCTTATATGCTCTTCGTAGGCCTTTGACCGCCACCCGGTCTTGGCTTAACACCCAAGGCCTGTCTCAGGTTCCTGGAAGCGTGGGAGCACGTGAGTCAAACCATCGTGGACCTGGTTGCTTACGGCCTCCGCCCGGGGCCTGTAGTAACTATGACAGTAGACATGGATCCAAATGCACCCATGATGTCTGGAGCACTTGCCTCATCGTCAAGACAGGTGGCAAACTCGCTGCGACACAGAGTTAAAAGGGACTCGTGGAGTAGCTCTGGGACAATATGTCACGACCCACGGAGGTGGGACGCTATGAACACTGTCCAGAGCCGAGATTGTGGGAAAGACTACACATCCCATGATTCCCGGGGGAGAGCGACGCGTCTGGCGATGACGTCAGCTTCAGGAAGTTCAAGACGGAGTGAATCCTGCATCGCCGCGCCGTATATTCTGGTTCCAGGACTTCTGACGGTAGGATCCCCAGCGCTGGAGTTTGGCTGTGTATCCTTTTTTGGTGCCTTTAAGTTTTCCTTCGTGTTCTGTGCTGTTTCTTGTGTTGCTCGGTCCGCTCTGAGGAAGAGCCTCTTGGCGGTGATCGGAGCCATTTACCTTGGCTTCGTGTTCAGAGGTCAGGCGTCCTGATCATTCGGATTTCGCCTCTTCCTAGTGAGGCTCTTGCCAATATTTAGTTAGCACGAGGAGATTACGGATTGAAGCATTTCGCTTTGACTCTTTAGTTATTTCTTGGCTCGCGCTGTGGTGGCGCTAGAGGTATTTCATGAAACACCGTCTGCAGAGACATCTTATCTGTGGGAAGGGTGTTTGAAAGAACTTGGTTTCTGCTATCAGGACGACTGCTTTTCTTTTGAAAGAACATTACCTGTACTGTTTACTCGCTGGTGCAGGACATTACCAGTCGGGTGTAAAGATTGTGAGGCTGTGGGTGACGTAACCCAGTAGTCTCTTCTGTGTGAAGTTTACAGAAGCAAAAATCTGTTATTTGCTGTTTATTTATTTTTTTACAACAGGGGTATAATGTGCTTCGCCTGGCTGGCTGTTTACCATTCTGCCCTCTGTTGAAGCCCTTATTGTTAACAACACTGGTATGTGCAAGTTACCCTTGGGAACATATTTATGTATACTGGTGCTAGTGTTAACCAACGGTGTCTTGTGTTTTCAGGATTGTGCTGTTACTGTTTAACATCTGAAGGCCAGGCAAAGCCAACCTTATCTTACCCTCCAGGTAAAGAGAAGTTAATCATAGGTGTTTAGATCAGAGAAGCTATAGAAGGCAGGTTCTCTAGGATATAGGACAGAGTGTGATTGTTTGTCTTGTTCTCATTACAGCTTCTCCGCCCCCCAGTTCCTGCCCTGCTGTTCCTGTTATCCCTCACTTGATCCCCACTGTGAGTCTGTTATTGTCAGACCCAGAGGTTATCGAGAGGTGGAACCCTTATTGGCATCGTACCATCCTGAGGACTTTGGGACCTGACAGAATATACGGCCCAAGAATTTAGTCCTCCCGGTGTTACGATATCATGACCACTCTCGAAGACCTAATGTCCGCATTGGCTATAGTACAGACTGAGTTGCAGGCTTCCAGGGCGGAAACTGCGACGTTGCAAGCACAGGTAGATAGGTTGAATAGAAACCCTTTCAACGCAGGCACCCAGTCTACTTCTTCGGTGGTGGTAGAAGTCCCCGCACCTATTCCACTGGCCGCTCCGGAACGGTTCCATGGGAATAGTGATAAGGTGCAGGTTTTTCTCACTCAAGTTCTCTTACACTTCTCATGCAAACCTAAAGTCTTCAACACTAATCATGCAAGGGTGGCATTTCTCATATCGTATTTGGGTGGGGATGCTGCTCAGTGGGCGGTACCGTTAGTTAAAAAAGATGATCCTTTGTTAAGAGATTGGGAGGCCTTTAAGACTGAGTTCGAGAAAACATTCAACCGCAGATCAGCCACCTTGTCAGCAGATAGGGACCTGCTGGGGTTAAGACAAGGAAACAGGGATCTTATAACTTACCTTAATGATTTCCGAAGACTAATTACCGAAACAGATTGGCCTGAAAGCAAGCGCCTGGCAATCTTTTACAATGGATTGACTGGAGAGATGAAAGACGCATTGGCCCCAATTGACCCTCAACCCAGTACTTGCGAGGATATGATTAGCTTAGTGCTGCGGCTGGACCATCGCCTCAGTGATAGACGAGGAGATACTAGGCGAAAGGACAGGACCAGGTCTAGTTATGAGTATTCCAGAACAGCAGAAGGAATGTCTGCTGCAAAACCCGAGCCCATGGAAATAGGAGCCGTTAGATCCCCTTTATCAGCGGAGGAAAGAGAATATAGACGCAAGAGGGGATTGTGTTTATATTGTGGCCGGAAGGGGCACTTCATACGAGAATGCCCAACAAAGACAAAGGGACGTTATGACAATCGGAAGGTGTCTGTTCTATCCTCTGAACCAGAGGCGGGAAACGAGAAGGCTTGAAGAGGAGTGAAGGGTGCCCTTCAAGTACGTTGTATATCCCTTCTTTGGATAGACAAAGCACAAGAGAAACTATACATTTCTATGTGAACATAGGAGTGGACCTACCGGAGAAAAGAACCTGGATCAAAGCCATGTTAGATTCAGGGGCGACTGGTTGTTTTATAGACCAGGCTACAGCTAGTAGTCTAGGGTTGGAATTACATGAGAAAGAAACCCCCGAAGAGGTGTTTGCGGTCGATGGACGGAAATTGACTTTTGGACCCATCAGGTTACAAACCAAAGAGCTGTGTGTGACCATGGGTATAGAACACCAGGAGAGGTTGTTCTTCAATATCATTCACGCACCACAGTATGGGGTGATTCTTGGGCTACCATGGCTCAGAAGACATAACCCTGCAATAGATTGGGAAAATCAGGTGCTAAATTTTACTTCGGAGTTCTGTCAGAGGAATTGCTGTCCGATGAATCCCAGTCCGGCTATCGGATTGGCTGGCATCCATCATATAGCCACGGCAGTGGAACAGAACGTGGAACTCCCGGTGGTATATCAAGATTTGGCAGAGGTCTTCAGTGAAACAAAGGCAGAAAAGCTACCACCCCACAGACCGTATGACTGCCAAATAGATCTGATTCCTGGGGCTAAAATACCAGCAGGACGGGTGTATGCTTTGACGGAACCGGAGACTCTGCATCTTAGGTCATATTTGGATAAACTGTTAGACCTGGGATTCATCAGGGAATCTAAGTCTCCGGCCGCATCTCCGTTATTTTTTATCCCGAAGGCCAACGGTGATCTCAGAGCCTGTGCAGACTATAGAGCTTTGAACGCCATAACGGTGAAGAATAAATATCCTCTCCCCCTTATCACGGTATTGTTGGAGCAGGTGAAGGATGCAGTGATATTTACAAGACTAGACCTAAAGGGAGCCTATCACTTAGTCCGAATGAGGCCCGGGGATGAGTGGAAGACAGCTATAAAGACCCGTTTTGGATTATACGAGTATTTAGTGATGCCCTTCGGGCTGTGTAACGCCCCGGCAGCCTTTCAATTCTTTTTGGATGATGTTTTAAAGGAGTACCTGGATCGTTTCGTCATCGTCTATATAGACGACATTTTGATTTACTCCTCCACTGCCAGTCAACACACGGGGCATGTGAAAGCAGTATTACGTACTTTATTGGAGAATCGACTTTACTGTAAACTCAGTAAGTGTGAGTTCAACGCTACCACGGTGGAGTTTTTAGGGGTCATGCTCACACCCCAGGGTCAGGAGATGTCCGAAAGGAAGATATTGGCAGTCAAAGAGTGGCCTACACCCAAAAATGTACGAGACATCCAGTGCTTCATTGGCTTTGCGAATTTCTATCGCAGGTTCATCGAAAACTTCTCTGCTATGGCCTGTCCTATGACGAGACTGCTAAAGAAGAAGGTGGCATTTGTTTGGACTGAGGAAGCCCAAAGAAGTTTTGAGGAGCTGAAGAAAGCCTTTGTGTCGGCACCGGTATTGATGCATGCAGATCCTAGCAAGCCTTACATAGTGGAAGCAGATGCTTCGGATGTAGCTGTAGGAGCTGTATTATCGCAACGTCACTCTGACACGGGTCAGTTACATCCAGTAGCATATCTATCACGGACGCTAAATCAGGCTGAACGAAACTATGTGATAGCCGAGAAGGAACTGCTGGCAATAAGGACAGCCTTCCTAGAATGGAGGCATCATCTCATGGGAGCGAGACATGCAGTAACCGTTTATACAGATCATCGCAATCTACAGTACATGGCAGCAGCCCGCCATTTGACACCTAGACAGATGCGATGGATGATGCATTTCGCTGAATTCGATTTCATCGTGACCTATAGGCCGGGAAAAGATAACAGAAAGGCAGATGCTTTATCGCGACAACATACTGTAACGGACACTGCAGACAGAAAAGAAGAAGCTATCATCAACCCTGAGAGGGTTATAGGGGTCACATGTACACAGATGTTTCTACGCAGTGTCATGAGCAATGTACAGAAGGAGGAATGGAAGAAGTGGTTGCAAGTGCATAAAGAATGGACTATGGTGCAGGGTCTCCCCATGCGAAAGAAACAGTTGCTATTACCTATCCAGGCCCTACGGAAGCAAGTGTTTCAGTGGTGTCACACGGCACCTTGTGCAGGACACAACGGCTGCAGCAAGACGCTTGAGCGGATCCAAAGACAATTCTGGTGGCCAAACATCAAAAAAGATGTGACGAATTGGGTGGCGGAGTGTCCGGTTTGCAGCCAGATGAAAACGTTGCATACAAGACAGTCAGGTTTATTACAGCCGCTCCCCACGCCTGAGGTTCCATGGGAATATATCTCTATGGACTTTGTGGTAGGCATGCCAATAGATCAGGGGTGTACCACCATCCTAGTGGTAGTGGATTATCTGACCAAAATGGCACATTTTATTGCTTGCAAAAAAGTACCATCTGCTAGTGTGTTGGCGCATCTTATCCTCCAAAATATAGTGAGGTTACATGGGTTGCCCAAGGTGATTGTATCAGACAGGGGAAGTCAGTTTACAGCAAAATTTTGGAAGACATGGTGTAAGGCTTTAGATATAACATCCAATACATCCACGAGTTTCCATCCTCAGACAGATGGGCAGACAGAAAGGGCAAATCAAACCTTGAAGCAGTATTTGAGATCTGGTTGAAGGTTAAGGGGCAATTAGCACTAGCCAAGGCAAGATACAAAACCTATGTTGATAAGCACAGGCAGATTGGTCCCATGTATAAGAAGGGAGACTATGTATGGTTATCCACAAAGAACATAAGATTTAGGAGGTACAGTGTATTTAATCCTAAGTACATAGGTCCTTACAAAATCCTGAAACTGGTGAATCCTGTGGTGGTGAAATTGGCTTTGCCTTCCTCCTTGCGTATACATCCAGCATTTCATGTGTCGCTGGTTAAACCTGCAAGAGGGGGCAAGAGGAGCAAGCCTGCTCCTGTTGAGGTTAACGGTGAGGAGGAGCATGAAGTGAGGGGTATTGTGGATTCCAAAATCTATCGTACCAGATTGTGGTATTTAGTGGCTTGGAAGGGGTACGGTAATGACGAGAATTCGTGGGAACCTGCATCAGGGGTTCATGCTCCCAAGTATGTTCGGCTGTTCCACAAACGTTTCCCCCACAAGCCATGTCTCTGTCAGTGTTCTTCTGGGGAGGGATGTACTGTCACGACCCACGGAGGTGGGACGCTATGAACACTGTCCAGAGCCGAGATTGTGGGAAAGACTACACATCCCATGATTCCCGGGGGAGAGCGACGCGTCTGGCGATGACGTCAGCTTCAGGAAGTTCAAGACGGAGTGAATCCTGCATCGCCGCGCCGTATATTCTGGTTCCAGGACTTCTGACGGTAGGATCCCCAGCGCTGGAGTTTGGCTGTGTATCCTTTTTTGGTGCCTTTAAGTTTTCCTTCGTGTTCTGTGCTGTTTCTTGTGTTGCTCGGTCCGCTCTGAGGAGGAGCCTCTTGGCGGTGATCGGAGCCATTTACCTTGGCTTCGTGTTCAGAGGTCAGGCGTCCTGATCATTCGGATTTCGCCTCTTCCTAGTGAGGCTCTTCCCAATATTTAGTTAGCACGAGGAGATTACGGATTGAAGCATTTCGCTTTGACTCTTTAGTTATTTCTTGGCTCGCGCTGTGGTGGCGCTAGAGGTATTTCATGAAACACCGTCTGCAGAGACATCTTATCTGTGGGAAGGGTGTTTGAAAGAACTTGGTTTCTGCTATCAGGACGACTGCTTTTCTTTTGAAAGAACATTACCTGTACTGTTTACTCGCTGGTGCAGGACATTACCAGTCGGGTGTAAAGATTGTGAGGCTGTGGGTGACATAACCCAGTAGTCTCTTCTGTGTGAAGTTTACAGAAGCAAAAATCTGTTATTTGCTGTTTATTTATTTTTTTACAACAGGGGTATAATGTGCTTCGCCTGGCTGGCTGTTTACCATTCTGCCCTCTGTTGAAGCCCTTATTGTTAACAACACTGGTATGTGCAAGTTACCCTTGGGAACATATTTATGTATACTGGTGCTAGTGTTAACCAACGGTGTCTTGTGTTTTCAGGATTGTGCTGTTACTGTTTAACATCTGAAGGCCAGGCAAAGCCAACCTTATCTTACCCTCCAGGTAAAGAGAAGTTAATCATAGGTGTTTAGATCAGAGAAGCTATAGAAGGCAGGTTCTCTAGGATATAGGACAGAGTGTGATTGTTTGTCTTGTTCTCATTACAGCTTCTCCGCCCCCCAGTTCCTGCCCTGCTGTTCCTGTTATCCCTCACTTGATCCCCACTGTGAGTCTGTTATTGTCAGACCCAGAGGTTATCGAGAGGTGGAACCCTTATTGGCATCGTACCATCCTGAGGACTTTGGGACCTGACACAATACACCCTCATGTTACGCTCCTTCCCGCTTCCACCTCTTTAAGGGGGACACCAGCCCCTCGCCCACCTTGGTGTGTCCGAGTGTTCGGGTCCAGCCTGTTAAGACACAAATTGGGTTGTGGTCACTACATTCACTCGCCTGCACAGAAAAATCGGTAACCAGATAGTAAAAGGGGGTAGATACAAAGGTGAAATCAATAAAGGTCACAGATCCTCTCCCAATAAAGGTGGGAGTAATGTCTGTTTTCCCCGGAGGCAGCTTATTCATTACAGATGTCAGATCAAATTCAAGCAAGATGGAGTTAAGCTCAATACCCTGCGGAGTATGTTCCATGTGTAAGCCTGCTTGCCGTGCACAGCCCATAGCTTCCACTCCTCCTTGCCTGATGTCCCCACACATTTGAGTGTTAAAATCCCCTGTAAAAAATGTAGTGATGGGGGGGGGGAGCTTCGCGGGCTACCAAGATGGCCGCGTGAGCTCGGAGCTCCGTAGACCCTCCGATCCTCTGAATTAATCCTGCTATCTATCCTGTCCCACATTAGTGGGAATCTGTCGCTGAACTGTTGCTGATGCGGGACCCGTTCTCTGATCGAAGATCCGAGTTTCCTACGCGGAGTTAAACCGTGTTGAAGATTGGGGACGACAACGCCAAAATAGCCTGGCATTACGTGGGCGGCGGCGGTGCTTCTACGCGGTGGCAGTCTGATGAGGTGGAAACTGCCCCGTTCTGCAACAGCGGCCGGACCAGATTACCCAGCGGATTGAAGTGCTGGAGAGGCAGTGGAGGCGAGTACTGATTTCTACCGACTTGGGGCTGCAGGGACGTCTGGGTCCTTCTCCGGACTGGGCGACCCCGTCACCCAACATGGCGGGCAGGGGTGATCCGGACAAAGGGGAGCCTAGGGTCAGCAGAAAACCCTCCCTTTCGCAGCCCACTATTTCTGAGCGCTTCACCCTCCCGAAGGGATCGCCTGGAGCTTCAGGTCGCACTAAAGACACGCAGCGAGATGTGTCACCGGACGACTCGGAACCCACCCTCCGGGATGTCATGGGAGCCATTGAGGGCGTCAAGGCCGAAATGCATAAACAACATGAAGTGTTAACGCATAAGGTCGACACGTTGGTGATTGAAGTCAACCTCATCAGGGCCGATCTCGGCAAATCTAATGACAGAGTCAAGTCGCTCGACATAAAGACGTCGAGTTTAACTTCTGACGTGACCGACCTGCAGTCGGAGATTCGGGACCTGAAGGCCACGAACACATTGTTTGCCTGCAGGCTCGACGATTTCGAAGGACGGGCAAGGCGCCAGAACGTCCGTATCATAGGTGTGCCGGAGGGCGCCGAGGAAGATGCCACCGACCTTTTTGTCGAGAACCTTGTACTGAATCACCTAGCTCCCGGTGGACTGAGCAAGTTCTTTTCGGTGGAGCGGGCGCACAGACTACCTGGAGGCCAGCCGAAACTGGGAGCCTCTCCGCGCCCCATTATTGCCAGAGTCTTCAATTTTAGGGACCGGGACGCTATCCTGCAGGCCTCGAGGAAAGGTGGACCATTAAAGTTTCAAAATGCTGATATAAACTTTTTCCCAGACTTCACTCAAGCAGTGCAGAAACGTCGGCAAAGTTTCATGGGAGTCAAGCGTAGGTTGAGGGAGTTTGGGATGAAGTACTCTGTTATTCCCGGCAAAACTTCGGATAGAACACGACGGCCGGGCGATGTTTTTCGACATGCCGGAGGCGGCTGGGGACTGGCTGGACACTTTGCCTCAACGACAGAGTGCCCCCGAGGATCAGTCGGAGGGGGCGTCGGGCGGACCTGATCTTCAGGAGTGAGCGAATTTTCTCGGACTACCTTCGGTGGATGGGCCTGCACATGCAATCAGTCGCGGACTATTGTCTTTTTATTATTGTTCTTTTTCAGGATCGGGGAATACGGGGGGGGGTAGGCTGACTCCTATCTCCTCCGGGGGCTTTCCGTAGAGTAGTTTTTTGGGGCGACAGGCACACTGCTAGTTGGGGGGGCTTTTTAGTCTAATGCAGGGGTGCAGGGTGGGGGTGGTTGGCTTGATTGCTTTGTGTTTTTCCTTATTCCTTTTTCTCAAGGCAAGGTGACCATTCTTCTGAATACTATGTAGCGGTGACTGTTCTCGGGGGGGGGGGGCCGTGCTTTGATGATGGGGGTAAGACGTTAAACGTACTGAGTTGGATTGTGAATGGGCTGGGGGATCGCATAAAACGTGGGGTGGTGTTGCAAATGTTTAAAAGGTGTGTGCCCGATATCATATTGTTACAGGAAACGCATCTCATTGGTAATACGTGCCACGCACTCAATAGGAAAGGGTTTAAAATGGTGGCACACTCGGGGTTCTCTTCGGGGTCCCGAGAGGTGGGGATTATGGTGCGCATGTCTCTCCCGTTGGAGGTGGAGACTAGTGTAATTGATGATAGAGGCCGTTACGTTGCCGTCACGGGTAGGTGGGAGGGGCGTACCCTGGTTTTGGTTTCTGTTTATGTCCCCCCTGGCTTACAATCGACGACCTTTCAGGATCTCGGGAGCGCCATTTTGGGCCTGCCTGAGGGATTGCTCATAGTTGGTGGAGATTTCAATGCAGTTGTGTCGGGGACCCTTGACCGGTTTCCATCCAGAGATCTTCGTGGTGCGCAATCTTGGCTCCCTGACTTCCTGAGTACCATGGGACTTATTGATTGTTGGAGGCTTCTTCATCCCGCCCAACGGCAATATTCCTTTCATTCGGGTGCGCACGGTAGCCTCTCCAGGATTGACTACATTTTGGCTCCAGCTGCCCAGGCTTCGGCCGTCTCGGGGGCCCGCCTGATGGCCAGAGGCATATCGGACCATTCCCCGGTCTGGGTGTCATTTGATTTTGGTATCGTGGCAGCCTCTAGGGTAGCGCTGGTCAATCCATGGTACTTTCGTAACCCTAAAACTCGTGACCTCCTGGCTAAAGCCATTGACCTGTACTTCTCCGAGAATACGGGCTCGGTGACGTCGGCCTTGTCCCTATGGGAGGCCTTCAAAACTGTCCTGAGAGGAGAAGCTTTCTCCTTAATATCCGAGGTGCGCAGACGCAGGGATGAGGATGTGGTGCGGTTGGAGTCAGAGATTGAGGATCTTGATTCTCAACTGGAAACTGATCCGACGCCTGCCCTGTTACATGCTCTCTCTCTAAAGCAAGCCGAGTACCGAGCCACTGTTACTGACGCAGCCAAGGTGATGGGCAGAGAACAACAAGGGAGGATTTACGACGCAGGGGATAAGGCAGGCAAGCTTATTGCTTGGCTAGATAGGAAGGAGATGGCTTCTCGTGTGGTGCCCGAGGTGCTGGGTGACGACGGGGTGGTTGTTACTGACCCCAACGCTATAGTCACGGCCTTTGCCGACTACTTCGAGTCCGTCTATATGTCGGTTTCTACCTCGACTGAGTCGGAATCGGCTTCTTTCCTTGATTGGATTGAGCTTCCTTGCCTGTCGGACGCCGAGCGTGACGACATGGACAGAGGCATTACGGCGAACGAAGTGGCGCTTGTGATACGCTCCTTACGTTCTGGCAAAGCTCCCGGCCCCAACGGTCTTCGGGTAGAGCTCTATAAGATTTAGGCTGATACCATTGCTGTACCCTTGCGACGTATGTTCCTGGAGGCGCGCGAGGCCGGTGAGCTCCCGCTGGATCAGCAACTGGCTACTATTGTGGTTATTCACAAGGAGGGGAAGCCCAGGGACCTTTGTAGGTCATACCGCCCGATTTCCCTGCTGAACGCCGAGTCTAAAATTCTGGCTAAGTTATTGGCCAACCGGCTGGTGGGTGTGATCGCTGATCTGGTCCACCCGGACCAATCGGGATTTATACCCCATCGCAACACCGCCCTCAATCTTAGGAGGCTCCACGCGGCCATGGCACGGGTTAACAAACTTTGTGAGCCGACCGTCTTGGCATCATTGGACGCAACAATGGCGTTTGATTCCCTCGAATGGAATTACCTGTGGGCAGTGTTGACTAAGTTTGGGTTCGGCCCGACTTTCTCAGTTGGGTTAGACTTTTATACGCCTCCCCACTGGCCAATGTAACGGTCAACGGCCGTGTATCAGCTTCCTTTGCCTTGCGCAGGGGCACTAGGCAGGGCTGTCCTCTGTCGCCGCATCTTTTTGCTGTAGCGCTTGAGCCGCTCGCTGCTTGGATACGCACCCACCCAGACATCTGTGGGATTAAGTGGTCACCGGGCTTCGAGGACCGCGTGTCGTTGTACGCGGACGATATCCTGCTCTACCTTACCTCCCCTTGTAAGTCCTTGATTGTTGCCTTTGACGTGCTGGGTACTTTTGGAGGATATTCGGGCCTAGTTATTAACTGGTCGAAATCCTACCTTTATGTACTTAGTGGAGAGACCCCACGTCTTCCTAGGGGCTGTGCTATACAGATCGTGCTGCAGGGATTCAAGTACCTGGGTATTTATATATCAACTGATGCCCGGACACGATACTCTAATAATTTGCTTCCCCCTCTTGCGCGCCTTCGGCGCGACGTGGAGGGTTGGAGAAGGCTGCCGCTGTCCTTGCTCGGACGTGCGGCATTGTTTAAGATGATGTCTCTGCCGAGATTCTTGTATGCGCTCCAGAACACACAGGACCCCGTCCCTTCCAAATATTTTAAGGAGGTTGAAGGTTTGCAGCGGACCCTCTTATGGGAGGGCAGGCCACGTATTGCTGTTGCCAAGCTGACGATCCCTTGGTACGACGGCGGTATCGCTTTGCCTGATATCCGGAGGTACTACTGGGCCTCTCAACTGGCCGCTCTTAACCATGGCTTTTATGGACCGGCTGATAGCCCAGGGTATGCCATGGATCGGTGGCTCCTGGACGATGGGAAGTACTACAGAGCACTATATTCAAGATCTCTGGATGGAAGTATGACTGGCCCCACCAAGACTGCTGTGCACATTTGGAGGGCCATTACGAAAGCACAGGGGTGGCAGGGTAGGCTTACTATGGCCACTCCACTCTGACTCTGACTTGTTAGGCAGGATGTGGCATACGAAGGGGTTTGACCGGTGGGACCTCATTGGAATCTCCAAAGTCGATGATATGATGGCCAGAGGTGAGATCAAGTCTTTTGGCGCTCTGCAAACTGAATTTCACTTGGGAGCCACAGAGTATTTTAGATACGCTCAATTGCGACACGCCCTTGCGGCAGCACTGCCGGTTGGAGAGAAGGTCCCTGAATCGTCCCCGCTGGAGGATAGGGTACTGGACGGTCACATGCCAGACAGTGCCATTTCCCTGATTTATAAAAAGTTGATCAATGTTCGCACGGATCTTTTGCTGGGTGTGAGAGACCAGTGGGTGCGTGATGGAATTGAGCTGGACGATGAGGACTGGCAGTGTGCGGTGTCTTCCCCTAAAGAGGTGGCAATTTCGGCTAGATTGCGTCTGGTTCAGTTGAAGATTCTCCACAGGGTCTATGTGACTGGCCCCAGGTTAATTCATATGGGACTCTCAGTAGACGGTCTTTGTAGGCGTGGCTGTGGAGAACTGGCCACATTCTTACACACCATCTGGGAGTGCCATGTTATAGCTTCTTACTGGGGACGTGTGCATGCAGTGATAAGTGAGGTAACGGGGGTAGAACTGCCAGCGGAGGCCCGGTGCTGCTTGTTAAATGTGTGGGGTCCTACGGACTACAATAATGCCCAAACTCAATGGGTCACGCTGGGGAACATGGTGGCTAAGCGGGATATCGCCCAGAAGTGGGGGGCCCCATCTCCCCCCTCCGTGGAACTATGGAAGACCAATATGGATTGGTGCATGCTCCGTGAGAAGACAGTGTACGTGGCCCGGGGTAAACCCAGGAGGTGGAGAGTGGTTTGGGGGGCCTGGAACGAATATAGGGGCGACATTTGTTTACCTCCCGATGCTGATCCGATAGAGGTTCGTCTTTCTCCCTAGCCCTCCCTTCCAACCATCTTCTCAATTAGCTGGCATCCTGGCTTTCTTCCCCCCATGTTCGTTTGCTTTCTACAGTATAGTTACTCTAAGAAGCCGTTTGGCCCTACCTACCTCCCGGGACTTTGTGTTGTCGCTTTTGTATTTTTCCTTGCCAATTCCTTGTTCTTAGTGTTTCTTTTTCGTTAGTATTTTTATAGGTTTATTGTTCTCATATTATAAAATTAAACCTGACATGTTTCTTTGATCTGATTTGTGCGCACCTTTCATCCGTTCTCTACAATGCTGCCTAGCCTCAGGGATGTAAGGCTGAATAGCTGTGTGCTTTGGATTGTAAATAAAAGTTTTCCCAAAAAAAAAATTGTAGTGATAAGTCTGACCTTTCAAGATGCTATCCTGAAGTACAGACCCCAGCAGAGTTATTTTGCCCTGTATACTGCACCAAAGTGAGGTACAGTGTGTATAGAGTCCAAGGGTCTCCAGAGGTAGGCAGAGGTTAAAGTTAGATAGAACCTTACTCTCTTAAAGGGTAGCGTGGTCGAGCAGTAAAACAGTATCAGAGGACAGTGTTAAGCATTTGATGTGCACACTCAGTCAGCAAATGAATTCACACACTCAAGAAATGAACTCGAGGCCAATTGTTTTTGTATAAAAAAATATACTGTTTTATTTCTAGAACCAAGCAAGTCTGGCACAGGTAAGCATAAAAATACTTTGCAGTAATAATTTACTTGTATGAACACAGTTCAAGTAGGCAGTAGAAATTGTACTTTGTTTGATTTACAGGGGAGCAGTAGTATCTAACACTTAGCAAATACAGTACATTGAAATGAATAGGCTTTTTCAGTAAATTGCAGGTAAGTTACTTTTTACGTTACTTTTCTAACTCAGTGCTGGATACCTAGATTCAGAACTGGGACATTTCTTAGAAACAGGTAAGTAATTACGTAAGGTAACCGGGGCTGCTGCTGATGTAACTGCCCTCTGTTTTTAAAGCATAATTTGTTTTTCTTTCGTTGCGCCTACCGTTTTAGCAGACTGCTGCATTTTAAGACTCCCCACTCATTCATATACCAGGCTCGAACCGGACTGGAATCGCTAACGCGGGGCTCGGCTTCTTTCACCGACCCGCCTGAAGAGTAGCGTTCCAGTTCCTGGGCTCGCCTGGCAGCTCCTCCCCCAGCCTGTACATAAGCAGTGATGCACCGACCGCTCAGCGGGCGAGCGCAGCGGGTGCGCCAGTGGCGCGCCAAAGGCAAGCCCGTCTGTGCCCGTCAGCGCCCGGATTGCGCCTTGCGCCTTATCCCCTGGTCCCCCCTCTACAACAACTTACACCAAAGACTGCCTCATAAAAATTAACACAGGGATGTGTAACTGTCAGGTAAGCGACAAGCTGACAGGGTCTGGTAGCGATATTGCTCGGAACGGAGAACCTTGGCAGAGGCCAAACACCATGCTGCGAAACTGCGGGGATTCTCCCTTTCCGAACAATTCAAAGGGCTACACTAAGTCAGTGAGGGAGAATAACAGGGCAATCAGCTGCCTGCTACTCAATGTAAGATCGATGATCAAACACAAATACCAACTTGAGTGACTAATACAGACAGAAGACCCGGATGTATTATTTCTCACAGAGACTTGGGCTAATGACAGCAGCGCCCCAGATTGGAATATCGGCGTGCCCTCAGGCTACACAGTTGCAAACATCAACCGAGCCGATGGCAGAGGAGGTGGCCTAGCCATAATCTATAGATCTGCCCTCACGCTGCAGGCTTCTCCCCATATCCTTGAGGGTGCAGAGGCAATGAGCTTTACTCTTAAGTTAGCTAATACCGCCTCGTTCTCTGGCCTACTAATTTATAGGCCCCCTGGCCCGAGAGCCTCCTTTTTAGCGGCAATCCACACCTACCTTGAAAATTCTCTTGAGCACGACTATCACACCAATCTTGGGGATTTTAACTTTCATTTGGAGGACACAAACAATGCAGAGACAGTCAATCTCCTTGACATTCTCTCTTGTCATGATCTCAAACTAATAGTCAACGAACCCACCCACCAGGCTGGCCACACTCTGGACGGCATTTGCACCAACATGCCCTATGCCGCAATAAACAAGGTAACACCAGTGCCATGGTCTGATCACTTTGTTGTGTTTTTTACCATTTCGCTCATCACTTCCCCTCATAGAAGGCAACTTAGGTCCCCCTAGGAAATATCAGGCCTGGAAATTAGTCACCAGGTTGGACCTATTGGGTGCTCTTTAGGATAGAGTAGTGACCTGCCCAGATGCAAACCAGGCGGCTATGGCTCTCCAAGCCAGCCTTCTAAATACTGCCAACCTGGTAGCACCGGAGAAGGTTTTTAGAGTGAGGCAAAAACGGGTGTCTGCCCCGTGGTATTAACCCGATTTAAAAACCGCTAAAATTAAATGCAGACAGCAAGAGCGGGTATGGAGAGTAAACTATGATCCAGCCCAGAAGAAAATGTACTGTGCGGCACTAGAGGACTACAAGAAGCTAATCATTCAGGCCAAAACCTCTTATTATTCTAGGAAGATTCAAGATGCCGCCTACTCTAGCAGAGAACTATTCTCCACCGTCAACTCTCTACTGAGCTGCCCCCGCGGTGTGAGCTTTACACCAGATCAATTATTTACGGACAAGATGGCGTCCTATTTCCAGAACACGGTCCAATCCGTCTATAATGATCTGGCTAGAGCAGTGGAAATTTCACAGGACGAGCTGAGCAGGCACAATGGTACCTGTAAAGCACAAAGTGTCCTGTCAATGTTCTCCCCACTGGATGTGAACGCGCTGACTGATCTACTGCTGGCTACTAAGTCAGGCTCTCCTTTGGACCCTTGTCCACCTTTTGTACTCCACTTGGCACCGGCAGAGATAAGCGGTTTACTACTACCTGTATTGAATCAGGCTTTGAACTCTGGAATCTTTCCACTAGCCTGGAAAAAGGCTTGTATACGGCCACTGCTTAAGAAGCCAAAGTTAGACCCCTCTGATGAGGAAAGCTATCGTCCCATCTCCTGCCTGCCGCTGCCAGCTAAGCTAGTGGAGAAAGCCATGAACAGAGAGTTATCTTTCTATCTGGAGACATGGCATATTCTCGACAGCACCCAGCATGGCTGTCGTGCGAATTATTCCACAGAAACCGCTCTACTGATGGCAGCTGAAGAAATTCGGAAGGGGATGGATGAGGGAGGCAGGGTCACTTTGGTTCTGCTGGATCTCACGGCGGCCTTTGACACCGTAAATCACGAGGTACTCATCCAGCGGCTGCAGGATATCGGTGTCAAGGGCCTAGCGTTAGATCTCCTCTCTTCCTTCTTGTCTGATAGGGAACAAACCATCTTCTGGAACGGATTTCAGTCAGACAAATTTTTCCTCCCAGGTGGTGTCCCCCAGGGTTCAACGTTATCGCTCACCCTGTTTAACATCTATGTATCCCCCCTGGACAAGCTAATAAAGAATCTGGGCTTTAAGCTGGTGTCACACGCTGATGACACTCAGCTGATCGTCTCCGTGTCCCATTCTGTGGAATCCATGGCTGCTGACTTCGCTGGCTGTATGTCCCAAGTCATGCAATGGATGAACTCAAATTTCTTAAAATTAAACACTGAAAAGACGGAAGTCCTAGAGTTTGGACAGAAAGAGTCTATCTGGAATCAAAATTGGTGGCCCATATTGGCAGGAATCTGTCCGGTCCCAGTGACTAATGCAAGAAACCTGGGGTTTATCTTTGATAAAGATCTGTCATGGAAGCCCCAGGTGAATCAGGTGGTTTCTGCCTGTTTTTTCATGCTTAAGGGGCTGAGAAAGATCCTGCTGTTTATTCCTTACCATCTCAGGAAAACGGTTATCATCGCCACCATTCTTTCCAGACTAGACTATGGAAATGCCCTCTATTTAGGAGCAGGGTGTGCTCAACTGGCCAAGATGCAATCAATCCAGAATGCAGCAGCCAGGATGCTCCTTCACCTACCTAAATACCATTCCACCTCACAGGCAATCAGGCAGCTACATTGGCTCCCCGTCCAGAGGCGGATAGACTTCAAAGCACTTTGGTGCATAAAGCCCTGGCTGGTGTAGGAGCCTCAGATCTTCAACATCTAGTCATGAGGTACCTGCCAACCCGACCCCTGAGATCTGCTTCGGAAGAGCTGGCTATGGTCTCTAAGATCAAAAAACAACGATGGGGCGGGAAGGGCTTCTCCCATCTAGCCTCCAGGCTCTGGAATACATTACCTCAGCAGCTAAGACAAATTGTTGAACACAGTAGGTTCAGGAAGGAGGTCAAGACTTGGCTTTTTACACAATAGGACACTGGACAGCGCAATCTCAGTTACCCTGCACAGCGCCAAGACGCCTCGGCATAAGTGCGCTTTAGAAATACCATCACTCACTCACTCACTCACGTATTGGTTATTCACATGATCTTTTTTTTTTTTTTTTTTTTTAGTTCAACAAGATTTTATTGAGAGAAATAAGGATCCAAATAATAGCAGTCAAAATACAAAGAGGTGATACATTCCAATATGAGTAGAACGTGAAAAAACAAACATGGATATCATTTGATCAGTAACTCAATTATATGTAAATAAAATTAGAAAGAGGGGAATCAATATGGAGTTACCAATATAAGTCAATAATGGGTATATCGTGCAGAACGTGGAACATATCAGCCTCTGAGATGAGGGTAGGGGCAGGGGAAGAAACAAGAGCAAAAGGAGGAAGGAAGGAAAGAAAGGAAAAATAGCAGTAGAAAGAAAGAACGGGATGAGAGGACAGGAAAGAGGGAAAAAGAGAGAAGGAATCCCACAGGAATAGCCCAATGCAACGTAACTAGCAGACCAAACATTAAGTAGACAAACCAACAGGAAATCGAGGGACTACACCTTGCGAGGAGAGTTCCATGTATTTATCCAGGGATTCCCAAACCCCACTCGAAATGGAAGGCGATAGGTGTGCTAGATCTACTGAGGTGTGAGCACTGCGTAAGAAGGAAACCCAAGCCCACCACGTATGGTAAGAGACTGACGAGAAAGATTTCCAATCCATAAGGATAACCTTGACCGCAATAGATAAAAGAAGATCTAACAGCTGTAATTGCAACAAATCAAGGGGAAGGGGCGTAGGAGCAGCCCAGGGACCTAATATAACTAGAGGAAAAGAGAGCTGGAGCTGAATGTCAAAGATAAGAGATAAATGTTGCTGAATAAGGTCCCAGAAAGGTTTAAGTAAGGAACAATTATAGAACATATGAGGGAAATCCCCCGCCTCCATGCCACAACTCCAACAGAGATCATCTTCTTTAAGGTTGAGAGAATGAAGACGTACAGGTGTCCAGTGGAGTAAGTTAATCGAGAAAAACTTGGACTGTATTAGGGAAGGAGCTATTTTGTTACGAAGCGGAAATTTGCTAATGGATTGCCAAGCTTCAGATGATAAATGATCCGTAATATTGTGATCAAAATGACGCATCCATTTTTGTTGTGCAACCGTCTGGTCAGGAAGCGAAGTAGAAGATAGAAACTTATATATGTGGGAGGCAACATGACCAGCTTTGAGCCAAATACAAAATAGCGAAATGGTAGGGGAGGAGGGGTGAAGACGAGTTTTTGAGATGGCAACCTTGATTTTAAGAAAGGTATAGAAGTCTAGATTAGTTAGAGAGTGTTTGAGCGCTAAGGTAGAAAAAGGTAAGGGCTCCCCAGAGTCACTATACAGATGTTGTACAAGAGAGACACCTTTCGTAGCCCAATATGACATGAGGGTGGGAGTGATATTAAGTTTAATTTTGGAATTACGCCAAATGGAAGACCATCTAGTTTTGTGCAGAGGAAATGCCAGCTTCCTGTCTACTTTCTTAATTGCGGTAATTGTATCAATAATTATAGAGCGGGAAAACAGAATGTGCAAAGTGGAAGTAGTACAGAGAGAGGCAATTGGTAGAGGTGCAGCTAAGTCCTGTTCTATGAGTAGCCATAAAGGAATATGATGGGATGGGGGAGAAAACCATAAGGCCCCCTGAGAGGCCAAGAAAGCCGTCTGGTATTTTTCCCAGTCCGGGAAATTACAACCCCCCATATCACAGGGTCTACGTAAATATTTATATGCTAATCGAGCGCGTTTACCATTCCAAAGAAATTTGGCGGTGATACCATCGATTTCCCGAAAAAAAGAGTCGGATAATTTCATCGGAATCATGGATGAGACAAAATTAATAATCGGCGTGATCATCATTTTTAGGGTTTGTAGGCGACCCCACCATGAAATATGTTTCGGAGACCATGTATCCAGAAGACGACGAACCTTAGTAAGAGTTTGAGATTCATTATAGGCAACCGTGGTATGTAGCGTGGAACAGAAATAGATGCCTAGATATTTGAGATGGGTAGATTGCCACTTAAAGCCAGCCGAACCCATATGAGCAGGAAAACAGTAGGCATTTAAAGGGAACATTTCTGTCTTATCTCTGTTTAGAGTGTATCCGGATACTTTAGAGAACAAAGAAATTGTGTCAGAGATAGCAGGGATGGCCAACGCTATATCATCTGAGAAAATGAGAACATCGTCAGCGTAGGCAGCGGTTTTAAGACAATGAGGGCCAAAAGAAAATCCTTTGATATCAGGATGTAAATCAATCAGCCGAAGGAGAGGATCAATAGATAACAGAAACAAGAGAGGGGATAAGGGACACCCTTGCCTCGTGCCCTGGCAAAGATTAAAAGAAGAGGATGTAGCACCATTAACCCTAATATTAGCTTTAGGTTGGGAGTATAAAGACATTACCATGTTAATAAAAGAGTCTCCGAGGTTATGTGCACATAAGACAGCTCGAAGGAAAGGCCAAGAGACCTTATCGAAGGCCTTTTCCGCATCGAGGGCTAAGGCCGCGGCAGGTAGTTGGGATCGCTTAGCCACTCCAATAATATGACAGAAAGTGCGGATATTGTCTCTTGCCAGTCTACCCTTAACAAATCCAGTTTGGGAGGGATGGACTAGATTAGGAATAAAAGATTCTAGACGTTTAGCCAAGATTTTAGCAAAAATCTTCGCTTCCATATTAAGAAGCGAAATAGGGCGGAAATTCTTAGGATCTGAATGATCCTTACCTTCTTTCGGGATCACTACTATTGTGGAATCAGCAGCTGTACCAGAAACAGAACCATTACGAACGAAAGTGTCAAAGACAGCTTGTAGCTTAGGAACAAGTAGCGGAAGAAAGGTTTTATAAAATAAGATCGGGTATCCGTCTGGACCAGGAGCTTTCCCCGAGCGGGTGGCCTTGATAGCAGCCGCTATTTCCTCCGGTGAGATAGGAGCATTCAGAGTAGAGCGATCTCCTTCTGAGACTGATTGAATCGGAATTGATTTTAAAAAGTCTTGGCACTTGTCAAAAGAAGCCTGGTTAGAGGGGGTGTATAATTTGTTATAGAAATCGCGAAAGACTTCAAGAATTTCCTCAGTTTGGAATTTGGTAGAGCCAGTGTGATCTTTAATAGAAGAGATCTGGGAGGACTTATAGGAAGAATCTTGGAATTTTAATGTGGCAGCCAAGAGTTTCCCAGCGCGATTCTTTAAAAGTAACTTCTTGGACTTTTGCGCCTGGAAGCCAATATGAGCTCTTTTAGTGACAATAGTATTATATTTGTATTTTAGGAGCTTAATTTGTTGTAGGATAGTCGGATCTTTGGTATGTCTAAAGGAGGCCTCCAGAGTTTTGATGTTAGAAGATAAGTCAGTAAGTTCCCCCTTAATCGCCAAGTTACGTTTGGACATGCATGCTATAACTTGGCCCCGAAAAGTACACTTAAAAGAGTCCCATAAAGTTATTGGAGAAGATACAGAGTCCTCATTTTCACGGAAAAAAGTGTTTATTTCCGTGGAGAATTTATCCACCTGGGCAGAGTCATGTAACACTTCCGTATTAAGTCTCCAGGAACGACCACGCGGTTTCGGCGCAAAGGACGTAAGCGTAAAAGTGACCGCAGCATGATCAGAAATGACAATGGGATGAATCAGCGGAGAGGACGAAGCGGAGACAAGAGAGGAGTGAACCAGGAGATAGTCAATACGAGAGAATGAGGAATGAGGGGAAGAAAAGAAAGAAAAGTCACTGCCAGTGGGATTATGGAGACGCCAAATATCATGCAAGTGAGCAGTGGAACACATGTTAATCATCTGTTTATGTGCTTTAGGCGGACGAAACTGGAATGCAGAGTTCCTGTCTAATAAAGGATCCATTGGTAAGTTAAAATCGCCACCAACAATGAGATTGCCAGCATGAGGGGTGTCATGCAATTTTTTAGAAATGGATTTCCAAAAGGCTGGATTATCAACATTCGGGGCATATATATTCATAACAAACAAGTCATGTTGTCCATCCGACAATTTAGATAGAAGCCAGCGACCCTCAGAATCATGCTCAGAAGAGATGATTGATAATCCTGAATTCCTCGAAACTAACATAAGCACACCATTGCGTTTACCAGAAGCATCAGAACAAGACACATCCGACACCCATTCTTTCTTTAAAAATTAAGCTTCTCTACTGGTAATTTTAGATTCTTGAAAGAGGACTAAGTCTGCCGAGAGCGACTTACAGTAATCCAGGATTTTAGATCGTTTCACTGGATGATTTAATCCCTTAACATTAAGGGATAATACATTTAAACCTGGCATGGAACAAAGGGGGATACAAACGGAGACAGCATTGAAGACAGAGAAAGAACGGGGTGCAAACAAACAGTGGACCAGCTATTAAGCAAAATAGATGTTACGGGAGCAACCATGTGGGAAAGCCAGGAAAAAAGAAAGGGCAGAAGAGAAGAAAGACAAGAAGAGAAAAAGAGAAGAGGCAGAGGGGGAGGTCTAAAAGAGACCCATATCATGCAAGGGAGAACGTGGAAAGGGCGAGTAGGGGACCCGTATTAAGAGCAAAAATTGGTAAGGAGAAACAGCCCAATATTAGAAAAAAATCTCATGAAAATAAATAAACCATATGAGAAACAGCCGAACTCAGTACACATACAGTTTGAAAATGAGGAGCTGAGACGCTATAAGAGGAATAATACACTTCAGGGTAGATTAGCAATATCATAACATGAACAAGATCATATAATGAAGAACAATTGAATAAAAAATGCAAAAAAAGCTTAATTATGCAATAAACAACCTAAATAATATGTAACATTTCCTAAATATAGTGACGAATATGCAGCGAAATCACATATTAATAATAACAACAATTACATAACTATACTATAGAGTGGAATCGTAGAAGGAAAAAAGATAAGTGCCAGAGAGGAGCATGTAGAGACAAGGAAGAGACAGAGATGGAAGAGGAAAAGGAGCAGAAACCGTAAGGAGAATTCTACACCGCCATACTAGAACGATATCTAGCATAAGGTAAAGATGAGAAAAAAAAAAGTGCTAGTGAAAATAGAAATAGTATATTAATTACAACCAAGAAATCTGCACCCAATAACTATAACAAGGCAAGTACCATGCAAAGGATAGACCAGAAAAAGAGGCTGAGAGGACGGAATTGAGAAGGAAGAAGAGATTCAAGAGTAGTACGGAGAAGAGAAAGAAAAGAAAGAAAGTACAATAGCAGAGGAGTAAATTAGCGTGTAAACACTACTAGAAAGAAAGAAGAGGAATTCATCTTGAAAACAGCACAACCACAAGTATAGAGATAAACAAATCAGGTCCCTGAGGCCCCAGGAGCCTGCGTCGTTGCTCTTTGAATCTCCATCTCTATCTCCTCCTGGTTGTCTAAGAACGTTGTCAAGTCTGCCGGTTCATCGAAGATCCTGGGACGTCCTTTATAAGTGATGCGAAACTTGGATGGACCTGAAAAGGAAAAAGGAATGCCCAAATCGGTGAGACGTTTCCGAAGGTTCAAGAAGCCTTTCCGTCTTATGACTGTGTCTCTGGCAAAGTCTTGAGAAATGGAAATGCGATGACCCTCCCAGTTGAGTTGTTTAATCTTGCGCATATGAGACAGAATCAGTTCAGTGTGTTGATGTCGTAAGGGCTTAAAAATGATTGCTCTTGGCTGGGTGGCTGCCTTGGAACGAAACGTTGGAACACGGTGTGCTCTTTCAATCTCAAAATCTCTGTGAAAAGATAGCTGGAGTGTATCCGGAATCCAATGAGATAGGAACTCAATCATAGAGGAGGATGATTTCTCTGAGTCCTCCGGCAGGCCAAAAATACGGAGATTGGATCTCCTATTACGGTCTTCCTGCTCCGTGAGGTCTCTGCGCAACGCCACCATAGAACGCTCCAGTTGAGAGAGGGACCTGGATTGCTTTTGCATCCCATCCTCTGCAGAACTTATTCGTGTTTCTGTCGCTGATACACGAAGAGAAAGGGCTTTAAAGTCATTCCGGATAGCAGACACTTCAACTTGCAGTAAGTCAGTGTTAGTTTTTGTTGACTGCGCAATTTCATGAACTTCATTCAGGCGCGCCAAAATGGTGTCCAATGTGGAAGCATTGTCTGCCTGAGGAGATTCAGGCGTCGGAGAGACTGACTTAAGTCTTTTTAAAGATGCGCACAGGTCCTTAGATTCTTTGCTGTTCAATGACCGACTCATAATGACAAGTGACGTAGCAGGAGCCGGAGAGAATACACTGGAATAGGCTGGAACACCAAAGTTGCGCAAAATATGTAGACTCAGTGTAAAACAGTGGCAGTTTACGCTCAAAACACGCAAAGCAAGAGTAGCTGTTCAAGTATGAGCAAAGTTGCGTAGGAAATCTCTTCAATAAAGCAAAACGGACACCTCCATGAAGAATGTGAGAGAAAAAATAAAAGCGAGCAGCTCAAAAAACCAGCCAAGAAGCAAGAAAGTAACATTAAGGAAAAAGCATAAATGTTACCATTTCAGCCGTCGTGTGTAGAAACCCTCAGCCGAGCGCTGAATACCGCAAGTTTGTATCCGCTGCGGCGCCTCAGAAGTCCGATGACAGGAACGTCATGCGCGACAAAATGGCGGTCGCTCTTCAGGAATGCGAGCGCCTGTGAGGGATAATTCAGGAAACATATCCTCGGTGGCTGAGAACGCGGAAAAAACAGCGTCGTGAAGGTCACCGCATGTTCTGCCGCTGGTGAGTGATGTTTCAGGTCAAAAGGGCACGAAGAAGCGGAAAAAAACGCTCTACGGGACCAACTCACCCCGGAGCTCAAGCGCGACACGCCATGCTACAGCGGCGCGCAAGCCACGCCCCATTCACATGATCTTTAAAGAATATTTTCAGTTTTCAAAACTCCACACTTGGAAACTTTTTGGAGCAGCACATTGAAATGAATGGTCTTCTACAATAAATTGCAGGTAAGTTACTTGTCACATTACTTTTCTAACTCAATGCTGGATTCCTAGATTCAGCACTGGGACATTCCCTAGAAACAGGTAAGTAAACATGTTTTGCTTATTAGTGCAATTAAGACTATTTTGAGGTTTCAAAACTCCACACTTAAAACATTTTGGAGAAAAAGTGTCTTCCAGCTTCACGCCTATCATCGGGACTGTATAATCCACCCACTTTGAAACCCTGAGATTGCAGAGACTGAGAAGATACTGGGTTCAGGGTGCCCCCTGCCCCCCTCCGGTTGGCTCCACACTTAAAACATTTTAGAGAAAAAGTGTCCATGTTATCCTTTGGAGGGAAAACAGGTTAACAGTTCTCAGGTAAGTAATTGACTGTGGAAGTTAAGGTTCTGGGGTTAGACTCTGGGGTCCCCCAGAGTCAGTGATGCACTGTTGTTACACCCTCAGCGGCACTAGGACAGCTGGTTGCACACTGTTGAGGCCCAATGTTATCCTATGGAGGATAGGGGGATCCGGTTATTGGCGGTTGGCAAGCGGCCCACAGGATTGTGGGAGCAAACTCTTAGGGTTTAGCTCAGGGCAAGTTGGGGACCAAAGGTGCACCCTCAGCGGCACTAGGGCGGCCGGGCGCAGGGGGCTGTTTTGAGGTCGGGTGCCCTGTTGATTTCAATGGAGATTCTCCGGGACAAAGAAACACTGCAGGCTTGTGGACGAGGATCTTCTAGGAGTGACCACCACTTCGCGGGGTAAGTTGGGATGTTGAGGGATGGTTAGGCACCGCTGGGTTGGGCACACTGGGCCGTGGGGCGTCCAGTGCAGGGGACCTTTGGACATCAGTTTTTTTTACCAGCTCTGGTCGCGGTAGGGGGGTTCTCTGGATTGAGGCTGCAGGCGTCGTCTGGAGGCTTGAGGCAGGTCAAGGGTCACTGGATCTCGGGTCAGGATTGCTGAGGGGACCTCCTCGTGGTGTTTTTCCACTCAAGCTCGTGCCAGGTCCGGCGGGTGCACAGTGGGCTGGATTCGCGGTTTCTGGCTGGCACCAGAAGCTGCAGTTTAAACACGTCTGATGTTCACAGGAGAAACAGTCTTGAAAGTGAAGACAGGTCCTCCGGGGTTTGTGAGGTTGCTGGCTACTGGACACGCCGGGGTTTCGCAGGAGCAGTTTCTAGGGGAGACAGGCCTGTAGGGCTGGGGCCAAGTCAGTGGGCGTCGTCCTCTTATTAGCTCTGCGTGGATTCTCGTCCTTCTTCTTCTCTTCTTTTCTTGTTGTTGCTGGATCTGAGGAAGAAGGTTCAGGGTGCCCCTAAATACTAAATTTGGGGGCATTACAGGTAGGTAAGGGGCAGGGACTAATGGGTCCTTTCCCTGGGGTGGGTACATCCTCTATTCTGCCACTCTCCAGTGGGAGTGGAGCTGAATCCTGTCCCTGGTTGGCTGGGTCCCCCCATCCTCAAGATGGCAGGCACTCGAGGTAGTGCTTCACCTCGCCTCCCCCACCTTAGGGGTGGAGTTCGCAGAGGTGGGCACACCTCTCTTCCTCACATGTTTTCCCCACTGGTTCTCCCGCCCAAAGTGGGGGGGGGTAGAACCAGTGGGGAACAGTTTCTGAAAGCGGCAAATGTTCTGGAGAGGATAGCAAAGGCGGCATGGCATTCCTCTGAAGCTTCCCCTTCATGAGCCCTGCTCATCCTGGGGGTGGAGGCATGGCACCTCGTCCCAGGATGTGCATTGTTTCAGGCCCCCGAGACCATCAAGCTCTCGACCCAGGGGTCCAGAAACATGTCTGGTGTTGTCAGCCTAAGCAGCCACTCAGTCAGGTCACTAGGAGCTGGTTGAGTTTCAGAGGGCATCTCTAAGATGCCCTCTGTTGTGCACTTTACATTAAATCCCACACTGGCATCAGTGTAGGTTTAATGTGCTGAGAAGTTTGATACCAAACTTCCCAGTCTTCAGTGTAGCCATTATGGTGCTGTGGAGTTCGTAAAGACAAACTCCCAGCACCATATACTCTTAATGGCAGCACTGCACTGCACTCTTTTTAAATATACCCGTAAATTGAAGCTACAGAATATTTCATATGTAATAAATTCCAGCCCAAAGCAAATATGACATCAACCACCGACTTGTTACCTGGCTTTAATTTTAATGATTTAGAACTGATTCAGGATGTGGAAGCACTGCGCAATGAAATCCCCAGCTCTGGCTTGTCAGAAGAACATTTGGTTTTAAGCACTCCAGGTAACACCAAATTTAAACCCAAATCTACCTTCACTCCATTAATGTTGCATAATAACCTCGATATTTTTCATGAACTGGCCATCACAGGAATTAAAAGCCTTTATGCAACAACACTGAGAGAAAAGCGCAAGTATTCTGCACAAAACAACTGCTATGCAAAATTGGTCAAAAAACTACAGGCGGATAATAACATCATAATCCGCCTATCAGACAAAGGGGTAATGTTTTATGGCCTCGCTCTCTATACATGGAGGAGGCTTACCTTCAGTTGAATGGTTCTCACTGTTATACACAGTGTGATGTTATTACTGTTGGAGAAGCTCAAGCGGATTTCTACGCACAACTGTTGGCTTGGAGAAGCTCGGGATTACTAAGCCAAAATTAAATTCCTCAAAAATGAACATCCAGTAATTCCCGTGTTCTACCTTATTTCCAAAGTCCACGAGAACTCTGAGAAACCCCCAGGCAGACCCATCATCTCTGCACGCAGTTGACTCTTGGAAAACACCACCATGTATATTGATTCTTTCCTCCAGGAGTTTGTCAATGCTTTGCCATCCTATGTACAGGACTCTGGTGACTTTTTGAGGAAACTAGATTGTGTAGTATGGGACTCAGATTGTTGGCTAATACCATTGGATGTGTCATCCTTATATAGTAGCATCCACCACCTTGACGGTCTGAGGGCTTTTCAACATTATTTGGGAAGTAGACCTAGCCAAATGTCTGAGCATAACAAGATGTTGCTAGCCATGATCTCCTACTGTTTGCTCAATAACCTTTTCATGTTCAGCAACCAGTATTTTCAACAGATCAGGGGTGTAGCTATGGGGGCCTGCTTTTCTCCCAGTTATGCCTGTTTGCATATGGGCTACTGGGAGGAGCAGGTCCTCCATGGCACCTATCACGATATTTTTGTTGAACATGTGGTGCATTGGTACCGATATATTAATGACATATTTTTAATATGGCGAGGTACAAAACAGCAGGCTTTGGATTTTATTGACTTGATCAACATCAATGCACTGAACCTTGTTTTTACATCCAACATTAGCCAGGAACATGTCTGTTTTTTAGATGTAGAAATTGTTGCTAAAAATAACAAACTAGAGACAGTACTTTACAGGAAACCTACGGCAAGCAATACAGTGCTGCATGCCAAGAGCCATCACCCAGCTCATCTGATATGCAGTATCCCTTATGGAGAGATGCTGCACATCAGACGCATTTGCAGCACTGATTTTGAATGCCAGCAAGCTCAGGAGGCCAGCAAAGCATGGTTTTTAGCTAGAGCATATACTGCTACAGCAGTAGACACTGCTATCAGGAAGGCCAACCTCATCCCTAGGAAAGAGGCCCTGCTATATGAAACTCCGGCAGCAGACCCAAACACAGCCATCCACCCAGCTAGACTCATATTGACATATAATAGACAGCATCAAGCTCTCCATAAGATCACCAATAAAAACTGGAGCTTAGTGCGCAATGACCCTGTCATTGGGGACCTGACGACAGTCAAGCCTGAAATCTCTTTCAGGAAAGCACGCTCAATGAGCGATGCTCTGGTCAAGTGTAGTCTGAGGTTGTTGCCAACACAACATGGTTGCAGGCCAGTAAGGGCTTCAGGAAATGCTCTATTTGGAAAGCCTGTAAACATGGGGTTAGCAGAACTGAGTACAACATTCCTTTTTCTGACACTCCACGATTCATCCACAGACAGCTGACGTGCAAGACTGAATTCGCGGTTTATGAGCTGGAGTGTCAGTGTGGCCAGCAATATGTTGGTAGTACCAAATTGCAGGTCCACAAACGGATACTCCAGCACATCAGGGCAATCAACACTAGTGATGCCGCTTATCCGGTTGCACGTCATTTCAAAGAACATCATCAACATAAAAGTCAGCTGTTAAAGTACTTTGTTATAGATGCTGTTTCCCCCCTTAGAAGGGGAGGAAACCGCGAGCCCATCTTACGCGCACTAGAAACTAGGTACATTGTGGAATTAGACTGCATGACCCCTCTAGGCCTGAACTCTAGTGAAGATTTTTAACCTGTCTCTAGTTTAAATCCCTAGCACAGAAGCCCATTGTTAGCTGAATGTAACTGGAAATTCCCCATTGTTTGATAACCACCTGACATTGGGATGGGCAATGGTGCTCCCTCATTTCTCCCGCAGATCACATTGTTTTTAATATACCTGTTTACATTTCTTATTTCAAAAGAGTTTCTTTTTCACGTTTTTATTAAATTTGCACATTTCTGCACTAAATCACTTTGTTTGCACTAAAGTACCAGACAGGCGCAGTCGCCCAAAATACCTTGGATTTGGGGCACTGGTAGGACATATTAACCCACTTGGGTTCTATTCTTGTATTTGCTCTATTTTGCACATCTGCATTACATTTGCACATATAGGAATTGTTTTAAAAAAATGAATTTATTCATTAATACTTCCAATTGTTTAGTCTTTTAAAAATGCTTATAAGCCTTTTTTAATAATAAGTGGTTTTATTGTGACATTTTTTACTTATAAATATTGGGTTTTTAAATACATCTGTGAACCTTGCCCTCGGTGCATGCTGCACCGAGGGCAAGTTCCCAGGGCCGCCATCGCTTCGAACGCGAGGCCACGGCCACACGCCAGGCCACGCCCACTTTCTCTCTTCCCAAATGTGCTTTCCACGCAAGCGCAGCGGACGAGCGCAGCGGGCGCGCCGTTGGCGCGCCAGAGGCAAGCCCGTCTGGGCCCGTCCGGGCCAGGCCGGGCACAGGGCCATCCACTATGCCCGTTTTACACAGCCCCCGGATCAGACACTCACGTGACTACCTCCTTCAATTCAGCATGGAAACTCCCTCCCCTGGAGCCTTACCATCTACTAAGCCCCATGAGGAGTCTGCAGAGATACCCACCCACCAGTCCTCCAATGGTATCAACCTAGCTCTGCTGAATTGCAGATCAGCCCCTAAACACGCCATAGAGATCAAAATGCTGATCAAAGACTCAAAACTTGATATTCTATTCCTCACGGAAACCTGGTTAACATCTCACTCCGAAGCGGACATTGTTAACATGCTCCCCCAGGACTACCTTATACAATATCAAAACAGGAAGGAGGGAATAGGAGGAGGACTAGCAATCGTCCACAAAAACTCCTTTGTATGTAGGTTACAAGAAGGAGAAATAAATGACTGCGAAAGCACCCATTTCTCTCTCCAGATAACCCCTAACAAATCACTTACGGGCACTCTGATATATCGCCCACCCGGCAGCCCAGGAAATTTTGTTAACTCATTGCTTGAGTACACTACTTCCGCCTGCATCTCGTCCCCTAACTTCATCGTGCTAGGTGATTTAAATTTTCATTTCGAGGACAACACAGACAAAACGGCTGTGGACCTCACCTCACAATTAAAAGCACTCGATATTCATTTAATCAACTCAGAGGCTACGCACATCAAAGGTCATCTTTTGGACCCTCTCTTCACCAATCTCCCCAAAACTGAGATTCGACCAGCGATCCCTCTCCCCTGGACTGACCATTTTCTCCTCCCATTCATCTGGCAAATTCAAGTAAAAAAGGCCCACACACCAACTCCCAGAGAATACAATAGAATATGGTCTAAAATATCATTTGAGCAATAGACTCAGGAGCTAATTCGCTCCGCTCCCCCGCCACTCCCTGACTAAGCATGAGCGAATTTTGCGGATCTCGCGTTCGCGAATTTTGCGGATTTGCGGATTCGCAATCCGCAAAATCCGCGAATTCCCGCGAATTTGCGGATTTTTTTTTTTTTGTGTTCGCCCGTGTTTCTGCCAGTTCGCGAGGGTTTTGTACACTTTCGCAAATTGCGAACTTACCTGTCGGGTCGCAAGTTTCGCGAACTTGTTGTTTCTACGTGTCCAGCCTGTTTGGGACACTCTTCTTCATCACTGCCACTCTCTGTCACCACTGCCACTCTCTGACTACTCATGCCACCCTCTGGCCCACCCATGCCACCCTCTGTTTCATCACCACACCCTCTGGTTGTCCAGTGTACATTATTTTCGGCAAAGCAAAGCACACCTTCCCTGCCTCAAGTGACCTGAATTAATTTGGGGCTGATTCATGTGTCACAGAATATTTTTTTAGCTGGCACCTGCTTCCTTAGTGCGCCCTGATTAGTGATCTTTTGCACTTGCTAAGTGCTTTCATTGTTGCAAAATTAGTTACAACACCTGCCCTGCCCCAACTGACAATAATGAATTAGGGGCTGATTAATGGATTTTAACTTCCAGCCTGGCTCCTGCTTGTCTCCCTTAGCTGTAATTCAGGACCTTTGTGGCATATGTGTAACTATTCTGAGGTTCAGAGCAGGGTCACATACTAGTTTCAACTGGCAACTGAACTCTGGAGGGGCCCCTCAGGAAGCACTCCAGGAAATGGCTACTAATGATGAGCCTGAACTTTTGAACCTGGTAAGTAGTTACTTTCAGTTTTGCTAAAATCGTATTTCTGCAATTTTGCACTTATTCGCGGGGCGCGAACTCACGCGAACAGTGCGAGCAGTGCGAGCAAAATCCGCTGCTCGCGGATTTGCGGATTTTGCGGGAAATTCGCAAATCTCGCGGATTGCGGATTTCCCGAAAATCCGCAAAATCCGCGAGCGGAACGGATTTTCCGCCCACGCCTATCCCTGACCCGGTTAATGCAGATAAAAACTTTACCAACTGGCTCACGTCCACTCTGGACATTATCGCCCCAAAACAAGATCAAAAAAAGAAAAATAAATCCTTTAAGTCGCCCTGGTTCTCACAAGAACTCAGGAACTTACGAAAAATTTGTAAAATCCACGAGAGAAAGTGGAGAAAAAACTGGGACCCCCTTATCAAGGAAGGGTATAGAACTGCAATGAGGATCTATAAAACAGCACGGAAAGCAGCCCAAGCCTCATTCTTTGACAAAAAAATCAAAGCTGCATTTAGCTCATCTAAAGAGACTTACAAAATAGTCAAAGAACTTCGCAAAATACCCACCCCTCCCTCCTTTCAACAACCCTCAGTTGCCAGATGCAACCAAATAGCGGGCTTCTTCCAAAGCAAGATCACCAACATTCTGCAGTCACTCCCGCCCAAATCAGACAGCAACCCCCCTGCTGCCCCCCCCTACCCCAAGACCTACCCTCGACAACTTTAACCAACTGTCTAACGATGACTTTCTGAAAGCCCTATCAGACCTTAAAAGCGGCTCCCCCAACGACCCTGCTCCTATTCGAATCTTAAAACAAGTTGGACCTACCATATCCCACCTGGCCACTAACCTTATTAATACCTCGCTGGGCCAAGGAGTGGTTCCCCCCAGCTGGAAGCATGCCATGGTCAAGGCATTACAGAAAAAACCAGGACATGACCCATCAGACCTATCCAACCTTCGACCGATCTCTCTCCTGCCTGGCTTGAGCAAAATCGCAGAGAAGGCAGTTAACCAGCAATTGTCAGCCTTCCTCGAATCCAATAATCTTCTTCGACCCTCACAAACAGGCTTCCGACCAGGCCAGGGGACCGAAACAACCCTCCTGAAAGTGGTAGAGGAGGCTAGATGCATCTTGGATTCAGGGGGATCGGTCTTACTGATCCTCCTGGATCTAAGCGCCGCATTTGATACGGTGGACCACAAGATCCTAATACAGCGATTATCTGAACTTGGAGTGAGAAGCACGGCACTATGTTGGCTCTCCTCCTTCTTAGAAAACCGTACCTTCCAGGTTTGTGAAGGGAACGTCCGATCAGATATCCTTTCCCTCCAGTGTGGGGTCCCCCAGGGCTCTTCACTGAGCCCCACACTGTTTAATACATACATGGCCCCCCTGGAGGATGTGGTCTCCCCATTTGGGATAAAAGCCGTCACCTACGCTGATGACACCAAATGATTGTATCATTTTCACTCGAGGAAGAAAAAATCAAAAATCTTCATGACTGCCTAGAAGGTATACATGCCTGGATGTCTAACTCAAGGCTTAAGCTCAATGGGTCAAAAACTGAGCTTATGCTCTTGGGACACCAACCACCATCCCTCCCCACTGCTATGTGGCCGTCATGCCTAGGACCCATTCCCCAGCCTAAAACTGAAATCAAAAGTCTAGGCTTCTGGCTGGAACAAAATCTCTCCAAGACAACACAAGCCAAAAAAACAGCCGGCTCCTGTGTTGGTCTACTTCGATGTACCAGAAAGATTCTTCCACTACTTCCCGCAACCTCCCAGAAAATGCTTATGCAAGGTCTAATATTATCTAGATTGGACTATTGCAATGCCCTTTTTCTGGGTGCCCCTGAAGCCACGCTCAATGTCCTGCAGCGAACACAAAATGCCGCTGCAAGGATACTCACAGGCACCCCCCGTAGAGTCTCAGCCAAACCTGCCCTTAAGACACTGCACTGGTTGCCGATACGCGAAAGGGTCAAATTCAAGTCCCTTTGTACCACCCATAGAGCTATGCAAAACCAAGGACCCCCAATGCTAAAATCTATGCTCTACCCATACACCCCGAACAGGCCCTTACGGTCAGCACAAGCCAACCTGGCCAAGGTCCACCGAACCAAAAGAGCTCGTACTGGTGGTCGCTGTTTCTCGGTGGTCGCCGCAACACTCTGGAACTCTCTCCCAATCCAACTCTGGTCTCAACCTAATCATATGAAATTCCGAAAACTTCTCAAAACTCACCTTTTCCCACAATAACCTTTTCTCTTCCCCCTCAGCCTCTACCCTCAGTTGTTGGTCTACAATCTCAGCGCTGGGACGCTTCCGGGCAGCCATGCGCTATACAAATCCCAAATTCATTCATTCATTCATTCAACCTGTAAGTATTTTTTCAGTGCCCATGCTGCTGGTTTTAGTGAGAACCAATCACGTGTTGGCTCTCTTGCACTTTGCACTTTAAATATTGTTTGCTTCTCATTGGGCGTTATGTGACCAAGGCCTCTTTGTAGGCTGAAACGTTATGCGGGCAGGCTGCTGAAAAACTAAAATAAAAATTCTCACCTGCACGTTTGGGTCGGCTCTCGTTTCTTTTCATGTGGAGTCCCGGGCACGAGGGGACTGCGGGAGTGGTGGAACGAATATATATATATGCCTGGCACGCTTCCGACTTAGAGGTTACGATGACACACTACTGCAGAACACACTTAGGCGAGTGAGGAGAATCCCTAGGGTAGAATTGCTTAAAGAGAAAGAAAAACCTGCTAGTACTAACACAATTGAAGAGGGTAAGTTTAGGATGGTTACACCCTACTCCTCGGGAGCTAACCACCTCAGGGCCATGATGCGAAAAAACTGGCACATCCTGCGCACAGATAGCGTATTGAGGGAGGATCTGCCTCCACATCCTCTGATGACCTTCAGTAAAGGTAGGTCATTAGGGGATATGCTGTTACGAAGCCATTTAGAAAGACCCACTGTCAAATCCAATACACTCAAGGAAATGAGTGGGTTCTACCCGTGCGGCCGCTGCAAAGCCTGTGCGGCCAGTAGGAGAGTTCTCCATTATGACAACCAAGATACAGGAAGATCTATGAAACTACAGAAATTCATTACATGCAGTACTGTGTATGCAGTGTAGTGTTTGGTGTGCCCGTGTGGCCTCCGCTACATCGGGAGCACCATCAATCAACTGAAAATGAGGGTGTTGGAACATCTCCGGGCTATTGACAAGGTAGATCCTTCCTATCCTGTAGCCCGGCACTTTGCGGACATCACAATAGAGATCGTAGGAAACTGCAATATTTTGGGTTGGACTCTATACCTAGCAATGCTAGAGGTGGTGACAGGTTAATACGACTCAGACGGCTGGAATCAAGATATATCATCGATTTAGCCACTAAACATCCTGGGGGTCTGAACAGAGGGGAGGAAATGACCGTCCACCTAGGAAAATGAATTACAACAGATGATACTGGGGTACGGCTGTTTATTGTATAGGATTAGTCTGCATAGTAAACTCATGGCGGGGCCTTATTGGATGTTTCATGATGATTTTTTGCAATTATCACACACATTTTGTTTTCATCATTAGCATGTATATATTTGGTTATTATTTCCATTTCTTTTTCTTTTTCCTCCATTCTCATGGGTGGGACTGTTGCGTTGGTCCACTGATTAACCCTCCTGTAGGGTATAATATGATATTAGATTGTTACCTTTCCTTTTCTCCTTGGAGTTTATGATGTATAGAATATATATGCAATTTGATGACCATTTTTTCTGTATTTTTATGTACTAGCTTTTATACAATGTCTCGCTGACTCATATATGGCTTCCAGTGCGGTAGATTGACTGTTAAGGGACCCATGCCGTTCCACGGCTTGATTTTGTTACAGTTTGTAAATATATCTATTTATGCCCATACTTTTCTTGTATTTGTACCGATTGACGGTACTATTGTCTTGCACGGTGTGCATATACATATAATGTGTGCTTGACCTTATCTTCTACAAGATGGCGTCGATAATCGACATTTGGGAAAGTCCCTTGTCTAGGTTTACTCCCACCATGGAGCTTTAAGTTGGGTCATGTGTCAAATGTCATTGACACTGACGAAGGCTTACGCCGAAACGCGTTTGTTTGCTTTTCATTAAAATTAAAAAGACCGCTTTGGAATTCGCCACCCCCGGACTGCTGTTGTCCTTTTTGAAGTAAGAGGATTTTGAGCGTTATATATATATATATAGATCAGATATCCTAAAACAGAAAGACAACACACTGAAGGCAACACAAAGCCCACCACGATTCATAACCACGTAAAATAAAGAGAGTGGGATCATTGCTACAAATATCAGGAAATATTGGCACCTCATAGCCAATGATCCAGATATTGGAGAAATGCTAGGAGATGGACCATTATTCAGCTACAGAAAAACGGAATCATTGCGAGACCAACTTGTCAAAAGCCATTTTGAAACAAAAACTCCCAAAGGAAAAACCAACTGGCTCACCAATCAACAAGAAGGCTTCAGAAGATGTAATGTATGCAAAGCCTGTGGACAAAATAAAAACAGCTTTGAGGAACCAGATGGCAAAATGACTCCAATAAAAGGAAAAATCAATTGCACATCCACACATGTGGTATACATTATTGAATGCAAATGCAAGAAACAATACATCGGAAGCACAACATGCATGCTAAAGAAAAGAATATTAGAGCACATCAGAGCGGTGAAGAACAAGGACATGTCCCACACAATGGCCAAACACATGACATCATGTAAAAACAGCAACTGGAAAGCTATGACATATTATGGGATTCTCATGATAAAACCTAACGAAAGAGGAGGCGACAGACGAAATAAACTGAGGCAGGCGGAGTCACGCCTCATCATCAAATTAAAAACCAAGGTGCCGAGAGGCATGAACTATGACGAATGAACTTTATGTACATCTCGTGTAATTGAAGAACAGCAACAACATCTCACATAACAAACTTGCTGGTTACAAGAGAAGAGAGACAGTGGTGGTGACCAAAAGGCAATGCTACATCCCAGAGACATTACAACAATTAAATTAACATTATGACTGTCAACCAAGGAAAACAATGGGTACTACACCCACGAACTATATAAATGCAAAGCAAACAAAATTATGCATGTCATAAGAACCCAATGCCTGGATTAAACTGTAAATATTTGTAAATATGTCATTGCACTACATATCCCACAATACCCCATAATGGTAGCTGAGGATATAAAAGTAAAAAGTAATGATTACTCACTTACCGTGAACAAAGCCGAGGTCAGACTAAAACGCGTTGGTTAGAGTTGTGTTGTGTTGAATAAATCGAGCTGAAAGCACCCAAGCCTGTGTGCCGCATCATTGGAGTAAAATTTGCTGTTTGGGCCATGATCCGGCCCCTATGCTGAGCACCAGTAGTGGAGCACAACCAGGGTTCGAAGGATCACTTTGTATGCAATATATATATATATATATATATATATATATATATATATATATATTCACAGAAAAAACCATAGGTTATAGTGGATATATAGTTAGGAATTTGCATTTAGAAAACCTTGAAAATTCAATGAAAAAACCATTGGTTTTAGGCCATATATAGTTAGGGATTTGCATTTACAAAACCTTATTTTACTCGCATAAAACCATTGAAATTCCATATATAGTTATAAGCGCTAACTATATATCGCGCACCCGCAATCCACTGCTGATGATGTCACATATTACATCATTCATGACATGGTTAGTGACATCACTGATGACATCACTGATGACATCTCAAATGACATCACTGATGACATCACTGACGACAACATCCAGTGACTGTATGTTTCTGTAAAGTTAAAATATGTTTTACATATTGAAGAATGAGTGGATGTATAAGTGTCTGGATAAAGGATTTACTAGGTGCATGACTGACTGATTGAGTGAGTGATTAAATGTGTCTCACTGAGTGCATGGGTTAGTGACTAAACTGTTTTAATTTGTGCATCATTATATCTGTTGTTCTACAAACTGCTGCATATGTTGATCAGTAGCTATATGAGTAACTGTATGGGTTATTGATTGGTTGTCCAAGTATTTGTATGGGAGACTGAGTGTGTGTGTATGGGTGGCTGGGAGGTGTGTGACTCTGTACATAGATGTGTGAGTAGTTAATTCACTATATGTATAGATTCAAAAGTGCATGTGCAAACAGCTGTATGGGCGGTTGACTGTGTGCATGAGTGTATTGGTGAGTGAATGGATATCTCAGTGCTACATGTCAAAGTAAGTACATATGTAAAACACAGTACATGTGAGAGTTGACATATATAAATAACTGTTCATAAGAGCCAGTGAATGTGTGAGTGGCTGTATGGATCATTGTGAACTTGTATCAGGGATTGTATAATAGAGTAAATATGTGTTAGTATATGTTTGAATAGGTAAAGTTTGTATAACTGTATAGTTGAGGAAATGGAGGTGTGATTGATTCTTTGCATGACTGACTAGGTGTGTGAGTAACTCCATGGATGAGTGACAGTCTGTGAGTGTCTGTTTACACTGATTGTATCTAAGGTTATATTAGAGTCTGAAGAGGTTCATCGTATTATCACATGAATGATATCACCAGTGATGTTATCAGTCATGTCAAATGAGATGTTTTCAGTGATGTCATCAGTGATGTCATTTGAGATGTCATCAGTGATGTCATCAGTGATGTCACTAACCATGTCATGAATGATGTAATATGTGACATCATCAGCAGTGGATTGCGGGTGCGCGATATATAGTTAGCGCTTATAACTATATATGGAATTTCAATGGTTTTATGCGAGTAAAATAAGGTTTTGTAAATGCAAATCCCTAACTATATATGGCCTAAAACCAATGGTTTTTTCATTGAATTTTCAAGGTTTTCTAAATGCAAATTCCTAACTATATATCCACTATAACCTATGGTTTTTTCTGTGAATTTCATTGGTTTTTTAATAGCAAATATGAAAAGCTTTAAAATGTCAAGTACGTGATAGATAAAAACATTTTCGTATTTATGCACGCTGATGTGCTTTGAACGCTGCACCCCCCCCCCCTCCCCTCTTTTGTCTTAGTAGTACTCTCTCTTTGCAGATAGTGAACGGTAGTTAACGCAAGCCTTTGCCCCCGTTGTAATCCGTCGTGCCTGCTTGTCTCTCCATTTGATTGATTGTTGTCCAAGCATTTACTGTTTTAGAATTGGTTCTCTTTGGATCATTCTCTATTTACAAACAAGCACAAAGTCGCAATACTCTGTTTAGTCTTTGCAGATAGTGAAAAATCGTGTAAAAAAAATAAAAGTAATCGAGCAAAATCAGTAGGCCACTAATTGGATCTCTTTTTGACCTCGCCAAAATAGAAATATTAGGAACAACCCTTCATGAGAAATACGAAAATAGTGAGATGAACTGAGCTCCACACCATGAGGGCTGCAAGACAGCTCGGCTCCATCACCCATCCCGCACAAAATAACGACAAACCCTATGCAAATATTAAAAATATAGACAACACACCAGCAAAGAAACAGGGTAAAACATTTTATTAAAAAACTATTTACATAACGTTGGTTTATAAGATGATGTCAGTAGTGGACCGATGTGTGAATAGATCGAAAGCAGCACAAGGCTCCAAGATCCGGATGGCAAGCTCCTGGATGTTGGGTGCCATAGTTTAGAGTTCTGAATTTGAGCCTTTTTCAATGCCTGTGCTTTGTTTAATCAAAATGGCGGCTTGACACAAAGCTGACTCAAGCGTTGCTACTGATGCTATGCAGACCAAAACTGGTTTTCAGTTTGTACATTTTTCTAGATTTTTCAATCCAAGTTTCGTTGACTTTGTAGAACGATGGCTTCACATTTTCAACATACGGTGTGGTGGCGCTGACTGGGAGGGGGCGCTTCGCTCCTGCCCCCTCCCCAAGTAAGATTTTCATACGTGAAAGTACGTTAATGGTTTTGGTCCCTGAGATGCTTCGATGTCACTGCCATTCTCAAATAGCATAAGTTCTGGATGTTGGGTGCCATAGTTAAGAGTTCTGAGCAGTGCTTGTAACACTGTCTGAAGCTTATTTCCACCTACTGCAGCTTCACTATTCTCAAAGTAAGTGAGTGTCGTTTGTGGACCTGACTGCATTAGAAAACAATGTGATATGTTAGCTTCCTAAACAGCTTGACGGAGGCCCCTGAGGGGCGGTGTGATGGCCATGGACTCGGAGAAGACGCTTGGCTCCGACACCCTCCCCAAGTCTTATAGCACTGGTGTAGCCTGAGATCGCCCCCGACATAGGCGGCCGGCTCCCGGGGTCCGGCGGAACTTTTTGCCTTTTGATGACTCTTCAATTCTGGACCTTGTCCCACAATCCGTTTGACCTGAAGACAAGCTGTAGTGGGGCGCCCCTTTACCGTTTTAGTTGCCATTCCGCCCGCTTTTGCTACACTGTGCCTCTTCCGCCATTCAGCTGTTTACCGCCCGCTCTTGCGACTACAGCGTCTCGCTCATCATGTAGTTGAGTTGCTCCCGCTCTTGCGGTGCAGCGATAGGCGGCTGCCACAGGACTCTCAAAATGGCGGCCGGCTCTTCGGTTTTGGGCCTGGTCCACTAAAATGGCCCTGGGACACCTTGGAACTCGGACGCTTCCCTGATAGGGCTTGGGTCCCATTCTCGAAAAGCGTCCCCTCAGCCGTGAAGATTCTACAAAAGTCTTGGGGGCCTCCGACTCCCGCAGGCTTCTGGTGGGGAGCGGCTGCCATGATTGCTCGTGGAATGGCCACGACGGAGCTACGAGATGGTAGTGGTCTCATGCTGACGCCAGCTTTAGTCTGAAACATCCAGAAACACTGTAGACTACCAATTCGATCAGTTCCGGTAGCGCCCCAACATGACCCGGAAGAGAAGAACTTGCCCTCCCCTCTTTGACTGATGGTTCTTGTTGCCTGTCCCCTCTGTTGTCATTTAACAGAACTTTTTGGACTGCTGAAAGGGGTTGTGTTCTGAACGCTGGTTGGTGGAGACATTTTGACTATATTCTTGACCTACTGTGAGAAGTTGGCCTGGTATATAATGCTCACTAATTCTAGTGATCACTTTGTACCATGCCAAGCAACCCTTATGATGATGGTTGTAATTCAACCTTGTAGACCAGTTATCCTAGTGGTAACGTGGACAAAGCAGTCTTAGGCTAAACTCTGAAAGGCATGTGAAGCCAGCTGTTATACCATACACAACCCCCTTGAATACCAAATGAAAGGGACACCACACAGATATATATTGAAAATATATATTAATTTATTAACTATTAAAATCCCCTGGACTCTTTATGAGCACAGAAGCACAAGCGTTAAATCACAAGACAGTTTAAAATACACAAAAGTTGCACAATATGGATGAGCCCTAGGGGCCACCTAAACCATATACTAAACAAGTGGTATAAGAGATACCTAAAGGAAAGTGAAGAGGCCTGGGGCCTTGGGAATCGCTGGAGCTATTCGAGACTGGAGTTAACTAAGTCGGGAAAGGCCCACGGGACTCGGGTGCAGTGTCCAAAGTGCACGCACTTCTCAATACAAAGTCTATGGTGCGTAAAAAGCACAAAGTTAGAAAGTTAGGAACCTTCCGAGTGACCTACGGAGCTGAAACTTAAAACACAGGCCCTTGGGATGTGTACCAGTGCAGGAGCACCGGCGGAGCTGAGTTACCTCACCCACAGGAAGCGGGTGCACAGGGTCGAAGATGTGTCGGGTTTCGTCACGCTGGTCGATGGTGCTTGGAGCTGAAGATGCTGCAGGCGGCTCGATGAGAAGAGTTCCGGTGGATCCAAGGGTGGATCTGTAGATGTGAAGACCTGAAAGCAGAGGGGACAGTGTTCAAAGTCACTAGCCAGTGACTGCCGTGGAACCAGAGTGGAACCAGGTGATGTCGGGTGCAAACAGGCGTTGTCGGGTAGCTTCTTTCAGCAGCCACGTGGATACCCGGGGTCGAGGACGTCCAGGAGTCGGTCACGAGCTGTCCCACGTAGGCTTCTCGCTGTTGGCGGTGTCGGCGACCTGATCGGAGCAAACAGGCCTTGGCAAATGCAAGCCACGCAGAAGTTGAAAGATGCTGTTCACTCGGACCAGCAAGGTCAGAGCGGGTGCTCCTTTTTACAGGAGCTTGGGTAGGTCTGGAGCAACCAGACCTGCTGTTTAAATCTTCGGGTTCGTCGCCAAGATGGCCGCTGGCCGCGTGGCTAGTGGCCGGGATGGCGCGTCGAGTGGCACAGTGCAAAAGGGCCCCACGCAGATCGTGGAGATGCTGGGGGGCTGATCTTCGGTGCAAGGGCTGCTCGGTGGTGGGGGTTCTCAATCCCCAAAGCACAACGTCGAGGATGCCTCAGAAGCTGCGCAGTCAGCTTTTCGGGTGTCTTTCAAGAGGTCCGGTCCCACGTCACTCGGTGCCTCCACGGGTCCCTTCTTCGCAGGGACTGTGGATCGGGCTTTGAGAGGTCTGGGAGTCTGGTTCTTGTCGGGCTCTGGGCTCGGTCTCCGGCGGGAGGCGGCGGCAAAGCAGACGTCGAGTTGCTGGTTGGTACCTGTGTTCACAGGGTGGTCACTCCTTGGCCACAAGGGAGATTCTTCTTCAGTCTTCTGTGCAGCAGAATGTCGAAGTCCAGTCTTCTTCTTAGTTTTAAGTTGATTTCGGGATGATCTGCTGTGCAATGGCACTGCTCCCCCTCTTATTCCCAAACTGGGGGTGGATCACCTACTAGGTCCCTCCTCTGGGTGGAACCAGGAAGGGGGGCGGTTACACCCCCTTTCCTTTGTCCAGCTCCGCGCCAGGACTGGGGCTGGAAGGCCCCAGAACCGGTTTGGACTGGCCTATGCACGGGGACACCTTGTGTGCCCCGGGCATGTCTGATTCTTTTCAGCCCTGTCCTACCTAATACACAAAATCCTGTCTGGGGTGGTGCTCGCACCTCCCAAGGCAGGAAACCCTTTGTCCAGGCCACCATCTGCCGAGTTTCGGTCAGCAGCAGGAGGCCAGACTTGTGTCTGTGGTGGCAGCGTCCATTTTGTGAAGCTGAGGCTCTGTTTAACTTTAACCGGGGTTAAGGCTACGCACATGTCGTGTCCCTCTAGAAGGGTGGAATGCTATCCCCGTCGCCAGAATTGGCGAGGGGATAGTATTCCAATTCGTATGACACCTTACTCGACATGTTTTGATAAAGCCAAACCAAAGATAGCATTTAACCGCGAGGATTATAATGCACTTAAGAGTATATGGTATGGCAATATCCCGGAACGGCTTAGGGAGTTGTTCCCGACAGCTGCAGACAGGCTCAGCTCATGCCAGAGCACCATCTCACATATTTCCAAGCACTCTGCCTCCAGGATTGATGAGGCCTTCCATAGGAGTGGCTGATAGGAACATATGTGTCCAGTTTAGGGTTAGGCACAGACATACTGTACCTAAGTAAGAGGTGGTTACACCGACTTACCCCAGCTGAGTGATCAGCCAGTTGTGTCAAATATGGAGGCCAGGCCAGGGGTGGCACAATACGGGCTGCAGCCCCTGGTAGGCCTTGGATACACCTATGCCCTGGGCACCTAGGGTGCACTAGTACAGGGGCTCATAAGGTGAACCAGTTCCAATTCGTAATGCACCTAAAGTGCATTGGCATTAATTTAGAGAGAGAACAGCAGGCTGTGGGTCTGATTAGCAGGCCCACAGCCACATTAAGTCAGAAACCAGTGAAGCAAAAAGCAAAAATTTGGGGTGACCATAGGATAGCAGACCCTACTCTCCTACATAACCCCCCCCCAAACGCAGGGACATTAGACTAACCTTGACCAGTTGTGTCTTCATGTTCTAAGTGGAAGTACCTGGAGAGACCATCTGCGTTGCCATGGTCAGTCCCTGGGCGGTGCTCCACTGTAAAGTCCATCCCCTGTAGGGAAATGGACCACCTGAGTAGTTTGGGGTTTTCACCCTTCATCTGATTAAGCCATAGGAGGGGCTTATGGTCGGTCTGAATCTTGAAGTGAGTGCCAAATAAGTATGGTCTCAGCTTCTTCAGGGCCCACACCACAGCAAAGGCCTCCCTCTCTATAGCTGACCAACGTTTCTCTCTGGGGGTCAGCCTTCTGCTAATGAAAGCAATGGGCTGGTCCTGGCCATCTACATTAAGCTGTGAAAGCACTGCTCCCACTCCCAACTCAGAAGCATCTGTTTGGACAATGAACTCTCTTGAGTAGTCAGGACTCTTCAGGATAGGTGCAGAGCACATGGCCTTCTTCAGGTCATCAAATGCCTTTTGACAGATTTCTGTCCACTGAACCTTTTTGGGCATCTTCTTGGATGTCAGATCATTAAGAGGAGTCACAATGGACCCATAGTTCTTAACAAACTTCCTGTAGTACCCAGTCAGGCCCAAGAAAGCTCTGACCTGAGTCTGGGTAGTTGGAGGGGACCAGTCCTTGATGGTCTGGATCTTACTCTCCAGTGGTTGAACTTGGCCTCCACCTACAAGGTGGCCCAGGTATACAACCTTGCTCTGCCCTATCTGGCACTTTGTTGCCTTGATAGTGAGGCCTGCCTTCTGCAGAGCCTCAAGCACTTCCTTCAGGTGGATCAGGTGATCCTCCCAGGTGGAGCTAAAGACAGCAATATCGTCCAGATAAGCTGCACAAAAGTCATCCAACCCAGTGAGGACTTGGTTCACCAACCTTTGGAAGGTGGCAGGTGCATTTTTCAAACCAAAGGGCATCACCACAAACTGATAATGCCCACTAGGGGTAGAAAATGCTGTCTTGGCTTTAGACTCCTCAGCTAACCTGATTTGCCAGTAGCCAGCTGTCAAGTCAAATGTGCTCAAATATTTGGCAGAAGCCAACTTGTCAATGAGCTCATCTGCCCTTGGAATAGGGTGTGCATCTGTCCTGGTGACAGCATTGAGTCCTCTGTAATCCACACAGAACCTCATCTCTCTCTTGCCATCTTTGGTGTGAGGTTTGGGGACCAGAACCACTGGGCTAGCCCAGGGGCTCTCTGAAGGCTCAATGACACCTAATTCCAGCATCTTTTGCACCTCAGTCTTTATACAGTCCCTGACGTGGTCAGGTTGCCTGTAAATTTTGCTCTTTACAGGAAGACTGTCACCAGTGTCCACCACATGTGTACACCAGTTAGTCTGACTGGGTGTCAAGGAGAACATATGCCCATATGCCTGTAGAACTTGTCTGCAGTCATGTTGCTGATGCTCAGTGAGGTTGTCACCTAAGGCCACACCATCAACTGAACCATCCTCAGGGTTCTGAGTGAGCAGGTCTGGGAGAGGGTCACTCTCTTCCTCCTGTCCCTCATCTGTAGCCATGAGCAAGCCCATGTCTGCCCTGCTGACATATGCCTTCAGTCTGTTCACATGGAGCACCCTGTGGGGGCTCCTGGGAGTTCCTAGGTCCACCAAGTAGGTAACCTCTCCCTTCTTTTCCAGAACTGTATGGGGTCCAGACCATTTGTCTTGGAGTGCTGCTGGGGCCACTGGCTCCAACACCCATACCTTCTGTCCAGGCTGAAACTCAACAAGGACAGCCTTTTGGTCATGCCAAGCTTTTTGTAATTCTTGGCTAGCCTCAAGGTTTTTGGATGCCTTTTCCATGTACTCTGCCATCCTGGAGCGGAGACCAAGTACATAGTCCACTATGTCCTGTTTAGGCTTTTTGAGAGGTAACTCCCATCCTTCCTTCACAAGACACAGGGGTCCTCTTACAGGGTGCCCAAACAACAATTCAAAGGGGCTGAAGCCAACCCCCTTTTGAGGGACCTCTCTGTAAGCGAACAAAAGGCAGGGCAGAAGGATGTCCCATCTTCGCCTGAGCTTTTCAGGTAATCCTTTAATCATGCCCTTTAGGGTCTTGTTAAACCTTTCAACAAGCCCATTGCATTGTGGGTGATAAGGAGTGGTGAACTTGTAGTTTACACCACATTCCTTCCACCTAGCTGTCAAATATCCAGACATGAAGTTGGTACCTCTATCTGATATTACCTCCTTAGGAAACCCCACTCTGGAGAAAACTCCAAGTAAGGCCCTGGCCACAACAGGAGCTGTTGTGGTCCTAAGGGGAATTGCCTCTGGGTACCTGGTGGCATGATCCACTACCACCAGTATGAATCTGTGCCCAGATGCTGTAGGGGGATCCATTGGACCAACAATATCAATCCCCACTCTCTCAAAGGGAACCCCCACCACAGGTAGTGGTATCAGGGGGGCCTTTGTTGTTCCACCTGCTTTACCACTGGCTTGGCAGGTTTCACAGGAGCGACAAAACTCCTTGGTGTCTTCAGACATGTGAGGCCAGTGAAAGTGAGGGACAAGCCTGTCCCAAGTCTTGTTCTGGCCTAGGTGTCCTGCTAAAGGAATATCATGGGCCAAGGTGAGTAGGAAGCCCCTAAATTGCAGAGGTATAACCAACCTCCTGGTAGCACCAGGCTTGGGGTCTCTAGCCTCTGAATAAAGGAGTCCATCGTCCCAATATACTTTATGGGCACCTTGAGCATTCCCAGCAGCCTCAGCAGCAGCCTGCTGTCTGAGGGGTTCAAGAGAAGGACAGGTTAACTGAGCCTGCCCCAAGTCTGCCCTAGAAGGTCCCCCTGTCCCCAGAAACTCAACCTGATCAGGTTCAAGTTCTTCAGGGACAGTTCCTTCAGGGGTCTCTAGATCAGTTTCCTGTGAAGCCTGATCCTCACTTGTAGGCAGTTGGGAAGGCACAGCCTTAACCCTCCTGTTCTTCTTCTTGGGAGGTACTTGGTCCATTGTTCCAGGATCCAAGACCTGAGGTTCAGAGAGGCACTTTTTGGCCTGTGACCTGGTCACAGCAAGGACATGTGATGATATCCCTAACATCTCTGCATGAGTCCTGTACTCAACTTCTGACCATAGAGAGTTCTCCAGGTCATTGCCCAACAAACATTCTACTGGGAGATCAGCACTAACCACAACTTTCTTTAGGCCAGTTACCCCTCCCCAGGAAAAGTTAACAAGTGCCACACTATGTGTAGTAGTGACATTGCTGGCATTGGTCACCAGGTAATCATCGCCTGGCATGTACTGTCCAGGGTCCACAAAGTTAGGTGTCACCATAGTGACACTGGCACATGTGTCCCTGTAAGCTTGAGCCACTTTGTTGTTAATCAAAGGTGTCTGTCTGTATTTGCCCAGGTTACTGGGACTTATGTCAGGGGTCAAATCTATGTCCCCTTCACAAACCAGAACAGCCTGTGTAAGGGTTCTGACTAGGTCAGAATCTCCTTCAGTTCCCAAAGTGATTCCCACTAAACCCTTGGCTTGAGGACCAGCACTGCTAACTGTACTAGTGGGTGCAGGTGCCTTAGGGGCTGCAGTGCTGGGGGCTCCACCCTTTTTACACTCACTTGTCCAGTGAGAGGTGTTCTTACAAGTTTTACACCAGGGTTTCTTCTGACCTTCTTTCTTCTTCTTCTTGGAAGTTTGGGACCCACCCTCTGTCTCAGTTTGGGGCCCTGTTGAAGACTTCTGGTCTTTAGCTTTCTGCTCCCCACCCTTCTGGTCTGTTTTCTTCTGGTCACCACCCTGGTTCTGGTTCTGGTTCTTTTGCTTAACTCTGGTTCTTACCCACTTATCTGCCCTCTTTCCCAATTCTTGGGGAGAGGTCAAATCTGAGTCAACCAAATGTTGATGCAACTGCTGGTTCTGACAATTATTTAAAATTTGTTCTCTCATCAGCAAATTGTACAATCCTTCATAGTCTGTAACCTTGCTTCCCAGCAACCATCCCTCCAGAGCCTTAGTGGCACACTCAACAAATTCAGACCAGTCCTGAGTCTGTGTCTTCTGGGTATCTCTGAACATTAACCTGTACTGTTCAGTGGTTAAGCCTAACCCATCAATCAGAGCACTCTTCAGGACCAGGTAGTTTCTAGAATCCCCATCACTAACTGTGAGGAGTCTGTCTCGGCCTCTACCTTCAAAGGAGAGCCACAAGATTGCTGCCCACTGCTCCTGAGGGATCTGCTGTACTCTGCAGGCTCTCTCCATTGCAGTAATCCATTTATGGATGTCATCCCCAGCTTTGTAGGGGGGCACAATCTTACTCAGGTTTCTATTATCAAAAGACCTGTCTTTATCCTTGTGGATATTGCTGCCACCAGTGGGTTCTATTACCCCACTCTCTCTAGGCTGTCTTGCTCTAGCAAGTTTCTCCTTAGCCAGGGCAACCTCTAACTCTTGCCTCTGGATCCTAAGCTCAGCCTCTCTCATCTTGGCCTCATGTTCCCTTCTCTGAGGGCTAGTCATCTCCTTTCTGGAGTGACCATGAGAGCCTCTAGAGACATGGGAGGTGTTGGATTCACCTGAGTGATGCCTTCTCCTCCTATGGCCCTGGTTAAGTCCACCTGGGGGTCTGAATGGGTTGTTACCTGATTCATTCCCAAGTTGACTTAAGTTAGCCTGGTTCAGTCTACTGACCAGCACCTGACTATCTCTGTCATCATCTGACTCACTGCTTTCCACCTCCTCCTCCTCTTCTTCTTCTTCCTCTTCATCTACCTGAGGAGCTCCAGTGGTGGAGGCTTCCTCATCTACTAGGATGATAGGGGTAGGGGTGTCTACAGTGTCATCCTCTGAAGGATGGCCTCCTTCAGCATTCCCTGTGGGGTTTGCTTTAGAGGTCTTTAGAGCCTCAGACTGATCCAAGAGCTCTCTTAGGTGGTCTGTAGTAGGGGTAGGCCCTGTCTTCAGACCCCTTAAGACACAAAGCTGTCTTAATTCCTTAAAGGGAAAAATAGCAAACTGGGATGGTGCCCTTGGAGGGTCACTCTCAACAGGAGTAAGTCCACTGGACCCCTCTGTTCCAGACATTGCTCTAGTGTGGGTGGATGTGTTGCAATCTACCTACACTGGTGTTTACCTACTAAACCTATCTAGTAGTTGTAGCTAGGGTGTGCTACTCCCTTTGCTCTACAACAACTAAGTTCAGTAGAACTTAAGTATACTAGTCTTGTTTTATATGTACCTAGCAGGTACCTGTATGATCTTTCAAATGATAATCTCAAAGATTGTAATGGTAAAACAACAGCAAGCTCAGATCCCAATCCGCTGCTCACCAATGTGAGAAGTTGGCCTGGTATATAATGCTCACTAATTCTAGTGATCACTTTGTACCATGCCAAGCAACCCTTATGATGATGGTTGTAATTCAACCTTGTAGACCAGTTATCCTAGTGGTAACGTGGACAAAGCAGTCTTAGGCTAAACTCTGAAAGGCATGTGAAGCCAGCTGTTATACCATACACAACCCCCTTGAATACCAAATGAAAGGGACACCACACAGATATATATTGAAAATATATATTAATTTATTAACTATTAAAATCCCCTGGACTCTTTATGAGCACAGAAGCACAAGCGTTAAATCACAAGACAGTTTAAAATACACAAAAGTTGCACAATATGGATGAGCCCTAGGGGCCACCTAAACCATATACTAAACAAGTGGTATAAGAGATACCTAAAGGAAAGTGAAGAGGCCTGGGGCCTTGGGAATCGCTGGAGCTATTCGAGACTGGAGTTAACTAAGTCGGGAAAGGCCCACGGGACTCGGGTGCAGTGTCCAAAGTGCACGCACTTCTCAATACAAAGTCTATGGTGCGTAAAAAGCACAAAGTTAGAAAGTTAGGAACCTTCCGAGTGACCTACGGAGCTGAAACTTAAAACACAGGCCCTTGGGATGTGTACCAGTGCAGGAGCACCGGCGGAGCTGAGTTACCTCACCCACAGGAAGCGGGTGCACAGGGTCGAAGATGTGTCGGGTTTCGTCACGCTGGTCGATGGTGCTTGGAGCTGAAGATGCTGCAGGCGGCTCGATGAGAAGAGTTCCGGTGGATCCAAGGGTGGATCTGTAGATGTGAAGACCTGAAAGCAGAGGGGACAGTGTTCAAAGTCACTAGCCAGTGACTGCCGTGGAACCAGAGTGGAACCAGGTGATGTCGGGTGCAAACAGGCGTTGTCGGGTAGCTTCTTTCAGCAGCCACGTGGATACCCGGGGTCGAGGACGTCCAGGAGTCGGTCACGAGCTGTCCCACGTAGGCTTCTCGCTGTTGGCGGTGTCGGCGACCTGATCGGAGCAAACAGGCCTTGGCAAATGCAAGCCACGCAGAAGTTGAAAGATGCTGTTCACTCGGACCAGCAAGGTCAGAGCGGGTGCTCCTTTTTACAGGAGCTTGGGTAGGTCTGGAGCAACCAGACCTGCTGTTTAAATCTTCGGGTTCGTCGCCAAGATGGCCGCTGGCCGCGTGGCTAGTGGCCGGGATGGCGCGTCGAGTGGCACAGTGCAAAAGGGCCCCACGCAGATCGTGGAGATGCTGGGGGGCTGATCTTCGGTGCAAGGGCTGCTCGGTGGTGGGGGTTCTCAATCCCCAAAGCACAACGTCGAGGATGCCTCAGAAGCTGCGCAGTCAGCTTTTCGGGTGTCTTTCAAGAGGTCCGGTCCCACGTCACTCGGTGCCTCCACGGGTCCCTTCTTCGCAGGGACTGTGGATCGGGCTTTGAGAGGTCTGGGAGTCTGGTTCTTGTCGGGCTCTGGGCTCGGTCTCCGGCGGGAGGCGGCGGCAAAGCAGACGTCGAGTTGCTGGTTGGTACCTGTGTTCACAGGGTGGTCACTCCTTGGCCACAAGGGAGATTCTTCTTCAGTCTTCTGTGCAGCAGAATGTCGAAGTCCAGTCTTCTTCTTAGTTTTAAGTTGATTTCGGGATGATCTGCTGTGCAATGGCACTGCTCCCCCTCTTATTCCCAAACTGGGGGTGGATCACCTACTAGGTCCCTCCTCTGGGTGGAACCAGGAAGGGGGGCGGTTACACCCCCTTTCCTTTGTCCAGCTCCGCGCCAGGACTGGGGCTGGAAGGCCCCAGAACCGGTTTGGACTGGCCTATGCACGGGGACACCTTGTGTGCCCCGGGCATGTCTGATTCTTTTCAGCCCTGTCCTACCTAATACACAAAATCCTGTCTGGGGTGGTGCTCGCACCTCCCAAGGCAGGAAACCCTTTGTCCAGGCCACCATCTGCCGAGTTTCGGTCAGCAGCAGGAGGCCAGACTTGTGTCTGTGGTGGCAGCGTCCATTTTGTGAAGCTGAGGCTCTGTTTAACTTTAACCGGGGTTAAGGCTACGCACATGTCGTGTCCCTCTAGAAGGGTGGAATGCTATCCCCGTCGCCAGAATTGGCGAGGGGATAGTATTCCAATTCGTATGACACCTTACTCGACATGTTTTGATAAAGCCAAACCAAAGATAGCATTTAACCGCGAGGATTATAATGCACTTAAGAGTATATGGTATGGCAATATCCCGGAACGGCTTAGGGAGTTGTTCCCGACAGCTGCAGACAGGCTCAGCTCATGCCAGAGCACCATCTCACATATTTCCAAGCACTCTGCCTCCAGGATTGATGAGGCCTTCCATAGGAGTGGCTGATAGGAACATATGTGTCCAGTTTAGGGTTAGGCACAGACATACTGTACCTAAGTAAGAGGTGGTTACACCGACTTACCCCAGCTGAGTGATCAGCCAGTTGTGTCAAATATGGAGGCCAGGCCAGGGGTGGCACAATACGGGCTGCAGCCCCTGGTAGGCCTTGGATACACCTATGCCCTGGGCACCTAGGGTGCACTAGTACAGGGGCTCATAAGGTGAACCAGTTCCAATTCGTAATGCACCTAAAGTGCATTGGCATTAATTTAGAGAGAGAACAGCAGGCTGTGGGTCTGATTAGCAGGCCCACAGCCACATTAAGTCAGAAACCAGTGAAGCAAAAAGCAAAAATTTGGGGTGACCATAGGATAGCAGACCCTACTCTCCTACACCTACGTTGTCGCGTAATGCGTTATATGACACGCCGCGTTAGCGCACCCGGAAGTGATCCGAGGCGCGGCGCGCAGCGCGTAACGTAAGCATAACAGGTCATGTGACTTGTTAATAAAACTTTTCATTGGTTCATTTTACTTTTGTTAATTTAATGATGAAAAGCTTGGTCATATGACCTAAAAATTACGCTTTTTATTGTTTTCGAACAATATTTTTTTTTCAAACATATGTTATAATATTCCAGGCTAATGTACTTTCCCGGAAAATTTACAACTGTCTTGCAAGTAAAATATATTCCTTTTTCGAGAAAAAGGGCGTTTCTTCCTTCCATGACGGAGCCGTTGAGTAAAAGAGATTCGGCCTGCTGTCTTAGTCGCCGATACGCCTGATTATCAGATTCTTATCGATCACTTTATGTTGCAGACATGAAAAACACAACTGCCCTTGACCATTTATCTTTACTGCGTTCCTACATATTATACCTTTTATCCGTCATGTAATTGGACTGCTTTATTTCACTTGCCTTTTACTGATTCGAAAACAGTGACTAAAAGTAAAAACTTTACCAATGTAAATACTACTACCGTGTTTTGTTTTAAAAACCTTTATTGTGAAAATGTCAGTATACAAATACGGGCCTATAACCACCTGGGCCGGCCACGGAGCAAACTGAAATCGTATATGATGAGGAGACATTTACACTGTAGAGGAACGTAACGAGCGGGCCATTAGGTTGCAAGAACTAAGGTGTCTAACAGTTGCGGAATCGGTGGACATACATTTTGTAATTAAAATAGGACAGGGCCACTTACAATAACATTTTCTAGATATACATTTGCGGGCAAGGAGTTACGAGTCCCATTTATACCGGCGCCATTTTGGGCGAGGCCGGCAGGTCCAAGATATAGTCAAAATGTCTCCACCAACCATCGGCCAGACCAGAACCCCTTTCGGCCCTTTATGCTACAAGATGGGGTCTTCCATTCAGAAAATATTGTTGGCAGCATTTTGAAAGGAAACAGAAACAGCCGTTCTCCTAGTGAGTTTCACATTGTTACATTTAGGAAGAATGTTGAAGAGTAGTATGTGGAAAATCTGAAGCCATTTTTCTACAAACTCTCAATCAGACTTGGATGGAAAAAAAAAACCTGAAGAATGTACAAACTGAAAATCAATTTTTGTCTGTATAGCATCAACAGTAACGCTTGAGTCAGCTTTGTGTCAAGCCGCCATTTTCATTCAATCAATAGCGTCCCCCTGCACACATTTAGGGACCTGGTCGTGTCTACAGATGAAACGGATTGTAGGAAAAGAAGCAGAAAGGAAAAGGAAAAAAGTTCCGCCGGACCTCGGGAGCCGGCCGCCCATGTCATGTGCGACCTTTGGCCACACCAGGGCAATAGTGAAGCTGCAGCAGGTGCAAATAAGCTTCAGACAGTCTTACAAGCACTGCTCAGAACTCTCAACTGAGGCACTCAACATCCAGGACTTGCCATTCGGATCTTGGCGCCTTGTGCTGGTTCCGACCTATTCACACATCGGTCCACTACTGACATCACCTCATAAGCCAACGGGGCACCCCACGCCGACTTTCGGCGCAGCATTGTAGGATGGCCACACCAGTGCGGCAACTTGCTGGACACAACATCGGGGCCATCCAGATCTCAGCGCGTTCGACTCACTGTACCGCAACAGTGACCGCAACTCAGCTGGACACGCCGTCTTTCGGCGCAGCATTGTAGGATGGCCACACCAGTGCGGCAATTTGCTGGACACCACCTCGGTGCCATCCGGATCTCGGCGCGTTCGAGTCACTGTACCGCAACAGTGACCGCAATTCAGCTGGACACGCCGTCTTTCGGCGCAGCATTGTAGGATGGCCACACCAGTGCGGCAATTTGCTGGACACCACCTCGGTGCCATCCGGATCTCGGCGCGTTCGAGTCACTGTACCGCAACAGTGACCGCAACTCAGCTGGACACGCCGTCTTTCGGCGCAGCATTGTAGGATGGCCACACCAGTGCGGCAATTTGCTGGACACCACCTCGGTGCCATCCGGATCTCGGCGCGTTCGAGTCACTGTACCGCAACAGTGACCGCAACTCAGCTGGACACGCCGTCTTTCGGCGCAGCATTGTAGGATGGCCACACCAGTGCGGCAATTTGCTGGACACCACCTCGGTACCATCCGGATCTCGGCCCGTTGTGCTGCCTTCGGCCTATTCGCACATCGGTCCGCTACTGACGCCGCCTCACGTGCCAACGGATTTTCTACGCTTTTTGTAGCCCTATGCCGCATAACAGGTCATGTGACTTGTTTATAAAACTTTTCATTGTTTCATTTTACTTTTGGTTTCCTAAAGATGGAAGGCTTGGTCATATGACCTAAAACTAACACTTTTCATTGGTTTAGAACATTTTTTTTTCCCAAACGATGAAAGCCCCACCTTGTTTCTGGATCATTCAGACTGAAGCTGGCGTCAGCATGAGAGCACCACCATCTCGTGGCTCCGTCGTGGTCATTCCGCGAGCAATCATGGCAGCCGCTCCCCACCGGAAGCCTACGGGAGTCGGGGGCCCCCAAGACTTTTGTAGAATCTTCACGGCTGAAGGGACGCTTTTCGAGAATGGAGCCCAAGCCCTAGCAGGCAAGCGTCTGAGTTCCAAGGTGTCCCAGGGCCATTTCAGTGGACCAGGCCCAAAACCGAGGAGCCGTCCGCCATTTTGACAGCCATGTGGCAGCCGCCTATCGCTGCACTGCAAGAGTGGGAGCAACTCAACAACATGGTGAGCGAGACGCTGTAGCCGCAAGAGCGGGCGCAACTCAGCTAGATGGCCGCCACCTGGGGAGGCCCGTTCACGCCGCCTCCCCCACCCCCGGGCCGCCGCACGCCAATTTTCGGAGCAGCATTGTAGGATACCAAAACCAGTGCGGCAGTTTACTGGACATCACCTGGGTGCCTGTCGTACATGTTGTGTCAGCCATGTGACACTGGACACAGTCCCATCAACATCTCAACGCGTTCTGCTGCCTTGGGACTATTCGCACAACAGACCGCTACTGACGAGGCCTCCACCCGCACCACCCGGGACGCCCCACGCTGTTTTTCTGTGCTGCATTGTAGGATCCCTAAACCAGTGCGGCACCCAGGCGACATCACCTGGGTGCCGTCCAGAACTCTGCACGTTGTGCTGCCTTGGGACTATTCGCACAAAAGACAGCTTCTAACCATTGTTGCTTTTTGTGTTGAAAAATGTTTAAATGTTTTTAGTTTTTGTTCCGTTCGTTAAAGTTAATAGTTAATAAAGTTTTATAATCTTACTTTGTTGGAGTGTTATCTATTTTTTTTAAAACGGGTGAATGGGGCCTTGAATCGGGTTATTGTCATGTGTGGGCTTTGGAAGTGTGCTGCTGCAGGATCGGACATTTCAAACTCAAATGCACGTTCTTTTTCTTACCTTTCCGAAGCATGGAGCGCAATAGCAGGCAGAGAAAGGGTGATGCACGTGTTGAACACTACCTGACCTGGCAAGTTGCTGGCAGTGCCCCCCCGCCCGCTCCTGAAAGAGGGCACACACACACCGCCGCCCCGAGTACTTCACAAATCTTTAAAAGACCATGCGCTTGTTCATGAGGCTTAAATGGTTTATCACCTCTTCTAGAACCCCTGCATCGACCCTCTGACGTTTCCTGGAAAAATTACCATGTAACACAATACCAAGCCCTGTCAGCTGAAACCCCCAAGGAATCGTGGGGCATATTATCAAGGGGGTTTATCTCCGCTTTTTTGGCTTTAAAAGCCATGAAAGCGGAGATAAAATTATCTCCCTATTACCAAGCTGTCGCTAACACCAGTTAGTGACAGCTAAAAGGAGATAGCGACCATCTTGGGCCCCGCTTTGCATGTCAGTGATACTTATCACTAATGACATGCAAAGTGGCGTGCCAAGATGTTAGCGACTGGAAACAGTCCCTAACATCGCTATCTTCTATTACCAACTTTTGGAGATATTCGCGCTAAGCGCGAATATCTCCAAAATCTAACACCTGCCCTGAGCAGTTCTTAGCCATGTTATCCAATGGGAGGTGGATAACATGGCTAAGAGCATTTGCTCGATAATACATGAATATCGCTGACTTTTCTGCGATAATAGCAAGGTTTATCTGCGATAAAAATCGCCGATGTGCGGCGATAATTTTTGTCTCTAAACAAGTTAGAGACAAAAATTATCGCTAGTTGTTCGTAATATGCCCCCGGGTTTTTGCTTGCAGAAATCGGGAGGCGGGAGACTAGCACTGAAATCAGTAGTCACACGCCTGAATCGGGAGGGTTGGCATGTCTGAATTCTCTACAGCTGGGGCCATAAACTACATCCGCAGGGGTAGGTGATAGCCTGGGACCAGCCTGGCATCTAAAATGGCTGCCGTGCACGACAAAATTGTGGCATTGGAAAAAAGGCAAGATGGCGCAGCCGCTGGAAGAGATGTATCAACATATATCAGCCTCCTCAGCCACCCTCAGGAAACATAGGGGATTAGGATACGTCTCCCGCACCCCCTTATACCTAGTAATTTAATTAACGAAGCACAAAATGGCGAATTCCCGTTTCGCTACCAGTTTGCGGCCCGTGAAGCGCTTCTACCGTGAAAAATCATTTTTTTTTTCTTTTCCCCACGGAACCCTTTAATAACCCCAACAACATACCTAGGGGGTCAAGAGGGGGATACCTTGCCCCCTTTCATTAAATTCCCCCTTAGTTTTTCACCTCTTCTTCTCTCTCGATCCTACCGAGAGACAAGATGGCGGCCGCTCCGGACTGTCACGCAGCAAAAAAAAAAAAAGCTCACGCACAGCCGCTGGAAGAGATGTATCAACATATATCAGCCTCCTCAGCCACCCTCAGGAAACATAGGGGATTAGGATACGTCTCCCGCACCCCCTTATACCTAGTAATTTAATTAACGAAGCACAAAATGGCGAATTCCCGTTTCGCTACCAGTTTGCGGCCCAGTTCGCGGCCCGTGAAGCGCTTCTACCGTGAAAAATCATTTTTTTTTCTTTTCCCCACGGGACCCTTTAATAACCCCAACAACATTCCTAGGGGGTCAAGAGGGGGATACCTTGCCCCCTTTCATTAAATTCCCCTTTCGTTTTTCACCTCTTCTCTCTCGATCCTACCGAGAGACAAGATGGCGGCCGCTCCGGACTGTTTAGAATGTTGACAGACACCGGAGAGCCAATCAGCTTTCTGCGCGCAAAGTTCCCAAACCCGAAAAGTAAGCGGACCGGATCGCTGCCCGGAGTGCTGTTACAGATATATATCTTGATTTAAACGTTAATTTCTCAAAATCCACTGAAGCACATATATTGAGACCTAGCAAAGGCACATCGGGCTAACAGTCCCTACAATTTTGCCAAGTTTCGTGCAAATCCATTCAGCCGTTCGAGCTAAAAGTGAGTCCAACCGCCCTATGGAAAACTCAATGTAAAAAATGTGTTTTGGGACCCCCCTTTTTTCTCAGCCCCCCCTTGACGAAACCCCACCAAATTTTCAGGGGCTGCTCAGAAACAAAATGTGCCATTTTCCTGAAAATTTCAGCCGATTCCGTCCACAAACGCCAAAGTTATTAGACATAGAATTTTCAGAAATCCCATAGGGAAAAAATCCTAACTATATATACCTACTGGCGACCGCCAGTAGGTAATATATATATATATATATATATATATATATATATATATATATATATATATATATATATATATATATATATATATATATATATATATATACATATATATATACATATATATATATATATATATATATATATATATATATATATATATATATATATATATATATATATATATATATATATATATATATATATATATATATATATATTCACTGAAAAAACCAAGGCTGCAAGGGTGTGCCAAGAGGTAATGGAAGAGGTTGAGCTGAAACCGGGTCAATAGAAAACAATCATGGGTGCTTTTAAGCCCTAGAAGATAAGGTTCGATGGTTGGTACAGTTTTTGACACGATGTACTTACGCACACTAGGCTTACACAGCTCATTTCCCTCTCTATCACAGCGGCTCATTCTTAAAAAACACTCTTTGACCAGAAAAAGGTCCCTCTTACATATGCGCTCAGGGTTAGCGAATAGTTCCCACCTACCCTGGTAAGGCCAACTCTTATATACTGGAGCCATCGGATGCTTGAGACATGGTCAATTGAAAGGCATTCCCATGGGACATCTTTGCGAATTGTATTTTCTTACCTAGCCCAAATATTAAGCCACAAAGCCAGGGGAGGGAAAGTCAGTACATCTGAGAGGAAAGGCATCCCCAACTCTTCATGCACGACATAAAATGGGGTGCTTTGTGGGACTGAAAGGCCCATCGCAGGAAAGAGTTTTCAGCACTGTGCACTGCCCCTACCCCAATGTGGCCCAATATCTCACTCCCATAACTAACCTTTGAGATATATTTAGCTTCATATGTCTTCAAAAGAGCCCCTATTGGCTTCCCTCCGACTCTGCTGGCAAAGTTAAAAACAGCTGCAAAAGCTTTCACTAGATCCCCTTTCTTTCAAGTAAGCAAAGGGCACCAACTCAAGGAATCGTCAAACACTACTCCCAAATAGGAGAAAACATTGGTCTTCGGTATTAAACAAAAGTCAGATTTTAAAAGTGAACTGTTTAGCTTTAAAAGAAGTTGTAGGCCCTTAGCTGTCCTCGCCACGAGGACTGCGTCATCCGCGTATAGAAGGACTGGTAGGCTATGCTTGCCTACCTGGGGACAATCCGCATTTGTGGCCAAAAGGGCCTTCTCTAAGGAATTAATATATAGGTTAAAAAGAAAAGGTGCTAAAATGCACCCATGACGCATCTCTCTCTTGATGTCAAGCTGACTGGACACTTTCAGGTCCTTTGAATAGCGGACAACCGCGGTTGAATCACGATGAAGATGCCTCAGAAATAAAATGATGTTACTGTCAATGCCAATGGAGGACATCAACTGCCACAACTTGGACATATTGACACAGTTGAACGCTGAGGACTGGTCCATGAAGGCTAGGTACATGGGACAGGAACGAGCCACAGTGTATTTGTTCAGAACCATGTACAGGCTTAAACACTGTTCTACAGTGGAACGGCCTGGGCAAAAGCTGTTTTGGATATCCGAAAAACAAATTGTTTTCATCAACCCAGGATACAAGTGTGTCAAGTACCATGCGGCCCAACACCTTCACCACAGAGTCCAGAAGAGAAATGGGCCTATAACGATAGGTACTGTCCTGATCTCGATTTTAAATAACAGGACTATATTCGATAAAGCCCAAGAATCTCGGTGGCCAACCTGGACTGCAGCATTGATAACAGCTGTGAGGACAGGCACCCAGGTTTTTATGTGGGCAATGTAGAGATCTGGCAGGATTCCATCTGGCGCGGGGGCCTTATTTTTAGACAGACCCCGAATACCACCTCTCACCTCTTTCATGGTGAAAATAAATTCCGACTTGCCTTCCAATCTTTCCTGCCCCTCAATTGGAGGGGTATCCGACTGGAAGATACCCTCGAAATTATGTACCCAATTGTCCTCTGTGATGTGGACATCTAGTAAATTCGCATTATTTCCAGATAGAAATGGGCTGTTAATAATGCCTGTTTTCCCGGGATTCAGAAAAGGGGGTGGTGATGGACAGAGTATCTGAATTAAACAGAACACTCATACCCAGTCAACAGATCAGGGCTTGATCCATCACTGTTTTTTAGCTCACTGCACCATCCCAGCTCAGAACCTGGCTACATGCAAATTAGTCTGTCCCTGGCCCAGTGCATCATGGGAACAGGGCAGACCAAACTACCAAGCCAATTCGCATTATTTCCAGATAGAAATGGGCTGTTAATAATGCCTGTTTTCCCGGGAGGCAGCGTATTCTTTACAGATGTCAGATCAAATTCAAGCAAGATGGAGTTAAGCTCAATACCCTGGGGAGTATGTTCCATGTGTAAGCCTGCTTGCCGTGCACAGCCCATAGCTTCCACTCCTCCTTGCCTGATGTCCCCACACACATGAGTGTTAAAATCTCCTGTTAAAAAACATGTAGTGATAACTCTGACCTTTCAAGATGCTATCCTGAAGTACAGACCCCAGCAGAGTGATATAGCCCTCATCCGAGTGTGTAACTCCCGCGTTGTAAAAGTTTACCCAGAAGTAGCTTACTCTTTCCACTAGGCAACAACATCATATGTAAATTGGGAGAGACATACAGTGAGGTATTGTAAGAAACTGGCTCTGTATACTGCATAAAGTGAGGTTCAGTGTGTATAGAGTCCAAGGGTCTCCAGAGGTAGGCAGAGGTTAAAGTTAGATAGAACCTTACTCTCTAAAGTGGTAGCTTGGTCAAGCAGTGAGGCAGTGTTAAGCATTGTACACCCTCAGTCAGCAAATTAGTTCACACACTCAAGAATGGGTCTTTCAGGTTCAGTTTTAACTGGTTTACCTCTTTACTGCAAAACAGAACTCAAAAATTCAAGATCAACAACACCCTGTCCAAACCCGTTACAGTTACGCTAGGAGTCCCACAAGGTTCCTCGCTATCCCCAACACTTTTTAACTTATTCATGGAGCCACTCACCGATCTGCTACAACCGTCCAGCGTGCAATTTCACATGTACACTGACGATACCCAACTGTACCTTAAGATCAACACCCTTGACGACATCAACTTGCTTAACACCACTCTTAAGACCACCCAAACATGGTTGGCAGAGAATCACCTCAAATTGAATGCTTTAAAAACTGAATTCCTCCTAATTGCCCCACCTGCCAAAGTCCCCATAATGCATGATTGGATCAAACACCTTACAGCATTCATCGTCCAACCAACCATTGTGGAGTCAGCTAAATCATTCGGTATACCTGTCGATTGCACCCTCAATATGCAGAAACACATTAGTAATGCAACGAAGGGAGCAAACTTTCAGATTAATACACTAAGGAAGCTGAAACCCTTTCTAACTGCCAATGACTTCAAGATGCGGTTCAAGCTCTAGTCCTACCTCGGCTGGACTATGGTAGTGTCTCGCTATGCGTTTTCCACAAACCTGCTACAGCTCCCCTCAGAGCCTCTACCAATGCAGCAGCAAGACTCATCACTGGCTCGAAAAGAAGGACCCACATCTCCCCTGACCTAAAATCTCTAAACTGGCTGCCCTTCAAAGCCAGAATTCACCTGAAAATAGAATGCATAAGGCCTTACATCACAATGCACCCAGCTATCTCACACAAAAACTCACAATATCCGGTGGGATAAGGTCCACAAGAAGTGCGGAAATTACCTCCTGAAGCCACAAAAATTCAACAAGAGAAAAACTTATAAACAATCCTTTTCAGGAATGGCACCCAGGATTTGGAATATCCTTTCCCCGGAAACAAGACTGAACCCCTCCACCTCATCCTTCAAATTGGAAGTAAAAGGCATCCTTATGGCAAAATTCACTTAAACAAAGTACCTTGTTTCCGCAAGAACTTCCATACCCTTCAGCAAACTTGTCAATCTAACCAAGATAATGGACATTACCATGCTTCAACAGTCCGCCCTTGCTACGTACCTCATTGCTTTGCTTTTTGTCTGCACAGGTGATGTCTTATACATAACTCATGGCTTTGCTTTTTGTCTGCACAGGTGATGTCTTATACATACCTCATGGCTTTGCTTTTTGTCTGCTCAGTTGATGTTTTATATATTTGACTTACTTATACTTATTGTACTTTCATGACTCATCAGGCCTCTCCTGCTCTGCATCCTGTTTGATTTGCTTTTTGTTGTTTTATATATTTGACTTACTTATCCTTATTGTACTTTCATGACTCATCAGGCCTCTCCTGCTCTGCATCCTGTTTGATTTGCTTTTTGTTGGTTTATATATTTGACTTACTTATCCTTATTGTACTTTCATGACTCATCAGGCCTCTCCTGCTCTGCATCCTGTTTGATTTGCTTTTTGTTGTTTTTATATATTTGACTTACTTATCCTTATTGTACTTTCATGACTCATCAGGCCTCTCCTGCTCTGCATCCTGTTTGATTTGCTTTTTGTTGTTTTATATATTTGACTTACTTATCCTTATTGTACTTTCATGACTCATCAGGCCTCTCCTGCTCTGCATCCTGTTTGATTTGCTTTTTGTTGTTTTATATATTTGACTTACTTATCCTTATTGTACTTTCATGACTCATCAGGCCTCTCCTGCTCTGCATCCTGTTTGATTTGCTTTTTGTTTTTTTATATATTTGACTTACTTATCCTTATTGTACTTTCATGACTCATCAGGCCACTCCTGTCCTGCATCCTGTTTGATTTGCTTTTTGTTGTTTTATATATTTGACTTACTTATCCTTATTGTACTTTCATGACTCATCAGGCCTCTCCTGCTCTGCATCCTGTTTGATTTGCTTTTTGTTGTTTTATATATTTGACTTACTTATCCTTATTGTACTTTCATGACTCATCAGGCCTCTCCTGTTCTGCATTCTGTTTGATTTGCTTTTTGTTGTTTTATATATTTGACTTACTTATCCTTATTGTACTTTCATGACTCATCAGGCCTCTCCTGTTCTGCATCCTGTTTGATCTGCTTTTTGTTGTTTTATATATTTGACTTACTTATCCTTATTGTACTTTCATGACTCATCAGGCCACTCCTGTCCTGCATCCTGTTTGATTTGCTTTTTGTTGTTTTATATATTTGACTTACTTATCCTTATTGTACTTTCATGACTCATCAGGCCTCTCCTGCTCTGCATCCTGTTTGATTTGCTTTTTGTTTTTTTATATATTTGACTTACTTATCCTTATTGTACTTTCATGACTCATCAGGCCTCTCCTGTTCTGCATTCTGTTTGATTTGCTTTTTGTTGTTTTATATATTTGACTTACTTATCCTTATTGTACTTTCATGACTCATCAGGCCTCTCCTGTTCTGCATCCTGTTTGATCTGCTTTTTGTTGTTTTATATATTTGACTTACTTATCCTTATTGTACTTTCATGACTCATCAGGCCTCTCCTGCTCTGCATCCTGTTTGATCTGCTTTTTGTTGTTTTATATATTTGACTTACTTATCCTTATTGTACTTTCATGACTCATCAGGCCTCTCCTGTTCTGCATCCTGTTTGATTTGCTTTTTGTTGTTTTATATATTTGACGTACTTATCCTTATTGTACTTTCATGACTCATCAGGCCACTCCTGTCCTGCATCCTGTTTGATTTGCTTTTTGTTGTTTTATATATTTGACTTACTTATCCTTATTGTACTTTCATGACTCATCAGGCCACTCCTGCCCTGCATCCTGTTTGATTTGCTTTTTGTTGTTTTATATATTTGACTTACTTATCCTTATTGTACTTTCATGACTCATCAGGCCTCTCCTGCTCTGCATCCTGTTTGATTTGCTTTTTGTTGTTTCATATATTTGACTTACTTATCCTTATTGTACTTTCATGACTCATCGGGCCTCTCCTGCTCTGCATCCTGTTTGATTTGCTTTTTGTTGTTTTATATATTTGACTTACTTATCCTTATTGTACTTTCATGACTCATCAGGCCTCTCCTGCTCTGCATCCTGTTTGATTTGCTTTTTGTTGTTTTATATATTTGACTTACTTATCCTTATTGTACTTTCATGACTCCTCAGGCCTCTCCTGCGTTGCATCCTGTTTGATTTGCTTTTTGTTGTTTTATATATTTGACTTACTTATCCTTATTGTACTTTCATGACTCATCGGGCCTCTCCTGCTCTGCATCCTGTTTGATTTGCTTTTTGTTGTTTTATATATTTGACTTACTTATCCTTATTGTACTTTCATGACTCATCGGGCCTCTCCTGCTCTGCATCCTGTTTGATTTGCTTTTTGTTGTTTTATATATTTGACTTACTTATCCTTATTGTACTTTCATGACTCATCGGGCCTCTCCTGCTCTGCATCCTGTTTGATTTGCTTTTTGTTGTTTTATATATTTGACTTACTTATCCTTATTGTACTTTCATGGCTCATCGGGCCTCTCCTGCTCTGCATCCTGTTTGATTTGCTTTTTGTTGTTTTATATATTTGACTTACTTATCCTTATTGTACTTTCATGACTCATCGGGCCTCTCCTGCTCTGCATCCTGTTTGATTTGCTTTTTGTTGTTTTATATATTTGACTTACTTATCCTTATTGTACTTTCATGACTCATCGGGCCTCTCCTGCTCTGCATCCTGTTTGATTTGCTTTTTGTTGTTTTATATATTTGACTTACTTATCCTTATTGTACTTTCATGACTCATCGGGCCTCTCCTGCGTTGCATCCTGTTTGATTTGCTTTTTTTTGTTTTATATATTTGACTTACTTATCCTTATTGTACTTTCATGACTCATCGGGCCTCTCCTGTTCTGCATCCTGTTTGATTTGCTTTTTGTTGTTTTATATATTTGACTTACTTATCCTTATTGTACTTTCATGACTCATCAGGCCACTCCTGTCCTGCATCCTGTTTGATTTGCTTTTTGTTGTTTTATATATTTGACTTACTTATCCTTATTGTACTTTCATGACTCATCAGGCCTCTCCTGCTCTGCATCCTGTTTGATTTGCTTTTTGTTGTTTTATATATTTGACTTACTTATCCTTATTGTACTTTCATGACTCATCAGGCCTCTCCTGCTCTGCATCCTGTTTGATTTGCTTTTTGTTGTTTTATATATTTGACTTACTTATCCTTATTGTACTTTCATGACTCATCAGGCCTCTCCTGCTCTGCATCCTGTTTGATTTGCTTTTTGTTGTTTTATATATTTGACTTACTTATCCTTATTGTACTTTCATGACTCATCAGGCCTCTCCTGTTCTGCATCCTGTTTGATTTGCTTTTTGTTGTTTTATATATTTGACTTACTTATCCTTATTGTACTTTCATGACTCATCAGGCCACTCCTGTCCTCCATCCTGTTTGATTTGCTTTTTGTTGTTTTATATATTTGACTTACTTATCCTTATTGTACTTTCATGACTCATCAGGCCTCTCCTGCTTTGCATCCTGTTTGATTTGCTTTTTGTTGTTTTATATATTTGACTTACTTATCCTTATTGTACTTTCATGACTCATCAGGCCTCTCCTGTTCTGCATCCTGTTTGATCTGCTTTCTGTTGTTTTATATATTTGACTTACTTATCCTTATTGTACTTTCATGACTCATCAGGCCTCTCCTGCTCTGCATCCTGTTTGATTTGCTTTTTGTTGTTTTATATATTTGACTTACTTATCCTTATTGTACTTTCATGACTCATCAGGCCTCTCCTGTTCTGCATCCTGTTTGATTTGCTTTTTGTTGTTTTATATATTTGACGTACTTATCCATATTGTACTTTCATGACTCATCAGGCCTCTCCTGCTTTGCATCCTGTTTGATTTGCTTTTTGTTGTTTTATATATTTGACTTACTTATCCTTATTGTACTTTCATGACTCATCAGGCCTCTCCTGTTCTGCATCCTGTTTGATTTGCTTTTTGTTGTTTTATATATTTGACTTACTTATCCTTATTGTACTTTCATGACTCATCAGGCCTCTCCTGTTCTGCATCCTGTTTGATTTGCTTTTTGTTGTTTTATATATTTGACTTACTTATCCTTATTGTACTTTCATGACTCATCAGGCCTCTCCTGTTCTGCATCCTGTTTGATTTGCTTTTTGTTGTTTTATATATTTGACTTACTTATCCTTATTGTACTTTCATGACTCATCAGGCCTCTCCTGTTCTGCATCCTGTTTGATTTGCTTTTTGTTGTTTTATATATTTGACTTACTTATCCTTATTGTACTTTCATGACTCATCAGGCCTCTCCTGCTCTGCATCCTGTTTGATTTGCTTTTTGTTGTTTTATATATTTGACTTACTTATCCTTATTGTACTTTCATGACTCATCAGGCCTCTCCTGCTCTGCATCCTGTTTGATTTGCTTTTTGTTGTTTTATATATTTGACTTACTTATCCTTATTGTACTTTCATGACTCATCAGGCCACTCCTGTCCTGCATCCTGTTTGATGTGCTTTTTGTTGTTTTATATATTTGACTTACTTATCCTTATTGTACTTTCATGACTCATCAGGCCTCTCCTGCTCTGCATCCTGTTTGATTTGCTTTTTGTTGTTTCATATATTTGACTTACTTATCCTTATTGTACTTTCATGACTCATCAGGCCTCTCCTGCTCTGCATCCTGTTTGATTTGCTTTTTGTTGTTTTATATATTTGACTTACTTATCCTTATTGTACTTTCATGACTCATCAGGCCTCTCCTGCTCTGCATCCTGTTTGATTTGCTTTTTGTTGTTTTATATATTTGACTTACTTATCCTTATTGTACTTTCATGACTCATCAGGCCTCTCCTGCTCTGCATCCTGTTTGATTTGCTTTTTGTTGTTTTATATATTTGACTTACTTATCCTTATTGTACTTTCATGACTCATCAGGCCTCTCCTGCTCTGCATCCTGTTTGATTTGCTTTTTGTTGTTTTATATATTTGACTTACTTATCCTTATTGTACTTTCATGACTCATCAGGCCTCTCCTGCTTTGCATCCTGTTTGATTTGCTTTTTGTTGTTTTATATATTTGACTTACTTATCCTTATTGTACTTTCATGACTCATCAGGCCTCTCCTGTTCTGCATCCTGTTTGATTTGCTTTTTGTTGTTTTATATATTTGACTTACTTATCCTTATTGTACTTTCATGACTCATCAGGCCTCTCCTGCTCTGCATCCTGTTTGATTTGCTTTTTGTTGTTTTATATATTTGACTTACTTATCCTTATTGTACTTTCATGACTCATCAGGCCTCTCCTGCTCTGCATCCTGTTTGATTTGCTTTTTGTTGTTTTATATATTTGACTTACTTATCCTTATTGTACTTTCATGACTCATCTGGCCTCTCCTGTTCTGCATCCTGTTTGATTTGCTTTTTGTTGTTTTATATATTTGACGTACTTATCCTTATTGTACTTTCATGACTCATCAGGCCTCTCCTGCTCTGCATCCTGTTTGATTTGCTTTTTGTTGTTTTATATATTTGACTTACTTATCCTTATTGTACTTTCATGACTCATCAGGCCTCTCCTGTTCTGAATCCTGTTTGATTTGCTTTTTGTTGTTTTATATATTTGACTAACTTATCCTTATTGTACTTTCATGACTCATCAGGCCTCTCCTGCGTTGCATCCTGTTTGATTTGCTTTTTGTTGTTTTATATATTTGTCTTACTTATCCTTATTGTACTTTCATGACTCATCAGGCCTCTCCTGCTCTGCATCCTGTTTGATTTGCTTTTTGTTGTTTTATATATTTGACTTACTTATCCTTATTGTACTTTCATGACTCATCGGGCCTCTCCTGCTCTGCATCCTGTTTGATTTGCTTTTTGTTGTTTTATATATTTGACTTACTTATCCTTATTGTACTTTCATGACTCATCGGGCCTCTCCTGCTCTGCATCCTGTTTGATTTGCTTTTTGTTGTTTTATATATTTGACTTACTTATCCTTATTGTACTTTCATGACTCATCGGGCCTCTCCTGCTCTGCATCCTGTTTGATTTGCTTTTTGTTGTTTTATATATTTGACTTACTTATCCTTATTGTACTTTCATGACTCATCGGGCCTCTCCTGCTCTGCATCCTGTTTGATTTGCTTTTTGTTGTTTTATATATTTGACTTACTTATCCTTATTGTACTTTCATGACTCATCGGGCCTCTCCTGCTCTGCATCCTGTTTGATTTGCTTTTTGTTGTTTTATATATTTGACTTACTTATCCTTATTGTACTTTCATGACTCAGCGGGCCTCTCCTGCGTTGCATCCTGTTTGATTTGCTTTTTGTTGTTTTATATATTTGACTTACTTATCCTTATTGTACTTTCATGACTCATCGGGCCTCTCCTGTTCTGCATCCTGTTTGATTTGCTTTTTGTTGTTTTATATATTTGACTTACTTATCCTTATTGTACTTTCATGACTCATCGGGCCTCTCCTGTTCTGCATCCTGTTTGATTTGCTTTTTGTTGTTTTATATATTTGACGTACTTATCCTTATTGTACTTTCATGACTCATCGGGCCTCTCCTGTTCTGCATCCTGTTTGATTTGCTTTTTGTTGTTTTATATATTTGACTTACTTATCCTTATTGTACTTTCATGACTCATCAGGCCTCTCCTGTTCTGCATCCTGTTTGATTTGCTTTTTGTTGTTTTATATATTTGACTTACTTATCCTTATTGTACTTTCATGACTCATCAGGCCTCTCCTGTTCTGCATCCTGTTTGATTTGCTTTTTGTTGTTTTATATATTTGACTTACTTATCCTTATTGTACTTTCATGACTCATCAGGCCTCTCCTGTTCTGCATCCTGTTTGATTTGCTTTTTGTTGTTTTATATATTTGACTTACTTATCCTTATTGTACTTTCATGACTCATCAGGCCTCTCCTGTTCTGCATCCTGTTTGATTTGCTTTTTGTTGTTTTATATATTTGACTTACTTATCCTTATTGTACTTTCATGACTCATCAGGCCTCTCCTGCTCTGCATCCTGTTTGATTTGCTTTTTGTTGTTTTATATATTTGACTTACTTATCCTTATTGTACTTTCATGACTCATCAGGCCTCTCCTGCTCTGCATCCTGTTTGATTTGCTTTTTGTTGTTTTATATATTTGACTTACTTATCCTTATTGTACTTTCATGACTCATCAGGCCACTCCTGTCCTGCATCCTGTTTGATGTGCTTTTTGTTGTTTTATATATTTGACTTACTTATCCTTATTGTACTTTCATGACTCATCAGGCCTCTCCTGCTCTGCATCCTGTTTGATTTGCTTTTTGTTGTTTCATATATTTGACTTACTTATCCTTATTGTACTTTCATGACTCATCAGGCCTCTCCTGCTCTGCATCCTGTTTGATTTGCTTTTTGTTGTTTTATATATTTGACTTACTTATCCTTATTGTACTTTCATGACTCATCAGGCCTCTCCTGCTCTGCATCCTGTTTGATTTGCTTTTTGTTGTTTTATATATTTGACTTACTTATCCTTATTGTACTTTCATGACTCATCAGGCCTCTCCTGCTCTGCATCCTGTTTGATTTGCTTTTTGTTGTTTTATATATTTGACTTACTTATCCTTATTGTACTTTCATGACTCATCAGGCCTCTCCTGCTCTGCATCCTGTTTGATTTGCTTTTTGTTGTTTTATATATTTGACTTACTTATCCTTATTGTACTTTCATGACTCATCAGGCCTCTCCTGCTTTGCATCCTGTTTGATTTGCTTTTTGTTGTTTTATATATTTGACTTACTTATCCTTATTGTACTTTCATGACTCATCAGGCCTCTCCTGTTCTGCATCCTGTTTGATTTGCTTTTTGTTGTTTTATATATTTGACTTACTTATCCTTATTGTACTTTCATGACTCATCAGGCCTCTCCTGCTCTGCATCCTGTTTGATTTGCTTTTTGTTGTTTTATATATTTGACTTACTTATCCTTATTGTACTTTCATGACTCATCAGGCCTCTCCTGCTCTGCATCCTGTTTGATTTGCTTTTTGTTGTTTTATATATTTGACTTACTTATCCTTATTGTACTTTCATGACTCATCTGGCCTCTCCTGTTCTGCATCCTGTTTGATTTGCTTTTTGTTGTTTTATATATTTGACGTACTTATCCTTATTGTACTTTCATGACTCATCAGGCCTCTCCTGCTCTGCATCCTGTTTGATTTGCTTTTTGTTGTTTTATATATTTGACTTACTTATCCTTATTGTACTTTCATGACTCATCAGGCCTCTCCTGTTCTGAATCCTGTTTGATTTGCTTTTTGTTGTTTTATATATTTGACTAACTTATCCTTATTGTACTTTCATGACTCATCAGGCCTCTCCTGCGTTGCATCCTGTTTGATTTGCTTTTTGTTGTTTTATATATTTGTCTTACTTATCCTTATTGTACTTTCATGACTCATCAGGCCTCTCCTGCTCTGCATCCTGTTTGATTTGCTTTTTGTTGTTTTATATATTTGACTTACTTATCCTTATTGTACTTTCATGACTCATCGGGCCTCTCCTGCTCTGCATCCTGTTTGATTTGCTTTTTGTTGTTTTATATATTTGACTTACTTATCCTTATTGTACTTTCATGACTCATCGGGCCTCTCCTGCTCTGCATCCTGTTTGATTTGCTTTTTGTTGTTTTATATATTTGACTTACTTATCCTTATTGTACTTTCATGACTCATCCGGCCTCTCCTGCTCTGCATCCTGTTTGATTTGCTTTTTGTTGTTTTATATATTTGACTTACTTATCCTTATTGTACTTTCATGACTCATCGGGCCTCTCCTGCTCTGCATCCTGTTTGATTTGCTTTTTGTTGTTTTATATATTTGACTTACTTATCCTTATTGTACTTTCATGACTCATCGGGCCTCTCCTGCTCTGCATCCTGTTTGATTTGCTTTTTGTTGTTTTATATATTTGACTTACTTATCCTTATTGCACTTTCATGACTCAGCGGGCCTCTCCTGCGTTGCATCCTGTTTGATTTGCTTTTTGTTGTTTTATATATTTGACTTACTTATCCTTATTGTACTTTCATGACTCATCGGGCCTCTCCTGTTCTGCATCCTGTTTGATTTGCTTTTTGTTGTTTTATATATTTGACTTACTTATCCTTATTGTACTTTCATGACTCATCGGGCCTCTCCTGTTCTGCATCCTGTTTGATTTGCTTTTTGTTGTTTTATATATTTGACGTACTTATCCTTATTGTACTTTCATGACTCATCGGGCCTCTCCTGTTCTGCATCCTGTTTGATTTGCTTTTTGTTGTTTTATATATTTGACTTACTTATCCTTATTGTACTTTCATGGCTCATCGAGCCTCTCCTGCTCTGCATCCTGTTTGATTTGCTTTTTGTTGTTTTATATATTTGACTTACTTATCCTTATTGTACTTTCATGACTCATCGGGCCTCTCCTGCTCTGCATCCTGTTTGATTTGCTTTTTGTTGTTTTATATATTTGACTTACTTATCCTTATTGTACTTTCATGACTCATCGGGCCTCTCCTGTTCTGCATCCTGTTTGATTTGCTTTTTGTTGTTTTATATATTTGACTTACTTATCCTTATTGTACTTTCATGACTCATCAGGCCACTCATGTCCTGCATCCTGTTTGATTTGCTTTTTGTTGTTTTATATATTTGACTTACTTATCCTTATTGTACTTTCATGACTCATCAGGCCACTCATGTCCTGCATCCTGTTTGATTTGCTTTTTGTTGTTTTATATATTTGACTTACTTATCCTTATTGTACTTTCATGACTCATCAGGCCACTCATGTCCTGCATCCTGTTTGATTTGCTTTTTGTTGTTTTATATATTTGACTTACTTATCCTTATTGTACTTTCATGACTCATCAGGCCTCTCCTGCTCTGCATCCTGTTTGATTTGCTTTTTGTTGTTTTATATATTTGACTTACTTATCCTTATTGTACTTTCATGACTCATCAGGACTCTCCTGCTCTGCATCCTGTTTGATTTGCTTTTTGTTGTTTTATATATTTGACTTACTTATCCTTATTGTACTTTCATGACTCATCAGGCCTCTCCTGCTCTGCATCCTGTTTGATTTGCTTTTTGTTGTTTTATATATTTGACTTACTTATCCTTATTGTACTTTCATGACTCATCAGGACTCTCCTGCTCTGCATCCTGTTTGATTTGCTTTTTGTTGTTTTATATATTTGACTTACTTATCCTTATTGTACTTTCATGACTCATCAGGCCTCTCCTGCTCTGCATCCTGTTTGATTTGCTTTTTGTTGTTTTATATATTTGACTTACTTATCCTTATTGTACTTTCATGACTCATCAGGCCTCTCCTGTTCTGCATCCTGTTTGATTTGCTTTTTGTTGTTTTATATATTTGACTTACTTATCCTTATTGTACTTTCATGACTCATCAGGCCACTCCTGTCCTGCATCCTGTTTGATTTGCTTTTTGTTGTTTTATATATTTGACTTACTTATCCTTATTGTACTTTCATGACTCATCAGGCCTCTCCTGCTTTGCATCCTGTTTGATTTGCTTTTTGTTGTTTTATATATTTGACTTACTTATCCTTATTGTACTTTCATGACTCATCAGGCCTCTCCTGTTCTGCATCCTGTTTGATCTGCTTTTTGTTGTTTTATATATTTGACTTACTTATCCTTATTGTACTTTCATGACTCATCAGGCCTCTCCTGTTCTGCATCCTGTTTGATTTGCTTTTTGTTGTTTTATATATTTGACGTACTTATCCATATTGTACTTTCATGACTCATCAGGCCTCTCCTGCTTTGCATCCTGTTTGATTTGCTTTTTGTTGTTTTATATATTTGACTTACTTATCCTTATTGTACTTTCATGACTCATCAGGCCTCTCCTGTTCTGCATCCTGTTTGATTTGCTTTTTGTTGTTTTATATATTTGACTTACTTATCCTTATTGTACTTTCATGACTCATCAGGCCTCTCCTGTTCTGCATCCTGTTTGATTTGCTTTTTGTTGTTTTATATATTTGACTTACTTATCCTTATTGTACTTTCATGACTCATCAGGCCTCTCCTGCTCTGCATCCTGTTTGATTTGCTTTTTGTTGTTTTATATATTTGACTTACTTATCCTTATTGTACTTTCATGACTCATCAGGCCTCTCCTGCTCTGCATCCTGTTTGATTTGCTTTTTGTTGTTTTATATATTTGACTTACTTATCCTTATTGTACTTTCATGACTCATCAGGCCTCTCCTGCTCTGCATCCTGTTTGATTTGCTTTTTGTTGTTTTATATATTTGACTTACTTATCCTTATTGTACTTTCATGACTCATCAGGCCTCTCCTGCTCTGCATCCTGTTTGATTTGCTTTTTGTTGTTTCATATATTTGACTTACTTATCCTTATTGTACTTTCATGACTCATCAGGCCTCTCCTGCTCTGCATCCTGTTTGATTTGCTTTTTGTTGTTTTATATATTTGACTTACTTATCCTTATTGTACTTTCATGGCTCATCAGGCCTCTCCTGCTCTGCATCCTGTTTGATTTGCTTTTTGTTGTTTTATATATTTGACTTACTTATCCTTATTGTACTTTCATGGCTCATCAGGCCTCTCCTGCTCTGCATCCTGTTTGATTTGCTTTTTGTTGTTTTATATATTTGACTTACTTATCCTTATTGTACTTTCATGACTCATCAGGCCTCTCCTGCTCTGCATCCTGTTTGATTTGCTTTTTGTTGTTTTATATATTTGACTTACTTATCCTTATTGTACTTTCATGACTCATCAGGCCTCTCCTGCTCTGCATCCTGTTTGATTTGCTTTTTGTTGTTTTATATATTTGACTTACTTATCCTTATTGTACTTTCATGACTCATCAGGCCTCTCCTGCGTTGCATCCTGTTTGATTTGCTTTTTGTTGTTTTATATATTTGACTTACTTATCCTTATTGTACTTTCATGACTCATCAGGCCTCTCCTGCTTTGCATCCTGTTTGATTTGCTTTTTGTTGTTTTATATATTTGACTTACTTATCCTTATTGTACTTTCATGACTCATCAGGCCTCTCCTGTTCTGCATTCTGTTTGATTTGCTTTTTGTTGTTTTATATATTTGACTTACTTATCCTTATTGTACTTTCATGACTCATCAGGCCTCTCCTGTTCTGCATCCTGTTTGATTTGCTTTTTGTTGTTTTATATATTTGACTTACTTATCCTTATTGTACTTTCATGACTCATCAGGCCTCTCCTGCTCTGCATCCTGTTTGATTTGCTTTTTGTTGTTTTATATATTTGACTTACTTATCCTTATTGTACTTTCATGACTCATCAGGCCTCTCCTGCTCTGCATCCTGTTTGATTTGCTTTTTGTTGTTTTATATATTTGACTTACTTATCCTTATTGTACTTTCATGACTCATCAGGCCTCTCCTGTTCTGAATCCTGTTTGATTTGCTTTTTGTTGTTTTATATATTTGACTAACTTATCCTTATTGTACTTTCATGACTCATCAGGCCTCTCCTGTGTTGCATCCTGTTTGATTTGCTTTTTGTTGTTTTATATATTTGACTTACTTATCCTTATTGTACTTCATGACTCATCAGGCCTCTCCTGCTCTGCATCCTGTTTGATTTGCTTTTTGTTGTTTTATATATTTGTCTTACTTATCCTTATTGTACTTTCATGACTCATCAGGCCTCTCCTGTTCTGCATCCTGTTTGATTTGCTTTTTGTTGTTTTATATATTTGACGTACTTATCCATATTGTACTTTCATGACTCATCAGGCCTCTCCTGCTTTGCATCCTGTTTGATTTGCTTTTTGTTGTTTTATATATTTGACTTACTTATCCTTATTGTACTTTCATGACTCATCAGGCCTCTCCTGTTCTGCATCCTGTTTGATTTGCTTTTTGTTGTTTTATATATTTGACTTACTTATCCTTATTGTACTTTCATGACTCATCAGGCCTCTCCTGTTCTGCATCCTGTTTGATTTGCTTTTTGTTGTTTTATATATTTGACTTACTTATCCTTATTGTACTTTCATGACTCATCAGGCCTCTCCTGCTCTGCATCCTGTTTGATTTGCTTTTTGTTGTTTTATATATTTGACTTACTTATCCTTATTGTACTTTCATGACTCATCAGGCCTCTCCTGCTCTGCATCCTGTTTGATTTGCTTTTTGTTGTTTTATATATTTGACTTACTTATCCTTATTGTACTTTCATGACTCATCAGGCCACTCCTGTCCTGCATCCTGTTTGATGTGCTTTTTGTTGTTTTATATATTTGACTTACTTATCCTTATTGTACTTTCATGACTCATCAGGCCTCTCCTGCTCTGCATCCTGTTTGATTTGCTTTTTGTTGTTTCATATATTTGACTTACTTATCCTTATTGTACTTTCATGACTCATCAGGCCTCTCCTGCTCTGCATCCTGTTTGATTTGCTTTTTGTTGTTTTATATATTTGACTTACTTATCCTTATTGTACTTTCATGACTCATCAGGCCTCTCCTGCTCTGCATCCTGTTTGATTTGCTTTTTGTTGTTTTATATATTTGACTTACTTATCCTTATTGTACTTTCATGACTCATCAGGCCTCTCCTGCTCTGCATCCTGTTTGATTTGCTTTTTGTTGTTTTATATATTTGACTTACTTATCCTTATTGTACTTTCATGACTCATCAGGCCTCTCCTGCTCTGCATCCTGTTTGATTTGCTTTTTGTTGTTTTATATATTTGACTTACTTATCCTTATTGTACTTTCATGACTCATCAGGCCTCTCCTGCGTTGCATCCTGTTTGATTTGCTTTTTGTTGTTTTATATATTTGACTTACTTATCCTTATTGTACTTTCATGACTCATCAGGCCTCTCCTGCTTTGCATCCTGTTTGATTTGCTTTTTGTTGTTTTATATATTTGACTTACTTATCCTTATTGTACTTTCATGACTCATCAGGCCTCTCCTGTTCTGCATTCTGTTTGATTTGCTTTTTGTTGTTTTATATATTTGACTTACTTATCCTTATTGTACTTTCATGACTCATCTGGCCTCTCCTGTTCTGCATCCTGTTTGATTTGCTTTTTGTTGTTTTATATATTTGACGTACTTATCCTTATTGTACTTTCATGACTCATCAGGCCTCTCCTGCTCTGCATCCTGTTTGATTTGCTTTTTGTTGTTTTATATATTTGACTTACTTATCCTTATTGTACTTTCATGACTCATCAGGCCTCTCCTGTTCTGAATCCTGTTTGATTTGCTTTTTGTTGTTTTATATATTTGACTAACTTATCCTTATTGTACTTTCATGACTCATCAGGCCTCTCCTGCGTTGCATCCTGTTTGATTTGCTTTTTGTTGTTTTATATATTTGACTTACTTATCCTTATTGTACTTTCATGACTCATCAGGCCTCTCCTGCTCTGCATCCTGTTTGATTTGCTTTTTGTTGTTTTATATATTTGTCTTACTTATCCTTATTGTACTTTCATGACTCATCAGGCCTCTCCTGCTCTGCATCCTGTTTGATTTGCTTTTTGTTGTTTTATATATTTGACTTACTTATCCTTATTGTACTTTCATGACTCATCAGGCCTCTCCTGCTCTGCATCCTGTTTGATTTGCTTTTTGTTGTTTTATATATTTGACTTACTTATCCTTATTGTACTTTCATGACTCATCGGGCCTCTCCTGCTCTGCATCCTGTTTGATTTGCTTTTTGTTGTTTTATATATTTGACTTACTTATCCTTATTGTACTTTCATGACTCATCGGGCCTCTCCTGCTCTGCATCCTGTTTGATTTGCTTTTTGTTGTTTTATATATTTGACTTACTTATCCTTATTGTACTTTCATGACTCATCGGGCCTCTCCTGCTCTGCATCCTGTTTGATTTGCTTTTTGTTGTTTTATATATTTGACTTACTTATCCTTATTGTACTTTCATGACTCATCGGGCCTCTCCTGCTCTGCATCCTGTTTGATTTGCTTTTTGTTGTTTTATATATTTGACTTACTTATCCTTATTGTACTTTCATGACTCATCGGGCCTCTCCTGCTCTGCATCCTGTTTGATTTGCTTTTTGTTGTTTTATATATTTGACTTACTTATCCTTATTGTACTTTCATGACTCATCGGGCCTCTCCTGCGTTGCATCCTGTTTGATTTGCTTTTTGTTGTTTTATATATTTGACTTACTTATCCTTATTGTACTTTCATGACTCATCAGGCCTCTCCTGTTCTGCATCCTGTTTGATTTGCTTTTTGTTGTTTTATATATTTGACTTACTTATCCTTATTGTACTTTCATGACTCATCGGGCCTCTCCTGTTCTGCATCCTGTTTGATTTGCTTTTTGTTGTTTTATATATTTGACGTACTTATCCTTATTGTACTTTCATGGCTCATCGGGCCTCTCCTGCTCTGCATCCTGTTTGATTTGCTTTTTGTTGTTTTATATATTTGACTTACTTATCCTTATTGTACTTTCATGACTCATCGGGCCTCTCCTGTTCTGCATCCTGTTTGATTTGCTTTTTGTTGTTTTATATATTTGACGTACTTATCCTTATTGTACTTTCATGGCTCATCGGGCCTCTCCTGCTTTGCATCCTGTTTGATTTGCTTTTTGTTGTTTTATATATTTGACTTACTTATCCTTATTGTACTTTCATGGCTCATTGGGCCTCTCCTGCTCTGCATCCTGTTTGATTTGCTTTTTGTTGTTTTATATATTTGACTTACTTATCCTTATTGTACTTTCATGACTCATCGGGCCTCTCCTGCTCTGCATCCTGTTTGATTTGCTTTTTGTTGTTTTATATATTTGACTTACTTATCCTTAATGTACTTTCATGACTCATCGGGCCTCTCCTGCTCTGCATCCTGTTTGATTTGCTTTTTGTTGTTTTATATATTTGACTTACTTATCCTTATTGTACTTTCATGACTCATCGGGCCTCTCCTGCGTTGCATCCTGTTTGATTTGCTTTTTTTTGTTTTATATATTTGACTTACTTATCCTTATTGTACTTTCATGACTCATCGGGCCTCTCCTGTTCTGCATCCTGTTTGATTTGCTTTTTGTTGTTTTATATATTTGACTTACTTATCCTTATTGTACTTTCATGACTCATCAGGCCACTCCTGTCCTGCATCCTGTTTGATTTGCTTTTTGTTGTTTTATATATTTGACTTACTTATCCTTATTGTACTTTCATGACTCATCAGGCCTCTCCTGCTCTGCATCCTGTTTGATTTGCTTTTTGTTGTTTTATATATTTGACTTACTTATCCTTATTGTACTTTCATGACTCATCAGGCCTCTCCTGCTCTGCATCCTGTTTGATTTGCTTTTTGTTGTTTTATATATTTGACTTACTTATCCTTATTGTACTTTCATGACTCATCAGGCCTCTCCTGCTCTGCATCCTGTTTGATTTGCTTTTTGTTGTTTTATATATTTGACTTACTTATCCTTATTGTACTTTCATGACTCATCAGGCCTCTCCTGCTCTGCATCCTGTTTGATTTGCTTTTTGTTGTTTTATATATTTGACTTACTTATCCTTATTGTACTTTCATGACTCATCAGGCCTCTCCTGTTCTGCATCCTGTTTGATTTGCTTTTTGTTGTTTTATATATTTGACTTACTTATCCTTATTGTACTTTCATGACTCATCAGGCCACTCCTGTCCTGCATCCTGTTTGATTTGCTTTTTGTTGTTTTATATATTTGACTTACTTATCCTTATTGTACTTTCATGACTCATCAGGCCTCTCCTGCTTTGCATCCTGTTTGATTTGCTTTTTGTTGTTTTATATATTTGACTTACTTATCCTTATTGTACTTTCATGACTCATCAGGCCTCTCCTGCTTTGCATCCTGTTTGATTTGCTTTTTGTTGTTTTATATATTTGACTTACTTATCCTTATTGTACTTTCATGACTCATCAGGCCTCTCCTGTTCTGCATCCTGTTTGATCTGCTTTTTGTTGTTTTATATATTTGACTTACTTATCCTTATTGTACTTTCATGACTCATCAGGTCTCTCCTGCTCTGCATCCTGTTTGATTTGCTTTTTGTTGTTTTATATATTTGACTTACTTATCCTTATTGTACTTTCATGACTCATCAGGCCTCTCCTGTTCTGCATCCTGTTTGATTTGTTTTTTGTTGTTTTATATATTTGACGTACTTATCCATATTGTACTTTCATGACTCATCAGGCCTCTCCTGCTTTGCATCCTGTTTGATTTGCTTTTTGTTGTTTTATATATTTGACTTACTTATCCTTATTGTACTTTCATGACTCATCAGGCCTCTCCTGTTCTGCATCCTGTTTGATTTGCTTTTTGTTGTTTTATATATTTGACTTACTTATCCTTATTGTACTTTCATGACTCATCAGGCCTCTCCTGTTCTGCATCCTGTTTGATTTGCTTTTTGTTGTTTTATATATTTGACTTACTTATCCTTATTGTACTTTCATGACTCATCAGGCCTCTCCTGCTCTGCATCCTGTTTGATTTGCTTTTTGTTGTTTTATATATTTGACTTACTTATCCTTATTGTACTTTCATGACTCATCAGGCCTCTCCTGCTCTGCATCCTGTTTGATTTGCTTTTTGTTGTTTTATATATTTGACTTACTTATCCTTATTGTACTTTCATGACTCATCAGGCCTCTCCTGCTCTGCATCCTGTTTGATTTGCTTTTTGTTGTTTCATATATTTGACTTACTTATCCTTATTGTACTTTCATGACTCATCAGGCCTCTCCTGCTCTGCATCCTGTTTGATTTGCTTTTTGTTGTTTCATATATTTGACTTACTTATCCTTATTGTACTTTCATGACTCATCAGGCCTCTCCTGCTCTGCATCCTGTTTGATTTGCTTTTTGTTGTTTTATATATTTGACTTACTTATCCTTATTGTACTTTCATGACTCATCAGGCCTCTCCTGCTCTGCATCCTGTTTGATTTGCTTTTTGTTGTTTTATATATTTGACTTACTTATCCTTATTGTACTTTCATGACTCATCAGGCCTCTCCTGCTCTGCATCCTGTTTGATTTGCTTTTTGTTGTTTTATATATTTGACTTACTTATCCTTATTGTACTTTCATGACTCATCAGGCCTCTCCTGCTCTGCATCCTGTTTGATTTGCTTTTTGTTGTTTTATATATTTGACTTACTTATCCTTATTGTACTTTCATGACTCATCAGGCCTCTCCTGCGTTGCATCCTGTTTGATTTGCTTTTTGTTGTTTTATATATTTGACTTACTTATCCTTATTGCACTTTCATGACTCATCAGGCCTCTCCTGCTTTGCATCCTGTTTGATTTGCTTTTTGTTGTTTTATATATTTGACTTACTTATCCTTATTGTACTTTCATGACTCATCAGGCCTCTCCTGTTCTGCATTCTGTTTGATTTGCTTTTTGTTGTTTTATATATTTGACTTACTTATCCTTATTGTACTTTCATGACTCATCAGGCCTCTCCTGTTCTGCATCCTGTTTGATTTGCTTTTTGTTGTTTTATATATTTGACTTACTTATCCTTATTGTACTTTCATGACTCATCAGGCCTCTCCTGCTCTGCATCCTGTTTGATTTGCTTTTTGTTGTTTTATATATTTGACTTACTTATCCTTATTGTACTTTCATGACTCATCAGGCCTCTCCTGCTCTGCATCCTGTTTGATTTGCTTTTTGTTGTTTTATATATTTGACTAACTTATCCTTATTGTACTTTCATGACTCATCTGGCCTCTCCTGTTCTGCATCCTGTTTGATTTGCTTTTTGTTGTTTTATATATTTGACGTACTTATCCTTATTGTACTTTCATGACTCATCAGGCCTCTCCTGCTCTGCATCCTGTTTGATTTGCTTTTTGTTGTTTTATATATTTGACTTACTTATCCTTATTGTACTTTCATGACTCATCAGGCCTCTCCTGCTCTGAATCCTGTTTGATTTGCTTTTTGTTGTTTTATATATTTGACTAACTTATCCTTATTGTACTTTCATGACTCATCAGGCCTCTCCTGTGTTGCATCCTGTTTGATTTGCTTTTTGTTGTTTTATATATTTGACTTACTTATCCTTATTGTACTTTCATGACTCATCAGGCCTCTCCTGCTCTGCATCCTGTTTGATTTGCTTTTTGTTGTTTTATATATTTGTCTTACTTATCCTTATTGTACTTTCATGACTCATCAGGCCTCTCCTGTTCTGCATCCTGTTTGATTTGCTTTTTGTTGTTTTATATATTTGTCTTACTTATCCTTATTGTACTTTCATGACTCATCAGGCCTCTCCTGCGTTGCATCCTGTTTGATTTGCTTTTTGTTGTTTTATATATTTGACTTACTTATCCTTATTGTACTTTCATGGCTCATCAGGCCTCTCCTGCTCTGCATCCTGTTTGATTTGCTTTTTGTTGTTTTATATATTTGACTTACTTATCCTTATTGTACTTTCATGACTCATCATGCCTCTCCTGCTCTGCATCCTGTTTGATTTGCTTTTTGTTGTTTTATATATTTGACTTACTTATCCTTATTGTACTTTCATGACTCATCAGGCCTCTCCTGCTCTGCATCCTGTTTGATTTGCTTTTTGTTGTTTTATATATTTGACTTACTTATCCTTATTGTACTTTCATGACTCATCGGGCCTCTCCTGCTCTGCATCCTGTTTGATTTGCTTTTTGTTGTTTTATATGTTTGACTTACTTATCCTTATTGTACTTTCATGACTCATCGGGCCTCTCCTGCTCTGCATCCTGTTTGATTTGCTTTTTGTTGTTTTATATATTTGACTTACTTATCCTTATTGTACTTTCATGACTCATCAGGCCTCTCCTGCTCTGCATCCTGTTTGATTTGCTTTTTGTTGTTTCATATATTTGACTTACTTATCCTTATTGTACTTTCATGACTCATCAGGCCTCTCCTGCTCTGCATCCTGTTTGATTTGCTTTTTGTTGTTTCATATATGTGACTTACTTATCCTTATTGTACTTTCATGACTCATCGGGCCTCTCCTGCTCTGCATCCTGTTTGATTTGCTTTTTGTTGTTTTATATGTTTGACTTACTTATCCTTATTGTACTTTCATGACTCATCGGGCCTCTCCTGCTCTGCATCCTGTTTGATTTGCTTTTTGTTGTTTTATATATTTGACTTACTTATCCTTATTGTACTTTCATGACTCATCAGGCCTCTCCTGCTCTGCATCCTGTTTGATTTGCTTTTTGTTGTTTTATATATTTGACTTACTTATCCTTATTGTACTTTCATGACTCATCGGGCCTCTCCTGCGTTGCATCCTGTTTGATTTGCTTTTTGTTGTTTTATATATTTGACTTACTTATCCTTATTGTACTTTCATGACTCATCAGGCCTCTCCTGTTCTGCATCCTGTTTGATTTGCTTTTTGTTGTTTTATATATTTGACGTACTTATCCTTATTGTACTTTCATGACTCATCAGGCCTCTCCTGCTTTGCATCCTGTTTGATTTGCTTTTTGTTGTTTTATATATTTGACTTACTTATCCTTATTGTACTTTCATGACTCATCAGGCCTCTCCTGTTCTGCATCCTGTTTGATTTGCTTTTTGTTGTTCTATATATTTGACTAACTTATCCTTATTGTACTTTCATGACTCATCAGGACTCTCCTGCGTTGCATCCTGTTTGATTTGCTTTTTGTTGTTTTATATATTTGACTTACTTATCCTTATTGTACTTTCATGACTCATCAGGCCTCTCCTGCTCTGCATCCTGTTTGATTTGCTTTTTGTTGTTTTATATATTTGACTTACTTATCCTTATTGTACTTTCATGACTCATCAGGCCTCTCCTGCTCTGCATCCTGTTTGATTTGCTTTTTGTTGTTTTATATATTTGACGTACTTATCCTTATTGTACTTTCATGACTCCTCAGGCCTCTCCTGCTCTGCATCCTGTTTGATTTGCTTTTTGTTGTTTTATATATTTGACTTACTTATCCTTATTGTACTTTCATGACTCCTCAGGCCTCTCCTGCGTTGCATCCTGTTTGATTTGCTTTTTGTTGTTTTATATATTTGACTTACTTATCCTTATTGTACTTTCATGACTCCTCAGGCCTCTCCTGCTTTGCATCTCGTTTGATTTGCTTTTTGTTGTTTTATATATTTGACTTACTTATCCTTATTGTACTTTCATGACTCATCAGGCCTCTCCTGCGTTGCATCCTGTTTGATTTGCTTTTTGTTGTTTTATATATTTGACTTACTTATCCTTATTGTACTTTCATGACTCCTCAGGCCTCTCCTGCGTTGCATCCTGTTTGATTTGCTTTTTGTTGTTTTATATATTTGACTTACTTATCCTTATTGTACTTTCATGACTCATCAGGCCTCTCCTGCTTTGCATCCTGTTTGATTTGCTTTTTGTTGTTTTATATATTTGACTTACTTATCCTTATTGTACTTTCATGACTCATCAGGCCTCTCCTGTTCTGCATTCTGTTTGATTTGCTTTTTGTTGTTTTATATATTTGACTTACTTATCCTTATTGTACTTTCATGACTCATCAGGCCTCTCCTGTTCTGCATCCTGTTTGATTTGCTTTTTGTTGTTTTATATATTTGACTTACTTATCCTTATTGTACTTTCATGACTCATCAGGCCTCTCCTGCTCTGCATCCTGTTTGATTTGCTTTTTGTTGTTTTATATATTTGACCTACTTATCCTTATTGTACTTTCATGACTCATCAGGCCTCTCCTGCTCTGCATCCTGTTTGATTTGCTTTTTGTTGTTTTATATATTTGACGTACTTATCCTTATTGTACTTTCATGACTCATCAGGCCTCTCCTGCTCTGCATCCTGTTTGATTTGCTTTTTGTTGTTTTATATATTTGACTTACTTATCCTTATTGTACTTTCATGACTCATCAGGCCTCTCCTGTTCTGCATCCTGTTTGATTTGCTTTTTGTTGTTTTATATATTTGACTTACTTATCCTTATTGTACTTTCATGACTCATCAGGCCTCTCCTGCTCTGCATCCTGTTTGGTTTGCTTTTTGTTGTTTTATATATTTGACGTACTTATCCTTATTGTACTTTCATGACTCATCAGGCCTCTCCTGCTCTGCATCCTGTTTGATTTGCTTTTTGTTGTTTTATATATTTGACTTACTTATCCTTATTGTACTTTCATGACTCATCAGGCCTCTCCTGCGTTGCATCCTGTTTGATTTGCTTTTTGTTGTTTTATATATTTGACTTACTTATCCTTATTGTACTTTCATGACTCATCAGGCCTCTCCTGCTCTGCATCCTGTTTGATTTGCTTTTTGTTGTTTTATATATTTGTCTTACTTATCCTTATTGTACTTTCATGACTCATCAGGCCTCTCCTGTTCTGCATCCTGTTTGATTTGCTTTTTGTTGTTTTATATATTTGACTTACTTATCCTTATTGTACTTTCATGACTCATCAGGCCTCTCCTGTTCTGCATCCTGTTTGATTTGCTTTTTGTTGTTTTATATATTTGACTTACTTATCCTTATTGTACTTTCATGACTCATCAGGCCTCTCCTGCTCTGCATCCTGTTTGATTTGCTTTTTGTTGTTTTATATATTTGACTTACTTATCCTTATTGTACTTTCATGACTCATCAGGCCTCTCCTGCTCTGCATCCTGTTTGATTTGCTTTTTGTTGTTTTATATATTTGACTTACTTATCCTTATTGTACTTTCATGACTCATCTGGCCTCTCCTGTTCTGCATCCTGTTTGATTTGCTTTTTGTTGTTTTATATATTTGACGTACTTATCCTTATTGTACTTTCATGACTCATCAGGCCTCTCCTGCTCTGCATCCTGTTTGATTTGCTTTTTGTTGTTTTATATATTTGACTTACTTATCCTTATTGTACTTTCATGACTCATCAGGCCTCTCCTGTTCTGAATCCTGTTTGATTTGCTTTTTGTTGTTTTATATATTTGACTAACTTATCCTTATTGTACTTTCATGACTCATCAGGCCTCTCCTGCGTTGCATCCTGTTTGATTTGCTTTTTGTTGTTTTATATATTTGACTTACTTATCCTTATTGTACTTTCATGACTCATCAGGCCTCTCCTGCTCTGCATCCTGTTTGATTTGCTTTTTGTTGTTTTATATATTTGTCTTACTTATCCTTATTGTACTTTCATGACTCATCAGGCCTCTCCTGCTCTGCATCCTGTTTGATTTGCTTTTTGTTGTTTTATATATTTGTCTTACTTATCCTTATTGTACTTTCATGACTCATCGGGCCTCTCCTGCTCTGCATCCTGTTTGATTTGCTTTTTGTTGTTTTATATATTTGACTTACTTATCCTTATTGTACTTTCATGACTCATCGGGCCTCTCCTGCTCTGCATCCTGTTTGATTTGCTTTTTGTTGTTTTATATATTTGACTTACTTATCCTTATTGTACTTTCATGACTCATCGGGCCTCTCCTGCTCTGCATCCTGTTTGATTTGCTTTTTGTTGTTTTATATATTTGACTTACTTATCCTTATTGTACTTTCATGACTCATCGGGCCTCTCCTGCTCTGCATCCTGTTTGATTTGCTTTTTGTTGTTTTATATATTTGACTTACTTATCCTTATTGTACTTTCATGACTCATTGGGCCTCTCCTGCTCTGCATCCTGTTTGATTTGCTTTTTGTTGTTTTATATATTTGACTTACTTATCCTTATTGTACTTTCATGACTCATCGGGCCTCTCCTGCTCTGCATCCTGTTTGATTTGCTTTTTGTTGTTTTATATATTTGACTTACTTATCCTTATTGTACTTTCATGACTCATCGGGCCTCTCCTGCTCTGCATCCTGTTTGATTTGCTTTTTGTTGTTTCATATATTTGACTTACTTATCCTTATTGTACTTTCATGACTCATCGGGCCTCTCCTGCTCTGCATCCTGTTTGATTTGCTTTTTGTTGTTTCATATATGTGACTTACTTATCCTTATTGTACTTTCATGACTCATCGGGCCTCTCCTGCTCTGCATCCTGTTTGATTTGCTTTTTGTTGTTTTATATATTTGACTTACTTATCCTTATTGTACTTTCATGACTCATCGGGCCTCTCCTGCTCTGCATCCTGTTTGATTTGCTTTTTGTTGTTTTATATATTTGACTTACTTATCCTTATTGTACTTTCATGACTCATCGGGCCTCTCCTGCGTTGCATCCTGTTTGATTTGCTTTTTGTTGTTTTATATATTTGACTTACTTATCCTTATTGTACTTTCATGACTCATCGGGCCTCTCCTGTTCTGCATCCTGTTTGATTTGCTTTTTGTTTTTTTATATATTTCACTTACTTATCCTTATTGTACTTTCATGACTCATCAGGCCTCTCCTGTTCTGCATCCTGTTTGATTTGCTTTTTGTTGTTTTATATATTTGACGTACTTATCCTTATTGTACTTTCATGACTCATCAGGCCTCTCCTGCTTTGCATCCTGTTTGATTTGCTTTTTGTTGTTTTATATATTTGACTTACTTATCCTTATTGTACTTTCATGACTCATCAGGCCTCTCCTGTTCTGCATCCTGTTTGATTTGCTTTTTGTTGTTTTATATATTTGACTAACTTATCCTTATTGTACTTTCATGACTCATCAGGCCTCTCCTGCGTTGCATCCTGTTTGATTTGCTTTTTGTTGTTTTATATATTTGACTTACTTATCCTTATTGTACTTTCATGACTCATCAGGCCTCTCCTGCTCTGCATCCTGTTTGATTTGCTTTTTGTTGTTTTATATATTTGACTTACTTATCCTTATTGTACTTTCATGACTCCTCAGGCCTCTCCTGCTCTGCATCCTGTTTGATTTGCTTTTTGTTGTTTTATATATTTGACGTACTTATCCTTATTGTACTTTCATGACTCATCAGGCCTCTCCTGCGTTGCATCCTGTTTGATTTGCTTTTTGTTGTTTTATATATTTGACTTACTTATCCTTATTGTACTTTCATGACTCCTCAGGCCTCTCCTGCTTTGCATCCTGTTTGATTTGCTTTTTGTTGTTTTATATATTTGACTTACTTATCCTTATTGTACTTTCATGACTCATCAGGCCTCTCCTGCGTTGCATCCTGTTTGATTTGCTTTTTGTTGTTTTATATATTTGACTTACTTATCCTTATTGTACTTTCATGACTCATCAGGCCTCTCCTGCGTTGCATCCTGTTTGATTTGCTTTTTGTTGTTTTATATATTTGACTTACTTATCCTTATTGTACTTTCATGACTCATCAGGCCTCTCCTGCTTTGCATCCTGTTTGATTTGCTTTTTGTTGTTTTATATATTTGACTTACTTATCCTTATTGTACTTTCATGACTCATCAGGCCTCTCCTGTTCTGCATTCTGTTTGATTTGCTTTTTGTTGTTTTATATATTTGACTTACTTATCCTTATTGTACTTTCATGACTCATCAGGCCTCTCCTGTTCTGCATCCTGTTTGATTTGCTTTTTGTTGTTTTATATATTTGACTTACTTATCCTTATTGTACTTTCATGACTCATCAGGCCTCTCCTGCTCTGCATCCTGTTTGATTTGCTTTTTGTTGTTTTATATATTTGACTTACTTATCCTTATTGTACTTTCATGACTCATCTGGCCTCTCCTGTTCTGCATCCTGTTTGATTTGCTTTTTGTTGTTTTATATATTTGACGTACTTATCCTTATTGTACTTTCATGACTCATCAGGCCTCTCCTGCTCTGCATCCTGTTTGATTTGCTTTTTGTTGTTTTATATATTTGACTTACTTATCCTTATTGTACTTTCATGACTCATCAGGCCTCTCCTGTTCTGAATCCTGTTTGATTTGCTTTTTGTTGTTTTATATATTTGACTAACTTATCCTTATTGTACTTTCATGACTCATCAGGCCTCTCCTGCGTTGCATCCTGTTTGATTTGCTTTTTGTTGTTTTATATATTTGACTTACTTATCCTTATTGTACTTTCATGACTCATCAGGCCTCTCCTGCTCTGCATCCTGTTTGATTTGCTTTTTGTTGTTTTATATATTTGTCTTACTTATCCTTATTGTACTTTCATGACTCATCAGGCCTCTCCTGTTCTGCATCCTGTTTGATTTGCTTTTTGTTGTTTTATATATTTGACTTACTTATCCTTATTGTACTTTCATGACTCATCAGGCCTCTCCTGCTCTGCATCCTGTTTGATTTGCTTTTTGTTGTTTTATATATTTGAATTACTTATCCTTATTGTACTTTCATGACTCATCAGGCCTCTCCTGCTCTGCATCCTGTTTGATTTGCTTTTTGTTGTTTTATATATTTGACTTACTTATCCTTATTGTACTTTCATGACTCATCAGGCCTCTCCTGCTCTGCATCCTGTTTGATTTGCTTTTTGTTGTTTTATATATTTGACTTACTTATCCTTATTGTACTTTCATGACTCATCAGGCCTCTCCTGCTCTGCATCCTGTTTGATTTGCTTTTTGTTGTTTTATATATTTGACTTACTTATCCTTATTGTACTTTCATGACTCATCAGGCCTCTCCTGTTCTGAATCCTGTTTGATTTGCTTTTTGTTGTTTTATATATTTGACTAACTTATCCTTATTGTACTTTCATGACTCATCAGGCCTCTCCTGCGTTGCATCCTGTTTGATTTGCTTTTTGTTGTTTTATATATTTGACTTACTTATCCTTATTGTACTTTCATGACTCATCAGGCCTCTCCTGCTCTGCATCCTGTTTGATTTGCTTTTTGTTGTTTTATATATTTGTCTTACTTATCCTTATTGTACTTTCATGACTCATCAGGCCTCTCCTGTTCTGCATCCTGTTTGATTTGCTTTTTGTTGTTTTATATATTTGAATTACTTATCCTTATTGTACTTTCATGACTCATCAGGCCTCTCCTGCTCTGCATCCTGTTTGATTTGCTTTTTGTTGTTTTATATATTTGAATTACTTATCCTTATTGTACTTTCATGACTCATCAGGCCTCTCCTGCTCTGCATCCTGTTTGATTTGCTTTTTGTTGTTTTATATATTTGACTTACTTATCCTTATTGTACTTTCATGACTCATCAGGCCTCTCCTGCTCTGCATCCTGTTTGATTTGCTTTTTGTTGTTTTATATATGTGACTTACTTATCCTTATTGTACTTTCATGACTCATCAGGCCTCTCCTGCTCTGCATCCTGTTTGATTTGCTTTTTGTTGTTTTATATATTTGACTTACTTATCCTTATTGTACTTTCATGACTCATCGGGCCTCTCCTGCTCTGCATCCTGTTTGATTTGCTTTTTGTTGTTTTATATATTTGACTTACTTATCCTTATTGTACTTTCATGACTCATCAGGCCTCTCCTGCGTTGCATCCTGTTTGATTTGCTTTTTGTTGTTTTATATATTTGACTTACTTATCCTTATTGTACTTTCATGACTCATCAGGCCTCTCCTGTTCTGCATCCTGTTTGATTTGCTTTTTGTTGTTTTATATATTTGACGTACTTATCCTTATTGTACTTTCATGACTCATCAGGCCTCTCCTGCTTTGCATCCTGTTTGATTTGCTTTTTGTTGTTTTATATATTTGACTTACTTATCCTTATTGTACTTTCATGACTCATCAGGCCTCTCCTGCTCTGCATCCTGTTTGATTTGCTTTTTGTTGTTTTATATATTTGACTTACTTATCCTTATTGTACTTTCATGACTCATCAGGCCTCTCCTGCGTTGCATCCTGTTTGATTTGCTTTTTGTTGTTTTATATATTTGACTTACTTATCCTTATTGTACTTTCATGACTCCTCAGGCCTCTCCTGCTCTGCATCCTGTTTGATTTGCTTTTTGTTGTTTTATATATTTGACTTACTTATCCTTATTGTACTTTCATGACTCATCAGGCCTCTCCTGCGTTGCATCCTGTTTGATTTGCTTTTTGTTGTTTTATATATTTGACTTACTTATCCTTATTGTACTTTCATGACTCATCAGGCCTCTCCTGCTTTGCATCCTGTTTGATTTGCTTTTTGTTGTTTTATATATTTGACTTACTTATCCTTATTGTACTTTCATAACTCATCAGGCCTCTCCTGCTCTGCACCCTGTTTGATTTGCTTTTTGTTGTTTTATATATTTGACCTACTTATCCTTATTGTACTTTCATGACTCATCAGGCCTCTCCTGTTCTGCATCCTGTTTGATTTGCTTTTTGTTGTTTTATATATATATATATATATTTTTTTTTTTTGGTGTAAAAACTTTTATTGATATTCATCATCCATTTTACAACAAGACAATTACACAGTAATCATGACAGGAGAGAAGAACAGAATGTCCCGTATTTATACACAGCTATTTAGCCGACAACCCTCCGGTCCGGCAGCATAGGATGAGGATGATATGGCAGACCATAAGGATGGAAACATCGGAGTCATGAAGTTTTACTTTTTTAAAGTGCATTTTTGTTATTTGTTCCATTTATAAAACATCAGAAAACAAACCAAACAAAGTGGCTCAATAGTAGTGCTTAGATACGAAGCAATATAGAACAGAAGACGCTAGTAGAACACACCGACCCCCTACCCCAGGCCTACCCCCTCCACCCCCCGCAGAACGTGAACAAAAGTTCCAATTATACGAGTACAGTTCTAGTCCTCCCCCGTAGTAACCCACAGGTTAATCAAGCATCCCCTCCTCATCTTCCGAGTCCTCGTCTTCATCCTCCTGGAGCGGGTCGCACAGATCCCCTCTATATCTATTCCAGGCCTCCCACACCCTGTTCCATTTCTTTGGGTTCGCTCTCAGTTTATAGACAGTTCGTTCAGTTAACATCAATTTGTCCATGTTTTGACACCATAGCGACAAAGTAGGTAGCTCAGCCACCCCCCACCTCTGTGCCATATCACGCTTAGCCATCATTGTTCCAATTGTAACCCACTGCTGTTGTCTGAGGTTAAGATCAGTGCCCTCCCAAACATTCAGGAGACAGAGGCGCGGTTCGGGCGTGAGGGAGGTGTCAAGGGCCTGAGAAATCGTGCGCATGACCTGCTGCCAGTACCGGGCAATGAGAGGGCAGCCCCACAACGTGTGCAGTAGTGTGCCATCCTCCCCACATCCCCTAAGACAACAAGGGGAGTCAGCCCTGTGCATTTTGTGTAGGGTGGTCCTCGTGTAGTACGTTCTGTGTAGTATGTTCAGTTGTATGAGTCTAAACCTGGCAGAAACCCCAGCCTCTCTCGGGGATGCCACAGCAGCGTTCCAGTCCGTCTCATCCATAGCACCCAACTCATCCTCCCATTTTTCTCGCAGTGTCTGTAGGGGGTCAGGGAGATTGTTTAGTAATTTACGATAGGTGAGTGAGGTGGCTCTTGTTTGCATGAAATCCGTGAGGAGCCGGTCTTCTAGGGGCGAGGATTCCGGGATTGTGGTTCCCGGCTCCAACACCGCCAGGAGAGCGTGCCTGATTTGGATGTATCTATACGTTTCCGTGGGGCCCAGCGCATATTGTTGTTGGAGTTGCTCGAATGGTACCACCCCAGTGGACGTCCAGAGATCCCCCACTGTAGAGATGCCTATATTGTCCCATTGGGTGAACCCTTTACTGGTCCTCAGGCAGCCCAGTTTTTTAGTATCCCAAAGCGGGGTAAGCTTCGTGATGACTCCCTTCCACTGTAGCTTGGTGAGTGCCCTGTACCATAGAGTTATTGTGTGTTTAGTGGGGCCAATCAGGTTCTTGAGGAGACTAGGGTTATAGAGGGGGGCCAGGAGACTCTGTGTTCCTAGTTGGGCCCTGTCCGCCATGTACGCCGGGTCAGTGTGTGATGCATGGATCCATTGGTTAAGTACCTTAAGTTGGGATGCCCAATAATAAAGCTGTATGTTCGGTAGCGCAATTCCACCATCGTACCAGCCGCGGTTGAGTTTGAGGTGAGCTATCCTCGGGGGACGCTCACCCCAAAGTAGAGTGGTAACAATCGTGGTAATTTTCTGCAAGTAGGAGGGCGGAATCACGACAGGCGTATTTTCAAAGATATATAGGAGGCGCGGGAGCGCCATCATTTTAAACAGCGCAGCGCGGCCTAAGAGTGTGAGCGGCAGGGACGACCAGTGCCTCACGTCTGCCTTCAAACGGAGGAGGGGGGGGCGCCAGGTTTCGATCGGTGAAGACGGTCATATCGTTAGTGACATGGATACCCAAATATTTGAAGGAAACATCTGTCACCACCAACGGACAGTGTTCCGGGAGGACTGGTCGAGGGCCCTTCAGTACATAAAGGACCGATTTCGTCCAGTTAATTGTGTAACCAGAGGCCGCACCGTGTTTGTCACAAAGCGCCAATAAAATCGGGACACTCAGTTCGGGTGCTGATACGTACACCAGCATATCATCCGCATACAATGATATTCTATCTTCCCAGGTCTCCGTCCACCTGATGCCCTTCAACAGTGGTGTCGTTCTGAGGATGATCGCGAGGGGTTCAAGGACCAGTGCGAATAGCAATGGGGATAAGGGGCAGCCCTGGCGGGTCCCACGCGCTAAAGAGATCGCACGGGAGATATGGCCATTGGCCGCTACATGAGCTACTGGACCTGTGTAGAGCAGTCGGATCCAGGATAGGAACTTCGGACCGAAGCCCATCCGGTGCAGGACTGCGAACAGGTACTGCCACTCCACCATATTGAAGGCCATCCTGGCGTCCAGCGACAAGATGGCTGCTGGCTCTGTCAAGGAGTGCGCACGGGCCAACGCGCCGTGCACTCTACGGAGATTTAACGCTGTACTCCTGTGAGGCATAAAGCCGGATTGGTCTGGGTGGATCAGCTGGCCTAGGTGTGGGGTCAATCTATTAGCAATCACCTTCGCCAGGATCTTCGCCTCTGCATTGATTAGCGAGATCGGGCGATAGGATGCACAACATTCTGGAGGTTTTTCAGGTTTTGGGATAGCTACTATCGTTGCCAGGCGCTGATCCAAGGGCAGCGTTCCGGACTCACGACAGTTCTCGAACATGGCCAGTAGTGGTGGGCCCAGTGTGTCGGACATCGTTTGGAACCATTCGATTGGAATCCCGTTTGGGCCCATCGCTCTGCCCGTGTGCAGTGCGCCTATCGCCATACGGAGTTCCTCTACCGTGAGATCCGCTTACAACTCGGTTTGCGCCTCCGGCGTTAGCACCTCCACTTCAATCTCTTGGAGTGCCAGTTCCGCCTGCTCCGACGTGACCACCACTTCTGGGGTGTACACCGTTTGGAAGTGGTCTGCCAGGAGGTCAACTATCTTGGGAGGGTGCGTGTGAAACGTCCCCGTGTGGTCTTGTAACTGCAGGATATGCCTGCCTCCATCCCGCTTTTTGTCCAACCAAGCCAGCAGCTTGTTGGCTTTGTCGCCTACATCATAAACTCTGCATGCCGTTGATTCAATCCGCTCTAACACCCTACGGTGGAGAAAGTCGTCATGCTTTAGTTGGCAGAGAGTCAGCGCGTGCCTGGTGGCCTCTGACGGTGTGGCCATGTGAGTCACATTTGCTTGTTCCAACTGCAGTTCCAGTTCGACCAATTCCAGTTTTTGTTTGCGTTTATGGTCGGCTATGGTCGAAATGGCCTGGCCCCTGAGGACCGTCTTGTATGCTTCCCAGAGAATCGTCGGTGAGGACACCGACCCGGAGTTCTCCTGGAAGTAAAGTTTAGTGGCAGTTTTAAGGGATTTTCGGATCAGGGGAGTTTTAAGATAACCAGGGTAGATGGGAAAGAGACGTGTGCGGGCCGTGGCAGAGCAGGACAGTGTAGCGATCAGGGGAGAGTGATCTGAAACACCCCGTGGTGCGATGTGTACTTTGTCAAAAGTGAGTTTACCGCCCCCCAATGTGAGAAAGTAGTCTATGCGCGACAGGCAAGCATGAGTGGAGGAATAGTACGAATAGTGGCGATCATTAGGGTGAAGCTGTCTCCAAATGTCTACCAGACCCTGTGCCTCCAGGAAGTCCCTGAATTTCGTTGGGCCAGTAGGGAGGGGGCGAGCCGGGAACCTGTCCATATCAGAATCAGCCAATGCATTGAAATCTCCGCCCACTAACAAATCCCCTTCCGGGAGTTCCAAAAGAAATTTACCCAGGGCCGGAAGTGCCGATGAATGTAGCGCCGGCGGGATGTACGCAGACACCACGTTGATGGGCACGCCCTCCCATTGTCCACACACCGCCGCGAAGCGGCCATGTTGATCTGTTTTTGTGGAGTGGTGAATGAATCGTGACGTCCTCTTTACCCATACTCCCGTTCCCTGGGATCCCGAAGTAAAGTCCGAGTGTATTAGCATGCGGTACCCTCTCCTATCCAGGCCTTTGGTGGCAACCCCCAATAAGTGTGTCTCTTGGAGGAGGGCGATATCACAGTTCAGTCTCTTAATACATTGTAAGACCAGCCCTCTCTTCACTTTATCTCCCAACCCCCGCACATTCCAGGATACTACCCGAAGCGGCGGTACCGCCCCCACCCCAGTGTCATGCGTTACTACAGCAGGTCGTGGGGGATCCGCCATATTGTGATCAAGCGTGCAGTTGAGTGTCCTAGAGGGCAGGACGGAGTCATAACAGATAGGAAATTCCCCAATCCAGTGTAACTAAGCGTGTGCGTGTACCGATACAATGATCGAGGAGCAGAGGCAATATACCCGGTGTCAGGAATACGGTCAAGTGTGAACACTAGCAGTTTCAAGACAAGAAGTTGAGCCAAACATTTCAAACTAAACAACCAACATAACCCCCCCACTCCCAACAACCCCACCCTCCCTGCTTCCCTGCTACACGGACTCCAAACTGCCCGCCACCCCAATTTAGCAGAGTGCTTCATCCCACCCCAAAGAAAACACACAGTTACTTGCTCGTTGGGGGTGAGGAGCGCTCCGGAATCAGCGGCCCCTCATACCCTCCACGGAGGCCCTCGGCCCAGTGTCCTTGACGGTTCCGGCCACAGTTCCAAACTTCTACAGCATACTCATGTGTTCAGGGGTCCACCTCCAGACTCAAAGCTGCTTCATCTCGTATCGGAGAGCTTCTGCCACTGTTCGTACCCTCGGCCCCTGCAGCGGTGCAATCAGAGTGAGGCGAGCCGGTCTTAGTCCGTCCAGGGCGACGAGAGTGAGAAGCAGGACGCCAGCCGTCCAGCCAGTCTCGCGCAGTGCTTGGGTCGTCAAAAAACCATGTCCTGTTTTCCGCCACCACCCGAAGCCTGGCTGGGAAGATCATAGAATATGGGAGTTCTCGTTTCCTAAGTTCTTTCTTAATGTCCAAGAATGTTTTCCGCAGCCTGGCCACTTCCGCCGTGTAGTCCGGGAAGAAAGCCACCGTTGAGTTAAGGATTTTCACCGGCGGCGAGACACGTGCCGCCTGCAGGATGATGTCCCGGTCACGGTAGTTAAACAGTCTCGCTAGGATCGGCCACGGCGTGGCCCCTGGTTTCGGTTGACCTCCCGGGACTCTATGGGCTCGCTCCACAGAAAAGAAGGTCGACAGGCCTTTAGGTTGAAGATGAGTCTTAATGAGTTCCTCCACGTAGAGATCCGTAGCCCTCACACCTTCAGACTCCGGAACGCCAAGAATGCGTACATTGTTCCGCCTGGAGCGGCCCTCCTGGTCGTCGAGCTTGTCCTTAAGGAGCTTGTTTTCCGCCATGACCGCTTCCATGGCCGTCTGCAGTTCCGAGACATCCTCCACCAGCGACTTCGTGACGAGCTCCAGAGAGCCTACCTTTTCCGCCATGTTGTGAAAGTCAGCGCGGATAAGGGTGATTTCTGTCGAGATACAGCCCACCGTTGCTTGGACCTGTGTGAGAGCCTTCATGACATCGTCCAGCGTCGCCTTCTTCGGTCCCCCAGACTCGCCTGGTTTCACGGGGGGAGTTCTTCCCTCCGCCGGAGGGGAGGCGGTCCTGTCGTTGGTGAAGCGGTCAATACGAGTCTGGGTTGTGCCGCCTTTCACACCTTTCCCGGCCATCGTTCGGTCACGGAGGGAATACAGTTCGTCGGTCCGGTGGGGTATCAGGTAAACGGGTAGTCACCACGCTGCTCTCAGTGCCGGATGGAAAGGACCTCCGTCGCTAGAAGTGAGACTCCTGTACGGTCTGCCGGGCAAAGTTCGGATGATAGTTTCGGTAGTTTGCGGCCACCCTTCCAATGAGTCGTCGCTGGAGATAGCGAGTCGAATGACGCAGGGCAGGACCGTTACTGGGCGTGGGTCTCCTGCACCGACCACTTCCTGTCTGTGGCAGCCAGGCAGGCTGCACTTCCGGTCGGTCTCAGCTAGCACTTGAGGGCCCGGAGGTGGGCCTAGGCTCCGGTCGATTCAACTTTCGACGATAACTCCGTCATTCAATGCTCGATTTTCGTCTGGAGACCTGCCGCCAGTCCCGCCCGGTCCCGGGCGTTCGGTGCTGCCGTTGGAGGTAACAAATATTCACGGATTATCGTGCGGATAGATGGAGAGGTCGCTTCCCCGCCGGAGCTAGTCCTCTATGCTGCCGCCATGTTCGGCCGCCAGCCACGCCCCCTTGTTTTATATATTTGACGTACTTATCCTTATTGTACTTTCATGACTCATCAGGCCTCTCCTGTTCTGCATCCTGTTTGATTTGCTTTTTGTTGTTTTATATATTTGACTTACTTATCCTTATTGTACGTTCATGACTCATCAGGCCTCTCCTGCGTTGCATCCTGTTTGATTTGCTTTTTGTTGTTTTATATATTTGACTTACTTATCCTTATTGTACTTTCATGACTCATCAGACCTCTCCTGCTCTGCATCCTGTTTGCTTTGCTTTTTGTTGTTTTATATATTTGACTTACTTATCCTTATTGTACTTTCATGACTCATCAGGCCTCTCCTGCTCTGCACCCTGTTTGATTTGCTTTTTGTTGTTTTATATATTTGACCTACTTATCCTTATTGTACTTTCATGACTCATCAGGCCTCTCCTGTTCTGCACCCTGTTTGATTTGCTTTTTGTTGTTTTATATATTTGACTTACTTATCCTTATTGTACTTTCATGACTCATCAGGCCTCTCCTGCTTTGCATCCTGTTTGATTTGCTTTTTGTTGTTTTATATATTTGACTTACTTATCCTTATTGTACTTTCATGACTCATCAGGCCTCTCCTGCTCTGCACCCTGTTTGATTTGCTTTTTGTTGTTTTATATATTTGACCTACTTATCCTTATTGTACTTTCATGACTCATCAGGCCTCTCCTGTTCTGCATCCTGTTTGATTTGCTTTTTGTTGTTTTATATATTTGACGTACTTATCCTTATTGTACTTTCATGACTCATCAGGCCTCTCCTGCTCTGCACCCTGTTTGATTTGCTTTTTGTTGTTTTATATATTTGACCTACTTATCCTTATTGTACTTTCATGACTCATCAGGCCTCTCCTGTTCTGCATCCTGTTTGATTTGCTTTTTGTTGTTTTATATATTTGACTTACTTATCCTTATTGTACTTTCATGACTCATCAGGCCTCTCCTGTTCTGCATCCTGTTTGATTTGCTTTTTGTTGTTTTATATATTTGACTTACTTATCCTTATTGTACTTTCATGACTCATCAGGCCTCTCCTGCGTTGCATCCTGTTTGATTTGCTTTTTGTTGTTTTATATATTTGACTTACTTATCCTTATTGTACTTTCATGACTCATCGGGCCTCTCCTGTTCTGCATCCTGTTTGATTTGCTTTTTGTTGTTTTATATATTTGACGTACTTATCCTTATTGTACTTTCATGACTCATCAGGCCTCTCCTGTTCTGCATCCTGTTTGATTTGCTTTTTGTTGTTTTATATATTTGACTTACTCATCCTTATTGTACTTTCATGACTCATCAGGCCTCTCCTGCGTTGCATCCTGTTTGATTTGCTTTTTGTTGTTTTATATATTTGACGTACTTATCCTTATTGTACTTTCATGACTCATCAGGCCTCTCCTGTTCTGCATCCTGTTTGATTTGCTTTTTGTTGTTTTATATATTTGACTTACTTATCCTTATTGTACTTTCATGACTCATCAGGCCTCTCCTGCGTTGCATCCTGTTTGATTTGCTTTTTGTTGTTTTATATATTTGACTTACTTATCCTTATTGTACTTTCATGACTCATCAGGCCTCTCCTGCTCTGCATCCTGTTTGCTTTGCTTTTTGTTGTTTTATATATTTGACTTACTTATCCTTATTGTACTTTCATGACTCATCAGGCCTCTCCTGCTCTGCATCCTGTTTGATTTGCTTTTTGTTGTTTTATATATTTGACTTACTTATCCTTATTGTACTTTCATGACTCATCAGGCCTCTCCTGCGTTGCATCCTGTTTGATTTGCTTTTTGTTGTTTTATATATTTGACGTACTTATCCTTATTGTACTTTCATGACTCATCAGGCCTCTCCTGTTCTGCATCCTGTTTGATTTGCTTTTTGTTGTTTTATATATTTGACTTACTTATCCTTATTGTACTTTCATGACTCATCAGGCCTCTCCTGCGTTGCACCCTGTTTGATTTGCTTTTTGTTGTTTTATATATTTGACCTACTTATCCTTATTGTACTTTCATGACTCATCAGGCCTCTCCTGCTCTGCATCCTGTTTGATCTGCTTTTTGTTGTTTTATATATTTGACTTACTTATCCTTATTGTACTTTCATGACTCATCAGGCCTCTCCTGCTCTGCATCCTGTTTGATTTGCTTTTTGTTGTTTTATATATTTGACTTACTTATCCTTATTGTACTTTCATGACTCATCAGGCCTCTCCTGCTCTGCATCCTGTTTGATTTGCTTTTTGTTGTTTTATATATTTGACTTACTTATCCTTATTGTACTTTCATGACTCATCAGGCCTCTCCTGCTCTGCATCCTGTTTGATTTGCTTTTTGTTGTTTTATATATTTGACTTACTTATCCTTATTGTACTTTCATGACTCATCAGGCCTCTCCTGTTCTGCATCCTGTTTGATTTGCTTTTTGTTGTTTTATATATTTGACTTACTTATCCTTATTGTACTTTCATGACTCATCAGGCCTCTCCTGCTCTGCATCCTGTTTGATTTGCTTTTTGTTGTTTTATATATTTGACGTACTTATCCTTATTGTACTTTCATGACTCATCAGGCCTCTCCTGCTCTGCATCCTGTTTGATTTCCTTTTTGTTGTTTTATATATTTGTCTTACTTATCCTTATTGTACTTTCATGACTCATCAGGCCTCTCCTGCTCTGCATCCTGTTTGATTTGCTTTTTGTTTTCACTTTTATGTTTATGTATGTTGGTCCTTCATATCTTATATGTATGCCATAACTAAACTCATTTACTGTACAGCGCTCTGATACCCGCAAGGGTCTTGTCCGCGCTCTATAAAACTTTCAAATAAATACATAAACGTAACACCAAGGGGGTCAGTTTAACATGATCTTCATCATACTGAACCCCCAACTCCTGATGAACAATATATGCAGCACAAGCAGGGGGTACACCTAAGATACGTCACAAACCCCTATTCTGTCTGCAGAGCAAGGCTGTTGGAAAAGCCCCTAATACCAGCCCCGTAATTGAGGATCAGTAAACACTTCCTGCTAAAAACTTCCAAAAAAGGAGCTACAGGTTTTTTTTCCAATGCATGAGGCTAAATTATAAATATAGACCGCAGCACTGGAAAACCTTTGAGAAGTTTTATATTTACAGGGGCCCCAACTACCTCTAGCATTAAAAACCCCTCCCAGATAGGAAAAATCTTGTGTAGTAGCAACAGGACGGCCCTGCAGGAATACACCCTTCATCTCCGCGGATTTGGGGCCACAAAACATAGTGAAGGTTTTAGAACAGTTTGTGGCTAACCCCAAGGAATCCATCCATGAAGTTGACGAACACCTGAAAAAGGGTATTAAGGTTCTTGTGTGTTCTTCCCAGTAAAACAGCGGCATCTGCATGAAGGGATGCTGGGACTTTTTTTGTGCCCAAATAGGGCAGTGTTGCTAGTAGATAACAAGTCTTCAAGAACATTGATGTACAATAAGAATAAAATAGGGGCCAATTTGCACCCTTGCCGAACACCTTTCTCCAGCAGAAAACTACTAGCGCATTCCCCAGCAGGGCCAAATCTAACAGAAGCAGAAAGGTCAAAGTGCAAGGCCTGCAAGATTTAGACAAGCCCTTGATCCACCCCCATTCCCCTCCAGCAAGGCCCACAGTTTAGATCTTACCACACTTTCAAAGGCGCGCAACAGGTCCATAAAGGCCAGGCAAAGGGAGCCCTGCTTTGCAATGCTATATTTGCTAATAAGCAAATGCAAAGCTTTACGGTGCCGAGCCCCTCCTGGAACCCATATTGCACATCCAACAGTAGGTTCTTCTCCCTGGCCCAACACAATAAACGGTACAACACCACCCTCCCTGGATTTGTAACAGCAGAATACAACTGGGAGATTGGGCGATAACAACTAGGAGACTACAAATCACCCTTGTTGAAGATATGCACGGTAGTGGTTGTGTACCACGAGTGGGGGGCGGCCAGTGATAGTAACGGTATTGAAACAGTTGCTTAATAACAGGGCCCATAATTCTGGGACTGCTTTGTAATTATCCATCGGGACTACATCTGGCCCTGGAGCCCTATTCGATAGAGACTTCACAATAACTTCCCAAATTTCATCCATAGAAAAATTAATATTGATTGGTGATTTCGCCGCTACCTCCGGGCCCATTTGAGACAAGTCCGAGCGATATAAGGCACCTAAGCCTCTGGGCTGATGGTGGTAATAACAGCATCATCAATACTTGCACCCAGGAAGCCAATATCCTTCACCATCCTCCAGAAAGTTGTAGCGTCCTTCATCCGACAGGACTGACCCAGTCCCTAATACTCCATCTTTTTTCTTCCTATTCTGAGACCTTTCATACTCGACTCTAAGCTCTTGTATCTTCTGACCATCTCTAGGAGTCTGTCTCAAAACCCGATATAGATTGAGGGAGGCCATCATCAAGGAAGCATCAAACCACCGACCCCGGAGATATCGGGAACATCTCTAGGAGTCGGCCTCAAAACCCGATGTAGGTTGAGGGAGGCCATCATAAAGGAAGAATCAAACCACCGACCCCGGGGATATCGGAACCATCTCTAGGAGTCTGCCTCAAAACCCTTTGTAGATTGAGGGAGGCCATCATCAAGGAAGAATCAAACCACCTGTTGCGTGCTTATCTAGGATCCTGATCGATACTGTGACCTTATGCCCCTATTCGGATATAAATCCATTTATTCCCTATATTGGCATAACCGTTCAAGTGCGATATTCAGAAAGTCATCTCTGGCCTCACACGAACAGAGCCACATTCCAGAATAGTTTTCTCTGCCACTTCCTTTGCAACCAATTAGTGCAATGACAGAGCAGAAGTCACTATCTGAGATTCCTAGATTAACACTCCGAGTTCTTCAACAAGATAAAAACTCAGCAAACCTGGAAATCCCCGCTTGCTGTGTTTTGATTAGTAATGGAACTCTAATGAGCAACTGATAGCTATCACTTCCTAGTGACATCTTTAATTGACGTCTTATGTCCAGCAAACTTACGTCAAACAAGGCACCTTTCAGGTATAAATACTACCAATGTGGCCTTAAGCAAACGCTGTCTGCTGCCCTGTTGCCTGTTGCCTGTTGTAGCTAGCTGTCTGCAGTACGCTGATGCTGCTGCTGTCCCAAAGCTGCTGATACCATTATCGCTGCTAAAGCGCGAACGATGGTGTGGTGAAACTAGGAGCTGAACAGCCGTCCCTCTGCGAAGAGCCCAGCAGATGCCAGCTGCCCGCGGACGCTGTCCCCCCTCCTCCTCCTCAACGCGCTGAAGAGAGACGCTGCCTTTCTCCTGCCGAGAAATCCAGCTCCAGCGTTTCTGGTCTACCCTTGCGGGTGACTGGGATACCGAGTTCCCCTGAAGAAGATACCAGACCTCCATCATTCTATTCAGAGGTATGGTGTTGACTAAACCCTTAGTGAGAATTCTTGAAGCAAACCTTGGCAAAACCAACTTAACTTAAAGCTACTTACTTACTCCCCTCCCACGTATTAGGCTTAGGTCAGGTACACTGGGGTAGGCGTAGTTAGAAGCACCAGTTGAGTATTTTAGCCTAATGTATATATGAATGTATATATGTTTTATTACTTTTAAACCATTGTATGGCTAAGAAACCATATCAATGGTTTTACAGTATTATCTCGCAATACTTATCTTACTGTACGTACTTTTTATAATAACAAGTCTTGCAATTGTGGCAATTCATTTCTCTTGTACGAGAAGAAAGACTGTTTAATAAATGTTAACCCTTTATTGACAAACGCCCGTCTCTCTATTCTCTACATATTGTGAAAGTAATCTGCACCAACGTGACTGAGTAAAATAACTGTCTATTGTTTCACACGACCCTAGAGATTGACTCTTGATCTGAGGAGCAAAGTTGTCATGTTGAACGGTTGTTGGAAAACTGAATCCCTTCTTGTCTGTGCCAGGGAAGCTGATCACTTCCTATGCAGAGAAGAAAGTTTCCAGTGACCTCTGAGCTAGTTGGTAACAAACCCAATTAAGTTTAGCATAGTCAGTAGAGGCCTGGAAGATCCGCACTTCTACGTCGATACTACTGTTTATGTTATTCCAATGCGCAGGGCCTAGTGGGAAACTAGGAACTACACTACATGGCGCCCAACGTTTGGTAAGGCGATAAACTAACGCAAGACGTTAGAGTAACTCAGTGGTGCATATTTCACACAGACCCCTTTCTCCCGTAAATACTCCAATAGACGTCTGGAGTGGGTGAAAGGTTAAAATCCGCCCGACCTTAGTAGGAAGAGATTCCTATGTAAAGCTCTGGTTTATTCAACGTTGAAGGATACAGTGTTCCAAAATATTGTGCACCTAATCTTTGTCTCCTTGGAGACCAACTCTGCAAACCTTGCATTTATACAATGCCAGGAGAGAACGGAACCACTGGGGCCGCAGCAGATGCGACTCAGCAGGGTCCCGAACACACTGACCCGGATGCTATTATCATCCCGGTCCACTTGAGAAAATCTATAACTTTAAAACTTAGAGAAAACGGACTGACACCTCAAGGTGGTACAGTAATTTTCGTGATAGAGGCACACGAATATCGGCAGACAGAGGTATTCTATTCATGACTAAACTTTCCAGCGGCAAACGCTAGAACAAAAGAGTTTCACTATTACAAAATAGAGAAACCACCGGAAGAGTACGCTCCTTTCGAGGAGACTGAAATCCTGATGAAACATAATGATCACATAACCAGGCTCGGTCCACTAGGTAGACCAGGAGCAACGTGGCCGGTTCTAGCCAGCTACACACCACATCCTGACATTGCAAAAATGTCAAGGGAAGACCTCTTAGTTAACATAAGAGAATTAACAGAGGCTTATAGAGAGCTAATAAAATTATTTATTAAAAATAATTCAAACACTCCTAAAAAGAGCTGGGATGGAAATAAACAATCCACTCCCAAGGAAAAAGTTTTCCAGTCCAGAGGAAGGTCTCCTCGACGGAGGGAAAGAACTCCGACTCGAGAACACCAGTCTCCCCAGAGGGAGCCCTCTGAGAAAAGATATAACCTTAGAAATAGGGATAATTTGAAAAAACCTGATAGATATCAAAGTATTGATACTCGTCCCTCTCGATCTTTTTCGCAGAAATCGGAAAGAAGAGGACGGTCAGACCCAGGAGAGCACACCAAGTCCAAAGACAAGGAACCTGCTCAGAGTAAAAAATCTCAATTTTCAAAAAAGAAGGTAGCCAGTATTAGAGTAATCAACCATGCCGAGAATACTGAGGACACAGTTGAAAAACGGGGAGTGGGCATTGACAATGTTGGACAGTGCAGCAGAAATCAGTATAGCGCGCAAGATCTTGATGAGTCATCTGGAGACAGTGGACACGAATGAATACATTCAGGTTGAAACTGCCGACACCAGACTTAGCGAGCCCCATAAAATATACGAAATAACATTGCATATAGAGGGTGATAAGACTAGGAAAATAAGGGGTCTATTTTGGGATAAACTCTCAAAAGGCTATGATATTCTGTTAGCTGAAAAAGATTGGCCCCCAGAGTTTGTCAGGGAGTGCCCTCGTGGCGAAGAAGTGATTATGCCTGCCTTCTCGAATCACATTCCGATTCACAAAAAATATACTTATGCAAGGAAATGGGCAGTAGCCCAGGCACCAGCATTATATAAAAATCATGTAGGATGGGATGAGGACTCACCTCCTCACAAAATCCAATTAAAAAGTGAACCAACTGCCCAACGGCAGTATCCCATTAAGCAAGAAGCTAAAAAACAAGTCAGGGAGATTTTAGATCAACTTGAATACCAGGGGGTGATTGAAACATGCACCTCTCAAATGAACAATCCTTTGTTTCCTGTCTCCAAGCCAGACAATTCATATCGTCTAGTTTTGGACTACAGACATCTTAATGCAATTTGTAAAACATTTGCAGTACAAAACTCGCATAGTGCAGCCCTAATGAATAACATAGTTAGGAAAAAATATAAAACGGCATTAGACATATCTAATGGTTTCTTTTGTCAAAACATTGCACCAGAAAGCAGATACTTGACCGCTTTCTCAGCATTTGGGTCGCAGAAAAAATTCTGTTGACTCCCACAGGGGTTCAAGAACAGCCCAGGACTATTCTCAGCTAGAGTAACAGAGTGACTACAAATATATGATGATGAGGCATTATCTTACGTAGATGATATCTATCTCACAGACGATGACTTGGATACACACTTGAAAAGAGTGAACACCATTATACTTGGGTTCGCAGCAGAGGGTTACAAATTCAACTTTAAAAAGTCTCGAATTGCCCATCTGACAGTACTATTCTTAGGGTACGAATTATCAAGTGAAGGAAAAAGCCTAGCGGACAACTTCTTAGAGAAGTGCGCTGTACTCCAAGCTCCAAAAACGCTGAAGAATTTACAATCCATTCTAGGGGCCTTATTTATGAAGGACTTGCGCCACCGGTGCGTCACTTTTCCCATGTTAAAAGTGACGCACCGGTGGCGCAAGTCCTTCATAAATAAGGCCCTAGGTTTTCTGAATTTCAGAAGAACTTACATTCTAAATTACGCAGAGAGGGTTAGACCTCTCTACGAACTAATTAAACCTGATTTTAAACAAGTCAATTGGACTCAAAAACACACAGAAATTTTGAGATCACTGCAAACAGACATGTTAGCAAAAACAAAATTAGATACACGCAACAACACACGCGATCTTGGGGGCGTGGCTTGGACGCCGATCGGGATGGCGGCGTGAGCTCGCAGCTCCGCGCGGAATCCCACTAATTCTCCTGTTTTCGGAACCCTAGGCGACCCGAAGACGACGCTCCTGCCCTCTGAAGTGTAAGGGGAAAGCTGGGCACCATCGGTGAGGCGCTGGGGGACAGCTGGCCTCGAGACGATCGAGTTGAAGAGGTTGTATGGACGGGATGTGGTTTTCTGCTGTGTGTATGCACCGAACACTGATCAAGCTCGATACTTTGATAGCCTCTCTGGGTCCTTGGCCTCTTTCCTGGTGGGCCCGATAGTGTTAGGGGGGGACTTCAATTCGATCACGGACGTGGCTCTGGATAGGTCCCATCCCCCCCTGGTGGACTCCCCAGTGCGCAGGCTGGCCGCGCACAGGAAGGACTGGCAGGATAGATGGGGGTTGCTGGATGTCTGGAGGGAGCGGCACAGGGGGGCCAGGGATTATTCCTTTTATTCTGCTCTCCATGATCTGCATGTCAGGATTGATTCGGTGCTCTGCGGCGGATCCCTAGCCCCATTGATTTCCCATGCGGAGTACCTGGCTAGGACTATCTCCGATCATAACCCCCTATTGGTACACATCCAGTGGCAGAGAGAGCGCTCAGTGATACCAACATGGCGGCTTCGCCCGGAGACGCTTGAGGATTCTGTGTTCAGCGACACGGTTCGGCAAGGCATTGATAGCTATTTCGGAGTGAATGAGGGCACGGCCACGAGTAGGTCCACTGAATGGGATGCAATGAAAGTGGTGGTGAGAGGGGTATGTTTGGGTAGGTTCTCGAATGTTCGCACGACTGTGTTGAATGACCTTATGAAAGCCGAAGAAACCTTTAGGGACTTGGAGCCCCGCAGGCCGGCTAGGCCAGATTTACAGACCCAGTTATTGGAAGCGAAGGAAGTGGTTGCCACCGAGATGGAACGTTTAAGGTGTTATGACTACCGGCAGTATATCATCAGGGCACATGCAGAAAGGGACAAGGTGGGCACCCTCTTGGCCAGACTAGCTAACCCGGAACTTAGGGGTTGCCCGATCCTCAGCATTGGTAATGCGCAGGGAGAAATGGTGTATTCCCAGGCAGCGGTGCTAGAACGTTTTAGGGGGTATTACGAGGAATTATACCAGAGTCAGCTGGGAGTGGGGGTTCAGGACATTGCCGAATACCTGGGGGAGAGGCAGCTTCCGGTCCTGGACGAGGAGGACGCGAAGGAGTTGGGTAGCCCGATCACGCTCACAGAAATACGGGTGGCCATCAAACATATGGCCCGCAACAAAACGCCCGGGGTGGACGGTCTGCCGATTGAATTTTATCAACAGTATGTGGACAGCTTGGCCCCCAGGCTGCTGGTGGTGTATACGGAAGCTTTCGAAGCTGGGGCATTGCCTGGGTCCATGCGGGAGGCCTTGATTGTACCGCTCCTGAAGCCCGGCCGGGATGCCGCGGATGTGAGGTCTTATCGCCCGCTATCCATGCTGACGATTGATTATAAGATTCTGAGCCGAATCCTAGCCACCAGGTTGGCCCCACATATGACGGGCCTGGTACGCAGGGACCAGGCCGGGTTTATACCCACGAGGAGTACGGCGCTGAATATCCGCCGCCTAGTGGGAATAATGGATGCCATCTTGGACGAGGAGGGAGCTCCGGCGGTCCTGTCTGTGGACATCGAGAAGGCCTTCGATAGTTTGGAATGGTCTTTCCTGGATGGAGTGTTGGAGAGGTTTGGCATGGGCGAGGGGTTCCGCAGATGGACGAAGGTCTTATATGCCTCGGCAACGGCGAGAGTGCGTTTGGGCGGCCTGGTATCTGCGGCGTACCTGGTGGGAAGGGGCACGAGGCAGGGTTGTTCTCTCTCCCCCCTATTGTTTGCTCTGGCGATGGAACCCTTGGCGGTCCATGCGAGGTCAGGTGACAGGTACGCGGGGATAGCCAGCGGCGGGCAATGGCATTATATATTGCTATATGCGGATGACTTGCTCCTGTACCTCGCTGACACCTCGCGGGCATTGGTCGGAGCAATGGATCTGTTGTCTGAGTTCGGCCGGCTGTCGGGCCTTAAGGTCAATTGGGCGAAGACTTGTGTGTTCCCGCTGCGAGCGGGATCGCCAGACTATGGCAGTGACTTGGGCGTGTTATGGGAGCCCTCTTGCTTCACCTATTTGGGTGTTCGCATCTACCACGCGACTGCGGACTTATTGGAGGGCAACATTGGTCGCTGTGTCCGGGCACTGAGGGGCAGCTTGTCTTTCTGGTCGACCCTCCCGCTGACGGTTCTGGGTAGGATTGCACTGTTGAAAATGGTGGCGCTCCCCCGTTTCCTCTATTATTTCCGAACGCTGCCTGTCTGGATTCCCCAGGGGGTCTTTCGAGACCTGCGGTCAATGATTATTGGCTTCCTATGGGGGCATGGCCGCCGTAGGGTGGCCCTGAGCACGCTACTTCGCCCCAAGCTAGAAGGGGGATTGGCTGTGCCCGACTTCGAGCTGTATTATCTAGCGGCGCAGTTGCAGGTCCTGACGCAGAACGTAGCTAGGCTGTTTCGGGGTCCAGAGGAGGGCCGGGACCGGGGGATACAACGCCACGTGCTGTCCTATATCATCATGCAACAGAGGCTCGAGTTGCGGGCCCTCACCATGGAGGAGCGGACGCTCCGGCTGTGCTGGCAGAGGAGTCTCCGGAGAGCGAAGGCTTCGCGGCCTTATGCACCGGAGATCCCGATCGGAATGCTGACGGCCTTGCCGCACGGGGGAGATTGGTCCCCGTTGCTGGATTGGGAAGAGGCGGGACTGCAGGTAGTAGGCGACTTATACATAGACGGGGCTTTGGCGCCGTTCGAAGCGCTCCGGGACCAGTTCGGGCTGCCTGATGGGGGGTTCCTCCTACACGCGGCGGTGGTGGCTGCCTTACAGAAACACTGGAAAGGGGGGCTCGCGGAACCAACAACGACTATGGCGTGTCAATACATGGTGATGGCGGCAGGCACGTTTAAAGCTGTGACGTGCCTCCATAATAGGATGTTGAATGAGGGGCTGGAACCGCTCCAAGGGCTCAAGGCTAAATGGGAGGAGAGCGTGGGCCGACCCATACCGGATACGGCATGGGGCCACATCCTGCGGCGCACGTGGAAGGGCACGAGAAATGCGCGCTTTCAGCAAGTACATTTCTATGTGCTTCATAGGGCTTATTTAACTCCTGAGAAATTACAGCGGTACTTTCAGGTGCCGGATGCCCGATGCCCACGGTGCTCGTCTCTGGGAGCAGACATGGACCATTTGTTTTGGGGGTGCTCACACTTGGGGACCTATTGGGCGGAGGTAGGGGAACTCCTGAACGAAGTGACTGACAGGGAGGTGGAATTCGATATGGCGGCGTGCCTGCTGCTCTGGTTCCCGCACACGAAAAACACCAAGGTGACCAGCAAATTCATCGACCTGGGTCTGATATTGGCGCAGAGGGAAATATCGTGGCACTGGAAGTCCAGGGGGGGACCCTCACTGCGTAGATGGAAGAATGAACTGCTGCGGTGGTCTGACTGCGAGAGTGTGCTCCGGATGAAACAGGCTGTCAAGATGGGGAATGAGAAGGCATTGGATGTGGCGCGTGCATGGGAGTTAGTAGTACAGGCCTTGCGTGATTCTTTGGTAGAGGATGAGGAGGGTGAGAACTAAGCCGGTGGACACCGCGGGGCGAACACAGAAGTATTGTACCCCGCACTGTAATGGACCCATCCAACTCGACAGGATAAGGCATACACCTAGCAGTTGCCAGGGGAGGGGGGGCCTTGGGGGGTTTGGTTAATGGGAGTTGGGGGTGGGCCGGAAGCCATTAGATGGTAGCCCGTTAGGGCACATTGGACCTACTAGGAAGGTGAGCACTGTGTGGAGAGTGGAATGGCTGGGGAGAGCGGTCAGGCGTGACAGACCCATAGCGCCCAGGGCAGGTCCCGACGAGGGCGGTACCACTGATTATCACTGGGATGGCTGAAGGGAATGTTGTTGTGGGAGGGGGGGTAAAAGCAGATACGCAAAACGACCTTTCAACCAGGGTCCCTATGGGACGTGCACCGCGATGTTGTCCTATTGAATGAAGTAATATGCCGCCCGGCCTCCGGGATGCGGGCTGAATGGCTGTGTACGATTTGGATTTCTTATTGAACGAGGGGATATCACGAGTGAACTAGCTGATTAATTGTATCCTGTGGTTTATAACTCTGCAATAAAAATATATTTAAAAAAAAAAAAAAACACACGCGATCTTGTAATCCGAGTCATCCCAGGAAGATGCGGATTCACATACCTAACCTCTAATGAGGGAGAAAAGGTACCAATAGCTTACAAATCACATTTGTACACAAAGGCTGAAATAAAATTCGGTTCAACGGAGAAAATTCTAACTGCGGTTCAGACTGCTGTAGCAAAAGAAAGGCCCCTAGCACAAGGTAAACGAATAGTAATCGTAACACCTATACCGGCTTTAGAAGCGGTAATTAAAGCAAGCATTCCGAATGCTAAAGCTTTGCATCCGAGATGGATTCAGTGGGTTAATTCTCTTGCTGCAACAGACGTAGTTTACGAATTTGATCCTAACTTAAAAACACAGGAATTTTTACAATATGAATATGAATGTCCTCTGCCAATTGAAATCCTGCCTCTCGAAGAATACGGAAGTATTATATATACTGACCGATCAGCACAACCCGCAGTTGGGGGTAAGCAAGCTTACAGTGCTGCGTGCGCGATTGTTAAAGGTCGCTGGCACAAAGGTAAATTTAGACCAATGGTCACCAAAACACAATCTCTAGGAGATTGCTCGGCTCAACGAGCTGAATTAGTAGCATTTAAGATGGCGCTAGAAAATACCGATCGCGAATTCCCCACACTAATAGTGTGCGATTCTTTTTATTGCGTACAATCTTATAATGAATACTTGCAGAATTGGGTGGAAAATGGTTTCAAAGATGCAAAAGGTGGCACAATAAAGCATAAAATGCTTTGGGAACAGGTAGTTCTTTTACAGAAAGAACTACAAAAGACTCACGTGATACACACTCTGAGTCATCAACGTGATGGCGTTCACGTTGCAGGGAATTCATTGGCTGATGAAGCCGCGAAGGCAGCTGTGCAAACGGCTTCCGTAGCTGCGATAACTCGGTCACAAACAAAAATAGACAGCAATATTCTACAAGCTGTCAGTGCGTCAGTAAAAAATGATAAGAAAACACTCCCAAAAGGCTTTCCAGAAAAGTACTTATATTCAACAGATACGAATAATGTTCCTTTTGCTCGAATCCCTGGAGTGGGGGATAGGGTAATTCCAAACAGGGAACACAGGTTAGGACTAATCAAAGCGGCACACGAAGGGCTTGCCTCTGCACACGCTGGCGTTTCAGCAACAATATCACTATTAAAACAGAGGTATTGGTGGCCTCGCTTGAGAATACAAACTAAAAAGTATGTATTGGAATGCGATATATGCCAAAGGATAAAAGTATCAACAGTAAAACGACCAGCGCAGACACCCCTTCTCATCTCGGATAAACCATTTGCATGTGTTTACCTGGACCACTGTGGTCCCCTACAAAGGGATGGCAACTATAGATATATCATGGTAGCAGTGGATTCCTGTACGAGGTTCATATGGATGTGGCCCCAGCGCTCGGCTGACGCTAGAACGGTTATAAAAGATCTGCGAGTCTTTATCGGCACATACGCAATTACCACGTTCCATTCTGACCAGGGTCCTGCTTTCAGCTCTCGAGCTTATAGGGAGGCCATGGCCAGCATGGGAATTGGGTTGCGGTATTCTTGTCCGTCGCACCCCGAAGGGAATAGTGTGGTTGAAAGAAAAAACCGGGACATAAAGCGATCTACAACAGCGAAGGTATTAGGTTCAGGCGCTGGGTGGGTCAAACATCTAATAAGTGTCCAGACCAGTCTTAATAACTTGCCAAGAAATTCTCTAAAAGGTTTCAGCCCATACGAACTATTGTTCGGAATTAGAATGAACATTCAGGACCTCGATAGTCAGATGTCAGTGGTACAAGAAAAAACAACGCACTTTGATGTAAAGGATCGTTTGGCTGTTTTACAGGAACTGAATGAAACAAGAAAATCCTTAAGCAACATAAAGTTAAAGCAACAGCCATCTACCACTGACGAGGCACCACAAGCAACAGCCCCAGCAAGGCCTGTCTGGATTCCAAAGATTGGGGATCTAGTCAGAGAAAAAATCGCGGTGAAGAAGGAATTTGGGCCTTCTTACAGAAAAGCAGTACCTGTCTTGGCAGTCACCGGAACAAGATCAGTAGTACTACCGCCCCTTGCTGGTAAAAAGGAGAACAGAGTCGTGTCTATCGACCTGGTGAAACCACAAGCATGTGGCCTATAATCAACAGTAGGCCCAGTGGACTCCCAAGAAACAACAGAATACCCAAACTTGCAACAATCCAAGAGGTTCAAACTGAAAAACTAATCACATTCGATCAGCCTGCAGTGCACAGAGAAGGACTATGCAATAATGCCATGGAACTCGTGCCTCTTGAGACACAGATTGAAACAGTTTGTCAAGAAACTCCAGTCTACAATAATGTGGCATCAGAAAATGCTACCGAGAGACAAATTGAAAGAACAATCCCAACAATTGACAGAACTGCCTCTGGTTATTTCATCAACTTCGACAACTTCTCTGAAGATCAAAACGACCCCGAAGTGATGCCAGAAACAAAAAAGTATTCTAAAGAAAATACAACAGGACTCCTTCAACAAATCAAAGAATTATATCTGGATTCACCGTTGATTGAGCATTGGATTATTTCAGGGGTATTCATACTCCTACTATGCCTAATTTTAGTTTTAATTTTAGGAAAGTTTATTACAATTGAATGGACACAGCAAGTCAGAACATCAACCTCGTCCTCAAACCACACAGATCATCCCACGTGAAGAAAAGAGAACTGTCAACAGTAAATGTCACAGCCATTCCAATACCTGGTGGGGTAGTATGGGAGAAAACAGACTATGAGATCTATGGTCCGGTCGAAATCCTGAAGTATCCTCATCAACTGAAGGTTTCCTTAAGTGACTTTGTAAAACCTAGTACATTCTCTGATGATTGGGACTTTAACAGTATTAATGACATGATGTCTGATTTAGTAATGTCAGCTAGATTCACAGATCATGATTATTTACAAGGTTCATCTAGTTATGAGCAATTATTCTGCTACACACATTATGGTGATCACTATTTGCATAAATCTGCACAGTCTAGAAATGTTTTTATGTATAATCAATGGGAACATTGTGCTACACCACCTAAAAGCAGTTCTAAAGCATTCTTTGAGAAATTCAAGTACTTCTCAGGGTTTAACACCAGTGATGCAGAAACGTTTTATTACAAACTGTTAGATAAAACAGGAATGAAAACAATGCTGACAAATTCTAAATTGATATATTCAGAAGCATTTTATGACAAAATGATGACATTTGGTTTTGATTATTGGAAAAATAACATTGAAACGAAAACCATTTGGGGTACGAAAGATTGGCAGGTACAAGGCCTTGAAGCACTATTCAGAACCTGCATGATACCAGAACAAATGATGTTTTTAAATGACACAATCCACCAAACATCCTGTCTTGGCCTAGCTAAGATCAAAGACCTTAAAACACCGTCTATTCCAAAGCCAATACCTGAGAATGCAACTGCAGATATTGAGTTAGACGTATCACAAATTTTACATTTTAACAGAACACATCCTGATTGGAAAAAGTGGTTAATCTGGCCTACTGACACAAACAACTGTCAAGATAGATTCCTGAATAAAACACAGGGGTTAAAAATGACCAGACAAGACCCTAGATACTCCCAGAGACAACATCCAGGGATAGTAACAACATACAGTGTAGGGAAACTCTGCCTAGAATGGCTAACATCATCCACACTGGCTGAAATTAAGCAACACTTGTCTTTATTAAAAGATGGTGCTGATTTGCGCGATTTCATTCTTGGACCACGCAAACAGCGTCAAAAGCGTTTCATAGCGACCAGTATCTATGCTGCGTACAACGAGGCTTGGAAAGTCCCACAAATTGAAACAGCTGAAAAAATACGAGAAATTGATCGTATTAATTTGGAAAAATCACTTTCTGTAGTGGACAATGGGTTAATGACTCTGTCCTCCAGAATATATTCGTTGGACAATATTGTGTCTTCTGCCTTTGACATAATAGACAGAGACTTGCTAATGTTACAACATGGCCAATCTCAATTACGTTCTATTGTACAATTGGGCTGGACGCTGCAAAATCTTCGTTCAGGCTGTGTGCCTTGGCGTTTAATCAACACAACGTCATTATTTTCCATATTTAACCTTACTGATAAACAAATCAGTTTGGCACAGAAAGGAGCAGACTATACAATCCTGAGCATCGAAAAACTTGAGAGATTACCATTGACAATGTCAGAGAGTCCTGTCATTGAATGGATAATGCACGGAATTATCACTATTCCGATAACAACTTTCCGATTTAAAAAGTGCCTAGAGTACATACCTACTGGCCAGTATGAACGATTGGGTAAAGGTTATGTAAAGTCAGAATGGAAATTACCATACACACATTCATGCTATAGTGACAGCGACAAAAATGTATTTCTTAGTGGTGAAAACTGTAAACATTCACTAAGCGGTATACTTTTGTGCCAGGGTATTAATTTACACGGAGCTTGTGATGGAAATTCTAACAACCTTTCCTGCCACCAGCTAGTCACACCTGCAACTCAGATAGAGCCCTTCTTTATGCAACTTGCGAACGGGAGTTACATTCTTAGAAGGGATCACAGATGTTGTGGCCTTGTTCCAGGGAAAAGTTATCTAGTAAGAGTAACATCCATGGTCAAATGTTGTATGCAGGCATTGTTTCCAAGCGGGCTTGCAGACACAGAGACTCCCATCTGGCCTCGTCTGAATCTCTATTCTATACGAATTGATACTTTAAGCAAAATGAAGTCTGTGCTTTTGCAGACAACAGTGCCCATAACGTCATCAAAAGAGACGTATGATCTCCTAGTTGCAAGGACAGCTACGGAAGTTCATGAACATTTATCAACAAATTGCCCCGTGCATTTCGTAGAAATGCTTAGCCAACTGCTTAACATGTCTAGTGCCACATGCATCCCAGGCATATTTAAGACGATTTTTACGGGACTGCTAACACCTTTTCAAGCAATTTTGGGAATCGTTCCAAATTTTGTCCACTCTGTTTTTGGCGGCATACCCTTATTTTTGGGACTTGTAGCAGGCATTTTATTTTTGACTGTCCTGCTTCGTTATGGCAAGCCAAAGCTCAGACATAGCTCCCATGGAATGGAAGAGACAATCCTAGCAATGCGCTACCGGGACAGGATAACTAAGGTCCTTGGATTGGCCAGGCTGAGAGATCTAAACATGACCTGGTTCCTTTCATTCAGACCTATATGGCAGAACTGTATCTTACCGGTACTTCGATGTATGCTATGCGGAGATGAGTGCGTGTTGGACATCTGTCTTTCACTTCCATCAGCAGTACCAATGGACGTCGATACTTTGCTCAGTCCGATAACGGCTCACGCATTGTGTTGTCCCCAGGGGCTACCAATCCTGATGACAGCATTCGTTGAGACTCCTGTGCTACGACTAGGTGGTAACAGTGGAGCGAGGGACAAAAGCAACATCACCCAGGTACGACCTTCTGTGAGCATTGCTGATCCTGACTATGATGACAGCAATCATTCTCACACCTGCCAAGTTACAGCACTATCGAATTTGGTTGAACTATCACCTGATTTTGTAGACCAATTCTTTGAGAGCCTGTCTGATATGATGTTCTCACCCGAACAGAAACAATAACTTTGAAGAAGCTTTCCGACACACAGCGTTCTCATGAACTCTGAATTCGGCCTTCAGTTTTGAACAACAAAAACTGCTAAAAGCGTTGGAACTCTATTTCCCCGTTCAAGCATTAATTCTTTTGAATTGAACACTTTTTAATATTCACCCTTTTTTGGCACAAACAAATTCTTTGCTTCAGGTAAAAACTATTCTTAGAGAACAGAAGCTTCAACTTCTATTTCTGAACTTATCTAGAGACATAACAACCTTACACCAGCCTCTAGCACATTTATTGCAATGCATTTATATGTGATGATTTATCTCGCCCTTCTTCTGTTTCAGAGATATTTCATGTGTAATTCTTTTTGCATAATCGTTCATTGATTTCATATTCTATAATTTTTTAATGATTTCTATGCTTCAAAAACGTACAGTACCTATATTTTCACGTATTACAATATACGCCTATTTCAAATGCATTTATGTATTTTGGGGTGGGCAATGTTACACATGCATCTTATTTCTCTAGTTTTAGTAATTTGATGGACATGAACCTGTGGAGTGGGTGTTGCGTGCTTATCTAGGATCCTGATCGATACTGTGACCTTATGCCCCTATTCGGCTATAAATCCATTTATTCCCTATATTGGCATAACCGTTCAAGTGCGATATTCAGAAAGTCATCTCTGGCCTCACACGAACAGAGCCACATTCCAGAATAGTTTTCTCTGCCACTTCCTTTGCAACCAATTAGTGCAATGACAGAGCAGAAGTCACTATCTGAGATTCCTAGATTAACACTCCGAGTTCTTCAACAAGATAAAAACTCAGCAAACCTGGAAATCCCCGCTTGCTGTGTTTTGATTAGTAATGGAACTCTAATGAGCAACTGATAGCTATCACTTCCTAGTGACATCTTTAATTGACGTCTTATGTCCAGCAAACTTACGTCAAACAAGGCACCTTTCAGGTATAAATACTACCAACGTGGCCTTAAGCAAACGCTGTCTGCTGCCCTGTTGCCCGTTGCCTGTTGTAGCTAGCTGTCTGCAGTACGCTGATGCTGCTGCTGTCCCGAAGCTGCTGATACCATTATCGCTGCTAAAACGCGAACGATGGTGTGGTGAAACTAGGAGCTGAACAGCCGTCCCTCTGCGAAGAGCCCAGCAGATGCCAGCTGCCCGCGGACTCTCTCCCCCCTCCTCCTCCTCGACGCGCTGAAGAGAGACGCTGCCTTTCTCCTGCCGAGAAATCCAGCTCCAGCGTTTCTGGTCTACCCTTGCGGGTGACTGGGATACCGAGTTCCCCTGAAGGAGATACCAGACCTCCATCATTCTATTCAGAGGTATGGTGTTGACTAAACCCTTAGTGAGAATTCTTGAAGCAAACCTTGGCAAAATCAACTTAACTTAAAGCTACTTACTTACTCCCCTCCCACGTATTAGGCTTAGGTCAGGTACACTGGGGTAGGAGTAGTTAGAAGCACCAGTTGAGTATTTTAGCCTAATGTATATATGAATGTATATATGTTTTATTACTTTTAAACCATTGTATGGCTAAAAAACCATATCAATGTTTTTACAGTATTATCTCGCAATACTTATCTTACTGTACGTACTTTTTATAATAACAAGTCTTACAATTGTGGCAATTCATTTCTCTTGTACCAGAAGAAAGACTGTTCAATAAATGTTAACCCTTTATTGACAAACGCCCGTCTCTCTATTCTCTACATATTGTGAAAGTAATCTGCTCCAACCTGACTGAGTAAAATAACTGTCTATTGTTTCACACGACCCTAGAGATTGACTCTTGATCTGAGGAGCAAAGTTGTCATGTTGCAAGGTTGTTGGGAAACTGAATCCCTTCTTGTCTGTGCCAGGGAAGCTGATCACTTCCTATGCAGAGAAGAAAGTTTCCAGTGACCTCTGAGCTAGTTGGTAACAAACCCAATTAAGTTTAGCATAGTCAGTAGAGGCCTGGAAGATCCGCACTTCTATGTCGATACTACTGTTTATGTTATTCCGATGCGCAGGGCCTAGTGGGAAACTAGGAACTACACTACAACCGACCCCTGGGATATCGGGACCATCTCTAGGATTCTGCCTCAAAACCCTATGTAGGTTGAGGGAGGCCATCATCAAGGAAGAATCAAACCACCGACCCCTGGAATATTGGAACCATCTCTAGGAGTCTGCCTCAAAACCCTTTGTAAATTGAGGGAGGCCATCATCAAGGAAGAATCAAACCACCGACCCCTGGGATATTGGGACCTTATGGTTTCATGAGTAGATTTCTAATGGCCAGCCCTATACCGGCAAAGCAATTATCTTCGTCCTGCAGATCAACCATGGGGTTCAAACAGTCCAAAAGTAGAACCAGATGGTTAGCAGACAGCTTTGCTGATTTAGAGGAGACCTTGGTTGAAGTAGGGGCATTTACAAGAGGCAGGTCTATAAGCAGTGAGGCCTGCACGCGAGGGGTACTCAATCAATCAATCAGAACATTTGTAAAGCGCACTACTCACCCTTGGGGGTTTCAAGGTGCTGGGGGGGGAGGGGTGCTGCTACTGCTCGAATAGCCAGGTCTTGAGTAGCCTCCTGAAGGTTAGTAGGTCCTGGGTCTGCCGTGGGAGGATGGGGAGGGAGTTCCCGGGCTTGGCGATGAGGTAGGAGAACGATCTTCGGATGTGGGGGACTATGGCGAGGGCGAGGTCGGCGGAGTTGAGCTGGCGGTTGGAGGTGTAGTGGGTGAGTCGGCTGTTGAGGGTTGCCGGTAGGCGTTGTGGAGTGCTTTGTGTGAGTGGGTGAGGAGCTTGAAAGTGATCCTCTTGTTGACAGGGAGCCAGTGCAGGTCTCTCAGGTGGGGTGAGATGTAGCTTGTGGCGAGGGATGTCGAGGATGAGGCGTGCAGAGGTGTTCTGTATGCGTTGCAGTTGTTTCAGGAGTGAGGCCGAGGCTCCCACGTAGGGGGTGTTTCTGTAGTCCAGCCTGCTGCTGACGAGGGCATGGGTGACCATTCTTCTTGTTTCGGTGGGGATCCACCTGTAGATCTTGCAGAGCATGCGTAGGGTGTTGAAGCAGGAGGATGAAACGGCGTTCACCTGATTGGTCATCAAGAGTGTCAAATTGAGGATGACCCCCAGGTTGCTTGCGTGGTTGGTGGGTGTTGGTGCTGCTCCCAATGTGATCGGCCACCAGGAGTCATCCCAGGCTGAGGGGGTGGAGCCCAGGATGAGGACCTCCGTCTTGTCTGAGTTCAGCTTCAGTCGGCTTTTCTTCATCCACTTGGAGACGGCCTTCATTCCTTCGTGGAGGTTGGCTTTGGCAGTGAGGGGGTCCTTGGTGAGGGGGAGGATCAGCTGGGTATCGTTGGCATAGGAGATAATGTTGAGGTACTGCAGTCGGGCGATGTGGGCGAGCGGTGCCATGTAGATGTTGAACAATGTTGGGCTGAGGGATGATCCTTGTGGTACGCCGCAGATGATTTCAGAGGCTTTGGAACGGAAAGGGGGTAGGCGGACGCTCTGGGTTCTGCCGGTAAGGAAGGAGGTAGTCCATTACAGGGTCTTGTCTCGGATCCCTGCGGTGTGGAGATGTGTGCGTAGGGTGCGTGGCAGACAGTGTCGAAGGCGGCTGAGAGGTCCAGGAGGATGAGGGCCGCTGTTTCGCCGTTGTGCAACATGATGTCATCTGTGGCGGCGATGAGGGCACTTTCGGTACTGTGGTTGCTGCGGAACCCAGATAGGGACAGGTCCAAGATATTGTTCTCCTGGAGGTAGTGGGTCAGTTGTCGGTTGATGATCTTCTCGATCACCTTCACCGGGAACGGGAGCAGGGAGATGGGCCGGAAGTTCTTGAGGTCTATCGGATCCGCCTCGGGTTTCTTGAGTAAGGCGTTGATCTCAGCGTGATTCCAGCTCTCTTGGAAGGTTGCGGTCTCGAAGGAGATGTTGATAACCTTGCGGAGATGGGGTGCAATTGTGGCGCTGGCTTTGTTGAAGATGTGGTGTGGGAATGGGTCTGACAGAGATCCGGAGTGGATGGTGTTCATGATTTTGATGGTGTCGTTGTCGTTCACGTTGGTCCCGGTGAGCAGGGGGTCGATGTTGCAGGTGGGTCCGAGGTATCGATTGATGTCAAGGCGGTCTCATTGTTGAAGCTGTTGTGGGTGTCTGCGATCTTGAGGTGGAAGAAGGTGTCTAGGGAGTCGCACAGGTCTTGAGATTTTGGGATGTCGTTGGTGTTGGCGCTGGGGTTGGAGAGTTCCTTCACGATGTGGAAGAGCTCTTTGCTGTTGTGTGCGTTGTTGTCGAGGCGGTCCTTGAAGGAGGTCCTTTTGGCAGTTCTGATGAGGTGATGGTGTCTGCCATTTCTTCTCTAGTTGCTGGCAGGTTTGCTTGGAGGCCTGGAGCGCCGTGGTGAACCAGCTGGCTTTCTTGTCGGTGTGCCTGTTGGAGGGTTTCTTGATCGAGGCCAGAGCGTTGGCACAGTCGTTGATCCATCGCCTGAGGTTCGGGTGGCGGTGTCGGTGTTGGTAGGGTCGGCGGGTGGGCTCCGGGCAAGGGTGGCATTGAGCTGGTCTTCGGTGATGTTGCCCCAGCTGCTGTGGTGGATCTGTTGGGTGCGGTGGTGCGTGGTGGGTTTCTGGAAGGTGAAGTGGATGCAGCGATGGTCAGTTCCAGTGGAGTTTGGTGGTGTGGCTGAAGGTGACATGGGAGCTTGCGAAGAAGATGGGGTCAAGCGTGTGGCCGGCGGAGTGGATGGGCGGTATGACGAGCTGTCTGAGTCCGAGGTTGGTGAGGTTGTTGATCAGGGTGGTGGAGTTGCTGTCGTTGTTGTTCTCGAGGTGGAAGTTCAAGTCTCCGAGGAGGATGTAGTCTGTGGAGGCCATGGCGTGCGTGCTGAAGAAGTCGGAGATGGAGTCGCTGAACTGAGGCCGGGGGCCCTGTAGATGAGTGTTCCTCTGAGGGTGGTGTACATGTCCGTGTGGATCTGGAAGTGCAGGTGTTCGGCAGTGCTAAGGGTGTCGTCGGTGCTGGTCCAGACCCGGAGGGTGTTTTTGTAGACAATGGTAATTCCACCTCCTACTCCGTTGGTGCGGTCCTTGCGGGTGATCTTGTAGCTGTCTGGGATGGCTATGGCGATGTCAGGCGCGGAGGAGGCGTTCATCCAGGTCTCCGCCAGGAAGAGGACGACCGTGGAAGATGAGTCGATCAGGTCCCAGAGTTCGACGGCGTGTTTGCGTGCGGAGCGGGTGTTGGGCAGGATGCATCTGAGGTGGTTGAGTCCTTTCTCTGCGGGTGACTCGGAGGCTGGTGAAGCTGCAGTTCAGGCAGGAGAAAGCTCCTTGGGTGCGCTTCGGGGCGGCCAGGAAGAAGGTGTGTGATTGTCCGGTGTTGAGTGCATGGAGGGTACTGACATCGTAGTGGCTTCGGTCGTTGAAGCATTTGCGTAGGCATGCCCCTGGCACGTCCCTGGCTGGCCAGCAGCGCGCCTGCTGCGCGCCTGCTGCGCCCCTGCTGCGCGCGTCCACGCAGCGGCCGCCATAAGAAGGGAAGGTGGGAGGGAGGAGCAGCTGGGAGGCGGGAGGGGACGCATGGGCGAGCAGGGGAGTGGGGACACAGGGGATGCAGCGGCAGGAAAATGGGCGAGAATACTGGAGGCAAGGGGCACAGAAGGCAAAAGGGTACAAAAGAAGAAAAGGTACAGAAGAAAAAAGGGTACAGAAGGCAACAAGGGCACAGTAAAAGGCAAACAACTACAAAATAAATCAGCAGAATACAGGGAGCAACAAGCAATAAATGCAATAAAGGCAGAGGGGCCTCAAACCTATGTCAGCAGAGGTAGCAGCGAGCTTCGGGAGACTGGCACAACAGGTGGTGCTGTGCGGCGTGGGGAGTGACCTGCCTGCAACAGGGTCAAGGGTCGACAATTAGTCTCCAAACAGCCCACATCTGGGTAGCTGGATAGGATAGGCTGAGAGGCATGAACAATGTCCGGGTCAACAACAAGGGAGATCCTTCTTTCAACGTTCAAAATATCTTTATCAAGTTCACCCACAATATTTTCATTAGAAGCATCAAGGGTGTTGGTTTTTAACCTGGCTGCTTTGGCCATCAAGCTCCCCACTTACGAATCAAGATTCCGTTTGGACATCCTCCTTTAGAATATGGCACCCCTCATGGGACAGGAAATACTATAAAGACTCACTCCTTACAGTCTTTATTGGGCTGCTTAAAATATGGTAGAAACTGAGTTTTAAATATGCCATAGGAAGAAAAATAAACTAAAAGAAGAATGCTTACCACTGAGTGGTCAATATTAGAGGGGTGGCCAAGCCTCACCCGGCCGCAGATGGGGCAGCCCGTGCATGCCTGCTCGTGTTCCGTGCTGCAACAGTCTCCTTGCGCTTTAGCACGTCGGGAGGCAAATCCTTCCTCCTCCTCCTCCTCCTATTGTAACATGAGAGCTGGGGGCCGAGTCCCACCCCAACCAGGCACCAACAGCAGACCACGTTTTGAAAAGTGGTAAGTGTGTTCTCCACAGAGATTCACATCAGTTTTTCAAGATTAATATCCATTCTTCCCAGCGCTGGGATTCAACCCAAGAACCACCATGTCGGAAGGACTTTAGGATCAGGGGCATCAGCCTAAAAAAATTATACTTTCGTATTTGGGACACTGTAAATATATGGAAACCACAGCTGTCCACGTGAATTAGCCAACCTAGCCTTGAGAAAGCCCAGGCGCAAATCGCCAAGAGGGGGCGAAACACGTGTCGGCTGTCATTGCTCTATGAATAAAAATAAAGAAACTTCACTGCAATTAAAATGTCTCTGTCCTCCATATCACGATCTGGAAAGAATGGATATTAATCTTGAAAAACTGATGTGAATATCTGTGGAGAACACACTTACCACTTTTCAAAACTGTTTCTTTATTTGAAGCCCAAGAGGTCCAGAGCTTCGAGTGTGTCTCCACCCACCCATCAATACTACTTATTCAAGTGTTGTTCAAGCCTTAAAATCCCTGGACCTTTGCTACCCCATCCACCAACAGCAGACCACCAAGGCGTTGAGGGCAGAAAGCGCCCGGTAAGTCTGTCCCCAAAGTGATATGGGCCTCCTTAGGTTCTCAGCAGTAGTAAAGTTCCCAGTAGTCACAGCTTATAGTGTAGGCAATTGTTGTCAAGATTGGTGGCAACACTGCAGTCTGCAGGCTTTGAAACAACATTTATCACAGATCAGGGAGAACCTAGTTATCCCTGTCTTTATTTTGGGACGGCCTGTTCCTAAAATACAAAGCATTAATTATATTGTTTATAATCAGTTATGGAAAGTTTCACAGCAGGAAGCAGCGGTAAGAATTAGGCAGATTGATCTAGAAACTTTAGAAAAGGCTTTCCACGTGGTTGACAGCAGTATTAATACTTTATTTAGACGCCAATATTCCCTGAATAAAATGTCATCTGTATATGATTTAATACTAAAGGAGTTGGGTATGTTACAACACGGCCAAGTTCAGGTAAGACCTATAATCCACTTGGTCACTGCGTGCTGGACGCATTCCTTGGCAATATGTGAGTATTTTAGACATTTTTCAGCCATTCAGTCTAACTCTAACAAAGAGAGCGATGGAAAAAAGAGTCGCATACGCTTTATTGAAGATTGAGCATCCATACCATGGCTGTTGCACTCCCTGTGTCCTTGAGTGTCAGAAATACCAGTCCTTGCGATGGTGTAAATATGAATGATCAATTCCTGCCCCAGAAATGGAACCTTCTTTTTGAATACAGGTGTCTCAGTGCAGACAAGAGGTGTTCATAGATGTAAATAGCTGCAAAAATCCACTTGGACAATCGCTGTTGTGTGATTCTTTATCATCACTTCACAGTCTGTGTTATGACTCCCTGCCGGCATTAGCATGATTTCTATCACAAACTCTTACATTGACCATTCACACACCACATGCGTTGTTAGAGCTGAGGTACTTTTGATTCCGTGAGTAGATTTGCACATATGGCCCTTATTTCCTCCAGTGTCTTATTGCCCCTACTTCTGTTTGTGCTCTGTTAGTGCTGAGGTGGTTTTGGTAGCTGGTTGTGCCCATGCTCTGGTTTGCTTTGTGAGTACTTTTGTACATATGGTATTTCTTGCCTACAACCATTATTGAGGATCCTTTAATAGTTTCCTGGATGTTCCAGCTCGGCACATATCTTTCTTTAATGATTTCTCTAGTTTGGGTTACATTTGAAGTTTGTCCCTCTGATTCAGAGTTGGCGGATAGGCCTCCATCTGCCAGTGGAGCGGAGGTAACAACCACCCACCACGATTACAGATCTCGTTAACCCGGCAATAGCTCCGCCTTCAGATAAGACACAGCAGCTGCTCTGAAAGTACTGGAACTGATATCTACTCCCAGATGTCACAAAGCTCCCTAGGGTGGCAGGAGTTTCACAGAAGCAGCCAATAAACTCTGGAACAGTTTCACCATAGCCATTAGAACACTTCCCTCTCTGTCTGCCTTTAGGAAGGCCCTGAAAAAACCTGGTTGTTCAATAAATAGAGGTCCTTGCTCACTGTGGACTACCAGTGCCAAGACACCTTTTGTTATTCGTGTGCTTAACTAATTCATTCAAATTCAAGTTTACTCGGTGGCTGTCATGTTTCACACGGCCACTCAGCAAACTTTTTTGTGTTTTGGTAAAATAAAATCAATAGTGACCTTCACACCCTGGAGGTTCTTTACCATGGAGTGGGGGGAGGTGGTCATTTTTCGTATTTATTCTTTGTTGTGTCTCCTTGGCCCACCAAGATTTTCCTTGTGGTTACAAACAGAGGGAGGTGGATGTTTATAATCGTTGCTCTGACTTATTGCTTTTTTTTAAGTTGACTTTTTTAGATAATAATGAACAGTGCTTGAAGCTTAGATAAAATTGTGAATAAACCACGATGTGATGATTTATTCCTCATAGGGTCCCTGAATAGAACTGACCACATAGTGTTTCTTTGATGGAATCGATCAACGCCTTCCGTTTGTCTTCGCGTCAGGCTCATTTAGTTATTAATTTATTGTTCTTGCACTGAAACAAGTAGAGATATAGAAAGTCGATTGGTGTTTGAGACCAATGGGAACCGTGCCTGATGTTTCTGAGGTGTGGCAAGCAAAAAATACGAAATACCTCTATAGGGACCTATATTACTTTAACATTGAATAAATCCAAGCTATTTTTATAACAGGATGCCAAAGAGGAAAGTGGAAACTTCAAAGTATTATCAAAACATATACATTTTATTTTTCTTTTTTCCTTTTTTCAGATAAATATATTTTGAGACATTTGTGCAGCTGTACATATCATTTCATCATATATCATGCTCAACAAATTCATGGCTGTTACACAAGTATTTTCAAAAAAATCTATAAAGTGCAAATGCAAAACAGTAAAGCATAAGAACAAATGTGCCCTCTAATAACATGTAATCCTAACATTCATACATACATGCTCGCATACCAATCATACCTTTTCTTTTCTTAAAAAACATACCTAACAACATAAACACATAGACTAGATCTCACAAGACATAGAAAAATGACAACCCGAAGGTGTACTTGATGGAATACAGTGGGAACTAAGATGGAACAGTTCTGTCAATTAACTTTTTGGTCTAGATGGAGTTGACCAGTTCATATCCAAACAGTAGATGTTGGGCCGACGTACGTTTCGGTGAATGTCACCTTCCTCAGGGCCAAGGATAACATGTAAGAAGATATATATATAACATAGATACAAATTCTCTACTTATTTTTAAAAGAGCGAGGGCATGGCACAGTTTTCTGAAAATAAAGAGAAACGTTTGTAAATATAATCTTTCTTTATACTCATTCGTTATCTGACATTGTAATTCAGTGGCATCAACTATATACATAATTTAACATCACTTGTAGGGTTTTTAACTGCTCATATAAAGCAACAAAACAATCTTATCAGTGTTGAATCTAAATAGGGTAAAGAGCTTTATAGACAGGAAGGAGGAGTAGTGATTTAGAAGACAGGTGCCACCAAAGTTGTTCACCCAGTGTGCAAGAAACATTTCTCTAGGTGGTGTTCTGTTTTAATGGAATGAGAATGATGATGTTTATACCTATTGGGTAGATGATCAGTGAGTAGAAGGCACTGAAGACCTGGCTGTTATTTTAGGCGTATACTGTAAAAGATATAGGGATATATGTAAATATATAATTACATTAGAATGAGGTTGAAGTCTTAAGTGGTATACAAATCGCGCCATATTACTTTAATTGCATAGGGTTTTTTCAAAAGTTGAGAGTCCGTTAGAAATGAAGGGCGGAGGGCCTCTATATGTCATGCATTCCTTCTGTATAGGAGAAGGTGATAAGTCTAATAAGTATATGAATGTTGGCAGCCAAAAGAGCGAAGATTTTAAAGAAAATGATAATGAAAAATACCTGATCGCTTCTACTTTGTAGTATTCGAATATTTGGGTAGTACAGTTCAGCCAGCCTCTATATCTGTGATGAAATAACAGGGTATGATATGCCTGTTACAAGGAGTTTGCTGTATTACTTATTGGCATTCAAGATAAACATATATGAGCATGCCAAGGTAGTATAGTACTTTATGGAGTCATCCTCATTAAAAAGAACAGTGAAAGCAGATTCTGTATTATGGCCCGGGCGAAAACCAGATCGACACTGGTCCAGAAGTTGGAAGTGATGGATGTGGGTACATAGTTGGGCGAGAACACATTTCTCCAGGAGCTTTGCCAACATGGGGATATTAGAGATTAGGCAAAAGTTATGAAGGTCGGTGTGATCTGCAGATGGTTTCTTTAGAATTCAGGGTAACTTGACCTGATTTTAGGCAATCTGGGATACATTAACGAAGTCCAAAATGTCCAACGTGGGAGCAGGAGGTTCTAACTTGGGAAAAGAGGGTGGATGGGAGGGGGTCATTGTAGTGATTAGACTGTTTCAGAGTAGCCAGCGTATTGCGTATAGTGGTTTCATCCAAGGTTTGGAAAAGACTCCAAGATGCGTTGTTTTTGAGGAGGTAAGGCTGCATGAGGACAATGACAAGCAACCCAGTGGGTGGAAGGGTGTTCAGCGGACCGATCGACAGTTGTTCAAGGCCAGAGAGTAGTTCAACTCTGATCTTAGCGGTCTTAACTATGAAGAAATCAGCAAATTCATCGCAGTTCGGCAATGGCCCTCGAACCAGGATTGAAATCTCTCAAGAAGATCTGAGTGCCCAGGAAATCTTCATAAGCCGAGATAATATCCATGATCTGTTCAGCAAAGGGAAGGTTGTATCAAGGCGGGTAGTAGAACGTATGCAGTTTGCATGGGTGATTGTTGCTACCAGCCACCTCGATGCATAGGTATTCACAGGACGGCATGAGGTCAGATTGTAGTGCTTTCACTATCTGAAAGAAACACGTTAGTGATAGATTCCTTACCTTAGAATTCCCCCCAGGCATCGCATAAAAAAGCACAGAGAGGTAACATAAACATTTCAAAATGCACAAGTGCACAGTAGATGAATCAATCCGGACTTTTCAAATGATGTTAGGCAAAAAACGTTCAAGCCTCCATTGTATTTTGAGAGTGACGGCGGTTCGAGAGACACGGCGTTACGAATGATGGCGAAATGAAGTAACAACTGCTGATATTGATTAACCCCAGGTGTATCACCTATCATAGTGATCACCAGAAAATAGAATTTGGATTACACTACAGAATTTGGAATACTGGAGACTTAATACATCACGATTTTAAGTGATTATGGACCATTTACTCAAAGCAAGATAGAAACTGGAAGAATACTTGCTTTTGTGGAATAAATACGCACCAAATTTGAAAGTTTTTTGCAGTAATTATCTGGGCACCTCTTTGACCTCATAAGATTGGAGTAACTGGACGACTGCCCTGAGGTAGCCCTATTCAGGGCGAAACGCGTTGGCTGCACTCTGGGTGTACTATTCATATGTGGTCCAAGAATCCATTAAACTAAAGGATCATGCCTAACATCATTTGAAGAGTCCGGATTGATTCATCTACTGTGCATTTGTGCATTTTAAAATGTTTATATTGCCTCTCTGTGCTTTATTATGTCTACTATAACTGTGTGGTCTCTTGGCAGAAGACCAGTGAGGTGGGCAACTTTGACCTAGAAGTGAGTTTACGATTTGTGTATAACTAGTGTCCCTTTCTGCTTTTGTTCTTGTTATTTACCCCCAAGCGTCAGACTGGATCCGGAAAGTTTTCGTCAGCAGTACCCCTCCGTGTCCTAAGGTGGCGTCATTCTGCTCCTCATCCGTCGTCGGCGTCGTGTTCACCGGCGTCACAGCAGGTACTTAGACGCCACTCTTGCGCGCTGATGGCAGTTCTTTTGTTTTCCACACCAGCAGATCCGGAGAGAGCAAGTACAGTGACTGAGTTTTTTTAAGATTTGTGTCTCTATTTTTCGAGTCTATCGACTCCTGATGCTGGGTAGGGATGCCCGGTTTCAAGAATTGCGGGACCTGTCCCCGCATGATGTCGGTGACTGACCCCCATGACGTGTGTCTCTTCTGCCTGGAACGCGACCACGACCCCAAGTCGTGCTCTGCCTGTCGGGCCATGGCAACAAAGACTTTGCGGGAGCGGTCCCGAAAGTTGCTGGAAGCCCAGGAGTCTGCTCCGTGCCGCTCGAGTCCCGGTCAAGGAGGAAGTCAAGGGACCGGTCATGGAGTCACCACCATCGATCTTCAGGATCAAAGTCCATGGGGTCGGGTAAGTCGAGGCATTCGAAAAAGAAGTCGAAGAAGCATCGTCACCCTTTGACTTACTCTCGCCGGTCGCACAACTCAACTGAAGGTGCGGGTGGTGCCACCCCTGTGACTACTGTGGAGCCCGTGCAGTCAACCCCGTCCTACCCACTTTTTCCGGGTCCAGGAGCGACTCAAGCCCAGGTGCACGATTTTCTTTGGGCCGTCGGCCCCCGCCGGAACGCCTTCAGGCGCCGCGGGCCCATCTGGGGTCCTTGCTTTGTGCTGCCGGCAGCTCTGGCCCCGGCACCACCAACAACTTCGTGGCCGGCGTTGCAGGACCCCCCTGGGTCCAGGCCTGGATTGCGGTTGACCTCACAACTCCTCCGCCGGCATCGACCCCACCGGCACTGCCCGTGACGCCGTCCGGTCCCTCGGACGACGGCGGCCCCGGTACGGCGCCAGTTCGGTGTTGTTCGATTCCGATGCCGATGGGGGATTTCTATCCCTATGTCCAGTCTCCATCTTTTTGACCTGTTTATCGGGCTATGGAGGAAGGGGAGGACTGGGAGGGGTCTGAGGGCCCTCTCACACAACAGTGTGAGTTGGATTAGGACTGGGCAGAAGAGTTAGGGGATGCCAGTGGTTTTGATCAATCGCCTGACCTTGGCTTCCTCCCTCCTTCTACCGTGGCTATAGAGGAGGGTGCGACTTAGGTGTGGTTCTACGTAGGGCAGCCAAGGACCTCGAACTTCCTACGATGGCCGTGACAACTAACCTTCTCACTGAAGCGTTCCAGCAAGCTCCTTGGAGCCTCTACTGCCTTTCAATGAAGCACTGACAGGCGTTCTTCTGGGCACTTGGTCCTGGCCCACCACAGGCGGGATAGGACCATCCAATTTGTGGATAGGAACGTGGCCAGGCACAGCCCCCCGGCTCTGGGCAACTCTGCTTTTCTGTCCACCCACCCCACCCCAGAAAGCCTAGTTATTCAGGCCTCTACTTCCCAGAGGGCGTTCCCTACCACCCCTCCAGATAGGTAATCCAAGAAGCTGGAGCAGCTTGGCAAGAAACTGTTTTCATGTGCCAGCTTAGGGCTGCGATCGGTGAACATTGCATTCCTCTTCTGCCGTTATTCCCACTCTGTGTGAGATAGGGGCGTGCAGGTGCTGCCTCAGTATCCAGAGGAGACCCGAACAGTGCTCCCCCAGGCTGTTGCTGAAGGGAAGGCTGCAGCAAAGTTCGCCATACGGTGTAGACTTGGCACCCGGACACGCTAGGCAGAGCGATTTCCACGACAGTGACGCTCCATCGCTATGCCTTGCTTCGGTCTACTGGCTTTTGGGGGGATGTCCTAATTTCCCTTATGGATTTACCCTTTGATGGCCGTCGCCTTTTTGGCAACAAAGCAGATAGTGCGCTGGAACGCTTTAAGAACTCCCGAGCTACGGCCAAGTCCTTGGACCTTTCCACCAGGCGCCCGGCCACTTCTGCTTTATGGCCCTTTTGTGGCCACGGAAGGGACGCTGACACGTTCGTTCAGGCAAGGCCTGCGCAGAACCTGCCTCAGCGCGTCCCGGATGTGGTCCCCGCCGAGGCGGTGTAGGGAGCCAGCGGGCGGGTCATTCCACCTCCACCTCCGCAGCATCTGCCTCAAAGTCTTCCTAATACGAGCTTTCAAGCCCATTAAACACCAGTGGGCGGCAGGATTCGCCATCACCTCCCCCACTGGCGCAATATCACTTCGGACAGGTGTGTGCCACAAATTGTCCGAAGGGGTTACTCCCTGCCCTTCAAGACTACCCCTCCAGCCATGCCACCCCAGTACCAGTGTATGTCGAGGGATCATTTGGTGCTTCCCCAGCAGGAAGTCACGGCCCCCTTGGCCAAGCGGGCCATCAAGCGCGGTCCTGCGCCAGAAGTAGGTCGTGGTTGCTACTCCCACTAATTTCTGGTGCCCAAGAAGGACAAAGGCCTGCGTCCTATCTTGGACCTCAGGAACATCGACCGCTTCCTCTGAAAAGGAGAAGTTCAAGATGTTGACGCTAGCTCAGGTCCTGTCTGCCCTCGACCCTGGAGAATGGATGGTAGTCTTGGACTTGCAGGACGCTTGTTTCCACATCCCCGTCCTGTCTGCCCACCCGCATTACCTGTGGTTGCCGGTAGGCCAAGAGCACATTCAGTTTACAGTTGTCCCCTTCGGCCTTACCAGCGCCCCTCGGGTGTTCACAAAAGTGATGGCAGTGGTCGCAGCTTATCTGCGCAGATAAGTAGTTCCAGTCTTCCCCTATCTCAACGACTAGTAGTTAAAGGTGGTCTCGACCGAAAAAGTCATCTCCCACCTCCAGTCCGGGATATTCAGGCTCTGATTCCGATCTTTCAGCCCCCATTCTTGGTTTCGGTCAGGATGACCCTCCGGCTGCTGGGCCTGATGGCCTCCTGCATCCTGCTAGTGGATCATGCCCGATGGCATATGCGGGCTCTGCAGTGGGACCTGAAGTCCCAGTGGGCACAGCATCAGTGCAACCTGTCCGATCACATCCATATCTCGAAGGGCACTGCACAACACTTGCAGTGGTGGCTAACGAATCGCGATTGGGTCAATGGCAGATCCCTTCGAGACCGGAGCATACTGTATTGACGAACGCGTCCCTCCTGGGAGAGACGGAGATCAGAGCCCTCTGGTCTGCGGCAGAGTCCTGGCTCCATATCAACTTTCTGGAGCTTTGGGCAATCCGACTTGCACTGAAAGCATTCCTTCCCTCTGTCGGAGGAAGTGTGGTGCAGGTTTTTACAGACAACACCACCGCCATGTGATACTGCAACAAACGGGGTGGGGTGGGGTCTTGGCCCCGATGTCAGGAGGCTCTCCACCTCTGGACATGGCTGGAACATCAAGGCATGTCCCTGGTGGTTCAACACCTGGCAGGTTCTTTGAACGCCAGGGCGGATGAACTCAGCCACAGATACATGTTGGATCACGAATGGCGTCTGAACTCAGAAGTGGCGCAAGGTCTCTTTCAGCAGTGGGGAGAGCCTTGGTTAGATCTATTCGCCACCGAAGATAACACGCAATGTCCTCAGTTCTGCGCATTGGAATTTCCAAGGCAGAACTCGCTAGACGACGATTTTCGTTGCGAGTGGAGTTGCTGTCTGGTGTTTTAATTTCCACCTATACCACTTCTGCACATGTTCCCTCCTGTTCCTTTCGTAATGCCTCAGTGGGACTTGAATCTTGTCTTAACATATCTGATGTATGCTCCCTTTGAGCCACTTCACAATTGTCATTTACGTCTCCTTACTTTAAAGACTGCTTCCCTGGTAGTCATCACCTCTGCCAGAAGAGTAAATGAGCTCCGGGCTCTTTCTTCTACACCACCTTTTCTCTCTGTCCATCCAGACAAAGTTGTTCTAAGGACTCATCCATCTTTTCTGCCAAATGTTGTCACTGCCTTTCACATCGGGCAGACCATCACTTTGCCCACCTTCTTTCCACCTCCGCATCCCTTGAAAGAGGAAGAGAGGCTCCACCATCTGAACCCAAAACGTGCACTCTCATTCTATCTGAACCGAACACAACTGTTCCGGGTGGATGACCAGCTCTTTGTTGGCTACGTGGGTGCCAAGGAAGGTCGGGCTGTGCACAATTAGACCATCTCTCGGTGGGTCGTTCTGTGCATAAAAGTATGCTATTCTTTGGCTAAAAAAAGAGCCTCCTGTGGGGCTGCTTGCCAATTCTACCAGGGCGACGGCAGCCACTACTGCTTTGGGACGGGGAGTCCCGTTGCATGACATCTGTCAGGCATCTACATGGGCCTCACTGCACACATATACCAAGCACTACTGCCTGGACAGCCAAGTCCGGAGAGACAGCTTCTTTGGCCGTTCTGTTCTCTGGGACTTTCTGCTGTGCTCTTGGTCCGCAGGCCCACTACCTGGGTTGGTATTGCTGGGGTATCTATTCTAAGGTAAGGAATCTATCACTAACGTTTTTCTTTCAGATGAACAAGTTACTTACCTTCGGTAACGATATAGCTGCAAGAAACATTAGTTAGTGATAGATTCCTTTCCGCCCCACCCATTCTCCCCGTTATGTAAACTGATTTCTAGGGTCAAGGTCATCCCTTTCAGGTCCCTAGTTTCATTGCATCAGTGGTCAGTTTCTTGCATAGCTCTGCGTTCCTGGCGCGGCATCTAAGTGTCTACCGCAACGTCATCCCGGGGATCACGACGACAGACGCGGAGCAGACCGACGCCATCTTCCGACGTGTGGGGGTACTGCTGACGAAAGCTTTCCAGATCCAATCTGACGCCTAGGGGGGAATTATAAGGTAAGGAATCTATCACAAACTAATGTTTTTTACTGATATATTGTTACCGAAGGTAAGTAACTTGTTCATTAAGTTGCTGCGATGTAAGCAGGTGATGCCTCCACCATGACCGCTTGCTCTATCCAACCGAATTATATCATAGTTAGTAGGTACTACAATGTTTAGAATGGGAGCAGCTGAGTCATTCAGCCATGTTTCAGTCCGCATTACAAGGTCCAAGTCCTGTGCAGGAATGAGTTATGCAATGTCAGCAGCGTGTTTCACTGCCGATCTACAGTTTCAGGAGCATGGATTTGAGCTTTGTGTTTGTGTCAATTGGTGCAGATAGTGTGGTGGTGACTTACGTGAAGTTGTTCTCATTTAATGCTCTAGAGTCTAGAGTTTAGCCTCGGTTCCCGGAATGGATCAGTGGGGATTGATGCAAGTTGGATACGTTGGAGGAGTGTTCTGGATCATAGAATGGTTGGAGAGAATGGATATCCATATCGGACAGGGAGGATCTACATCTGGATGGCCATGAAGGGTCGGAAGCCCAACCATGGGGTGAGTGGGTGATGTGGGCCAGAGTCCGATGATTTATGAGGGAAGATGGTCGCAAGGTACACACTTTAGATGAGAGTGAGCAAACATATGTCAATGTTTACGACATATGGTTTTGACTTTTATATTAGTGTGTTCCTAGGTAGTTAAAACTTACTCTTATTCCCTTTCCCGCCCAGACCCTTGATGGTTGTGGCAACTTCTGCTGCTGTTTCTCCTCGTTGTATTCCTTTTCCTTTTTGATTTGACAGATTTCTGCTGCTGTTTCCTCTCGTTGTATTCCTTTTCTGATTTGATTTGACAGATTGCTGCTACAACTGTTTGCTGCTTTACTTGGATTTATTGGGGCTCAGCTGAGTATTATGAACTACTCTTTATGGGCAGTTCTGTTGCTCTAATTGGGTTTTGAAGCTTTATGCTTTTTTGATTTCACACTCTAAGCCTATTCTATTTTGTGGTGGGCAGACTCTAACACCAAACCTTCACCGCAAGACATGGGCAGTGGGAAAGCTTTAGCCATCTAACGATGAGGGTTAGCATTTAATCTTTGTTTTACCAAAATATGCTGGTTGTGAAATCTATACCTAGCCTGGACAGTTTCCACAGCACAGTGGCATATCTCTTGGTGAGAGGAGTTCCTGAGTCCAACCATCAGAACAACTCACAACCCCATTGTGTAGTGACCCAGATGGAAACTTAAATTAAACTAAACACTGGTAGTAAGTATGGGATGATAAAACTGCGCTGCAAAACAATGATCATTTCTTTTGACCCTTGGGGAGAGAACACCTAGTCTCATAATACACTAACTAAAATATGATGTAGTGTGAAAGTTATGAATCCTGAAACAAGGAGTTCTGCTCCGGGGTGTGGGTACTGCTGCTTCATCAATTTTTTTGTGGATAGTCAAATAATATCCTACTATGCCTTTGTGCCCTTAATTTCCATTATTTTATGGAGGTGGGCGAGCCAGTGAAGGACGCCTGGCTTTTGCTCAGCACAGAGTTTACTCGGATCCTTGGGCCAAAGCAGGCCCAGCCATTTGTTTGCCTCAGGAGGCCTTCTTTAGGGGTGACAGACATATAATAAAAATCGTGTTTGACTTTACCACACATGGTGAAGGCAGAGTCGAGATCAAGCAGTTTATTCTCTTCTGCAGTCTGCATTGGCCGTCCTCTTGTTAGTAGTTTACTTGGGCTACTCAGGGTGGCATAAATAGTGCTTCAGGCCCTGGTGACCCATTTAACACCCATGCCCTGGGTACCATTGGTACCATGTACTAGGGACTTATAAGGGGGGTAAAGTCATTGCCAATTGAGGATGCCAATTCACATATAGCAATTTCAACCTGCTCCAGTGCACTTTCAGACTCCTAACCAACAGTATCTGGAGCAAAACGTATGGGTGTGACCATACAAAAAGGGTACTTCCCTCCAGATGATGACGGAGGCAGTCTTGGGGCCTGCCTCCTGTGAGCCCTCTCTATATTTTATGCACGGATATAACTCTGTCTGCAATTCATGTTTTAAACCAGTCTCCCTGGTTTGTTGTCCTTCCATGCCCTTCGGCAGTCCCACTAGCCACAGATTATTTCTGCATGATCGGCCTTCTGCATCTTCCATGCAGTGTTCAAGGAGTGTTGTCGGCTCATTCAGTCTTTTATGATCATGTAATGGTGCCTGCCACATCTTGCAGGTAGGAAATGCGCCCCTCTGCCTCCATCGCTCGCGAAGATAAGTTACGCAAGTATTGACGAAGGAGTGAGACCCCTACCCCATAAATATTGTCTGTCAAGTATTTGTGTTTGTCTTTGATCACTTGGAGTACTGCTGCTGTGGAAACTGTCACTTCCTGTGGTAGTAGGGGAGGCCCTGTGCTTCTCCATCTACAGACTCGCCATGTGCCACTTGTTTGGTGTATTTATCTATCTGTCCCTGCCCCCCTGAAACCTTCCCCTTCACCATATTGGCAATCCAATAGCCAGCATGAGTATTTGCTGCTTGGGCACTCACACGTCCTCAGTCTCTGCCCCAGGGCAATTAGTTGCCTCTGTTGCGGTGCAGGGCTTGATCAATGCCACTCCCCCACTCCTCACCTCTGTGTCTGTCAGCAAGGATTAGGCCGTCGTTATCCAGCGTCATCGCCTGGTTGGTCCTCTTCCCTTTGAGACCCCCACAGTGGGTCAGAATTGGTGTGAGGGGAAGGCTGCTTCGCGTATATAGGAAGCAAAAGACGAGAGAGGTGCCTATCCACCTCTCTTGGCAGGTATTCTTAGCCCATCTCCTCTCTCAGGGGAGCCAGCAGCAGAAAGGAAGGGAGCCGAGTTCGACCCCCCCTGATCCCAGCTGCCGCAGCAGGAGTCCCCGTGGGATGACCACTCCTCCTCAATGTCTGTTCAATGGCCGGTGACTGTATTTTCAGCCTCTTCTTCACTCATGGTGGGTCCAGCAGCAGGACACAGTGATTGGTGGCAGGTAGTCAGCCACTGGCAAGAGCTGATCCCTCTCCAGAGGGGCAATATGCTGAAGGATATTTGTGGCTGGCACAAAGCCGTTTAGATTGCAGCCACCAGGAAAAGATCTTTAATTAGTGTAGTGCATAGACCACTGACAAGTTTCCTATATCTGCCCATTTTGTCTTAGTAGGAGTTAGTAGTAGAGTCAGAGATGTTATTTGATTGACTGGAGGTCTTCAGGGCGCAGTTCAACTGCTGGTAATGCTGGAATTTGGAGAGGTCAAATTCCTCCCAGAGAGTTTCAAAGGTTTTGAGGACCTCCTCAGGAAGGACCTAGCTGCTACATCTGGATCACCTGGTTTGAGACGATCTATTCCTCCTCAGTGGAGTCATCGTCCACTAGCAGGAGTAATAAGCTGTATCATCTATATGGGGACAATCTTGAAGAATCAATTCCCATGCCTGTGTGGTCTGGACTCCTCAGCCCCTTCTGTGCTTCGGCTTTTAGTATTGTTCCCTTGCATGTGGCCCATGTGATTAGTTTATTTCCCCACTTTTGGGTGTGGGTCCCCTGAGGGGTTCCAAAAGAGGGTTATCTAGCATCGTGCAAGAGCCAGGGCTATATCTGCAAATCCTGAGGAAATAATATTGGCTTTAGGTTTAAGAAATACCCCCAGGAGGCAGGCCGCTGGGTAATTGGATTTGACTGTTATGCCATTAATGTAACTTGTCTCTGTTTCCCAACTTTTGGTCCAGTTCATTTTGTACCTGGAAAACATATTAAAGTCTGATATGGTGGACTTGAGTGCTGGCAGCGAACGTTCTGGGAAGGCTAAAGTGAGGACAATGGAGTATGTTGTTCGCTTACAGCATAATTTCCAGTTTGCCGCCTTTGGTTTCAGTTCCCCTAATGTCTTCTGAGCAGTATATGGTGAATGTGAGGGGATCTGGGGCTATCAGGAAGAGTATGGGTAAAGGGGACATCCCAGCCTCATACAGTTTCCAATGAGCTGCTTTCTTTTCCTTTTGCTCTTCTCCACTTCTTTTCTTGTCCGCCATCTGTTTGTTCTAATCCAAGTGCTCACTCACTTCACGTTGTCTGCATGCTCAGAATGTAGATTTCCCTAAGTGTAAAGATTCAGAAAGTCTTGAGTATTATGCATTTCATCTCTTGCTTTATCCGCATCCAAGTTAAACACAGTTACAAAATGACTACACTTCCCAAAGCCCATTGGAATACAAGACTACGGAAAACTGAACCTGGTGCACCATCATGGCACACTAGGTCTCGTTGTTCATCCTCCTATGCATGCAGCAAGTCCTCTTCTCTGATAATGATCATTGAAAACAAGATGCCTAGGTTTTTCTGTTTTCAGTTTCCATGGGTTCAAAATGATGGTGTTTTAAAAAAAAAACATCAACAAGAAAAACGAATTGAGGAATACAGGTTACAGGGAGCATGAATGACATAATATATGTGACATATGTAAACAGATCATGGTTGGGCAGCATTGCCATTTACATCAGTCTCCGAGCAAGATCTACTGAGGTAAATGTGGTGATCTGGCTGGACTGTGTCATCAGCCGTGTCATATGCCCATGTCACCTGAGTCTAGAATGTACAATGCTTTACCTGCCTGAGACATTCTATGTATCTTCAGTTACTCAGGACCTGCTACAGCTGTGACCAATAAATACTTCACTTGATATATCCAGCCTTTGGTGATCCTTTCATCATTACAGTAAAGTATGATCACAAGGCAAGGAGGACGGTGAGGACTACAAAACATGCCAATCCTAATAGCAGACAGTGCCTCAATAAGATAATAAATTATAAGGAAGTAGGTGTAAGGGGGATGCTGCAGGGAACACATATGGGTAGATCAACAGGGGAACAGAGATCAGATGAACAGGATGATATACATCATACTTAGGTACAATTGTACAGAAGTTATGCATTCATGAGGTCCCGGACATAGTCCCTTCATTGTGGTCGAATATCGTTTTTGGCTTCTATGCTAAGATATACATATCACAGTTCCCTCCCATCCACTCTCCCCACTCCTCCAGTGAGTAGCATGTGTAGTGTGTTGGCCTCTGGTCCTGCACAGTGCAGGAGAGTATGCAGCTGCCTCTTGGTGTTCAGCACCGAGCCTGCTTTCCAAGACATTTATATTTGGCGCTTGAAAAGTGGGAAATGACCTTTACATCGCGGTCATTACACCGTGATGCCATTACAACGTGGTCATTACAACGACCGCGCTGTTACCACACAATGCCATTACAAGGCAGGTCATTACAACGACTTACATTAGATGGTGCTATAACAAAAGGAATAGTGTAGTTTACTATTCCAACACCTTCCCTACTGTTACGTAGACTGGAGTTGGAGTAGTAAATTATACATTTCTAATGTTAGCGCGCCATCTACTGCAAGCCGATGTAATGACTTCCATAGTAATGGCATTGCGTGGTAACAAAACGGCTATTGTAACGACCGCGTTGTAATGCCACGCGATGTAATGACTCGTTAACGAGTCATATTCTAGAGAAGTACTTATGCAAGGTCTGTAAACTGGTGTAAGTATTTGCCCCCTCTATACTTTAGGGTGAAGGCCTAGCAGTCAGGATTCAGGAGTAGGTGACCATGTATGGTCTGCGAGTTCCGCTATAGTGGCTGTAACTTCAAGCCATGACACCTGTAGTCATGGCTTGAGGTACTCCCACACCATATGTTAGAAGCTGGCATCAGCCACAGTGTGGGCACTCTGGTCTCGAAACAGGAAACATGTGCTGGATACGGTGGGGGGGGATAACTGTGGTGTGTGTAGTTAAACCGTGTGAATTGGAATTGAGGGTTCAAGGAACCCTTCGCAACAAGTTGTCATCTTGCTTCAACATTCTTCGCATGCTCAAAAAAACATTTCGCTGGATCCCCACTGAAACTAGAAAAACAGTCACCCACGCACTGGTCACGAGCCGCCTGGACTACGGAAACACCCTATACGCCGGTACCACCGCAAAACTCCAGAAAAAACTCCAACGCATCCAGAACGCTTCAGCCAGACTCATACTAGACATCCCGCGTAAAGACCACATCTCTGGTCACCTGAAAAACCTCCACTGGCTCCCTGTCAATAAGAGGATCACTTTCCGCCTCCTAACCCACGCACACAAAGCACTTTACGAACTTGGACCCGAATGCCTCAACGCACGACTTTCCTTCTACACCCCCTCTCGCGAGCTACGATCCTCCAACCAAGCCCTTGCTACTGTACCTCGCATCAACAAAACCACCATGGGAGGTAGATCCTTCTCCTACCTGGCAGCTAAAACCTGGAACTCACTTCCTACTCACCTTCGCCTCACTCAGAACCACCTAGCATTCAGAAAGCAACTTAAAACTTGGTTATTTGACAAGTAATTCTCCACCCTTCTTCAAGCGCCTTGAGACCCTCTGGGTATGTAGCGCGCTATATAAATCTCTTGACTTGACTTGACTAGCACCCGCATGCATGACTTGAGCGGTTGTGGGTGCACAGCATTCCATCTAACCAATGCAGTCCCAGTGTGCAACTGGTGAAAGGTTAGTGGTCGGCATTTAACACACCTTCCCGTTGCCCTGTTCTTCAAACAGTCATTGAAGATTGGCTGAAGTGAGGGGCTCAGTGCAGTGTTATTGGAAGCCATTGTCCTATTACCCAGCTCTTTATCTGAAAATACTTCTGGGCCTTCACCCGCTCTACCTCATAGAGGAGAAGCTGCTGAGGAATCATCACACATGCTCTTGGTTTCAGGCTCTTCGGTCTCAAGACGGCCATCCAAAGAGACATGCGCACTACAAACTAGTGCACAGGAAGCCCACCACTGCTGCCACTCATCAAGCCTGCCCCTGCCGGAGTCTCTGGGGGTTTTCTCTGGTGCATTTAAGTGGAGTGATGCTCCTTCCCGCCAATGGAGGATCTGCCCGTGAGAGACACAGGTAAGGCAGGCAATAATAAACAATAATAACCATTGCAATAACAGTATCATGTGAGCTAAAGCAAGAATGTGTTCATCAGAAGCACTTTTACGTATCTTTTGAAAGATGCAGGTGAAGAGTTAACTCGGATTTCAGATTGTAGAGAATTCCAGATTCTCGGGCAATTGCCAGAGTAGGCACGATTGTAAGTTTTCTTCTTGAATTTCTGCACGAGGTGCTTCTTGAGGTTCTAGAGTCACCAGGCAGCTCCAGTTTTTGTGCAATGTACCTCGGGGTGTTGGAGTGTATGGCTTTGTGTGTCATGCAGGCAATTTAACAATTTATGTGTGCCTCGTAAGGGAGTCAGTTTAGCGATTTCAAATAAGGTGTGATGTGGTTATTGCATTCAGATCCAGTAATAAGCCTTGCAGATGAGTTAAGGGAGTCCATAAGGGGGGGGGAACTTTGACCTAGGAAGGCCGCAAAGGGTTACATTTCCATAGTCCAGCCTGGAAAACACTAGGGCTTGAGCAACTGACTTGAAGTCATCAAATGCTGATGACGTGTCAAGGACGCTTAAAAGGCAGGATTAAATTTGATCAAGCATTGTGTAAAACATCGTCAGCTATGTGAGTCATGGCTGATTCAGTGCTGCGTCCCTGAAGGAATCCAGATTGGTATTGATTTAAGAGTTGAAATTGCTCTGTGTTTGCATAGCTGGGTATGGGCACATTTCTAGAGGAGCTTTGAAAGAGTTGGGATGCTAGAGATAGGGCGGAAGATATGTAGATCAGTGTGGTCTGCTGTGGGCTTTTTCAGAACGGCGGTTATCTGTCCAGAATTGAGGTAGTCTTGTATGCTGCCTTGAATTAATGAATCATTTACTATTTTGGTGGGAGAAGAGAGGTTTTAATCTCAATTAAGAGATTTGAAGGAAGCGGATCGCTGAAGTGCTTTGAAGGTTTAAGTGTTGACAGGATTTTTAGTATGGTTGTTTCATCAAAGGATTTGAATGAACACCATGCAGCAATATTTTTGGGGGTGTGTGTAGGACGCTCAGTCCACAAAGGTGGGTGGGGACTGACGTGTGAAAGCATCGAGGGGAGATCCAATGCAGTCTTTAAGTCACTTTCAATTTTGTTCGTCTTTCCCAGGAAGAAGGCGGCAAGTTCTTCGCAGTTAGGCTGCAGATAAGACCCAGAAAGTAGGTTGGGTTTCCTGTTAGATTGCAATTTAACGAGTTCAAACAGTTTTTAGGTCGATTCCTGGCATTGTTTAGCAGTTTCCTAAGGAAGTTTGCTTTTGAGCTATGCATGCGTTTGTTTCTTAAATGATTCTTAGAGATCTCAGGTGCTGGAGGTGTTCGAGCAAGGAAGAGAATCTCCATAACACTTCACTCAATCTTAGATTGCATCTTTCAGCGTTTAGACTACCACTGTGATGAGAGTAAGATTGTGTGCTTGCTTCACGCAGAAAAAGGTAATCCATGGCTAAGGGCACCACATTTTCTGAGTGGAAAGAGGGGAGGGACCGGGGTACTGAATGCTCACGTGGGGGGAAGCTGAGGGGAGATGAGGAGAAGGGGGTATGGTCAGATGAAGGAAGGAAGGAAGGGACGGGGCAAACCATGGGGTAGCTGGAGGAAAATTCGATGACTCCGTTCTACAAAGACAGCCCATTAAACAGCAGCATAATGACAGAAGATGTCAAGAGAGAAGGTACTCTTTCTGTTTTAGGCTATCCAGCGTTATATGCATGCGATTACTAGGTGGAAAACAGAAAATCCTGAGGAGAGGGCTCAGCTGCGAAAAATAAAAAGGGGGAAGTTGGAATACATTAGCTCAAACTAGATTATGCAAGTAGGAAGATAGAATCCAGATTAGAGGAATAGGGGGGAATACGATGAACAGTCGCCTAGGATGCACTTGAAAATTCGGTAGACCGAGCCAGTCTGGAAATCTAAGCAGAATTAGTAGACAACATAATTCTAAGATGGCCGCCACCGTGGAAATACTTTGAAGCTATAGAACATGATAGTCCTTCTTTCATGTACATAAGAAGGACATGCTAAATCCTATGTCGATATCTATATTCCTAGAGTCTTAGAGGCGCCGCCATTTTAGATTGGGCAGGGACTTTATATGGGAAGAGGATCGATACATGATGCAGGGCCTACAAGGCCCAGATAGAGCCCCTTTATGCCACAAGTGCCCCAAACACAATCAGCGCACAAAAGGCCCCCAATAACCAGGCCTTGAGACAACAGCCAGGGGAATCCTCCTGAAAAAAGAGTTAGTAGTTAGTAGTGAATGGAGCAAGGCACCTCCGTGAACAATAGGATTTGATGTATGGCACAACTTCCTGATGCCCACCTTGCTGTCTTGAGTGTTCCTGATCCATCTTTTACTCCAAGAGCTGTTTTTGTTTTAACAAAACTTTGACCATATGCATCTACCTAAAGCTGTAACTAGTATATGTGTGCAATGCGAGTGCCCTTTTTTGCAAAGTTACTCTATGAACACCTTTGCTGAAATAAATAACATTGTGGCATTTTCAAAGAAACTTTTATGCAAATATCTCTGTATGGCTAAATGTGTCTTAAATATGTCTTGATAAGTTTCAACAATAGCAATAAATGAGATGCTTTTACAATCAACTAAAAATTGTATATGCATATTCCGGTATTTTCCATATAAGTAATTTAAATCTCTTTACATCCAACAGAAAATAATCCTTGATTGCACTAAATGTTTAGGAATAATGAAGATAATACTGTAAATCTGCAAAAGCAAAGTCCGAAACATTGAGTTTCAGTATTCAGGAAAACATAAGTGCCGACAGAGGCAGCCGAACCTGAACATAAACTGAAAGATCTTGGAAGTACCGTCAAGGACAATTCGGTGGTTCTACGAGTCTCAGCTGTGCAACTCTGTGCCTCAAGTTGAAGAAATTACTTCTAGAAAATGAAGGCAACACTGATCAACCACTTCTTGTGTAAACATATCCAATACCAGCTCTGATCATGAGGTGGTTACTGCAGTACTCTAAAGTGATATCAGACCACCAGTCCGAGCTAGAGGTGTATTTTAAACTCTTTCAGGCCATTCCATAGCAATCAGCGAAAAGCACAGTTAAATGAAAGTTAAAGGAAATGGGGGTTCTGCTATATAAAACACAGAGTATATTTACCAGGCCTAAAACTGCATCAGAGAACACTCACAGGGGAAAAGTCATACAAATGCAATGAATGACTGAAGAGCTTCAGCAAACACACACAGGGGAAAACCATATCATTGCAGTGAATGTGGAAGTCGTTTTACAGAAGTCATGAGTCATCAGCGAACACACAATGGGGAAAAAACATTCAAGTGCAATGAATGTGGGAAGAGCTTTATATATTTATCAGACCTAAAACAGCATCAGAGAACACACACTGGAAAAAAACCATATCCTTGCAGTGAATGTCTGAAGAGCTTCAGTCTATTATCAGGCCTAAAACGGCATCAGAGAACTCACACTGGAGAAAAACCATATCCTTGCAGTGAATGTCTGAAGAGCTTCAGTCTATTATCAGACCTAAAACAGCATCAGAGAACACACACTGGAGAAAAACCATATCCTTGCAGTGAATGTCTGAAGAGCTTCAGTCTATTATCAGACCTAAAACGGCATCTGAGAACACGCACAGGAAAAAAACTAAATAATTGCAGTAAATGTCTGAAGAGCTTTAGTCAATTAACAAACTTAAAACGGCATCAGAAAACACACGCAGGGGAAAAACCATATCATTGCAGTGAATGTCTGAAGCGCTTTAATCAATTATCACACCTAAAACAGCATCAGAGAACACACACCGGAGAAAAACCATATAATTGCAGTGAATGTCTGAAGATCTTTCGTCTATTATCACACCTAAAACAGCATCAGAGAACACACACCGGAGAAAAACCATATAATTGCAGTAAATGTCTGAAGAGCTTTAGTCAATTAACAAACTTAAAACGGCATCAGAAAACACACACAGGGGAAAAACCATACCATTGCAGTGAATGTCTGAAGAGTTTTTATAACTTATGGCAGCTAAAGCAGCATCAGAGAACACACACAGGGGAAAAACCATACCATTGCAGTGAATGTGGAAGTAGATTTGGTTCCTCTTCAGGATTAATGTATCATCAACAAACACACACAGGGGAAAAACCATACCATTGCAGTGAATGTGGAAGTAGTTTTAGTTCCTCTTCAGGATTAATGTATCATCAACAAACACACACAGGTTAAAAACCATACCATTGCAGTGAATGTGGAAGTAGTTTTAGTTCCTCTTCAGGATTAATGTATCATCAACAAACACACACAGGGGAAAAACCATATCATTGCAGTGAATGTCTGAAGAGCTTTAGTCACTTAACAAACTTAAAACAGCATCAGAGAACACACACAGGGGAAAAACCATATAATTGCAGTGAATGTGGAAGTAGTTTTAGTGACTCAACAACATTAAAGGTTCATCAACGAACACACACTGGAGAAAAACGGTATCCTTGCAGTGAATGTCTGAAGAGCTTTCGTCAATTATCACACCTAAAACAGCATCAGAGAACACACACCGGAGAAAAACCATATAATTGCAGTGAATGTCTGAAGATCTTTCGTCTATTATCACACCTAAAACAGCATCAGAAAACACACACCGGAGAAAAACCATATATTGCAGTAAATGTCTGAAGAGCTTTAGTCAATTAACAAACTTAAAACGGCATCAGAAAACACACACAGGGGAAAAACCATACCATTGCAGTGAATGTCTGAAGAGTTTTTATAACTTATGGCAGCTAAAGCAGCATCAGAGAACACACACAGGGGAAAAACCATACCATTGCAGTGAATGTGGAAGTAGATTTGGTTCCTCTTCAGGATTAATGTATCATCAACAAACATACACAGGGGAAAAACCATACCATTGCAGTGAATGTGGAAGTAGTTTTAGTTCCTCTTCAGGATTAATGTATCATCAACAAACACACAGAGGTTAAAAACCATACCATTGCAGTGAATGTGGAAGTAGTTTTAGTTCCTCTTCAGGATTAATGTATCATCAACAAACACACACAGGGGAAAAACCATACCATTGCAGTGAATGTGGAAGTAGTTTTAGTTCCTCTTCAGGATTAATGTATCATCAACAAACACACACAGGGGAAAAACCATATCATTGCAGTGAATGTCTGAAGAGCTTTAGTCACTTAACAAACTTGAAACGGCATCAGAGAACACACACAGGGGAAAAACCATATAATTGCAGTGAATGCTCGAAGCGCTTTAATCGATTAACAAACTTAAAACAGCATCAGAGAACACACACAGAGGAAAAACCATACCATTGCAGTGAATGTGGAAGTAGTTTTAGATCCTCTTCAAGATTAAGGTATCATCACCAAACACACACAGAGGAAAAACCATATCATTACAGTGAATGTCGGAAGAGTTTTTATAACTTATGGCATCTAAAGCAGCATCAGAAAACACACACTGGGGAATAACCATTCCAGTGCAAAGAATGTGGGAAGAGATTTTGTCGCTTACCAGCCCTACATGGACATCAGCGAACACACACTGGAGAAAAACCATATCATGGCAGTGAACGTGCAAAAAGCTCTTGTCAGTCTTCAAACCTAAAAAAAGTCAGCGAGCACTCCATCACCATCAATTAACATGTCTATTCTGTGCTATTGTTTATTTCCCTACAGCTAGGAAAAACATGAAATATCACAAAACCCATTGGGAGACTAGCACAAAGTGGACTAAAAGTAAAGAAACCTTGTTGGTTTTTATTCTGTGAGAGAGTTTTAACGAAAGAAATCCAAGAACACCGGACCATGCTACCTGTAAAAGCAACACCATGAAAAATGCTTGGACTAACAAGTCTATTTTCAGCTAATTTTAAAACATATAAACCCAACACACTCAAAACAATTTAACAAGCACAAAATGAAGATTCTTCAGAGCTGGCTGTGGTTGTTGTCATTTTATGCATCATTAATTGTTCTGTGACAGTGGCCAGAGAACTGTGTAGAAAAGCAATAGTGAAAGCAGGAGAATGTGAGCTGCAGCTGTCTGGGTTAACCATTGCAGTGCATGACATTTACCTTTGAAGCTCTGATGTAGAACTAAGGAGGACACAAATTCTTCAGCCATGAAAATAATGATTACGTTTTAACTGTGAAACTATGTGACAACAATTACATTGATGTTACTCTTTTGGTCTGTCCTTACGATGTAGCAACTGTTATACAATTATGTTAAAAATTAGACAGTGCATCTATATAGAAATAGGCACTGGATGAATGTGGAAGTATGCCTGTATATCTTCAGTAGGGACCATGGACCAACTATGTGCTGAATGTTGATCATCTCCGTCGCAATTGCATTGCAAATGCTTTTTTAGGTCTCGCACCTGCGATACAGGGCGAAAGCCCTGTCGTAGCGCAAGACCTATAGCTGTCAGCTCTGCTTTCAAGGAGCCAAAAGGGAGACAAGAGATGGGCATGCGCAGCCTCAGGAATCGGATCAGGTCGCGCGCGCGTTCACCATCTCCCCGGTAAACGAGCGCCAGCTAACGGCGCTGTAATTACAGGTTTGTTCGGATTACTTGGTAAGCGACAAAAACAAGTCTCAAAGTATTTGCATGAGACAGCGAATCCCTGCGGAAGGTGGAAAGAGTGCTGGTCGAGGATGTTTGTCAAAGTGAGGAATCAGGGCAGAAAGTCAGCTGCACAAGTGCTGTTCACAAGAAGCAGACTGGCCCGCGTCGGCTGGGGCGTTCTGACAAACCCTTTGGGCTGGGGGGCGTATTCACAAATTAAGCAATGGGCGCTATGCATGTGTTAATTATAAAAACATTTCTCCAGAACCTTGTTCCATTCTCTGGCACTTTTTTGACTATGGCACGAGCGCACACTAGGAACTACGCAACCCCCTGCCCACACCCACACGACTCCAATCCTCATTGTAAACAGTGCTCCCGATGTCTCACGGGAACTTCCCTCCCTCATCCCGGGCCCTCAGTCAGCCCAGTGGGTAACCCCTCAAATCACCATTACTGTCAGCTCAACCTCTCACACCCTCACCCCACCATCACCCCTAGGTCCTTCCACCCCTCTGGTGCCGTGCTCAGCAGTATGGACATGTAGCGCCCCCTCTACCCTCCACCCCTGTGCGCTTTCCTCCATCACCCCCAGTTCCCCCGCTCACTCACCGTCAGCTCAGGCTCTCACCCTTATACTCATTGCCCCCCCCACCACCTCCAGGTCCTTTGACCCCGTAGCGCCTCGCTCAACTCAAGGGCCACATAGCGGCCACTCCACCCCAGCGCAAACTCCTCTGTCACCCCCAGGTCTCTACTCACCATCAGCTCAGGGTCTCACTCTCTCATCCCTCTACTCACCATCGCCCCTCTCCGCCTCCAGGTCCTTCCAGCCCTGTAGCGCCTCGCTCAGCCTTAGGGCCACATAGCGCCCCCTGCTGACTCCACTCCTTCCCCTTCCAGAGAGCAGCGCAAGTTCAGCTGGGGCTCGAGGAAAGGGTGTACACACAAGGTACACACGCTACTGCGGCCCGATGCCAGGCCTAAAGGCCACCGGGGAGGGGCACCGGAGCTTAAAGCGAAGAGCAATACGCAGTCCAGCCTCCTCTTGCAGACCCCAGTGCGGAGAAAAGAGCAGAGCTGTATTGGAGGGTCTGGAGACCTCTGGGTAGGCATACAGAACAATTTCCAGGAGAGGCTAGTGGGGCTGGGTCAGCTGAGGGCCTCTTCTACAGCAGCCTCCTTCCTCCCATTTTCCAGTTCTGGCTGGTTAGAGAGCAGATTTACAGACAGCCAGGGATTCCTCACTGAAACCAGTTTCTACTTTTTCAGGAGGTGGTGTCTGTCAGTCTGCGTGAGCCCGAAAATAAAGGGCACATGAGGTCAAGGTCGGGGTCACCAAAGCTTCCTGATGTGACTATTATATTTGTCACAGTGAGGGCAGCCAGGTAGCGTCGGCAGTAAATGATCTGTAAATCACTGCAGCACCAGAGCCATCAGAGGTAGCAATTTTCCCACTGACAGCCCTTTCAGTGGTGTTTTTCAGGCCCCGGTCCCTAGTTGCTTCCTTCTACCTCCTGTGCGTTTCATTGCTCAGCGAACTAATACATGTACCCACTGCAGGAATCTGTGTTAGACCCCATAGTCACAGCGTCAAATACGTGCGTGTCTGCTCAGGTCATCAGCTTCCCAATGTCAATAATTCCTCTGTAATTCATCAGACACTGCACTTAACTATCCCCACGGCCAACCATACATATATATCAGTGTAATCAAATCCCATGTCTTCCTATAAGACAATGTATTGGAGGAAACATTTGCTCTATGTCTCAAGTTAGTACTGCTGCCCCATTCCTCCTTCCAAAGCTACTGCCCCGTTTCTTTCTCCCACATTCGCCCTATTCCCTCCCCAGGTTCCACTGTCCCATCCCTTCCCCTTAGTCATTCTGTCCTATTCCCTCCTCCCGGTACTACTGTCCCATTCCTTCCTCCCAAAGCTCCCAGTCGTTCGTTTCTCCCACATTCTGCCCTATTTCCTCTTCCCGGTGCTACTGTCCCATTCCTTCCTCCCAGTCATTCTGCCCTATTCCCTCCTCCTGGCGCTACTACCCCATTACTTCCTCCTAGTCATTCTACCCTATTCCCTCCTTGCAGGGCTACTGCCCCATTCTATCCTTGTTCTTTCTTTTAGCTCGTGTGCCTCTCACCCTGCTAAATACCTGTACCCACGACCTCTGTTGCTCCCTTGTGTGCTTCTGTCTCTCGTATGCTTTTCTTATCGCGCTCCACTTTACTCTTTTCCATAGAGGTGATGCTTTTATTACTCCCTCTCTCCATTGCTTTACCAGACGTCGACTCTGCCCGGAAAAAGAGTTTGTAGTATCATCCGTTTCCAACACCTAGAGTGCATCTAAAGCAGCATCGATTTATTTCTCCCCAACCCTTGTACTGTAGTTCAGCGCAATAGGTCTCGCATTAGCAAGAGTTTAACCTATTGGCATTGTAAATGACAATGCCTTAGACTTAGGTTCTAAAAACCAAAACATAAAGAATTAAGGCATTGTCATTTACAATGCCAATACCTCAAACTCATGTAAATGCGAGACCTATTGCATTGCAAATGCTTGTTTATACACTGTTGGTATAAACATATATTTTTGATAACTCATTATACTTGGTTGTTCACAATTTGTCTTTTCCTAATTCAAAGGTCCACTTTGTTCTTATATTTCCTCAATTTTTTTTTCACACTTGTAGAACAAATGATGATCATAGTCCGAATTTCCATCTAGGAAGGAACTTGGCCCTACGCCTGGCTAGGAAAGACCCAGGCAACAACTGGTCTCTAGACTGGTCGGATAGGATCTCCTTTTACTCCGATGATGATATCCCCTGTACCTGGCCTACCCTCGATCCTCAATTCACAGGTTGTTGCATATTCTTGCCCTCTTTCAACAGTACTCAGGTTATATCATTAACTTGGACAAGTGATTGATTTATGTCCTCAGTGGAGAGCCCCCACTTCTTCCCCCGGGCAGCAGCGCTGATATAGCCATGGGCGGTTTCAGCTATCTGGGCATTTATGTCATGGGGAACAAGGAAGTTTTCTATCAGAAGAATCTCCTGCCTCCCCGCATCGCCTCCAGGCTGACATGCAGCACTGGAAGACACTGCCCCTTACTCCATTGGATAGAGCTGCCCTTTTTAAAATGAAGGCACTCCCCTGTTTTCTTTATGCCCTGCAGAACACGCCATATCCTGTCTCTGCCCACTACTTCCAGACAGTTGATTCTGAGGTCCACTCGCTACTATGGAATGGCAGCGCGCCCCGAATTGCCCTGACCAAACTTACACAAAGTTGGTATGACGGGGGTATTGCTCTCCCGGCGATTAAAGCATATTACTGGGCCTCACAATTAGTGGTCCTCAATCACTGGGCCCACCGTCCTCTTATGGATCCAGCATACAGGATGGACAGGCTTAATATGACTGCGGGCAATTACCTACGAGCATTGTATGGAGGGCTCAGGCATCTACCCAACTATACTCCGACCTCTATCACAGTTTCGATCTGGCATGCGGCAACCGCCACGCTGGGTTGTAAGGGGAAAATTACGCAGGTTAATCAATTGCTGGAATCGTGCCAATTGGGTATGCTCTCGGGTTATTCAAGGTTTGAAAAGAGGGATTTGATTGGTCTCTCCACGGTTAGGGACCTGTGAGCGAAAGGTGCTGTGGTTCCATTCGGCGAATTACAATTAATATACCAACTGCATGAGGGGGAAACGTTTAGTTATCTTCAGGCATGCAGTGTATTCTGTAAGGCTATTCCCAAGGGCTCCGATCTATCTTTTCTCCTCGCCTCTGGAAGATAGGCTTTTAGATGATTATCTTCCGGATAAGGCCATCTCCCTGAAATACCATAAAATACTTAATATTTCACCCGAGACTCTCGACAAACTACACACAAAATGGTGCGATGACGTGCAAGACTTATGTGATGAAGATTGGAGGGAGGCCCTAGCTTCTCCCCAGGATTGTGGCTGTCCATTCCCGCTTCAAGCTCATACAGCTTAAAAATACTTCACAGGGCCTTTTATACCAGCACAGCACTTGTTAAAATGGGTCTCTCTTATTCCCCACTCTGTCCCCGATGCGGCGGTTCCACGGGCACCTTCTCTTCAACAGTACTGGAGTGCGATTTTGTCCACCATGTCCCAAATATGCCATAAACCTATAGAATCCTCTCCTCAACTTTGTCTCCTACACATTTGGGACGCCACTGACCTCTCTCGAACTGAGCAAACATGGGTTTCGCTTGGCTCTATAATAGCAAAACGCAACATAGCCAGAACATGGAAGGGAGGAATGGTGCCCCAACACAGGGACTGGGCGGCCGACATGGACTGGTGCATGCAGGCTGAAAGAGTGGTATATGAGAGCAGGGGATGCCCAGGTAAATGGGCAAAAATATGGCCCCCTGGAATGAAAGCAGAGATCTTCTGTGCACTCCCTTTGACGATGGTTCCCCATTTAACTTAAAGGTTTAATACCAGTATGTGACAGAAATATTGTCAGTGACGCTTCTTTCTATTATATTGATTATAGGTACCGTGATTTGCCCATCTTGACAACTGCTCTCTTTTTATGTTTTTGTATTCTTTTTATATTGTTTTTCGTTGTTTCTCTCAATAAAAAAGATTTATAAAGAAAATAAAATAATGAAGGTCGCAGAGGTGCAGCCCTGTGTGAGGCAGGCCGTGCACGCAGCTTTAGTTCAGAAGAGTGCAGGAGCAATAAGGAAGCAGCAGCTGTGTGATAGCCAGGCCGAGCTCACTTCAGAAGAGTGAAGGATCAATAATGAAGGTCGCAGAGCTGCCGCAGCTGTGTGATAGCCAGGCCGAGTACACTTCAGAAGAGTACAAGACCAGTAATGAAGGTCGCAGAGCTGCAGCTGTGTGATAGCCAGGCCGAGCACACTTCAGAGGAGTGCAGGATCAATAATGAAGGTCGCAGAGCTGCAGCTGTGGGATAGCCAGGCCGAGCACACTCCAGAAGAGTGCAGGATCAATAATGAAGGTCACGGAGCTGCAGCTGTGTGATAGCCAGGCCGAGCACACTTCAGAAGAGTGCAGGATCAATAATGAAGATCGCAGAGCTGCTGCAGCTGTGTGATAGCCAGGCCGAGCACACTTCAGAAGAGAGCAGGATCAATAATGAAGGTCACAGAGCTGCAGCTGAGTGATAGCCAGGCCGAGCTCACTTTAGAAGAGTGCAGGATCAACACTGAAGGTCACAGAGCTGCAGCTGTGTGATAGCCAGGCCGAGCACACTTCAGAAGAGAGCAGGATCAATAATGAAGGTCGCAGAGCTGCAGCTGTGTGATAGCCAGGCAGAGTCCCAGAAGAGTGCAGGATCAATAATGAAGGTCACGGAGCTGCAACTGTGTGATCACCAGGCCGAGCTCACTTCAGAAGAGTGCAGGATCAATAATGAAGGTCACAGAGCTGCAGCCGTGTGATAGCCAGGCCGAGCTCACTTCAGAAGAGTGCAGGATCAATAATGAAGGTCGCAGAGCTGCTGCAGCTGTGTGATAGCCAGGCCGAGCTCACTTCAGAAGAGTGCAGGATCAATAATGAAGGTCGCAGAGCTGCCGCAGCTGTGTGATAGCCAGGCCCAGCACACTTCAGAAGAGTACAAGACCAGTAATGAAGGTCTCAGAACTGCAGCTGTGTGATAGCCAGGCCGAGTACTTCACTTCAGAAGAGTGCAGGATAAATAATGAAGGTCACAGAGCTTTCGCTGTGTGATAACCAGGCCGAGCACACTTCAGAAGAGTGCAGGATCAATAATGAAGGTCACAGAGCTTCAGCCGTGTGATAGCCAGGCCGAGCTCACTTCAGAAGAGTGCAGGATCAATAATGAAGGTCTCAGAGCTGCAGCTGTGTGATAGCCAGGCCGAGCACACTTCAGAAGAGTGCAGGATCAATAATGAAGGTCTCAGAGCTGCAGCTGTGTGATAGCCAGGCCGAGCACACTTCAGAAGAGTGCAGGATCAATAATGAAGGTCGCAGAGCTGCAGCCGTGTGATAGCCAGGCCGAGCTCACTTCAGAAGAGTGCAGGATCAATAATGAAGGCCACAGAGCTGCAGCTGTGTGATAGCCAGGCCGAGCACACTCCAGAAGAGTGCAGGATCAATAATGAAGGTCACAGAGCTGCAGCTGTGTGATAGCCAGGCCGAGCACACTTCAGAAGAGTGCAGGATCAATAATGAAGGTCACAGAGCTTCAGCCGTGTGATTACCAGGCCGAGCACACTCCAGAAGAGTGCAGGATCAATAATGAAGGTCACAGAGCTGCAGCTGTGTGATAGCCAGGCCGAGCACACTTCAGAAGAGTGCAGGATCAATAATGAAGGTCACAGAGCTGCTGCAGCTGTGTGATAGCCAGGCAGACTTCTGTTCCCCATAGATGAATTATTAACAAAGTCTCTGACCCACATGCTGTGTGATTGCCGGGCTGAGCACAGTGCTTCTCTGCAGAAGAGTGACGGATCATTAACAATAGTCACAGAGCCTCCCAATGTCCGATAGCAAGGCCGAGCACAAAGTGAACAGAATCACCATTGTATATTCGTGGGTGACAGTTGTAAATGGCTGATGGAGCTGCATTTTGAAATGATTGTTCTACAAAGAAAATGAAAAAAAAGAGATTGATTGCACCATACTATTAAATAGTTGGAACTAATCATGACACTATAGAATGTACATAATAATGACTAGATTTTACATGGTAATAAAATTGTATGTTTTGGGATATGTAATAAAACAAAAAATAATTTGGATTTATAGTATTTGACTGCTGATTGTAAAGAATGAGACTGCTCCCCTACACTATCAAGATACTTTGTGCTGTCTGTAGGGAGTCTACAGACAACCCACAAATGATGGAGGGAATACAGAACAAATCAAACATTCATCCACAGTCAGGAGATCTGATTTAAAACCATCGTTCTTTTGCTCATCATGCCATCCCAGTTTAGAACCAGCCATAAGCAAATCCGTCTTGACCCTGCTCCCCATTGGGAACAGTCCAGCCTGAACTGCCGAACCAGGTCCTCTTAGAACCAGAAACGAGCATCCTGAGAACGTTTTGGCGTATCCCACTTATCAGCCAGGTCAGGTTCAATTCAGTGGCACAGTGAGCCCGGGACTCATGTCTGGCCATACCAGGAGCAAAAGACACACAAATGATGGACGGAATGAGGAACAAATCAAACATTCACCCCCAGTCGAGATCTGGGTTCAATCCATCCTTCTCTAGCTCACCATACCACCCCAATTTAGAGCCAGCCATATGCAACTCAATATTGACGCTACTCCTCATGGAAACAATCCAGCCCTAGCTGCCAAGGCAGGCCCTCCCTGGACTAGAAACAAGCATCCTAGGATCAGTTTGGAGGTATCACTCCTCATCAGCCAGGCTAGCCTGAATACTGTGGCACAATGAGCCTAAAACCAAACTCTGTGCATACCCGGCATAATTAGGGTGAGTCTGCCACAGATGCAGATGAAGGGGCCCAACTTGACAGTGTGTCCCTGGACTGACAAGGTTTCTTTAGTTGGGATGGTACTAGCTCTCCAGTGTGGCTCGAAAAAGAAAAGTGCTACTGGTAATATAGAGATCTGTACTACACTACTTTTAATTCAGTCATTGTTACCCAACCAATGCATTATTTTTTAAGAACGTTAACAATATGCCTGTCGCCTGGCAATCCCCTTGTTAAAAATCCATATAAATGCCACAAAATGTTCAGTACTTGAATGTATTTTGCTACAAGAGGGATATAAATATTCAAAAAATACTTTTTTTAAAGTTTCTTTTTTAGTGCAGCTTTATATACTGGGTGTTTGTCGATCGTGATACAGCTAGCCCAACGATACTGTGATGGATGTGGAATGAAGGAGCCGAGTACAAAGAGTTTCTCTGAAAGCTATGAGCCCTGAAGCGGCGCTCGCGAGTTTTCTCATTTAAATCAGACTGAATCATTATTCTGTGAAGCACTGTGCATGTGTATTTTTATATAGCGCTCTGCGAGCAAAACGGCTCGTTTTTTAGCGAACTTTTAGTAAACTGTAAAATGGTAGATTTTCACTCTGCAATGCATCCAGCATACCTGTAGAAGAATTGCACGCATTTCCGACAATCTTTCACGGCGCTAGCTGCCGTTTTGGGCTTTAAACCGAGTTCAGGCTTTTCTGTACTCGGCGGCCATCTTAAGTTGGGGCTAGAGTGGTGGCAGCGCTCTAGTGCACCATATAAAAGGAAACAGTTGTCTCCCGCGCTAGCGGTCGCTTTTGCGGGGGCGCCGTCCCTGCGCCGGAGTCTTGCCTGAGTCAGCCCGTCTGCGCCCGTCCGCGCTAAGGCAGCGCCAGGCATACCGTACGCAATATCTGTAATTAAGGCGGTAAGATGTGCTACTCTAAAGCAGAGTTGCTGGGTCTTCAGCACCTCACCTGTTCTTGTGCAAGACTCAACCCTGCCCATATTTTACATCCCCTACTACACCCCTCCCAACTCTGCTCTTCTACCAAAACTAAACCCAAACCGCCCCAGGACCAGGCTCTCAGGCTAGGTCACCTAAATGTTAGATCTCTGCAGAAACATCACTTAGAAATCCATGACCTCCTAAAAGATCACTCTCCTGATGCCCTGTTCATGACCGAGACGTGGCTCCTTGACGATATGGACTCGGTCGGCAACTTAGCTACTCCTACGGGATATACCATACACACTGTGAACAGGAGCACAAGAGGGGGCGGGTTAGCGCTCATTATTAAATCTCATCTTGACTGCCAATTAATTAAAGTGGACATCAAGGGCAGCGAAAGCGCTCGCTTTTCCATCAAAGCCAACCCACAGTTCTGCGCAACTGGCCTTCTGATTTACAGACCTCCTGGTGCAGACGCCCCTTTTATCAACTCACTTTTACAGTATCTGGGTACTAACATTACCAAAACGGCTAACTTTACGATCCTAGGTGATCTCAATTTACCTCTTGATAGAGACACCGAGCCCAAAGTTGCCACTTTTCTTGCGGATCTCGCTGCCTTCCAACTCAATCAACTCGTAAGTGGTCCCACCCACAGAGCGGGACACCTTCTTGATCCCATCTTCTCTAACGTTACGAGTGGATCCGCAGGCTCGCCTATTCCTATGACCTGGACAGATCACTATCTAGTAATACTGTCTATCTCCTGTAATTCGAGCCCCGCAGCGGTGCCTACTCCGTCAGTTAAAAAACGGCCATGGAGAAAACTTCGCCTTGAAGACTTACACAACCTCCTGGTGTTAAATCCCCCTCCCCCAAGTGAAGACCTGGACGTAGGGTATGACCAGTTTTGCCTCTGGATCACCCAGGCACTTGACACCCTGATCCCTGCCAGATGGACCAAGGTCCGTACCCATACGGCTAGTCCCTGGTACAATTCTGAATTAGCAACTCTGAAAAAGGAATGTAAAAAAGCGTAGAGGGGTTGGAGAAAAAATTACGATGCCAACCTCAAACAAGAGTATGTCTTACTCCAAAAAACTTACCACCGTAAGGTTTGCAGAACGAGAGCAGCATACTATGCTAATGAAATCAGCAATAGCTCTAACACCTCGAAATCTGTCTTTAAAATCCTGAAAGACCTTACTGCAAAAAAAACTGTCATCACTACCACTACCTCCCCTGACCTCTGCAATAATATGGCTAATTTTTTCACTAAGAAGATTAAGAAAATCTATGACACCTTCCCAAAACACCCGCAGTCACCGGCCACTTTGGATCCCACCAGGCCCTCTCTCTCCTCCCTTCCTACACTTGAGAGAGAGAGTTTTCAAAAAATCGGCAGAAAAATTAAATCTGGATCCCCGGCGGATCCCCTAAAACCTGATACATTCTGTGAAGCTCACGAACTTATCACAGAATATATTCGGGACATTATCAACTTGTCTCTTTCTACCGCCAGAATTCCTTCTAAATGGAAGCAGGCTTGGGTTTCCCCCATCTTAAAAAAACCCACTTTAGACCCTACGCTTCCAGAGAATTTCAGGCCCATTTCCCTGCTTCCCTGGCCTGCCAAAATCATCGAGGCACATGTCAACAACATTCTGACCAATTTCCTTCTCACCAACAACATTCTGGATGACTCCCAACACGGGTTTAGAGCTGGTCATAGCACCGAGATAGCCTTGCTCAGTGTTACAGAGGACCTTCGTACCATTCTTGACACCGGCGGAACGGCAGCACTGGTCCTGTTGGACCTCAGTGCTGCCTTCGATACGGTGTCACATGAGGTCCTTCTGACGAGACTGGAGGAAATTGGAATTACAGGGACAGCTTTGAGTTGGTTTAGAGACTTTCTCTCCAACAGGTCCTTCAGAGTCTCCACCCCCCCTTACATCTCTAAGGAGCATAACATCAGACAGGGAGTGCCGCAGGGTTCTTCCCTGAGCCCTACCCTGTTCAATGTTTATGTACGCCCTCTGGCAGAGGTGGCTAGAAAGAACGGACTAGCACTGGTATCCTATGCCGATGATACCCAGTTGGTGGTGGCTCTTAAGAACAACAGTGGTCTGGAGGCCCATCACTTTAAACAGACACTTACGGACATCACCAACTGGATGACGGCGAATTTCCTTCAACTGAACGCCGGGAAAACAGAGATACTGCTCCTGGGAAAAAACACCTCGTCCTGGGGAGACAACTGGTGGCCTGAAGCACTAGGCCAACCTCCCGAGCCAAAAGAATGCGTCAAAAATCTGGGAGTCTGGGTGGACTCTGCACTGAAGTTCACTCATCATACTAAAAAAGTGGCTGCCACTTGCTTCGGCATTTTACGTAACATCAGACCTATTCTGAAGTTCTTTGACTGCCGCACTCGCCAGCTAATTGTTCAGGCGACCATTCTTTCTAGACTGGATTATGCCAGCTCTCTCTTACTGGGGGCAAATCTCGCCGAAACCACCAGACTGCAGAGAGTCCAGAATGCGGCAGCCAGGGCGCTGGTAGGTCTCCCCCGCCATTCCTCGGTATCCGGAGCCTTAAAAAAATTGCATTGGCTCCCGGTGGGTAAAAGGATCCAGTTTAAGGCACTGTGTCTAGCTTTTAAAATCCTTAAAACCGCTTCCCCCCCAATGCTGTGCCCCCTCCTGTCAGAATACATTCCGAGGAGGTCGCTCCGCTCAGAGGGACAACACCTCGCGATTATCCCCCGCACCAGACTGGCCAGAGTAGGCGGCCGATCCTTTAGCTTCCTAGCTGCCAAGCTATGGAATAGCCTTCCCGAAGCTATCCGCGGTATGCAGGACCTTTTTGCCTTCAGAAAGGCTGTCAAAACTCATCTCTTCCAATAATTTTTTTTCTTCTCTCCGCACCTCCAACTCTCTGCATTCTGTCTGCTTACAGCGCCGGGACGCCCCTTGGCTGGGGCAGCCGCACGCTATACAAATGACTATAACATTAACACCTTAGAAGGGTGAACAGTAATAAAGCTAAGGTTACTTAAGGTTTTGGTTTCATATCTAGAATGTTGGTCTACCCATGTCCCGGACTAACATGGCATTTTACATTTTTTTTATAGTACGTAAGGCTGTTTTTCAAAGCCCTTGTGAGAACATACAGTGCTGAAAGTCTAGCAAAATCTATCCATGGCGCCCTGCACTGGTGTTTCGGAGTAGGACTGCTTGAGCTTCTGTTGTATAGAAAATTCTGTGGGTTGCTCTGGGGGATAATAATTCCATAGTCGTATGGGAGCTTAACTTTAAATGTTTATTGACTGGAATGGGACTAAATGCCCTCCTGAACCTGGCCAAGATATGGGTAAGTAGGTAGTCCATACTGAAGTAAGTCTTTGTTATTGATGAGATCTGCTGAGATTCCAAGGAGAAAGTTCACGGAATCATTTTGATGTTCTTGTTGTCACTGAGTGTAGATGATTAGAACATGGATTACTGTCATCTCACTGTTTATTCGGCTCAAATATGTGTATGGAATTGTGTTAAAATGTCCTCATTTCGTGTGCATTTTCACACCAATACTTCTGAAGTTAGGGGACCATATCTATAAATTAATACAGTTGAATACAATTACTAGAGTGGGGCTGAGTCATTTGGTAATTTTAGAGGATCAAAACATTTGCCACCAATAATTGGGAAAGTAAAATGATTATATATATATATTTTTTTGTATTCTTTTTTATTAACAAAACGGCAAAGAACATCAGGTGACATTAGCAGATCTTGCTAGTTACATGAGTACATTTCTATACATTCAAAATAATAGACACAGAATATAGGTAAAGGATCAAGGGGACACCTGCGCTTCCACTTCCTCGAAACACATCGGGGGACACACAAACGTCTCAGATGTAGTGATTCCAAGCCTCCCATACCTTCCCCCACTTCGCCGGACACTCCCTAGCCACATACACGACCTCTCACTGAACATGCACCAATCCAGGTCCTCCTCCCACCTCTCGGCCCGAGGCGGCTGGCTGGCTCCCCACAACTGGGCAATATTCCGCTCAGCTACCATGCAGGCCAGCGTGACCCATTGCTTCCTATATGCAGTCAGATCCGTGGGTTCCCAAACGTTAAGAATACACCTGCGCGCTTCTGGCCGTATCTCCACCCCCAGGACGTCTTGTAGCCTATCATGAATCTTCTCCTTCTCCCAATATGTTTGCACCCCAGAACAATGCCACAGTATATGCATGAACGTTCCAAGTTCCCCGCACGCCCTCCTACACTCCCCGCCCTCCAAGTGACCCATACGGACCAGACGAGGCCTGTGACATATGACCTATGGAGAATCTTTATTGTACTAATCAAAGCCTCATCTGTATCCCCACTATCCGTGGAGAGGAAACCACCTACCGCCAATCCTCATCATCCAACTCTATTCCATCCTCACCCCAGCGGGTTCTCAAGAGGACCAGCGGGTCTTCCATATGGCTAATAAGTTTCTTATATATTAATGAAATTGTTTTCTCAGGGAGGTAGCTGTCCAGCACTCGGTCCTCGAGAGGGGAGGCGCCCGGAAGCGACGTATCCTTGGAGATATTCGCAAGTAGGGCATGTCCGATCTGGAGGTAGTGGTAATGTTCACGATCGTGAAGATGGTATTGTTCCTTGTTAGACCCGGCCGCCTAGTGTGGCCCTCCGAAGCCCAGCACACACCCTGACCCGTGCACATCCCTCACATCCCACGTACCCGGCCTAGCCAACCCTTCCCTTTTAGGGCACACACATGCATGAACCCGGACATCCCCGTCCGTGCCCTCCATTTTCCCCAGCACCACGAGGCCTGTGTGCCCACCTTCGAGCACCTAAGATGGCCGCCCAGCCCCAGTGCGGCCCAGGCCTTGCGGCGCCACCCAGTCTTGAAAACAACGCGCTTCATCGAGAGAGAGGGAGGAGCAGTATCTCTCACACCTTCGACATCCCCCTGGGATATGGCAGGGGTGGGGAATTCCTATCTCCCGACGCCCGAGACATCTAGATTTCTTAGGAGGGCTAGAGGTTTTAATTTGCACTTTGTCCAAAGGACAAGTAGACAGTTTTATAGTAGTAAGATACACAGTTGTTCAACCCTGTAGGTCACAGCCAGTAAATAAGTTGCTCCGAGCAGTTTATTGGCAGTGAAAGGGTCAATGCAAAACTGGGGCCTGCATTTTAATTTCCCCAGAGCAGAACAACAAAATGATAAAGCAGAGCTCAAAGTTTGAGCCAGCTTGATAAGCTCGTGTGGCTTCCAGGTTCTCCCCTGGTCCTTTTATTATCTTCAAGCATGAGACACACATCGAGCTTCTGCAGCTCCAGTACACTCGCAGCAATGACATGTAACAGGCTGCTTTTTGTGCCTCTTGATCTCTTGCTCTGACTTGAACTGTATGACCCCTGCCTTGTATTCTCTGCTCCGCTCCTGGGCCTCATAGGGCTCCAATATCCCTGCTCATCTTCAACTCAATTTGATTTCCCTCCTTATGCACCCCCTCCTTGGCACTTTGTGTTTTCTGTACACCTTATGTTACACCCGGTGCCTGAACCACTCCACCCTCCGCTGCACTTCCCTGACCCGCTCCCCTTGGCCTCTCATACCTTACTTCATCGAGGCTTACATTAAAGTTCATCAGTTTCCCCATGGGCTTTCATGCAGGCCGAAGCCACCCCCAATTCTGTTCTTTCACTAGGCCTCTCATCTCACTTTGTGCCTGCACCAGGGGCATTGTGAATACACCGCTGTAGCAACTACAGCAGCTGTAGAGTTTTTGATGGGCCTCTTCAGTCTGCAGGTCCGCAGACAAAGGCCCATAATAGACTTGAAAGGGTGGGTGGGAGAGTGAGTGAATGGGTGGATGAATAGATGCATGGATGAATAGTGAAAGGGTGGATGGATAGATGCATATATGAATACGTGAACGGGTGGATGTACAGATGCATGGAGGAATACATGGAAGAGTGGATGATAGATGCATACATTAATGAGTGAAAGGGTGAATGGATAGATGCATGTATGAATCAGTAAATGGGTGGATATATAAATGCAAGGATGAATACGTGCAAGAGTGGATGATAGATGAATACATTAATGAGTGAAAGGGGGAATGGATAGGTGCATGGATGAATAAGTGAGGCTGGATGGATAGTTGGATGAATGAGTGGAGTGAAAGGGTGGATGTTTAGATGCATGAATGAATGAGTGAAAGGGTGGATGTTTAGATGCATGAATGAATGAGTGAAAGGGTGGATGGAGAGGTGCATGTATGAAAGAGTGGATGGATAGATGCATGTGTGAATAAGTGAAAGGGTGGATGGATAGGTGCATGTATGAATAAGTGAAAGGGTGGATGTATAGATGCATGGATGAATACGTGCAAGAGTGGATGATAGATGCATACATTAATGAGTGAAAGGGTGAATGGATAGATATATGGATGAATGAGTGAAAGGCTGGATGGATATATGGATGAATGAATGAGTGTAGTGAAAAGGAAGATACATGGATGAATGAGTGTAAGGATGGATGTTTGAAAGAATGGTAGGATACGTGCAAGGGTGAATGAAGGGATGGGTGAGTGGATGGATAGGTCGAAAGTGGATTGATGAGTGAAAGTATAGACGGCTTATTGAAAGGGTGGATTAAGTGGTGAGAGAGTAGATGAATAGATGGCTGAGTGGGCGGGGATAGATGGCTGAGTGGGCGGGGATAGATGGCTGAGTGGGCGGGGATAGATGGCTGAGTGGGCGGGGATGGATGGATAGGTGGGTGGCTGGGTGGAAGGGTTGATGGATGGATAGGTAGACAGTTGAGTGTAAAGGTGGATGGAGGAATTAGTGAAGGGTGGATGGATATATGAGCGAAACGGAAGATGTACGGGTGAAAGGGTGGATGGACGAGCGAAAGCATAAATGGAGGAAGTGAAAGGATAAGTGGATAGATGAGTGAAAAGGAGGATGGATGGATGGGTGGATGGATGGATGAGTGAAAGGATGGATGAATAGGAGTGAAGAGGAGGATGTGTAGAGTGAAAGGATGGATGGATGAGTGAAAGAAGGCTGGATTGATCAGTTGGGTCGATAGGTTTGGAGATGGCAGGATAGCTTTGAACAGGGGCTTCATGAACACCACACTTTTCAGCTACAGTAGAGGCGGAGCTCTTGATGGGCCTCTTCTGTCTGCAGCTCTGCAGACAAAGATTCGTAATTGTGAAAGGATGAATGGATGTGGGTGAAAGGATGAGTGAGTGAAAGTGTGGCTGGCTAGATGGATGGATGGAAGGGTTACAGGGTTTAAAGATTAGAGAGTGAAAGGATGGATGAGTGTAAAGGATAAATGGATGGATGAGTGGAAGGATGGATTGATGCATGGGTTGAAGAGTGGGTGGAAGGATGAGTGAAAGGGAAGGTGGATAGATGAGTGAAAGGGAGGGTGTATGGATGAGTGAAAGGGAGGGTGTATGGATGAGCAAAAGGATGGATGGTTGAAATGGATAGGTTTGGAGATGGATGGGTAGGTTTGGAAATGGATGAGCGGATGGACTGACGGACGAACAGTTTGGTGAAAGGCTAATGGATAAAAGAATGAATGGGGGCCAATGTAAAGGTGAAATGCTAGATATCAGTGTGTTAAAGGATGAATGGATAGATGCTCAGATGGAAGAGGCAAGAGAGCTATTCTGGCGAGGATTCCAATTAATTTTTTGCTTGCTTGGTGTCATAAGAACTTTGGATCAACGTGGTGGGTATTTTAATTTTCTGGTAGCTCACTTGGCCTACACTATGCTCGTTTCTCTACCTTGGGATTATCAGGTAGGCGTGCTGCTGTATGCCAGCGCGTTCTTACTAGACCGCTGGTATTTGGTCTCATAAAGGCCATGTTGCCATAGAAATTCCTGGCACTGAACAAAACTACTTTATAAAAGAGCACACAATGAAGCCAGCTCACAGATAGGAAGAGATAGCATTTTAATAAAAGCACAAAGTCTTGGTTAACTCAGATTTAATTAGGGGCTCAGTTGTTAAAGTATCAAAGGGCACCCATGATATGACTTTGTATTCATGTAGATCTACGTTTTTCATGAATTCACATGAATTTCCTTAAGTAGGCCAGGAAACCGTAGTCCTAGAAAATCTTTGTGAATTGCATCTTAGCATGAGCAAATATGAATATGCCCCAGCGGAAATCTGTTGACTGTTTACAAGTTCACTTTTTCTCCAAACACACTTTTTTCCAGCCATGGAAGAAACTTTACTTCTGCTATTGTCAGGGGTAAATTGCCGACCTTTCTCAGTATGGGAAAAGATTACAGAAGAGCTGGTGAGAAACTCCAAAATTCAAATCTTTCTATAGTAATAGCCTGACATAACCAGAAAGGCTATTATCAGAGCTCTTCTATAAAGAGATTGCAGCCATTATTTGACGGCGCACTACATGGCACCAAAGGGACAAGTGGATTTTGTTACAGGACATGTAAATTTATGAAGCTACTTGTCCCATGGACAAGTACATATTTCATAAAATTCCACACCCCTGATATGGGTTTCGATCCCCCCTCCGGCCTCCCTGAGGGCCGGCTCCACGCCTGCTGTGTGTCTGGGACTCCTCCCAAACCGGTCCTGAAAGGATCAAAGGACGACATGGCAGGAAACCCCAACCAGCAACCCCCAGGCGTCAAGACCCCTTCTGGACAGACTCCGGACATCAAAGCGGAGGTGGACTATAACCAGGGGTGCTCTGGGCCTATCTAGCAGATTCAATTCTGGAACGACGAGAGCCCTGCTGACGTGGTTGCGGCTCCCCTGGTAGAGAAGGACTTCTGCCGAACCCTCTGAGCCCTGCTGAGTGACTTGCGGCTCCCCTGCAACCTTGGAACATCTTAGCCCTGCTGAGTGACTTGCGGCTCCCCTGCAACTTTGGAACACCTGAGCCCTGCTGAGTGACTCGCGGCTCCCCATAACTCGTAAGAACTCCGACCTTTTGCTTGAGCCCTGCTGAGTAACTCGCGGCTCCTACAACACTCCCGGTCCGGCTGGACCCTAACGATCGCATCGTATCCCCCGGCTCGAGGATTGTGAGCTGTGCGCCGGATACGCAACTGCAGGTGACCCTGATCCACAAAGACTGTCCCGCTACCCTTTACCCTACCGAGACTCTTGAGCCCTCGTGCTCCCTTGTATATATTGCAACCTGCCTGATCATAAAGATCCTTCGATATTTAGATAAAGCTCTATTCTTAAAAATCTACGGTGTGGTGTCTCTTTGTCGTGTGGTGCTTGTGCAGCGTGTACGATCCTAGATTTGAGGCTCTTCCTCCTGAGGAGTCTCTCGCCAGTGCTCGGCTACGATACTTCGAGGGTAGATCCTAGGGTGACCGGGTCCACTTCCTGGCTCCCCTGAGGACGCCTTCTAACATTCCTGAAGTGAATTGAATGTGAGGACTGTGCCTTTCTCCCAGATATCTTTAATCTACGTAATCCCGATGAGGTCCCACTTGTCGAACCCCCAAGATTTCCATAGGCTCCCCAACTTCTCCAAACTCCACAACGGGGTGGACAGGGCGAGTCTCCCCTCCCACCTGAGGTGCCTATTCGTCTCGTGCCACACCTGGACGGCGTGTGCTGTTGCTCCCGCGAGGGGAAACCGACAAGGTCCAGCATAGAGCGCTCTAGTGAAATCGCCACCCAGGACTTGCCAGCGGTCCATATCATACCCTGGGCCCCCGTATATTGCATGATTCACCCCGGCCAACTGGGAGGCCCAGTAGTATTTCTGTAGGTCCGGCAGGCCTATCCCCCTGTCATACCAGGGGAGAGTGAGTTGGGAGAACGCTATACGAGGCCTGGAGGACCTCTATCTCCCTAAAGTAGGATGCAGGTACCAAATCCATCGAGTTCTGGAGCGCGTATAAAAACCGGGAAGGGCCAACATCCTAAAAAGCATTGCTCTGCCCAGAAGTGAGAGCGGAAGCGCCTTCCAGCGCGCCACATCCCTCCTTAACCTAATCAAGGGGGCGCCAAGATTATTACCATATCGTAGTTCTATTTTTTTTTTTTTAATAGGTAAACCGTTTTCTGCTCCTGGTTCTCTTTAAAACAGATGCTAGCCAATATGCCTATTACGCTGGTTTGATATACAGCCTAGCACACTAGGTCAATGTCTGGAAGCATAGGACAAGGTCACTTTCAGAACTTGGAATTGAAACATTTAGTTGGTGTTAAATGCTAGAAAGAGCATTGCCCATCCATGGAGCCAGAGTTCCGTCCGCCATGGCATGTTTACTGTGGAAGGCTTTGGGAACCAATGACATTCAAGTAAAAAAATACAACTTCTTATCAACTTGGCTGCCTGTCCTGTATGACATGGTGGGTGTTCATAGAAAACTGGCTTCTCAAGCTAGACAGGGGGCACTGGGGATGTTTCTACTAATTTAAGAGATAGTTTGGTTGATAAACAAGACATCTGTCCCTATCTTTCATTGCAGTGTACAGAATAAGGGGTTTGTCAATTTCTGAAACACCTAGTAGCTGACATCGAGGCGACAGATAAAATTATAACAGAGCAGCAATTTGCCAACAGTTATGTGTTTAGGTACATTTTCACTGTATTAGGGCCCTTAAAATAAAAACACAAGTTTTTTAAGAAAGCTAACGTGAGGGTGTAACTTCCCTCAGATGATCTGGACGTTCTGTGGTCATTAGCCAAAGGAATGAAACCAAGTGAAACTACAGAGATTTAGGTCAAAAAGTGACTGAATTAGCTAAAGAACGCCCATCACCCATAGATTGAAGGATGCGGCTGGTAACATATCTCTGCGGGTTTCGTTTAGCGATCAGTGGATTGAATTATTTTAGTTAGTCTGTTTGTGTATCTTTAAATGTTTAATCAAACGTATAATCATTTTTAGACCTGGATGTGTGTAATCCTTTTGACGCACCAGTGCCTTGTTCCCTACCACTGTTTATAAATTGATTAATTGATGTTAAAATACATTTTAGTCCTTGATGTTTTCTTCTGTGCTATTGTTGTATCAATTTCATGGAATATTCATTAATTCCGAAATAAATATGGTTTGATTCATTCACTCAAATTCTGTCAGCTCTTCTGTGATTTTTTTATTTAGGACAATGAATGGTTAAAATGTATGTCTAGGGTGGAGGTGTTCAAACTGGGGTTGTGCCCCCTTTGGGGGTTCTCTGGTGATCCCAGATGGGGCGCCAGGCTCTGGCCAAAAAAACATTATACTGATAACAGTGCTTTATTTTTAGCTGAAAATACTGAGCAGCAGTAAGCTGCTCTCCAATGGGCCGTCACTAACATGTTTTGTCGTTTATATCCTAGCTGGGAGTATGTGTCAAAAGGGACGGGACTCCAAATGTTCTTCAAAACCTCCACCCCCACTTCAAATAAAAACTCACTGTGGGTACTTGTACCCGTTACTAGAACATTGGAATGTTGGGAGCTCCATTGAAGACAACCGAGTAGCTCCGGGCTTGTAATGGCTGGTATAAGTCCGGAGCTCCAACATTCCAATGTTTGTCTTCATGTTTCTCACTTTTTAATTTAGAACATTCTACCCTCAGTGGTTGGAATGTTCTAATAGCCTTTAGCCTTTCTGCCTCAGGGTATGCCGGTTGTTAAAGGCCCTGAACCTGAGTTTTAGGCCCGAGCCGCAGGCCCTCGGCAGCGGGCTATTAAGCTATAGTAAGGCCTGCCTGACTAGAACAGTAAGTTGGGAAATCATGGATTTGATTGTATTTTTAAAACAGAATGTGAGAAGTTGGCCTGATATATGATGCTCATTAGTTCTATTGATCACCTTGTATCATGCCAAGCAACCCTTATGGTGTTGGTTGTAAGTCAACCTTATAGACCAGCTATCCTAGAGGTAGCATGCACAGAGCAGTCTTAGGCTAAACTCGAGAGGGCATGTGGAGTCAGCTGTTTTACCATATGCAACCCCTTTTAATATCAATTGAAAGGACACCACACAGGATATATATCGAAAATATATATGTCTTTATTTCTAAAACAATCCCCTATAAACCATATACTAAACAAGTGGTGTTAGAACCACGAATCAAACAGTGGTAAGGCCTAGGGCCTTGGGAATCGCTGGGGCTACACTGAGCTAACAATGGTTAGTGAACAGGAGGCCCACGGGATGCGTGTGCAGTGATGAAAATTACACGCGTGCACTCATTGGAAACAATGGGTGCGTAAAAGTCACAAAGTTAAAGATTGGGAGTCTTCCGGATGGTCTAGAACCTAACTACTTGAAACTTAGACACTAGGAGTGTTACACTACACAGGAGCACCAGAGTGCCAGCGTTACCTCATCCACAGGAAGTGGGTGCATAGGTGCCAAAGTGTGTCAGGTTTCTTCGTGGAGTTCTATGGAGCCTTGGAGAAAAGAGGCTGCAGGCGACCAGGCGAGAAGAGTTCCGGTGGATCCTAGGGTGGATCGAAGATGTTGAAGACCTGAAAGCAGAGGAGACAGAGTCTGGGTCACTAGCCAGTGACCAGGAAGGAACCAGGAAGGAACCAGGCGATGTCGGGATGCAATCAGGTGATGTTGAGAAGCTTGTCTCTTCAGCCACATGGACCAGGAGGCGTCGACGACGACCAAAAGTCAGGCACGGACTGTCCCACGAAGGCTCTCGCTGTCGGCGGTGTCGGCTTCAAGATCAGAGCAAATAGGCCTTGGCAAATACAAGCCACGCAGGAAACGAAGTTGGCTTCTAATCAGACCAGCAAGGTCTGAGCGGCTGCTTCTTTTCACAGAAGCAAGGGCCAGTCTGGAGCAACAAGCCCAGTGGTGGAAAATCACAGTTTACTCGCCAAAATGGCCACTAGCCAGCGGGCAAGTGACCGGGTAGGCGCGTTGAGCAGGAAAACGCAAAAGGGCCACACGCAGAACTCGTGGATGGTGCAGGGCTGATCTTTGCTGCAAAAGCTGCTATGGGCTGGGGCTTCTCAAACTCCAAAGCACAGCGTCGAGGAGGCCTCGGGTGTTGCACAGAAAGAGCTTGCCCATCCATGGAGCCAGAGTTCCGTCCGCCATGGCATGTTTACTGTGGAAGGCTTTGTGAACCAATGACATTCAAGTAAAAAAATACAACTTCTTATCAACTTGGCTACCTGTCCTGTATGACATGGTGGGCGTTCATAGAGAACTGGCTGGCCATCTTGAAAAGTCCATGACCTGCTAACTGCAGGTCGTGGACTTTTCAAGATGACCAGTCCCACGTCTCTCGTCGCCTCCACTTGTTCTCAGCTTTGCAGGGACTGTGGATCGGGCTGTTGGATATCTGGGAATCTGGTTCTTGTCAGGCTCTGGGCTCCGGCGGGAGGCGGCGGCAAAACAAGTCGCTGATCGCTGGATGGTGCCTGCAGCTGCAGGGTGGTCACTCCTTGACCACAATGGAGATTCTTCAGTCTTCTTCTTTGGAAGTCGAGTGGTGAAGGTCCAGAGTTTCGTATCAGAGTTTCAGTCAGGATAATCTAAAGTCTTGGGACACAGCTCCTACCTATATACCAAATCTAGGGGCTGGATTACCTACTAGGTCCCTCCTATGGGTGGAACCAGGAACGGGGGTGGTTACACCCCTTTTCCTTTGTCCAGTTTCGCGCCAGATCTGGGGCTGGAGAGCCCCAGCACCGGTCTGAACTGGCATATGCACAGGACACCTTGTGTGCCCCAGGCAATGTCTAATTCTTTTCAGCCCTCCCCATCCCACTACACAAAATCCTGTCTGGGGTGGTGATAGCACCTCCCAAGGCAGGAAACCCTTTGTCCAAGCCTCCCTCGCTGGAAGGACTCCCAGCAGCAGGAGGTCAGACTTGTGTCTGTGGTGGCAGCATCCATTTTGTAATGCTGAGGCTCTGTTTAACTTTAACCGGGGTTCGTGTTAGGTGCATGTTGGGTCCCTCTATAAGGGTGGAATGCTACCCCCGTCGCCAGAACTGGTGAGGGGGTAGTATTCCAAATCGTATGACACCTTACTCGAAATGTTTTGATAAAGCCAATCCAAAGTTAGCAATAACCACGAGGATTATAATGCACTTAAGAGTATATGGTATGGCTATATCCTTGAACAGCTATAAAGACATGGTTCCGAAAGCTGCAGACAGGCTCAGCTCATGCTAGAGCACCATCTCACATAAAACCAAGCACTCTGCCTCCAGGATTATTAAGGCCTGCCAAATCATGGGGACAGAGAGTCACTTCTGTCGTCTCCCTCAGAGATTCAAGAATAGTCCTGGATTATTTTAAGCGAGGGTAACAGAGTTACTACAAACTTATGATGACGAAGCATTGTCATATGTCGATGCCATCTATCTGACAGATGATGACTTGGATAGGCACTTGAACAGGGTGAACACCATTATATTGGGCTTCGCCTGTGAAGGGTATAAATTAAATTTTAAGAAATCAAATATTGCCCACCTCAATGTCCTTTTGCTAGGATACAAACTTTCAAGTGAAGGCAAAAGACTGGCAGCAAACTTTCTAGAGAAATGAGCGATGCTCCAACCTCCAAAAATGCTGAAAATCTTACAGTTGATTCTAGGTTTCCTGAATTTCGGAAGAACTTACATTTTAAATTACGCAGAAAGGGTAAAACCTCTCTACGCATTAATCAAACCTGATTTTAAAACAGTTAATTGGACAAAAAAACACACTGAAATTTTGCGTTCATTGCAAACAGACATGTTAGCGACAAAACATTTGCAAACACGCGTAAACATACGCAACTTAGTGATCCAAATCATTCCAGGACAATGCGGATTCACGTACTTAACTTTTAACGAAGGTGAAAAAGTACCAATAGCTTACAAATCACATTTGTACACACAAGCAGAAATGAAATTCACTTCTACAGAAAAAATTCTGGCAGCTGTTCAAACTGCTGTAGCGAAAGAGAGAGCCCTCGCACAGGGTAAGCGCATTATGGTCATTACACCTGCACCTGCCTTAGAGGCAGTGACAAAAGCGAGCATTCCTAATGCTAAAGCTTTACATCCAAAATGGATACAATGTGTTAATTCTCTTGCTGCGACAGACGTTGACTATGACTATGTTTTTGAGCCTTTTTTGAAAACACAAGCATTTTTACAATACGAACAAGAATGTCCTCTGCCTACTGAAATTCTGCCTCTAGAACAGTATGAATGTATCATGCATAGTGACGGATCAGCTCAACCTGCTACGGAGGGTAAACAAGCCTATAGTGCAGCCTGCGCGACCGTTAAAGGTCGTTGGCGTGATGGCAAATTCCGACCAATGGTCTCTAAAACTCAATCTCTAAGAGATTGTACAGCTCAGCGAGCTGAACTACAAGCATTCAAGATGGCGCTTGGGAATACGGACCGCGAATTCCCCACACTCATAGTGTGCGATTTGCATTATTGTGTTCAATCTTACAATGAATACTTCCAAAACTGTATTCAAAACGGTTACTAAGATGCAAAGGGTGGCACAATTAAGCAGAAGTTGCTTTGGGAACAAATAGTTCAGTTACAACAAGAACTACAAAACACTCATGTGATACATAGGCTGAGTCATCAACGTGATGGCGTTCACCTTGCAGGGAAATCATTGGCTGATGAAGCCGTGAAGGCAGCTGTGCAAACGGCTTCCGTAGCTGCAATCACTCATTCAAAAACAAAAATAAACGGCAAAATAATGTTGCCTGTCAATGCTTCAAGCAAAGGCAGTGGTAAACATTACCAAAAGGGTTTCCACTCAAATACTCATACATAACTGATGCGAACAATGTTCCGTTTGCTCATATCCCTGGAGTGGGGGATAGAGTAATTTCAAAAATGAAACATAGATTAGGTCTAATCTGCAGCAGCACATGAAGGGTTCGCCTCTGCACATGCACGTGTTCCCGCCACAGTGCCATTATTAAAGCAGAGACACTGGTGGCCATGCATGAGGAAACAAACCAGAAGGAAAATGCTACTTACCAGTATGCATCTGTTCTTGGCATGTAGAGCTGCAGATTACCACACTGTGCATTAGATCACCACCTGATGTTGGGCTCGGATGATTGCATGTTGTTGTCGTATTGGAAGAAGTCTTTTGTAGTCACGAGATAGGTGATTCCTTCCTTGGACGATAGTGCGCATCGACTCCATCCTTAGATTGTTTTTCGCCATGATGGGAAATGATGGAGTTAGTAGAAGTAAATAGAAAGATGTCCATGCATGTGCATCTAAGTAAGATGAAGGAACAGATACAGGTCCCGGGGAGGCGGGAGGGCGTGTAGTAATCTGCAGCTCTACATGCCAAGAACAGATGCATACCGTTCGAGGCATATGAGCTGCAGATACTACACTGTGCATCAATTTTGCAGCAGTGTGTCCCTAGCGGTGGTCACCTGTATCTGTTGCAGTAGTTTGAAAGAGTTTTAAGGACAGCTTGGCCTACTGCAGCTTGCTGCTTGGATTGCACATCAACACAGTAGTGTTTAGTGCTGCCTTGAATATGCCTTCTAGGGGGATGTTCCCTAAGAAAGCCATAGAGGTTCCTATTTTGCGTGTGGAGTGCGCTTTAGGAGGAACTGTTAATGTACATTTTGCTTTTTGATAGCATATTTGTATACATTTGACAATCCACCTTGCAATTCAACTCTTAGAGATGGGGATGCCTTTATGTGGTGGAGAGAAAGATACAAACAATTGTTTTTTTAAATTAAGATTTAGTCCTATCTATATAGTAGAGAAGAGCTCTTTTGACATCTAGTGTGTGTAGAGCTCTTTTTGCTAGAGTCAGGGTTTTAGAAAAACACAGGTAACTCTACAGATTGGTTTAATGAAAAGGAGTAATGACTTTTGGAAGGAATTTAGGGTTAGTTCTCAGAACCACTTTGTTACGATGTAGCTGTAAAAAAGGTTCTTGTATTGTGAAAGCTTGTATCTCACTAACTCTCCTAAGAGAGGTAATAGCAATAAGGAAAGCTGTTTCCCATGTGAGGAATTGCAGTCCACATTTGTGTAAAGGTTCAAAAGGTGGTCCCATGAGTCTTGTAAGAACAACATTTAGGTTCCACACTGGAGAAGGTGGTAACCGGGGGGAATGATTCTTTTTAATCCTTCCATAAATGCTTTAATAGCGGGTACTCTAAAAAGAGACTGATGTTGTCTGTTTTGTAAATATGCTGCAATTGCTGCAAGGTGCAGGCGTATGGATAAATATGCCAAGTTACATCTTTGTAAATGTAAAAGTAAAAGGTAGCAAATGATATCCTGAATAGAAGCATCCAGGGAATCTATTTGGTTATTGTTGCAATAAATGGCAAATCTCTTCTATGTCTATGTGGGAGCTACCAGGATTAATTTGAGAGACTGTTGTGTGAGCTTGCGTACTACTAGTGGTATTAGTGGTATTGGCGGAAAAGCATACGCAAATCTGCCCGACCAGTTCATCCATATCGAATTGCCCTTGGACAGCGGGTGTGGAAACCTGGTGGCGAAGGTTGGGCATTTTGCGTTTTCGTGTGTGGCGGACATATCTATGTCTGGATGTCCCCACTTGTGAAAGAATGGTTGAAGAACTTGTGGATGTAGTTCCCATTTGTGAATTTGTTGTGTCTGCCGACTCAACAGATCGGCTATCTGATTGAAGGAAGAGGTGTGGCGCCGCGGCTAGGGCGACTGACGCTGGAATCTGGGGATCACGGTTCGATCCCTGGCACTGGCGGCAGATTAGCCCAGCACCATGTAACTCGGGCAATAGCTTGCTTAATCTTCCCGACGGCCCCCAGCGCCTAGAGACCCTTGCGGGTGATTGTGCGCTTTACAAATGTGGATTTATTATTATTTATTATTGTAAACTCCTGGAAGGTGCTCTGCCAACAGATATATGTTTTGTGGAATGGCCCATCTCCAAATGTTCTGTGGGGGCTGGGACAGTTGTAAAGATTGTGTCCCCCCCCTGTTTTTGTATATAATACATGGCTGTCATGTTGTCCGTCCGGATTAAGACAGCTTTGTTTTGTACTTGCAGTTGGAATGTTTTGAGTGCTAGGAATATTGCTAGCAGCTCTAGATGGTTGATATGGAGCAGTCTTTGTTGAGTGGTCCATTGCCCTTGAGTTGTATGATGTAGGAGATGGGCTCCCCATCCTGTGAGAGATGCGTCTGCTGTAAGTACTATTTGTGGAACTGGTTCGAGGAACGGCCGCCCCGTGTCAAGATTTTGGTGTTCCACCACTGCAGAGAGCGATGTGTGCGGCTGTCTACCAACACCAGGTCTGTTAGTTGCCCTTGAGCCTGGTTCCATTGTTGTGCTAGACATTCCTGTAACGGACGCATCTGCAGTCTTGCATATGGTACTATGAAAATGCAAGATGCCATCATGCCTATCAGTCTCATGAACACATTGGATGCAGAGATTGTTGATGTTGGAAGACTGTGACTAAGGACTGAATGTTCTGTATTCTTGCTGGACTGGGATACGCTAGAGCTGTAGACGTGTTTATTGTATCCCTTAGACACTGATGTATATGAGAGGGTTGCAGGTGTGACTTGGTGTAGTTGATTGTGTCAATGTTTGAATTGTTTGATGTGTATGTTGAACACACTGATTGAATGACTTGGCTTTTATGAGCCAATCGCCTAGATAAGGGAAGACATGTATATGTTGTCTCCTTAGATGTGCTGCTACTACTGCTAGGCACTTTGTAAATACTATTGGTGCTGTTGTAACTCCGAATCGAAGGACTTTGAATTGATAATGTTGTAATGTAATGTAAGATACATTTCTATAGCGCTGCTACCACTCCAAGGAGCATCTTGGCGCTTGGTACCAACCCAGATGGAGTAGGTCGGTTAACTGGTTGTCCTTCTAGTACAAACCTTAGATACTTCCTGTGAGCAGGATGCATAGGAATGTGAAAGTAGGCGTTGTTTAGATCTAGTGTTGTAAGGAAATCGCCTTGTTGCAGCAGTGGGAGCACTTGTTGTAAAGTGATCATGTGAAAATTATCTGATTTTATGTAATGATTGAGGGGCCTGATTTCTAGAATTGGTCTTAGTGTCCCATCTTTCTTGGGTATTAGAAAATACAGCGAGTAAACCCCTGTTCCTTGGTGTTGTAAAGGAACTATTTCTATTGCGTCCCTTTTTCTCAAAAATGTTTTTATTAACAGTTTGCATAAGGGAAAAAGAAGAAAAAAGAAAAGTAGCGACAATCCCGCACAATATCCCACACAGGGGCTAAAATGAATCGGCGCGAGAGACAATAATTAGCAAGGGGGGCGCTTGTTCGCGCCCATATTAGCCAGTCGAACAGTAAAAGTATACTGGGCAAAGTCTCTTGCTGTGAGGACGTTCAAAAAAAGCCAGCAAATCGTTACCGTGGCGGAAGGTGCCATGGAGGCATTGCACAACATATCAAGTCAGATTCCAAGCTGCACTGTTCATCTCTCCGGCCTCAAGCAAGAGCGGTGTCACAAAAATAAAACAAAAAACAACAACCCCCCCCCTTCTCTCCACCCCGCAACCGCTTGCCTCTCCCCCCTTCCCCAGTGGTGGTAGCTGAATTGCATTCACACATTCACTCAAATAATCAAATCACACTTGGAACAGGTGAAGAGCTCGCAATGTAGGTGGGCAGACCGCAGATGGCAGACCCACGGAAAGGAAGCGGACCAAGGGACCCCAGCGGAAGATGAAGTTCTTAAAGTCACCCCGGAAAATATCGGCCATGCGCTCCATACTCAATAGTTTCCACAAGCGTGCATGCCACACAGAGAGCGCAGGGGCTTCCTTCTTCTTCCAGGCCGCTGCCAGGGTCAGCTTAGCCGCTCCTATACAAAGCCAGAGAATCGTTTTGTCTACCTTGGTCTGGTGTTCCAAAACTGGGTCACGGAGGCCCAGTAAGACAAAGGCCAGTGAGTCCGGGACTGGGTAACCTAGTATTTCCTTGATATGAGACAGTATCTCTTCCCAGTAGGGGCGAATGACAGGGCAGTCCCACCAGATGTGGCGGAAGTCCCCCAACAAGCCACAACCCCTCCAGCATCTATCAGAAGAGTTCGGGAAAATATTTTTCAATTTGGCCGGATACAAGTACCAGTCCATCATCGTCTTGAGATGGGCCTCTCTCAGCTCCACTGAATGATTGAGTCTAGCTATGTCATGCCAAAGTCGGGACCATTCCTCGTCGGAGATATCACGGCCGAGGTGTTCTTCACATTGACTCATATATCGAGGACGAGGAGAGATGGCAGTAGAGAGCAGGAGACTGTAAATGAATGAGATCACGCCCCGCATGGAGGAGGTCCGAGAGAGAAAGGCCTCAAAGGGTGTAGGTGGCCTGGTTGCTGCGTCTCGCACCTCGGGCAACAGCGCCCAGTGGAGCATTTGAGTGTGATGGAATCGATCCATTTGCTGAACTGCGTAGTCTCGCATGCAGTTGTCGAAAGTGAGTGGGGCGAAGCCGTGGAACACATGCATGAGAGCGAGGCAACCCCCGGTCCTCCAGGTGTCGAAAGAACCCTCTCTCGCCGCCGGGGGGAAGGCCGGATTGAAATGGATAGGGGTAAAGGGGGAAGGAAAGGACGTTCACCTTCCCGTCGTCAGAGACCGAATCCCATACCTTCAAGGTGGTGCTAGTAGGCGTACTGATGTAAGTGTTTCTAGGTCTGTCCCCCTTGGGTTTCCATACTAGGTCCCAAATAGACCTGCCTGCCACACTCCTGTCCATGTGGAGCCAGTGTTTCTCAGACTCAGTCTGAGTCCACTCAACCAGGACTCGGAGCTGCCCCGCCTTGTAGTACAGGTGCATATCTGGCAGACCTACCCCTCCGTTCTTTAAAGGGCGCCGAAGGGTTACGAAGGAGAATCGAGCTCGGCCCCCCTGCCAGATGTAACGCAGGATCATGGTCTTAAGGTGACGAAAGAAGTCCCCGTCCAGAACAATGGGCAGTGCTTGAAAAAGATATAAGAGTTTGGGAAGCATGGACATTTTGACCGCATGGATTCGTCCTAGCCAGGATGTAAACATAGGCTTCCACCGGGCCAGCTCGCTCTGTATCTGCACCAACAAGGGGGGAAAATTGGCGGCATAAAGTTTCTCGACACTGGAGGTCAGCTGAACTCCTAGATATTATATTGAGGAGCGGGACCAGGACAGGGGCGAGAGCGGCCGGAGGTGTTCCACCTCGGCAGGTGGGAGCGTAAGATTAAGAATGTAGAATTTACTGTGGTTGATTTTAAAACTGGCTACCTTCTCGAAGCGTGACAAGACGTCCTGTACATGAGGGAGAGAGTGTGCCGGGTCCGCCAGGGAGAAAAGCACATTGTCCGCGAAGAGGGTGATTTTATGCTGTTCCCCCGAAAAGGGGAGACCTCGTATGTCCAGGTTCTCCCTCACCATCAGTGCCAGGGGTTCTATACTGAGAGCAAAAAGAGCAAAAAGTAGAGGCGACAGGGTGCAACCCTGTCTTGTACCACGAGAGTGCGGAAAGAACGATGACAGATGCCCATTGACAATGACTCTAGATCGGGGACTACTGTAGTTGGCCCTCAGCATCGAGATGAATTTAGAGGAAAAGCCTCAAGCCTCTAGGGTGCGGAACAAGAAGCCCCAGTCCACCCGGTTGAAGGCTTTTTCGGCATCGAGGCCCACTAGGAATGCTGGGATATTGAATCTGTTGGCCTCTTCAATTAGGTGGATCATTCTCCTGGTGTTGTCATGGGTCTGGCGACCTGTGATGAAGCCAGATTGATCTGGGTGGATGAGGGCTGGCATTAAGTCCTGGAGCCTAGCAGCAATGATGGATGAGTACAATTTAGCATCTATGTTAAGTAAGGCTATAGGCCTATATGATGCACATCTTGAGGGGTCCTTCCCCGCCTTAGGGATGACAGATATTACAGTCAGGCCTGACTCCCCCATGTTATTAAACAGTTGCGTCAGGAAGTCACACAACTCCGAGGCAAAGGTCTGATAAAAGGGGGCGGTGAAGCCGTCCAGCCCTGGTGCTTTGTGAGGTTTCAGAACTTTAATGGCAGTCAGCACTTCTTCCCTAGTGAAGGGAGCCGCAAGCAGTTCATTCCATTCTTTGGAGACCTGGGGGAGTGGGTGTGTTCCTAGATATGCAATTTGGTCCCCGGGGTCCAGAGCGTCCGCCGAGTACAAAGCAGCGTAAAAGTCGCCAAATAGCTCAGCCTTGGACGAGTCTTGGTGCATCAGGGTGCCTGATGGGTCCTGGAGGACTCCTATATATTCTTTCTCACTCTTATCCCTGAGTTGGCGGGCCAGGTGCTTCCCCACTTTGCTCCCCTGAGAATAGGAGAGGTGTCGTAGTTTCAATAGTGTGAACTCTGCCCTGTTATTATAGTGGGCCTTGAGTTTGCCCCTGACTGCTGTCAGTGGTCTCAGTGTTATCCGAGAGGGATTTTGTTTGTTCACCAATTCAAGGGCGGAGAGCTCCCTTTCAAGCGCCTCCCTTTCCTCTCGTCTAAGCTTGTTAAGGGCGGATATTAGAGCTACGCATTTGCCCCTTATTGTTGCCTTAAAGGCGTCCCAAAGGTTAAAAATCGATGTAGCCTCCTCCTGATTTGTATTTGTATTTGTTTTGTTTTTTGTATCGCGCATAGTTCACCCGTTAGGTCTCGTAGCGCTGACAGATGGGTAAAGACAAAACAGAACCAGTATGTATGGAAGTGGATGACTAAGGTTTGAAGAGCAGAGTTTTTAGGTTCTTACGAAAAATGATCAGATTAGGTTCTGCTCTCAGATCTAAGGGAAGTGAGTTCCAGAAAGAGGGACCGATTTTTGAGAAGCATCTGTCTCCGTTCCTCACTGTGCGGACTCTAGGCGTCTTTAGCAGTAGTTGGTTGGAGGAGCGAAGATTTCTCATTGGGCTGTGTCGGTGCAGTTTGTCTCTGATGTATGCTGGTCCATGTCCGTTTAAGGATTTGTGGACTAAGCAGCAGACCTTGAATTTTATGCGTCTGTTGACTGGTAGCCAGTGCAATTGATTCAAACAGGGGGCAGACGGGGTTCTTGGTGGGAGACCCAATGCTAGCCTAGCTGCACTGTTCTGGATGGTCTGTAGTTTGGCTATGTTAGAGGCATTTATGTCTGCAAACAATGCATTGCCATAATCCAGCCGGCTGGTTATTAAGCTTTGGATTAGTGGTCTTCTGCTGGTTAGAGGAAGCCATTTGAATATTTTTCTAAGGCTTTTCATAAGGCCTATACAGGTGTGTACCACTTTGTTAACGTGTGGTTGCATTGTAAGTTGGTCATCCATTAAAATTCCTAGATTTCGGACTGTACTTTTGGGTGGGGGGCATTGACCAAGTTCAATGGGCCACCAGTCCTGTTCCCATATTTGATGTGCCTTTCCGAACAGCATAATTTCGGACTTTTCCGCATTAAGCATCAAAAAGTTCTCAGTCATCCATTTTTTGATGGCCACCATGCAGGATTGAAATCTGATTTTGGTGTCGCCTGGCTCAGGACCCATGGTGACCAGGATCTGTGTGTCGTCAGCGTATGAGACTGTTTGGAAGCCATGATCTTTGATTATTTTGGCCAGGGGGGACATATAAACGTTAAACAACGTTGGGCTCAAAATTGAGCCCTGGGGGACGCCAATATTGTTGTCAGTGGTTTCAGACAGGAAGGGACCGGTTTTGACTCTGGATTTCCTGTCTGTCAGGTAGCTTTGCAGCCAGCCCAGCGCCTTGCCCCTGACACCAACCCCCACCAGTCTCTTTATTAGTACTGTGTGGGAGATGGTGTCGAACGCTGCAGAGAGATCCAACAGAATCAGGATTGCTGATTTCTTTGAATCAATGGCAAGGCGGATATTATCCACTATTTCGAGTAGAGCCGTTTCCGTACTGTGGTGGGCTCTAAAGCCTGATTGGGTGGCGTCTAGTATCTTGTTGTCTTCTAGGTGTTTCATTAGTTGGGAATTTATAGTAGTCTCCATCATTTTGCCAAACAGGGGGAGGAGGGCTATTGGGCGATAATTAGAAGGAGTTGTGTGGTCAGCATTGGTTTTTTTGATGATAGGTCTGATTGTTGCTTCCTTCCAGCTGCTTGGGAAAGTGCTTTGTGCAAGGGACGTATTAAAGATATTGGTAAGTTCAGTTGCTATAGCTGGTCCTATTTTGGCTAGAATTTGTGAGGATGCTGAGTCGTTTGGGGATCCTGATTTAATCTTCCCTAAATTCTTTATTACCATATCTGTGGTAAAGGGGCTGAATTCTAATAGTTGCATGGTGTGAGTCGTGTTCTCCATATTTGAAGGGTGCAGGGGATGTGGAACATCAGTGTTGGGGGGGGGATTAGGGAAGGTCATATATATATTATTTATTTTATCCTTGAAATACACTGATAGCTGGTTTGCCCATTCCTGGGATTCCAGTGCATTTGCTTGGCAAGGTAAGGGATTCGTAAAGTCTTTCACTATTTTATATAGTGTTTTTTGGCAGCTCCCTGATTGAGTTCAAAAAAGTCGCGAAAAGCCGTGCAGAGATTTTGGCAGGATGATTTGTCCCGGGTCAGGGACATTGGGAAGTACCACTTGCGATGGGGGGTCGCCCCCGGAATCCAACTCAAGCACACCGCCAGAAGACTGTGATCGGAGACGGATAGGGGGAATATTTCACTCTCCCGAAGGTCTCCCCTCAGTAATTGGCTCAGAAAAATGTGGTCCAGCCGCGAGTACGTGTGGTGGACATGGGAGAAAAAAGTGCAGTCTCTGGTCTGGGGTTGGAGAGTGCGCCAGCTATGAGTAAGGCCAAGGCTCTCCATGGTGTTTTGCGTGTCTGAAGGAAAAAAGGCCTGCCTCTGTTCGCTGATGATGAGAACAATCTAGTTCCTTATCCCATACCAGGTTAAAGTCACCCATGACCACCAAGGCGCCTTCTACAAAGTTCTCCACCTCCCGCAACAAGCCCTGAAGGAACCCATTTTGACCTGCATTGGGAGCATACGTGACTAGAAACGTACAGAGCTTGCCAAGGAGCATTCCCTTAACCATAAGCCTCCCTGTCACTACGCACGCCCATAGGTTGGTATTGCAGGTTGTATCGATATAATAGGGCCAAACCCCTGTGTTTTGTGGAGGCAGAGGATCTGTAAATAAGGGGGAACTGCTTATTCTTGAGGCGGGTTTCATCCTTTCGGGCCAGATGGGTCTCCTGGAGCCCCACTACGTCAAGATGATGATCTAGGATGTACTTCCACACTTTCTGCCTTTTCTGGGGGGAGTTAAGACCTTTCACGTTCCACGTTCCCAGTTTAATAGGCATCAGGTATTAGGCCTCCTCCCCAGCTCAATCATAGGAGGAGTATAGGCAGCGCCAGACATGTCTCCCCGAGGCATCCCCCCCTCGTTCCCCCCAAGAGCGCGCGATACCCAGGACATGTCCCTCCCCGAAAGGCACCCCCTCCTAGGTCGGGGCGGTTGCATCTGTAAATCACCCTCTAGAGTCACTATTGCACTGCATTCCTCTACAAACAAACAAACCCCATCGCTACCACCACTGCCCACCCTCCCTTCCCACCCAACCCCCCCGTCCCTCCCAAAAAATGACAAATCTCCCAAACGGGAGAACTAGAGAAGAAAACTAACCAAAAGAGGCCCCATAGGGGGGCAGCTGGATATGACCGTAAGGGTCGGGGGAAGTGAATCCAGAGTTCAGGGTCGGGGTAACCCTCCAGAAGGAGCAAAGGTCTCTCGATGTACCTGAGGTGGAAGAGTCCCTCCGGCCACCTTGGAACTGCATCTGGGGGTCTCAGGCCGCTGAGGAGCTGTCCGCCTCAGTCACCAATGCAACCGAAGCGACAGCTTCACCTCGCTCGTGTTGGCTAACTGCCGGATCCGGGCCCTCCGCCATTGCTGAGCAGCCCACTCTCTGCCAGGCAAGGGAGCGGGATCTTCGTCTTGCTGGGGATGTACCTTCTCTGCGAGGCGAGGGTGCTTCGTCCATGCCCAGGAGGTCCCGAGCCGCCGACAAAAAGATCTGATCTTCACTAATCTGTTTTGCCACCGGAAAATTAGGCGGAAGGGGTGACCCCAAGAGTAGGCCACGTTATGGTCTCGTAGAAACGCTGTTACTGGTCGAAAGTCCCGGCGTTTCTGTAGCGTGGAGGCCGCCAAGTCCTGGAATAGCTGGGGGTGATGCCCCCGGAACTGTAATGGGTTAGTGTCCCTGGCCTGCCTAAGTATGCGCTCATTTAGATGAAAGTCATGTAAGCAGACTAGGGTATCAGGAGGTGGCGACCGCGCACCACGTGGCAACCCAACATGGTGTACTCTGTCCATACGGATCTCCGTAAGGTCGTTCTCCGCCAAAATCTGGAGGAAGAGGGCCTCCACATATCCTCGCAGGTCACCCCCCTCGCCTTCCCAGGGGACCGCTCGAATCCTGATGTTGTTGCGGCAGGACCGATTCTCCAAATCCTCGCAGTGGGCCTGCAGATCCAGGTTCTGCTCTTGAAGCCTGATCATGTCCTGCTGAAGTTGGTGCACATCACCCGCCAGACATCCACTATCCGGACGCCTCGGAGGATTGATGCACGCAACAGGACTTCGCCGACCTGGCAATACTAGTGTACCGGTGTTTCTCAGTAAGCCTGGCTACAACCGCACGCCTTTTAACCTAGAAATCCGGTGACAGATACTTTGTTCTCTGCATTTACCCATATGCAAACTGTACCTACCCTCCCTGTGTCACACCGTGACACCATCCAAATCCACTACACAGATTTTCCGCAAGCCGTGCACCAATCCTAAAACCCTCCTAATTCTTTCAATTTCTCTAAGCAGACTCACGCATATTCAGGCAACAGGCATCCTATTAACACGCCTCGTTTACTCTACGCGTTACAAACGCTCCAGCCCTGATGAGTCACGGCCGTTTCACGCTGTGACGAAACACGTGTCGGCTTCTTTTTCCATTTATACTTTTCACATGAACGTACTACTTGGATGTACTATACACACCTCCTGTGAATAAATCTTTATAAACATCAACAAGACCCTTGAATTGGTTTTTCCATCACGGTACAAGAATACCATTACAGTTTCCACTTGGAAACAACCCAACACATTCGTGTGCACAGGACTCTGTTCATCACCCGCCAGGCTCCTTCAATGTTGCCACCCGGTCACCAATGCCATCTACATCCAGCCGCACCTCACGCAAGTCGGAGGCCAACTGGGAACGTAGTTCGGAAATGTCCTCCTTGATGGCCGAGAAGAGTTCGATCATGAACGCTTTAGTAGCGTTGTCTCCTTTCGAGGGTGACTTGCTAGGGCCAGGGGGCGAAGCAGGCGAGCCTTTCCCGGGGCCATCCTTCCCAGGCTTATTCGTGCGGTTCCTGGTCGACATGGCGGAGGTTCCGAAGAGCCGGGGGCAGCAGGGTAGGAGTGCTCTCGGCAGGACGGGGTCTCAGTGCTCCGAAATGCAAACCTAGTCTCTAGGAGCGGTCTATAGATCGTTCGAGGCCCCCTCAGCTGCCAATAGTATCAGAACTCGGCCAGGGGCCCAACTGGGCCTGCAATCCTTGCTCTGTCCTGATCGAGTGGCCGGGCTCGTCGTACGAGGGGACCCCGCTGGAGCATGGGCCGGTGGGCGTTTTGAAGAGTCTTGGGTCGTAGTCGGTCTCCGCGGCACGTAGAGCCAATTTCAGTCCCGGAGGGGAGGCCAGCTGAGCCTCCCGAGGCCCCGAACGTCCCCACTCCTCTCCGAAGCCACCCAACCTCGGTGGGCGCTGGCCGATCAGTTCTTCTTCTCTGTAGCGTCCCGGCCTCAGTGGTCGCCAGCCGATTTATTCTTCACCGGAGCTGTCCGGCCAGGCGATCGCCAGCCGAGGGCCGTGCAAGGGTCGCAGCTCTCAGGACAGTCGCTGTAGAGGGTAGGAGTCCAAGGCCCTCCGGGGAGGCGATTCACCGATATCTACGAGGGTCTCTGGCAAGGCTGTGTAGGCCTCATGGGCCACCGCTGCGTCGCAACGTCTATCTCCGTCTCCGCTTGTCGTAGCTGAGCGGAGGAAGGACCAAAGCAAGCTGGGGCACCTCAGGCACCCCCATGACTCAATTATCGGGGTAAAGCTAGCCCCCAAGAAGCTATACAAGGCTAAGAAGGGCTCGTGGCACCGGGGGGACTCGCAGGCACGTCTTACTCCGTCGCCATCTTGGCCACGCCCCTATTGCGTCCTTTTGAAGAAGTGACAGGACTTCTTGTTTGAGCAGAGTAAGGTGTTCTGCCGACATTGGACGCTGTCTGGGTGGTATGTGTGGAGGGGTTGCTGTAAGTTCCAGGCAGTAGCCAGACTGGATAATTTATCTTACCCACTTGTCTGTTGTGATGGAATTCCAGACAGGTAGGAGCTGTGTTAATCTGCCCCCCACAGGAGTTGAATGCTGTTGGGGAGCAGAGGAAAGTCACTGTTTTGTGTTGGAGGAGGTTCGATCATTGTTGTTACTCCGACCTTTTCCTTTGTTGTTGTTTCCTCTATATCCTCCTCTAAAATATCCTTTGTAAGAGGATGTTTGTGTGTTTGTATTGAAGGATGTTGTATTGTCTGCTCCAGACTATTTGGAGCCTCCTCTGTAGAAGGAGCGACGAAAGGAACTTTTAGCTTTGTGTGGACTGTAAAGCTCCCATAGATTTGGCAGTGTATGTATCCTTCTTCATCTTTTCAAGTGCTGTGTCTACCTCTGGTCCGAACAATTGTTTTTGATTAAATGGTTGATTTAAAATGGTAGTTTGCACTTCCTATTTAAATCCTGAAATGCGTAGCCACGCATGTCTTCTAAGTATGACACTAGTGTTGACAGCTCTGGATGCAGTGTTTGCCACATCAAGTGCACACTTGATTGAGGCGTTGGAAATTAGCTTGCCTTCTTGTATAAGGTCGTTTGCCTGCGCCTTATATTGGTGAGGTAGATGTTCCAGTAGTTTCTCTAACTGATCATAAAGAGCCTTATCATATCTTGAAAGGAGGGCTTGTGTGTTAGCTATACGCCATATGTTCGAAGCTTGCACAGCTATTCTTTTGCCTGAAGCATCTATTACTTTAGATTCTTTGTCAGGTGGGGGTGTCTCCCCTGACATTTGTGAATTTGCCCTTTTCCTACCATTTGATACAACTAGTGAATCTAATGGTAGTTGTCCTTTAATGTAGGCTGGATCTGCAGGTGCAGGCCTATATTTTTTCTCAATTCTAGGGTATAAGATCCTAGTACGTATACGGTCTTTAAATATCTCTGGAGCGTGTTTGATGACCCCTTTAATCATAGAAGGAATTTGAACAGACCTTTGTGATTGTTCAAATGTGTCTAAAAGAAAATCACAGTGCATAGTGACTCCCTGGTAAATGGCAGCTCTGTTCAGCAGGTGTCCAAAACTAATATTATCTTCTGGGGGGGAAGGTTTTGATGGGTATGACTGTGGGTCAGGAATTTCTGGTGCATCCTGTGGGTTCGGGTACTCCCAGTCTGTATCATCTATAGGGTATGGGAAAGGCTCATCTGGGTCTATCCCTCTTCCTAAACTATACTCATCATCATTTTGAGGTGAGTGTGAAGACAGAAGAGGAGAATATGAAGGGGAAATCTGTGGAGAATCGTTAAGAGGAACATGGGATGAAGGAGAAGGAAGTATAGGAGAAGAAGGGTGCATAGGAGATGTGGCAGAGTCCTTCTTCTTGGCAGGTACTACTACTGTGGGTGTTGTATCTGCCTTCCTTTTCTTGTGTGGTATAGTGGATACAGCACCTGTCTTTGGGTCAATGTAGATCTTCTTTTGCAGAGGATCAGGTTAGAAAAGTTCTTCTCCTTGTGTAACCTTTGTCGGCGCCAATATTTTCAGATCCAAACGAGGTTGCTGCTTGTCTTTAGCCTCAGGAGGTGTTACAGTGTCCTTTGGCGTAGAAGGTGTTGTTTTTGGTGTGGTAGGCTGTTTCGATCGCTTGGGTGCATCGGAATAAGACCTTGTCGGTTTCGATACCGAAAGTGATGGCTTCGGAGTGGAAGCTGGTCTCGTTGGTTTCGAGGCGTCGGATGCTGGCTTTGCACCTTTGTCTTTAGAAGTCAACGGAGTAGAGACTTCTTTTTGGTTTCGGTGCCGATGGAGCTGGTGGGATCGGCATGTGCGGCTTGCTCGGTAAGGAGCTGCAGGAAGGCTTACTTCTTTTCTTCGGAGCCGGGCTCGATGGCGGGGCTTTCGAAGTGATTTTTCGGTCTTGACTGGGCCCAGGAGTCGGAGTGTTGACCTTAGCCTTCGGTATGGGTGCTGTGTGTGGTGCAGGAGCAGTAGTACTCACGCGCTGACCCGATGGTATGGAGTCATCGGAGTCGTCTGCCTCCGATACGACGATTTGGAGATCATCGGAATCCTCTTCGAGCACGAGAGGAACCTCCTCATCGAAGATATCCACCGGTTCCGGAGCTGGTCTCTGCATGTCGTGTCGATGGGCCCTCCGATCTCGAATGGTTTTCTTGGATCGAAAGGACGCGCAGGCTGCACTGCTGGGTTCGTCGTGTTCTGGCGATAAGCACAGGTTACAGACCACGTGGTGGTCACTGCATGGAAACTTTGCTCCACACACGGGGCATTTCTTGAATGCCGTCCTTTCCATGAGGTGTAGGCCTCACGGCGTGGATAGGCCCAACGGCCCGCGTCGATGACCGGAATCGAGCTGATGGAGTCAAAAACGATGTTAGTCGATATCAAAGTTAGTTAGGTGACGCTTAAATAAGTTTTTGCTCTTCGTAGTACTTGAAAAGTAGATGTCGAGCCGGGCCGGAAAAATTCATCCAAACCCAGCGGCCGAAAAAAACTATCTAAGGATGGAGCCGATGCCCATGCGCACTATCGTCCAAGGGAGGAGTCACCTATCTCGTAACTACAAAAGACTTCTTCCAAGACGGCAACAACATGCAATCATCCGAGCCCAACACCAGGTGGCGATCTAATGCACAGTGTATTATCTGCAGCTCATATGACTCGAACACTATGTTTTGGAATGTGAAATATGCCAAAAGATGAAAGTCTCTACTTAAAGATCAATCAAACAATACGGCCAAAATGGCTCCAGTCATTTCCAAAACTAACTTAAACAGCGAAGACTTCTCGATCTTATTTACAAACAAAGTCAACTCTTTGGAGAGGGAACTAAAAAAGGCTGCGGATGACATGGAAATGAAGAAGGGCCAGGAAGGTAAGGTGCTGGATGATCTAGAATCAGCTGAACTCAAAAACAATGCCAGATGGTCAGATTTTACACAGGTTAGTGATTTAGACATTTCAAAGATCATGGCGACCTCGAAACCTAACAATCATTACAATAATCCCCTACCGGCGAAATGCTGGTCCTCCATAAATCACCTGCTAATTCCGGCTTGGGCAAAGATTAATGCATCTTTGTCACAAGGTCAAATACCGGCCTGCTTAAAAACAGGACAAGTCATCCCGCTACTAAAAAAAACGTCTGAGAACCCCTTAGATGCAAACAATTTTAGACCGGTAACAAATATGCCCATGTTGGCCAAAATTATGGAAAAATGTGTCCAACAACAATTGAGCCTACACATCTCTGACTTCAAGCTTCTAAACGATTGCCAATCCGGTTTCCGTCCAAACCACAGTACAGAAACTGCGATTCTGCACATAGTAGATGACGCTTTACTGGCTCTTGATCATAATGAAACATGTCTACTAATCTTACTGGACTTGTCATCAGCTTTCGACACGGTGAACCATGCCTATATACTCGATCGACTGAAAAACAGGATGGGATTTGAGGGTACAGTGCTATCCTGGTTCCGCTCCTTTCGGGAGAATAGATCACAAAAATTCACTGTCAACCAGACCCTTTCAAGCGCAACCGACAATACTATAGGAGTCCCACAAGGTTCAACGCTATCTCCATCACTCTTTAATCTATACGTAGAACCTCTTACGGAAATACTTCGAAAAGATAACATTGCTTTCCATATGTATGCTGATGACACTCAGCTATACATTAAGATTGCCTCGACTGATGATATAAAGACAATGAACCTAGCTCTAACAAGAACACTTCAATGGCTAACCAAGAACCACCTAAAACTAAATGCTCAAAAAACTGAATTCCTTCTGATTACCCCTAAAAAAAGCAAAACATCGATGGCAGGATGGTCCAACCTCGTCAGTGCTCTAAAGTGCACTCCGAAGATTGTGGAGTCAACTAAATCTCTGGGTATCATTCTGGACAAAAACCTTAATATGTCTGCACATATCAACACAATGGCAAAAAACGCCATAGTCTACTTGAGTTACTTACGAAAACTAAAACCTTTTTTAAATAAAGCAGACCTCAAGACAGCAATTCAATCATTGGTCATCTCAAGGATTGAATATGGTTGCCCAACCTTAGCTGGACTCCCTAAGATCTCCCGTTGAAAGCATGTCTTAATGCAGCCACAAGACTCATAAGGGGATCCAAAAAAGTCGACCATATTTACCCCCACTTGAAAGCTCTCAACTGGCTTCTTTCGAAGCACAAATTCAGTTCAAGCTGGCATGCATTACCCACAAAGAAATACACAACAAGACTCCAGTCTACCTCGCCCAGAAACTTACGCTGTCGGGAGGGTCACGTTCCTCCAGGAGCAAGGCTTATCTACTACTGAAACCTGCGCGCTTCCATAAGAAAAGAACTTATGACCGAGCATTCTCAGGGGCCGCACCGAGAATTTGGAACGCCCTCCCCCAACTTGAGAAGAATTCCAACCATCGCAAAATTAAAAAAAGAAGTAGCATCGTTCTATATGAGGAAATTTCTCCCTTAATTCCTTAAAACTGTTCTTTATTTATTTCATCCTGCCTGGGGGGCACAATTTTCATACTACCAGCTTCACTGTACAACATTGGTCTTTTATACCCGTTTTTATCTCATTGTTTTTAAAAAAAATGTCTAAGACTTTATGGTAATCTATCAGTGAACTTTTTAGCCCCTTGGAATGGCAATTACTGCAAACACCTATGTCTAGTAATATGTAAAGTTAGGATTGTTGTTTAAATGCTATTGTAAATAGCTCTGACACCCTTTGCTGGGTCATGTTCGCGCTATTTAAAACACAAACAATAAATAAAAAAAATAAAAAATTTCAGATAAACCATTAGCTTGCGTTTACCTGGACCACTGCGGTTCCTTACAGAGGGATGGCAACTATAAATATATCATGATCGCAGTGGATTCGTGTTCAAGATTCATTTGGATGTGGCCTCGGCGCTCGGCTGACGCTCCAACTGTTATAAAAGATTTGCGAGTCTTTATCGGCCAATACGCAGTCGGCACGCTACATTCTGACCAGAGTCCTGAGTTTAGCTCTCGAGCTTACAAGGAGGCCATGGCCAATCTGGGCGTTGCATTGCGGTACTCTAGTCCATCCCATCCTGAGAGAAATTCAGTAGTGGAGAGAAAAAACCGGGACATAAAGCAATCTATAACAGCTAGGGTATTAGGATTGGGTGACGGGTAGGTCAAACATCTAATAAGTGTCCAACGTAGTCTTAACAATCTGCCAAGAAGTTCTCTAGAGGGTATCACTCCATATGAAGTCCTTTTTGGGACCAGAATGTTAGTAGCGGACCTCGATTGTCAGACTTCAATGGTAGACCAAACACTCTTTGATATCAAAGATAGTTTGGCTGTCTTACAGGACTTAAATGAAATAAGAAGGAAACAAAGTAACGTGTTCCTGAAGCCAACCACCACTGAAGAGAAACTGACCCTCCCAACAAGGCCTGTTTGGATCCCAATGCTCGGTGATCTGGAAGAGAAAAGATTGTGGACAAGAAGGAATTTGGGCATTCTTACTGACAACCAGTACCTGTCCTAGCAATCCACGGATCAAGACCAGTATTACTGCCGCCCCTTGCTGGGAAAAAGGAGAACAGGTTTGTGTCTATCAACCTGGTCATACAACCTCATTTGGCCGATCATAAGCAGTAGGCCAAGTGGACTCCTCCAATGTAGCAGACGCTCAGCTCTGGCTATTATCCAAGAGGTTCAAACTGAGAGACTCATCACCTTTGAAGAATCTGCAGTGGGAAATGAAGGACTAAGCAACAGAGCTACGGAACTTGTACCTCTTGAAACCAAATAACAGTTCGTCAAGAAACACCTGTCTATAATAAAGTAGCATCTGACTACACAAATGTTACAAGTAATCCTGAGGTTCCAGCGATTTCAACGAATCCCGATGCAATCTCAACAATTGACAGAACTGCCTCTGGCTATTTCATTAACTTTGATACATTTTCCGAGGATCCAAGCGAGCCTAAAACTGCGCCAGTGAAAAGATCTTTGAAAGAACAAGCAACAGACCCTTTTCATCACCTGGAAAAGACTTATTTGGTTTCACCATGGATTGAACTTTGGATTGTGTTGGGTGTGCTTTTTCTTCTACTTTGGTTGACTCTTGTAATAACTTTGGGAATGCTGATAAATGGAAGATATGTCACAATGGACACAGCAAATAAGAACATCAACTTACTTCTCAAGCCACACAAATCATCCCATTGTGAACAAAGAGACTTGTCATCAGTGAACATCACAGCCGTTCCTATACCAGGGAGTATAGCTTGGGACAGAACTAATTATGACATGTTTGGCCCATCAGAGCTGTTGAAGATTCCACACCAGTTCAAGATTTCCTTGAATGACTTTGTTTCATCTAGTACCTTTTCTAATGATTGGGACTTTGAGACTGTTAATAATATGATGTCAGACTTTACAAATCATGAATACTTAGAAGGTTCATCAGATTTAATCACCATGGTCATCATTTCTTGCACAAATCTGCAAATCCTAGAAATGTATTAATGTATAACCAAAGGGTAGCTCCAAAAAGTTTTTTTAGAGAATGTCCGTACTTTTCAGGGTTCAATGTATCCAATCCGGAATCATTTTACTTTAAAAATCTAAACAAAAACAGGAATGAAAAGTATGTTAACAAATACCAAGCAAATTTATTATACATCCTTTTATGCTCAACTGTCTTCACTAGGTTTTGAATCTTGGAAAGACAACAATGAGACAAAAACTGTCTGGGGCACAAAAGATTGGCAAGTGCAGGGGATAGAAGCTTTATTTAGAGCCTGCTTCATCCCTGAGCAAGTTAGGTTTTTGAATGACACTGTCCAACAGATGTCTTGTCTTGGGTTAGCAAAGATAAAAGACTTGAACAATCCGTCTATACCTACACCTACACCTGTTAGTGATAACACTTCAGAGGGGGGAGTCGACGTACATACTATTTTGCATCACAACAGAACAGATCCAGATTGGAATAAATGGTTGATCTGGCCCACAGACACAAACAACTGTCAAGATAGATTCCTGAATAAAACAAAGGGGTTCACATTCATTCGGCCAGACCAAGATATGTTCAAAAACAGCATCCAGGAATAGTAACAACATACAGTGTAGGGAAACTTTGCTTTGATTGGATACATAGATCTACAGTTAAGGATGTAAAGCAACACTTATCTTTGCTTAAAGATGCCACTGATCTTAGGGAATTGTTGCTAGGACCAAGAACACTGCGTCATAAACGTTTTATATATGCCGGTATCTTTGCTGCTTATAATAAAACGTGGAAAATTACGCAAGCAGAGACTGCAGAACGAGTACGAGAAGTTGATCGTATTAATTTTGAAAAATCTCTCTGTGGTTGACAATGAGTTAACGACTCTGTGGTCCAGGATATATCCTTTATGTAGCATAGTGTCTTCTGCCATAGGCATCATGGAACAGGACTTGCCATCTTGGTGGACCGTCTAGCCGCGGCAGGGATAGCTGGAAACGTGTTGGGCTGGCTAAAAAGCTTTTTAGCATTAGCAAATAGGTGACAAGTGGTCACCTTAGGTCAATTTAGGTCAGAAGAAAAATGGCTCAGTTCAGGAGTGCCTCAGGGCTCCTGCTTGAGCCCGACACTTTTCAATGTATATATGGCCCCCCTGATTGCTCTCATATCATCCTTTAATATCAATACCATCTCGTATGCGGATGATACGCAGCTCATCCTGGTGATGGAGGATGACACCGGTGAGGCTGAAATGAAGCTCAAAAACTGCCTAAAAGCCACGTTCCAATGGATGAGCGTGAACCATCTCAAATGCAATTAGGGAAAAACGGAGATCTTGCCGTATGGAAAAGGTAATCTGTTTAACCCCATGGTATGGTGGCCGGAGGACGCCACCGTCCCCCCAAACACTGCTCTATCAGTCCGAAATTTAGGGATCAGATTTGATTCCTCTCTGACTTTTAAACAACAAGCAGTGGCCATGGCAGAAACATGTTTCGGCATCATAAAGGGGCTCAGAAAATTCTTTGACCTAATACCACTCCCAGGACGAGACCAACTTACCTTGCCGCCACCTTTGCCGCCACCGCCGAGAGTCAGACGTGGGCTGACACTGCTCGAAGGAACATCGCCGCCACATCGCCGCCACCGCCAAGAGTCCAAAGGCACCGGACTCCGCGCCGCCGCTCCGGGAGACCACAAATCCCGGCAGGCCTCGCGGCGGCGCGTGCTGAGTGACGCGGCTTGCGCCACAGAGAGCGCCAACGGAGCTATAAAGCTCAGGAGCCCCGGCAGAGCGGGGGGACCAACTTACCTTGCCGCCACCTTTGCCGCCACCGCCAAGAGTCAGACGTGGGCTGACACTGCTCGAAGGAACATCGCCGCCACCGCCAAGAGTCCAAAGGCACCGGACTCCGCGCCGCCGCTCCGGGAGACCACAAATCCCGGCAGGCCTCGCGGCGGCGCGTGCTGAGTGACGCGGCTTGCGCCACAGAGAGCGCCAACGGAGCTATAAAGCTCGGGAGCCCCGGCAGAGCGGGGGGACCAACTTACCTTGCCGCCACCTTTTCCGCCACCGCCGAGAGTCAGACGTGGGCTGACACTGCTCGAAGGAACATCGCCGCCACATCGCCGCCACCGCCAGGAGTCCAAAGGCACCGGACTCCGCGCCGCCTCTCCGGGAGACCACAAATCCCGGCAGGCCTCGCGGCGGCGCGTGCTGAGTGACGCGGCTTGCGCCACAGAGAGCGCCAACGGAGCTATAAAGCTCGGGAGCCCCGGCAGAGCGGGGGGACCAACTTACCTTGCCGACCACCTTTGCCACCACCGCCGAGAGTCAGACGTGGGCTGACACTGCTCGAAGGAACATCGCCGCCACATCGCCGCCACCGCCAAGAGTCCAAAGGCACCGGACTCCGCGCCGCCGCTCCGGGAGACCACAAATCCCGGCAGGCCTCGCGGCGGCGCGTGCTGAGTGACGCGGCTTGCGCCACAGAGAGCGCCAACGGAGCTATAAAGCTCGGGAGCCCCGGCAGAGCGGGGGGACCAACTTACCTTGCCGACACCTTTGCCGCCACCGCCGAGAGTCAGACGTGGGCTTACACTGCTCGAAGGAACATCGCCGCCACATCGCCGCCACCGCCAAGAGTCCAAAGGCACCGGACTCCGCGCCGCCGCTCCGGGAGACCACAAATCCCGGCAGGCCTCGCGGCGGCGCGTGCTGAGTGACGCGGCTTGCGCCACAGAGAGCGCCAATGGAGCTATAAAGCTCGGGAGCCCCGGCAGAGCGGGGGGACCAACTTACCTTGCCGCCACCTTTGCCGCCACCGCCGAGAGTCAGACGTGGGCTGACACTGCTCGAAGGAACTTCGCCGCCACATCGCCGCCACCGCCAAGAGTCCAAAGGCACCGGACTCCGCGCCGCCGCTCCGGGAGACCACAAATCCCGGCAGGCCTCGCGGCGGCGCGTGCTGAGTGACGCAGCTTGCGCCACAGAGAGCGCCAACGGAGCTATAAAGCTCGGGAGCCCCGGCAGAGCGGGAGGACCAACTTACCTTGCCGCCACCTTTGCCGCCACCGCCGAGAGTCAGACGTGGGCTGACACTGCTCGAAGGAACATCGCCGCCACATCGCCGCCACCGCCAAGAGTCCAAAGGCACCGGACTCCGCGCCGCCGCTCCGGGAGACCACAAATCCCGGCAGGCCTCGCGGCGGCGCGTGCTGAGTGATGCGGCTTGCGCCACAGAGAGCGCCAATGGAGCTATAAAGCTCGGGAGGCCCCGCGTCGCGGGACGCGAGCGGGACGCCCGGGGCGAAGCCCGGGCAAAGGGCGGGCCGTCTGTGGCCGTCCGTGGACGACAGTGGTCGGGCGGGCCACCCCCCTAAGATCCCCTCAAAAGTACGTATTACACTCAGGTACAAATATGGGTGACTTTACTGACACTACCACTCATATTGATATATCATCCCAGGGTGCTGATACCTCCGTCTCTCTAATCACATCATTTGAAACATTGATTGAAACTGCTTTTAATGAAATAGTAGAGACTGAGAGGAGGTTCTCCATGGGCTCCTTTGCCACCAACAACATACTGAGTGTTACTAACTGTGTAAATGGAAATATACATATTATCCCTGAGGTTACTGTGGTTAAGCCTTTACAACCGTCTGTTAATGTGCCCATTGTTGTGGAAGACGAAAATACTGTTACCTATACAGCTGCAGATTCTGCCCCTTTAACAACTGCTACTGTTAGCCTACAGCTGGTACCCCTATCAATACCTCCAGTACCGCCGCTAACAGAAACTATCCCTATTAGCACAACTGTTTCCCAGGATGATGTTATCACTCTGGATATTACGGACTCCAGTAGTAACAAACTGGGAGGGGAAAAAAGAAAAAGTGGTACCACTAAACAAAGCCAAAATTATGGGGCTTCTTTTTAGCCCCATTACAGTGGCAACAGCCACGTTTAAATAATTGCTTTTGCATCCATTTTGCTTAATCTGTCATCTTTTTTGCTTCATTTTTTCATGCTTAATTTAATGCACAATGTTACTTCCACACGTTTCCATGTCATTTTTCAAAAATACGCCCTCATGCAAGGAAATGCAATTTTCCAAATTTTTCATGTTCTGGTCGGCCTTCCGAACCTTTTCTCCCCAAGAACACAACTAAAGCACGGTTCTATTCGAGCAGTTTATTAGACCCAATGCATTTCGGACCTTACAGGTCCTTCGTCAGGGGAAAACTGTGAATGAAAATAAAACATATCTTAACATCTTGTTTAAAACTACAAAGTAGACTCATTCAATTAATTACATATGTCTAACCGTTACACAACATATTCCTCATAATCTCCATCGTTGACTGTCACTAGTATTGCGTACAGGTGCCCCCTCCCATCTGATTCCTCATCTTTTACTTTTATAACTGTGCGCTCGGTCATCGCTCCTCCACCCACAACTATTCAACTTCCCTCTTCCTTGTCATGCTGTTTTCCTTACTCTCATTCCATTTCTATTCGTTACCACCCCCTTCACTATAAACACTTTACTCAAACCTCTCCCCTACATACCCTCTTTACTACAGTTACTCCTTCACCTTGATTTCACCTCCTCCATTTCACCCAACCCCTCCCGCCTAGCATACCTGCTCAGATGAAAAACTTTCTCCCCTCTCGTGGCAATAGAAACTGGACCCACTTCGTCCCCCGCCTTTCTTTTAACTAGAACCTCCCGCCCTTCTTTCTTTTAACCCTCCCCTTCATCGCGCACATGACTTCCGCCTCTGTTCTCTTTCATTGAAGGAAAATCCTACAACCCCCATAATCCCCTATGCCAACATCCTGAAACGCCGTCGTTGCTTGTATCACAATAATAATCATACAAAACTTCGTAAACTCGTGCAGTCCATTAAAAACATCAATGAGAAAAATATCTGGAATGTGTTGATCATATGTCCATCATGTTATAACGTAGTTTATCCTTTTCAACTGACGCCTCTGAAAATAAACGGGCTCAATGAACCGGTTCTTAAAGCCTTGCATGAAGATTCCGATGTTCTCTAAATGTTCCTTGTTTTCCAAATACTTTAAGGGTGCTAACCCGATGGGGCTTAACATCGACAATTACACATGAAGAACGGGTTGCACTCCACTCTTCTCATCCATATTATTCCTATGTTTTTACTCGTAAACTTTCTTCGAATTGGGTGCTCACTGTTTGACATGCCAAGCCCACACTGCACGTAATGAACTCAAATACCAAAATTATGGGGCTTCTTTTTAGCCCCATTACAGTGGCAACAGCCACGTTTAAATAATTGCTTTTGCATCCATTTTGCTTAATCTGTCATCTTTTTTGCTTCATTTTTTCATGCTTAATTTAATGCACAATGTTACTTCCACACGTTTCCATGTCATTTTTCAAAAATACGCCCTCATGCAAGGAAATGCAATTTTCCAAATTTTTCATGTTCTGGTCGGCCTTCCGAACCTTTTCTCCCCAAGAACACAACTAAAGCACGGTTCTATTCGAGCAGTTTATTAGACCCAATGCATTTCGGACCTTACAGGTCCTTCGTCAGGGGTAAACTGTGAATGAAAATAAAACATATCTTAACATCTTGTTTAAAACTACAAAGTAGACTCATTCAATTAATTACATATGTCTAACCGTTACACAACATATTCCTCATAATCTCCATCGTTGACTGTCACTAGTATTGCGTACAGGTGCCCCCTCCCATCTGATTCCTCATCTTTTACTTTTATAACTGTGCGCTCGGTCATCGCTCCTCCACCCACAACTATTCAACTTCCCTCTTCCTTGTCATGCTGTTTTCCTTACTCTCATTCCATTTCTATTCGTTACCACCCCCTTCACTATAAACACTTTACTCAAACCTCTCCCCTACATACCCTCTTTACTACAGTTACTCCTTCACCTTGATTTCACCTCCTCCATTTCACCCAACCCCTCCCGCCTAGCATACCTGCTCAGATGAAAAACTTTCTCCCCTCTCGTGGCAATAGAAACTGGACCCACTTCGTCCCCCGCCTTTCTTTTAACTAGAACCTCCCGCCCTTCTTTCTTTTAACCCTCCCCTTCATCGCGCACATGACTTCCGCCTCTGTTCTCTTTCATTGAAGGAAAATCCTACAACCCCCATAATCCCCTATGCCAACATCCTGAAACGCCGTCGTTGCTTGTATCACAATAATAATCATACAAAACTTCTTAAACTCGTGCAGTCCATTAAAAACATCAATGAGAAAAATATCTGGAATGTGTTGATCATATGTCCATCATGTTATAACGTAGTTTATCCTTTTCAACTGACGCCTCTGAAAATAAACGGGCTCAATGAACCGGTTCTTAAAGCCTTGCATGAAGATTCCGATGTTCTCTAAATGTTCCTTGTTTTCCAAATACTTTAAGGGTGCTAACCCGATGGGGCTTAACATCGACAATTACACATGAAGAACGGGTTGCACTCCACTCTTCTCATCCATATTATTCCTATGTTTTTACTCGTAAACTTTCTTCGAATTGGGTGCTCACTGTTTGACATGCCAAGCCCACACTGCACGTAATGAACTCAAATACCAAAATTATGGGGCTTCTTTTTAGCCCCATTACAGTGGCAACAGCCACGTTTAAATAATTGCTTTTGCATCCATTTTGCTTAATCTGTCATCTTTTTTGCTTCATTTTTTCATGCTTAATTTAATGCACAATGTTACTTCCACACGTTTCCATGTCATTTTTCAAAAATACGCCCTCATGCAAGGAAATGCAATTTTCCAAATTTTTCATGTTCTGGTCGGCCTTCCGAACCTTTTCTCCCCAAGAACACAACTAAAGCACGGTTCTATTCGAGCAGTTTATTAGACCCAATGCATTTCGGACCTTACAGGTCCTTCGTCAGGGGAAAACTGTGAATGAAAATAAAACATATCTTAACATCTTGTTTAAAACTACAAAGTAGACTCATTCAATTAATTACATATGTCTAACCGTTACACAACATATTCCTCATAATCTCCATCGTTGACTGTCACTAGTATTGCGTACAGGTGCCCCCTCCCATCTGATTCCTCATCTTTTACTTTTATAACTGTGCGCTCGGTCATCGCTCCTCCACCCACAACTATTCAACTTCCCTCTTCCTTGTCATGCTGTTTTCCTTACTCTCATTCCATTTCTATTCGTTACCACCCCCTTCACTATAAACACTTTACTCAAACCTCTCCCCTACATACCCTCTTTACTACAGTTACTCCTTCACCTTGATTTCACCTCCTCCATTTCACCCAACCCCTCCCGCCTAGCATACCTGCTCAGATGAAAAACTTTCTCCCCTCTCGTGGCAATAGAAACTGGACCCACTTCGTCCCCCGCCTTTCTTTTAACTAGAACCTCCCGCCCTTCTTTCTTTTAACCCTCCCCTTCATCGCGCACATGACTTCCGCCTCTGTTCTCTTTCATTGAAGGAAAATCCTACAACCCCCATAATCCCCTATGCCAACATCCTGAAACGCCGTCGTTGCTTGTATCACAATAATAATCATACAAAACTTCTTAAACTCGTGCAGTCCATTAAAAACATCAATGAGAAAAATATCTGGAATGTGTTGATCATATGTCCATCATGTTATAACGTAGTTTATCCTTTTCAACTGACGCCTCTGAAAATAAACGGGCTCAATGAACCGGTTCTTAAAGCCTTGCATGAAGATTCCGATGTTCTCTAAATGTTCCTTGTTTTCCAAATACTTTAAGGGTGCTAACCCGATGGGGCTTAACATCGACAATTACACATGAAGAACGGGTTGCACTCCACTCTTCTCATCCATATTATTCCTATGTTTTTACTCGTAAACTTTCTTCGAATTGGGTGCTCACTGTTTGACATGCCAAGCCCACACTGCACGTAATGAACTCAAATACCAAAATTATGGGGCTTCTTTTTAGCCCCATTACAGTGGCAACAGCCACGTTTAAATAATTGCTTTTGCATCCATTTTGCTTAATCTGTCATCTTTTTTGCTTCATTTTTTCATGCTTAATTTAATGCACAATGTTACTTCCACACGTTTCCATGTCATTTTTCAAAAATACGCCCTCATGCAAGGAAATGCAATTTTCCAAATTTTTCATGTTCTGGTCGGCCTTCCGAACCTTTTCTCCCCAAGAACACAACTAAAGCACGGTTCTATTCGAGCAGTTTATTAGACCCAATGCATTTCGGACCTTACAGGTCCTTCGTCAGGGGAAAACTGTGAATGAAAATAAAACATATCTTAACATCTTGTTTAAAACTACAAAGTAGACTCATTCAATTAATTACATATGTCTAACCGTTACACAACATATTCCTCATAATCTCCATCGTTGACTGTCACTAGTATTGCGTACAGGTGCCCCCTCCCATCTGATTCCTCATCTTTTACTTTTATAACTGTGCGCTCGGTCATCGCTCCTCCACCCACAACTATTCAACTTCCCTCTTCCTTGTCATGCTGTTTTCCTTACTCTCATTCCATTTCTATTCGTTACCACCCCCTTCACTATAAACACTTTACTCAAACCTCTCCCCTACATACCCTCTTTACTACAGTTACTCCTTCACCTTGATTTCACCTCCTCCATTTCACCCAACCCCTCCCGCCTAGCATACCTGCTCAGATGAAAAACTTTCTCCCCTCTCGTGGCAATAGAAACTGGACCCACTTCGTCCCCCGCCTTTCTTTTAACTAGAACCTCCCGCCCTTCTTTCTTTTAACCCTCCCCTTCATCGCGCACATGACTTCCGCCTCTGTTCTCTTTCATTGAAGGAAAATCCTACAACCCCCATAATCCCCTATGCCAACATCCTGAAACGCCGTCGTTGCTTGTATCACAATAATAATCATACAAAACTTCTTAAACTCGTGCAGTCCATTAAAAACATCAATGAGAAAAATATCTGGAATGTGTTGATCATATGTCCATCATGTTATAACGTAGTTTATCCTTTTCAACTGACGCCTCTGAAAATAAACGGGCTCAATGAACCGGTTCTTAAAGCCTTGCATGAAGATTCCGATGTTCTCTAAATGTTCCTTGTTTTCCAAATACTTTAAGGGTGCTAACCCGATGGGGCTTAACATCGACAATTACACATGAAGAACGGGTTGCACTCCACTCTTCTCATCCATATTATTCCTATGTTTTTACTCGTAAACTTTCTTCGAATTGGGTGCTCACTGTTTGACATGCCAAGCCCACACTGCACGTAATGAACTCAAATACCAAAATTATGGGGCTTCTTTTTAGCCCCATTACAGTGGCAACAGCCACGTTTAAATAATTGCTTTTGCATCCATTTTGCTTAATCTGTCATCTTTTTTGCTTCATTTTTTCATGCTTAATTTAATGCACAATGTTACTTCCACACGTTTCCATGTCATTTTTCAAAAATACGCCCTCATGCAAGGAAATGCAATTTTCCAAATTTTTCATGTTCTGGTCGGCCTTCCGAACCTTTTCTCCCCAAGAACACAACTAAAGCACGGTTCTATTCGAGCAGTTTATTAGACCCAATGCATTTCGGACCTTACAGGTCCTTCGTCAGGGGAAAACTGTGAATGAAAATAAAACATATCTTAACATCTTGTTTAAAACTACAAAGTAGACTCATTCAATTAATTACATATGTCTAACCGTTACACAACATATTCCTCATAATCTCCATCGTTGACTGTCACTAGTATTGCGTACAGGTGCCCCCTCCCATCTGATTCCTCATCTTTTACTTTTATAACTGTGCGCTCGGTCATCGCTCCTCCACCCACAACTATTCAACTTCCCTCTTCCTTGTCATGCTGTTTTCCTTACTCTCATTCCATTTCTATTCGTTACCACCCCCTTCACTATAAACACTTTACTCAAACCTCTCCCCTACATACCCTCTTTACTACAGTTACTCCTTCACCTTGATTTCACCTCCTCCATTTCACCCAACCCCTCCCGCCTAGCATACCTGCTCAGATGAAAAACTTTCTCCCCTCTCGTGGCAATAGAAACTGGACCCACTTCGTCCCCCGCCTTTCTTTTAACTAGAACCTCCCGCCCTTCTTTCTTTTAACCCTCCCCTTCATCGCGCACATGACTTCCGCCTCTGTTCTCTTTCATTGAAGGAAAATCCTACAACCCCCATAATCCCCTATGCCAACATCCTGAAACGCCGTCGTTGCTTGTATCACAATAATAATCATACAAAACTTCTTAAACTCGTGCAGTCCATTAAAAACATCAATGAGAAAAATATCTGGAATGTGTTGATCATATGTCCATCATGTTATAACGTAGTTTATCCTTTTCAACTGACGCCTCTGAAAATAAACGGGCTCAATGAACCGGTTCTTAAAGCCTTGCATGAAGATTCCGATGTTCTCTAAATGTTCCTTGTTTTCCAAATACTTTAAGGGTGCTAACCCGATGGGGCTTAACATCGACAATTACACATGAAGAACGGGTTGCACTCCACTCTTCTCATCCATATTATTCCTATGTTTTTACTCGTAAACTTTCTTCGAATTGGGTGCTCACTGTTTGACATGCCAAGCCCACACTGCACGTAATGAACTCAAATACCAAAATTATGGGGCTTCTTTTTAGCCCCATTACAGTGGCAACAGCCACGTTTAAATAATTGCTTTTGCATCCATTTTGCTTAATCTGTCATCTTTTTTGCTTCATTTTTTCATGCTTAATTTAATGCACAATGTTACTTCCACACGTTTCCATGTCATTTTTCAAAAATACGCCCTCATGCAAGGAAATGCAATTTTCCAAATTTTTTCATGTTCTGGTCGGCCTTCCGAACCTTTTCTCCCCAAGAACACAACTAAAGCACGGTTCTATTCGAGCAGTTTATTAGACCCAATGCATTTCGGACCTTACAGGTCCTTCGTCAGGGGAAAACTGTGAATGAAAATAAAACATATCTTAACATCTTGTTTAAAACTACAAAGTAGACTCATTCAATTAATTACATATGTCTAACCGTTACACAACATATTCCTCATAATCTCCATCGTTGACTGTCACTAGTATTGCGTACAGGTGCCCCCTCCCATCTGATTCCTCATCTTTTACTTTTATAACTGTGCGCTCGGTCATCGCTCCTCCACCCACAACTATTCAACTTCCCTCTTCCTTGTCATGCTGTTTTCCTTACTCTCATTCCATTTCTATTCGTTACCACCCCCTTCACTATAAACACTTTACTCAAACCTCTCCCCTACATACCCTCTTTACCACAGTTACTCCTTCACCTTGATTTCACCTCCTCCATTTCACCCAACCCCTCCCGCCTAGCATACCTGCTCAGATGAAAAACTTTCTCCCCTCTCGTGGCAATAGAAACTGGACCCACTTCGTCCCCCGCCTTTCTTTTAACTAGAACCTCCCGCCCTTCTTTCTTTTAACCCTGTACCTGTACGCAATACTAGTGACAGTCAACGATGGAGATTATGAGGAATATGTTGTGTAACGGTTAGACATATGTAATTAATTGAATGAGTCTACTTTGTAGTTTTAAACAAGATGTTAAGATATGTTTTATTTTCATTCACAGTTTTCCCCTGACGAAGGACCTGTAAGGTCCGAAATGCATTGGGTCTAATAAACTGCTCGAATAGAACCGTGCTTTAGTTGTGTTCTTGGGGAGAAAAGGTTCGGAAGGCCGACCAGAACATGAAAAATTTGGAAAATTGCATTTCCTTGCATGAGGGCGTATTTTTGAAAAATGACATGGAAACGTGTGGAAGTAACATTGTGCATTAAATTAAGCATGAAAAAATGAAGCAAAAAAGATGACAGATTAAGCAAAATGGATGCAAAAGCAATTATTTAAACGTGGCTGTTGCCACTGTAATGGGGCTAAAAAGAAGCCCCATAATTTTGGTATTTGAGTTCATTACGTGCAGTGTGGGCTTGGCATGTCAAACAGTGAGCACCCAATTCGAAGAAAGTTTACGAGTAAAAACATAGGAATAATATGGATGAGAAGAGTGGAGTGCAACCCGTTCTTCATGTGTAATTGTCGATGTTAAGCCCCATCGGGTTAGCACCCTTAAAGTATTTGGAAAACAAGGAACATTTAGAGAACATCGGAATCTTCATGCAAGGCTTTAAGAACCGGTTCATTGAGCCCGTTTATTTTCAGAGGCGTCAGTTGAAAAGGATAAACTACGTTATAACATGATGGACATATGATCAACACATTCCAGATATTTTTCTCATTGATGTTTTTAATGGACTGCACGAGTTTAAGAAGTTTTGTATGATTATTATTGTGATACAAGCAACGACGGCGTTTCAGGATGTTGGCATAGGGGATTATGGGGGTTGTAGGATTTTCCTTCAATGAAAGAGAACAGAGGCGGAAGTCATGTGCGCGATGAAGGGGAGGGTTAAAAGAAAGAAGGGCGGGAGGTTCTAGTTAAAAGAAAGGCGGGGGACGAAGTGGGTCCAGTTTCTATTGCCACGAGAGGGGAGAAAGTTTTTCATCTGAGCAGGTATGCTAGGCGGGAGGGGTTGGGTGAAATGGAGGAGGTGAAATCAAGGTGAAGGAGTAACTGTAGTAAAGAGGGTATGTAGGGGAGAGGTTTGAGTAAAGTGTTTATAGTGAAGGGGGTGGTAACGAATAGAAATGGAATGAGAGTAAGGAAAACAGCATGACAAGGAAGAGGGAAGTTGAATAGTTGTGGGTGGAGGAGCGATGACCGAGCGCACAGTTATAAAAGTAAAAGATGAGGAATCAGATGGGAGGGGGCACCTGTACGCAATACTAGTGACAGTCAACGATGGAGATTATGAGGAATATGTTGTGTAACGGTTAGACATATGTAATTAATTGAATGAGTCTACTTTGTAGTTTTAAACAAGATGTTAAGATATGTTTTATTTTCATTCACAGTTTTCCCCTGACGAAGGACCTGTAAGGTCCGAAATGCATTGGGTCTAATAAACTGCTCGAATAGAACCGTGCTTTAGTTGTGTTCTTGGGGAGAAAAGGTTCGGAAGGCCGACCAGAACATGAAAAATTTGGAAAATTGCATTTCCTTGCATGAGGGCGTATTTTTGAAAAATGACATGGAAACGTGTGGAAGTAACATTGTGCATTAAATTAAGCATGAAAAAATGAAGCAAAAAGATGACAGATTAAGCAAAATGGATGCAAAAGCAATTATTTAAACGTGGCTGTTGCCACTGTAATGGGGCTAAAAAGAAGCCCCATAATTTTGGTATTTGAGTTCATTACGTGCAGTGTGGGCTTGGCATGTCAAACAGTGAGCACCCAATTCGAAGAAAGTTTACGAGTAAAAACATAGGAATAATATGGATGAGAAGAGTGGAGTGCAACCCGTTCTTCATGTGTAATTGTCGATGTTAAGCCCCATCGGGTTAGCACCCTTAAAGTATTTGGAAAACAAGGAACATTTAGAGAACATCGGAATCTTCATGCAAGGCTTTAAGAACCGGTTCATTGAGCCCGTTTATTTTCAGAGGCGTCAGTTGAAAAGGATAAACTACGTTATAACATGATGGACATATGATCAACACATTCCAGATATTTTTCTCATTGATGTTTTTAATGGACTGCACGAGTTTAAGAAGTTTTGTATGATTATTATTGTGATACCAACAACGACGGCGTTTCAGGATGTTGGCATAGGGGATTATGGGGGTTGTAGGATTTTCCTTCAATGAAAGAGAACAGAGGCGGAAGTCATGTGCGCGATGAAGGGGAGGGTTAAAAGAAAGAAGGGCGTGAGGTTCTAGTTAAAAGAAAGGCGGGGGACGAAGTGGGTCCAGTTTCTATTGCCACGAGAGGGGAGAAAGTTTTTCATCTGAGCAGGTATGCTAGGCGGGAGGGGTTGGGTGAAATGGAGGAGGTGAAATCAAGGTGAAGGAGTAACTGTAGTAAAGAGGGTATGTAGGGGAGAGGTTTGAGTAAAGTGTTTATAGTGAAGGGGGTGGTAACGAATAGAAATGGAATGAGAGTAAGGAAAACAGCATGACAAGGAAGAGGGAAGTTGAATAGTTGTGGGTGGAGGAGCGATGACCGAGCGCACAGTTATAAAAGTAAAAGATGAGGAATCAGATGGGAGGGGGCACCTGTACGCAATACTAGTGACAGTCAACGATGGAGATTATGAGGAATATGTTGTGTAACGGTTAGACATATGTAATTAATTGAATGAGTCTACTTTGTAGTTTTAAACAAGATGTTAAGATATGTTTTATTTTCATTCACAGTTTTCCCCTGACGAAGGACCTGTAAGGTCCGAAATGCATTGGGTCTAATAAACTGCTCGAATAGAACCGTGCTTTAGTTGTGTTCTTGGGGAGAAAAGGTTCGGAAGGCCGACCAGAACATGAAAAATTTGGAAAATTGCATTTCCTTGCATGAGGGCGTATTTTTGAAAAATGACATGGAAACGTGTGGAAGTAACATTGTGCATTAAATTAAGCATGAAAAAATGAAGCAAAAAAGATGACAGATTAAGCAAAATGGATGCAAAAGCAATTATTTAAACGTGGCTGTTGCCACTGTAATGGGGCTAAAAAGAAGCCCCATAATTTTGGTATTTGAGTTCATTACGTGCAGTGTGGGCTTGGCATGTCAAACAGTGAGCACCCAATTCGAAGAAAGTTTACGAGTAAAAACATAGGAATAATATGGATGAGAAGAGTGGAGTGCAACCCGTTCTTCATGTGTAACCACTAAACAAAGCGCCAATAAAAGGAAACAACCTCTATCAAATAAAAGTCAGCCCACCCCCCAAAGCTTGTGGAATAAACAAAAATCATTGGGGGCGGTAACTGTTCCTATGGAAGACAAAGACCCAGTGGATATAGATAGCATTTCCCCTTCGCCCACCGTTCACCCCAGTGGGAATTTTAATACTATATGGACCCAAACAACATTAATGGGAGATAATTACAACCTCTCCAAACAAAATGGGAACCTTATAGAAACTATAGTGGATACTATTTTTAATTGATTGGAAAAACTTATGATCAACCTGTTTAATAATGTTTTTAAAAGACTGGACAGACTAGATAACCTGGTTAAAAATGATGAAGCCAAAAGGAAGGGGTCTATTATTTTGGATCAAATTAGAGCTGATCGTCTCCTAAAAGAACTTGAATCCCTAAGCAGCACCCTGTCACTAAAAACACAGGACGCTCGTATTATATTGGATGAGGGCACGAATAACCCGGGAACAACATCATCACCGTCTACCATACTACCTCCAACCCAACCCCGATCTGTTAATACAGGGGCTAAGTGTGCAAAATCCAGTAAAGCTACTAAAACTATCCCAACCCCTGCACCTAGGAAAACTACCCCTTTGGTTACTACTAACAAAAACACCATTAGTAAGGATGACGGCTTTACCCAATCTACCACAGCAGCAACTTTAACTGTAGATAACAATAAAGGTACTGACCAAGCAGGGTCCAATAAGCCTCGCAAACACGAAGGGCGTGTTTTACCCCTACACTTGCCACCGGATGCCTGTCCGTTTGTCCTGGTTTTGGCAGGAGTACCAGTGCTGAGGGAGGATCAGGGGGAAACCTGGGTACAACTACGAAATAAGTGCATAGACTGGCTAACTAAACACAAGGGGGTTGGATATGACATATCAAGAGAAATCATATCGGTTCGCAGGGTGCCTTGGATTGGACCATTACCTAAAGATAAGGACGGAGATTGTATAGTTCTTAACTTTAAAAATCCTGGTACCGTAAGACATTTGCTTAACATAAGTGGTAACTGCTCGGCCATTTCCACGGTTGCAACTATGCTACCTTTAAGCTATTTTTACAGACAACCCCCTATGCATTTTCGACCACCTTTTATGCAATTCCATCCTCCATCTAGGTACTTTCAGCCACCTGCTATGCAATTTCAGCCAGTTGCTTTCCCTTTCAATACCTTCAACAGATTTGCACCTTTGTCAGGTTTGGATATGTTAGATTGACCCTCTCCGACTAAGCAAGCTGACCCAGCCGTTCCATCACCAACTTTAATCAATGGAAATCAGGAAGCCTCACATTCCTTGATAGGGATTCCTGGAAGAGGCCAATCTATGAACAATAACCTTGTGGATTCTGTACTTTCTCTTGTAAGTTGGAACATAGCGGGCCTCAACTCCAAACTGAAAATCAAAGAATGGTCTGACTGGGTCAACAATAACTGTGACATATTGTTGCTTCAAGAGACTTGGTGCATAACTAATCCTACAATGGAGGGCTTCTGTTGTTATAACTTAAAGGCCTCCGCTTCATCCATGGGACGCCCCAGTGGGGGGTTATCAATTTGGTTTAAGATAAAACCCGGGGCACAAACTAAACAGATCCCAACACCAGGCAAATGTTTTATGGCTGTGAAATACATTAACAGGATGATTTTATGTATAATTAATTTTTACAATAATGACTTTGTTAATCATCCCAATGGAAATTTTTTGTCTTTATTTAACTTTATTGATGACATCGTGGAGGGGCTGAAGTATGGGTCTTTTGACGGTATTTGTATCGGTGGTGATTTTAATGCTCATATGTATCGCACTAGTGTCCCATGTCGCAATGGTGAAGAGCTGAAGAATCTATTAGCATCCCGTAATCTAGTAAATGCTATGGAAATTGCTGGAACTAGTGCTGAAAATATATCTACACCCACCTATATAGGTCAAGGCTGTGCTTCCACGATAGATTATATATTTCTTTATCCTTCCCTGTGTGATATTATTCAAAAAGCCGAGGTCATCTGCTCCGCATATAGTGACCATTTCCCACTCAGAATATATCTAGACAATCCTCAGTCCATAAAGGCTGCCTCGGGAACTGAGAATGGGCCACAGAATCTGGTACTGTCTACCGATAGACTAAGACTAATATGGAAAGGGGTGGATAATAAATGTATCCTAGCTAAGGTAATTAAAAAGCATCCTCTGTTAATAGAGACCTGCTTGTCGCTTGATAGTACTGGCGAAGTATTGGCTGTTGCATTCAGTAATCTATGTGGGGCTATTAAAAGGGAATCTTCCAAACCATTTAGGCCCAATATAGATCATAGCCCTCGCTGGTTTAACTCCGCGTGCTCTAAGGCCAACAGGGAATTGAGGGCAGCTCTACAACAAAATCCTAGGGATTTTAACCTAGTGAGAGAATTAAGATCTAAATATAAACTCGCCCTACGGATAAGATCTGAGGCTTTAGTGGTTAACCATTGGGAGTCACTCACACGGACTGCCTCGCTAAAAGACACTGCGGGGTTTTGGAGAGAAGTCAAATCACTCAGGTCCTTTGGTTCTAACATCCAACCAATTAACTGTAACATAAATGGTGAGGTCTGGGTGGAGCATTTCTCCAAAATCTATACTGTAGCAGCCCCTACTATAGATTCTGCTTCTGCATTAAATAATGCTGAACAACTGAACTTTTTAATATCTGAGGTGGAGGATGCAATCTTGGAGAGCGCCAGTAACAAAGCCCCTGGCCCTGATGGTCTATCTATCGACCAGATTAAATCGGAAATCAATTTTTGGGCCCCTTTATTATGCAACCTATTCAACAATCTGTCCGACAGCTCAATCCCTGAATCCTGGTCGAACAGTGTCATCGTACCGATATTCAAGAAAGGTAACAGGTCTGATCCGGCCTGCTACCATCCGATCTCACTGATCGACAATACACTAAAAGTTCTTGGTAGGGTACTATTCAAGAGGATAAGGGAATGGGCTGAGGATAATAATGTGCTACATTGCAGCCAATTGGGGTTTAGAAGCCATGTGGGCACGGTTGAGCAGTGTCTCAACTTGAATCTGATCATGGCCAAATATATTATTGTTAAAAAGTCCCCACTTTACTTAGGTTTTATGGATTTGAGTTCCGCTTTTGATTTTGTCAATCGTTCTAGGTTATGGTCACAACTGCTCGACTATGGTTTAGATGATTCATTAGTATATTTTCTTTCATATCTACATAGGGACCTTAAGGCAAGAGTACGCATTAACAATGATGGTGAACTATCTGATGATATTTTTATTAGAAGAGGCGTCCGACAGGGCTGTGTACTCGCCCCTTTGCTTTTTATTTTATATAGTAATGGGCTGAGCCCTGCCCTGTGTAAGAACTCCAAGGACGTCCCAATTATTAATGGCTCCCCCATTACTACCTTACTTTATGCGGATGACGCAGTATTAATGGGGCGTACCCCAAATGCTTTGCGTTCATTAATTACAGGGTTCGTTGTTTTTATGTCTGATTTAGGTTTAAATACTAATTTTAAAAAATCTTTTATTATGAACTGTGGACCAAAAAGATACAACATTCTCTCAATCAAAAGCGGTGATAATGAATTAAAATGCACCAGCACTTTCCCCTACTTAGGGTTATTATTCTCCAATACTGGTTCATGGCAGCATCACACTGCCCACGCAAGAAATAAGATCGGTAAATCCATTAATTCAATCCTATCTCTTCGCCAACCGAGAACGGCTGATGTGATTACCCCCCTGTTAAACATCTACCGTACCCAATGTCAGCCAACTGGGACATATGGATCAGAAGTGTGGGGTTATTGTAACAGTTTGCCTTTGCAGGAAAATAGATTCTGCAGGAAGGTGCTGGGTGGAACCTCTTGTGCGCCAACATTCATTTGTCACCAAGAACTTATGTTGCCATATATAGCTGATTTTATTAGGTCAAGGCCTACGCTTTTTTGGATAAAAATATGGACAAATCCAGCGGCTTCCTTGACCCGCAGTATAATCTCAGATTGTCTATTACATGAACGATACCATCTCATACCTTGGCTAAATGCAGTCAAGACTAGCCTGCTGAGCGTGGGACATGGCTCTTTGTTTAGCTCCCCAAATACTATTGTCCCCGCCCACAAGAATAATGTAAAACGGGCACTGTTTGAAATATATAACGAGGAACGAATGAGAACTGTATTAATGAAACCAGCTATTATTAAATATCTTCCACTAACTGAGACAGGAAACAATAACTTAAACAAACCATACAAGCCCTGTAGATCTTTGTTAATACCAATGGGAAGATGGAACCGGAGCCTTTTATTTAGGTTCCGAGATGGAAGTATTGTAAATTTACTGAGTTTCCCACTTGGCTATAATAAGAATCTAGAAGAACTTGACTGTCCGTGTTCTGTCGGTGGGAAACAACGTTTACTGCATTACTTTATTTTCTGTGGCCATTATAAATTGTATATCCATCATTATTTAATGCCGATCTTTAGAAAATATAACCTAAGAGATTTTAAATTGGCATTAAAATTCTTGCAAATGTTACCAACTGATGATGTTATATACACTGTAAGCTGCTTCATAAAAGCCTGTGTGAAATCGAGGGCAAGTATGGAACATGCATAATGGTCCATGAATGCATAACGCACTTTAAAATCTAAATATAAACTGTATAGAGGACTAATTATATGTATGGAATCAATGATTATTGGTATTAGCTAAACAGAAATCTATGAATGCATCTTTTAATTGTTTAACGTTTTATATTTTGTATCATGCACTTTACGCCACATGCTGCTCATGCCCAATTGGGCTGTTTTTAACTTCTATATATGTTTTTATGCATTTTAAATGTTTCATTCTGTATGTACTTTTATGGATTTATTATAATCCGAATAAAGATCATTTCATTCATTCATTCACTCCCAGGACGAAAAATGGGTGCAGTAGCACTTATAACATCAAGCCTCGACTACTGCAACAGCCTATATGCAGGGACAAATAGGATGGTCTGCCATAAGCTGCAAATGGTGCAACATACAGCGGCAAGACTGGTGCTGGGATGGAATAGGAGGACGTCAGCCACAGCAGCAATGGATATTTTACATTGGCTGCCGATTCATAAACAGGTTCTTTTCAAAGTTCTCCTAATTACCTTTAGGGCCTTCTATGGAAAAGGACCTAACTACATTCAGAGCATGTTCAGACACTACTGTAGTAAATAAGGAGAAATCCAAAGATATGTTGATAAATCCAAGATTTATTCAGCTGCAGCACAGTACTTCCAATCTTCCAAACTCCCAGATACAGTATAACAATTTAGATCAAAACAATTCTAAATGGAACTATCAGAATGGTGTGCATGTGCAACATGGGACAGAGGTTCTATTAAAAGGGAAATATATACAGGGGAGGATTAAAAGGGAAATACCAAGAGGTGAGAATATAACACATTTCCCCCCTTAAAGAAAAGGAAATGCATTCAAACATAAAGAAGCATATGTAAAAGATCAACCAATATCAACTATGGTACACATTTTGAAACTCTTCTGACATTCCATCTTTTTCCATCCTGAGTAACAACACTATTATGATAGACACGCATAACTTTCATTGGCTTACCAAATTTGTTCTCTCCTTTAACGACAAAGCCTGGTTTTCGAATCCTGACAACATCACCAACCATGAATGCTGGTTGTCTAACCTTCATCCTAGAATCGTAATTACATTTGTACTTGTCTTGTTTGAGCTCCACTTTTTTAGCCACATCCTTAATGTTCACATCAGTCATTTGTTGACTACTACTTTTCTTAAACCACCAAGGGCATAATCCTGAAACAGGGTCTCTGCCTTTTAGTAAACGGAAAGGAGAGACTTCAGTAGTGGCATGAGGCGTAATACGGTATAACCATAATTTTTCTCTCAACTTATCTTTCCACAGACCCCCTGATTTGCGAGCCCAAACCAGATCTTCTTTGAGGACTCTATTATACCTTTCCACTAGACCATTACCTTGTGGTTCATAGAGGGCTGTAGTACAGTGCTTGATCCCATACGTGTTCAAGAACTCCAGCATGAGAGAGGACTTGAACTGTACCCCATTATCAGATACAATACACTCCGGAGAACCTTCTCTGGAAAAAATCTCCTTTAAAAATAGAATAACACTTTCAGTATTTGGATGAGGCACTAGTTTGACTTCAGGCCACTTTGAGTGATAGTCCACAGCAACAATGGCAAATCTACATTCTAGTGGTAAGAAATTGAAAGGGCCAGCTATATCAATTCCTAACTTTTGCCACGGATGATCTGGCCACTTCACAGGAACTAAAGGTGCTGGATCACACTTACACGATTTATCACTTTCAATGCACTCGGGACATTCCCTGACAAATTTATCCACTACTCTATCAACCCCTGGCCACCAGAAATTGGACCTAATAAGTCTTTTCATAGAAGACATTCCCATATGGCACTCATGACTCATTTGTAAAATCACACTTCTTATAGCCACCGGTGGAATACATTTACCAGCTCTAAACAAAAGATCTCCCTCAATGGCCAACTCATCAGCAACATTGTAGAAAGGCGTGATCTCAGCAGGAACACGTTCTTTGGAAGGCCATCCCAACCTCACATAGTCTCTGACCTTACACAACAAATCATCCTCATCCATACCTCTCTTCCACATATCTTCCGATATAACTTTGTATTTTTCTGGAAACATTTCAGAAATGCTGGTTACCACCTCAGTATCTTCATCAATCTCAGAACTAGTACAGGGCAACCTAGACAAACAGTCTGCCGTAACATTTAACTTCCCTGGGACATATTCAATGTCGAAACTATATTCTTGCAAACGTGACATCAATCTTGCAATGCGAGCTGTGGCATTCAAACCTCCACCAGGTGATAAAATGCTCACCAATGGCTTGTGATCAGTGCGTATGAGGAACCTTGCACCCCAGATGTAATTACGGAAATGCTCAACACCCCATACACATCCCAACAACTCTTTCTCTATGACCGCATACCGTCTTTCAGTTTGATTCAATGATCTGGACGCAAACGCAACATTCCAATCTTCCTTTCCAGAACGTTGAGAAAGTACACAACCTAAACCATAAAGACTGGCATCCACTGTCAAAATGCAAAGTTTATTCAAACAAAATGGCCTTAAAGTTGGTGCTGACACCATATCGAGTTTGACACTTTCGAAAGCATCTTGCTGTTTTGATCCCCACAAAAATTCTACCTCCTTCCTCGTCAACTCCCTTAACGGTTCCATCTTCGTAGCAAAATTTGCAATAAACTTACTGTAATATTCGCACAGTCCTAGGAACGACAACAACTTATCCTTACAATCAGGTGCAGGAGCCTTTAAGATAGCATCCACTAAGGATCTTTTAGGAGCAACACCCTCACCAGAAATAGTGTGTCCCAAATATTCTATAGTTTTTTGAAACAACTTACACTTCTTACTCTTAATGGTAAGTCCAAACTTATCTAGCATCTTGCACACATTCCTCAAATGCTCCATGTGTATCTCATCATCTTTGGAGAAAACCAAGATATCGTCTTGGAAACACTTCACGTACTCACCCATGTCCTTAAATATGTGGTACATAGACCTCTGAAAAACGGAGGCTGCCGACGCCAAACCGAACGGCATCCGTTTGAACTGGAACAAACCCTGAGGTGTGATAAACGCTGTGAGATGGCGTGACTCCTCAGCTAACACCACCTGATGATACGCCGATCTCAAATCTAACGTGGAAAATATCATCCCACCTCCCAGCATACTCACTACCTCGTTGATATTTGGCAAAGGATGACAGTCTACCACTATGTTGGCATTGAGTGCCCTCAAATCTATGCACAACCTCAAAGATTTGTCAGGTTTGCGTGCCAAAACCATTGGCGAAACCCATTCGGATGACTCTATTTCTTCTATGACATCATTTTTTAACATGTCATTCAGTGCATCACTTAATTCTTCTCTGACATTAAGTGGTACAGGTCTAAGTTTTTGCACCACCGGTATGGCTCGTTGTTTAAGTTTAATAACATGAGTGAACCCACTTAATTTACCCAATTTGTCCGAAAACACACTAGGAAACTCATCAGAAAGAGTCTTCCAAACATTACTCTCCTCAACAGATCTGACTTTATCCTCTGACATATCACCATCATATGACACCATGACAGGATCTTTGTTGCGTGGATTCAACGTAATGTGAAGTCTGAATTGATCCCGCCACCCCAAAACATTTACTCCCTTCACAGCCACATACAGTTTGATATATGCAGATTGATTTTTAAAATAAATCATGGAGGCAATATATCCTATAAAATCAATACTAGATTCATTGAAACCTTTTGCCATAATATCAGGAGGACACAATTCACCTTTAGAAATTATGTTCCTGTACTTTTCATCAAAATACCTTTCAGTTATGATAGTCCAAGGAGACCCAGAGTCAGCCATCAGCTCTAACTCTGCTCCTTTAAACCTAACTACACATTTTGGAGACTCCAAATAATCCTCCTCAAGTAAACTTATACTAATAATAGACACAATCATCCCACTTGCTCTGTTTGATTCATCAGACACAGCATGTTCATATCTGACAAGACTTGAATCATAGTTTGTTTCATCTCTCACACAAGAAACTTCCTTTTTCTTGAAATAATTTCCTTTATCTCCACCTTTCTTTTTGTCTTCTCTACATGAGTTGGAAAAATGACCTATTTTTCCACACTTGTTGCACTCCTTCCCTAAAGCAGGGCAAAATTTGAACGTAGCAACATGATTGTAACTTCCACATCTAAAACATACGATGCGGCTACGTTGTCCAAACTTATGACTTTGGGAACCTCTTGCAACACTGTTCATAGCACACACTTCTTCAGTTAACTTATCACTCTTACTACTCTTATTGCTTGTCTCCTCTATCGTCTTCATCCACTTATTAGACTGTTCAAAAGCCTTAGCAGTAGAGATACACTCCAACAAAGTTGGGTTGCCTACAATCCACAATTGTTCTTGTGTTTTCTTGCACTTAACATTTACTATAATATTATCCCTAAGCATCTCATCCGTCATATTACCAAAATTACATGGCATCACTAGAGCTCTTAAACCTGTTAGAAAATCATCAAAAGATTCATTTTCCTTTTGCGTTCTAGTATAAAACTTGTATCGGTTTAAGGCTAGACTAGTGGTGGGTTTAAAGCGTGTTTCCACACGAAGCATAGCTTCATCAAAAACCCCATTATCACCAGGGACAGCTGGTAAATTTCTGAAAATAGCTTGTCCCTCAGATCCCAAACAATGTAAAAAAATGTTTTTCTTTCTTTCATTTCCCATCCTTTCTCCATCAATGGCTTTTAAATATGTCATAAATTCCTCCTTCCATCTGTTCCATGGAATGGGAGGATCACCCTTGCTTTGCAAAAATTTTGAAGGAGGGTCGAATTGCATGTTAATAAATATAAATATCACAGCAATGAACAACAATGAAAGAAAAAAAAAATAACCACAATAATAATAATGCAATAAGAAGGAAATCACACCAAATGCTATAACTTAATGACAGTTAAGTCAATGAGTACACAAGCTGTGTACATCAGCGAAATTGCAATGAAATCAGTGTTGGATTTCTGCCAAAAAAAAAAATATTCTTCCTCAATACAGTCTAAAATAATTTCGTTGTTTAAATTACTTCTCACGCGCGTTGCTACCAGCTTCAAGCAGGCGCGCTTTTAAAGTACCTTCAGCAATGTTGTGAATAAATGTCAGTTTCAGTAGCGCTTTTCCGTTGTTGAGTAATGCTTGTTCTTCGGCAGCGCTCGGCAGTAACGTTGACAGTAAACAAATATGGCCGCTACCAACGCAATGCGCATTACGTCATGCGCTGCGTTTCCTTCGTTGCCATAGTCACAGCTTGTCTGTCAGCGCATGCGTGTAGCTTCGTTACCCTGGATACCGCTTTCTCGGCAGCGCATGCAAGTTGCAACCGAAGACTCCGTTCTTTGAAGGTAAACACTTGCAAAACACGTAATAGTTAGTAAAATCTGCCGGATTATACAGGAAAGGCTCCAAGACAACGCAATTTTAGTAAAATGGCAAGAAAATCCGGAGGTCAGTAACGAATTGTAATTCCTTGAAGTAAACCCAAAAATGAAGAAGTAGAAAAACGGAATCTTCTCTTGAATCCTTTCCAGATAGGTATACAGGTCACATTCCAGGTGACTAATCCAACGATGTTTTATGGAGGGAAATTCAAGTACTTTTGGAGAATAACTCATGAATCCAAAAGCTTCTGGAAATGGGAAAATTCCTCAAGATTTCCAGTTTTGTACCACACCTGTGCTGCTCATGTAGAAGTAGTAGGTACTGGTCACCCTCGTCGCCAATTTTGTAGTAAATAAGGAGAAATCCAAAGATATGTTGATAAATCCAAGATTTATTCAGCTGCAGCACAGTACTTCCAATCTTCCAAACTCCCAGATACAGTATAACAATTTAGATCAAAACAATTCTAAATGGAACTATCAGAATGGTGTGCATGTGCAACATGGGACAGAGGTTCTATTAAAAGGGAAATATATACAGGGGAGGATTAAAAGGGAAATACCAAGAGGTGAGAATATAACAACTACGCTCCCACACTTAGTTTGAGATCCTAAAAGGCTAACCTCCTCACCATCCCTAATTTCAGACTGAAAACGAGAGGAGGAAAGGCCCTGGCAGTTTTGGGTTCCAAAGCGTGGAATATACTCCCACTGTCCCTACATCAAATTGCAACAGAAACAATCTTCAGAAAGACCCTCAAAACATGGATATACAATCTATCCGATACCCTATGCAAAAACCTAATTTGAATACGCAGACCATTCTTCTACCATCAGCAAGGCTCGTCATTTTCTGCCATTCCCTTCTAAAGCGCCAAGATGCTCCCTGGAGTGAAGGCTGCGCTATATAAGCGCTTTTTACATTTACATTTACTTGGTCATGTTGCAACATGGTCAGTCGCAAATACGTTCTATCATGCTAATAGGCTGGACGTTGCAAAACCTTCATTCAGGCTATGTGCTGTGCCGTTTAATCAATACTACTTCACTGTTTTCAGAATTCAATATCACTGATAAACAGATCAAATTGGCACAAAGGGGAGCAGACAATACGGTGCTGAGCATTGAAAAACTGGAAAGATTGCCATTTACTGTCGCAGAAAAGCCAGTTATGGAATGGATTATAAATGGAACAATCACTCTGCCTGTTACAATTTTCTATTTTCAATATTGCCTACAACATATACCAGCAGGCACATATAAAAGGTTGGGTAAAGAATACATCAAGACATCCTGGGAATTACCGTACACATACAGATATTGGAGTGGGGGTAGTGAAGTGTTTCTTAGCGGGGAAAATTGTGAAAACGCACTAAGCGGTTCTCTCCTATGTCAGGGTATAAACTTACATGGGGCCTGCGATAGTTCTTCTAAAAACCTATCCTGCACCTGCAAGGTACACTAGCCGCAGTGATTGATCCAATTTTTGGACAACTCTCGAATGGGAGTTACCTTACGTTGAATGATCGCAGCTGCTGTGGCATGTTGCCAGGATTACCATATCTAGTAACTGTGTAAGCCAGGGTCACTTGCTGTATGCAAGTATTGTTTCCTAAAACCAAGACAGCCAAGAGTCGGCACTTTGGCCTTCACTGAACATCTCTTCTATACGAATTGATACTTTAAGCAGAATGAAATCCATTCTTTTGCAAAAAACTGTGCCACTGACCTCGGCCAAAGAAACCTATGATCTGCCAAATCGCAAGGACTTCTGCAGAGTTACATGCCCTCGTAACTACAAATTGCCCTGTACATTTCTCAGAAATGTTAAGTCGTATCTTAAACATGTTATGTTATGTTATGTTATGTTATTTATTTTTTTATAGCGCACTGCTGCCCCAGCAAAGGGGCGTCCTGGCGCTTTGACAGGCACTATAACATAACACACAATAAAAGAAAAGGGACGACTACTCAGAGGCGGGAAACAGGAAAGTTTTAATCGCCCGCCTAAAGGTGAACAAGTCATTGAGAGCTCGGATGTGCACCGGGAGCCAGTTCCACAGCCCTGCTGCGAGCACCCGGAAAGAACGGCCACCCATTCTACTCAATTTAAAACGGGGGCAAACTGCCAAATGAAGAGCCTCTGATCTCAATGATCTCAGAGGGATGTAAGGAGTGGGTAAATTGGCAAGTGCCGGCGGCGAGGAAAGTTTCAGAATTTTAAAGGCCAGACACAGCGCTTTAAACTTGATCCGCTGTCTGACCGGAAGCCAGTGTAGGGCCGAGATGGTACCTGACACAGAGCAATGTCTGGGGAGGCCCACAATGGCCCGGGCCGCGGCATTTTGCACCCTTTGGAGCCTGGAGGCCTCCGCCTGGTTCACCCCTAACATCAGCGAACTTCCGTAGTCCAGCCGGGATAAAATCGATGCCTGGACCACGAGCTGCCTGGTGGGGGGATCAAAGTACTTTAAAACCGGCCTTATGCCCCGCAGGATGCCATAGCACGTGGCAGCCACCTTCTTAGTGTGGTCCGTGAAAGTGAGCGCGGGGTCCAGCCAAATGCCTAGATTTTTTACTCCAGAGGCTGGGATCGGAGTAACGCCCAGCTCTGGTGGCCACCACTGGTTTCCCCATAGCTCAGCGTGTTTCCCCAACACCAACACCTCAGTTTTGGTGGCATTCAACTGTAGGCAGTTGGTGCGAAGCCAGCTTGCTACTGCCACAAGACGCGCACGGAATCTGGGAGCCTCCACCTCAGGGTCTCCACTAAGTGTTACCGCCAGCTGCGTGTCGTCAGCATATAAGGTCATCGTCAAACCCCACTGTTTGACGACTGCAGCTAGCGGTTTCACATCCTGTGGGACTCCCAGCTCCAAGGGATGGATGGTGGATTGGCCTGGTGGTATTGCCACTTTAAAGGTTCGATCTGACAAAAAGGATCGAAACCACTGGAGAGCGATGTCTGTGACTCCAGCTTCCTCTAAGCGTTGGATCAGTATGTGGTGGGACACAGTATCGAAAGCAGCGCTTAGATCTAATAGCAGGAGCGCTGCTGTACGTCCGGAGTCAAGTACCTGGCGAAGATGTTCAATGATGTAAAGTAATGCCGTCTCGGTACTGTGTCCTGGCCGGAAGCCATTCTGACTGGGATCCAGTATCTGATTGCGTGCCAAGTGCTCAGACAGAACTGAGTTGACATGGGCTTCCGTTACTTTGGCTATCCAAGGCAATAGGGATATAGGGCAGTAGTTTTCTGGCAGCAGGGGGTCAGAGTTGGCCTTTTTTAAGATTGGAGTGACTACTGCCTGTTTCCAGGCAGTGGGAACCGTTCCATTGGACAGTGACATATTGATGAGATTCAATATGGGAGCTCGGCACAGCGGGGAAAGTGTGCTGATAAGAGCTGGCTTCAGCGGGTCCAGAGGAGAACCTGATTTAACACTGAGGCTTAGTTTGTCAAAGGTCTCAGTGGACAAGTCTGGTAGGGTGATCAAGGTCTCATACCCCAAAGAGTCGGGGTCAATTACCTCTGGATTCGGCCGGCATGGATCAAATCCTCGGTAAATTTTTTGCACTTTCTCCAGGAAGAAAGTGGCCAGATTCTCACAGTGGGGGTCTGTGCAAATCACCTCCGAGGTAGCTCTTTTTTTCATAAGGTCCTTCAGGACCTTAAAGATCAGTTTAGATGGATTGGTACTGGCCGAAAATTCCTGAGCATAGAATGCGGTCCGTGTTCTGCAGATGGCCCTGTGATAGAGCTTCAGATCCGGAAAGTACCGGATTTTCAGAGCAGGATCGTATGATCTTCTCCATTCCCTCTCTGTTTTCCGGCAAGATTTTTTCAGCTCGGCAAGGGACTCGTTATACCATGGGCTGGATGTTTTCGCCCGGCCTTTCGACCAGCACAAGGGTATAAGGGAGTCAAGAGCATCAGAAATCCAAGTGCAGAACTGTTGGTAGCCCTGGTCCACATTCACAAAGGCGCTCAAAGGTTTCTGTTCCAGTAAACTGTAAAACTCTTCAAGTTTGAGCTTGTGCCAAAGCCTTTTTAGAGAAGGCCTGTCCACCGATTTAAAAGGCTTATCGTGGACAGGACAAAAGGCTTCCACTAGCAGATGATCCGTCCATCCCATCTGCATCGGGTCTGACATCTTCACCCCCTCAAGCGTGGAAAAGAAGGGGTCCAGAATATGGCCCCCTGAGTGAAGAGCTTCAAGATCCGCCAGCAGAGTGTTCACGGTTGTGGATGACCTATTGTCAAAATGGATATTGAGGTCCCCCATGATGTTAAAGTTCGCACAACCGAGCGCTATAGGGCTAACCATGTCGGCCAGCGCGGATTTGAAGACTGAGTCATTGCCGGGAGGGCGGTAGATGAGCATACCGCTGAACGTAAAGTGATGGCTAAAAGCAACTTTGAAGATAGCACTTTCACAGGCGGGCAGCCCCGAAAGTTTCCATTCAGCAGGAAAGCAGGATTTAACTGCCATGGCGATACCACCTCCTCTTGTGGCACTGTTGGACGTAAAGACCGTATAGTTCTGAGGAAAGGCAAGATTCAAAATAGCAGCATTTGAATCCTGAAGCCAGGTTTCAGTAAGTAAAAAAAGATCAGGATCTTCTTTTTCAATCAAATCATGTATAGACTGGTGATGTTTGACCAGAGATCTCACATTTAAGCACCAGATCCGGAGGCCCCGAGCCGCATCGATCTTGCGTGTGATTGGGGTAGCGTCTTCCAGGGAGCGGATCTTAGTAGGGCTCTCAAGTGACCAACCCTTACAGGCACAACTATATGGGCCCGCTAATGGGTCAACAGGGTCAAATAAACATACCCTGTCCCTGTGCCCTATAGCCAGCAGCTCTGACCGTGTGTAAGACAACATCCCGCGGATGGACTGATGAGAGCCACAACGGAAGGGACCAGGACCTGCCACGTCTCGCGCTTCCTCGTCGCGGACGAGCGCGGACGGGCAGGACTCTGGCACGACTGCGGCTAAGCGACGGCGTCCCACCTGCGCGTCCCGCTGCGTGGGAGAGGAAAGCTTTAAATAGGGCCACCAATCCCAGCGCGAGCGCGAGGACGCTCCAAAATGGCGCCCGTATCTCTACACTCAGCCCAAAGCAAAATGGCGCCCACACTGGACCACCCTCGGGACCAGGCCCGCCAAACGGCGGTGGAGGAGCTAATTTAAATGCAGTATGAGGGAGGGGGCGAAACCCAGCTAAAAGCAGGGGAAAAGTGCTACAAAGAATATTCAAATCAGATACAAAATCTAGAAATTGTTAAAAACAAAAGCGCCAGCAGCAGCGCCTGCGCGGTAGTGCTAGAGCCTGTCAAGGCAGCCTAGATGGAAAGATCCGTCTTAAATAGGGCCACCAATCCCAGCGCGAGCGCGAGGATGCTCCAAAATGGCGCCTGTATCTCTACACTGAGCCCAAAGCAAAATGGCGCCCACACTGGACCACCCTCGGGACCCAGGCCCGCCAAACGGCGGTGGAGGAGCCAATTTAAATGCAGTATGAGGGAGGGGGCGAAACCCAGCTAAAAGCAGGGGAAAAGTGCTACAAAGAATATTCAAATCAGATACAAAATCGGGAAATTGTTAAAAACAAAAGCGCCAGCAGCAGCGCGTGCGCGGTAGTGCTAGAACCTGTCTGATACGAGTGGTATTGTACATTTATTTTATTTAGTGTATTTGTAGAGCGCGAACCTGTCACCCAAAGGGCATCCTGGCGCTTTGATCAGGAACCATAACCTTAACAGCTCAAGCCTTTTATGGAAATAGGTGGGTTTTTAACGCTTTCCTAAAAGGTAAGTAGTCCTTGTGGCTTCTCAGAGAGAGTGGCAGGGAGTTCCAAAGTTTGGCCGCTGCAACACTAAAGGAGCGGCCACCCATCCTCACTCTACATGTATTTAAGACCGTATTTTCTGGACTGTTAGCACCTTTGGAAGCAGTCCTAGTAATATTTCCAAACTTTGTGCACTCTGTGTTTGGCGGATTGCCTCTCATTTTGGGACTCGCTGCAGGAATACTATTTTTGCTCCTATGCTGCGATATGGCAAGTCATTTCACAAACGACACCTAGTTCTCCATAGAGACAACTCTACTAGCATTGAAGTGTCGTGAGCGCATCCTCCAAATGTTGGGACTACCTCGCCTAAGAGAATTAAATACCACATGGTTTCTGTCATTCAGACTAATTTGGCAAGATTGCATCCTACCTGTTCTACGCTGCCTGCTATGCGGAGAAGAATGCGGGTTAGACACATGTTTCACACTCCCATCAGTCATGCCAATGGATGTTGATACTTTGCTTGAACCAGTAACGGCCCATGCACTGTGTTGTCCTCAGCGGCTACCGATTCTGATAACGGCATTCATTGAGATCTCACAGACGCAAAATGCTACTACTGTAATTCATGAATTTTTATCTTGTGTTCTGATTAACTTGGACATAATATATTTAACAATCTGTAACTTGGAAGATGTTTTTCTTTTATAAAACCGAATAAAGTTTGTTGATAATAATCACTAGGGGATTTATTTACAGGGTAGCATGGTATCACTCAAAATAACTCCAGGAGTCACAGTCCACACAATGTACATGCTTTGTTCCCCCTACTTCCAAACTTACATATACCCCAATCACCTGCCCAAACCTCTCCCTGCTGATGCCAATGTGGTCTGCCGTCATCCCACAGACCATATTTTTGGCCCCTTTGAAACTGCCCATACAATAAAAATGCTGCAGTTGTAAATACATATCAACTACCATTTGTTGTGTTTGAAACATTTTATTGAATAATAAAACCTAATAAACATAAGCTGATTATTAAAGCAAAACATCAGTTGTCATACACATAAGAGACAAAAGTAGTACATAAAAATCAACATACTATAACACAGCAAAGTTATGTAGAGCACAATTCCTAATTTCGGGCAATCTTTAGAGTTTAACAATAGAAACGTTCATAGAGAACAGGAAAGGAAACAAAGAAGGTAGGATACAGTGATTTCATTAATGTAATGCTTCCTACATATAGAAAAACAAATACTAATTATTTTGCTTAAGCAAGAAAGTCCTCACATTAAAATACTAGGAGAAATATATTGAACAGTGAACATTTCAAATGTAATTAGAATTCAATTTGAATATTTTATCCTCCTAAGCATTATTTGACTCATGATTACAACCTGAATGCTTTCTGGAAAGGAACCACCTCATGGGGTTCAAAATCACATATTTTCCAACAATAGGATTCAAATGATAAACTTGAATTTCAGTTCAATTTATTGATTTAGGCCATTTTGGAGATCAACAATTTGAATTATATACAACATCCATACACTTTTGTAAAATTGTCTCCTAAACTTGAATTCCATCCGCTTTTTGATTAAACACTTTCCATTCCAGCAAGCATCACAAGACCACTTGTTGTTATCTTCCCAATTAGTGAAAATGTTTCGGCTGGCAACAACAATAAATATGTTCAGAATTTTACTTCCGAAAACAAAAACATGCCATTTCTGAATCATGGTGCACAATAAAATGTAGGAACACAAGGGCATATTTTGGTGTAGCATTCATTAAGGTTTGACCAGGCTTGAAACTAGAATTCCTGATTTTTTCGACATTTAAATGTCATATTTTGGAAAGAGTTCTAACAGACCCAGCACGAGCTCACTAAAAATAGAAGATGACTGAATTGTACTTAGAGAAAATGTGCTGATAAGTAATCTATTGATGTAAAATACAGTGGTCAGGCAATGCTTGTGGATCTAATCTATTCAGATTTTAACTCCATAGTTTATTCAATAAATTGACTGAGCATAATACTTGAAGGTCCATCTCTCAGATCAGTTCTAGTACAGTTTTAGTTGTGATAACACTAATAGAGAATATTGATAAATAGATTTAAAAAAACATGGGTGGAATTGATCCTTGGTCTAAATCTAGATTATTGTCTGCAATAGAAACCAGTACAAACAGATCAAATCTAAAATCATTGAATATGTTTATTATAGTGGTTTAGAGTAAACCCAGAAGACACACATTGTTCCCGAAACTCAGAAAATGTATCTAAAGATTATGATTACATCCTATTTTATGTCCAGAGACTGCTTTAGCTGCATTCCTGTTTAAGTGACATTTGCAATTATATTTAACAAAACATTAACGCTGGATGTCAGAAATTCTGTCTTTAAGTTTTGTTTAAAAGTTATGTGTGATGGTTTTTATTTGATCTGAAGCAACACTAACACTAAATAGGTACATGCACCGGTTATCATTCAACTAACATTATTAGCAAACTTAATTTGGAGGGAATTGGGAAAAATTGCCTCATGTTTTATTGTTAAAAAATCCACTGGTTCAGTAATTCACAGAGTTTGCAAATGCTAAACCCCTTTTTGAAATGTACTAAGCTCATTTAACAATTCAGAATTTGGAAGGGGAATGTTAATAGTTTTCCTTCTGAATATTTAATACGTTGTTAAGGTATGTATTGAGCTTTGAAACCATATGTGGGCTGAAAAACAGTAACAGGAGGTAGTAACCCAAGGGGACATTTGTGAATCTGAAAGTAAAATGGGGTGCATTAAAAAATGCCTTTATTTAAAAGCTATCACAGACAAAGTAGTGTGCTGACTCTACAAGCAACCACTTTTTACCAAATGGATTATTAGTACATGAACCTCAGTATTTCCTATATTGCTGAAATGTAGTCTCTAATATTTTTGTAATGTTGTGTAAATATTTGTTCCTGTTAGTTCCCCTTTCAATATTGTCATGAAATGTACCTATTCTTTTTGTCAAACAAATTGAAATATCTTTATCACAATTTTTGGGGCATTCTAAAAAGTGTTTTCACTCTCTAGCTTGAAGCTTCCTAAGAAAAAAAACTGAAGCCAGTTCCTGGTTTCTCCTAGATCATTTAGCTTTCTCACTAAAACAAGCACAATATTGATTTGAGAGAGGTGGTCATTGTAGTTATATGCACTGGGGTTAGTTTAGAAAAGACCAATTCCTTAATCTTTAGAAATAATCCTTGGAAAAGTTTATATTCAATAATTTCCGATCATTTACTGATAAAGATATCAGATAATGATCCCCTAATTTCTTATACCTTGTGGTATCATAAATATGATAGAATTAACAGACTTCTCTTCTAGATAAATCCAGGTATGAGAAGTTATTAAATGCGGTTATCAACTTTCTGTTATTTTAACACATTTTGTCAGTGCACAGATTATTTTCCCTACATAGATCAAAACATTTCATGCAATGGTCTGTGCTTGAACGTACAATGAAGGGGTAAAAATGCATTTCTACCACAATCAAGAAACCCTTGGGTCAATGAGGATTACTGTTGCAAATGAAGACCTAGCTAAGATGAAATATGCCTTTAAAAGGACGATTTCCCTCACCCACCATAGTTGGCATGCTTCCTTATTGGGAATCTCCTTGCACCATGAAACAACCCACTCACTTAGAGGGAGGAGTTCAGGCATATTTTGTTATAGAGAAAGGTATACTAAATATCACAATAATGAGCTCAGGGTAGTGGGGGCAGCAGAGTGAAAGTTAAAACTTGCTAAAGGGTATGTGGTTTCCATTATTTGTACACCCCTGGGCCAGGATTAAAAACAGGACACTGTGGGAGAAATATATATGCACTGTTAGAGTCAATAAGAGGTCAACATGTTTCAGCCTATTAACCTTCCAAAGAGGTGTTTGCGGCATTCTTCAGGACTTAATCAAAGGTTCTGTTGCTCAATGTACTCAATCAATAACAAGCATCGTCATAGCCAATAGGTCTCGCCTTTGGGACCTTATAAGTGTTTAGCCATGACAGTAACAATATGAAATAATTACTATTAAAAAAAAGTAGACTATAAACTAACTAAGCTAGATGTGACTTTATAACTGTTTAATCAAACGTTTCAGGAGGTTTAGTATAGATAAACAACTCCTTTTTTCTATGGTGTGTCATAAACAATTGATGCTCTAAATTTTGGTAAGAGTACACAACGTCAAAAAATTCAATACTGCTTTTATATCAATTTACCTTTGAAAGCTTGAAGTGAAAGACAATTCTAAGTGGCATTTGGTTATGAGTAGGCGCTAATGACTATTTCCGGATGACAATGTAATTAGCATTTTTGTATAAGATGTGTTAAAAGTATGGGTAGGGAAAATGGCTATTTTGGCCAAAGGCTGCCCTTTCTATATGCATGCGAAATTTAATTTGTAAACAGAATCACAATTTTGTATGTGGTACACTGTAATGTTAGATTAGTCTGTTTTACCCTTCTGATAAGCTAGGGATGACGATGAACCGTTTTTTTGTCCCTGGTTTTAAATGGATTCAGGTTGGAACAGACGAGGTGTTGGTTAACTTTACCTCGTAAATGGTTGTTTCCCGCATGCTGCTTTCATGCGACTTAAATCCCTTTAGTGGAAGAGGCGGCTACATGCCTGCATATATGGCCAGATCAGTACTTGGCTGTTTCGGTTCTCCAGTGAGGTTAGAATAGAAGCTTGTAAGGGCAGGGGCTTAGCTTACCATTGGAGCAGCAGGTGCAGTGGCACCAGGTCCCAGATACCTTAAAGGCCCACTGAACCCTGATAACTGCGGTTTGTCACAGTTCAAACAGAGGCCTGAGGGACCCACAGAACAATGATTATTGCTGTTTTCCACAGTCCAAATAAAGGGCAGAGGTCACATTTCCTTTCTTGCCTTGGGGCCCAGGGCACACTGGCTAGGCCACTGGTTAAGGATGCAGTGGGGAAGAGGTGGCGAGACAGGTAGATTATCTAAACAGCTCGACGATTACTTCATGCCTGGGTATTAAAGTATTTATTACAATTAAAGACTGAAGCAGGAATAGATATCACAATATAGGAAGGCCTATGTACAAATGCAGCTCGATTAGCGGCTGCCTTTAACTTCTCACTTATCACCTCTCCTAATTTACAGTTTTATATTAGATGCAGACATAAATCGTGAACTATGAATATGTTTATCTATCTTTAGGTTCAAATGACCCATCTTTTCCATATGCAAGTATCAGACAGGCGGGAACGCCTAATGGCTTTGAACTTGATAAAGCCACATTAATCACTGGTCTTGAAATGCAAATGGCAGCATTAGGCATGCAGAGGTGTATTCTATGTAATCTCATTATGTTCAGGGTACGGGGGAGTGTTTAGGACATAAAGCACGCTGACCAAAACAATTCTGCCACCATAGAAATTCAATCTTCCTTGTCCTACCCTAGTATACAAATAGTACCACATTCTTTGTATACCTGAATTAAATAGACACACAAAATAGAATAACATGGAAGGTGCACTGTCCCAGACTACACAACAGTGCAGTTTTCGTGGGTGCTATCATCCCACACAGGGGGAGTACCCCAGATTATGCTGGAAAAAATATGTGGTGCCCCAATGTAGGCGCAGTTGTAAACCACCAGTCTGCTTACATAGTAAAGCGTCTGGCAGCTATTAAATGAGGTGGATGTATGTCACTACAACACATACTTTTACAATAAATACCTTTACAACACATTTTTTACAACGCAACATCCATTACAAGGCATTCCATTACAACTCATGCCATTACAACGCATCTTTAAAAACTACCTTTGCAACGCATTCCACTAAAACGCATACTACCTTTACAAGGCATACCATTACAACGCATACCATTACATTGCATGTATGGTAAGTATTGGATAGTGTAGGGTTAAAATTTACTATTCTAACTCCAGGGGGTGCAACAGTAGGGCAAGTGTTGGATAGTGTAGGGGTAAAAAGTACTATTCTAACTCCAGTGGGTGCAACAGTAGGGTAAGTGTTGGATAGTGTAAGGGTACTATGTGTATGCTTTGTAATGGTATGCGTTGTAATGACATATGTTGTAGTGGTGTGCGTTGTAGTGACATGCGTTGTAATGATTGCGTTGTAATGATTGTGTTGTAATGGCATGCGTTGTAATGGATGTTGCGTTGTAAAGGTTTTGCTGTAAAGGTAGTGCATTGTAAAAGTTGTTCCCCAATGAGGTGGCACGTTTCCCCTGCAGGTGGTTGGGGTCTGTCACCATCCTGTCAGGTGGGGGGGGTATACAATCAGTGCGCCTCCTGACTGCTTGTTTGCCTTTTCGCCCGTGTCAATAATACAGGGCAGTCCTTGGAGGAGTAGTCAATTTGTATTCATGAATGACACTTGTGTTTCTCGGATATATAATCCTCAGATGATGCCTGAACTGTTCCCCAATGGGCTATTTGTACATGGTATTGAATTGTATGGTCTTGTGAGCACTGTTAATAACAAGCATTTGCAATGCAATGGTCTCGGCATCATTAAAGGTAGAGCTATTGGCATTGCTCATGACATTTTTTTTCTTTAAATCAAAAATAAATGGGCATTGTCATTAACATTGCCAATACACAGCACTCTGCACTCAACAGCACACAATGCTCTGCACACTTGCTCTGCACACTCACTACTCTGCACACTCACTACTCTGCACACTCACTACTCTGCACACTCACTACTCTGCACACTCACTACTCTGCACACTCACTACTCTGCACACTCACCACTCTGCACACTCACCACTCTGCACACTCACCACTCTGCACACTCACCACTCTGCACACTCACCACTCTGCACACTCACCACTCTGCACTCACCACTCTGCCCTCACCACTCTGCACTCACCACTCTGCACTCTGCACTCACCACTCTGCACTCACCACTCTGCACTCTGCACTCTGCACTCACCACTCTGCACTCACCACTCTGCACTCACCACTCTGCACTCACCACTCTGCACTCACCACTCTGCACTCACCACTCTGCACTCACCACTCTGCACTCTGCACTCACCACTCTGCACTCACCACTCTGCACTCACCACTCTGCACTCACCACTCTGCACTCACCACTCTGCCCTCACCACTCTGCCCTCACCACTCTGCCCTCACCACTCTGCCCTCACCACTCTGCACTCTGCACTCACCACTCTGCACTCACCACTCTGCACTCACCACTCTGCACTCTGCACTCACCACTCTGCACTCACCACTCTGCCCTCACCACTCTGCCCTCACCACTCTGCCCTCACCACTCTGCCCTCACCACTCTGCCCTCACCACTCTGCACTCACCACTCTGCACTCACCACTCTGCACTCACCACTCTGCACTCACCACTCTGCCCTCACCACTCTGCCCTCACCACTCTGCACTCTGCACTCACCACTCTGCACTCACCACTCTGCACTCTGCACTTACCACTCTGCACTCACCACTCTGCCCTCACCACTCTGCCCTCACCACTCTGCCCTCACCACTCTGCCCTCACCACTCTGCCCTCACCACTCTGCACTCACCACTCTGCACTCACCACTCTGCACTCACCACTCTGCACTCACCACTCTGCACTCACCACTCTGCACTCACCACTCTGCACTCTGCACTCACCACTCTGCACTCACCACTCTGCACTCACCACTCTGCACTCATGCACTTACCACTCTGCACTCAGCACTCACCACTCTGCACTCACCACTCTGCACTCACCACGCTGCACTCACCACTCTGCACTCACCACTCTGCACTCTGCACTCACCACTCTGCACTCACCACTCTGCACTCACCACTTATCCACCGTTCCCCTCGCCCCCCACCCACCCCCTCAATTAACTGCGCATGTTGCATACAAACTACACAGAGCAGACGTACTTTTTCGTCGGGCCAAATGCTTCCATTGTAGCTATGAGTTTGACTTCAGCATGATTGCAAAACGCTAAAATAAGTATAAATTGAAGTGTGCAGAGGTCCTGAGGTACTATGGGTGGGGTGTCGAGCACAGCAGGCCCGGGGGCGGATCTAGTCCAAACTTTAAACATAAAAGGCCACTCGCACAACAGGTTGGTTGTATGTGCCTTAAGTGGACAGCGTTAAAATGCAGCCTGCCTCCCGCTCTCCTGGGCTTGTGTTGGACACGCCACAAAGGGTCACGGCTATGTGAATATTCGCCATGCCTTTCCCACGCTCAACGCCGTTTTAAATTCACCCCTAAACTAACTGGCACACGTGGTGCAGAACGTGGGAAAACACAGAAGCCCTTGTTCAAGGGTGTGAGAGAAGGAATATTTTACAGGAACTAGTTTTTCACATGGACAAAAGCATTAAATGTGCTGGAGAAATACCTTAACACATTTTAATGTGATGCAAAATGCTCAAGGGTTTTAAAGAAAAAAAATCCTGATAAGTTTTTAAAGAGAAATTCCCAATAGGCCATACGTTTTCCATGAATTAATATAGTTAGTAAATGTCTAAAATAAATTATTGTGGCTGCAATTTTTTAATTTTTTTTTGGTGTGGGGGCAGATAAGTGAAAGCCCTGCTTAAGCCCAACCTGTTTGCAGTTTTCTTTTGCTTGATATTAATTACAGGCCACACACTGTTAACTAAGACCGTCTTTGCAACAATGCATAATGTGGGTGTCTCGGGTTACCTAATGGAGATGACCAACGTGTCTGGAGTTGTGAAACACTTTTAACTTCTTTTGCTTGATATTAATTACAGGCCACACACTGTTAACTAAGACCGTCTTTGCAACAATGCATAATGTGGGTGTCTCGGGTTACCTAATGGAGATGACCAACGTGTCTGGAGTTGTGAAACACATTTAACTAGGAAAGAAGCCACGTCAGTATCGCGGCCGCCCCGGAAGTCAGGCACGGTCGCCTGTGACGGGGGCGGGGCCACGTTCACACCGGAAGAGGAGGCAGGCGGAGTCGTAGCGTCTCGCGGCCCGGGGCTCCTGTGAGCGGTGTAGAGCCCCGGGGCCGCGCCAGCAGGAGGTTGGGCGCCGCGTGCTGAGGTAAGGTAGGTGCACGTGTGTGTGTGTGTATGCTCGTGTGTGTGTGTGTGTGTATGTATGTGTGCGACGGTGACGGCGGGGGAGGGGGAGGGGGGGGGCCTCGGTGCCTCAGTGCACTTGTGTGTGTGCGCGCGTGTGTGTATGAGTCAGGGGTGGTGTCTCTGTATGTATGTATGTGCGTGCGTGCATGGGCGCGTGTGTGTGTGTATGCGCATGCGTGTGTGGTGCTTGCGCTTCCCAGGAGACAGCGCCTGGCCACAGCGCGCGTTCCAGTTACAAATCGCCTGGAAAGATGCGCGTGGCCAGGACTGTCTCCTGGGAATGATAGTCGCTGACAAAAGATCTCGGCGGAGACGCGCTTCGGCGCGTTGATGCCGAGATCTAATAAAAAAAGATTTAGTGGAGTGTTTATTGCCCTCTATGTCACTCTACTTCTAAGCACCTAATACAGCTTGTACAGTGGTTACTGGCCTCTGCTCACATACATTATGCTTAATATAAATAGTGCACAATTTAGGCGTTTGTGTCTGCCTACAACGTAGGACCTGATACAAATAGCAGTACCTACAAGGTGGATGGTACAATTCAACAAGAGTCTAAGATACTCCAGCACAGATGACTTTGCATCAACATTACGGAGCATCAGTCTTGATGGCAAACCAACTTAAAACTTATCAGTTTTGTATACATTATTATCAGATACTATACTTGCCTCTTGGATACAACTTTACAACGGAATTTTATTAATTTTCGTACAGTTGTGTGTCTACAGTAAAGCAACCTACCCACCATAAACGATCTGTCTATTCATCTTTTTGGGATCTGGAGTAGCATGCTACTCGCCGAAAAGTACTTCAACACTTCATCAGGTGTAGCAAGCGCTATATAAAAGCAAAACCTTCCCTTTTCTATCCCCTCACTATCTTTTTTAACCCAACTAACAGACCAACATGTCCAGCTCTCAAATACATTTTAGATTTCCCTATACTAATTCACCACTAATCATTTTTGGATCCTGGAGTAGCGTGCAACTCGCCGAAAAAGCGCTTCAAAATTAGTCAGGGGTAGTAAGCGTTATATATATCTAAATACATTACAATTACTGTTTACATCGGGCTGCACTAACACGAGGGTAAAAGTAGGGTGGGGCTTAGAGTTTATCTGCCCAGAATGAAGCATACTACAGAAAGTGTGTGAACAGTCTATATGTTGTGCGCCTGGCAGAGAAAAACATAGCATACAAAATTTATCGAAGAGTCTATTGGCTCAGTCAAGGCTTCTATTTTTAATACAATTCATGTTTGCAAGCACAAGGATAGGAAAAAAGATTTCTAAATATACAAGAGAAATTTGGATGTGTTTGAAAAACGTTCCGGCCCCCACCCATCTCCCATATACCAGGAAGGATACACTGCGAATGCAATATCTTCTGTGGAAATTTGTGCCTTTACAGGAGTTACATTTGAATTATCAAAAACATACCTCCTCCCAAAAAGAAAATGTTACTGGGCAAACTGGAAAGTAAATGTAAAGGAATAAATCGGCACTGTATCAATACTGAAGGCATTTTGGACAAACCGGGGTTAAATATTTCAGAAGGCAACAATTGGATGAACCAGGCTACCAAGGCACAGGAATGAGGCGGGAGCCTCCAGCTCTGGGTCGGATTCCTGTAATGATGCACACGCCGCAGGGAACAGATGCAAGGGTCACGCATCGTTCTCGTAAACTACCTTGACCTATATGGTGCAAAAATCTAGGCTCTTTCATTATTTGGTATTAAAACGCCTAGATATAGAAGACAGACCCCACACTCTAGACCTCAAAAGAATGGATTCTTAGGCATTCTGACATTTTTTGTGAAAGGAGGGATTTAAAATTAACTATGTCGCCTGCAAAAGGTCAGAGGGCATGTCATGCATGATTTGGTTCCCATAACTCCTTGCAAGAAGGAGCTCGTGAATTTGAGTCTCCACAGAGCTGCTATGGGATCTCTGACTGGTCAGTTCATCTCTCCAAGCTATCACAGAATACATTTCTCCTTGGTTAATGCTTAGAAACCGGCAGACCAGGTCCATTTTTCAGGGGGTTTTCGTACTCCAATCTGCCACAGCTTCCAGGCACAGGGTGATAAAAAAAACGCTTTATTAAAAGAACAAAGATCGGTCAGCAGGTTTTACAGCTTTTTGTTAAACATTGAAAAGGTCCCAAAGCAAGAGAGGGAAAGGCAGAAAAGGGGAAGGTGATAAAGAGAGACAGCAAGGATAAATAAGCACATGCGCAATGTGTTCAGAGCCTCGCAGAGCAACGCATGCGGCCTGGCTCAGGCGAGACCTAAAAATGGTGTATGAACCAATATAAGTATAAAGGAGGGGTTTAATATACAAAACCCAGAAGCACTGTTTACAGGGCTTCCTACATCTCATTTACCGATTCAGTAAATACTGAATCGGTAAATGATGATTCGGTAAATACCGAATCGGTAAATAACGATTCGTTATTTACCAAATTGGTAAAAAAAGCCTCCTACATAGGAAAAGTCTATTACCGGTAGGTAACGGACGAATTCGGCTGTTACCGACCGGTCCTAGCCTACTTACCTAAGAGGCCCTAAGAGTGTGGCATGCCAATGACTGCTTCCACAACAACTTCAAGAAAATATTGTACCACCTTATAGTCCCTATTAAAGTCCACAAACAGCATTTTCATAAAGTAAACAATTGGTTTAATAAGGAATTCAGACTTCCACGTAGAAATCCTTCACAAAGGATATCTCAGAAATCAGTCTGGATGGAGAGAGGTATAAAAGGGCCCAGGCTCGGGCTAAGAAAGAATGGGAGGAAGATGGAAGGAACTCAAATTGGCTTGCTCTCTTAAGAAATCCACCAGGTTTTGGGCACTTGTAAAGTGGAGGGGAGAGGTCTCTGCTTCACCTCTGCAAAATAACATTTCTCCCAAGACCTGGGTTGATCATTTCTCCAATCTTTATTCAGTCACTCCTTTTAACGAGCAGGACACTGTGTTGGGGACTGTATAAACAGACAACTCCATAGCTGTACCTGGCCCTTTCCTTGACCTGGCCGACATCCTCAGCTCTGGATGCAATAACCAGAGGTAGAGCTTCAGGATTAGACTGCATTCCAGCTTATATCCTTCTGCTAGAAGGAGATAAATTGTCTTGGTATAACCTTTTCTTAACTTATGCCATTATCAGTGGTGCCCCAGTACCTGAATCTTGGAAGGGAGCGGACGTCGTCCCGATATATAAGAAGGGGGATAGATTCCATCCAGCCAATTACAGGCTGATCAGCTTGATCAACTGTGCGAAGAACATTTCTGCCCAATTGGTTTTGAGCAAGATTGAGGAATGGACTGCAGCTAAAGCCATTGTATCCCCCTTTCAGACAGGCTTTAGGAAGAAGATGTCCACGATTCATCAGGTTTACGATACCTTTTACTCTATTGGAAGATCGTTGTGGTCGGCAGGGAAGCTTGTATGTTGCCCTTAAATCTGCTTTTGTCCTGGTACCACGAAGCAGGCTATGGAAGGTTTGGGGTGATATGGGCCATCCCAGGAGGCTCTTGAGCCTATTGATCAGTCTACATGAGGGTAATTATGCACAGGTTCGCTGGAGAACGCAGGGCCAGGTGACTGAACGATTAACTATCAATTAAGGTGTTCACCAAGGCTGTGCACATGCACCCACCCAGTTTTCTTTCTATATTAATGTTGTTCATTATCTGCCCTCCTTCTCAAATAATGCCCTGGTAGGCACAAAACGAACACGTTACTTACCTTCGGTATCGACATATATTAGTTATAGATTCCTTAGCTTAGAATTACCCCCAGGTGTTAGACTGGATCCGAAGAAATTTTTACTTAGCACTACCCCTACGTGTCTGTAGGTGGCATCGGTCAACTCCACGTCTGTCATGGGCATCGTGGTCGCTGGGATGACACAGTGGTGTCTATTTAGACTCCGCTCCTGCACACTAATGTCAGTTCTGATACGACGTTCCATGACAGAAGAGCAGAGCCATGCAAGACACTGACTCCTGGTGCACAAAACTAGGGCCGTGTAAGGGAGTCCCTATCCCTAGAAGTCAGTGTGCAGAATGGGGAGGATGGGTTGGGTGGTAGGGAATCTATAACTAATATATGTCTCTTACAGATACATCGTTACCGAAGGTAAGTAAACTGTTCAACTGAAATAGACTATACGTTATAGATTCCTTACCTTAGAATAGATACCCCAGCTATACCAACCCCGGAGGAGGGTCTGCAAACTAAGTTCACACCAGGAAGTCCTGGAGAACAGAACAGCCGAAAAAGCCATCTCTCTGGACTTGGCTGTCCAGGCAGTAATGCTTAGTTAACGTGTGCAGGGATGCCCACGTTGCTGTGTGACAGATGTCAAGCAGCGGAACTCCACGTCCCAAAGCAGTAGTGGCTGCCGTCGCCCTGGTAGAGTGGGTGCGCAGTCCTACTGGAGGTTCCTTTTTAGCCAAAGAATAACAGATCTTAATGTATAGGACGACCCATCGAGAGGTGGTACCTTTGTGCATTGCCCGACCTTTCTTGTTGCCCACATAATCCGCAAAGAGTTGATCATCCACCCGGAAGTCTTTAGTGCAGTCAAGGTAGAAACCCCTTGTTTGTACTGATGAATTTATTTCTACATCTGACACCTTCGAACATTGTTTGAACTGTTGTTGCTGTATGGCAATACTGTTGGGTTTGGTCCATACTCATGTACAAAGGGTGGCTGTTAATGCGGTGGATATAAGAAAAGATAACATCATTTTCTATGGTTGCCATGTATGAAATGTGTATATATATTAACATGTGTATATTGATGTATGATGAATACTGTAGAATTTAAATGAATTTAAATGCAATCTCTGATGAAATTAAATAATTAAAAAAATCAGTTTGCCTTTTGTGTTATATCAAGTATTCGATCACTAACCTGACGAGATTATAATTAAGAATTGTTTATGAGAATAAATCCTCAAGGATCTTTGTTCTAGGAAAAGGTAGAAAGACAGTGCACGTTTTGGGTCCAAACAGTGGAATCTACCCTCCTCTTTGGAAGGGTGCAGAGGCGGGAAGAAGGTGGACAAAGTGATGGTCTGACCTATGTGTAAAGAGGTAATCACTTTGGGCAGAAAAGAGGGCTTAGTACGGAGGGCTACTTTGTCTGGATGGACAGCAAGAAAGGGAGGTCCGGAAGATGAGCCTGAAGCTCACTCACTCTGCGAGCAGAGGTGATGGCAAGCAAAAAAGCAGTCTTCAAAGGAGGCCAAGAGGTTAATGATGTAGGGGCTCAAAGGAAGGAGTAGTTTCTTACCTGTAACTCCAGTGCTGTAGTAGGGATATCTCTGTTATAGTCATAATCTTGTGAATAGTCCCGTCCATGTGCGTGGACCCCGGAGCAATCAAAATAGTCTCTTAAGTTGTCTTCTACTGCAGTCCTGCATAGACACTTAAGAGATAATCAAAGACAAATAATGCAGCCTAAAACTACAAGGCTACATTGGCCAGCACTTAATCTTGAAGTGAAAAGGATAGCCAAATAATATTAAATTCTACACATTTTGTAAAGTTTCACATCTAGAGAAACTCCCCTTCACAAAAATCCTTTGCCATGACAGAGAGGAAGGGTTGGACAGACAAGCCCTATAGGCTGCCATTATGTGTCTGGAAAAGGGATACCGTGCCTTTAAAGATCTCTCCAGAGACCCTCGGTATCCCAGGATGCACAGCCAAAGGCCTTTTACTTTCAGTTCTTTTTTAAGGTGTATAAAGCTAGGCCTGTAGCATTCTGTACAGTATTGTTTCATCCACCGGGGAGGAGGGCAGGCGCTTATGACTATAACAGAGATACCCCTACTACAGAACTGGAGTTACAGGTAAGAAACTACTCCTTCTGTAGTGGGGGGATCTCTGTGTATAGTCATAATCTTGTCAATAGAATGGCAAGCCCATCCCAAAAGAGCAAACCAGCGGTGGAGGAAACAGACAACACCACTACTGTGCAAACAGATTTCTCAACGAAGCCTGCCCGACCTCAGCATCTGCTCTGGCATCAGAGTCCCAACAGTAGTGTTTAGCAAAGGTATGGACTGACTTCCAAGTGGCCGCCCTGCAGATATCTGCAATGGGAACATTACGTAGCAAAGCTGTTGTAGCTGCTTTGCCCCTGGTGGAATGAGCCATAGGCTTTCCCCTAATGTTTTGTTAGCCTTTTGGTAACATAACTGGATACAGGACACAATCCACCTAGAGATGGACTGTTTTGAGGTGGCAAGACCAGTCCTGACCGATCCATAATTGAAAAACAATTGGTCTGACCTACGAATGTCCTTGGTCTTATCCAAGTAGAATTTCAAAACTCTTCTTACATCCAGGGAATGAAGAGACCTCTCCGCTGGAGTGCAAGGATGTTGAAAAAACGTAGGCAAAGTTATCGTCTGATTGACATGGAAATCAGAAATCACTTTAGGAAGGAACTTAGGGTGAGTTCGCATCACGACCTTAGAAGCACGAAATACAGTATAAGGTTCTTGGCAGCACATGGCCTGGATTTCACTCATCCTGCGGGCCGATGCAATAGCCACACGGAAGGCCGCCTTCCAGTATAAATGCTGTAGTGAAGCCTTATGAATAGGTTCAAAAGGTTCCTTTATCAAGCGAGACAGCACCACATTCAGCTCCAATGAAGGCGATGGACACCGAACAGGGGGGAAATACTTTCTTCAATCCTTCCAAAAAATCTTTAATTACAGGAATCTAGAAGAAGGATGTTTGTGAAGGGCATTTCCTATACACAGTTAATGCTGCGAGGTGAACCTTAATAGAATGGAAAAACAGACCAGGATGAGCCAAGTGCAAGAGGTATGGAAGGATGACATCTTCCTGGCAGGAGGTAGGATCATAATTTTTGGACGTGCACCAGATGCAGAACCTCTTAAACTTGCAGACGTAGGAAGTCCTTGTGGAAGGTCTCTTTGCCTCCTTGAGTATTTCCATGCAATTGTCAGGCAAGTTCAAGTGTCCATATAGCACTATCTCAGGAGCCATGCTGCCAAACTAAACGATGAGAGGTTGGGGTTCACCATCAGCCCCCAGAACTTCGTGAGAAGGTCCAGCCGACATGGCAGCCACAGGTGGGGTTGGAAAGACCCGTAGAGCAGGCCCGTGAACCACCACTGTCGAAGCCACTCTGGAGCAATGAGGATCATTCGTGCTCTGGATTGAGACAGCTTGATGAGTACTGCCAGAATCATGGGAATGGGTGGAAAAGCGTACAGAAAGCTGTTCGACCAGCTGATCCATAGCGCATTCCCCAGAGTTCCCCGGTTGGAAAAACCTGGAGGCGAAGTCTCTGCATTTTCGGTTTTTGCCGGTGACGAACAGATGTGTTTCTGGAGTTCCCCATCTTTCGAAGATGCTTCCTAGCACCTCATCGTTTAGGACCCACTCGTGGTTCTCCTGGACCAGCCTGCTGAGTGTGTACGTCTGAGCATTCTGCACACCTGTCAGATGGGTAGCTGTTATCATCAGTCCTCTGGCCTCCTGTGACAGTGTGTGCGATCTCGAGCCCCCCTGCTTGTTAAGGTAATACATTGTGGTTATATTGTCCGTCTGTACAAGCAAGGAGTTGGTCTGGAAGGACGGATTAAAGGCTTTCAGCGCAAAGTGAACAGCTCTGAGTTCCAGAAAATTGATATGATACGTGGATTCCTCCTGGGACCACGTTCCTTGGATCTGTGGATGGTCTGAATGCGCTACCCAGCCGTGGAGAGAAGCATCCGTCACGATAGTCTGTATGGGAATGTCCTTGTGGAACGGAGATTCTCTGCTGAACACCACCATCTCAGGGACTGTTGAGCGTGTAGAGACAGTTGGATCCTGTCATCCCAGCTCCCTCGTTTCTGGTCCCACTAATCCTCCAGACATTCCTGCAGCGGTCTCATGTAGAGACGTGCATGTGGTGTGAGGAAGATGCAAGAGGCCATCGACCCCAGAAGAGAAGACACCGTCCTCACTGTCGTTGATGGAACGGACATGAGAGCCTGATATTCCGAAGGATCGATAAGCGTCATTCCTCCGAAGGAGAAACGTTTGCTGAGAGAGTATTGATGGAGGCTCCCAACTAATGCAGGCACTGAACAGGAGTCAGAACAGACTTCGACATGTTGATGTGCAAACCCAGCTGGTTCAACAGAACGGCCGTCCTGTTGAAATGCAATTGCGCTTCCTGGAAGGTGGAGGCTTTGATCAACCAGTCGTCCAGATACGGGTAGACAAACACCTTGTCCTTTCTCAGGTGCGCTGCCACCACTGCCATACATTTAAAAAAAGTCCTAGGTGCAGCCTTCAGTCCAAATGGTAGTACGGTGTACTGATAGTGATTGGTGCCGACTAGGAAGTGCAGGAACTTCCGGTGTTTCAGTGCAATGGGCACATGGAAGTACGCATCCTGCAGATCTATTGTGCAAAGCCAGTCTCCTTGTTGCAGCTGAGGATAAATCCAGTGCAAAGACAGAATGCAAAATTTCTCCCTACAAATCCATTTGTTTGCTTGTCGCAAATTCAGAATGGGCCTGAACTCGTTCTTGTCCTTTTTGCGTACCAGAAAGAACCTTGAGTATAGACCCTTTCCCCTCTGAGACAGAGGGACGTCTTCTATCGCCCTTTTTCCTAACAGGGTATCGGCCTCCGCTTGAAGTTCACGCAGCTGGTAGTTTGAACGAACCGGTGGAGTTGATTGAGGAGGCCTGACAAAATGAAGACTGTATCCATTGCAAACAATATTCAGCACCCACTTGTCCTGAGTAATTTTTCTCCACTCTGCCAAGTAATTTTGTATGCTTCCCCCCACCGGAGCGGATAATGGACAAGGGGGAAGTAACTCCCCAGGGCTTAGACCCGGCCGGGCCCTTGTGGGCGAGGAGGCCTGTGTCCGCCTCTGCCCCTCTGACGCTTCTCGAAGGGCTGTCGCTGGTATTGCTGCTATTGTTGTTGCTGCTGGCCAGCTTGGCGACCTTGCCCTCGCCTCTGGGAAGAGTAACGCCTCTGGAAAGGGCGGAAGGACTTCCGCTGTTCCTTTGGTTTTTCCAAACCTACAGCCTTCAGTGTCTCTACTTCATGCAGGCCATTTCTTCATCCGCATGAGTCTCGAAAAGGGTAGATCCCGAGAAGGGCAAGTTAGCGATCCTCTGTTGTGCCTCTGGCGTAAGAGAGGTAAGGCACAACCATGAATGGCCTCTCAAGTTGATGCCGTGACAGTACCCATGAGCAGCCAGGAGAGAGGCGTCTGCCGCCGAACTGATGACCTGCTTTGAGACCATCATGCCCTCATTCAATATCTCTTGAAAGTCTTCTCTCCTATCCCTCGGGAGGAGCTCAATGAACTGCTGCAGGGACTCCCACAAGGGCAGTCATAGCGACCCAACAGCGCTGAGGTCCTCGCCGCTTTCATAGAGGTGGCAGCAGTACTGCAGACTTTCCTTCCTGCTGAGTCCATTTGACGGCTCTCCTTGTCCGGAGGAACTGTAGACGAAGGGGCAGTAGAATGCTGCTTCTTGGCCGCTGTCACAATGACGGAATCCGGGACAGGATCTGACCTCAAAAACGCTGGATCAGAATCTTGGGGCCTGTACTTCTTTTGAAGCCGAGATGGCGCTGACTTCACCGAGGCCGGTGTCAGAAACAGCTCCATGGCCGGTTCCTCCAGCCCTGGCACCAAAGGCAGCAAAGAACGAGAGAGGTGCCTGCGCTGCAATGTTTCAAAGATCACAGAGGTGGAAGGAGAGGGCACGTCAATGTGATCCCCAACTTCGCTGCCCCCCTCAGCAGCACATCCTGGAATGTCACAATGTCATCCACGGGTGACACTCTCGTAGGAGGAGAGTCCGACAAAGTGGGAGAATATCTCCTGTCACTGAATGAGTCAGTGTACCTGGACTGTGACCTTTCCTGACTACGACGATGACGTGACCTCGTCGAAGACCTACGCTCACTGCGAGAGCAATGCCTCCCTCTGGACCTTGACCTCGGTTTTCTGGGCCTTTGAGGGTGCGGAGGCAGAAGAGGCTGAGCCGGAACCAAAGGCTGTGGAGGCCGTGGCGGTGTTGGAGGAGGAGGCGGTGGAGGAGGAGGAGGCGGTGGTGGTGGAGGAATCTGCTGCGGAAGAGCAGGAGGTGTAGGCGTCCTGGGCCTTGAGGGCGAATAGGTCCGGGAATAATCAGAGTCTGGTGACCTAACAACTCTCCTCTTCTTATGAGTAGACCCCGGGGAGGACGCACTGGAGGCAGATATCTCTGAGAGCGAGCGCCGGTGCCGCCACGACCGCGGACTGGCCGATGATGATGATGAGACGCTCACGACAGAGGCACTAGACACAGTCCTGGGCCTTGACGTCCTCTTTGACGTCGACTGATCCTTCCTCGACGTCGACTTCTTTGAAGTCGCTCTTCTCGACGTCGATCTTCTTGACGTCGAGGACCTTCTTGACGTCGATGACCTTCTTGACGTCGATGAACTCCTCGACATCGAACGTCCTCGCCTTGACGTCGATTTTCCTCTCCTCGACGTCGAATGTCTCGTCAACCTTAATGGCGAACGGCAGTGTCGCCTGCTTCTTCGGGACTCATCACGACGTCGATGGTGTGTCGACGCCGGTGAAGTCCTCGACGTCAATCTCGTCCGAGGTCTCGAGATCCTGCCCCTCGACGCCGAGCGTCGACGTCGCTTCGACCCAGAGCCCTGGGTCGACGGGGAACAGATGGTAGTCATACCTCTCGACGCCGAAGTCAAAGCCATCAATGTTGATGTCGACTGGGACTGGTGCAGTTTCTGGGCCTTTTCTTGACTGGGGAGCCCCCCCAGAGGCCAAGGCACGGGCAGAGGATGATGACAGAGTCCCTCCATGCCCAGAAGTCCCACCTGGTTCTTGATGTCTCCTCTGTTCTAGGCCTTGGAGACGAATCTTCTCCCTGAGTGACAAATATCTCAGGAGTCATGGTCATGGGTGGAAGGGAGACAGAGTATGCATACTCTGTGGGGGTGAGATTTAGCCTTCTTCCTACCACACTCAGGGCACTTGTCAAATGAAGCTGGCATTTCGACAATAAAGAGGTGGCAAAACTGGGAAAAAAACACAGCAACTGGAAGAGGAAGACCCCAGATATCAAGTGAAACACTCAAGTCACTAGAAAAGCTTCACAAATTGAAGATATACCCAAAAAGGTAGAGCTCAATGCTCCAGGGTCCTGCTAGCAGGAGCCGGAAAAAAGAACTGAAAGTAAAAGGCCTTTGGCTGTGCATCCTGGGATACCGAGGGTCTTTGGAGAGTTACTTAAAGGCACGGTATCCCTTTTCCAGACACATAATGGCAGCATATGGGGCTTATCTGTCCAACCCTTCCTCTCTATCATGACAAAGGATTTTTGTGAAGGGGAGATTCTCTAGATGTGAAACTTTACAAAATGTGTAGAATTTAATATTATTTGGCTAATCTTTTCACTTCAAGATGAAGTGCTGGCCAATGTAGCCTTGTAGTTTTAGGCTGCATTATTTGTCATGATTTTCTCTAAAGTGTCTATGCAGGACTGCAGTAGAAGACAACTTAGGAGACTATTTTGATTGCTCCGGGGACCACGCACATGGGCGGGACTATTCACAAGATTATGACTATACACAGAGATCTCCTACTGCAGAAGGACACATAAGATAAGTGAGGACAAGATTCAAGTCCCACTGGGGCATTACGAAAGGAGAAGGTGGAAAGAGATGAGTAATGCACTTCAGAAATCTGTTAACAATAGGATCGATGGCCAAGCTCAAGAGCTCGGGGTACAAGACTCTTCGTGCCCAGTCTGGAGCCACAAGAATGACTTGGGATCGGTCGCGTTTGATCTTCTTCAGCAATTTTAGCAGAAGTGGTACAGGCAGAAAGGCATACAGGAGGCCTCAACTCCACTAGTAATGAAAAGCGTTGCCAAGCGAGAGCCGTCTTGAAAACTCCAACACGCAGAACTGCTGACATTGCGCGTTCTCTTCGGTGGCGAATACATCAAACCAAGGCTCTCCACACTGCTAAAAGAGACCTTGCACCACTTTCGAGTGAAGACGCCATTCGTGATCCATCATGTACCGGTGGCGGAGTTTCTCTGCCCTGGCGTTCAGGGAACCTGCTAGGTGTTGAACCACCAGAGGTATGCCCTGATGTTCCAGCCAAGTCCAAGGAGAAGAGCCTCTTGACATAGGGTCCACGACCCTACCCTGCCCTGTTTGTTGCAGTACCACATGGCGGTGGTGTTGTCCGTGAACACCTGCACCACTCTTCCTTGCCTTCAGTGCAAGACAAATCGCCCGGAGCTCCAGAAGGTTGATGTGGTGCCTGGACTTCGCCAGAGACCAGAGGCCTTTGACCTCCGCCATTCCCATATGGCTGCCCCATCCCAGGAGTGACGCATCCGTCACTACTGTGAACTCAGGTTGGGAAAGGGAGAGGGATCTGCTGTTGACCAAATCCTGGTTCGTGAATCACCACTGCAACTGACTTGCAGTCCCCTCCGAAATCTGAATGTCACCGGAAAGATTCCCCTGGTGCTGCACCCACTGGAACTTCAGGTCCCACTGCAGAGCACGTACATGCCATCTGGCATGATGCACCAGCAGGATGCAGGAGGCCCTGAGGCCCAGCAGCCTCAGGGTCATTCTCACCGAACACCGGGATGGAGGCTGAAACATCGGTATCAAAGCCCGAATATCCTGGACGTGCTGCTATGGAGGATAGACCCAAAACTGTGCTGTGTCCCGAACCGCCCTGATGGAAAGGAGCTTATGGGAGGGAATCAGGTGCAACTTCAGCATGCTAACTGTGAACCCCAGCAAATATAGGAAGTCCGTCGTAGTCTTGAGGTGGGAGACGACCTGGGTGAGCTCGCCTTCAACAGCCAGTCGTCGAGATAGGGGAAGACTGGAACCCCTGATCTGCGCAGATGAGCTGCGATCACCGCCATCACTTTCGTGAACACCTGGGGGGGCTGATAAGGCCAAAGGGGAGCATGGTAAACTGAAAATGAGTGTGGCCTACCGTGAACCGTTGGGCAGGCAAGACGGGGATGTGAAAGTAAGTATCCTGCAAGTCCAACGCTACCATCAAATCTCCAGGGTCGAAGGCAGACAAGACCTGAGCCAAGGTTAACATCTTGAACTTCTCCTTTCGGAGGAAGCGGTTGATGTCCCTGAGGACTAAGATAGGATGCAGGCCTATGTCTTTTTGGGTACCAAGAAGTAGTGGGAGTAGCAACCCTGACCTACATCTGGCACAGGGATGGGTTTGATAGCTCCCTTGGCAAAGAGATCCATAACTTCCTGGAAGAGAAGGGCAAATGATCCTCCGACATGGGATGAAATCACCACAAACGGCATGACCCTTACGCACTCCACTGCTCGCGGAACTCCGTGTAGACCGCCAAGTTTTTCTGTCACTTTGCGGAGTTCCTCACCGAGGAACTCCTCATAGGCTTAATCTTATCATGGAAAAATAGATATCAGTCATATGTTAAGAAACAAGGGCGAGTAGAAACCTTTTGGGTGGATATTTAAGACATTATTATTGTGATTTCTTTGGCAATTAGTTGATTTTTGCAAGCACTAACACTTCTCTGTGTAAAGTAAAGACCTTGAGAGTTTTGTGACTTTCAGATACTCAAATTGTGGATTCTGTTGCAATTAAAAATATTTCCAGGCCTGAAATTTCTTTGGAGGTTGCATGCGGCCAGCCTAAGTTATCCTGCAAGTGTTTCTTGATGAATCCTATTGCAACTACAATATGTGCTCTCTCATGTAAAGTCAGGTTGTTAGAAGATTTCCTGCAACTCAAGATATGCCTTACTTTTCACCTCATGTGGATGCATTTCTCATGTTTAGTGAGATCTCCTTTCTGAGTATAACGTTTCTGGCTTTCCCCACCTGTATATGGCTTTAGTCCAGTGTGAATTCTCTTATGTGAAATGACATTGTATTCAAGACTGTGCTTGCATTTCGAGCACTCATAAGGTTTTTCCCCAGAGTGGGATCTCTCATGAAGCATAACTCTGTCTTTCAGATTCAAGCTTTTATGGCAAAAGGATTTTCTCCAGTGTGGAGTTTCTCATGCAGCTTATCTGGCATTCAAAGCACTCAGTGGCGTCACTAGGGTTGGTGTCACCCGGTGCGGGTAAATCTTGGTGTCACCCCCCCATGACTTCCCTTTTTTTGTACCAGTACACATTTAACAGATCAGTGGGAAACTTTCTAAGAAAGAGCCAAAGCAAGAGAGCTTGTTTTTTTTTGGAACATTTCGTGCAGTCACACATAAATAATGTAGCAAACACGACCAGCTCTGAAATAAATTATGATCAGAGATCGCTTCTTGACACGTCTCTTTAAAGCTGACTGCTGAAGCTCTCCTAATTTATAGCACTGACTGTCTGTGAAGACTAAGAGTGCACAAAAAAGATAATTCACCCGTTGAATTGGTAATTTCTGTTTTTGTGTGTGTCGGAGTTGGAAATAAGGCAGGCAGCCGATCTCTGTTCTCAATGGCTGCCAGCTCCTAGTGCTGTGCTTTTCATCACCAAGGTGTGGGCAGGTCAGAAGCGATGCTTCCGAGGCCTGAGTCCTGACTCACACTCACAGAATAGAAATGAACCAGATTGCTACAGCTTCAGGACCGGACTGGGAGCTCAAAGCAGCCCTGGCAAATGTTATTTGACCAGCCTCCATATGGTGCATAGCGAGCGAGCCTGACCCTTGCAAGGAGCAATGGCGGGGTGGGATTTTTTCCCCACCAAGAAAATTTGAGGGAAAAGTGGCAATTGAACATGAGGGTCCAGGAAGAGGCCAGTCAACAAAGACACTGTCACTATAATGAGAAAAGACACCACTGCTGCTGTACAGACACTGCCACAAGTGTAAGAAAAGACACACCAGCCAGCATGAGAAAAGACGCACAACTAGTGTGAGAAAGACACCACTGTGAAAGAAGACACTACGACTAGTGTACATACAAAGGCACAACCACCAATGTTAGAAAAGACACCATCCCTAGTGTATACTGTTAGATACAACAGCACGAAACAAAACCACACAGCTAGTGAGGGAAAGAACGCTACCACCACCAGTGTGAGAAAATACATCACCGTAAGTGTAGAAAGGCACCACTACTAGTGTGCAAAGACACCAAAATCAGTGTAAGAAAAGCCACAGAACTAGTGTGAGAAGAGACAGTGCCACCAGGATGAAGGAAACCCCAATGCCAGCAAAGAAAGACACTACTACTACTGTGAGAAATGATGGTATGACTAGTATACAACGACACTACCAGTGTAAGAAAAGACACCACTGCTGTGAGAAAGGCGCACCATTACTGTGAGAAAAGACACCACCAGCAATGTGGAAGAAGACGCCACAAGTAGTGTACCAAGACACCATCACCAAGATTACCAAGCATTTGCAATGCAATCGGTCTCACCTTTGGGACATTCTATGTATTTAGCTATACAGCACATTCGCCTGGGTGCTGAAACATTTACTGTTCTTTAACATGGATGGAAAGTAAGCACCAAACTGTGTGACACACCAGGTATGAGACCACATGGAGAGAAATATTGCCTTTCTGAAGGAATGTATTTAATGTACATATGTGTTAATTATATTAAAATATATTGTAAATGCTACTTACCAGTATGCATCTGTTCTTGGCATGTAGGGCTGCTGACATTCATATCTGTGCATAGATCGCCGCCTAGTGTTGGGTCCGGATAATTGCACATTGTTGTCCTGGAAGAGTCTTCGAAGTATCACGAGATAGGTGGCTCCTCCACTGGACTACAGTGCGCATGGGCATCGCCTCCATCCCCAGATTGTTTTTAGCCATTGGCAGAGATGGAGTGAAGTATGTGAGTGATGACCATGCTATGAGCATATATGTATATGAATACTGCAGCTGCTACAGGCGCCGGGGAGGAGGGTGGGCGATATGAATGTCAGCAGCCCTACATGCCAAGAACAGATGCATACTGGTAAGTAGCATTTGCAGTTCGAGGCATGTGGGCTGCTGAATTCATATCTGTGCATAGAATACATAGCAGTCCCTCCATTAGCGGCGGCCGCCCGTGCCAGCTGCAGCAGTCTGAAAAAGTGTTTTGAGAACAGCCTGACCAACAGCTGCCTGCTGTTTGGAGTGCACGTCTACACAGTAATGTTTAGTAAAAGTATGTGTGGTAGACCATGTGGCTGCTCTACAAATATCTTCCAAGGGAATGTTACCTAGGAAAGCCATAGAGGCCCCCAACTTCCTGGTGGAGTGGGCTCTTGATGGGATAGTGAGAGTGCGTTTAGCTTTAGCGTAACAGATCTGAATGCATTTCACGATCCACCTAGCGATCCCAGCTTTGGAGATAGCGTTTCCCTTGTGGTGTGATGCAAAAGCAACGAAAAGCTGCTTGGTTTTGCGAAAATCTTTTGTCCTGTCAACATAGTACATCAAGGCTCTCTTAACGTCAAGGGTGTGGAGCATCCGCTCCGCCAGTGTCTCTGGGTTTTGGAAAAACACTGGCAACTCAATTGTCTGGTTCATATGGAATTGAGATACAACCTTGGGTAAGAATTTCGGGTTAGTGCGGAGTACAACCCTGTTAGCATGTACTTGGAAGAAAGGTTCCTGGATGGTGAGCGCCTGCAACTCGCTAACCCTCCGTAGCGATGTAATTGCTACTAAGAAAGCAACCTTCCAAGTCAGAAACTGAAGCTCACAAGAGTGCAGTGGCTCAAAGGGAGGACCCATCAGCCTTGTAAGAACCACATTGAGGTTCCATTCTGGAGCTGGTGGGGTCCTTGGTGGAATGACTCTCTTGAGTTCTTCCAAAAAAGCCTTGATAGCAGGGACCTTAAAAAGTGACAGGTGTTGCCTATTCTGGAGGTATGCTGCCATAGCAGACAGGTGAATGCGGATGGAAGAGTACGCCAAATTGCATTGATACAGGTGGAACAGGTAACAAATGATGTTTTGAATGGAAGCATCTAGCGGGTCAATATCGTGGTTTACACAGTAAATGACAAACCTCTTCCATTTAGCCGCATAAAAAGCTCTAGTAGTGGGCTTTCTTGCCTCCCGAATAATGTTCATGCAATCGGGAGGAAGATTGAGGTAGCCAAACTCTAGGACTTCAGGAGCCAGATCGCCAGGTTGAGCTGTTGCGGATCTGGGTGCTGAATGTCGCCATGGCTCTGCGTCAGAAGGCTGGGAGTGAGATGAAGCCTTTGATGCGGTACCACTGAGAGTTCCAGAAACGTGGTGTACCATGGTTGGCGAGCCCACGTTGGAGCAACCAGGATGAGAGTCATCGGGTGCTGCCTGAGTTTGCGTGCCACCAGCGGTATCAGAGGTGCTGGGGGAAAAGCGTACGCAAATCTGCCTGACCAGTTCATCCACATCGCATTGCCCTGCGATTGCGGGTGTGGGAACCTGGCGGCGAAGCTTTGGCATTTTGCGTTCTCCTTTGTGGCGAACAGGTCTATCTCTGGATGACCCCACCTTTGGAAGTACGGTTGGAGTACTGATGGATGTATCTCCCACTCGTGCATTTGGTGGCTGTGCCTGCTGAGCAGGTCCGCCATCTGGTTGTCTTTGCCCGGGAGATGCTCCGCCATGAGGAAGATGTTCCTCTGAATGGCCCACTTCCACATGCTCTGAGCCAGATGAGACAGCTGCGGAGAGTGTGTGCCCCCCTGTTTCTGAATGTAGTACATGGCCGTCATGTTGTCCGTCCGGATCAACACGACTTTGTTGCACAGATGTACTTTGAATGCCTTCAAGGCCATGAAGATTGCCATCAGTTCCAAAACGTTGATGTGCATCTTCCTTTGCTGTAGTGTCCATAGTCCCTGCACTGTGTAGTGGAGTACATGCGCTCCCCATCCCTGGAGAGAAGCATCCGTTGTCAGGATAATCTGTGGCACAGGCTCCTGGAATGGTCGGCCCTTGCAAAGGTTTTGTGGATTCAACCAATGCAAAGAGTTGTATGCCCGACCGCTCACCAACACTAGGTCTGTCAGTTGCCCATGAGCCTGAGTCCACTGACGTGCCAGGCACTCCTGAAGCGGACGCATATGTAACCTCGCGTGGGGGACGATGGAGATGCAGGAGGCAATCATGCCTATCAACTGCATGAACACTTTCGCTGGAAGCGAGTGCTGAGGTCTGAATCGTTGGATCAGCGTCTGGATACTGGCGATTCTCACTGAATTTGGCTGCGCAGTGGCTGCCAGAGTGTCTATTGTTGCGCCCAGATACTGCCGTATATGGGCGGGCTGGAGATGGGATTTTGGATAGTTCAGCGAGAATCCCAGATCGTGCAGGAGGTGAATTGTGCGGGACACGTGGTCCGCGCACTGCTGTTCCGTCTTTGCCTGAATGAGCCAGTCGTCCAGATAGGGATAGACGTGGACGTTCTGGCGTCGTAGATGCGCTGCCACAGTCGCCAGGCACTTTGTAAAGACCCTTGGCGCCGTGGTGACCCCGAAAGGCAGAACCCTGAACTGGTAGTGCTGGTCTAGAATCGTGAATCTGAGGTACTTCCTGTGGGAAGGATGCAGGGGGATGTGAAAATACGCATCCTTTAGATCTAGCGTAGCCAGGAAGTCCCCATGCCGAAGCAGGGGGAGGACCTGCTGCAACGTGAGCATGTGAAAGTGCTCCGATAGAATGTACCAGTTGAGGGGCCTGAGGTCCAGGATGGGCCTTAGGGATCCGTCCTTTTTGGGGATTAGAAAGTACAGAGAGTAAATTCCTGTTCCCCTTTCTTGCAGTGGGACGACCTCTATTGCCCCTTTTTGCAGCATGACTTGAACCTCCTACTGCAACAAGTGCAAGTGCTCGCCGGACATAGGACGGCTTCTTGGAGGTATGTTCGGTGGAGTGGAAGTAAGTTCTAGACAGTAACCGTACTGGATAAGAGACTTGACCCACCTGTCCGTGGTGATGGATTTCCACGCGGGCAGGAACTGCTGGAGTCTCCCCCCGACCGGTGTTGTGTGGTCGGGGGGCAGTGACAAGGCGTCACTGTTTGTTGGCTGTGGAGGACCTGGAGCTGTTGTTTCCACGTCCCCTGCCTTTGATGTTGTTGCCCCTGTAACCACCTCTACTCTTGTTTGTGTATGAGGTCTGGGTGTTGGTCTTGTAATACTGTGTGGACTGCGATGCCTGACCCCTTGAGGTGCCTCTGTGATTGGAGCGGCGAAAGGAACCACCCCGAAACTGCTGAGACTGGAGGGCCCCCATAGACTTGGCCGTGTCCGTGTCTTTTTTCATCTTTTCAAGTGTCGCATCCACATCGGGGCCAAACAGGTGGTCAGGATTAACTGTTTGGTTCAGGATTGTTGTCTGAATATCTGGCTTAAATCCGGATATCCTAAGCCACGCATGCCTTCTCAGCAACACGCTAGTGTTGATCGCCCTGGAGGCAGTATCAGCCACGTCCAGCGCACATTTGATGGAAGCGTTGGTAATCAACTTCCCTTCCTGAATCAACATTTCACCTGCCTCCTTGTACTGATCAGGCAAGTCCTGCAGAAGTGTTTCCAGGGTGTCATAATGCGCCCTATCGTAGCGTGCAAGAAGGGCCTGTGTGTTCGAAATGCGCCAAATATTAGCTGCCTGCGCAGCAATTCTTTTCCCCGAGGCTTCAAATATTTTTGACTCTTTGTCTGGGGGAGTAGCGTCACCCGTTGTCTGCGAGTTCGCCCGCTTACGTGCGTTGGAAACCACCAAAGAATCCAGTGGCAAATGTCCCCTGATGTACGTTGGATCCGAGGGCGCTGCCTTGTATTTTTTATCAATTCGAGGATTGATGACTCGCGCCCGAGTGGGCTCCTTGAATACCTCTGGCACATGCTTCAGCATTCCCTTCAGCATAGGCAGTGTCTTGACCGACTTCTCAGCCACTGAGAAAGTGTCAAACAAAAAATCGACATCCACAGGATCTGAATGTAGGTCTACATCATGATTAGCTGCAGCCCTCTCAATCAGAGCGTTGAAGGCTGCAGAGTCCTCTGTGGGAGAAGTCTTTGCAGCAAAGAGCTGCGGTTCATGACCGGAGTGCGGGTCCTCAGGGTCGCCTCCGGCGGACCAAGGTTCATGTACCTCCTCTGGATCCGAGTATGCTGGATAGGTGTACTCGTCCTCCTCATCTCCGTCACCTTCTCCAGCGTTGGAATGCGTTGGTGAAAGGTCTAAATTATGTGGAGATGCAGGCTCTATAGGGGCAGAAGTACCCGCAGAGTCCTTCTTGTTTTTGAGTGGAATACGATAATTTTCCAACACCGGCTCCGTGGTGATCTTCCGTTTGAGGAGGGAGAGCTTCCCGGTGTTGGCGTCGATAATAACCTCCCGACGCTCCTCATCTGCGAGCGGCTGGAGTCGATGCTTCGGCACCACCAAGGACGCCTTGGGCGTTGAAACCACCTTCAAAGGCACCCCAGGCCCATGCTTCGAAGCGAAAGCCTTCGGCGTCGACTTCGGCGGCAGCATGTAGCGGATAGGCGTCTGCGCCTTCGCCGGCTTCGGTGTAGGCTTCGGCGCCACATCCTTCGGTTCGGGAGCCTCAGCGTCCTTCCGAATCCTCTGCAGGGACTCGACGACCTTTTTGGCTAAGGCCGGAGAGGGCTGGACCGGCTCGAGCGATTTTCCCGAGTCCGGAGTCGGGTCGGTGAAAGGCACGGTCTTCGGAGCCGACACATCACCATCTTTGGCCTTGACGGCCGGAGCCGGCGCAGCCAGATCTTCGGCGCCGTCCCGACGCTTCTTCGGAGCCTTTTTCGGGTCCTGGACCTCGACCCCCTTCGGCGCCGACGCGGCCGCGTCGGACGTCTTCGCCCTCGGCTTCGGCACCTGGATCTTCGGGTCGGCCATCTTGGCGTGGCTCTTGCCGTCGGCCATTTTGAATTTCTTGGACTTTGAGGCCTCTGGAGCCGTCTGTCCCACCAGAGCGACTTTCACGTTCGGTTTCGAAACCGTTGGTGTAGACCCCGATGGCTTCACTTTCGTTTTCTTCAACGGGAGTGGCACATCAGAAATGTCCGTGGCCGGGCCCGGAGGCGAGGCCGTGGGACGGTTAACAGGGTCTTGGGTAAGGCCCGAAGGCGATCCCTCGACCTGGGCCGTGTAACGGGGGTTGACCCCTGAGTCAGTCTGAGGATGCTCCTCCTCCGAGCTATCCTCCACGGTGGCAATGGCCCCATCGTCGTCCCCTACTTCACCGACGACTTCATCAAACTCCTCGTCTCCCGCGTCGTAGCTTTCTTCCTCCGACGCCGGGCTAGAGTCCGAAACTTGAAAGACATTGTCGTCTCCAACGTCTTCTTCGAAGATGTTGTCTGGCGGGGGCACAGATAACTGGGCCTGGAGTCTAGCGGCCCGACGAAGCTTGAGAGTCTTCTTACACCGGAACTTTGAACAGGCCATACACCTGTCCTCGTCATGGTCCGGCGACAGACATTTGTTGCACACTGGGTGCACATCGAGGTGTGAATACTTGGAGGTGCACACCGGGCACCTCTTGAACGGAGTTCGTTCCATGTCTGGAGCGTCGTGTAGGCCCGTCCACGCCGACAGCACGCGGAAGGGTAGCAAGAGTTCGGAGCTGAAGAATAGTCAAACCCGAACGAAAAACGATACCGGCGCCAAGCCTAAAGACCTTTTGGTCTTGAGTTAGGAAAGTTAAACTATTATCGATTCCGACAGACGGAACCGAAAACACATCCGAACCCAATGGCGGAAATAAAACAATCTGGGGATGGAGGCGATGCCCATGCGCACTGTAGTCCAGGGGAGGAGCCACCTATCTCGTGATACTTCGAAGACTCTTCCAGGACAACAATGTGCAATCATCCGGACCCAACACTAGGCGGCGATCTATGCACAGATATGAATTCAGCAGCCCACATGCCTCGAACATATATTTTAATGTTGTGTTATATGTTGGCATTGTGAGTTGCTTACTTTTGTTAAAAGCAGGTAACACACATAATCTAGTTAATCTTCTATCATATCAGCCATGCATCATAGACAGTTTGAAAAACACTTCTTGGCTATTTTGTATTGTTACTATATTCAAAATTATCCGTATCAAGTCATTTACCTACATGGCTTATTATTGATAGTGGACCTGTCAGTCGTTGAGGGCCCAGGTGAGATGTGACAAGTTCAGGGAAGGGATGGATTCTCAAGCTATGCCACAGCAATGAAAACGACTTCCATTCTTCATTGCTCTGTTAGTGAATATCTAGATTTTGAAACTGGTATCCATGTAAGTTATACCATTAACAGGGCCAGACTGGAAGCTAAATCCTGCTCTGGCGAATATATTCAAACCCGCCCTGCACTTCAAGAGGCTGAGAGTGGGCTGAAGCTATGGGGGCATGGCTTGGCCACCCAGGAAGCCCATTCTGTTCTGAAAATAGCCCTATCACCTGCAGCCCATCAGGGGAATGCTAACGTGGCAGTATGGCCAATCCGGGCATTTTACAAAATGCACACTGTAGCAGGAGCAGCTTTTCAAACATGAGACGCGGTACACAGATCACCTCGTTTCAGTGAGTCTTTCTCTAAAGGAACCAGTTTGAGGCAGAATTACAGAAGCCCTTGTGGGTATTGTGGAGGAGGCGGTAGGATGCCGTAGAGGTCAATAAAACTCCTCTGCATTATACTACAATGCAGACAGCTCTGTAACGCTGCACATATACCATAAAATGAACGCAGAGATAAATAGGTCTGCCCAGGGTCACATGGTTTGAGAACAAGTGTTTAAATCTGGATTAGACAAGTAAAGTTTGATGTAGAGAATGGCGGTAAGTAGGCACACCTGTATCTGCTGCACCTTAAGAAAAGGCTCCACCACCCCACCCACAAGCTGCCCTCACCCAGCACCCACTGCGAGACTATCAAATTTAAAACAGCCCTGGCAACAAATTATTAATTCAGCTCCCATTTGCACCGAGTGAGTGACCCCGGCACTTTGCTCAGTATAATTTTCCCAGGATAATTTTGGAAAAATCAAACTGAAAAGTGCCTGTTGAAAGGTTTCAATTATATACGCTAGTTTTACTGGTTGTTCAGAAGGAGATTTTTTAAATTAAATATTCAAGTACATAAGAGTTTATTTAGCACAGTAGCGCTATTTCTACAGTTTCTAATCATGCAAGCACCTATGTAAGAATACCGTTCTTGACGAGAAAAAGATGGTAGAGTTCTGAGACGCTTTCTCCTAATTCATGGATACATTAGTATTTTAAACGGGCCTGCCGCCTGAGAATCTCACAGAGGCCGCCGGGATCACATAACAGGTGCATCACAACTCCTGGGTGCGCTACCGGCCTCCAGGTGTAAAAACCGGCCTCCAGGTGTAAAAACCGGCCTTCAGGTGCCCTGTACAGCTTTATTCATAGTTGAAACATGACTCACACACATGTTCGTTAATCCTGGGCCCGGGGCCGGCCTCGATTGTCTGGGACTCTCACTCTGGTAATGCGATTATTGCGATCTGAATCTAGTGAACTGTGTGTCTGCCCTGCCAAATTTCTCACTTCATTGAGTTCAAAACTTCATTCTAAAAATGATATTTCTCTATTCTCTCTCTCACCGTCCGTGACCGACTGCCTCCGAACCCAAGTCAGTCCCAGTCCCAGGCCACTGTCCCAAATTTGAAGGGGAGACGACGGCGCTCCTCCGCTCGGGATATCAAAGAAGATGGCTCAGGCTGCTGGCACAGTCAGGAATTCTTTATTTCTAGCAGCAGCGCGAAGCACTACATGCACTCCCCTGCGCTGCCGTCTCCGAGTCTCGTCAGAGGAGCACAGCGCGCGGGGGCTGTCCCAGGGCCGTCATTGGTAGCGCTAAAGATTGACGGCCCTGGGACCCAAACTGGGTGGGTACACCACGCATCCGAATCATCACCGACCCCACCGGTGCGTAGTGTGCGTGCGTGCGTGCGTGGCCAGTGGCGACGTGCTGCAGTGCACAATCACTGTACTGACTGCAGAGTAGTATAATATTTTTATTTTGTAAGCAGGTGCACAACTCGATGCGCTAAGACAAAGTTGCGGTGGGCGGCGGCTTCAATCAAGGCTTGCACAGATGCTGATGCACTATAAATAAAAAGCAGTGAAGCACTGGCAGGCAGCCGCAGCAGAGAGGTACAGTGAGGGCGAGGCTGAGGCTAACTAACCAGATTGGTGTCACCCCATGATGGGGTGACACCCGGTGCGGTCCGCACCCCCCGCACCCCCCTAGTGACGCCACTGAAAGCACTCATAAGGTTTTTCATCAGTATGGATTCTCTTATGGTTGGTGAGGCTGTGCCTATCAAATAGGAATTTCTGGCATTCACAGTATTGGTAATGTTTTTTCCCTGTGTGCGTCTGCTCATGTAGAGGGAGATTGCGTTTAAAATTAATGCTTTTCTGGCATTCGGAGCACTGAATTATTTTAATGGTGTGTTTTCTTATGGTGCTTGAAACCATCTCTACCTCTGAATCTTTTCTGACATTAAGAGCACTGATAATTTTATTCACCAGTGTGGATACTCACATGTTTACTGAGTTGAGATTTTTGGCTGAAACATTTTTGGCATTCAGAGCACTGATAAGGCTTTTCCCCAGTGTGGATTCTTATATGCTCAGTGAGACTGAATTTTTCACTGAAACATCTGTGGCATTCAGAGCACTGATAAGGTTTTTCCCCAGTGTGGGTTCTTATATGCTGAGTGAGACTGCTTTTTTGAATGAAACATATCTGGCATTCAGAGCACTGATAAGGCTTTTCCCCAGTGTGGATTCTTATATGCTCAGTGAGATGGCTTTTTTGACTGAAACATATCTGGCATTCAGAGCACTGATAAGGCTTTTCCCCAGTGTGGATTCTTATATGGTAAGTGAGACTGCTTTTTTCACTGAAACATCTGTGGCATTCAGAGCATTGATAAGGCTTTTCCCCAGTGTGGGTTCTTATATGCTGAGTGAGACTGAATTTTTCACTGAAACATCTGTGGCATTCAGAGCATTGATAAGGCTTTTCCCCAGTGTGGGTTCTTATATGCTGAGTGAGACTGATTTTTTCACTGAAACATCTGTGGCATTCAGAGCACTGATAAGGTTTTTCCCCAGTGTGGGTTCTTATATGCTGAGTGAGACTGCTTTTTTGACTGAAACATATCTGGCATTCAGAGCACTGATAAGGCTTTTCCCCAGTGTGGATTCTTATATGCTTAGTGAGACTGCTTTTTACACTGAAACATTTGTGGCATTCAGAGCACTGATAAGGCTTTTCCCCAGTGTGGATTCTTATATGCTGAGTGAGACTGCTTTTTTGAATGAAACATTTCTGGCATTCAGAGCACTGAAAAGGTTTATACCCAGTGTGTGTTCTTATATGCCAAGCGAGACTGCTTTTGTCAATAAAACATTTCTGGCATTCAGAGCACTGAAAAGATTTTTCCCCAGTGTGGGTTCTTCTATGCCAAGTGAGAATACTTTGGTAACTGAAACATTTCTGGCATTCAGAGCACTGGTAAGGTTTTTCCCCAGTGTGGGTCCTTGTATGTATAGTAAGTGCTCTTTTGTCACTGAAACATTTCTGGCATTCAGCGCACTGATAAGGTTTTTCCACAGAGTGGGTTAATGCATGTCGATATAGACTCGCTTTGATACTAAACCTTTCCTGGCATTCAGAGCACTGATAAGGTTTTTCCCCACTGTGGATTCTCAAATGCTCAGTGAGATAAGATTTACGGCTGAAACTTTTTGGGCATTCAGCGCACTGGTAAGTTTTTTCCACAGAGTGGGTTAATGCATGTCGATATAGACTCGCTTTGATACTAAACCTTTTCTGGCATTCAGAGCACTGATAAGGTTTTTCCCCAGTGTGGATTCTCATATGCACAGTGAGATAAGATTTATGCCTGAAACTTTTTTGGCATACTTTGCACTGAGAGTGGTTTGCCCCAGTGTGCATTGTGTCAAATTCTGTGAGATAAGATTTATGGCTGTATCTTTTTTGGCACATGTAACTTTTTTTCCCCAACTTAGGTTATTTTGCCTTGATTGAGGCGGTTTTGAACACTGAATTTGTTCTCACAGTCCGTGTTTTTATAAGGTGTATTCCTAGAGTTAATATCTCTACGTTTAGTTTTCTTTTGCTTATATGCCACAGTAAGAGTGAACCCGATTTTAGAGTTGGGCTTGTTTAGATAATGTTCAGCATTTATCTCTAAAAGAAATTGTGTGTAATTTTCTTAACACTTCAAGTGAGCAAAATATGTCTGAAAGCAGCCCTGTAACACCTGTTGAAATATTTCTAGCAGATAATAGTCTTTAGGTTATAGCCTATCCGGCAGCAACTTATTTTGTGACTGAAGATTTTCTCAAATCTATTTGTATAGGTTCTTAGCAATGCAGTGATAAGGTGTTAGTCTGATATTTATTAATTAAACTGATAAGTACCTTTTTGCACTGACGTAATGGCAGTAACTGAGGGCGTTAGAACGTGCACAGTACGATTGTGGATCACGAGTCTCAGAACATCAGTTCCTTTTACCCTTTCTATGTTTGGTGTAAGGTTAGGTTTGTAGTTCTGAAGACGAGGATTTATTTACATTACCTATAGCGCAACTGTGCTCATTTAATCCATTTTTATATTTAACAGTTTTACATATCACTCATTCACAGCAGATACTGTTGAGGCGATTTACATAGAAATACAGAACAGTACACAATAAAAAATAAACAATCTGAGGTGGTCATGAACACAATAAAGTGGTGAATTTTTAAGGTTTTCACAAGAGTGAGCAGAGTGGGTTGTCGTTTTCTACCCAGAGTCAGATAGTCTCAAACTTGTGTAACTGGTTAAAAACGGTTGTTGAACAAAGGTAATTTTCCAATCTTTTGGTTGTTAACGTGTCAGCTTCGGAGTCTTCTCTCAGCGTCTTTTCTTTGATGGTCTGCAGAAGAAAGCTTTTGTTATAACTTTCTTTTATGCAGTGTGTGCTTCCTCTCTGGAATTACATGATGTTTTAGATGAAGGTTATTCTGTGCACAGATTTGGCTTTGCTCTGGGTTAATGAAATGCTAAATTAGAGACTTCACTTACAGTATAGTACTTTCCTCAGCTCCCACTTCCTCGCCACACCTGGATTTTGGAAATGGTTTAAACGTAGAATGCTGGATGTCCTTCAGTTTTTCAAAATAATCCTTCTTATGGCACTGACTTCAGTTGCCTGGTGCTAAATCTTCCTTTCTTCGTCAGTAATTTCAATCACCTATAGTATTAAAATTAAATACTTAATACATGAAAATTTCCCAAAATATCATTTACAAGCCAAATCAATGCAGAGTTGCAGAATTTTGAAAATGTTGAGCTGTTTTTCATACAGAGCAGAGTGTAGAATTGTAGCCTGAGAGAACGTGGATGTAGGAGTGAGGATTTATAGAATTTTCAACATTTTATTAAGCTCACAAAGGATACATGCAACCTATGGACTTGTAACATAGAATCCCAAAGGCAGAAATTAAAGTCATATGCACTGGCACCAAACAGATATTTAAACAAGCATTTACAATGCAACGGTTTCGCCCTTGCAAAAGTTAGAGCTATTGGCATTGTAAATGACAACATTTTTATTTATGTGTTGGTTTTGAAAACATAAATAAATGGCATTGTCATTTACAATGCCAATAGCTTAATCTCTCGCAAATGCCACACACACACACCCACAGAGAGCCACACCCAGAGAGCCCCCCTCAGAGCCCCCCACACACACACCCACACAGAGCCACCCACACCGAGCCCCCCCACACACCCACACAGAGCCCCCCCCACACACCCACACAGAGCCCCCCCCACACAGACCTTCCCCACACACCCACATGGAGCCCCCCACACACCCACACAGAGCCCCCCACACACTGTGAGCCCCCCACACACCCACACACAGCCCCCCACACACTGCGAGCCCCCCACACACTGCGAGCCCCACACACTGCGAGGCCCCCCACACACACACTGCGTGCCCCCCACACACACACTGCGAGCCCCACACACTGCGAGACCCACACACTGCTGCTGTTTACAAGGAGGGGCCGCATGTAAAGGTCAAGTTGGACACAAGCGGAAACAGTTGGAAACAGAAGAATGGTGAGATGGTTGGAAGTTGGTTCAGCTTGGGTATGGAAGGTGACACTAAAGTTACTCCTTTCCTTGTGCTCAAGATGCTTTGCACTGTGTTTAGAGCTAAGATGGACCTTGAACACGAAGCAAGAAGTGTACAAGCACCTGCACTTAGCAACAAGGCCAGGGATGTGAGACTACAGGATCACGTGATACACATAGATCTGGCAATACAGAGAAGGTTGTGAGCGAAAGGATGAAACCAGAAAAGGAATGCTGTCAAATAAGAAAGCGCATCTGGTAATCCGCGACAGGCAACAGTTAAGTTTATCAGAAATTGAGGTTTCCTTTTTTTTTACTTGTCTCTACTGCTATGATTCCCGGTAAAATGTAAGAGTTGTTTTTCTACCGCTCTGAGCTCTGTTGGGGCCGCCGATCCCCAGTTCACTGCAGGTGTCAGCTCACTGCCGCCCATCACCTGTAGAAAGTGATTTACAAGCTGCTTGAGCCAATTAGCGTCTGCGTCTTACAACGGGGGGCTCACCAGGGCACCTCTGAAGTACAAATCGGCCGGGAGGCGGCTTAAAGGTGTCCTCCAGGTGTCTGGGCCTTCTGGACAGGCAGTGTTGTCCTGCAGCTAAATCCACATGGGAGGGTCCTGTCCACCCAGAGAGCCCGGCCTGTCAATACAGCTGCTGAGCCCAATCACAACACGGCTTAGGCGGGATTTGTTTATTACTGGCGAGGTTAAGTAATTGTCACGGGATATGGAGAGCAGACAGGACTGGTTCGGGTGGGCCAAGTGGGGTGGATTCTATAGATGCCCTTTCTGGAGATAGGTGTCGACCTACATTTCTCACTTCCTAACTTCTGAGAACTTAAAAATGTGACGTATTTGTACACCATGTGCCAGTGAATTCGATGCGTGTTCTGCACAGTTGATGGTACTTTCGGCAGCCACCCTTCAGTACGTTTTTCATGAAGCTCTACTGATTTCAGAACTAAACCTAAACGCTCTGCGTAACGGGTGACATTACCTCCAATGTACCTTATTTAAATCTTTAAACACGTGAGTGACAACTGCACGGCTGGGACAGCAATGTTACCCTGGGCGGGGTCCAATTTAGTAAAATTGTACTTTAGAAAAACAAATTGTTGGTAAACACCATCATGAAAACTATATGTGTTTTTGAATGAAAAAACAGTTATGCATCATAAGAATGTCACCCCTGTATGTCCCTCATGTCCTTGTACATAAAGATGCTTTGGAAATTAAAGATCGTAGGTGCTACAATTTATACGAATAACTTTCTATTTTTATTTCAGAAGGAACACTTTTTTGCTTCGTGCGGACAGTGGTCACCATAGCACAGTTAAGGAGCGGAGAGTTGGTAGACGACCTTGTCGAAGAGGGCAGGGAAGGGGCAGGCCGAGGGGGTACTTTGTGGGGCCTTACATGAGGTCAACATCTTTTTCCCCTCTCTGCAGGTAGTTGTGCACCAGCCAGCTAAGAAACAGTGGACTTGTTATAGAGGAATCTAAAATAAAGTTTATTTTGCATGTAACAAGGACTGGCAGTCGTGTACTAGAAGCCCACAGTGTCGTTGCGCTTTGTTCTTTGCTAGCCCATTGTCACTTGAAATAACCGATTGGGCCATGAACTCAGTATAATTCAAATACAGATCCAGGCCCACTCGAGCCAGAGTTTTGTTTTCCTGCTGAGTTCCGCCCGTGGGGGGGCTCTATTACTCCTGGAACAGACTCGGTTTGCCTGTGGCTCCATCTCTGCTACTCGCGTCCGACAGGTGAGGACGGCTCAGTGGAGTGGTGGGGCGGTGTCCAGACGCCCTAATGAGATTTGGAAGCTGATGAGCTTCTGAGTGGGGATGAGGTCTCAGGGCGTAATGGCCTAGCGTTTATGCAGACTCCATGTGTGGGAGGATTATTTTTTTTATTTTTTTAAGGGTTGGAGATGTCAATGGAGAAGGTACGGATGCAATATTGAGGAATAAAGATTAGAAAGGGAAAGCACCAGGGCCCTAACGTTTTAGGACTACGGATGGAGTGGGCAGAGCAAAAACCAATTTGCAGTACCTGGCAGCAAAGCTCAAACTTCTTGTCTGGCGCGAGGATGCAGAGCAATGGTTATCGATGTAAAGGGTCCGGATGCCCCAAATTTCCTGGTACACCTACCAGGAAGGGCCACTGGTGGGGCGGAGTAGCGTGGTGGCGATCCGGCGGAAGGCAGATGTAGTGACACACAAAACCTTCTTGCGGAAGGGAAATTTTAAAGGGGAGACAAATAACCTAAAACATTCGATCTATACAAAAATACCCAACGCGTAGCTTGGGTGAATGGCAGACCCTCCCAGGGGCCCTGCGGTATGCGCCAGCCCCATCCTGGCACCAGAGGCCATCAGGCCAGCGGAAGTATGCATTTCTGAATTGCATGCTCCTCGTTTGAGAAGAGACCGATATACGAGGACTGTATACCCCGATTGATTGATTTTGTGGGGAAGCAGGCACGGCCTGCCACCCTACCCCGCAGAGCAGCGGCCGCGCCTCTCGCCGCACCCCTCCCAGGTCTCACTACTCAGTCCCACCTACACGGCTCTCGCCCTGCACCCCGTCACTGTAGCCGGTGGCCAATATTAAGCCTGCAAAGAAAGAGCACCACACTCACCGCGGCCCGGGTTCACCAATGCTCACGAATAATCACCGAAAGCAGCTGTAGCTTTCCATCCTCGGGCAGCCTTACGGTCGTTTTCTTACTTTCGTTCAGTTCGTCACTTCCGCTTACCTGCAAGGACAGTGACATCGCGCAGCCCACCCCAGCTCGGAGTAGGGAGCGGGTCGGGTCTGCATCCTCACAGGGAGAGCGAGCAGGCTGGTGTGACGAAGGATGCCAAGACCCAAAAAAAAATAACCCGCCCACCGCCGCATGACGTGGGCAGAAAGCCTAAAAATCGCCGGAACGCCCACGAATCTGCTCCGGCATTGACGGACAGATCTGTCTTCCAATGGCAAGCCTCCATTTATGGAGCTAGCCAATGGAAGACAGAGGCGGGACTAGGCCAACATACTGTTGACATAAGATTTCGCCTGCGTGAAACGCTGGTTGCGCAGCTTTCGACAGGCGAAACCTAAAAAGTCATTGTTATATGTAATCCACTTGCACGAAAGACAAACCATACTGTCTTGAGCAATAACTTCTTAATTTTCTTGGACAGGGTGGCCGGTTCCTCAAGGATAACTTGTTGAAGGTAGGGTAATATTTTTGCTTGGATAGATAAACAGTCTATGGATTCAAATACACGCTCATAGGGTAGGACAGAAAAGAAGGTTAGGATCAGGATAACATTTAGGAACGTGTTTTTAGTTTTAATGTAAAATGTGTTCATGCTCAAGACTGATTTCTATACAATGAACAAGATCAACTAGTAGCATCCAGGGTGATCTTTGTAGATGGATGGCAATGGTTACCACCTTCAAAAGATCCTAGAATCACACTGTTATACAAGGGGAATGGAAAGGGGAGACCACTCGGTCCCCCCGAACGTATGGCTGGGTGCCCCGCCCACCCGAGGAACCTTTGTGGGCGGGGGGCGTGACCCGACCGGTATGCCCAAAGTGGCGTGGTCGGGGCACGCCCCCGCCGCCTAAGAAGGAGGTCCTATAACTCCGGGCCCGGAAGTCCGTGTATTTCCGGGCGGGAAGGAGGATGCCGCCCCGCCCCCCGCTGGAAGCTTACAAGGCGAGGAGGTCTGAGCAGGGGTCCTCTTGTTCTCGCGCTTTGGAGGCTGCACCACTCGACGCCTGTGAGCCCTCAACAAGAGCAAGTCGCGATTTTGAGCGTGGTAATCGTGTGTCTTTCTCTTTCAGTTCCTGAGAAGCGTTTTTGGAGTCCGGAGAGCTGTGGTTAAGCGGATTTGCGGAACAAAACAAGAGCGGAGATGCCGGGGAAAAAGATTGCAAAGGGCGTTGAGATGGAGCGCTTGCTACGCACACTGGTGAACAAGGTTTCATCGATGGATAGGAGGTTTGGTAAGGTGGACCAACTGGGTCGCAACTTGGCCGAGCTACAGAGAAAGGTAGAGGCACAGGCAGGGCCCTCAGGAGGGCCGAAGAAGACTCGGGGTCCTGCCCTGCCGAATGTCACACCAGGTGGCAGAGGGAAGAGCAAGAGAGGCAAGAAAGATGCCAAGGACGCTCCGCTGCCCGAGGAGGTCCCGGTAGCACCGTCCGCACCTGTGCCCGATGGGGCCCCGGTAGCACCGACTACACCTGTAGTTCCGGTGGTGGTCCCGACTGATGGGGGCCTGCCGATCCCAGTGATTGTAACCCCACTGGAGAAGGAGCAGATACCCCCTGAGTTGGCCGCGCACCTGGCGGCGGTCCTGCCATGGCTAAAAAAGGGGGCCACGGGGTCTGCGCCGGCGGTAGAACCCACTGAGGAAGCTAGGCAAATAATTGAGCAGCTTAATCGGGCAAGGGGTGTCGGGCGGGAAATGTACTTTCTCCCCCTCTGCAGGAGACACCCGCAGTGACGCCGGAGAACCAGAAGACGGCGGTTCCAGCCGGCGAAGGAGCGGTTGAACAGGGTAAGAGATCTCTCCCGATCATGGGGGATGGTGTGCTACCTTCTAGGCGGCAAAGCTTGGCGCATCATGTGCCCATGGCAACGAAGGAATTGATTTGGGGCGACAAATGTATAAACATGTTTTCTCTATTGAAGGACAACCGTGAGTTTGAATACGCTAAGAGTCAGAAAGAATGGATGCATCCCGGTGAGTGGAGAGCAAAAATGGCGGAATTCCGGGTAGAGGAATCAATAATGAATTGGGTCATGGCTTTCTCGGTGTTCGTCGCAATTGTGGCGGAAAAATTTCCTGAATTGTTGGCGGATTTGGCATGTTATCAAAGCAGGATAACGAGTTTCCATGAAAAATACGGGGGGGATGTATGGAGAGGTTATGATACTACATTCCGAAAGGAAAAGGAATTTAACAATACATTAACGTGGGATTGTTTGGATACCGTTGCATGGCATGCTCAGTTTACCCCGGATATCGGAGGTGCCGGGGTGGGCCATCTGGTTTTAGGCCTTAGCACCAGAAGCGGGCCCAGCCCTTTCGGACACCGGATGGGGGAGACCAGCAGGCCAGAACGGGGGAAATGGCAACAAGCGCGGGGTGTGTTGGGGTTACAACAGAGGGTCGTGTCCTAAACCGCAAGGCACTTGCAGGTTCAGACACGCATGCGCAGCCTGTGGTAACACCTCACACCCCGAGGCGACGTGCCGATCAAAGAGCAACGGAGCGGGGACCAGAGGAGGGGCGAAGCAGGATGGACACGGCGGCCCATCGGGTTAACCAGACACCCGTGGACATCCTGGCGTTGACCCCCTGGCTGAGTAAGTACCCCGATCATGCGTCCGCAGGGACCCTGCGGGACGGTTTCTCTCATGGTTTTAGGATCCCGGTAGGCGACTTTAGGGGTGCCCCGGTATGCAAGAATCAATTGTCGGTAATGCAGAACCCGGCCGTGGCCGCTGAAAAAATTGCAAAAGAGCTTCGCCTGGGGCGGATTGCAGGGCACTTTGGGGATATACCGACTGAGGATTTTGTTTGTTCCCCTTTGGGGGTGGTGCCCAAGAAAGAGCCGGGCAAATTCTGGCCGATTCACAATTTGACGTCCCCAAAGGGGGCATCTGTAAACGAGGCAATTGATGAGAACATTTGTAGTGTGCGATATGCATCTTTTGATGACGCAGTCGTCATGTTAACTCGCCTTGGACCTGGGGCATTGTTAGCAAAATCTGACATTGAATCTGCATTTTGACTATTGCCTGTACACCCTGATGATCAGCACTTGCTGGGGTTTGCGTTTCAGGGGAAGTACTATATGGATATGTGCATGCCGATGGGTTGTTCAATCTCTTGTGCTTATTTTGAAATGTTCAGCTCATTCCTGGAATGGGCATTCTCGAAGGCATCGGGACACCGGCATGTGATGCACTATCTAGACGATTTCCTATTCGTGGGCCCAGCGGGCTCTCAGGACTGTGCACGGGCATTACAGGAATTTTGCGTGCTCATGCGTCGTTTTGGGGTCCCGTTAGCGCCAGTTAAGACGGTGGGGCCAACAACCTCCTTGGAGTTCTTGGGTATTGAGATAGACTCTGTGGAGGGTTGCTTTCGCTTGCCCGCGGAAAAAATGGCCACATTTAGGGCTTCCTTGGTTCAATGTATTAAGAACGACAAAGTATCTTTGCATCAACTTCAGCAGACCGTGGGCCAGTTGAATTTCGCCTTGAGGGTCATCCCGATGGCCCGCCCTTTCTCACGGTCCATCGCGCAGGCCATGGTGGACCTCAAGGAAGGCCACCATCGGACAAGGCTGTCGGCCAAGGTTCGCCAGGACATGCTCATTTGGCTAGCATTCTTGGCGGACTTCAATGGCCGAGTAGTCTGGAGCAGGCCTCCGGCCACGTCGGCAGAGTTGGGTTTATGGACAGACTCTGCGGGCAGCACAGGTTTTGGCGCAATCCTGGGTAACCGCTGGTCGGCACAGAAATGGTGGGAGACGAGTGGGCTGACAAGCAACATTGGGTTTTTGGAACTATTCCCGATATGGGTAGCATTGTGTGCTTCGGCAGGTGAGTTTCGGGACCGATCAGTTGTATTTTGGTCCGATAACATGACTGTGGTTGAATGCATTAATCAGCAGGCGGCGCGCTGCAAATGGATACTCCGGTTGTTGAAGGAGATTGTACTGACATGCTTGAGATTAAATGTCCAATTCAGGGCGAAACATGTACCGGGTGTACTAAATACTGCGGCTGATGCACTCTCTCGTTTCAAAATGCGGCCTTCAGGGAGTGTTTACCTTCAGCGGAGCAAATGGCGGCACCATTTCCCGAGGCGCTATGGCAAATCGGCGCCCCAGACTACAGAACCTCGTGGCAGCCAGTCTAGTGCCCAGGACGAGGAAAGAGTACGAAGGGGCGTTGCGCGCTTACTGTGCCTTTTTGGGTCCAGATTGGGAGAGCAGATGGGGTCAGGAGGAGTCTTTTACCCAATTTTTGGTGGCACTTCACGAGGAAGGCCGGTCGGCGGCGACCGCTAATCGGTATAAGGCCGCCATATCATTCATGGCACAGCTCCAGGGGATCAGAGACCCCACACATTCCTTTGTAGTCAGGAAAGCGCTGCGGGGTTGGCGTCGCTTGGAGGGGCGCAAGCTTGATAACAGGCATCCGATTGGATTTGAAAGATTGTCGGTCTTATTGGTTAAGTTGAGGGAGACATGTACCTCGCCTAACGAGGTGATCTTGTTCAGGGCTGCATTTACACTAGCATTCTATGGGGCGCTGCGAATAAGCGATCTCGTGGCTGCCAATAAGAAAGATGTAAATGGGGGCTTGCGCAGGAATCACATTCAAGTGAAGGGGGATACAGTGTTGATCACGATTGCCAGGTCGAAGACAGATCAGGAGGCAAGGGGGAGCAGCATAGTATTACAACTTGCTCCGGGTGGTCACTGTTGTCCAGTGAAGCACGTCGAGGCTTACTTGAAGCAGAGAGAGGCGACGTGGGGGGGGGGGGGCCTTGCTACGACATGCGGACGGCTCCCGCTAACGAAATTCCAGTTTCAGAAAGTGCTGACAATCACAATTGCAGCGGCGGGGTTGAACGCGGGTGATTTTGGAACGCATTCGTTCAGAATAGGGGCCGCTACACAGGCAACGGCCAGGGGTATGCAGGCAGACAATGTGAAACAGTTGGGGAGATGGTCATCGGACTGTTTCAAGCGTTATGTGCGATTGCATATGTTATGATTGTGTTAGAAACACACTCACGCTGCCTGTCTTTTTGTTTGGATTACAGTTTCACGAGCCTGTGACGCGGGGCGGAAATTGGGGTCGACCCAGGATCAGCGAACAAGCACTTCACGGGCTACGATGAGAAGTCGATCGGTATGGGTCGTGGGCCACTCATACGTGAGGCGGGCTGGAGAGATATTCAGGGCAGGTGATGCGATTCACACACCTGATAATTTATGGTATAACATATCTTTTCATGGGAAAGGAGGTCTGGGTATCAACCAGTTGCAAGATTTTGTCGAAGATCTGTTAGGGCGGCACAGGTCACCGCCATCCATTGTGGTAATACATGTAGGGGGCAATGGTTTGGTAAAATTGGGTAGGCGGGCATTGATAGAGCGCATCCTACACACAGTTAGTTGGCTGGCGAAAACACTCCCGGGTTCAACGATAGCATGGTCACACATAGTCCCCAGGAAGGTATGGAGGGGGGTTTGTCAATTACAGCATTGAATAACTCAGTTTGGAGGGTCAACAACAAGATGGATAAACTGTTTCGGTCTAAACACCTCCAGGTCTGGGCGGCTCACCTGGAGGCTCCATGCTCCTCTCCTGATTTACCTGCAAACTTCGCAAGGACTGTAATCTAACGTAATGGCATTGAATGGCATTGAATGGAACCGAAACGGAATAGAATTGAATTGAATCGAATTGGGCACTTAATGGTCGCGGCTAGAGCACATAAGCGCTAAACAATTTTTCAACCTTCAAACCTTCAATCTTTTAAACACAAACCTGCGCTGGTGGTTCTCCTTTCTCATAGCACGCTGATGTTCCGGTTCCCTGACCCGGCCTGGCTGCTCCGGCGGTTGCTCCGTGACTTGCTCAGCAGCTCCGGGATAGGTTGGATTGGTCTCAGTCTTAGCCAGCGAGTGACTGCCGGCGTTTTGCGGTTCAAGGGAATGTCTCCCAAGAACCCGAATCCGTCGCGTTCGACGAGGAACAGCAAGCAGGCGGCAGCGGCTCCCTCCGCTACTGCCGCCCCAGGAATCACTGCAGCAGCAGCGGCAGCAGCGGCAGCGCCACCTCCGCCCATTGCGGAGGCTGTGACCGAGGGCGTCTCACCAGAAGACAGCAGGGGTCCCGCTTTGCTCGGCGGAAAGAAAGCTGCAGCTGCCGCATCACTCGCATCACTTGCAGAGCCAGAGCCGGCTGTCACCACTAAGAAGCAGAATCCGGTGGAAGATTTGGCCAAAGACAAACAGGTACTGAGATCGCTTACCCCGCTAGTAGGGACACAAACTAAAGGCTCTAAGGGCTCTAAGGACTCTACTCCTAAAACAGCTAAAACGGGGCCTAAATTGACTGTCAAAACGGGGGGGCCTGCTGGAGAAACAGTTTCACACCCTCTAATAAAAGCTGTTATAAACCCAAACGCAACTCAGGAGGGGGGCCAAGTAGCAATGCCTGACACTAACGCTGATATCGATTCTGAAGGACTCTTTATTAATTCCTCGGTTGTACAGCCATCTATAATGGGGGTCAGCAATGGTGACAGTATTGGTGACACTGAACAGCCGCTACTCAAGGGAGGTGACCCTGCCATTCTAGCTCCAGCGCCACAGCCCGATCCCATAAGTGCCACTCAGTCAGCACCCTGTGATCCGCGGCCAACCAGTATGGAAGGACCTAACTCCGGCTGTGTGGGAATACCATCAGAAGCCCACAGGGAGGAAGATGAATGCGGGGCTCAAAATGAGCATACAGTGCCTACAGTGGATATTGAGTTGGACTCTTATGAGGACTATGAGGTAGAGACTGAGACTGAGGATGACTTTATTGATAACAGGGCTAACCCTCTTGTGGGGGGGTTTGTCTCTAAGATTAAGGCTAAGGGCAAACAAAAAGCAAGGAGAGGTAGCTTGGCTGGTGCTATCTCCAAATGGTCAAAACCTAGTAATAACCAAGCTTTAAGGAAGAACTTGCCGGAAAAAAGCCCACTTAGAAAATAGATTGAAGCGAAGGGCTTGGTCAAAACCATGGCGCTAAGGCTCTCAGGAGCAAGCCCCACAGACTCTATACCTGTACTGGTCAATCCGGACAAAAGCATCTTAATCGACCCTGTTAATATGCCTCCTGAGGACTTGACAGAGGAAGAACAGCCTCAGGTGCAGGGGAATCTGCCTGTTTCACCTGATGTTCTGGAACCAGCACAGGCCCACGCAAGCGACGCTTTGCATTCTAACATCAATTTAGCTGCCCAAACAACAGGCAATACCAGCTTCCCCTTTCCACGCGGATCAACCTCCGGTCTTGCTCTAGCCTCTTCTTCACCTGTTATGGTTAAAAACAGGGGCAACCCATCAGATGAGGGATCATTGAGACAAGACTCAAGACCGGAAACAGTCAACTCTTCCCCTCTGGACGAAATACTAAAGATACTGAGCAAGCAGCTGAGTAACCAATGTGCAGAAGCACAGGAGTACTATCTCCAACTTAGGGAGGATAATAATAAGATGCAATCCTCTCTATGCGAGCTTACCTCTAAAATTGGGGGGATCTCGCAGGAAACCACGGAACTACAGCAACGGGTGGTTGAGGTGGAGGAGTCTACCACTAAAATGACAGTTGCGGTTGAAAAGCATGATGACCAGCTGACTGCACTACAGTTAAAAGTCGAGGATTTGGAAAACAGGCAGAGACGATCTAATCTAAGACTATTTGGCATACCGGAGAGATCCGAGGGCTCAGACCCGAGGGCGTACATTGTAGGAGTACTCCAGAAAGCTTTCCCTGATCTGGCAGATTGGGACTGGGACTCGCAAATCCAGCGGGCCCACCGTCTTCCCTTGTTTCAAAGAAACAGAGAGAATCAGTTCCCACGCCCCTTTTTAATCTATTTTGGCAACTTTCTTTTGCGCCAGGCGGTCTGGCAGAGAGCTCGCCCTAACTCTCCAGTAGCTGTAGGGGAGTTCTCACTTTTTGCACGATCAGACCTAAGCAGGGATACCATGGATAGGAGGTGGCAGCTCCGTAAATTGATGGACCCCATTAAGTCTCACAGAGGGCAGGTGTTCCTTCAAGAACCCGCCCGCCTTAAGGTTATTAGAAGCGGGCGGACACATTTCTTTAATGATGCTAAGGAGGCAGAATCTTACCTCTCTAGTATCAGCTCTAGCCAGAGCCAGACCTAAAATAATTACAATTGGCCCAAAGGGTGGTGATTAATCTATCAAAAAAAAGAATACACACACATCATTTTTCTAAGTTACAGGACTTAGCTTAGAGGGTTTAATAGAGGGCTACACCTCAGTATATGATAAATGTTCACTTAGTTCCATCCTTAATGATCTCTTACTTATTATGCACAATGATGTTTGACAAGGGGGGGGGGGGCAGGAGCCTCTCAGGGTGATCCACCACAAGAGCTGCCTCTCCAACGGCAGCTGTAGCTGGAGGGTGGTTCTTCCCCGGCTGGGGTGAGAGCCAGGGGGGTGGGAGGGGGTGGGCCCCCGTCTCCGCAGGTTGGGGGATCAGGGTGGTGGGGGGGGTGGAAATCACTTAAAATGTGTTTGCAGGCTGACAGGGGAGAACAAGACGAAGAATCTGATAAAGACATCAAAACACTGATTATTGAATGGTTTATTGGCTGTGCTAGTTGTTTGAGGGCCCAAGACTTATTATTTGACTATTTGAAGTTGGGTCTGAATTTTTTGCTACCTTATAAATGCATGTAATAAAATGTCTAGCTTGGAATGTAGCGGGGCTCAATAGTAAAAAAAAAAAAAAGGAAAGGAGGTCTGGGTATCAACCAGTTGCAAGATTTTGTCGAAGATCTGTTAGGGCGGCACAGGTCACCGCCATCCATTGTGGTAATACATGTAGGGGGCAATGATTTGGTAAAATTGGGTAGGCGGGCATTGATAGAGCGCATCCTACAGACAGTTAGTTGGCTGGCGAAAACACTCCCGGGTTCAACGATAGCATGGTCACACATAGTCCCCAGGAAGGTATGGAGGGGGGGTTTGTCAATTACAGCATTGAATAACTCAGTTAAGAGGGTCAACAACAAGATGGATAAACTGTTTCGGTCTAAACACCTCCTGAGTATTCCTCATGGGTGCATATGGGGGGATCGCTGTTATTCACAGGATGGGGTGCACTTGTCCAGGGAGGGGAATGATATTTGGATTGGAGACATAATAGCATGGCTAGTGGGCTTGGAGAGACACGACCTATAGGAGCTTTTGGGGGGGCCATATAGTCGGTCAACTATCCGGCCTGTGGCGGTAAGGTCCTGATCGGTGAGCAGAGATTTCAACGGAGCATCTGAACCAATCAAACAGTCACACCCAGTCAACAGATCTGGATTTAATCCATCACTTTTCTTTAGCACACTCTGCCACCCCAGTTCAGACATGGCCATATGCAAATCAGTCTGCCCCTGTGCCTCATGGGAACAGTCCAGCCCGAACTGCCAAGCCATGCCTTCCCTGGACCGGAAACAAGCTTCCGGGGACCGGTTTCTCGCATTTCAGCCGTCTTCGGCCCGGCTTGCTTGAATCCAGTGGCAAAGTGAGCAAGGGACTCACATCTGAGCATACCCTGCCACACTTTATGTATGAGAGATAGAGCAGAATTTTATTTTAGGGAGAATGGGCGGCCTGTTGAATCAGCTTGCGTGCTATAGGGTGAATTCAAGGCAGTGATTTGAGGCCAGACATAAGCCTTGATTGGGAGAATGTCGAAGGAACGTAAATTGAAGTGCGAGGCTCAGGACAAGGAATGTGCTTTCCTGGAGGTTCGCCTGGTAAGTGGGGAATCAGTTTCTCTCCCATTACACCATCAACTGAAGCAGCACACATTAAGAGCACTAATGGAAAATAGTGTGCACTCATGCGCTGGCTACCCAGCATTGTCTCTATGATGTCGGTGAGAAAGCCAATGAGTTGCTTACATGGTTAGAGAGACAAGACAAAGGACGGAACTGGATCCTTGAGGACACAGACAACAAGGGGACGGAAATACTGGAAGAGACTTCCTGAAAGACCTGACCCTGCAATGCTAACAAATAAGGCCCTAGACGCACTAGACCAAGACCTGACAGGCTAAATAAATAAGCAACGGGACCTGATGAGCTCCCGTTAGAATTATATAAAATCATGATGGATAAAATCAAGGAGTACCTCCAGAGTATGTTTCAGACTGCCTGAAAATAAAGATGTCTCCCGGAGGACCAAAGAACGTCTGAGGTGGCGGTCATCCCAAAAAGGACGAACCAGCAACTGAGTGTGGGTCTTAAAGACTTATCTCCCGCTTAATATTGAGACTAAGGTACTTGCGAACACCCTGGCGATCTGCCTGCGGACAGTAATTGCAACAGTGGTACATCCTGATCAATCGGGCTTTATACCACACCAGGGAACGCGCTTAAATCTCCAACACCTTAATGGAGTACCATATGCAATAGGGGATTCCTTTGCTGAACCAGTGGCGCTGCTGTTAAGCTCTTGTTTATATTTGTATTTATATTTGTATTGGTTATTTGTAGAGCGCAACTATTGCTCCGGAAGGAGCATCCTGGCGCTAATAAGACAAAGTGCATACAATTACAGGTACAGAGTTAAATGGTTGTCATTACATACTCATCTGGAAGATTGAAGATCCAGGTTTTCAGAAGCTTCCTAAACTGGTTTTCCTGAGTCAGCAGTCTAAGGTGTTTGGGCATTGCATTCCAGGCCTTGGATGATAGGAAGGTTAGGGTCTTACCCCCCTTGGTTTTATAGTTGAATTTGGCCAATTTAATTAGATTTTCTCCTGCGGATCGTAATGTCCTAGTAGGATTGTAATGGGGGAAAAGCCTAATGAGATACTTCGGGCCGGCGCCATTGAATGCTCGAAAGGCGACAATCAAGATTGTAAATAAAATCCTCTTGTGAAGAGGCAGCCAATGTAAAGTCTTTAAGGCAGCTGACGCTGAGGATTTCCTTGGCAGTTTAAGAACAAGTCTGGCCGCTGCGTGTTGTACGCTCTGGAGTTTTTTTAGTGTGGTTTTCTTAACGCCGGCCATCAAGCCATTGCAGTAATCCAAACGTGCGAGGATTAGAGCCACAGTGACAGCTTTTCGTGAGTCGATGGGCAGGAAGTCGAAACATTTCTTTAAGGATTTGATAATACTAAAGAAGCTTCCTGCAACATTCCTCACATGTTGGTCAATTGAAAGCTCGGTGTCAAATAAGACCCCTAGATTTCTTGCTGATACCACAGTTTGTGGGGGAGCAGGAGAGTCTTCAGGCCACCATTTGCTGGGACAAAAATGCTGGGACTTTCCCATAGGAAGAATCTCTGTTTTATTTACATTGCATTTAAGATGGTTTTTATCCATCCAGAGAAACACATCCTTCACACAGTTCTTGAGGTTTTGTTCAGCATTGGTAGAACTCTTCTCAAGAGGTACAATGAGCTGAGTATCATCGGCATACGATGTTACAAGTATGCCGTATGATTCAATGAGGGAGATAAGAGGAACCATGTAAATATTGAACAGGAGTGGGCTCGGAATAGAGCCATGAGGGACTCCTGACAATACCTTTTTTTCCTTAGAAAGGAAAGGACCTAATGCAATTGTTTGTGATCTCTCCGTCAGAAATGAGATGATCCATGTCAATACTACCCCCGAGATTCCAATATCTCTAAGTCTCCCTATCAATATTGTATGGGAGATGGTGTTGAACGCCGCTGTGAGGTCTAATAAAATTAGAACAGCGTTCTTTCCTTGGTCCTGCAAGATTTTTATGGAGTCAGTGAGTTCAATCAGGGCTGTTTCTGTGGAATGGTTCGGCCTAAAACCCGATTGTTGAGGATGCAGGATATTGTTGGTCTCTACGTATCTTTTTAGTTCTTTGTATACCATCTGTTCTGTAATCTTGCCCAGAACTGGGAGAAGTGAAATTGGGCGTAGATTGGCCAACTCTGTGGGGGATTTATTGGGTTTTTTCATCAGTGGTTTTACGACTGCCTGTTTCCATTGGCATGGGACTATACCTGTATTAAGAGAGGTATTTACAATCTTGTTTATCAAAGGATTGACCACTTCGATTGCCTGATGAAGAATTCGTGGGGGGCACAAATTGGAAGGGGCACCTGATTTGCAAGCAAGAATTACTTCCCTGGTTTGGGTTAGTGACACTGGTGTAAAGATGCTAAGACTACCAGCTGCATTTTCTCCCAGGAGAGACGGGATTGAGGGCTGATAGACTTGAAGAACTGGAAAATCCTTTTGTATGAGGTCAATCTTTTCCACAAAGAAATCTGCAATTTGATTGCAAAGTTCTAAGGAGGGTGGATTTCCGGCTGTAGGGTTTTTGGATGCGTAAAGGTCTTTACGATGGAAAATAATGTTTTTTGTTTTTGTTTTGCATCCTTTATGGCGTTAGTGTAATACTCCTTCTTAGCGATTTTAATAGAGGCTAGATATATTTTCCTCTGTTGGACATAAAGGATTCTGTGGGCAGGATCGTAGGTTTTACACCAATTGCGTTCACCTTTCTTACATAATAGGTGGAGCGCTGCCAGTTCTGGTGTGAACCAGGGGGCATTCCTCTTTCCTCTTTTTTCCATTCTATGGGGATGTTTCGCTGAACGCGTTTTGTAATCTCTTGCTGCATCCAGCTGTGAAAGTGTATTGAATCTTGTTCAGCATTGCCGGACAAGTTGGGAGTCTGAGTTTGTATTATGGGTTGAAGTTTAAAACTGTCTTCGACCTTGGTCCAGTTTATATTATTTTCTGACTGTTGACTCAATTTCAATGAGTTTGGGAGGCGTGACGTTCTGATGCTAAAGGGAATCAGACTATGATCTGTCCAAATTTGTGGGATGGGTGTGTGGATGTTCAGAAGGGGAAAATTCGTGCATATCCCGTCCAGGATATGGCCTGCTTGATGTGTCTGTTTCGTTACCTTTTGTTGTAAATTGAAAATCTCCAGGGTTTGGTGGCAATTAAGCACCTGAGTGTCTAGTTTAGATTCCAAATGTAAATTGAAATCTCCCAGAAGTGTGAAATGAGGGTAACGGAGAAGGAGCTGACCTAGGGAATCGCTCAGTGATTCTAAAAACTTAGTTGTAGTACCTGGGGGGCGGTAAATTAGCCCTCTTGAAAAGGAGGTGGTGTCATTTAGCTTGATGGAGAAACCAAGCCCCTCTGTACCTTTCAGAGGTTCTAAATTGAAAGTGTGACGTTAGCCATGTCTCAGTTATGAGAAGGCAATCCAGGTCCTGCTCAAGAATAAGGTCATTAATGTCCTGACTATGGCCACACATGGAACGGGCATTTATCAGCCCACCTTTAAAATTTAAAGTGTCGGCAGAAGTGGTGGTGAGCGGAGCTGTAGTCTCAACTGGGGGCTCGAGGGAGGTCCATTTGCAGTGTTTACAAGAAAAAGGTCCCTCAATCTTACTCATATCCATGTTACAAGCACAAATATTTGTATTATTGAGAGTACGAAGGTCGCTTGCCTGATACAGAAGAGAGGGGTGTGAAGGACCAGAGTGTCCTGCGCCTGTCGCGTCCTTGGCGTGGATGGGCGCAGACGGGCTGCCTATGGCGCGCCTTCGGCGCGCCGCCGTCGCGCCCGCTGCGCGGACGGGAGGTGTTGTCCTTCATATAGTGGGGGAGGAGGGTGGGAGGCGTCGCAAGACTGGAGTGCTGCCCTTCGTTCTCCCCAAGATGGCGTCCGTCCCTGAGTTCGATCGCATCAGCTGTAAATCGCTGTGCGAGGACCAGGGATCGAGTTGGTGCAAGAGCGCGGGTGAGTGCAATGTTTTAAAAGGAAATTAAATCTTCCAGCAGAACACACAATAATAAAAACAATTTAGTCCGTTTTTAAAAAGTGCTAGCCTAACCCCCGGCTTTCCGCCTCAGGGGATAATTTAAATGCACAGTGAAATGTTGTGCGGAGAGTAAGAGGCCACTTTTATACCTGGGAGGGCGGGAGGCATCGCAAGACTGGAGTGCTGCCCTTCGTTCTCCCCAAGATGGCGTCCGTCCCTGAGTTCGATCGCATCAGCTGTAAATAGCTGTGCGAGGACCAGGGATCGAGTTGGTGCAAGAGCGCGGGTGAGTGCAATGTTTTAAAAGGAAATTAAATCTTCCAGCAGAACACACAATAATAAAAACAATTTAGTCCGTTTTTAAAAAGTGCTAGCCTAACCCCCGGCTTTCCGCCTCAGGGATAATTTAAATGCACAGTGAAATGTTGTGTGGAGAGTAAGAGGCCACTTTTATACCTGGGAGGGCGGGAGGCATCTCAAGACTGGAGCGCTGCCCTTCGTTCTCCCCAAGATGGCGTCCGTCCCTGAGTTCGATCGCATCAGCTGTAAATCGCTGTGCGAGGACCAGGGATCGAGTTGGTGCAAGAGCGCGGGTGAGTGCAATGTTTTAAAAGGAAATTAAATCTTCCAGCAGAACACACAATAATAAAAACAATTTAGTCCGTTTTTAAAAAGTGCTAGCCTAACCCCCGGCTTTCCGCCTCAGGAAATAATTTAAATGCACAGTGAAATGGCCCCTCTAGCGCGCATGCACCTCAATAATACTGTCTACCGAGTCTTTGCCGTCCGACAGGGATGTTCCTTGTCTCCTCTGCTCTTCACACATGTTTTGGTTCACCAGGACCTCTCATATGGGATATTCCTGTTGATCAGGATATAATATCAACTGGAAGACGTCCTTAATATTCCTGCTGGTGGCAGGGATCCTGCGGCTGCACTCTAGGTGCACAGTTCAAGTGGCACTACATGGCTTTAAATATTTGGTTGTGTTCATTACAAGAGAGCACAGGCAGGAACATACTCCCGAAATTAGACCGTCTTCGCTGGGATGCCCCACACTTGCGGACGCTCCCGCTCTCCTTATTGGGCCGGGTGGCCCTATTTAAAGTGATGACCCTCCAGGGTCTCCTGTACATTGTGCAAAAAATGTCCTTTAAGATCCCACCAGACATTTTTTTTCAAAAGTTAGTGTGAGAACTTCGGCTCCTGTTGTGGGATGGCGGCGCGTCACGCTGAGTAAGTTGCAGAGGGGTTTATTAAGGTGGACCGGCGGTCCGGAGCATTCGCAAGTATTACTGGGCCTCGCAGCTGGTGGCAGTCAACAACTGGGTTTTTGCGGACTGTGAGGATCCTGCTTACCGGGTAGATAGATTGGCCATGGGCAAGAGAGGTTACCCCACCCAGGTGCTGTATCAAAGAAAGTATGAGTGCACCATACCTACTCATACCCAAACAGTGGTAAGGGTGTGGAGAGAGGCTACCAAGTATTTAGGCCGAGAAGGTAAGCTGACTGAAATTACTCCACTGTATGATGATGATCTCATAAGTGCAGTGGGAGGATTGCAGAGCTTCACAAAATGGGGATTGATTAGCTTAGAACGGCCGGGTGATGTGTGGAGGGGACAGGCGCTTGTGTCCATCACGATCCTACAACAAAAGTATAAATTAGGTGACTAAAAACAGTTCTGGCATTTGCAGGTGGCCACGCTCTGCAAAGTCACATCCGGGAAGGGGGGCAGTTGCCTGATGCATCCCCACTGGAGGACCAGCTACTAATTGATCTCCTGACCGAAAAAGCAATCTCAACCATCTATAAGAAGTTGATACAATTCTCTGGATGCCTTGGGGACGCGGAGAGCTGTGCGGGAGAGGGATCTAGGCACGCTTGGTGATGGCGATTGGGTTGAGGCCATTCAGGGTGTCAGGGAGTTGGCAATTAGAACCCATTTTTGTCTAATTTAACTACAGATACTGATACTGCCAAATCAATGACCCTGTTTACATTAAAGGGCAGCTTGAACTCAGAGCTCAACAACAGACTCGATTGAATAAATGACCTGCACACTGCTTATCTTGCCAAGACACAGGTACTTTGTAAATCTCTTTTTATTGAACAAGTGCTCAATCGATGGTGTTGACACCGAAAATACGGTGCACATTAGTGAGAGTGATTAGACCAAAAACACAAAGTCTGCAAATATAGAGTGAGTAACATAGCTTGGCTTGTCCTGACACTCCCTGGCCAAATCCCACTACATAAAACTAGATTGCCCTTTATCGAAGGCAGGTAGTCCTCCCAAGGTTCTGGAGGTCGCTGGGCTGCAAGACGACTTGCCTTTTGGTTCTGGCTCATCCAGGGATGTAGATGTAGATTGTTACCCTTTAGCTTCGTGTATTCTTAAACTTCATTCATCTACTAGAACTTAGTCCATTACATTCTAAATTGTGTTCGCAGGTTAGAGCACAACGTGCTTGGTCAATTCAGAAGTATTTTTATCTGCAGACATGTTCTCTTGATCAGATATGGGACCGCTAGTATATAGTCCATGATGTGTAATTTATTGTAAATAATGTACAGATTGCAAGTATGTATAGTAGAACTCAGTGAGATTTAAATATAACGTGTAAATGATTGTACAGTAATGTACATTCAATTTCGGGAACTTGCTGAATGCTGTTATCCTGCCTTGCAAGGTCTTATTAATCTGTCCTTTAGCACGGGCAGTGTTCCTAAGGCTTGGAAACAGGCGACGGTCATTCCTATCCTTAAAAAACCCACCCTTGACCCGACTAAGCCAGAACACTATCGGCCCATTTCCCTTCTTCCTTGGCCAGCCAAACTAGCAGAAGCGCATGCTAATCGTATTCTATCATCTCACCTGCAGGAAGCGAATATACTGGATAATTCCCAGAACGGATTCCGTGCAGGTCATAGCACCGAAACAGCTCTTTTGGCTGTGGTGGAGCACATCAGGAAGCTGTTGGACCAGGGCTTGACGGCGGCACTGATCCTTTTGGATCTCAGTGCCGCCTTCGATACTGTGTCCCATCAGATTCTCTTACATCGTCTGATGGAGGCAGGAGTTGGAGAGGTGGCACTTGAGTGGTTTCGTTCCTTTCTTAAGGATCGAGGCTTCAAAGTGTCTACGCCCCCTTTTGTTTCTGCTTCTCGCCCTATACTTCAGGGTGTTCCCCAAGGTTCGGCTCTCAGCCCTACCTTATTTAATTTATATGTTCAGCCATTGGCGGAGGTAGCCCATAGTTTTGGTCTCTCCCTAGTGTCATACGCCGATGACACGCAGCTGGCGGTGGCACTTAATGGTGACTCCAAAATGGATGCCCCCACCTTTCAGTCAGCTCTAAAAGCTGTTGCTGGCTGGATGGCGAACAATCGACTCCAACTTAATGCCTCTAAGACCGAGGTCATTATTTTTGGTAGGGAAAGTGGGCTATGGGGAGATCAATAGTGGCCATCTGATCTAGGCCCTGTTCCCACCCCCGTGACTGAAGTCAGAAACCTCGGGGTGTGGTTTGATGATAAGCTTTCTTTCACCTCCCATACTAAGCGTGTGGCTGGCACATGTCTAGGGACTCTGCAGTGTCTTCGACCAATTTTTAAGTTTTTTGACGCGGAGACCAGACAGATTATAGTCCAAGCTCTGGTTCTTACCAGATTGGACTATGCCAGCTCTCTGTTTTTGGGTCTAAATCAGGCTGAACTATCCCGCCTTCAGAGGGTCCAAAATGCGGCGGCCAGGATGCTTGTCGGCCTCCCGAAGTTTGTCTCGGCTCGTCGAACCATCCAGGATCTCCATTGGCTACCGATAGAGCAAAGAATTAAGTTTAAAGCTTTATGCTTAACTTTTAAAATTCTTAAATTAGCCTCTCCTCCTATTCTCTCACAGACTATCCTGCACTATGTCCCTGCTAGAACCCTCCGCTCTGCTGGATTAAATCTTGCCGTTGTGCCGCGATTTAAAAAAGCTAGAATGGGTGGACGCTCTTTTTCAGTGCTGGTGGCTGCCCTCTGGAACTCTTTGCCGGCTCCTCTCCGTTCAATCCCTGACTTGCTCCCTTTTAGGAAGGCTTTAAAGACCTTCCTCTTTTCTACAGTTTAGATCCTGTTTTCTGACCTTTTTCGATGTGTTGTGTTACTCAATGCTCCAAAGCGCCGGGACGCCACTTGGCTGCGGCATCCGCGCGCTATACAAAATAAAATAACATAACATAACATAAAACACATGTGAAACCTGGTACTAGAACAAAGTTGATCTAACAGGCAATGACCTAACGGTGTAAGAGAAGCCCCTTTTGTTAGAATTATCAAAGTATATACATAGAGTTGATGTAAATAGTAGAATGAGTTAGACGTTGTCATTTAAGATCAAATCTGTAACAAGCATTGGAAATGCAATAGGGCTCGCATTAGGAAAGTTTGAGCTATTGGTGTTATAACTGATTTTTTTTTTATTTATGTGTTTTTTTAAAATAGCTAAATTAATAGCTTTGTCATTTACAATGCCAATAGTTATAACTTTCGCAAATGTGACACCTATAGCATTTGTAATGCAACATGTTTTGTATTTACGTGACTTAGATGTATTGATATTACAAATAACAATGGCTTTTAATTTTTTTAAATAATTAATACTTAAATAATTTATTTGATTTGTAATGGCAATAGCTTAAACTTTTGTAAATAACATTTGTGAAGATTATGTTCAGTGTTTTTTATTGTGACGAAAATCCAAGAACAGAAGTCAAATATTAACATCTTTTTGTGATTTGTAATAAAGCGTGAAAGCTTGAAAATAGCTTGAAACATTGAAAGAACATATTTGAACCAGTGATGCTGTGGTTGCGCTGAGTGATGCTGTGGTTGCGCTGAGTGATGCTGTGGTTGCGCTGAGTGATTCTGTGGTTGCGCTGAGTGATGCTGTGGTTGCGCTGAGTGGTGTGTGCATCGGTGTAGCTGTTTGGTGGGTGCATTGGTAGAGCTTAGTTGGAGCATCGGTGGAGTTGTGTGGTGGGTGCATCGGTGGAGCTGTGTGGTGGGTGCCTCGGCGGAGCTGTGTGGTGGGTGCATTGGTGGAGCTGTGTGGTGGGTGCATCAGTGGAGCTCAGTTGGTGCATCGGTGGAGCTGTGTGGTGGGTGCCTCGGTGGAGCTGTGTGGTGGGTGCCTCGGTGGAGCTGTGTGGTGGGTGCGTCGGTGAAGATGTGTGGTGGGTGCTTCGGTGGAGCTGTGTGGTGGGTGCTTCGGTGGAGCTGTGTGGTGGGTGCCTCGGTGGAGCTGTGTGGTGGGTGCTTCGGTGGAGCTGTGTGGTGGGTGCTTCGGTGGAGCTGTGTGGTGGGTTCTTCGGTGGAGCTGTGTGGTGGATGCATCTGTGGAGCTGTGTGGTGGGTGCCTCTGTGGAGCTGTGTGGTGGGTGCCTCTGTGGAGCTTTGTGGTGGGTGCCTTGGTGGAGCTGTGTGGTGGGTGCATCGGTGGAGCTGTGTGGTTGGGTTATCAGTGGAGCTGAGTCGTTGGAGCTGTGTGGTGGTTGCATCAGTGGAGCTGTGTGGTGGGTACATCGGTGGAGCTGTGTCGGTGGAGCTGTGTGGTGGGTGCATCAGTGGAGCCACCCACCACACAGCTCCACAGAGGCACCCACCACACAGCTCCACCGACACAGCTCCACCGATGCACCCACCACACAGCTCCACCGATGCACCCACCACACAGCTCCACCGATGCACCCACCACACAGCTCCACCGATGCACCCACCACACAGCTCCACAGATTCACCCACCACACAGCTCCACAGATGCACCCACCACACAGCTCCACAGATGCACCCACCACACAGCTCCACCGATGCACCCACCACCCAGCTCCACCGATGCACCCACCACCCAGCTCCACTGATGCACCCACCACACAGCTCCACCGACACAGCTCCACCGATGTACCCACCACACAGCTCCACTGATGCAACCACCACACAGCTCCAACGACTCAGCTCCACCGATGCACCCACCACACAGCTCCACCGATGCACCCACCACACAGCTCCACCGAGGCACCCACCACACAGCTCCACCGACGCACCCACCACACAGCTCCACCGACGCACCCACCACACAGCTCCACCGAGGCACCCCCCACCCAGCTCCACCGATGCACCCACCACACAGCTCCACCGACGCACCCACCACACAGCTCCACTGACGCAACCACCACACAGCTCCACAGATGCCCCACCACACAGCTCCACCGATGCACCCACCACACAGCTCCACCGACACACCCACCACACAGCTCCACTGACGCACCCACCACACAGCTCCACTGACGCACCCACCACACAGCTCCACCGACGCACCCACCACACAGCTCCACCGACGCACCCACTACACAGCTCCACCAACGCACCCACCACACAGCTCCACCGACGCACCCACCACACAGCTCCACCGACGCACCCACCACACAGCTCCACCGAGGCACCCACCACACAACTTCACCAAGGCACCCACCACACAGCTCCACCGATGCACCCACCACACAGCTCCAGCGATGCACCCACCACACAGCTCCAGCGATGCACCCACCACACAGCTCCACCGACACAGCTCCACCAATGCACCCACCACACAGCTCCACCGATGCACCCATCACACAGCTCCACCGATGCACCCACCACACAGATCCACCGAGGCACCCACCACACAGCTCCACAGACACAGCTCCACCGATGCACCCACCACACAGCTCCACTGATGCAACCACCACACAGCTCCACCGACACAGCTCCACCAATGCACCTACCACACAGCTCCACTGATGCAACCACCACACAGCTCCACCGACACAGCTCCACCGATGCACCCACCACAGAGCTCCACAGATGCCCACACCACACAGCTCCACAGTACACCCACTACACAGCTCCACCGATGCACCCACCACACAGCTCCACCGAAACACCCACCACACAGCTCCACCGATGCACCCACCACACAGCTCCACCGATGCACCCACCACACAGCTCCACCGATGCACCCACCACACAGCTCCACCGATGCACCCACCACACAGCTCCACCGATACACCCACCACACAGCTCCACCGATGCACCCACCACACAGCTCCACTGATGCACCCACCACACAGCTCCACCGATGCACCCACCACACAGCTCCACCGATGCACCCACCACACAGCTCCACCGATGCACCCACCACACAGCTCCACCGATGCACCCACCACACAGCTCGACCGAGGCACCCACCACACAGCTCGACCGAGGCACCCACCACACAGCTCCACAGAGGCACCCACCACACAGCTCCACCGACACAGCTCCACCAATGCACCCACCACACAGCTCCAACGATGCACCCACCACACAGCTCGACCGAGGTACCCACCACACAGCTCGACCGAGGCACCCACCACACAGCTCGACCGAAGCACCCACCACACAGCTCGACCGAGGCACCCACCACACAGCTCGACCGAGCCACCCACCACACAGCTCCACAGAGGCACCCACCACACAGCTCCACCGACACAGCTCCACCGATGCACCCACCACACAGCTCCACCGATGCACCCACCACACAGCTCCACCGATGCATCGGTGGAGCTGTGTGGTGGGTGCATCGGTGGAGCTGAGTCGTTGGAGCTGTGTGGTGGTTGCATCAGTGGAGCTGTGTGGTGGGTACATCGGTGGAGCTGTGTCGGTGGAGCTGTGTGGTGGGTGCATCAGTGGAGCTGGGTGGTGGGTGCATCGGTGGAGCTGGGTGGTGGGTGCATCGGTGGAGCTGTGTGGTGGGTGCATCTGTGGAGCTGTGTGGTGGGTGCATCTGTGGAGCTGTGTGGTGGGTGAATCTGTGGAGCTGTGTGGTGGGTGCATCGGTGGAGCTGTGTGGTGGGTGCATCGGTGGAGCTGTGTGGTGGGTGCATCGGTGGAGCTGTGTGGTGGGTGCATCGGTGGAGCTGTGTGGTAGGGGCATCTGTGGAGCTGTGTGGTGGTTGCATCGGTGGAGCTGTGTGGTGGGTGCATCGGTGGAGCTGTGTCGGTGGAGCCGTGTGGTGGTTGCATCAGTGGAGCTGTGTGGTGGGTGCATCGGTGGAGCTGGGTGGGGGGTGCATCGTTGGAGCTGTGTGGTGGGTGCATTGGTGGAGCTGTGTCGGTGGAGCTGTGTGGTGGATGCATCGTTGGAGCTGTGTGGTGGGTGCATTGGTGGAGCTGTGTAGGTGGAGCTGTGTGGTGGGTGCCTCTGTGGAGCTGTGTGGTGGGTGCCTCTGTGGAGCTGTGTGGTGGGTGCCTCTGTGGAGCTGTGTGGTGGGTGCATCGGTGGAGCTGTGTGGTGGGTGCATCGGTGGAGCTGTGTGGTGGGTGCCTCGGTGGAGTTGTGGGGTGGGTGCATCGGTAGAGCTGTGTGGTGGGTGCATCGGTGGAGCTGTGTGGTGGGTGCATCGGTTGAGCTGTGTGGTGGGTGCCTCGGTGGAGCTGTGTGGTGGGTGCATCGGTGGAGCTGTGTGGTGGGTGCATCGGTGGAGCTGTGTGGTGGGTGCATTGGTGGAGCTGTGTCGGTGGAGCTGTGTGGTGGGTGCATCTGTGGAGCTGTGTGGTGGGTGCATCTGTGGAGCTGTGTGGTGGGTGCCTCGGTGGAGCTATGTGGTGGGTGCCTCGTGGAGCTGTGTGGTGGGTGCCTCGGTGGAGCTGTGTGGTGGGTGCATCGGTGGAGCTGTGTGGTGGGTGCATCGGTGGAGCTGTGTGGTGGGTGCCTCTGTGGAGCTGTGTGGTGGGTGCCTCGGTGGAGCTGTGTGGTGGGTGCGTCGGTGGAGCTGTGTTGTGGGTGCGTCGGTGGAGCTGTGTGGTGGGTGCGTGGGTGGAGCTGTGTGGTGGGGGCATCTGTGGAGCTCTGTGGTGGGTGCATCGGTGGAGCTGTGTCAGTGGAGCTGTGTGGTGGTTGCATCAGTGGAGCTGTGTGGTGGGTGCATCGGTGGAGCTGTGTCGGTGGAGCTGTGTGGTGGTTGCATCGGTGGAGCTGTGTGGTGGGTGAATCGGTGGAGCTGTGTGGTGGGTGCATCGGTGGAGCTGTGTGGTGGGTGCATCGGTGGAGCTGTGTGGTGGGTGCATCGGTGGAGCTGTGTGGTGGGTGCATCGGTGGAGCTGTGGAGCTGTGTGGTGGGTGCATCGGTGGAGCTGTGTAGGTGGAGCTGTGTGGTGAGTGGCACTTTTTATAAATCATTAGTAAAAAGAGATCAATGAATTTCAACTAAAACCCATATATAGCAGAAGAGGAGAAAGCTCTAGTAACGGGATGCAGGATGAATGTATTCCTTTGAAGCAAATCGCCAGCAGGTGAAAGGTGAATAATAGCAATCGGCATAAAACGAAAATGCCAGCAAAAGACTTTATAAAATTCTGTGTGGCCCTGATAAAATAATTAGAGCGTTTAATTATATTATTACCAACAACGATTATTGTTACAAGAGCAGCATGGGAGATGGTTAGGCTGCAATCTACACAAGCCCTTGGCATTGCTGTGGTGGGAAGGGGGCGGGGAGAGGCAAGAAGGGAAGAATAGGGGCCGGGAGCAGCAGCCTTTGATGTGCCGGCCGGCCGGCCATGCAGTGAATAATTAGGAGAGGAGAAATGCCGGCTGGGGGAAGCTTGAGAAGCCTGAGGAGGTTTGTGGCGATGTGCACGCGCTTCGGGCGGGCACTTCAACAAATCGCCGAGTTAGGTAAACTCTGTTTAAGCTGCAATATAGCTCGCCAGCTATGCGCAAGCGCATCAGCAGGCGAGCCCTAAAAATGATTGACTGAATTGATTTTCTATTTTTACAGTATCAACGTGTTACATAGAAAATACAGAATTCCTGAGGAAGGCATACTGCCGAAACGCGTTGAAGGGGAATTGGTTTTGTATTCAATTAAATGACTTATTAATTTTATGTAATCTGTTTGTATCTACAACTCATAAATGTGTACATAATCATGTTTAAATGAAAAATGATGCACTGTTTAAAGACAAAAAAGTAATTTATAAAAAAAAAAGATATAAAAATGAGAATATTTTTTGACACAATGACTAAAAATAAAACAAAATAGAGAAATATATCATGAAAATATATAGTAGTATTTGATTGATTTGTTCAACGTCTAATTGTGTGGTTTAAATACATGCAAGTAACCCGGTGTACATTTCAGGTTTTCTAAAAAGTAAAGTTTCCTTGCCAGGGTTTATTCTTTGAGGCAGGGGCCCCCTTCTTCCACATACATTATACTCACGGCAGGTCTGTGAGGAGTTAGATATAGATAAATCCATTGGATCATTGACTATAGAAATTATTGAATCATAAAGGGACCCTCTGTGTTCACCGGGTGGTTTAGTCTGTTGGACTTGTAGACTTTAGTTGCAAAAACAAAAATTTGTGTTTACATTTTTTAACGATCTCACTTTTTAAATATAAAGTATTTATTTAAGCTCTAGAATTATGGCCAAATTACCAACTTTTGGCTTTTCGGATGAATAATATGCCGACATGGTAGGAAGCACCGTGTCCTTTGGTGAATCTGCCACTACGGGACAGGACAAAAATGATGAGGTGGTCACTTTATTGGGGTTAAGAAAAAAACTCAAACGTATCGAACAACATGGACACTTCATGCTTCAATATTTAAAAGCGAGAGTAATTCCACAGGGTCTTAGGGTTCGTAATATCGCAGGCCTTTTCGTACACATCAGGGAGTTTCTGGAGCGCTGGGCCTTAATATCCAACCGGTGCTCCAGAGACTACATGATGTTAATTGTGGAAACATCTAAAGGCATATTACAGCAATTAGCCAAAGAAATAGCAGATCTAGAAGAAAAAATCAAGAGTTCAGGGATAGTGGAAGATGTAAAGAAGAAGCTAGATGATATAGAAAAAGACTTAAATTCTTACTATGACTATTTAATAAAAAGAAAAACTGAGAAGTTACAAAAAGATATTACGTTTTTAAAAAAAGAAACAGTATACCCTTACTTATCGGACAATTTCTTTACCAATACTGAGGGCCCAACTGAAAATTGGGGTAATAGATCAAACCAATATGGAAAAAGAATAAATACTTTTTCCGAATCATCTGGCTCAGACTGTGATGGAGCATATTACGAAGGTAGTTATCAGAATGCTAGACCTAATGCCAGATATCAAAATAGGCCACCTTTTTTAGATCAGCGCCAGATGAGACGGGGCAACTGGAGGCCGCAATATCAACCACGCTTCCAGAATGCCCCACAACAGGATTTCAACCAATTCCCAGCACATCAGCCAATGATGTACAATCAGTATTTGGAAACAAGAAACAACCGATATTGGAGAAATTAGAACTACTACCAATATTTAATCTTAGCAAGAAAAACTTAACATCAGATACAATCTCAGTTTTAACCAAAGTTCTTACATTTGCTCCCCATTCGGGTTTGAATAAGTTTGACTTATTCAGAGACCAACAAACCTTCCTTCGGAAGGTCAGATTAAAGTTCTTCTATCAAGGACAGGAATACCTTACAGAGGAGGTGAATCGATCTGGGTTAAGACCCAAATCACTGTTCATGCCTACAGTAGATCAATTGCTCCCCAGGTCGCTATATTCGAACAAGCCATTAGTGAGAAATTCACTAATATAACCAATTTCACTCCCAAAACACCATTCAACCTGACATCCGTTCAATATAAGGCTTTGAATGACATCAAACAAGATAAGAACATCACAGTGAAGGCATGTGATAAGGGAGGTGGTATTGTAGTGTATTATACATTGGGCTACATTGTCAAAATGGAAGAAATGTTGAGCGATACCAGATTTTATGCCCCAATAACAAGAGACTCCACCGCACATAGGTGTTTACAGTTCACCAACGGCCCATTGTTAGTATCATTGTATGCAGACGACACGATTTTGTATGTATGCAACCCCCAGACTAATTTGGATCCCCTTATCCCGGAAATTCTGCGCTTTGGCATACATTCCGGACTGGGAATTGTTAGACCTGGCACCATTAGTGTGGGTCTCCCTTCCATTTTTGCTGATGCCTCATGTGTCTTCCTGGTGTTAGATGCTTTGGGCACTGTGCCACTGCTGTCCAGTGCCACAGTGCAAGTGCTCCCTACTGTAAATTGATGTATTGATTAGTGGTTCCATGATTGGATATTTGGTTTACTTGTCAGACCCTAGTACAGTGCACGGAGTGTGCCCAGGGCGTGTAAATCCAAATGCTGCTAGTTGGCTTGTAGCACTGGTTGTGCCACCCACAGAGGCGGCCTTGGAAAATGTGTCTAAGGTCTGCCATTGCAGAGCCTGCGTGAAGTCTAGTACTGTCATGCTGACTGGGCAAGTGCACCCACCTGCCAGTCCCTAAACCTTCCCTATTCTTCATATTAGTCACCCCTATGGTAGGCCCAAGGGCAGGGTGCATTGTAAGTATAAGGTAGGACAAGCCCTGATGTGTGTGGCATGTCCTAATAGTGAATTACAGTAATTTTCGTTTTTCACTATTGCAAGGCTACCTGCTCTCCATAGGCTAGAATGGGCTGCTAGATTTTTACATGTTTATGATCCCAGCAGACCCAGAGAACATGGTAGAAATTCGAGTTTAGTATGTCTGGACTCAGAATAATAAAATACATCTTTTAGTAAAGTTTATTTTAATATTCTCTGTTTGCAAATACCACTTTTAGAAGGTAGGTATTTGCTTGCCTAACCATTTAAGCCCGCCTCTGCTAGGTTGTGTATTCCTTGTCTGGGTTTGTGTGTGACAGGACTGGGGAATTCCAGGAGACAGGCTGCGGCTGCCCGGTGGAGAATAGGGAGATCTCATCCAAGATTCGAGGGAGGAGTTGCACCTGGGAACTGAATAGGGCTGGGCCTTCCCTCTACAATGCCGGCTCCACCCTATGTGGTGTGTCTGATGTCTCTGCTCTGGACACTGAAAGAAGAGAAGGAAGACTGTCAACAAAGTGCTCCTGGACTGTACTTGCCTTCCACAATGCTGGCTCCACCTCCTGTGGGGCGTCTGATGTGCCTGCCCTGTGCTGTGAAAGGAAAGGAGAAGTCTGGTAAACAGAGTGCTTCAGAACTGGCTCGAACTGGGCACAGGCTCCTCTGTGCGTGGCATGTCCTAATAGTGAATTACAGCCATTTCCGTTTTTCACTATTGCAAGGCTACCTGTTCTCCAGAGGCTAGAATGAGCTGCTGGATTGTTACATGTTTATGATCACAGCAGACCCAGAGAACATGGTAGAAATTCGAGTTTAGTATGTCTGGGCTCAGAATAATAAAATACATCTTTTAGTAAAGTTTATTTTAATATTCTGTGTTTGCAAATACCACTTTTAGAAAGTAGGTATTTGCTTGCCTAACCATTTGAGCCCGCCTCTGGTAGGTTGTGTATTCCTTGTCTGGGTTTGTTTGTGACAGGACTGGGGAATTCCAGGAGACAGGCTGGGGCTGCCCAGGGGTGAATAGGGAGATCTGCATCTAAGATGGGAGGGAGGAGTTGCACCTGAGACCTGAATAGGGCTGGGCATTCCCTCTACAATGCCGGCTCCACCCTATGTGGTGTGTCTGATGTCTCTGCCCTGCACACTGAAAGAAGAGAAGGAAGACTGTCAACAAAGTGCTCATGGACTGTACTTGCCTTCCACAATGCTGGCTCCACCTCCTGTGGGGCGTCTGATGTGCCTGCCCTGTGCTGTGAAAGGAAAGGAGACGTCTGGTAAACAGAGCGCTTCAGAACTGGCTCGAACTGGGCACAGGCTCCTCTCCCTTCAGAGAACAAAGGATTTTGGGGTATAAGTATTGGGTGAGCCCATGAAATTAGATTACTCCTGGAATTGACAAGATGAAACCTCTGCTGAGGAGAAGGAACCTGAAGAAACTGAGGAGAGACTATTCCCAAGCTGAAGTGCTGCTTGGGGGATTGGCCTGCAGTGGTTGCCTGAACTGCCTAGAGAGGAGGAAAGACTTTGTGGACTTTACCTTTATTTTCAAATTGTGCAAAAAGATCTCCAAGTGCTTGGAAGAGAGCTTGCCCCCTGACCGAAGTCCCAGGACCAGTGGACTTCACCAGCCTTTGTGAATTGCTGCTGGAAACAAGTGGCTACATAGGTAGGGAGCTGTGACCGACTCTCCCGACCGGCCCGGTGTCCTGTTGGCACCACACTGAGCCATGTCCGCCTCGAACAACGCAAGGTCTGCGCTCACCGACGCCGTCAACGAGCCGTAGCCTGCACCACAACTGGAAGGACACCGCAACGTGCAACGCCTCGCTAGACCGAATCAAACTGGTCTGACCGACGCGGTCACTGCTACTGACTTCGAGTCCTGGGACCGCACCGGAGTTGGGCACCGCCTGCACACTTTGCGACACACCGCCTGACTTGCACCGCTGCCCGGATTGATCGACGCCAGCTCCCGAACTCCGGCTCCAACGCCGCACCGTAAAGCTGGAATCACCGCAACGAGCAACGTCCGCCCCGAACAATGCAAGCTCTGAGCTCACCGACGCCGCCAACGAGCCGTAGCCTGCACCGTGACGGAAGGGACACCATGACCTGCAACGCTTTCTTTTTGTACACTGAAACGATCCCCAGAACCGGCTCGCAAATCCGTGCCGGCCGCCCCAAGGAAAAGGTACTGTGTTTGAGTCTGTCGACATTTGAGTAGGCCCGGACTTCCGTGGTCCGCTGGATTTGTTAGACTCTGTTCTTTCAGCACGCTGTAGCCGGACGAGGCTACCAACTCGCACAGAACGTTGATTTACACTTTCTTAACCAGAACTCTTGAAATTGAATAGAACTGTGGATTCTTTTCTTCGTTTATTGGTCTTGTGGTAACTCTATATAAAGTATACGTATTTTTGATATAAAACCTTGTGTGGTGTCCATTTGTAGTGTTGTCACTGGGTTACTGTATGTGGTCACAACTGCTTAACTTACATCGCCTTGACAGCTCGCGCCACGCAACCTAGAGGGTGAGCAGGGGTTATTTTGACAGAGTAACTCCCTTGCCCTGACTAGAGGAGACGGTCCCTGCTTGTCACAAGTACCTACCTGTACCAACCAGAGACCCCTGATTCTAACATCGGTAGGCAGCGGAAAGGATCCGAATTTGCATTTGTGACTCATGTACAGTGATTGGTGAACACTACTTAGTGAGTGCAGACCATAACGCAACCACGTACTTTTGATACTTGCTTTTGCCATTTTTTAATCATGCGTGGTTCAGTCAGAGTGGAGGAGACAGCATCCATTGCATCTGATGACTGTGATTGGGAGGAAGAGAAATTAGAAAGCTACACCAACAAGCAGCTCAAGAGCTTTTGAAAAAAGTATAAAATTTCGACATCAGGAATCACCAAAAAGGAGCAATACCACAAGGCGCTGAGTGCCTGGATTGAGGCAAGAAATGCCACTGGTGATTTAGGGTAGTTTGAGGAGGCAGAGCAGCAGCTTGATGGGCCACTGGTTCTTGAGAGGAGGGGCGCGCCCTCCCCAGTGGGTAGCAGTGTTTCTGCCCGAGACCTGTCCCCAGAAGAGTTGGCAGACAGGAAAGAAAACAGGATGCATGAAATGAAGATGGCCAAGCTCAAATTGAATGGGCAACTGGAGCTAGAAAGCAAGACAATGGCTCTAGAGGAAAAGAGATTACAGATGGAGCACGACAAAGTTTTGAGGGAGTTGGATCTGAAAGCCAGGAGCCTAGAGATTACCCCCTCTGGGGGCAGCACGCCATCAGTGCCTGTGGAAGGTAGAGTGTACATCCCCAAAGATGTGGTGAAGGAGTTTTTTAAGAATGATGATATTGGACAGTGGTTCAGAGCCTATGAGGTAGCCATGTCTTCCCACCGGGTCCCTGAGAGAGAATGGGGAGCGGGGTTGTGGGGGAGGTTCCTTAGTGAGGGGCGGAATACACTGTTGGACTTGCCTTCTGAAGTCCATAATTCCTATAGCCACATGGGATGTATGATGTTACTACGCGATCAAAATGATCGCGGTACATCACAACGCAGCTTTTACAACGCAAGTCGTTACCACGACTTGCGCTGTAGGGTGCTGGACTTAGGAATAGTATGATTTATTATTCCAACTCCAGCCTACGTACAGTAGGGAAGGTGTTGGAAAAGTAAATCACACTATTCCTTAGTCTAGAGCGCCCTCCAGTGCAAGTCGTGGTAACGACTTGCGTTGTAAAATCTGCGTTGTGAGGGTATTGCAGTGTTTTGACCGCGTAGTAAAGGTTGTTTCCCAGCCACATGAAAGAGGCACTAATTACTAGGTATGCTTTGACTTCTGAGCTCTATAGGCAGAGGTTCAGGAAGTGCAAGAAAATAGAAGGTAGTACCTGGGTAGAGTATGTCACTTTTTTTTGCAGAGCATTGGATGGTTGGGTAAAGGGCAGCAAAGTTAATGATTTTCAAGGTCTCTTGGATTTAATTGCATGGGAGCACTTGTCTGATAATTGTTTTCGAGAGCTGCACCAGCACCTGATTGATAGCAAGCTGACTAACCCTAGGAAGCTTGCTGAGGAGGCGGACCGCTGGGTCAGTACCAGGGTCCACAAGAGTCACATGGGAGACTCAGCCAAAGGTGGGCAGGGTCCCCAGCAGAAGAGTGGGGGGGGACAAGGGTAAACAGAGGGAGTTCCACAGAGGGCCCCAAAGTAATTCCAAAGGGAACCCAGGGAAAGGTTCCCAGCCTCCCCCTGAGAGAAAGCCAGTGGTCCCGACAGGTAATCCTGTTCCACAGGGACCCCTGAAATGTTACCGATGTGGGGACCTGGGTCATAAGGCGAATGATACCAGGTGCCGCCTGTTTGGTAAACCAGCACCCACTGGTGCTCCGCCCCGGCAGGTGGCTAGTGTAGCCTTTGGGGAGGAGGTAGAAGTCCAAGGTGGGTGAGGGCCCGCAGAGATGTCCCAGAGAACCAACTGCCCAACAACATTAAGAAATATGGGCAGTGGGTGAGCATCAATAGCCAAAAGGTGGAGGCTCTTAGAGACACATGAGTCAGTGTGACAGCTGTCAGGTGTCACCTGGTGTCTTAAGAGCAGGTTATCCCACATGCATTCTGCTGAGTTGTTAAAGCCGACAACACAGAGAGTCATTGTCCAATGGCTCAGGTTCCCTTTGAGTGGGAGGGGGTCTCTGTTACTCTTCAGGTAGCTGTGAGGCCCGCCATGCCTGTTGACTGTTTTTTGGGGAACTCACCTTGGGAGAAGGTGGTGAAGAGTACTTACCTGAGGATGGTGGGTCTGCCTGACTGGGCATGCGTGACCACCCGGTCAATGGCAGCCAGTAGGAGTGCTCAAGAGGACCTGGAGCCTGAGAGGGAGGCCCAGCAACCTGCCTTGGAAAGAAATGGCAGGGGGCGCAGGAAACAGGCCCCTGAAGTTCCCACGGCAAAGGAGGAGGTAGACCCTGAGGGGGATCCCCATGAGCCTACCGGGGAACAGGTAGCTGAACTGGGGGACCTGCCTGAGCTGACCCATTGGCAGCAAGAAGGAGGTCCCTCCAGGGAGGAATTCTGCAAGGAGAAGAGAGAATGCCCTTCTCTTGAGGGCTTGCGGTAGCAGGCTGCAAGCCAGGCAGCAGGTAAGCAGTCCGGATCACATTGGATATTTTGGGAGAATGGTCGCCTGTATAGCGAGCCTAAGGTTGCTAAACCTGGGTCAGCCCGTGTGCTGGTGGTACCCCAGCGCTTCAGAGCCTTCCTACTGGGGCTGGCTCATGATGTGCCATTTGGGGCAGGACAAGACCTTTGAGAGGCTTGTCACCCACTTTCATTGGCACCAAATGCGCAAGAGTTCAGACACTCATTGCAGGGACCTGTCAGACTTGCCAGGCAAGTGGAAAGAGTGGAAGGAAGCAGAAGGCTCCTCTCCAGCCATTCCCTGGGGTCAGTACCCCCTTTGAGCGGGTGGGGATTGACATTGTGGGGCCACTGGACCCCAAGACAGCCATAGGCAACAGGTACATCCTGGTCTTGGTGGACCATGCCACCCGGTACCTGGAAGCCATACCTCTGAGGACAGTGACGGCCCCCGTGGTGAGACAAGCACTGATGGGAATTTTCTCATGAGTAGGATTCCCTCAAGAGGTTGTGTCTGACCGGGGAACCAACTTCATTTCTAAGTACATGAAGTCCCTGTGGCAGGAATGTGGGGTAACCTACAAGTTCACCACTCCTTACCACCCCCAAGGAAACGGGTTGGTTGAAAGGTTCAACCGAACCCTGAAGGGCATGATAATGGGTCTTGAGGAACCCATGAGGCGTAAGTGGGATGTCCTCGTACCATGCCTGTTGTTTGCGTACCGGGAGGTGCCACAGAAATCTCTAGGGTTCAGTCCCTTTGAGACAGAAGTACTGTAACGGGGTTCCTGGGTGCACCTTCCCCAATTAGCAGTTTAGAACCACCGTCCTACGTATCAGTCTGAGCAACACTCTGGCTATCTGGGATCTGTGGAAAATGTAACTTTGACATTTTTCGTTTAGCAAATCGTCTTATCCTTTTTTGTTTCTTCTTCCTATTTTCCACTTTGCAGTTTGTTGCAAGCCCTCCCCTCTTCCCTGCTTTCGTTCCCAAGTTCGCCAAAGAGTTTGAAGGTTGGGCCTGTGGGGCAGGTGGAGTTGGGGCCTCCCCCTTTGTCCGTCCCCCACCTTTTTGCCCAACGTAACCCTCGATTTTCTCTCCTTTCTCAGTGGCTCCACTAGCCCCCCTTTTCCCCTTCATGAACAACGGATAAAGTTTTAGTGGGACATGTCCCAAAGGAAGGCCCACTGCAGCTTCCTCAAAGAGTGGGCTTAAACAAAGCTCTTCATTCTCAAGATTACAGGAAGATTCAATTTGGGACATTGAGAAGAGAGGTGTACCTGCTTGAACAGACACATCTCTCTGCTCTACACGGGGAACAAGTAAAAGGGGACTAACATCAGTTTGTTCGTCCAATCGCACGGGTATAATAGAGGGGGGAATAATGGTGCCCAATTTATTTACTCTTTGTACTTCAAACAACATTACCAAAATCATTTCAAGCATATGATCTGAACTAAAAACAGATTTCTCCAATAAAGACAAAATAGAACTTAAAAGTCTTTCAATGCAGACAAAGTATTCCGAAAACATACCATCCCTCTCATTACCCAGCTTTGGTTGTGAGCAAGGCAAAAATACATCATGAACATCATGAGCATCATAGACGGGCTACACAGAATTACCATTCAGGGGACTTGTACTACAATATAATAGGGGTAAAAAGAGACGCCTGAGGGGGGAGTTTACAATGCAAGTGTTCTTCTCCTTTGGACTGCTCATTGAATACCCGTTCTTCACAGGGCTCTCCGCAGGGTGTACGTTGATGGCTCCCCACCCCCTTGTTTGAGCTTCAATGTCAATGTCTGGGAGTGTAAAGTCTTCCCTTAAATTGGGTTTTTCACAAAATGAAGCCTTTTCCACCATTACAACAATAGCCTTCCCGGCATCCTCCCAAATTCCTCCAACACACCCATGTGCACCCTCTTCACTGAGCACCTTGCCGATGTTACCCTCCATAGGGGCAACATATGCACCCGCGTTCTTACTGGACGATTTTTTCCTGCTCAATGAAGTGGATTGCTGATTCTGCTGGTTAAGAGGATGATCCGAGCTCATGACTACGAGCAAAGCAACGTCCAATGCAACAAGTATACTAACAGCAGGAAACTCCATTTCTGATGGATTCGAAGGGATATAAAGGCTATGTTGTGACTGTTGGGACCGTTGGATTGAATGATTACCACATGGGCCAGGACTCAAATTTGTCCTTGAAGATATGTCCGGTAAGGCAGGCCTAACAGCCACCCCAGCATGTACACATTGTGGGTTGGGACGTGTCCGCATCGTACCCCACACTGGGAAGCATTGGAATCTGAGCTTACGGGCATCCTGGGTTGGGAGGTGCCACACAAGCCCCTAAATCTACTCCTGGGGGTTATGGACGGCCTAGACGGATCAAGGGCAGACATGCTCCTCCTGGGTACTGCCATCATAGTAGCCAAACGGGATATCGTTAAGAACACTATCACTACACCTTGACCAACTCATAAGATCTGAACATACATTGTGCAGATGTGACGGTTTGTTATTCGTCCCTGAGGCGAAGCAGCTATCAATAGATCATGAACAAGGGCGGCCTGACTAAGGTCTCGTCTTGGGAACAAGAATGCTTTTTGCTATAAATAAACAAGCATTTCTGGTTTGGGGCAGAGGAGCACCTGTGTCATTGCAAGGTCACTCCATACCAAAACCTTAACCCAGCTGCTTGTCAATCACTCTGCGAGGGGGGATGTCCAACCTGTGAGCAAGACGGGTGTCAGCTAACCCCTGTAGCAAACAATGGGATAGAGGATAAGGAGTACCATGCCATCCCTTCATATATTTCTCCCCTCCTGTATTCACAGTCCCCTTTTACCAGTTGGCCGCTTTGCTGTCAGCAAGAAGTGGAGAGAGGGGGGAGGGGAATCGGATGGCGGCCACTTTAAGCCAGAGCTGAGGACGGATGTCAGAGGATATATGCTTCAAGAAGGTTGGAAGCGCGTCGGGTTAGTCAGTAGTTGGTCCAGCTACACGCAGCACGGGAATGCGAGGCGGAGAAACCACGAGTGTGGGGAGTGAGGCCATATAGCCAGGACCTGTCCCCAAAAGAAGTCGACGGAAGAACCGATGGATGTCGGTTGTATACCCAAAACCATCCTATATACAGAAGAAATGGGTTCTGGCTTCTACGCAAGTCTCACACTCAATGGAAAAAACGTGAAGCCTTATTGGATTCGGGTTGTAGGCAGGCCGTCGTACAGAGCACACTGGTGAAAGACTTTCAGATCTACCCGGAGAAAAAGACACCCATCTGCTGCGTTCATGGAGACATCAGAACGTATCCAATAGCCAAAATCCCCATCAAGTTACCCAATGTCAGTACTCTACTGGTTAGGGTGGGATTATTGGACAACCTACACAAACAACTCATTTTGGGCACAGACAATCCAGAATACATCTTGTTGCTCAAAAGCACACCGAGGGAGACTTCTACACCCCCTTCTATGCTGCTCACACAAGCCCCCTGGCTTTTGGACCGGTCATTTCAGTATGCTCAATTCCAAGACCCCACCCTCCAGAATGCCTGACAACAAGAGAAGAACCCAGTGATACCGTCCTCATTCCCCTTATTCATCATTCATTTCATTTTTCATTTTGGACATTTATAAAGCGCTTGGAAGTACGCCCACCGGCGTGTCCCCGCGCTGTGGGCGTATCATCAAAAACAATTTACTACCGGATAGGAAAACAAGACGTTCCCCCACAGTTAGTGGTTCCCCAGAGATTTCCCGATCAAATATAATTTTTTGCCCATTCATACCTGCTAGTAGGTCACAGTGGGCCTGCAAAAACAAACCAGACTGTGTTGAGATATTTTTATTGGCCAGGGATATTTGCCAATGTAGATAAATACTGCAGGGAGTGTGAAATATGTCAGAAGAAGAACCCCTATAAACTCCCTCTACCAAGAATCCCTTACAACCTCTACCAATCGTCAATAACCCTTTTGAGAGGATAAGTATGGATTTAGTGGGTCCTCTTCCAAAATAAAAAAAAAGGATATATCTATATACTGGTTATTGTTGATTACGCAACTCGATACCCAGAAGTATTTCCCCTATGAACACCAAGCACGATAATTATCAGTGAAAAGTTACTAGAAAGGTTTTCGAGGGTAGGATTACCTGAGAGATTTTGACAGACCAGGGAACCCCTTTTGTTTCTCGTTTAATGAAACAAGTCTGTAAAACCTTGAATATTACCCAAATAAGAACATCGGCCTATTACCCTCAGATAGATGGTCTGTGCGAGCGATATAATGCCACCTTAAAGCAAACCATGAAGAAAATGCTAACACCGAAGGGAAAGAATGGGACATGTTGTTGCCCCTCGCCCTCTTTGTTTTTAGAAGCCAGGTTTAGAGAAGCTTGGGTTGTTCTCCCTTTGAACATCTTTACGGGAGACAGCCACAAACCTTGCTAGAAATGACAAGAGAAGCGTGGGAACAAGAGAAACAAGAAGACACGCAAAACCTTCTAGAATACACCCAAAGCCTAAGAAACAGCATACAGAAACTGTGAGATTTTGCTCACGACAACCTAGAAAAAACTCAAAGAAGTCAGCAGATGTCTTAGAATAAAGGAAAGTGGTGGCAACAGTTACAGGTCCATGACTGAGTGCTCCTACTCCTACCTTCCTCTATACCCCATAAACGGGCAGAATGGAAGGGACCATTTGAAGTTGTTTAAAGGATAGGCCTCACTACTTCCCCTTTATGCCTTTCCTCAACTAAAACCCAGGTATACTACATAAATCTGCTAAGGAAATGGTTGGACCCCTCCCCAAAGACACCCATTACGTGCTGTCTGACTCAAAACCCATTCATTCAACAGTGACTCAATTGCCCATAAACAAACATCTAACAGAGGAACAAAGAGTGTCTCTTCAGGCCCTCTTAGAGTCCTTCTCCTCCATTTTTTCCGACCTCCCGGGAAAAACAACAATAGTCGAGCATGCAATTGTTACCCCACCAAACAAAGCAATAAAACAACGCCCCTACAGAATACCAGCCGCTAGGAGGGACTTAGTTGCTGCCAAAATAGAGAGCATGTTACAGCTAGGAGTCATAAAACCTTCCAGCAGTAACTGGTCGCCCCCCCTTGTCATAGTTCAGAAACTGGATGGTTCCATCCGTTTTTGTATAGACTTCCGAGCAGTCAATGCCATCTCAGAATTTGACTCATACCCATTACCAAGAGTCTATGAGCTAATCGTGAAATTAGGCGTAGCCCGATATATAACCACACTCGATCTTACAAAAGGCTATTGGCAGGTACCACTTAAACAGGAAGAGCAAGAAAAAAACGCCTTTCGCACCCCTAATGGGTTATAGGAGTTTACTGTACTGCCTATTCAGTTACATGGAGCACCGGCAATGTTCTAAAGACTTATGAACAAAGTTCTTTCCCAACAGCAAGAGTACTCCTTAACCTACATAGACGATATCATAATATTTAGCCCTAACTGGGAACAACATCTCGTCCATTGTGGGAAGGTATTCCAAGCACTTAGGACTGCAGGGCCCCACATGAACTTCAAAAAGTCCAGGATAGGATTCACCAAAGTCAAATATTTGAGCTATCTATTGGGGGATGTGGCTATCGCTCCCCAACAAGAGAAAGTTAGAGCAGTCTTAGACACCCCCTTCCCTACCACCAAAAAAGGCATTAGATCCCTTTTGGGCTTACTAGGCTACCACCGCCGGATTATAACCAATTATTCTGAAATAGCAGCACCACTAACCGACCTACTGAAGAAAGAGAAAAGGAACAAAGACCTGGTAAATCCCCCACAAGCCGCCAGAAAGGCATTCCACGAGCTCAAGCGAGCCTTAACGTCCAGCCCTATCCTTATTTTACACAACTTGAGGGAACCCTTTATCCTACAAACAGATGCCTCGGAAGGAGGTCTGGGGGCCGTTCTTTCCCAACACACAAAAGAAGGCCTTGAGCGTCCGGTCCTCTTTATCAGCCATAAATCATTTCCAAGGGAGAAGAAATATTCTACGTTTGAGAAAGAGTGCTTAGCTATAAAATGGAGAAGTTACACTATTATCTGGAGGGATCTCCTCTTGTCCTGTATACTGATCACGCCCCCCTCTTAACAAAGGGAATAATCCCAGTGTCCTCAGGTGGTTAAAAATAAAAATAAAAAAATCTGTATTTGTAAAGCACAAACTACTCACCCTTACGGGTCTCGAGGCGATGGGGGCCGTCGTGGAAATTAAGTGAGCTATTGCCCAGAGTCACATGGTGCTGAGCTGCCACATAACATAACATAACATAACATAGCTGAGCTGCCACCGGAGCCCGGGATGGATCTGTGAACCCTGTGCTCCGAAGTCAGCTGCCCTAGCCGCTGCACCACATCTCTTTACCATGAGATGGCATTGACTACTCATTTGAGGTCCGTCATAGAAAATGGTCTGATAACGGCAATGCTGGCTTTCTTTCACACATCCCTCATTTCCACGAACGGGAAACGCCTGGGGGTGGGGTGTGTCAGGTAGCCCCTGTGGTAGACGATGGGATAGAGGATAAGGAGTGCCATGCCATCCCTTCATATATTTCTCCCCTCCTATATTCACAGTCCCCTTTTACCAGTTGACCGCCTTGCTGTCATCAAGAAGTGGAGAGAGGGGAACCGGCAGGCGGCCCCTTTAAGCCGGAGCTGAGGACGGACATCAGAGGATACACGCTTCAAGAAGGTGGGGGGGAGCGCGTCAGGTTGGTCAGTAGTTGGTCCAGCTGCACACAGCACGGGAATGCAAGGCGGAGAAACCAGCGGGGGAAGACCAGAAAGACGGAGATTATCTAACAGCCTTCTTCCGAGAGAGAAAACCTGAGCCCAGGGGAGGTCACAGCTTGTCAGCGAGCGGAACACCCGAACCTGGCAGAGGAGGGAAAGTTGAAACGGAAGGAGACCAGACTTCACTGAAGGACGCGGAGTCACCACACCACCGCCCCGGAGGGACGTGGCTCTTCCAAGTGCATGGGCGTCTATGGGGCTTTTGGAAAGGGGCTGAGTCAAAGAGGGACGAGAGGGGAGGCTGAGGGGTGAAAGGGACCCAGGGAAAAGGAAATAGGTGAGATGTAAAAGAAAGACAAGAGCAGTAATCATCGGCTACTCTTTTTCTTTTGGTTGCTCCAACCTCTACCCCTTCCCTTCACATTTATGCATAGCTATTATTTATCCCTCACATCCTCCCTTGATTAAACCACACAGCAAAAACACTTACCTGAGTGTTTTCCTTCTGTCTGAGAGACGACAGCGGCCGAGGCTCACCTGAGGGACTGAAGTGGAAGACCCTGTGGGAAAGAAGAATATAACAGAGAATCAATCATTGTGATTTCCTGTAATACTAATACAAAGTGCATACCAAGAAATTATTTAATGCAGTGTGCTCCTTCTTGACCGACTCTTCTACAACGGGGAGCTACATACTTTCCCTACAGGGAATGGGAGACAGACACACAGAGACCAACGGACACACACACGGGAAAGCATAGTAGGAAAATGCTACATACGGTTCTTCTATGCTTGCATATGTACGTTGTTTTAGAAAGATGGTGGAACTATTGATTTTGTTCAATGTGCTTATTTTGCTAATTAGTTTTATCTGCTTCTATTATCATTGCAGCACATACATTCTATACAAGAATTACAATGGTTCAATAAATAATAAAAATGCTAATATTATATTATTTTAATTTGATATCGCCCAAGAATTACCCCTAAGCAGAAACTACTTTAAGGAGAAATTTAGGATTACGTAGAACCACTCTATCTTTGTGAAGTTGAAAGAAAGGCTCTTGTATAGTTAATACCTGAAGTTCATCAACTCTCCTTAGTGAGGTTATCGTTATGGGGAAAGCAACTTTCCATGATAGGAATTGTAACTGACATTTGTGCATTGGTTCAAAAGGCGGGCCCATTAGCCTTGTAAGGACTATGTTTAAGTTCCACTCTGGAGCAGGGGGAACACTTGGTGGTATAGCCCTTTTTAATCCTTCCATGAAGGCTTTAATCACTGGTACTCTGAAGAGAGATAGGTGTTGTCTATTTTGCAAGTATGCAGCTACGACTCCCAGGTGTAAACAAATGGATGTGTAAGTTAATCTACATGGCTGTAAATGCAACAGTTAACAAATTATTCCGCACAAACGCATCAAGATAATTGATATTGTTGTTGTTACAATAGGAAACAAAACGTTTCCATTTGCTGCATAACATGCTCTAGTAGTAGGCTTTCTAGCTTCCTTGAGAATATTCATACAGTCTGGTTGTAGTTGTAAATAACCAAACTCTATGACTTCAGGAGCCAAATCGCCAGGTTGAGTTCTCTGGGAATTGGATGTCTGCTTTCTCCATGGCTCTGAGTAAGGAGACTAGATGTGAGATGTAGCTTTTGATGTGGAACCACTGAGAGTTCTAAGGTTGAGAGTACCAAGGTTGACGAGAACATGTGGGGGCTATCAAGATCAGTGAGGGACATTTGTCTGAGCTTCCGAACTAAAAATGGAATTAGCAGGGGAGGCGGAAAAGCGTAAGCAAATGTCCTTGACCAAATCGTCAAGCGGGGGCTGAGAAAAAAGGGGGGGTCCCAAAACGCGTTTTCTCCATGTTAATTTCCGTAGGAAATTTTACGACAAGCTACAGACCGAACTGCTGAACGGAATTACCCGAAATTTGGCAAAAATGTAGAGCTTGGTTCAGAACGCAACCTTTTTTAAAATGGTGTAAATCCGTTCAGTAGTTTTTGAGAAAATCAAAAAATAAGAGTAAAAAAATCAATTTCCCATAGGAAAATTTGTGCAAGGCTACAGCCGAAACTACTGAATGAAATTACCCCAAATTTGGCAAAAAGGTAGTGCTTAGGTCAGAAAGCAACCTTTTTAGGTCTCACCTGAGCCAGCGCATGCCCTGCACTGGTGAAACTTTTAGTAAGTGGGCTTCAGAAAATTCTACCACTGTTGCCTAGAGCTTGCGGTTAAGCGCTCGAGCGCGCGCTCACGAGCAGAGGAGCGACCTGGATTTTCTCTCTCCTCATGGGTCATCAGCTACGAGAGCATTCTTTCCCATTCCTGAAGATGATAGCTTCCTTTTCATTTGCCTATATATCCCTACCTCTCTTCTACCCATCTACCTCTACTTCTACTCTACCTCTCTTCTACCCCTCTACCTCTCTTCTATCTGTCTACTTCTACTCTACCTCTCTACCTCTCTTCATCCCTCTACCTCTCTTCTATCCCGCTACCTCTCCTCTATCCCTCTACCTCTCTTCTACCCCTCTACCTCTACTCTACCTCTCTTCTACCCCTCTACCTCTCTTCTATCCCTCTATCTTTCTTCTATCCCTCTACCCCTCTACCTCTCTTCTACTCTTCTATCCCTCTACCTCTCTTCTAGCCCTCTACCTTTCCTCTACTCCTCTATCTCTCCTCTACACTTCTACCTCTACTCTACCTCTCTTCTACACCTCTACCTCTTCTACCCCTCTAACCCTCTTCTACCTCTCTAACACTCTTCTACCCCTCTACACCTCTACTACCCCTCTACCCATCGAATACCCCTCTTCTTCCCCTCTACACCTCTTGTACCCCTGTACTACCCCACTACCCTACTATCCCTCTAACCTGCTATCCCTCTATTACCCCTCTACCTCTCTTCTACCCCTCTTCCTCTACTCTACCTCTTTTCTACCCCTCTACCTCTCTTCTACCCCTCTACATGTACTCTACCTATATTCTACCCCTCTACCTCTTTTCTACCCTTCTACCTCTCTTCTACCCCTCTACATGTACTCTACCTCTCTTCTACCCCTCTACCGCTCTTCTACCCCTCTACTCCTACTCTACCTCTCTTCTACCCCTCTACCTCTCTTCTACCCCTCTACCCCTCTTCTATCCTTCTACCCATCTACCCCTCTACCTCTCTTCTACCCCTCTACCTCTACTCTACCTCTCTATCCCTCGACCTCTCTTCTACCCTTCTACCCCTCTACCCCTCTTATACCCCTCTACACCGCTACCCTTTTTCTACCCCTCTAATACCCTTCTTCTACCCCCTTCTACCCCTCTACACCCCTTCTACAGCTCTACCCCTCTTCTACCCCGCTAACCCTCTAATAACCCTCCACCCCTTTTCTACTCTTCTACCTCTCCTATACCCCTCTACTACCCCTCTTCTACCTCTACACTACCTCTCTTCTACCCTCAACCTCTACTCTACCTCTCTTGTACCATTCTACCTCTCTTCTACCCCTCTACCTCTCTTCTATCCCTCTACCTCTACTCTATCTCTCTTCTAACCCTCTACCCCTCTTCTAACCCTCTACCCCTCTTCTACCCCTCTACCTCTCTTCTATCACTCTACCCCTTTTCTACCCCTCTACCCCTCCTCTACCACTCTACTAGCCCTCTACCCCACTACTACCCCTCATCTACCCCTCTAGTACCCCCCACTACCCCTCTACTATCCCGCAACGCCTCTACTACTGCTCTACAATGCTCTACTACCCCTCTACCTCTCTTCTACCCCTCTACCCTCTACTACCCCTCTTCTATCCCTCTACTCCTCTTATACCCCTCTACTATACCTCAACCCCTTACCACCCATCTACCACTCCTCGCCTACCCCTCTACTACCTCTCTTCTACCGCTCTACCCCTTTTCTACCCTTGCACCCCTCTTCTACCCCTGTACCCCTCTTCTACCCCTCTACTACCCCTCTTTTACCCCTCTTCTACCCCACTACCTCTCTTCTACCACACTTCCTCTCTTCTACCCCTCTACCTCTACTCTACCTCTCTTCTACCCCTCTACCTCTCTTCTACACCTCTACCTCTCTTCTACCCCTCTACCTCTCTTCTACCTCTCTACCCCTCTTCTACCCCCTACACCGCTACACCTCTACCCTTCTACCACCGCTCAAACCTACTACCCCTGTAACCTACTACCCCTCTAGTACCCCTCTACCTCTCTTCTACCCCTCTTATCTCTTTTACCCCTCTACCTCTATTCTACCTCTCTTCTACCACTCTACCTCTCTTCTACCCCTCTACCTCTCTTCTACCCCTCTACCTGTCTTCTATCCCTCAACATCTCTTCTACTCTTCTACCACTCTACCTCTTTTCTACCCCTCTACCACCCCTCTTCCCATCTACTACCCCTCTTCTAACCTTCTACCCCTCTACTACCCCTCTACTACCCTTCTACCTCTCTACCATCCCTCTTCTACCCCTCCTCTACACCTAGCCTTCTTTTACCCCTCTACTTCTCTTGTACCCCTCTACTTCTCTCCTACCCCTCTTCTACCCCACTACCTCTCTTCTACCACACTACCTCTCTTCTACCCCTCTACGTCTACTCTACCTCTCTTCTACCCCTCTACCTCTTTTCTACGCCTCTACCTCTCTTCTACCCTTCTACCTCTCTTCTGCCCCTCTACCTCTCTTCTACCCCTCTTCTATACCTCTACCCCTCTTCTACACCTCTACACCTCTTCTACCCCTCTACACCTCTTCTACCCCTCTACCCCTCTACAACCGCTCTATCCCTCTACTATCCCTCTACTACCCCTCTACCCCTCTTCTAACCCTCTACACCTCTTCCCTTTCTTCTACCCTTCTATTACCCCTCTACTACCCCTCTACCTCTCTACTACCCTTCAACTCCTCTTCTACCTGATTCTATTAGGACCCAGAACCATTTTATTTAGTGATGTCCATCTGCACACTCCTGCATCTTGTAGTAAATTGAATATTGACAAACAGAAGTGTTATTTCCAGAAACAGTGAGTTCTGCAGCTTGTCTGTGTATCTTTGATCTGCACCTCACTGACTCCTCACATTCCTCTCGAGAGAAGATCCTGCCTCTTACTCATTAGTGTGGTTTCAGTAACTGTTTCTATCATGTGTTCATGTTTCATTGACTTGTATTAAGAGAAAAGTGTGTAAAAATACATTGTGTAGCATTAGCATTATATACTCAAATTGCTTTAGGGTGGATGCTCTCGTCCATTGCAAAGATAATTGTCACTTGTTAGTTTGCTTGGCCTTTTTCTATTTTTGCATTAAATGTATTCAATGTAATCTGCCTGTTACTAAATGACTGACTTGAATTGCATCTTGCTGACGTGAGCTGCGGAATTGCTCGGTGTATTGTGTCTGCCATGATTTTGTTCCTCAATAAAGGTTTTTGAAAACTTTTAAAAAAAAAGAAAAAAATATTTTTTTTCCATTAAATGTATGATAGATTTGTTGGCCTCCCAGTGTGCTGTGTTTTATTTTACATATCACAAGAGATGACGAGGAAAATGACAGTCCAATATACACATTCTTCATATAAATCAACTCACAGTATACTGTTCTGGAGGTTAAGCCCCACAGACATTATCTCTAACTGAACGCAGCCAACCTAGGAAGCATGTGCTTTTCAAACCAGTTGCCCTCTGATGCGGCACTATTGGATAAGTCAAAATGTCCTGAATTTTAGGAGGGTTACCGTATCTAGTGCACTCTGTTAGACAGTGCTCACCTGTGGTAGTAAGATGGTAGTAGGCACCTTATCACCTATGCACGTTGCAGGGCTTTGAGTTACAGAGCTCCTCACGCTGTGGAGAAGATTAGGTCCTATTTACCCATTTTCCCATATTTGGTCATGATGAAATGCCAACAGATTGCTACATGACTACACAGGGCATGAACAAAGTTGACTTGAAGTATATACCCCAGCTTACCAGCAGGTCCATAGGTTATTGACACTTTCACACAGTGATAGGGGCCATTAGTTCCTCATTTTCTCTGCCACTGTTTTTAATCTCAACATGGACCAGGAAGATCACATGAACTATATTGCAGCAACTGGCCGATAGTTGATCTTATATTCATACTTTCACCAATCTCACATCTTATGACACAACATCCTCTGTCCTACTATGCTCATCCCGAGTACTTAATAAAAGATCTCCGACAAAGTGTCCTCTTGTGGTGCCCGCCAGGCATTGTAGCGCCGGCCTGGTGAGGAGTATAGCCCATTGATGAAGCATGTCACCTTCAGGTGAGTGAACGCAATTGTCTTAAAAACACATGCTTCCTAGGGTGTCTGCGTTCAGTTACAGATAATGTCTCTGGGACTGAACCTCTGGAACAGTATACTGTGATTTGATTGCCCCTCTGACCTACCGGTCATTTCCGCCTGCCCTTTGCTGCTCTGTGCTGCCCAGTGACCTGCTTGTTGTTTGTGGCTGCCTTCTTTGACGGACTTCGCCCCATCCACATTGCGGAGCGCTGGACTGTCGGGACTCCAGTTCCCAGGAGGCAGCGCGCTCTCACGACATTTCCATCGGGCCAACGAGGATAAATTAGCGTCGGGGCTCCTGCGGCGCAGGACAAGGGCGGGCCCATCAAAGGCCGGAGGAGGCCGGGTAGCGCCACCCCCCTTGAGTCTGAAACAGGACACCTCCCATAGGGACGGACGCTAGACCCAGAGTGGCAGTAAGTAAACGGCCGGATACACATTGTGGACACGTCCTCCAGTGAATGAGTGGAAGTAATAGCTGATTACATCAGTTTTAGCAGTTAGGGAGGCAGCGCCTTGTGCTTTGTGGACTCCATTTAATTTTTAGTGCCTTTCGTACTGAATGTAACATAGGACATGACCATAGTTCTATAGCACATCTGCGCTGTAACCGGTGGGAGTATCGAACACCACTCAGTAAGCGGAAGGTGATTCTGGGGTAGGGGCGGGGTTAAGGGGACCCTTGATGCATTTCTTCAAAGGGCAGAATCACTATTAGTCCACGAAATTCAGCTCACAGAAAAAAGATTGTCGCTAGATACACTGCTAGAACATAAGCGATCATCAATGGGCCCCATAGCAAGGTCTAAAACACCAAGTAAAAGTATCCTCCAAGGTCCATCAAAGCAGGATAGTGGCAGCATCACTAGTGCTATGGCTCATGTTCCCCATATGACACAGGAGGGTGGCTCACTTATGTACCCTGATGACCCACTTATAACGGATTCTGACCCTGACCGGTCTCACATTAGTATTGAAGAGGTGGAGAAGAATTCCAGCACGTCCACTCCAGTGATTGACAGGCCAGAACAAGGGCCATCAGAGTTGGTAGCCTCTAGGGCCAACTCAGGTATTGGAACCATAGTAAGGGGGGTGGAGAAGTGATCACAAGATTAAAAGGTGCAATAAAAGACACATCTACTACGCAGTTGGTATCACCTCTAGCTGACACAAAGACCCAGGGCACACGATCGGGGGGAGGGGGCCGATTGTTTCAAAGCCAAAATCAAAACAGAAGGGTGCCGTAAAGATCAGCAGAGTGAACACTGCCGTGAGACCCATTTGTAGCATCAATGTTCAAACTGTGGGAAGATGGGGAGCGGACAAGGAATGGAAGATCTATTAAGGTCAAACGTAGAGCTCCTTTTTTCCACCCATTTGGGACCGGTGCTCGCGAGAATTAAGGTTATTGAGGAAAAACCATCTCGGCTATGCGATCAGGGGAATAGTGTGCCAGGTAGAATTAGGGGACCGGAGGAGGGAGAGCAGAAGCCTCATCAGACTCAAAGCCCACAACTAGTTATGAGGGCCAAGGAGGGGGGCACAGCAAAGGCGGGCGATTGGGCAAAGGCAGTGAGGGCACCAACAAGGGTGCCTTGGCGGGTAAAACGAACGGGACTACCCTAAGCATAAACAGAATGGGGCCACCTAATACGGTTTGTCCTGACACAGCCCAGAGGGGCTCGGAGGGAAGAAGGGCAATAGTCAGTGTTGAGGAGTTAACAATAGCGGACGCTGTGCAGAGCACTAGGGGTTTACCGACATTGGATCTCCCCCAGCCTCAAGCCCCTACACAGTGGTCCTTGTAGGGGTTCCTACTAACGGGGATGAGAGGGAGGAATCCCCGCGCACTCTAATTAACAAGACAGCACATTGGCTAGTCAAAAACACGGGTTTCAATATCACACAACACAGACATATTCTGATGGCAAGGAGGGGGGCTTGGATCGGAAGTAGCAGAAAGAGCTTTGCGGGTGATTGTGTGATTTTGAATTTCAGACATCCAGAGTTAGTCAATGAGCAGATGATGCAGTACTCTTGGCCCGCACTACGCGTGGACTTCAGCGCCTCATAGATGGCTTTGTCCATTTTATGGATAGCTTAGATTTGTCACCGAACCTCACCAAATCATATGTTATGGAGGTAGGGAAGGACCATCCAGCAAAACTAAGTATACAATAGGCACCCAGGGACTGGAAAAGGTCAAGTCATTTTCATATCTGGGGATCATGTTCGACCGTCGCCTTAGTTTTAAAGCCCTTGTGGAGGAGAAATGCAATAAACTAATTAACTCAACAGGGGCAACTATGAATTTTGCAAAGAGGCGAGGCCGATGGGCTCAGGAACAAATCCTGAACTTCTACAGTTCTGTAAGCTGTGCCAAAGTGTTATATGGGAGTGAGGTCTGGGGCTTTATAAACCCGCTTAAGTTACAAATAGAAGAAAACAAATATTTGAGGTGGGTACTGAAAGTCCCACAAAACATTTCCTCCTACGTGGTTCATGAGGAACTGAGTATAACCCATCTGTGCGATAGGCTGCAATGGAAGCCCCTCGCATGCTGGATTTAGGTATGGACAAACCCAGAGGCGGCGTTAAGTCAACAAATAATATCAAACTGCATTGCACGGGCACAGGGTTACAATATTCCTTGGATTAGACACATCAAGGAAAACCTGTTAGCCATGGGATGTGTTGAATATTTTACCCACCCGACCAAATTGCTATCTAAGGATAAGGGCCGTATTCAGTCATAATTTTTAAACAGAGGCAAGTCAAATAGGAAAGCAAGAGAGCTGACTAAGCCATCAGTAGGAACTCATCAGTTAACAAAGTGGTGCCTGGGCGTGGAACCTTATTTGTGTCTTATTTACAATCCTCAAGACAGATTTCTCATGACCCGTTTCAGGCTAGATTTGTTACACCATACTTTGGCGGTTCCAGCAGGGTACACACAGCATTTGGAGAGTAAGGGCTCCTGTGGCTGCGACCAACGGTCTCCACAGGATACGCTCCATTTGGTCCTACTATGCCCATTTTACGCTTACCCTAGGCGACTATTTTTAAAAGGTATTTTAAGGAAGGCCACGTTCAAACAAGTTAAGGTGGTCCTACTGTTTCTGAAATTGTCAGTAGAACCTTTAACGCTTTTCTGTGTAGTACATTTTCTAAGATTAGCAATGAAACTCAGAACCAGTAGAGGGGAGGAATAATGGTCCTGTGTGTTCAATATCTGCTCTGATTTGCACTATACTATGGATGAAACATTTTTAACCGGGTACCTCCTTGTCATTTCTATAAGATGATCCCTGTGCCGAATCATTTATAATTTATGTATTGTTGTTAAACAGGTTTTTAGTATGGTTTTTATAATGTATGAGATGTTGTTTTTTAACACTGTACTTTTATGGTATTGCTTTATGCCGAATAAAGTATATTTTGAATTGACTTGATTGTGTTTTATTTTAACGAATGTAGATAGCAGATATTGGTGCTTGCTTGTTTCACAAAAATGATCGGATACCGGCCTCAGAGCGCACTTCTTACAGACAAGTATGGGGTTATCATGTTGCTGCTACAAGCTCCTTACCTGTGTGAGTTATCGGGAATGATGCAGGGGGCAGACCCAAACTAGCCACACATGGAGATCAATGACAAATACTGAAGAATTAACTGAGCTTCCAAGCTGGTGACCATTACTTAATTGCCCCTGAAAATAAAAGACACGTTTTTAGTATCCTGGTGACTCATGACCATAAAAAACAAAGATTATAAATTCAATATTGTGTCAAATACTTAAAAAATGGAACTGGATGTGCTGAATCCGATGTTGTCCTAGGTCATGCGTGACACCTTACACCACTATTGCTTATGGGACTTGTAGTTTTGTTTTCCTCATTAAAAGGATGGGCTCTAAAGTCCCAGTGTTCTAAGCGATGTTGGTTAAAATCAAAGTTCCCCAGCCCTTCCATTCTTTGACAGACAGAGGGTCGTTGGCTGTTCATATTTGTTTGCAACGACAAAGAAACTTTTATTGTATCTTCTGTCAACTGAAGAGAGAAAACCCCTGGGCATGTTTAATTAACTACTAACACACATGAACAATCAAGAACATGAGTTTCTGGAAAACTATCAAGCACCCAATCAGAATCAACCGCCCTTCACACCCTGGAATTCTTGAGGCTTGGCTTTGGAGAGGATGAATTGCACGTGGTATAAGCAGTGGCGGTTGGTGCATAGGGGTGAATGGGGCGTTGCCTTACTAGCCTCGGGAGTCGGGACGGGGAGGAAGACAAGAGAGACACGTACCACACGCATGCAATGCAGCAGCGTCAAATCAATGAACTGCTCACTGCCCTGTGTGTCGCAAATTAAATTCAGTCAGTCTGACTCTGACTGTTTTGTTTTTTTTCGTCAAGGGATGGACGATGACGAGGGCACAGCAGGTCAGAGACCTCCTGCGCATGTGCTGGCCGGGGCGAGGAATATTGCTCGCCCCGGAAGCACATGCAGAAAGAGTGATGTCACCATGAAGGGAGTGACGTAATAAAGGGGGAAATGCCTGGTTTTGAAATGCGTACAAAGGGGGTGGTGATGGACGGAGCATCTGAACCAATCAAACACTCACACCCAGTCAACAGATCTGGGTTTAATCCATCACCGTTCTTTAGCCCACTCTGCCACACCAGTTCAGACATGGCCATATGCAAATCAGTCTGACCCTGTGCCTCATGGGAACAGTCCAGCCCGAACTGCCAAGCCATGCCTTCCCTGGACCGGAAACAAGCTTCCTAGGACCAGTTTCTGGCATTTCAGCTGAACAAAGCGGTCCATCACCACCCCCTTTTGTACCGCTTTGTTCGCCATAAGTTGGCAGGGTATGCTCGGATGTGAGTCCCTTGCTCACTTTGCCACTGGATTCGAGCAAACCTGGCTGAAGACGGCTGAAATGCCAGAAACCGGTCCTAGGAAGCTTGTATCTGGAGCGGAGACACCCGCGAGCAGCAGGTTAACAGCAGCAGCATGTGCGCACTTCTCTTCTGCTGCATTGTTTTCCTGCCTCGAGGAAAGGGATGGCTTACTTAATTTAACTACAGTAGATGAGGCTTCATTTTGCATACGTTATGCCACTTGATTGGTAAAAGAAAGAAATGAAATACCGCTATTCCAAATGTTGGCAGGTGTAGCTGTGACGTTAAATGGGAGCTGTATTGATGTGTCTGATTGTTTTTGTATCAATACATCTGTCTCCCATTCCATGTTTGCATTGAGTAAAAGACAGCCTGTTTCTGTTTACCAATCTATGTACGAGCATTTGTAATGCAATAGGTCTCGCAATTACACGAGTTTAAGCTATTTGTATTGTAAATGACAATGCCTTTTATTTATGTTTTAAAAACGAATAAAAAATAAAAGGCATTGTTATTTGTAATGTCAATAGCTCAAACTTGTGTAAATGCGAGACGTATTGCATTGCAAATGATTGTTTTATAAAAGCGCCCCATACTGCTCTTTCACTTTAATGGCGACCCACCCCTTTCTTTAGACACGGCTCGTCTAAGAAAAGGGACCCGGCCAACATTAAAGTTAATACGTTGCATGGGCGTTTTTACAAACAGGCATTTGCAATGCAATAGGTGTCGCATTTACGAAACTCTGGTAAATGCGAGACCTATTGCATTGCAAATGCTAGTTTCAATTTACCATGAGCAATATCGACCTTTTTAAAACAAATTCTTTTCCATGTGCACCTTTTTCATTTTCGTGCTAAAGCAATACATATATTTTTGATAAAACAAAGAGGGTGGCACATAACTCAGCAGGCCACAGGTTGGTCATTTAGACTCAAATGTGCAAATGGCAGGTCAATACACATGTCCAGCGCTTACAAATCCAAGGGCGTGAACACACATCTTTCCAGGGGTTGGGGCAATGCACCAGTGAGAAAAGACCAGGTAGAATGTACTACTTTTCACAGTTCTCCCATTAGAATCTAAATAATGTTGATAACTATGCAGTGTAAGCATCTTGTAGAGTTAAGCACTTAAAGGAAATAGGCCCCAGAGCTGTGAACACTGTCACAACTAATGTGCTTGCACCATTTGCTTTGTGGAAACATCGAGCTGTAAGAAATAAGACTAGAATCAGTTCCTATTGTAAACATTTTGTTACATTGGGCTGAAAAATGAGAAGACCGAATGCACACAACTATACCTCGAACAAGAAGCCAGGTGCTTTGAAATTCCGTTTAACAGTATCCACTCTTCAAACACCCGCCATGGGGCTCCTGAGGAACTAGAAACTGAGACACCTTGTCCCAGACCCACCTGGACACCCAGTGACCTGTCAATGGCGCCTGTACCAAACAACCTATCAGCGCGGGTTAGAGGCTTTGCATTAACTGCGCATGCGCTGAGGACAGACATAGCGGAAGATTGCCTATTGATTAACAACTGCGCACGCATGCGCGGAGGACTGACCACACTACGTTCCAACCGCGCAGCACCCGAGCGAGGGTTTCTGAGGGTCTGTTGGATGAACACCTGCGCATGCGCTGAGGACAGACACTGCCTCCTGAAAAATCATCGAATGAAGTGCATTGGAAGAAATAAATATTAGAAATTTCTATATTTTAAACAATGAGAAGCTATAAACATATTTTGAAATTAATGGGACACTACTGAAATGAAAGGTCTCTAACCTACAACCTCTTTCTAAAATAACTACATTTTTAAACTAATTGCGGTAAAGAAGACACAAGAGAGGGAAGTTTGATGGGGCTGAGAGACACTTGTCTTAACAAGACCCCACTCATGGATCAACACTGTGCAGCAGACAAAAAGGAAGTTTTAGAGGCCTGTGTGTCAAGAAATATAGACTGGCCAGTTACTCTGAATCACTCTTGCAAATGTGCGCTCCATACAATTATACAAATCTCAATCTCAGCTGCACAGAGAGTGTTATTATTGGTGCAGAAAAGAATGATGCTTCATTTCAACCGCGATATTCTAAAACACAGACTCTTATTGCCCGACCCACGCCTCAGCCGACTAACAGGATGATCGCTCTCGGCAGAGCGTTGTGAATTTAGCGGCCATATTGGGAGAGAATTGGCGCTGTGACGCGCTCTAGTTTACTTTAAAAGAGGACGTCATGACTCCGCGCAGCGGACGTGCCGGTCGCGTGCCGGAGTTGTGCCAGAGCCCGTCTGCGCCCGTCAGCGCCAAGGAGGCGCCAGGGGCCAGTCAAGCTGCTGATGTCAGTAGTTCTCCCATCCTATATACCGCATATTCCATCAGCACCATGAAAGTACTCCAACCACCGAGGTTAACATGTCACTATAAACACCGGCCGGAGGAAATGTTTAAAGGATGTAACTGTCTGTGTTTTAGGAAAGATCAGCAACATATTTCTCCTCTTATACCCCCGACCACTGAGACGCATATCCCCTCTCTCCAATCCAAGGAGACGGGCTTTCTTATCAATGCCCGCTCCCTGGTGAAAAATAATATTGCTTTTAATAACTTCGTTTCTGACAGAAAGCCCTTGTGCGTTTTTGTCACAGAAACATGGGGCTCAGACTCTGCTGGTCCTGACCTGGTTGATGCCATTCCCGATGGCTACGCCCTCGTAAGACTGGACAGAGTTGGCCGGAAAGGTGGGGGTATTGGCATCCTGCATAAAACTTCATCTTGTTGCCGCATTGAATGCCTCCCCTCCCTCCAAAACTCCTTCCAGGCCGCCCATTTTACACTCAACCCCTCTCCCACTGTGTCCTTCACGGGCGTTCTAATTTACAGACCCCCAGGTCAGCCTTCACCACCAGCCTCTTGGAAATCCTTGAACCCTTCATTGATGTGCCCAATTTGACTATCCTTGGGGACTTTAATTTCCATCTGGAAAACTCCAACTCATCTGACACCGGTTCGCTTTTGGATTCCCTGGCCTACTGTGGCCTTCTACAAAAGGTAAAATGCCCCACTCACTCTGCAGGTAATCCTTTAGACGGGGTCTTTACCAATGACCCCAGATTGGAAGTAGGCCCTCCCATCTCCCTCTCGTGGTCTGATCATAAGGCAGTTCCCTTTGAGTTTGATCCTGGACTACGGGATCCGCCTCCAAAGGAAAATAGTGTCTGGACTCTCAAAAGGAACTATAGAGGCCTCAATAATGTAGCACTCAGCCCCTTTATCGCTAACTTCATCTCCTCCTCCAAACCCGATACAGATGCTGCCGCTCTGGAGCTGATTAACACCATCTCAGAAGCTGTCAATACTCTAGACCCTGTGAAACCCCACTACTGCGCCAGGAAACGCCTTTCGGCCCCTTGGTTCTCCCTCAGATTACGTAGGCAGGAATGTAGGAGACAGGAAAGACTCTGGAGAGCTCACCTTGAGCCTGAGGAAAAGACCATTCAGAAAAGTGGGTGGTGATGAACAGAGTGTCTGAATTAAGCAGACCACTCTTACCCAGTCCAAAGATCAGGGCTTGATCCATCACCGTTTTATAGCTCACTGCACCATCCCAGCTCAGAACTTGGCTATATGCAAATTAGTCTGACCCTGGCCCAGTGCATCATGGGAACAGGGCAGACCAAACTACCAAGCCAATTCTTATACTGGGAAGGAAACAAGCTACCGGGGACCGGTTTCTGGCATTTCAGCCGTCTTCGGCCCGGCTTGCTTGAATCCTGATGGTGCAATGAGCAAGGGACTCACATCTGAGTATACCCTTCCACGCTTATGGTGGACAAAAATTATTCAGAAAAGTGGGTGGTGATGAACAGAGTGTCTGAATTACGCAGACCACTCTTACCCAGTCCAAAGATCAGGGCTTGATCCATCACCGTTTTTTAGCTCACTGCACCATCCCAGCTCAGAACTTGGCTATATGCAAATTAGTCTGACCCTGGCCCAGTGCATCATGGGAACAGGGCAGACCAAACTACCAAGCCAATTCTTATACTGGGAAGGAAACAAGCTACCGGGGACCGGTTTCTGGCATTTCAGCCGTCTTCGGCCCGGCTTGCTTGAATCCTGATGGTGCAATGAGCAAGGGACTCACATCTGAGTATACCCTTCCACGCTTATGGTGGACAAAAATTATTCAGAAAAGTGGGTGGTGATGAACAGAGTGTCTGAATTAAGCAGACCACTCTTACCCAGTCCAAAGATCAGGGCTTGATCCATCACCGTTTTTTAGCTCACTGCACCATCCCAGCTCAGAACTTGGCTATATGCAAATTAGTCTGACCCTGGCCCAGTGCATCATGGGAACAGGGCAGACCAAACTACCAAGCCAATTCTTATACTGGGAAGGAAACAAGCTACCGGGGACCGGTTTCTGGCATTTCAGCCGTCTTCGGCCCGGCTTGCTTGAATCCTGATGGTGCAATGAGCAAGGGACTCACATCTGAGTATACCCTTCCACGCTTATGGTGGACAAAAATTATTCAGAAAAGTGGGTGGTGATGAACAGAGTGTCTGAATTAAGCAGACCACTCTTACCCAGTCCAAAGATCAGGGCTTGATCCATCACCGTTTTTTAGCTCACTGCACCATCCCAGCTCAGAACTTGGCTATATGCAAATTAGTCTGACCCTGGCCCAGTGCATCATGGCAACAGGGCAGACCAAACTACCAAGCCAATTCTTATACTGGGAAGGAAACAAGCTACCGGGGACCGGTTTCTGGCATTTCAGCCGTCTTCGGCCCGGCTTGCTTGAATCCTGATGGTGCAATGAGCAAGGGACTCACATCTGAGTATACCCTTCCACGCTTATGGTGGACAAAAATTATTCAGAAAAGTGGGTGGTGATGAACAGAGTGTCTGAATTAAGCAGACCACTCTTACCCAGTCCAAAGATCAGGGCTTGATCCATCACCGTTTTTTAGCTCACTGCACCATCCCAGCTCAGAACTTGGCTATATGCAAATTAGTCTGACCCTGGCCCAGTGCATCATGGGAACAGGGCAGACCAAACTACCAAGCCAATTCTTATACTGGGAAGGAAACAAGCTACCGGGGACCGGTTTCTGGCATTCCAGCCGTCTTCGGCCCGGCTTGCTTGAATCCTGATGGTGCAATAAGCAAGGGACTCACATCTGAGTATACCCTTCCACGCTTATGGTGGACAAAAATTATTCAGAAAAGTGGGTGGTGATGAACAGAGTGTCTGAATTAAGCAGACCACTCTTACCCAGTCCAAAGATCAGGGCTTGATTCATCACCGTTTTTTAGCTCACTGCACCATCCCAGCTCAGAACTTGGCTATATGCAAATTAGTCTGACCCTGGCCCAGTGCATCATGGGAACAGGGCAGACCAAACTACCAAGCCAATTCTTATACTGGGAAGGAAACAAGCTACCGGGGACCGGTTTCTGGCATTTCAGCCGTCTTCGGCCCGGCTTGCTTGAATCCTGATGGTGCAATGAGCAAGGGACTCACATCTGAGTATACCCTTCCACGCTTATGGTGGACAAAAATTATTCAGAAAAGTGGGTGGTGATGAACAGAGTGTCTGAATTAAGCAGACCACTCTTACCCAGTCCAAAGATCAGGGCTTGATCCATCACCGTTTTTTAGCTCACTGCACCATCCCAGCTCAGAACTTGGCTATATGCAAATTAGTCTGACCCTGGCCCAGTGCATCATGGGAACAGGGCAGACCAAACTACCAAGCCAATTCTTATACTGGGAAGGAAACAAGCTACCGGGGACCGGTTTCTGTCATTTCAGCCGTCTTCGGCCCGGCTTGCTTGAATCCTGATGGTGCAATGAGCAAGGGACTCACATCTGAGTATACCCTTCCACGCTTATGGTGGACAAAAATTATTCAGAAAAGTGGGTGGTGATGAACAGAGTGTCTGAATTAAGCAGACCACTCTTACCCAGTCCAAAGATCAGGGCTTGATCCATCACCGTTTTTTAGCTCACTGCACCATCCCAGCTCAGAACTTGGCTATATGCAAATTAGTCTGACCCTGGCCCAGTGCATCATGGGAACAGGGCAGACCAAACTACCAAGCCAATTCTTATACTGGGAAGGAAACAAGCTACCGGGGACCGGTTTCTGGCATTTCAGCCGTCTTCGGCCCGGCTTGCTTGAATCCTGATGGTGCAATGAGCAAGGGACTCACATCTGAGTATACCCTTCCACGCTTATGGTGGACAAAAATTATTCAGAAAAGTGGGTGGTGATGAACAGAGTGTCTGAATTAAGCAGACCACTCTTACCCAGTCCAAAGATCAGGGCTTGATCCATCACCGTTTTTTAGCTCACTGCACCATCCCAGCTCAGAACTTGGCTATATGCAAATTAGTCTGACCCTGGCCCAGTCCATCATGGGAACAGGGCAGACCAAACTACCAAGCCAATTCTTATACTGGGAAGGACACAAGCTACCGGGGACCGGTTTCTGGCATTTCAGCCGTCTTCGGCCCGGCTTGCTTGAATCCTGATGGTGCAATGAGCAAGGGACTCACATCTGAGTATACCCTTCCACGCTTATGGTGGACAAAAATTATTCAGAAAAGTGGGTGGTGATGAACAGAGTGTCTGAATTAAGCAGACCACTCTTACCCAGTCCAAAGATCAGGGCTTGATCCATCACCGTTTTTTAGCTCACTTCACCATCCCAGCTCAGAACTTGGCTATATGCAAATTAGTCTGACCCTGGCCCAGTGCATCATGGGAACAGGGCAGACCAAACTACCAAGCCAATTCTTATACTGGGAAGGAAACAAGCTACCGGGGACCGGTTTCTGGCATTCCAGCCGTCTTCGGCCCGGCTTGCTTGAATCCTGATGGTGCAATGAGCAAGGGACTCACATCTGAGTATACCCTTCCACGCTTATGGTGGACAAAAATTATTCAGAAAAGTGGGTGGTGATGAACAGAGTGTCTGAATTAAGCAGACCACTCTTACCCAGTCCAAAGACCAGGGCTTGATCCATCACCGTTTTTTAGCTCACTGCACCATCCCAGCTCAGAACTTGGCTATATGCAAATTAGTCTGACCCTGGCCCAGTGCATCATGGGAACAGGGCAGACCAAACTACCAAGCCAATTCTCATACTGGGAAGGAAACAAGCTACCGGGGAACGGTTTCTGGCATTTCAGCCGTCTTCGGCCCGGCTTGCTTGAATCCTGATGGTGCAATAAGCAAGGGACTCACATCTGAGTATACCCTTCCACGCTTATGGTGGACAAAAATTATTCAGAAAAGTGGGTGGTGATGAACAGAGTGTCTGAATTAAGCAGACCACTCTTACCCAGTCCAAAGATCAGGGCTTGATTCATCACCGTTTTTTAGCTCACTGCACCATCCCAGCTCAGAACTTGGCTATATGCAAATTAGTCTGACCCTGGCCCAGTGCATCATGGGAACAGGGCAGACCAAACTACCAAGCCAATTATTATACTGGGAAGGAAACAAGCTACCGGGGACCGGTTTCTGGCATTTCAGCCGTCTTCGGCCCGGCTTGCTTGAATCCTGATGGTGCAATGAGCAAGGGACTCACATCTGAGTATACCCTTCCACGCTTATGGTGGACAAAAATTATTCAGAAAAGTGGGTGGTGATGAACAGAGTGTCTGAATTAAGCAGACCACTCTTACCCAGTCCAAAGATCAGGGCTTGATCCATCACCGTTTTTTAGCTCACTGCACCATCCCAGCTCAGAACTTGGCTATATGCAAATTAGTCTGACCCTGGCCCAGTGCATCATGGGAACAGGGCAGACCAAACTACCAAGCCAATTCTTATACTGGGAAGGAAACAAGCTACCGGGGACCGGTTTCTGGCATTTCAGCCGTCTTCGGCCCGGCTTGCTTGAATCCTGATGGTGCAATGAGCAAGGGACTCACATCTGAGTATACCCTTCCACGCTTATGGTGGACAAAAATTATTCAGAAAAGTGGGTGGTGATGAACAGAGTGTCTGAATTAAGCAGACCACTCTTACCCAGTCCAAAGATCAGGGCTTGATCCATCACCGTTTTTTAGCTCACTGCACCATCCCAGCTCAGAACTTGGCTATATGCAAATTAGTCTGACCCTGGCCCAGTGCATCATGGGAACAGGGCAGACCAAACTACCAAGCCAATTCTTATACTGGGAAGGAAACAAGCTACCGGGGACCGGTTTCTGTCATTCCAGCCGTCTTCGGCCCGGCTTGCTTGAATCCTGATGGTGCAATGAGCAAGGGACTCACATCTGAGTATACCCTTCCACGCTTATGGTGGACAAAAATTATTCAGAAAAGTGGGTGGTGATGAACAGAGTGTCTGAATTAAGCAGACCACTCTTACCCAGTCCAAAGATCAGGGCTTGATCCATCACCGTTTTTTAGCTCACTGCACCATCCCAGCTCAGAACTTGGCTATATGCAAATTAGTCTGACCCTGGTCCAGTGCATCATGGGAACAGGGCAGACCAAACTACCAAGCCAATTCTTATACTGGGAAGGAAACAAGCTACCGGGGACCGGTTTCTGGCATTTCAGCCGTCTTCGGCCCGGCTTGCTTGAATCCTGATGGTGCAATGAGCAAGGGACTCACATCTGAGTATACCCTTCCACGCTTATGGTGGACAAAAATTATTCAGAAAAGTGGGTGGTGATGAACAGAGTGTCTGAATTAAGCAGACCACTCTTACCCAGTCCAAAGATCAGGGCTTGATCCATCACCGTTTTTTAGCTCACTGCACCATCCCAGCTCAGAACTTGGCTATATGCAAATTAGTCTGACCCTGGCCCAGTGCATCATGGGAACAGGGCAGACCAAACTACCAAGCCAATTCTTATACTGGGAAGGAAACAAGCTACCGGGGACCGGTTTCTGTCATTTCAGCCGTCTTCGGCCCGGCTTGCTTGAATCCTGATGGTGCAATGAGCAAGGGACTCACATCTGAGTATACCCTTCCACGCTTATGGTGGACAAAAATTATTCAGAAAAGTGGGTGGTGATGAACAGAGTGTCTGAATTAAGCAGACCACTCTTACCCAGTCCAAAGATCAGGGCTTGATCCATCACCGTTTTTTAGCTCACTGCACCATCCCAGCTCAGAACTTGGCTATATGCAAATTAGTCTGACCCTGGCCCAGTGCATCATGGGAACAGGGCAGACCAAACTACCAAGCCAATTCTTATACTGGGAAGGAAACAAGCTACCGGGGACCGGTTTCTGGCATTTCAGCCGTCTTCGGCCCGGCTTGCTTGAATCCTGATGGTGCAATGAGCAAGGGACTCACATCTGAGTATACCCTTCCACGCTTATGGTGGACAAAAATTATTCAGAAAAGTGGGTGGTGATGAACAGAGTGTCTGAATTAAGCAGACCACTCTTACCCAGTCCAAAGATCAGGGCTTGATCCATCACCGTTTTTTAGCTCACTGCACCATCCCAGCTCAGAACTTGGCTATATGCAAATTAGTCTGACCCTGGCCCAGTCCATCATGGGAACAGGGCAGACCAAACTACCAAGCCAATTCTTATACTGGGAAGGACACAAGCTACCGGGGACCGGTTTCTGGCATTTCAGCCGTCTTCGGCCCGGCTTGCTTGAATCCTGATGGTGCAATGAGCAAGGGACTCACATCTGAGTATACCCTTCCACGCTTATGGTGGACAAAAATTATTCAGAAAAGTGGGTGGTGATGAACAGAGTGTCTGAATTAAGCAGACCACTCTTACCCAGTCCAAAGATCAGGGCTTGATCCATCACCGTTTTTTAGCTCACTTCACCATCCCAGCTCAGAACTTGGCTATATGCAAATTAGTCTGACCCTGGCCCAGTGCATCATGGGAACAGGGCAGACCAAACTACCAAGCCAATTCTTATACTGGGAAGGAAACAAGCTACCGGGGACCGGTTTCTGGCATTCCAGCCGTCTTCGGCCCGGCTTGCTTGAATCCTGATGGTGCAATGAGCAAGGGACTCACATCTGAGTATACCCTTCCACGCTTATGGTGGACAAAAATTATTCAGAAAAGTGGGTGGTGATGAACAGAGTGTCTGAATTAAGCAGACCACTCTTACCCAGTCCAAAGACCAGGGCTTGATCCATCACCGTTTTTTAGCTCACTGCACCATCCCAGCTCAGAACTTGGCTATATGCAAATTAGTCTGACCCTGGCCCAGTGCATCATGGGAACAGGGCAGACCAAACTACCAAGCCAATTCTCATACTGGGAAGGAAACAAGCTACCGGGGAACGGTTTCTGGCATTTCAGCCGTCTTCGGCCCGGCTTGCTTGAATCCTGATGGTGCAATAAGCAAGGGACTCACATCTGAGTATACCCTTCCACGCTTATGGTGGACAAAAATTATTCAGAAAAGTGGGTGGTGATGAACAGAGTGTCTGAATTAAGCAGACCACTCTTACCCAGTCCAAAGATCAGGGCTTGATTCATCACCGTTTTTTAGCTCACTGCACCATCCCAGCTCAGAACTTGGCTATATGCAAATTAGTCTGACCCTGGCCCAGTGCATCATGGGAACAGGGCAGACCAAACTACCAAGCCAATTATTATACTGGGAAGGAAACAAGCTACCGGGGACCGGTTTCTGGCATTTCAGCCGTCTTCGGCCCGGCTTGCTTGAATCCTGATGGTGCAATGAGCAAGGGACTCACATCTGAGTATACCCTTCCACGCTTATGGTGGACAAAAATTATTCAGAAAAGTGGGTGGTGATGAACAGAGTGTCTGAATTAAGCAGACCACTCTTACCCAGTCCAAAGATCAGGGCTTGATCCATCACCGTTTTTTAGCTCACTGCACCATCCCAGCTCAGAACTTGGCTATATGCAAATTAGTCTGACCCTGGCCCAGTGCATCATGGGAACAGGGCAGACCAAACTACCAAGCCAATTCTTATACTGGGAAGGAAACAAGCTACCGGGGACCGGTTTCTGGCATTTCAGCCGTCTTCGGCCCGGCTTGCTTGAATCCTGATGGTGCAATGAGCAAGGGACTCACATCTGAGTATACCCTTCCACGCTTATGGTGGACAAAAATTATTCAGAAAAGTGGGTGGTGATGAACAGAGTGTCTGAATTAAGCAGACCACTCTTACCCAGTCCAAAGATCAGGGCTTGATCCATCACCGTTTTTTAGCTCACTGCACCATCCCAGCTCAGAACTTGGCTATATGCAAATTAGTCTGACCCTGGCCCAGTGCATCATGGGAACAGGGCAGACCAAACTACCAAGCCAATTCTTATACTGGGAAGGAAACAAGCTACCGGGGACCGGTTTCTGTCATTCCAGCCGTCTTCGGCCCGGCTTGCTTGAATCCTGATGGTGCAATGAGCAAGGGACTCACATCTGAGTATACCCTTCCACGCTTATGGTGGACAAAAATTATTCAGAAAAGTGGGTGGTGATGAACAGAGTGTCTGAATTAAGCAGACCACTCTTACCCAGTCCAAAGATCAGGGCTTGATCCATCACCGTTTTTTAGCTCACTGCACCATCCCAGCTCAGAACTTGGCTATATGCAAATTAGTCTGACCCTGGTCCAGTGCATCATGGGAACAGGGCAGACCAAACTACCAAGCCAATTCTTATACTGGGAAGGAAACAAGCTACCGGGGACCGGTTTCTGGCATTTCAGCCGTCTTCGGCCCGGCTTGCTTGAATCCTGATGGTGCAATGAGCAAGGGACTCACATCTGAGTATACCCTTCCACGCTTATGGTGGACAAAAATTATTCAGAAAAGTGGGTGGTGATGAACAGAGTGTCTGAATTAAGCAGACCACTCTTACCCAGTCCAAAGATCAGGGCTTGATCCATCACCGTTTTTTAGCTCACTGCACCATCCCAGCTCAGAACTTGGCTATATGCAAATTAGTCTGACCCTGGCCCAGTGCATCATGGGAACAGGGCAGACCAAACTACCAAGCCAATTCTTATACTGGGAAGGACACAAGCTACCGGGGACCGGTTTCTGGCATTTCAGCCGTCTTCGGCCCGGCTTGCTTGAATCCTGATGGTGCAATGAGCAAGGGACTCACATCTGAGTATACCCTTCCACGCTTATGGTGGACAAAAATTATTCAGAAAAGTGGGTGGTGATGAACAGAGTGTCTGAATTAAGCAGACCACTCTTACCCAGTCCAAAGATCAGGGCTTGATCCATCACCGTTTTTTAGCTCACTTCACCATCCCAGCTCAGAACTTGGCTATATGCAAATTAGTCTGACCCTGGCCCAGTGCATCATGGGAACAGGGCAGACCAAACTACCAAGCCAATTCTTATACTGGGAAGGAAACAAGCTACCGGGGACCGGTTTCTGGCATTCCAGCCGTCTTCGGCCCGGCTTGCTTGAATCCTGATGGTGCAATGAGCAAGGGACTCACATCTGAGTATACCCTTCCACGCTTATGGTGGACAAAAATTATTCAGAAAAGTGGGTGGTGATGAACAGAGTGTCTGAATTAAGCAGACCACTCTTACCCAGTCCAAAGATCAGGGCTTGATCCATCACCGTTTTTTAGCTCACTGCACCATCCCAGCTCAGAACTTGGCTATATGCAAATTAGTCTGACCCTGGCCCAGTGCATCATGGGAACAGGGCAGACCAAACTACCAAGCCAATTCTTATACTGGGAAGGAAACAAGCTACCGGGGACCGGTTTCTGGCATTTCAGCCGTCTTCGGCCCGGCTTGCTTGAATCCTGATGGTGCAATGAGCAAGGGACTCACATCTGAGTATACCCTTCCACGCTTATGGTGGACAAAAATTATTCAGAAAAGTGGGTGGTGATGAACAGAGTGTCTGAATTAAGCAGACCACTCTTACCCAGTCCAAAGATCAGGGCTTGATCCATCACCGTTTTTTAGCTCACTGCACCATCCCAGCTCAGAACTTGGCTATATGCAAATTAGTCTGACCCTGGCCCAGTGCATCATGGGAACAGGGCAGACCAAACTACCAAGCCAATTCTTATACTGGGAAGGAAACAAGCTACCGGGGACCGGTTTCTGTCATTCCAGCCGTCTTCGGCCCGGCTTGCTTGAATCCTGATGGTGCAATGAGCAAGGGACTCACATCTGAGTATACCCTTCCACGCTTATGGTGGACAAAAATTATTCAGAAAAGTGGGTGGTGATGAACAGAGTGTCTGAATTAAGCAGACCACTCTTACCCAGTCCAAAGATCAGGGCTTGATCCATCACCGTTTTTTAGCTCACTGCACCATCCCAGCTCGGAACTTGGCTATATGCAAATTAGTCTGACCCTGGTCCAGTGCATCATGGGAACAGGGCAGACCAAACTACCAAGCCAATTCTTATACTGGGAAGGAAACAAGCTACCGGGGACCGGTTTCTGGCATTTCAGCCGTCTTCGGCCCGGCTTGCTTGAATCCTGATGGTGCAATGAGCAAGGGACTCACATCTGAGTATACCCTTCCACGCTTATGGTGGACAAAAATTATTCAGAAAAGTGGGTGGTGATGAACAGAGTGTCTGAATTAAGCAGACCACTCTTACCCAGTCCAAAGATCAGGGCTTGATCCATCACCGTTTTTTAGCTCACTGCACCATCCCAGCTCAGAACTTGGCTATATGCAAATTAGTCTGACCCTGGCCCAGTGCATCATGGGAACAGGGCAGACCAAACTACCAAGCCAATTCTTATACTGGGAAGGACACAAGCTACCGGGGACCGGTTTCTGGCATTTCAGCCGTCTTCGGCCCGGCTTGCTTGAATCCTGATGGTGCAATGAGCAAGGGACTCACATCTGAGTATACCCTTCCACGCTTATGGTGGACAAAAATTATTCAGAAAAGTGGGTGGTGATGAACAGAGTGTCTGAATTAAGCAGACCACTCTTACCCAGTCCAAAGATCAGGGCTTGATCCATCACCGTTTTTTAGCTCACTTCACCATCCCAGCTCAGAACTTGGCTATATGCAAATTAGTCTGACCCTGGCCCAGTGCATCATGGGAACAGGGCAGACCAAACTACCAAGCCAATTCTTATACTGGGAAGGAAACAAGCTACCGGGGACCGGTTTCTGGCATTCCAGCCGTCTTCGGCCCGGCTTGCTTGAATCCTGATGGTGCAATGAGCAAGGGACTCACATCTGAGTATACCCTTCCACGCTTATGGTGGACAAAAATTATTCAGAAAAGTGGGTGGTGATGAACAGAGTGTCTGAATTAAGCAGACCACTCTTACCCAGTCCAAAGACCAGGGCTTGATCCATCACCGTTTTTTAGCTCACTGCACCATCCCAGCTCAGAACTTGGCTATATGCAAATTAGTCTGACCCTGGCCCAGTGCATCATGGGAACAGGGCAGACCAAACTACCAAGCCAATTCTTATACTGGGAAGGAAACAAGCTACCGGGGACCGGTTTCTGGCATTTCAGCCGTCTTCGGCCCGGCTTGCTTGAATCCTGATGGTGCAATGAGCAAGGGACTCACATCTGAGTATACCCTTCCACGCTTATGGTGGACAAAAATTATTCAGAAAAGTGGGTGGTGATGAACAGAGTGTCTGAATTAAGCAGACCACTCTTACCCAGTCCAAAGATCAGGGCTTGATCCATCACCGTTTTTTAGCTCACTGCACCATCCCAGCTCAGAACTTGGCTATATGCAAATTAGTCTGACCCTGGCCCAGTGCATCATGGGAACAGGGCAGACCAAACTACCAAGCCAATTCTTATACTGGGAAGGAAACAAGCTACCGGGGACCGGTTTCTGTCATTTCAGCCGTCTTCGGCCCGGCTTGCTTGAATCCTGATGGTGCAATGAGCAAGGGACTCACATCTGAGTATACCCTTCCACGCTTATGGTGGACAAAAATTATTCAGAAAAGTGGGTGGTAATGAACAGAGTGTCTGAATTAAGCAGACCACTCTTACCCAGTCCAAAGATCAGGGCTTGATCCATCACCGTTTTTTAGCTCACTGCACCATCCCAGCTCAGAACTTGGCTATATGCAAATTAGTCTGACCCTGGCCCAGTGCATCATGGGAACAGGGCAGACCAAACTACCAAGCCAATTCTTATACTGGGAAGGAAACAAGCTACCGGGGACCGGTTTCTGTCATTTCAGCCGTCTTCGGCCCGGCTTGCTTGAATCCTGATGGTGCAATGAGCAAGGGACTCACATCTGAGTATACCCTTCCACGCTTATGGTGGACAAAAATTATTCAGAAAAGTGGGTGGTGATGAACAGAGTGTCTGAATTAAGCAGACCACTCTTACCCAGTCCAAAGATCAGGGCTTGATCCATCACCGTTTTTTAGCTCACTGCACCATCCCAGCTCAGAACTTGGCTATATGCAAATTAGTCTGACCCTGGCCCAGTGCATCATGGGAACAGGGCAGACCAAACTACCAAGCCAATTCTTATACTGGGAAGGAAACAAGCTACCGGGGACGAGTTTCTGGCATTTCAGCCGTCTTCGGCCCGGCTTGCTTGAATCCTGATGGTGCAATGAGCAAGGGACTCACATCTGAGTATACCCTTCCACGCTTATGGTGGACAAAAATTATTCAGAAAAGTGGGTGGTGATGAACAGAGTGTCTGAATTAAGCAGACCACTCTTACCCAGTCCAAAGATCAGGGCTTGATCCATCACCGTTTTTTAGCTCACTGCACCATCCCAGCTCAGAACTTGGCTATATGCAAATTAGTCTGACCCTGGCCCAGTGCATCATGGGAACAGGGCAGACCAAACTACCAAGCCAATTCTTATACTGGGAAGGACACAAGCTACCGGGGACCGGTTTCTGGCTTTCTGGATTCAAGCAAGCCGGGCCGAAGACGGCTGAAATGCCAGAAACCGGTCCCCGGTAGCTTGTCTCCTTTCTGGTGAAGAATTGGCTTGGTAGTTTAGTCTGCCCTATTCCCATGATGCACTGGGCCAGGGACAGACTGATTTGCATATAGCCAGGTTCTGAGCTGGGATGGTGCAGTGAGATAAATAACGGTGATCGATCAAGCCCTGATCTTTGGACTGGGTAAGAGTGGTCTGCTTAATTCAGACACTCTGTTCATCACCACCCCCTTTTCTGAATCGTTTTTGGCCACTATAGGTGTGGCAGGGTATACTCAGAAATGAGTCCCTTTCTCACTGCACCATCAGGATTCAAGCAAGCCGGGCCGAAGACGGCTGAAATGCCAGAAACCGGTCCCCGGTAGCTTGTCTCCTTTCTGGTGAAGAATTGGCTTGGTAGTTTAGTCTGCCCTGTTCCCATGATGCACTGGGCCAGGGACAGACTGATTTGCATATAGCCAGGTTCTGAGCTGGGATGGTGCAGTGAGATAAATAACAGTGATGGATCAAGCCCTGATCTTTGGACTGGGTAAGAGTGGTCTGCTTAATTCAGACACTCTGTTCATCACCACCCCCTTTTCTGAATCGTTTTTGGCCACTATAGGTGTGGCAGGGTATACTCAGACATGAGTCCCTTTCTCACTGCACCATCAGGATTCAAGCAAGCCGGGCCAAAGACGGCTGATATGCCAGAAACCGGTCCCCGGTAGCTTGTCTCCTTTCTGGTGAAGAATTGGCTTGGTAGTTTAGTCTGCCTTGTTCCCATGATGCACTGGGCCAGGGACAGACTGATTTGCATATAGCCAGGTTCTGAGCTGGGATGGTGCAGTGAGATAAATAACGGTGATGGATCAAGCCCTGATCTTTGGACTGGGTAAGAGTGGTCTGCTTAATTCAGACACTCTGTTCATCACCACCCCCTTTTCTGAATCGTTTTTGGCCACTATAGGTGTGGCAGGGTATACTCAGACATGAGTCCCTTTCTCACTGCACCATCAGGATTCAAGCAAGCCGGGCCGAAGACGGCTGAAATGCCAGAAACCGGTCCCCTGTAGCTTGTCTCCTTTCTGGTGAAGAATTGGCTTGGTAGTTTAGTCTGCCCTGTTCCCATGATGCACTGGGCCAGGGACAGACTGATTTGCATATAGCCAGGTTCTGAGCTGGGATGGTGCAGTGAGATAAATAACGGTGATGGATCAAGCCCTGATCTTTGGACTGGGTAAGAGTGGTCTGCTTAATTCAGACACTCTGTTCATCACCACCCCCTTTTCTGAATCGTTTTTGGCTACTATAGGTGTGGCAGGGTATACTCAGACATGAGTCCCTTTCTCACTGCACCATCAGGATTCAAGCAAGCCGGGCCGAAGACGGCTGAAATGCCAGAAACCGGTCCCTGGTAGCTTGTCTCCTTTCTGGTGAAGAATTGGCTTGGTAGTTTAGTCTGCCCTGTTCCCATGATGCACTGGGCCAGGGACAGACTGATTTGCATATAGCCAGGTTCTGAGCTGGGATGGTGCAGTGAGATAAATAACGGTGATGGATCAAGCCCTGATCTTTGGACTGGGTAAGAGTGGTCTGCTTAATTCAGACACTCTGTTTATCACCACCCCCTTTTCTGAATCGTTTTTGGCCACTATAGGTGTGGCAGGGTATACTCAGACATGAGTCCCTTTCTCACTGCACCATCAGGATTCAAGCAAGCCGGGCCGAAGACGGCTGAAATGCCAGAAACCGGTCCCCGGTAGCTTGTCTCCTTTCTGGTGAAGAATTGGCTTGGTAGTATAGTCTGCCCTGTTCCCATGATGCACTGGGCCAGGGACAGACTGATTTGCTTATAGCCAGGTTCTGAGCTGGGATGGTGCAGTGAGATAAATAACGGTGATGGATCAAGCCCTGATCTTTGGACTGGGTAAGAGTGGTCTGCTTAATTCAGACACTCTGTTCATCACCACCCCCTTTTCTGAATCGTTTTTGGCCACTATAGGTGTGGCAGGGTATACTCAGACATGAGTCCCTTTCCCACTGCACCATCAGGATTCAGGCAAGCCGGGCCGAAGACGGCTGAAATGCCAGAAACCGGTCCCCGGTAGCTTGTCTCCTTTCTGGTGAAGAATTGGCTTGGTAGTTTAGTCTGCCCTGTTCCCATGATGCACTGGGCCAGGGACAGACTGATTTGCATATAGCCAGGTTCTGAGCTGGGATGGTGCAGTGAGATAAATAACGGTGATGGATCAAGCCCTGATCTTTGGACTGGGTAAGAGTGGTCTGCTTAATTCAGACACTCTGTTCATCACCACCCCCTTTTCTGAATCGTTTTTGGCCACTATAGGTGTGGCAGGGTATTAAGCATGGGCGAATTTTGCGGATCTCGCGTTCGCGAATTTTGCGGATTTGCGAACTCGCAATCCGCAAAATCCGCGAATTCCCGCGAATTTGCGGATTTTTTTTTTTTGTGTTCGCCCGTGTTTCTGCCAGTTCGCGAGGGTTTTTACAATTTCGCAATTTGCGAACTTACCTGTCAGGTCGCAAGTTTTGCGAACTTGTTGTTTCTACGTGTCCAGCCTGTTTGGGACACTCTTCTTTATCACTGCCACTCTCTGTCACCACTGCCACTCTCTGACTACTCATGCCACCCTCTGGCCCACCCATGCCACCCTCTGTTTCATCACCACACCCTCTGGTTGTCCAGTGTACATTATTTTCGGCAAAGCAAAGCACACCTTCCCTGCCTCAAGTGACCTGAATTAATTTGGGGCTGATTAATGTGTCACAGAATATCTTTTTTAGCTGGCACCTGCTTCCTTAGTGCGCCCTGATTAGTGATCTTTTGCACTTGCTAAGTGCTTTCATTGTTGCAAAATTAGTTACAACACCTGCCCTGCCCCAACTGACAATAATGAATTAGGGGCTGATTAATGGATTTTAACTTCCAGCCTGGCTCCTGCTTGTCTCCCTTAGCTGTAATTCAGGACCTTTGTGGCATATGTGTAACTATTCTGAGGTTCAGAGCAGGGTCACATAATAGTTTCAACTGGCAACTGAACTCTGGAGGGGCCCCTCAGGAAGCACTACAGGAAATGGCTACTAATGATGAGCCTGAACTTTTGAACCTGGTAAGTAGTTACTTTCAGTTTTGCTAAGATCGTATTTCTGCAATTTTGCACTTATTCGCGGGGCGCGAACTCACGCGAACAGTGCGAGCAGTGCGAGCAAAATCCGCTGCTCGCGGATTTGCGGATTTTGCGGGAGATTCGCGAATCTCGCGGATTGCGAATTTCCCGAAAATCCGCAAAATCCGCGAGCGGAACGGATTTTCCGCCCATGCTTACAGGGTATACTCAGACATGAGTCCCTTTCTCACTGCACCATCAGGATTCAAGCAAGCCGGGCCGAAGACGGCTGAAATGCCAGAAACCGGTCCCCGGTAGCTTGTCTCCTTTCTGGTGAAGAATTGGCTTGATAGTATAGTCTGCCCTGTTCCCATGATGCACTGGGCCAGGGACAGACTGATTTGCATATAGCCAGGTTCTGAGCTGGGATGGTGCAGTGAGATAAATAACGGTGATGGATCAAGCCCTGATCTTTGGACTGGGTAAGAGTGGTCTGCTTAATTCAGACACTCTGTTCATCACCACCCCCTTTTCTGAATCGTTTTTGGCCACTATAGGTGTGGCAGGGTATACTCAGACATGAGTCCCTTTCCCACTGCACCATCAGGATTCAAGCAAGCCGGGCCGAAGACGGCTGAAATGCCAGAAACCGGTCCCCGGTAGCTTGTCTCCTTTCTGGTGAAGAATTGGCTTGGTAGTTTAGTCTGCCCTGTTCCCATGATGCACTGGGCCAGGGACAGACTGATTTGCATATAGCCAGGTTCTGAGCTGGGATGGTGCAGTGAGATAAATAACGGTGATGGATCAAGCCCTGATCTTTGGACTGGGTAAGAGTGGTCTGCTTAATTCAGACACTCTGTTCATCACCACCCCCTTTTCTGAATCGTTTTTGGCCACTATAGGTGTGGCAGGGTATACTCAGACATGAGTCCCTTTCTCACTGCACCATCAGGATTCAAGCAAGCCGGGCCGAAGACGGCTGAAATGCCAGAAACCGGTCCCCGGTAGCTTGTCTCCTTTCTGGTGAAGAATTGGCTTGGTAGTTTAGTCTGCCCTGTTCCCATGATGCACTGGTCCAGGGACAGACTGATTTGCATATAGCCAGGTTCTGAGCTGGGATGGTGCAGTGAGATAAATAACGGTGATGGATCAAGCCCTGATCTTTGAACTGGGTAAGAGTGGTCTGCTTAATTCAGACACTCTGTTCATCACCACCCCCTTTTCTGAATTGTTTTTGTCCACTATAGGTGTGGCAGGGTATACTCAGACATGAGTCTCTTTCTCACTGCACCATCAGGATTCAAGCAAGCCGGGCCGAAGACGGCTGAAATGCCAGAAACCGGTCCCCGGTAGCTTGTCTCCTTTCTGGTGAAGAATTGGCTTGGTAGTTTAGTCTGCCCTGTTCCCATGATGCACTGGGCCAGGGACAGACTGATTTGCATATAGCCAGGTTCTGAGCTGGGATGGTGCAGTGAGATAAAAAACGGTGATGGATCAAGCCCTGATCTTTGGACTGGGTAAGAGTGGTCTGCTTAATTCAGACACTCTGTTCATCACCACCCCCTTTTCTGAATCGTTTTTGGCCACTATAGGTGTGGCAGGGTATACTCAGACATGAGTCCCTTTCTCACTGCACCATCAGGATTCAAGCACGCCGGGCCGAAGACGGCTGAAATGCCAGAAACCGGTCCCCGGTAGCTTGTCTCCTTTCTGGTGAAGAATTGGCTTGGTAGTTTAGTCTGCCCTGTTCCCATGATGCACTGGGCCAGGGACAGACTGATTTGCATATAGCCAGATTCTGAGCTGGGATGGTGCAGTGAAATAAATAACGGTGATGGATCAAGCCCTGATCTTTGGACTGGGTAAGAGTGGTCTGCTTAATTCAGACACTCTGTTCATCACCACCCCCTTTTCTGAATCGTTTTTGGCCACTATAGGTGTGGCAGGGTATACTCAGACATGAGTCCCTTTCTCACTGCACCATCAGGATTCAAGCAAGCCGGGCCGAAGACGGCTGAAATGCCAGAAACCGGTCCCCGGTAGCTTGTCTCCTTTCTGATGAAGAATTGGCTTGGTAGTTTAGTCTGCCCTGTTCCCATGATGCACTGGGCCAGGGACAGACGGATTTGCATATAGCCAGGTTCTGAGCTTGGATGGTGCAGTGAGATAAATAACGGTGATGGATCAAGCCCTGATCTTTGGACTGGGTAAGAGTGGTCTGCTTAATTCAGACACTCTGTTCATCACCACCCCCTTTTCTGAATCGTTGAGGAAAAGACCAAACATAAAAATCTTATCATAGGTTATAAGGCCGCAATTTTAGCGGCCAAACAATCCTATTTCACCAACCTGACCACCTCCCTCAGCTCCCCTAGAGATCTTTTTAAAATTGTGGACTCTCTTTCTCTCGCTCCGTCTCCCGATCCCACTGTCCCGACACAAGAACTCTGTGACCAGATCTCCACGTTTTTTCATAACAAAATTGTGGATATTCACTCTGCTTTAGAAGCCCTTAATTCCACCCAAGCTCTTGTTCCACCCTTAGACCCCATGCCCCACCCCGCTTTGCCTCCAGCAGCTCCAGGACGCCTGTCCAATTTCCCCCCCCCCCCTCTCCCATGAAGGCTTAAATGCTCTTCTAAATAAACTTAAATCTGGCTCCCCCCTGGACCCCTGCCCTCTCAAAATTTAGAAAGACTGCAGAGAAGTCCTTCTCCCCCCTTACCTTGAGGTTATGAATCTGGCAATTTCTAATGGTGTCTTCCCTGCATCTTGGAAGCTGGCTATCATAAAGCCCTTATTGAAAAAGCCAACTTTAGACCCTGGTACTCTTAAAGGTTTTCGTCCCATATCCCTTCTCCCCGCCCCATCCAAGATGCTTGAGGCCCACCTCAATCACCATCTTAGCGCCTTTCTGGACAAAGCTAGCCTGCTTGACTCTTCACAGCATGGCTTCTGAAAGGCGCACAGCACCGAGTCAGCCCTCACAGTGGTAGTCAACAACATCCGCGCTAAGGTCGACAGAGGTCATTCTACCATACTGATCCTGCTCGACCTTACAACCGCCTTTGACACCCTGTCCCCAATCATCTTGTCTAGGCGGCTTGGTGAGATGGGAGTGGAAGGACCAGTCCTTAGTCTTCTGACATCCTTCCTTAACCAACGTTCCCAAAAAGTCAAACTGGGTGACTTCCTTTCCTCTGCTAAGCCTTTGCATTGTGGGGTCCCGTAGGGCTCATCTTTGAGCCCTACGTTGTTCAACATATATGTGGCTCCACTTGCAAGGCTTGTTAGATCTTACGGATTGGAAGTCCTATCGTATGCTGACGACACCCAGATAATGGTCTCCCTATCCCATTCTGTGGAGTCCACGGCCCTCAATTTTAAGAATTGCATGGAAGCCGTGGCAGGCTGGATGTCCTCGAACTTCCTTAAGCTAAATGGGGAAAAAAACGAGATCCTCATCTTTGGTGGCAAACAAGATCTCTGGTCGGCTGATTGGTGACCACCCTTCCTTGGAACCTGCCCCCTGCCATCCCTAGTTGCCAGAAACTTGGGGTCACCTTCGATACCACACTGGCATTTGATAAACAAGTTAACAAAACTGTGTCAACTTGTTGTGGGGTTTTGAGGATCCTCAGGAAGTTAGTACACTACCTCGCCCCCGATGCCCGGAAACAGGTGGTTATTGCTCTCATTTCACCCCGCCTGGATTATTGCAATGCCCTCTATCTTGGTATTTGCAAAAAGCTCATCCACCGCCTACAGACTATCCAGAACGCTGCAGCCAGGTTTGTGGTGAATGCCCCAAGACGTGTTTCTGTTACAGGAATCAGAAAAAATCTCCACTGTCTACTTGTTCAGGCCAGGATCAATTATAAGGTCCTGACCTACCGAGCCCTACATGGCTTGGGTGCTGAGGACATTGGGTCTCTCGTGTCCCTCTAAACCCCGGGCAGAGCCCTGAGATCTGCTCACAAAAATCTTCTAGCGACCCCCCGGATCGCCAAGGCCATATGGGGAGGGAGGGCTTTTTTCTCCCTCGCCCCCAAACTGTGAAACATGCTTCCAGCTGACCTTAAAACCCAGCCATCTCTTGCCCTCTTCTGGAAAAATATTAAAACCTGGCTATTTGCTGAATCCTACCTTTAAGTTCTGCTTCTCTCAGATGCCTCTGACCACTCAGTTGTTTTTCCATCTGATGCGCATTGATGCCTCCGGGTTAAGTTGCGCTCTTACAAATCTCCAATTCATTCATTCATTCATTAATACGGCTGGCGAGTGAACACTAAGCACTCTCTCACAAACCCAACCTATTCTAGACTCTCTCCAGCAGGACCTGCCAACGGCTGGCAAGTGTAACACTAAGCACTCTCTCACAAACTCACCCTATTCTAGACTCTCTCCAGCAGGACCTGCAGACGGCTGGCGAGTGAGCACTAAGCACTCTCTCACAAACCCAACCTATTCTAGACTCTCTCCAGCAGGACCTGCAGACAGATGGCGAGTGAACACTAAGCACTCTCACAAACCCAACCTATTCTGAACTCTCTCCAGCAGGACCTGCAGACGGCTGGCGAGTGAACACTAAGCATTCTCTCACAAACCCAACCTATTCTAGACTCTCTCCATCAGGACCTGCAGACGGCTGGCGAGTGAACACTAAGCACTCTCTCACAAACCCAACCTATTCTAGACTCTCTCCAGCAGGACCTGCAGACAGATGGCGAGTGAACACTAAGCACTCTCACAAACCCAACCTATTCTGATCTCTCTCCAGCAGGACCTACAGATGGCTGGTGAGTGAACACTAAGCACTCTCACAAACCCAACCTATTCTTAACTCTCTCCAGAAGGACCTGCAGACGGCTGGTGAGTGAACACTAAGCACTCTCTCACAAACCCAACCTATTCTAGACTCTTTCCAGCAGGACCTGCAGACGGCTGGCGACTGAATACTAAGCACTCTCTCACAAACCCAACCTATTCTAGACTCTCCCCAGCAGGACCTGCAGACGGCTGGCGAGTGAACACTAAGCACTCTCTCACAAACCCAACCTATTCTAAACTCTCTCCATCAGGACCTGCAGACGGCTGGCGAGTGAACACTAAGCACTCTCTCACAAACCCAACCTATTCTAGACTCTCTCCATCAGGACCTGCAGACGGCTGGCGAGTGAACACTAAGCACTCTCTCTCAAACCCAACCTATTCTAGACTCTCTCCAGCAGGACCTGGAGACAGATGGCGAGTGAACACTAAGCACTCTCACAAACCCAACCTATTCTGAACTCTCTCCAGTAGGACCTGCAGACGGCTCGCGAGTGAACACTAAGCACTCTCTCACAAACCCAACCTATTCTAGACTCTCTCCATCAGGACCTGCAGACGGCTGGCGAGTGAACACTAAGCACTCTCTCTCAAACCCAACCTATTCTAGACTCTCTCCATCAGGACCTGCAGACGGCTGGCGAGTGAACACTAAGCACTCTCTCTCAAACCCAACCTATTCTAGACTCTCTCCAGCAGGACCTGGAGACAGATGGCGAGTGAACACTAAGCACTCTCACAAACCCAACCTATTCTGAGATCTCTCTAGTAGGACCTGCAGACGGCTCGCGAGTGAACACTAAGCACTCTCTCACAAACCCAACCTATTCTAGACTCTCTCCAGCAGGACCTACAGACGGCTGGTGAGTGAACACTAAGCACTCTCTCACAAACACAACCTATTCTTAACTCTCTCCAGCGGGACTTGCAGATGGCTGGCGAGTGAACACTAAGCACTGTCTCACAAAACCAACCTATTCTGAACTCTCTCCAGCGTGACCTGCAGATGGCTGGCGAGTGAACACTAAGCACTCTCACAAACCCAACCTATTCTGAACTCTCTCCAGTAGGACCTGCAGACGGCTGGCGAGTGAACACTAAGCACTATCTCACAAACCCAACCTATTCTAGACTCTCTCCAGCAGGACCTGCAGACGGCTGGTGAGTGAACACTAAGCACTCTCTCACAAACACAACCTATTCTTAACTCTCTCCAGCAGGACCTGCAGACAGCTGGCGAGTGAACATTAAGCACTGTCTCACAAAACCAACCTATTCTAGACTCTCTCCAGCAGCACCTGCAGACGGCTGGCGAGTGAACACTAAGCACTCTCTCACAAACCCAACCTATTCTTAACTCTCTCCAGCAGGACCTGCAGACGGCTGGTGAGTAAACACTAAGCACTCTCTCACAAACCCAACCTATTCTAAACTCTCTCCAGCAGGACCTGCAGACGGCTGGCGAGTGAACACTAAGCACTCTCTCACAAACCCAACCTATTCTAGGCCCCACAGCAGGACCTGCAGACGGCTGGCGAGTGAACAGTAAGCACTCTCTCATAAACCCAACCTATTCTAGACTCTCTCCAGCAGGACCTGCAGACAGATGGCGAGTGAACACTAAGCACTCTCACAAACCCAACCTATTCTGATCTCTCTCCAGCAGGACCTACAGACGGCTGGTGAGTGAACACTAAGCACTCTCACAAACCCAACCTATTCTTAACTCTCTCCAGAAGGACCTGCAGACGGATGGTGAGTGAAAACTAAGCACTCTCTCACAAACCCAACCTATTCTAGACTCTTTCCAGCAGGACCTGCAGACGGCTGGCGACTGAATACTAAGCACTCTCTCACAAACCCAACCTATTCTAGACTCTCCCCAGCAGGACCTGCAGACGGCTGGCGAGTGAACACTAAGCACTCTCTCACAAACCCAACCTATTCTAAACTCTCTCCATCAGGACCTGCAGACGGCTGGCGAGTGAACACTAAGCACTCTCTCACAAACCGGACCTATTCTAGACTCTCTCCATCAGGACCTGCAGACGGCTGGCGAGTGAACACTAAGCACTCTCTCTCAAACCCAACCTATTCTAGACTCTCTCCAGCAGGACCTGGAAACAGATGGCGAGTGAACACTAAGCACTCTCACAAACCCAACCTATTCTGAACTCTCTCCAGTAGGACCTGCAGACGGCTCGCGAGTGAACACTAAGCACTCTCTCACAAACCCAACCTATTCTAGACTCTCTCCATCAGGACCTGCAGACGGCTGGCGAGTGAACACTTAGCACTCTCTCTCAAACCCAACCTATTCTAGACTCTCTCCATCAGGACCTGCAGACGGCTGGCGAGTGAACACTAAGCACTCTCTCTCAAACCCAACCTATTCTAGACTCTCTCCAGCAGGACCTGGAGACAGATGGCGAGTGAACACTAAGCACTCTCACAAACCCAACCTATTCTGAACTCTCTCCAGTAGGACCTGCAGACGGCTCGCGAGTGAACACTAAGCACTCTCTCACAAACCCAACCTATTCTAGACTCTCTCCAGCAGGACCTACAGACGGCTGGTGAGTGAACACTAAGCACTTTCTCACAAACACAACCTATTCTTAACTCTCTCCAGCGGGACTTGCAGATGGCTGGCGAGTGAACACTAAGCACTGTCTCACAAAACCAACCTATTCTGAACTCTCTCCAGCGTGACCTGCAGATGGCTGGCGAGTGAACACTAAGCACTCTCACAAACCCAACCTATTCTGAACTCTCTCCAGTAGGACCTGCAGACGGCTGGCGAGTGAACACTAAGCACTATCTCACAAACCCAACCTATTCTAGACTCTCTCCAGCAGGACCTGCAGACGGCTGGTGAGTGAACACTAAGTACTCTCTCATAAACCCAACCTATTCTAGACTCTCTCCAGCAGGACCTGCAACGGCTGGCGAGTGAACACTAAGCACTCTCTCACAAACCCAACCTATTCTAGACTCTCTCCAGCAGGACCTGCAGACGGCTGGCGAGTGAACACTGAGCACTCTCTCACAAACCCAACCTATTCTTAACTCTCTCCATCAGGACCTGCAGACGACTGGTAAGTGAACACTAAGCACTCTCTCACAAACACAACCTATTCTTAACTCTCTCCAGCAGGACCTGCAGACAGCTGGCGAGTGAACATTAAGCACTGTCTCACAAAACCAACCTATTCTAGACTCTCTCCAGCAGCACCTGCAGACGGCTGGCGAGTGAACACTAAGCACTCTCTCACAAACCCAACCTATTCTTAACTCTCTCCAGCAGGACCTGCAGACCGCTGGCGACTGAACACTAAGCACTCTCTCACAAACCCAACCTATTCTTAACTCTCTCCAGCAGGACCTGCGACGGCTGGCGAGTGAACACTAAGTACTCTCTCATAAACCCAACCTATTCTAGACTCTCTCCAGCAGGACCTGCAACGGCTGGCGAGTGAACACTAAGCACTCTCTCACAAACCCAACCTATTCTAGACTCTCTCCAGCAGGACCTGCAGACGGCTGGCGAGTGAACACTGAGCACTCTCTCACAAACCCAACCTATTCTTAACTCTCTCCATCAGGACCTGCAGACGACTGGCAAGTGAACACTAAGCACTCTCTCACAAACCCAAACTATTCTAAGCTCTCTCCAGCAGGACCTGCAGACGACTGGCGAGTGAACACTGAGCACTCTCTCACAAACCCAACCTATTCTAAGCTCTCTCCAGCAGGACCTGCAGATGGCTGGCGAGTGAACACTAAGCACTCTCTCACAAACCCAACCTATTCTAAGCTCTCTCGAGCAGGACCTGCAGATGGCTGGCGAGTGAACACTAAGCACTCTCTCACAAACTCAACCTATTGGAGACTCTACAGCAGGACCTGCAGACTGCTGGCGAGTGAACACTAAGCACTCTCTCACTACAAACCCAACCTATTCTAAACTCTCTCCAGCAGGACCTGCAGACGGCTGGTGAGTGAACACTAAGCACTCTCTCACGAACCCAACCTATTCTAGACTCTCTCCAGCAGGACCTGCAGACGGCTGGCGAGTGAACACTAAGCACTCACTCACAAACCCAACCTATACTAGACTCTCTCCAGCAGGACCTGCAGACGGCTGGCGAGTGAACACTAAGCACTCACTCACAAACCCAACCTATTCCAAACTCTCTCCAGCAGGACCTGCAGACGGCTGGCAAATGAACAGTAAGCACTCTCTCACAAACCCAATCTATTCTTAACTCTCTCCATCAGGACTTGCAGACGGCTGGCGAGTGAACACTGAGTACTCTCTCACAAACCCAACCTATTCTTAACTCTCTCCATCAGGACCTGCAGACGACTGGCAAGTGAACAGTAAGCACTCTCTCACAAACCCAACCTATTCTAGACTCTCTCCAGCAGGACCTGCAGACACCTGGCGAGTGAACACTAAGCACTCTCTCACAAACCCAACCTATTCTAGACTCTCTCCAGCAGGACCTGCAGACGGCTGGCGAGTGAACACTAAGCACTCACTCACAAACCCAACCTATTCCAAACTCTCTCCAGCAGGACCTGCAGACGGCTGGCGAGTGAACAGTAAGCACTCTCTCACAAACCCAATCTATTCTTAACTCTCTCCATCAGGACTTGCAGACGGCTGGCGAGTGAACACTGAGTACTCTCTCACAAACCCAACCTATTCTTAACTCTCTCCATCAGGACCTGCAGACGACTGGCAAGTGAACAGTAAGCACTCTCTCACAAACCCAACCTATTCTAGACTCTCTCCAGCAGGACCTGCAGACACCTGGCGAGTGAACACTAAGCACTCTCTCACAAACCCAACCTATTCTAAACTCTCTCCAGCAGGTCCTGCAGACGGCTGGTGAGTGAACACTAAGCACTCTCTCACAAACCCAACCTATTCTAGACTCTCTCCAGCAGGACCTGCAGACGGCTGGCGAGTGAACACTAAGCACTCACTCACAAACCCAACCTATTCTAGACTCTCTCCAACAGGACCTGCAGACGGCTGGCAAGTGAACACTAAGCACTCTCTCATAAACACAACCTATTCTAGACTCTCTCCAGCCGGACCTACAGACGGCTGGTGAGTGAACACTAAGCACTCTCTCACAAACCCAACCTATTCTAGACTCTCTCCAGCAGGACCTGCAGACGGCTGGTGAGTGAACCCTAAGCACTCTCTCACAAACCCAACCTATTCTAGACTCTCTCCAGCAGGACCTGCAGACAGCTGGCGAGTGAACACTAAGCACTCTCTCACAAACCCAACCTATTCTAGACTCTCCAGCAGGACCTGCAGACGGCTGGCGAGGGAACACTAAGCACTGGAGAAGTGTGGCTCAAGTGGTTGGAGCGGCAGACCCCGATGCAGAGGTCTGGCCCGGACCAGGGTTCAATTCCCCGCCTCGGCGGGTCTTGGGCTCAAATTTCCCCGGACCTGACAATTCTCGCTTCGGTGCCTATTCCAATCATGAAGTCCCACTCTGTAACTCTGGGCAATAGCTTGCTTAATCTCCACAACGGCCCCTCGCACCGGGATGCCTGGCTTTCACCTTGGGGATGCCCAGTTAATGGGTTATCTCGCAGGGGAATACCAGGACGGGTTCCCTAAGCAAGCGCTGGGACGCTTTCGGGCAGCCATGCGCTCTACAAATCAAAAAAAAAAAAAAAAAATTTCACTCTCTCACAAATCCAACCTATTCTAGACTCTCTCCATCAGGACCTGCAGACGGCTGGCGAGTGAACACTAAGCACTCTCTCACAAACCAAATCTATTCTAGACTCTCTCCAGCAGGACCTGTGGACGGCTGGCGAGTGAACACTAAGCACTCTCTCACAAACCCAACCTATTCTAGACTCTCCAGCAGGACCTGCAGACGGCTGGCGAGGGAACACTAAGCACTCTCTCACAAATCCAACCTATTCTAGACTCTCTCCAGCAGGACCTGCAGACGGCTGGCGAGTGAACACTAAGCACTCTCTCACAAACCCAACCTATTCTAGACTCTCTCCATCAGGACCTGCAGACGGCTGGCGAGTGAACACTAAGCACTCTCTCACAAACCCAACCTATTCTAGACTTTCTCCAGCTGGACTTGCAGACCGCTGGCGACTGAACACTAAGCACTCTCACAAACCCAACCTATTCTGAACTCTCTCCAGTAGGACCTGCAGACGGCTCGCGAGTGAACACTAAGCACTCTCTCACAAACCCAACCTATTCTAGACTCTCTCCAGCAGGACCTACAGACGGCTGGTGAGTGAACACTAAGCACTTTCTCACAAACACAACCTATTCTTAACTCTCTCCAGCGGGACTTGCAGATGGCTGGCGAGTGAACACTAAGCACTGTCTCACAAAACCAACCTATTCTGAACTCTCTCCAGCGTGACCTGCAGATGGCTGGCGAGTGAACACTAAGCACTCTCACAAACCCAACCTATTCTGAACTCTCTCCAGTAGGACCTGCAGACGGCTGGCGAGTGAACACTAAGCACTATCTCACAAACCCAACCTATTCTAGACTCTCTCCAGCAGGACCTGCAGACGGCTGGTGAGTGAACACTAAGCACTCTCTCACAAACACAACCTATTCTTAACTCTCTCCAGCAGGACCTGCAGACAGCTGGCGAGTGAACATTAAGCACTGTCTCACAAAACCAACCTATTCTAGACTCTCTCCAGCAGCACCTGCAGACGGCTGGCGAGTGAACACTAAGCACTCTCTCACAAACCCAACCTATTCTTAACTCTCTCCAGCAGGACCTGCAGACCGCTGGCGACTGAACACTAAGCACTCTCTCACAAACCCAACCTATTCTTAACTCTCTCCAGCAGGACCTGCGACGGCTGGCGAGTGAACACTAAGTACTCTCTCATAAACCCAACCTATTCTAGACTCTCTCCAGCAGGACCTGCAACGGCTGGCGAGTGAACACTAAGCACTCTCTCACAAACCCAACCTATTCTAGACTCTCTCCAGCAGGACCTGCAGACGGCTGGCGAGTGAACACTGAGCACTCTCTCACAAACCCAACCTATTCTTAACTCTCTCCATCAGGACCTGCAGACGACTGGCGAGTGAACACTGAGCACTCTCTCACAAACCCAACCTATTCTAAGCTCTCTCCAGCAGGACCTGCAGATGGCTGGCGAGTGAACACTAAGCACTCTCTCACAAACCCAACCTATTCTAAGCTCTCTCGAGCAGGACCTGCAGATGGCTGGCGAGTAAACACTAAGCACTCTCTCACAAACTCAACCTATTGGAGACTCTACAGCAGGACCTGCAGACTGCTGGCGAGTGAACACTAAGCACTCTCTCACTACAAACCCAACCTATTCTAAACTCTCTCCAGCAGGACCTGCAGACGGCTGGTGAGTGAACACTAAGCACTCTCTCATGAACCCAACCTATTCTAGACTCTCTCCAGCAGGACCTGCAGACGGCTGGCGAGTGAACACTAAGCACTCACTCACAAACCCAACCTATTCTAGACTCTCTCCATCAGGACCTGCAGACGGCTGGCGAGTGAACACTAAGCACTCTCTCTCAAACCCAACCTATTCTAGACTCTCTCCAGCAGGACCTGGAGACAGATGGCGAGTGAACTCTAAGCACTCTCACAAACCCAACCTATTCTGAACTCTCTCCAGTAGGACCTGCAGACGGCTCGCGAGTGAACACTAAGCACTCTCTCACAAACCCAACCTATTCTAGACTCTCTCCAGCAGGACCTACAGACGGCTGGTGAGTGAACACTAAGCACTCTCTCACAAACACAACCTATTCTTAACTCTCTCCAGCGGGACTTGCAGATGGCTGGCGAGTGAACACTAAGCACTGTCTCACAAAACCAACCTATTCTGAACTCTCTCCAGCGTGACCTGCAGATGGCTGGCGAGTGAACACTAAGCACTCTCACAAACCCAACCTATTCTGAACTCTCTCCAGTAGGACCTGCAGACGGCTGGCGAGTGAACACTAAGCACTATCTCACAAACCCAACCTATTCTAGACTCTCTCCAGCAGGACCTGCAGATGGCTGGTTAGTGAACACTAAGCACTCTCTCACAAACACAACCTATTCTTAACTCTCTCCAGCAGGACCTGCAGACAGCTGGCGAGTGAACATTAAGCACTGTCTCACAAAACCAACCTATTCTAGACTCTCTCCAGCAGCACCTGCAGACGGCTGGCGAGTGAAGACTAAGCACTCTCTCACAAACCCAACCTATTCTTAACTCTCTCCAGCAGGACCTGCAGACGGCTGGTGAGTAAACACTAAGCACTCTCTCGCAAACCCAACCTATTCTAAACTCTCTCCAGCAGGACCTGCAGACGGCTGGCGAGTGAACACTAAGCACTCTCTCACAAACCCAACCTATTCTAGGCCCCACAGCAGGACCTGCAGACGGCTGGCGAGTGAACAGTAAGCACTCTCTCACAAACCCAACCTATTCTAGACTCTCTCCAGCAGGACCTGCAGACAGATGGCGAGTGAACACTAAGCACTCTCACAAACCCAACCTATTCTGATCTCTCTCCAGCAGGACCTACAGACGGCTGGTGAGTGAACACTAAGCACTCTCACAAACCCAACCTATTCTTAACTCTCTCCAGAAGGACCTGCAGACGGCTGGTGAGTGAACACTAAGCACTCTCTCACAAACCCAACCTATTCTAGACTCTCTCCATCAGGACCTGCAGACGGCTGGCGAGTGAACACTAAGCACTCTCTCACAAACCCAACCTATTCTAAACTCTCTCCATCAGGACCTGCAGACGGCTGGCGAGTGAACACTAAGCACTCTCTCACAAACCCAACCTATTCTAGACTCTCTCCATCAGGACCTGCAGACGGCTGGCGAGTGAACACTAAGCACTCTCTCACAAACCCAACCTATTCTAGACTCTCTCCATCAGGACCTGCAGATGGCTGGCGAGTGAACACTAAGCACTCTCTCTCAAACCCAACCTATTCTAGACTCTCTCCAGCAGGACCTGGAGACAGATGGCGAGTGAACACTAAGCACTCTCTGTAAAGATGAGGCAGAGGCAGGAACTTCAATTGGAGATTTATTCAGGAAAAGAGAGCCGTCCAGCATGAAGGGGAGACAGGGCAGCTGCAACTGCCAAACAGGGAACATTGGGGAAGAATGCACAGTACATGAAGAACCCACAGGTGACATCATGGAGTTCCAATAAGTATTGCGTAATACAGATCACCACACACCTCCCCCCTTTATAAAGGAAAAACAAGAAAAAACAAAAATGAAAGATGAATTAGATGTAGTCACGAAATCTGTTAGGTCTGACAGTCAACCTTGAGCTTCTTCTAAGACCATTGTCAATTGGAACACTCGGGGAAGGAACAGTTGCACGTGAAGCACGAGAGGGATCTCTGGCAACACGAGAAGTGCTCCACCAATTACCATTAGACAATTTGACAGCATTTTTGCGAACCTCCACAACTTGTTGGGAATCAAGAAACTTGGAAAAGCCTTTCTTAACAGTGACAGGATTTTTGATCCTGACCCAATCTCCAGCATGAATACTGTGGAAAGACCTCTTGAAATGTCCCGTGTCGCAAGGCAGAGCGTTGGAAGATTTTTTGTTGGCGCAATCCCATGCCACTTCCAAGTCACAACCTTTGTGGAGACTTTTGACCATCCAAAAGGGAAGAGCTTGAGAAGAGGCTTTCCTTCCTCTCATCAACTCAAAGGGGGAAAAACCTGTCGCAACATGTGGAGAAATTCTATAAGACCATACAAGATCTTTTACAGCCTGAAAAATACAGCTATTGGATTTGAAGGCGGCCTGCACACATTCAACAATAACTCTATTGAACCTCTCGGTTTTGCCATTGCTCTGAGGGTGATACAAGGGAGTTCTGGTATGTTTGATACAACAGTTATTCAAGAAAACACTCATTTCCTTAGAGATGAACTGAACCCCATTGTCGGTGAGGATTTCTTCCGGACAACCCTCCCTTAGGAAAATTTTGGTCAGACAATCAATAACACTTTTTGAATTGGGAACATTGATAGGTTCAACTTCAACCCATCTAGAGAGGTGATCGACAAGAACCAAGAAGTACTTTGAGGTGTTGGGAAGAACATGGAATGGACCCAGAAAGTCCAGGCCAATTTTTTGCCAAGCCCTGCAGGGTGGGGGAACAACCGAATCACAAACACCTTCCAAAATAAGGACTTTGTCACTGTTGTTACAGCGTGTGCAAAGTTTAATAGCATCCACAATTTGATTGTCCATTCTTGGCCACCAGAAATTCGATCTGACATTTCTTTTAGTAATGGTGGCACCTAAATGGCCAGAATGAGCATCAGCAATAATCTTTTCCCGATAAACAGAGGGAGGAATGAATTTATTGCCCCTAACGATTTTGCCACTTTCCAAGGAAAGTTCGGAATTGATTTTCCAATAAATTTGGAGTTCAGGAGAAAGAGATTTTTCTTTGGGCCAACCTTTCTGAATGAAGGAAACAACATCCCTAAGTACAGCATCATTCTCAACAGCATTAACCCAATCATTCTCAGCGAAGGAAATGGAAATTTGTGAAATGTTGGCCACAAAACACTCTTCAATCTCTGTTTCCCACTCATTTTCGTTAGGCTCTTGTATGGGTAACCTGGAAAGACAGTCAGCACGTTTGTTCTTGCCCCCAGGAATGTAGATAGCTTTGAAATTGAATTCTAACAGTTTGGTGGAGAGTCTAGCCAACCGTGCGGTTGTGCGTTTGACGTTTCTGCCGGATAGAATGTCTACGAGAGGTCGATGATCAGTTTGAAGGACAAATGGTCTGCCCCATAAGTAGGATTTAAACTTTTCAACACTCCAAGCACAGGCCAGCAGTTCCTTTTCAATAACAGAATATTTACGCTCGACAGGACGGAGAGTCCTGGAGGCAAACCCCACAGTAAATTCTTTACCATGGGCCATTTGTGAGAGAACAGCCCCAAGGCCATATTCACAGGCGTCAACAGTGACAAAAGTTTCTCTGTTTCCATTGAAAGGTTGAAGAGCGGGAGCTTTGGTGATGTGTTCTTTGATGAGCTGGAAACCTTTTTCACACTCATCAGACCAGCTGAAGGTGGCACCTTTTTTGAGTAGGAGTCTAAAGCATTCAGTGGTCTTGGCATAGTCTCTCATGAATTTGGAGTAGAACTCACAAAGGCCGAGAAAGGACAGAAGCTGTTCTTTGTTGGAGGGGGCAGGAGCCTCAATGATACTCTTGACTAGACCTGGCCTGGGTTTAATACCACATTCAGAAATGGTATGGCCAAGGTATTCTACTTCTCTGGTTTTGAATACACATTTACTCTTTTGAAGGGTTACACCTCTTTTTTCCAAGATGTTGAAAACTTTGTCAATGACCAAGTTGTGTTCGTGTTCAGTTTGAGTGAAGATAAGAATGTCATCCTGGAAGACAACAACATTAGAGAGTTCCTCAAACATTTCAGACATGATACGCTGGAAAACAGCGGCGGCAGACGCCAACCCAAAGGGTAGACGGCGAAACTGAAAAACTCCATCAGGAGTTACAAAAGCCGTGAGATGACGAGAGAGGGGATGTAACTCAATTTGGTGGTAGGCCGCCTTTAAATCAAGTTTAGAAAACCAAGTGGATGAGCCCACTTTAGCTATCAAATCCTCAATGCGAGGAAGGGGAAAGCCATCGAGCCAGATAGCTTCATTGAGACTGCGTAAGTCCACACACATCCTGAGATCGCCAGACCTTTTTCTGGCAAGAACAATGGGAGAAAGCCATAATGTGGATTCTACCTTTTCGATGATTTCTTGCACGCATAAAGACTTAAGATGTTTGGACAAATCTTCTCTAATACTAAGAGGAACATTCCTAAGCTTGTGTTTGATAGGAGAAACACCATCTTTGACCTTGATAAAGTGTTGAAAATTGGTAATCTTGCCTAAGCGATCCTCAAAAATATTTTTATATTTGTGCTCCCAGAATTCACCATTAAAAACGTTGTAAACAGGGGTAGAGGATGCAGGGGAGGGATTGCATCCTTCAATGAATACAGGGTTGGGTAAACCAGGTTTAATGGTGACACCAAATTCTGCCTGATGTATGAGTCCTAGGACATTGATACCACGTTTGGCAACATAGACCTTCCCCTTGATGGATTTGCCGAAAATTGAGATTTCGGCCAAGAAATAACCTAGAAGGTTGATTCTGCTTCCTTCAAAGGCCACAGAAAGGACATCAGGAGGAAGTAAACATTTATTTTGCCAAAGGTGAGAATATTTCTCATAGGAAACAATAGTGATACGAGCACCTGTATCTACCAGTAGTAGGATATGGTGATTATCAATAGTGGCATCAACTTCAGGATCGGGGACAAGAAACGTACGACTGAGAGTGTCATTGTCTTTCACTACAACAACATATTCCTGACTGGTCACATCACATTCGGAATGTTCAGAATGTTCAGACAAAAACTCAAGGGGATTAGGATCTTGAGAGAAATCATTTTCACACATGACACTACGTACATTGCCTCTTCTACCTCTCATGCAGACCCTAGAAAAATGACCATTTTTCCCACACTGAGTACATTGTTGATTGGCAGCAGGGCAATTCTTAAAATTGGAAGCATGGTAAGAAGAGCCACATCTATAACAGAAAGTACTTTGGCTGAATTGTCTATTAGGTGTAAAAGGTCTTCTAAAACTAGTGTTTCCCATTCTTTTGAAATAACCACGAGAGTCACGAGGAGTGAAATTAGGAGTCTTGGTGGGAAGAGGCAACCTGGTGGAAACAGCACCAGAAATGGAAGTGTTAGAAAGAGAAACTTCTAATTGTTTGGAGTCTTCTAAAGATGTTTCAATACTTTTGGCTATGTCGATAGCCTTGTCGAGAGAAGGATCTTTGCAGGACAGTAATTTCCCTTGGATTTGTTTACAAGAACAGCGAGCAACAAGTTGATCTCTAATAAGTTGAGAGGTGAAATTGTCAAATTCGCATTTAGACGCAAGTATTTTTAAAGCAGTAACAAAGGTGTCAATGCTTTCTTCGGGTTTTTGAGCTCTGGTGAAAAATGTGTAGCGATGTACAACCATGTTTTTAGTCTTAACAAAGTACTTGTCTAATTTGGCTATGGCTATCTCAAATTCATCAGGGGTTTCTCCAGTGGGTGGAACATAAATTGGAAGATGATCAAAAACATTTTGCCCTTCTACACCAAGATGATAGTACATTAGACTCTTCTTCCTTTCAGCACGGTACCTAAGACCGTCGATTGCTCCTAGGTAGGCCATGAAAGATCTCAACCAAAGCTTCCATTCCAGGGGAGGATCTCCAGGAGTCTGAAGAAATGGAGCAGGGGGAGATACGTTTTGCATGGCAAGATCTTCTATTTTTTCCTATGTAAGAAAAATGCAAGGGAGCAAACAGTAAAATAACAGTGAAATTTTATGAAAACCAAAAGAAAAAAAAAACTTTGTAAATATGGTAGTATTGAGCAGGTGAAAAAAATATGATGTGCCAAAGCTGTGCACATCAGCGAGTACGTATGATGTGCTAAAGCTGTGCACATCAGCGAGTAGATACAGTGCACATCAGTATAATGAGGGAAAAATGTAAGCAGAAGCTGTGCACGTCAGCGTGCTGTGCACGTCAGCGTGCAAGAATTGAAGAGCTGTGCACGTCAGCGTGCAGAGATTGAGTACTTGATTATGTAAACATTGGTGTAGAAAGTATGATTTAGTATAGGCTGTGCGCATCAGCGCGAAAATGTAGATGTTCTTCTCTTCTTTTTTTTTTAAAGAAAAATTAGCTGTGTGCTTGAGCTGTGCACATCAGCGTGATAACGTGAAGAATGAGGAGCTGCGAGCGTCAAGCGGAATCTCAGTGACAAGAAGAAGCAGCCAGGATTGAAATTGACGCGAAACCTCTGTGACGTAGAGCGCTGAAGATGCGGAAGAACGTCGTGGTGAAGTGATTGACACGGAGGAGAAGCGTCTCGACGTGCAGGTTGCTATTGGCAACAAAGTGCGTGCTGGCGCTGGGCGGAGGTGAGGATTCGATTACGTCATCATTACACGGCGTAGCTTGTGGGAGGAACAACAAGCGGTGAGGAAACACGCCAAGGAGGTAATGGACGATCGCAGGCAGCGCTTGGGTGGTGAGAACACACACGGTGCAGGAAATGAAGAGTGAGGCAACGCGCAGTGCCGGTAAGAACAAAGTCAGTCAGCAAAATAGAATCAAGTGAACAGTTTGAAGGTGCGCTGCATGGCACGTAGCGAAGCTCGAAACTGACGATAGCCGGCAAATTGTAACAAAGGAAACTGGTAGCTGGGACGGCTCTTGGTAGATTGCAGATTTCGAAGAGAACAGCGTGTAGAAAATAATGATAAATGTACTCACATGGAAGTGGGTTGAAGGTAATGTTCATAAAATCAAACCGCTTTGCTTGATGAGGTTGAATTGTAGGTAGCAGCGATAGCTGAATAACAGCTGACCATCCTCAGTCGCCAATGTAAAGATGAGGCAGAGGCAGGAACTTCAATTGGAGATTTATTCAGGAAAAGAGAGCCGTCCAGCATGAAGGGGAGACAGGGCAGCTGCAACTGCCAAACAGGGAACATTGGGGAAGAATGCACAGTACATGAAGAACCCACAGGTGACATCATGGAGTTCCAATAAGTATTGCGTAATACAGATCACCACACTCTCACAAACCCAACCTATTCTGAACTCTCTCCAGTAGGACCTGCAGACGGCTCGCGAGTGAACACTAAGCACTCTCTCACAAACCCAACCTATTCTAGACTCTCTCCAGCAGGACCTGCAGACGGCTGGCGAGGGAACACTAAGCACTCTCTCACAAACCCAACCTATTCTAGACTCTCTCCATCAGGACCTGCAGACGGCTGGCGAGTGAACACTAAGCACTCTCTCTCAAACCCAACCTATTCTAGACTCTCTCCAGCAGGACCTGGAGACAGATGGCGAGTGAACACTAAGCACTCTCACAAACCCAACCTATTCTGAACTCTCTCCAGCAGGACCTACAGACGGCTGGTGAGTGAACACTAAGCACTTTCTCACAAACCCAACCTATACTAGACTCTCTCCAGCAGGACCTGCACACGGCTGGTGAGTGAACACTAAGCACTCTCTCACAAACCCAACCTATTCTTAACTCTCTCCAGCGGGACTTGCAGATGGCTGGCGAGTGAACACTAAGCACTGTCTCACAAAACCAACCTATTCTGAACTCTCTCCAGCGTGACCTGCAGATGGCTGGCGAGTGAACACTAAGCACTCTCACAAACCCAACCTATTCTGAACTCTCTCCAGTAGGACCTGCAGACGGCTGGCGAGTGAACACTAAGCACTATCTCACAAACCCAACCTATTCTAGACTCTCTCCAGCAGGACCTGCAGACGGCTGGTGAGTGAACACTAAGCACTCTCTCACAAACACAACCTACTCTTAACTCTCTCCAGCAGGACCTGCAGACAGCTGGCGAGTGAACATTAAGCACTGTCTCACAAAACCAACCTATTCTAGACTCTCTCCAGCAGCACCTGCAGACGGCTGGCGAGTGAACACTAAGCACTCTCTCACAAACCCAACCTATTCTTAACTCTCTCCAGCAGGACCTGCAGACCGCTGGCGACTGAACACTAAGCACTCTCTCACAAACCCAACCTATTCTTAACTCTCTCCAGCAGGACCTGCGACGGCTGGCGAGTGAACACTAAGTACTCTCTCATAAACCCAACCTATTCTAGACTCTCTCCAGCAGGACCTGCAATGGCTGGCGAGTGAACACTAAGCACTCTCTCACAAACCCAACCTATTCTAGACTCTCTCCAGCAGGACCTGCAGACGGCTGGCGAGTGAACACTGAGCACTCTCTCACAAACCAAACCTATTCTTAACTCTCTCCATCAGGACCTGCAGACGACTGGCAAGTGAACACTAAGCACTCTCTCACAAACCCAACCTATTCTAAGCTCTCTCCAGCAGGACCTGCAGATGGCTGGCGAGTGAACACTAAGCACTCTCTCACAAACCCAACCTATTCTAAGCTCTCTCGAGCAGGACCTGCACATGGCTGGCGAGTAAACACTAAGCACTCTCTCACAAACTCAACCTATTGGAGACTCTACAGCAGGACCTGCAGACTGCTGGCGAGTGAACACTAAGCACTCTCTCACTACAAACCCAACCTATTCTAAACTCTCTCCAGCAGGACCTGCAGACGGCTGGTGAGTGAACACTAAGCACTCTCTCACGAACCCAACCTATTCTAGACTCTCTCCAGTAGGACCTGCAGACGGCTGGCGAGTGAACACTAAGCACTCACTCACAAACCCAACCTATTCTAGACTCTCTCCAGCAGGACCTGCAGACGGCTGGCGAGTGAACACTAAGCACTCACTCACAAACCCAACCTATTCCAAACTCTCTCCAGCAGGACCTGCAGACGGCTGGCGAGTGAACAGTAAGCACTCTCTCACAAACCCAATCTATTCTTAACTCTCTCCATCAGGACTTGCAGACGGCTGGCGAGTGAACACTGAGTACTCTCTCACAAACCCAACCTATTCTTAACTCTCTCCATCAGGACCTGCAGACGACTGGCAAGTGAACAGTAAGCACTCTCTCACAAACCCAACCTAGTCTAGACTCTCTCCAGCAGGTTCTGCAGACACCTGGCGAGTGAACACTAAGCACTCCCTCACAAACCCAACCTATTCTAGACTCTCTCCAGCAGGACCTGCAGACGGCTGGCGAGTGAACACTAAGCACTCACTCACAAACCCAACCTATTCCAAACTCTGTCCAGCAGGACCTGCAGACGGCTGGCGAGTGAACAGTAAGCACTCTCTCACAAACCCAATCTATTCTTAACTCTCTCCATCAGGACTTGCAGATGGCTGGCAAGTGAACACTGAGTACTCTCTCACAAACCCAACCTATTCTTAACTCTCTCCATCAGGACCTGCAGACGACTGGCAAGTGAACAGTAAGCACTCTCTCACAAACCCAACCTATTCTAGACTCTCTCCAGCAGGACCTGCAGACACCTGGCGAGTGAACACTAAGCACTCTCTCACAAACCCAACCTATTCTAAACTCTCTCCAGCAGGTCCTGCAGACGGCTGGTGAGTGAACACTAAGCACTCTCTCACAAACCCAACCTATTCTAGACTCTCTCCAGCAGGACCTGCAGACGGCTGGCGAGTGAACACTAAGCACTCACTCACAAACCCAACCTATTCTAGACTCTCTCCAACAGGACCTGCAGACGGCTGGCAAGTGAACACTAAGCACTCTCTCATAAACACAACCTATTCTAGACTCTCTCCAGCCGGACCTGCAGACGGCTGGCGAGTGAACACTAAGCACTCACTCACAAACCCAACCTATTCTAGACTCTCCAGCAGGACCTGCAGACGGCTGGCGAGGGAACACTAAGCACTCTCTCACAAATCCAACCTATTCTAGACTCTCTCCATCAGGACCTGCAGACGGCTGGCGAGTGAACACTAAGCACTCTCTCACAAACCAAATCTATTCTAGACTCTCTCCAGCAGGACCTGCGGACGGCTGGCGAGTGAACACTAAGCACTCTCTCACAAACCCAACCTATTCTAGACTCTCCAGCAGGACCTGCAGACGGCTGGCGAGGGAACACTAAGCACTCTCTCACAAATCCAACCTATTCTAGACTCTCTCCAGCAGGATCTGTAGACGGCTGGCGAGTGAACACTAAGCACTCTCTCACAAACCCAACCTATTCTAGACTCTCTCCATCAGGACCTGCAGACGGCTGGCGAGTGAACACTAAGCACTCTCTCACAAACCCAACCTATTCTAGACTTTCTCCAGCTGGACTTGCAGACCGCTGGCGACTGAACACTAAGCACTCTCTCACAAACCCAACCTATTCTTAACTCTCTCCAGCAGGACCTGCGGACGGCTGGCGAGTGAACACTAAGCACTCTCTCACAAACCCAACCTATTCTAGACTCTCCAGCAGGACCTGCAGACGGCTGGCGAGTGAACACTAAGCACTCTCTCACAAACCCAACCTATTCTATACTCTCTCCATCAGGACCTGCAGACGGCTGGTGAGTGAACACTGAGTACTCTCTCACAAACCCAACCTATTCTAAGCTCTCTCCAGCAGGACCTGCAGATGGCTGGCGAGTGAACACTAAGCACTCTCTCACAAACCCAACCTATTCTAAGCTCTCTCGAGCAGGACCTGCAGATGGCTGGCGAGTGAACACTAAGCACTCTCTCACAAACTCAACCTATTGGAGACTCTACAGCAGGACCTGCAGACTGCTGGCGAGTGAACACTAAGCACTCTCTCACTACAAACCCAACCTATTCTAAACTCTCTCCAGCAGGACCTGCAGACGGCTGGTGAGTGAACACTAAGCACTCTCTCACAAACCCAAACCTATTGTAGACTCTCTCCAGGAGGACCTGCAGACGGCTGGCGAGTGAACACTAAGCACTCTCACAAACCCAACCTATTCTGAACTCTCTCCAGCAGGACCTGCAGTCGGCTGGCGAGTGAACACTAAGCACTATCTCACAAAACCAACCTATTCTGAACTCTCTCCAGTGTGACCTGCAGATGGCTGGCGAGTAAACACTAAGCACTATCTCACAAACCCAACCTATTCTAGACTCTCTCCAGCAGGACCTGCAGACGGCTGGCGAGTGAACACTAAGCACTATCTCACAAACCCAACCTATTCTAGACTCTCTCCAGCAGGACCTGCAGACGGCTGGTGAGTGAACACTAAGCACTCTCTCACAAACACAACCTATTCTTAACTCTCTCCAGCTGGACCTGCAGACAGCTGGCGAGTGAACACTAAGCACTGTCTCACAAAACCAACCTATTCTAGACTCTCTCCAGCAGCACCTGCAGACGGCTGGCGAGTGAACACTAAACACTCTCTCACAAACCCAACCTATTCTTAACTCTCTCCAGCAGGACCTGCAGACCGCTGGCAACTGAACACTAAGCACTCTCTCACAAACCCAACCTATTCTAGGCCCCACAGCAGGACCTGCAGACGGCTGGCGAGTGAACACTAAGCACTCACTCACAAACCCAACCTATTCCAAACTCTCTCCAGCAGGACCTGCAGACGGCTGGCGAGTGAACAGTAAGCACTCTCTCACAAACCCAACCTATTCTTAACTCTCTCCATCAGGACTTGCAGACGGCTGGCGAGTGAACACTGAGTACTCTCTCACAAACCCAACCTATTCTTAACTCTCTCCATCAGGACCTGCAGACGACTAGCTTGTGAACACTAAGCACTCTCTCACAAACCCAACCTATTCTAAACTCTCTCCAGCAGGTCCTGCAGACGGCTGGTGAGTGAACACTAAGCACTCACTCACAAACCCAACCTATTCTAGACTCTCTCCAACAGGACCTGCAGACGGCTGGCAAGTGAACACTAAGCACTCTCTCATAAACACAACCTATTCTAGACTCTCTCCAGCCGGACCTACAGACGGCTGGTGAGTGAACACTAAGCACTCTCTCACAAACCCAACCTATTCTAGACTCTCTCCAGCAGGACCTGCAGACGGCTGGCGAGTGAACACTAAGCACTCTCTCACAAACCCAACCTATTCTAGACTCTCTCCAGCTGGACCTGCAGACCGCTGGCGACTGAACACTAAGCACTCTCTCACAAACCAAATCTATTCTAGACTCTCTCCAGGAGGACCTGCGGACGGCTGGCGAGTGAACACTAAGCACTCTCTCACAAACCCAACCTATTCTAGACTCTCCAGCAGGACCTGCAGACGGTTGGCGAGGGAACACTAAGCACTCTCTCACAAATCCAACCTATTCTAGACTCTCTCCAGCAGGACCTGCAGACGGCTGGCGAGTGAACACTAAGCACTCTCTCACAAACCCAACCTATTCTAGACTCTCTCCATCAGGACCTGCAGACGGCTGGCGAGTGAACACTAAGCACTCTCTCACAAACCCAACCTATTCTAGACTTTCTCCAGCTGGACTTGCAGACCGCTGGCGACTGAACACTAAGCACTCTCTCACAAACCCAACCTATTCTAGACTCTCTCCAGCAGGACCTGCGGACGGCTGGCGAGTGAACACTAAGCACTCTCACACAAACCCAACCTATTCTAGACTCTCCAGCAGGACCTACAGACGGCTGGCGAGTGAACATTAAGCACTCTCCCACAAACCTAACCTATTCTAGACTCTCTCCAGCAGGACCTGCAGACAGATGGCGAGTGAACACTAAGCACTCTCTCAAAAACCCATCCTATTCTAGACTCTCTCCAGCAGGACCTGCACACGGCTGGCGAGTGAACACTAAGCACTCTCTCACAGACCCAACCTATTCTAGACTCTCTCCAGCAGGACTTGCAGACGGCTGGCGAGTGAACACTAAGCACTCTCTTACAGTCCTAACCTATTCTAGACTCTCTCCAGCAGGACTTGCAGATGGCTGGCGAGTGAACACTAAGCACTCTCTCACAAACCCAACCTATTCTGAACTCTCTCCAGCAGGATCTGCGGACGGCTGGCGAGGGAACACTAAGAACTCTCTCACAAATCCAACCTATTCTTAACTCTCTCCAGCAGGACCTGCAGACTGCTGGCGAGGGAACACTTAGCACTCTCTCACAAACCCAACCTATTCTAAACTCTCTCCAGCAGGACCTGCAGACGGCTGGCGAGTGAACACTAAGCACTCTCTCACAAACCCAACCTATTCTTAACTCTCTCCAGTAGGACCTGTAGACGGCTGGCGAGTGAACACTAAGCACTATCTCACAAACCCAACCTATTCTAGACTCTCCCCAGCAGGACCTGCAGACGGCTGGTGAGTGAACACTAAGCACGCTCTCACAAACCCAACCTATTCTAGACTCTCTCCAGCCGGACCTGCAGACGACTGGCGAGTGAACACTGAGCACTCTCTCACAAACCCAACCTATTCTAGACTCTCTCCAGCCGGACCTGCGGACGGCTGGCGAGTGAACACTAAGCACTCTCTCACAAACCCAACCTATTCTAGACTCTACAGCAGTACCTGTAGAAGACTTGTAAGCGAACAACAGACACTCCCTCGGTCAACTCCAATTTATTCCAACCCTTTTCAGCAACACCTGAAGAAGACGGGTGACTGAACACTTCAGGCAAATGCAACAAAACTAGGGCTGCTGATTGACCCCGATCGCAGGCCCAGAGTGGCTGATCCACAAAGGCTGGTTCGATCCCATGTTTGAGCAGAAACTTCACCGATTCTTGTCCAGAAATGCTTAGTGTTCATAGGAGACAACCAGCCCTTGTTCTGGAAGAGCATGTGTGTTGAGTGCTTATGACCCTTGGCCCTCTTACAGTAATTTATTGACCGTACACGTATCACTAGTACTGCGGCTGGTGTCTCTTGAAGGGGGAAGAGTCACGTTCCCTAAACCACTGCAGTTAGAGGTGATGCTAGGAAACCAACCAACCTTCAAGCAGCTTGGTTTCCGCTGGTTCTTTTGGTATGGCACTGCCATATTTTATACATTGTGTTTTTACTTAAATATTTTTTCAATTAAAAAAAATATTTATAAAATATTTTTACAATTTACATCAAAATATTAGCACCCGGAAAAAAAAACCTTCAAAAGTTTAGAATATGTTAGAATTAAAATTTTATTTTTGAAAAAACTGTGTATATGTTTCTATAATTGCTTTATTGAAATTTATTTTCAACCAACATTCTTTTTTTCTGGCCGGCCTCGATGTCATTATAAGCACATTTGCAGGGTAGACAGATCTCAGCAGTATCGCAATACAAGTCAACAATCAGTCCGAGTTACACTGGATATCATTAAACTGCCGAGAAACAGGAGGTATGAAGGTTCATTTTAAAATTTTTAAAGTATAATATAAAGAATAGAAACTAAGAAGGATCAGGGACCAAACAACCCACCGAGAACCAGGGAGGGCAACGTCTACCAGCGGGCATCCAACAAGCAAAAACATAATCAAAATGGCGGCACAAAGTAACATAGAAGTATAGATCAGAACAAAGTATGCTGCGTGCCGATCGTTACCCCCCCCCACCTAACCACCCCACCGATCCAAAGAGAGAAATAAGAAGAGAACAGGAGTCAAAAAGGAAGAAAAAAATAAGGCCCATAGAACTGAAGACAAAATGAAACCCCTCCCCCCACCCTACACGCATGCAGAGGCTACGGCCTACCCCCCCCCCCCCCCTGCAGTGTGCCTGTCGCCCAAAAGAGTACCCGAAATACAGACAAGAAAGAAAAGGAAGAAAAAGAAAAAGAATCACATAAAAACCGAGAGGAGGGCCAAACATGTGTGCTACCGGTCTCCCCAGCCACGTATACATCCTCCACCCCATGAAACAGAAGCAATAGTAGCAAATAGCAGTTACGAGTGCAAATGGGGAGAGTCATCACATATTGCGCAGCCAAATTAGGTACATAAGCGTTCCAACCCTATTCTCCGCCGGCCAGTCAGTCACAAACGCAAAGGGAACCACCCAGCTCTGGCCTGATCGTGGATGCCTCCCAAGACATGGCCCCTGGGGAAAGCCAGCCCCAACCAAAACAAATGGACAAAATGGCCACGAACGGGGGAGGAGAGGCACGTAAATACAAAATGGACGTCGCCAGTCAACAATAGTACCGTCTTCCTCAAAGAATAGCGCCCCCAGGTTCGCCCGATGACACAAGTTCCACAGCAGGGAGTGCGGAGTCCGCAAAGAGAAGGCAGGCGAAGGGGCCAGTAGCTGCATAAACGGTGCCCGAGTCAATAGTGGTGGTGAAATGAACAAAGACTCATTCCTCGTAGGAGGGAGAAACATTGTAGCGCAGTTAGAGCTGGCGGACGGCCGTCCGCAGGCGCCAATACAATAAGAGACAATCCGCTCCCCCTTGCAACCATGTGGAAACACAGTAGCCCCTTCAATCACCGGCAAAGGCAAATCAGTACGTTGCTGGGAGCAGGCCAGCCTTGTCCGCCCCAGTGAGTGCGAACGCGATGTCATCAAACTTCTTACCCAGTACAAGGGAACCATCTTCCAACGCAGACCGTAGATCACAAAGGGCAGCTAGGACGGCACCACAGGATAGTACAGACTGCGGACCCCCCATCTCAGTATCATGAGAGGTCTCACGCAATCCGTCCCACAGCTCAACACCAGACAGGTTATTACAATCCCGGGGCAGGGTTAAGCGATCCTTCCCATTCTGGGAGCCATCGGGCATGTCCATTCCGTCGGAAAAGTAATGGGAAAGTGAGGGCGAGAGCGGCATAGGCAAGCTGCAGTCCGAGCCCCTGACGCTAGCACGGCCCACTGCCATTAAGCGACTCTCACAGAGAGCCATCTCATCTCCGGCGCAGGGCTGGGGCCAATTCAGGAGTGGTCCGCAGATATCGGGCAAGATCAGTAATGGAGTCTGCACAGCACACCTCCGGCGCTCAACAAAGAAGATGCATTCACAGTGAGCCCCCTCCTCACAAGCGTGCTTCGGTCGCGTTGCGCAAAAAACAATGTCGAAGCAACGAAGTCCGGTACTTTTCCCCTGCAAGAGGCAACGCTTCCCAACAGCCAGCACCGCCAGGGCCAATCTGGCCGCTGTTGATCCATCAGAGTCCGGCGGCGCACAGTGGCACAGGTCCCGGTTCCAGGGCTGCGGAGGCTGCCAGACGACTTAGCAAATATCTCCGGTCACCAGGCAGGCAGAGACCTCGGGAGAACGCTAGCGGTGTCAGCGCGTCTTCACCGACATCCCGCTGCAGCACAACACCAGGATAGAAATCAGGATTTCGGTGCGGGGATCAAGGGCTGGCGGAGCCGGGAGCCTACACTTCTGCTCCGGTCGCCATCTTGGCTCCTCCCCTCAACCAACATTCTTAAATTACTCCCCACCCTTACCCCCTATAAACCCAACATCCTGCTCCTAACTTTTTACATAAAATTCAAAAAATATAAAAAAATGGAATAAATATTTTTAAATTACTCCCCACCCTTATCCCCCATTAACCAAACATCCTGCTTCTAAGATTTTACATAAACGTGTTACTGGCAATGTTATATGGCCATGAGTTAACTATTCTGTGGACGGTGACTCTGCCACAGGGAAAGGTAATTGGTCTAATTTCTCAATGTGCATATTTTGCATCTCTTTGTGGCATTCTCATTTGTCTGATTATATGCAGAGAATCAGACATACTGTTAATATATTGCCAGGGCACATGACCAGAGCTCAAAGATTGTAGTGCCCAACTTAATAATAGAATGGATCGTAACTGTCCGTGTTGTAAGATGGACAGATCCTGTTCCATTATATCTAAGGGCTGAGGTCAGTTTCAAGCAGTCTCTTAGTTCCGGTGATAATTCCAACCCGGAAGGGGATCCTATAAGTACTGCTCCTGGAGAGGTAGACCAATTAGTGTCTTGCCCGGAGAACTAAATATGCTTCCAAATATAAGGGAGTTTCTTTTCGAAGAGTTGCCCCATCCACCAATATTTAGGTGGAACCCTTCAGATCTCCAGGCCGTGGCGTGTTCACCGTGCAAATCAGCAGTCTGAACACGTGTTCACTAAGGATTACAGATCTTGAATTAAAGACATCTGAAAATATAAAGACAAGCATCATCATTGTGATATTTAATGTAACTTTATGGATTTACTTTTGAGCGTGAGCAGATGATTTTGTATATGTAGCCAGCAGCAGTGATGGTTCATCTCCCACACAGGACACATAAACATGTGGCTCTCAGCGTGCTGGGAAGAATTCGACTTTTTTCCAAAACAACCAAAATTGGAATTTTAAACAAAATCTTTTTTCTTTCCTTCGATACTATTACTGGGCACCGCGGCTTTCAGATGCTCTCAGTTGTTCAAGCTCTATATGTGAACATATTTTAAAGGACTTATAAAGATTTTTAAAGGATTTATAGAGCTTTTTACACATTTTTCTTTTTATAAACTTTAGAAATGTTTAATCTGAACATTTTAACAATGTTCTTATGACTGATTAGAAGGACATTCCCTAGTTTTTAGTATATCTCAGGTCAGATGAGGAGTGTGTGTTATGATTTGTAATGTACCCCAATATAGGCCTGGGCGGTCACCTAACCTCTCACCTACATTTTCCCTGCCATTGTACCACATAACAGGTTTTGGTATTGAACTTTTACCTAGTTAGGTGCTGCATAAATGTTGTATCATTTTCCATGAAATCTAGCTTCATTTATTATGCATCATGATTCTCAGAATCACATCAGGATTACCATCTTTTGCATAATACCTATGTATAAGGGTCCTCCCTTCCGTCATCCTTGGCCGGCATGACACAGCAAGGTAAAACCCCTGAGGGGATCTTTTGGGTATATAAACACCATATCTTTGCTGGTGCGGGCAGAGGAGAAAGACTTCCATGCTGATACCCTGACGTGAGACACTGAGGTACCTGCACGCAGACACTCCAGCACGCAGTGGTCTGACATCCCTTGCGCGGTGTCCATCTCGAGACCAAGACGGGATCCTTCATTCTCTCACACCAGGTAATAAGGTTGGTTTTATTTTGGGGGGATTCTTGGCTGCACATGTACATACATGCTAGGTTCTTTTAGGTACATCTAATTAGCATCTGCATCGTAGGAGTACGCATTATTATTGTTATGTATTTATAAGCTTGCGTATATTCATTATTTTAGCACTATGGTAGGAATCTACCATCCATCTACTCTGTTGGGGCTTATAATCGTTTATATCTGTTTCTGTCTTATGGTTGTTTCAGCACACATGCTTGTTCAATAAATGCGTATTGAAATGTCCCCACTGCTTATTCTGTTTATCTCTCTGAGACAAAGTGAGTTCGAGTGACTGAGCGAAAAGTACTGTACTGTTTTCATGATACCTGATGGGACAGGTTTGTCATGTTCGATAGTTGCCAGAAATGATTCTCTCCTCGGTAAGAGGAGTTCATAGTGGCACTGTGCGAGCTAACTGGTATACAGGCGAACATACCCGGTGGGGGTGTCTGGAATCAGTCTGGACACCAATTCCCCATTTTATGTTGTCTAAACGTGCAGATCCTATATAGATTTAAAGGAACCACACAACAGCGTACGTGAGTCAGAGATATCAACCTGGACCAAGGTGTGCTGCAGACAAAACATGGGGACTGTATCAGCCAAGAAAAACAATTATAACAGTAATGACGTCCAGTACCAGCTCTTTGATGCAGTCATCTTTAGTAACAAATCTGTAGCGAATAGAAAATATGCGGTCCTGACCATGCATGGGGCCTGGTGGAGGAACCCTTCTCAGTCGTTAATCTCTTTTTATTTATGTGTATTTCATGAAGAGTCTAGGTTCCTTTCTCTTTCAGGTGCTTTAGATTTTGCTGAAAGATTTAACCTGCAGACCTTTCATAAGTGATCTCTCTTATCACATGCAGTTCTTTGCCCCCGATGCACTGGGCATTGGTAAGACATTATCTGCAGCAGGAAAAATTGCTCTTCCCATTGACGTTGTCTGATGTGCTAGAATCTAGTTGCTTCCAGGATCCGGACGGGCGCAGATGGGCTTGCCTTAGGCATGCCTTCGGTGCCCCAGTGGCACATCTGCCCTTTGAACATCTTAAGAAGCGTTGGAATAGAAACGAGTAAGCTGCCCCGCCCACTGCTAAACACTGGAGCAGGGATGCGAAGGCTTCGCAGGGGAGTTACACCGCCGCCATTTGAGTGCAAGGAAAAGTGATTCAAGTAGATTCAAATTAAAGCAAATCCAAATCGTATTCAAGCAAATTCGAATTGTATACCCCCCAGTAAAATTAAAAACAGAAAGCTACCCCAAACTTGTATGACAACATTGCCCTGTGGCATGAAAGTACAAATAAGCAAAGTACAAATGAGTAAGGTGTTTTGAAAATGAGAAAGGTAAAAAGAAAAGTGTTTGAAAGAGCCTAAAAACACGGCGTGGAAGGCAAGCGGTGTCTCTTACTTGCGCTCTATCTTGGGAATTCATTGTTTCTACAATACCTTTTTGTATTTTTTGTAAGTGAATCTCTCTTGAGAGAGGGAGGTTTTTTTTTTGGTCGACTATTATTGGTGTTGATTAGTGTCCAGTGATAGATGAAGTCGTTATGGTAGAAATTTAGGATTATTAACCATCTGGAGGGAAATACAATAGATTATTCAGTTTACTTATGACGTATTGTCTTTTATGAATGTGTTGAGGGATAACTGATCTAAAACAAGCTTGGTAGTGTTGTAAGATATTTTCATCCCTGTACTGGCCCTATTTCTTACTTAATGTCTTTTTATTAAATTATTGTAAATGTTTTATGTACTTTTATGCAAAATAAAGTATTGAATTGATTGAGAGAGGGAAGTGGTCAACAAAGCAACAAACAAAGAGAAAGTCCCAAGTATCAATGCCTGACAGAGGCCGCTAACGTAATATTTTCCGAGGCCATTGTGCTTTTAAACCAGAAACTCTACACCTAATTTGGGCCACAATTTCAATCTTGTTCGAAGATGTAAAACCATATTAAATATAAGGAATTTACCACAGATATAGGAAAACTAGCAAGCTTTCCTTAAAATGTTTGCTTTGACACATGAACTATGCCACACACTTTATTTGATCTAGTGCATAAAACTATGTGGTATTTTCTCTGTTTGCTTTGCTATGCGCCACACTGTGCATTTGAAAAAAAACAATAAAGTTCTTAAAAATTGCCCCACTGACCAATATTCTCATTTATTCCATGAAATACAATCTGTCACTTCCAGTTGTCAGCTTTCTGTAAATACTTTTAGTCCTCGATATCAGGTTTTGGGAGATGCTCATGTGAAGTGAAGCTATAAATACTTTTCTACAGCAGCAACCAAGTGTGAGGCCTGCACTTGAATGAGCGTACCTTGAAAACATCCACAGAGCTGCCAAGGTTTCTTATTGCTTATGTGCGACATTTTCATAATTTCAGTGTAATTACGAGTGACATTTCAATGACTTTGAGTGACACTTAAAATCAAGCAATGAAACATATAGGGAAACATAAATATCAGAAATTACACCCATTTGAGTAACGAGAAACTCTAAGATGTCACTGAAGACACAACATTCATCTCATATTTGTTCACGCATTTTTCATTCACTCCTTGTGAATGTAACTAGTTAACCTACAAGCATAACATTTGTGTCCGTTTCAAATGAGTGAGATATAAATTAGGAAAACTATGCCGATGACTCATTTTGGTGTTAACTAATTGGAATTACGGCCTGCGACTGTTAAAACATCTTACTGCAGCAGTCAGAGTGAACTTCAGTACAGACTTAGGCCTGATTCAGAAAGGTAAACTGAGATGTTTGACTCAGCTTAAGTTATGGTCTCAGTTAGACTTAAGACCAAAACTTAAATTAAACTGAGACAAAAGTCTAACTTTACTACACGTAAATGCCCTTTGTGAATACCGAAAGTCGCAAAGTTAGACTTTCGTCGCAGTTTACATTTGTGAATCGGGCCCAAAGTGCATGACTCCCCCAGTCTGCCAGTTCACATGTGCCTGGGGGAGTGTGTCTGCCCATCTGAGCGCTTCACTGGTGACTTGGCAGTGGCGCTTGTGCTGAGGCCCCAGCTCAGGGCTGTTGTAAGTTCACCTGCATGAGAGTCTGCTGACTGCAGACATGAAGTCGTCCGAGTTGTCACTCTGATATCTGGCGCTAGGATGCCGCAGACCGAATGCTCTCTTGACCTGACTATGGTAGGCTTGAGCACACCAGGAAAGAGTACATTCACTGCTGCTGCCTGCTGCAAAGCTTGTGGCCCTTTGGGGATGTGCTGGAATGTCTGCCTCGCTGCAATTGTGAGTAAGCGTGGCAAGCATTGCCAGAACATATCAGCAGGCAAGGCGCAGCCTCAGGGATCCACGTGTGCCTCGCGCTGTCTGCAGGTGATGGCAGTTATGTTATCAACATTTGAGGAGCAGCTATGCACGCGATAAGACACGGTCTGACTCGGCTTCCAATAATAATGTAGGATTTTTTTTGCCTGCGCCCAAACCCAGACCAGAGTAAAATCGACAACATAATGCAAGCGCCCCCTCCCCAGGATTGGGGCTGTAGGATATAAATACCGGCTGTGGCAGGCACTATTGTGACAGAGCGCGCCACGGCCCGACTGGAAACTGAAACCAGCCCTGGCAAACAGCTCAGCATTGGGCAAATCATTGCAATCTCACGTGACGGATTGGAGTGCCATGACTGAATGTAACTGAACCAGAACCTCTAAACATGCGTTGCAAGCTTTGCTCAGTTTGACTTCTAATTATTATAGCATCGCTCCAGCACTTGACAGCTCAGGAAGCTATACAAATGTGTGACTCTGCATTTCATTACAGTGATGCGGACCACCACATTGAAATGCGTTAGTCTAACCCGTGATGCGTGGTACTCATCAGGCCTGTTCCCCTCAACGCAGGCACTGTTGCACTATGGTGCAAGGCTGCCTGCATTGGTGCTCAGCAGCTAAATATAGCACCAGCACAGGGAGAAACACAGGGCTGCACTATATTCTTGTAAATACGGTGCACCCCTGCATTTCTGATGTGGAGTGTGCAGTGTTAAGCCAAGGAGGTGTTATAATCTACTGCTGCATTTCCCCTTGCCTATGTATCTCTTCTCTACTGCTCAGCCAGTTTGAGTGTTGGTGTGCCTGAAGATGTCTAGAATGTTGGTTGTATGATGACGTCGTGGAATGTTGGGTGCTTGGTGAGCTGTGGAGTGTCAGTTGGAGTGTGCAGGCTGAGCAGGGCAGAGGCTGCTCCTGGTGGGGCATCACTTGGACTTACCATCTCTCAAGGATATTGATGTTATCTACTTATCAATAAATCTTATGAATATATATACACATCATCTGGTCTCTAAGGATTATCTTATTTACAATACTGGCGACGAGGTAAAAAGAACTACGTGTTGGTGAAGGATTACCCCTGCATTACCCTGGATTACCCTGGAACTGAGGACTTGATTAACTACTGCAACTAATGAAGAAAGAAATTACAAAAAAGCTACGCTCTGGTAAGCCCCACCAGTGTTCTTGGTCAACAGGACAGCGTGCAGCCCAGAGCGTTTAAAGTTTGTTGGCGTTCCTTAGCATTAAAGTTTTGGATATACCAGCCTTGCATGTTTTCTGAATTTTATTTTTATTAATTTGACTTTCACATGCTATCTGTGCTAGTGTATTGTGGAGATTACTTTGGATGGCAGTTTCCTTGTCCTTCTACCGCTTTTAATCTTCATTTTGGTTCACTCTCCTGCTGCCATTGAATTTGACCTGGGACTAGAGGCAGCGGATGGCGAGTGCAGCTGATTGATGTAGTGCTCGTTTGTCTGCCTGAGCGTGCATCGGACATCCGCTATGAACTAGTGGAGGCACACCCTCTATCTGCCTGTGGAGAGATCGGTGTCTGCGCTTTGTTAAGCATCACAGTGGGACAGAGAGTTGGACATTTTAAACGGGCCAATGTTATGTCGTCAACTCAGAAGGACTTTCTAGTGCACTTGCAACGTGTTTTGGCAGTGACAATGATTTCCTACATTTACCATGGGCCAATCTAATATTCGTCTACTCAACATAACATTTTAATGTGTTATGGACACTCGCAGAAATCTCTTCATGTTCGTTGACTCACCGTATGCTGTGCTTGTGACGGTTGTGGCGGTTGGTCGGCGGAGCTCCTTCCAGTTTCCCTGCTGGCATCCAATTGATGACGTTTCTGGAACTCTTCGGCGTGTTGGTGAAGTCTTCGCTCCTGACCACTGTGACGTCTGTGAACATGCCGAGCTTGATTCTCACGTCGTTTACGCTGCTACGCTCGACGTGGCGGCCATGTTGTTTTCGGCTCAGTTGCCATGACAACACTTCATTTGCCAGTCTCTTGTTTGTTTCTTTGGCTTGCCGAATGGGTGGGTTTTCGTCGCAACGGAGGATACTACTGGTGGGAATCGGAACCCGTTTGTCCACTTTACAGTTTTGAGCCTTGGATCTACACTGTACTTTTGCTGGTTGTCACTTTCAAGTGGTGATGTTGATGGAAATCCGGGTGAGAGATCGCTCACCAGAGCTGTCTTCATTAATCGAAGGGGATGTATTGTAGACTTTATGCTGGGAGATTTTGGGTGAGGACACCCTCATTTAGCAAGGTCATTGGATGTCACTCAAATCCTGAATGTCAATTTGGAAGTTGCCGTCATGACTGGGACTATGGTACTGGTGATGCATTTGCATGCATTGGAAACACTGGATCTGGCCTGTACCATTTGGACTTTGGGTGAGAAGCTACATGGATTTTCGGGTGAGAAATCGCTCACCAATCGTAGACTACGGTGACCACGTTTATTGTTTTAGTTTGTTATGTTACTGTTACATTGTCCTATTTACAATTGGGTGTTTACAATATTGTATTGGGGGCATGTTGCAGTTGTAGGAGGGTCCTTTCTGTCTGTTTTCTTGAATTTATATAGGAAGAGAGGAGGAGAGTGTGGGGTGTTTTTATGGTCTTTGCTTGCATACTTGGCTTGGTGTCTACTTGGTTTGGTTTTCCGTTTTGGGTTGCCCTGAGTTTGGGGTGTAGTGCTCATCACTGGTTTTTCCCGTGTTCTCTAGTTTGCTAACCACTTATTGTTGGTTATGGATTCACATTTTGTGTGTTCCTTTGGTTTATCAACCACTTATTTGTGGTTATGGTTTCACATTTTCTGTGTTACTTAAAAGTCATTCAAGTACTTTTAGTTTACCAATCTACTTCTCTTTTAGTTTGGGTGGAAGAATGTTTTGTGCTTTGGACTGCATATGAGATAACACTTTCACATGAAGTTCTCTACGTTTACACTCACTGTTTGGTGAGTGAATGGTTTTCCTTATTGGTTATTGTGGTTTGGTCTGCGTAGAGTATACACCTTCTCTTGAGGTTCTCTACGTGTACACTCACTGTTTGGTTGTGGGTGAATGGTTTTCCTATTGGTTATTGTGGTTTGGTCTGCATAGAGTAAGCACTTCCACGTGAAGTTCTCTGCGTGTACGCTCACTGTTTGGTTTGTGGGTGAATGGTTTTTCCTGTACTTTCTTTAAGTGCAATCCTGGTTAAGATTGTGTTGCAGTTGACACTTTCTTGTGGATTTTCTCTGCTTCTTATTTAATTTTTGGGTTGAAGCAATTTTGGGCTTTACCTTGTTATGAGTCTTTTTGAGGTTTTCTGGTTTTACTTTTGTTATGTTGGATTGATTATTATACTGTCTAAGTTTAATGCTCTCCGGGAACTCTTTTATTGTGACTCGAGGTGTGTGATTTCATTGGCATTTGAATTGTCTTGCATTTTCATTTATGTTATATGTACTTGATTCATTTGCTTAATGTATTTTCATGCATCTTTTATTATTCCTTATTGTGTTTGGTTTCCTTAGGGAGGGGGATGTGTTATAATCTACTGCTGCATTTCCCCTTGCCTATGTATCTCTTCTCTACTGCTCAGCCAGTTTGAGTGTTGGTGTGCCTGAAGATGTCTAGAAAGTTGGTTGTATGATGATGTTGTGGAATGTTGGGTGCTTGGTGAGCTGTGGAGTGTCAGTTGGAGTGTGCAGGCTGAGCAGGACAGAGGCTGCTCCTGGTGGGGCATCACTTGGACTTACCATCTCTCAAGGATATTGATGTTATCTACTTATCAATAAATCTTATGAATATATCTACACATCATCTGGTCTATAAGGACTATCTTATTTACAATAGGAGGCTAACGCCATACTCTTACAATTGCTTGTAAATATTTCCCTTAATGACAACAGCCTGACCTTTTTCATCAAGAGGCAGAAAATCCTCTTATTTCGTGGGATGCACCACCTTGATGTAGCATTGCTCCAGGAAACACACTTGTCACCATTGAACATGATAAACTCAGAAGGGTTTGGATGAGTACATGCTCGCAGGATCCAGACTACCCTTACACACCCATCTACTCCTTTGGAACAGGGGCACAGTGGGTTGGACATCTTATTTCACAAATTGCTGGGGGTTTGCACACTGCAGGCATGGCGGGACCCCCCTTAGCAGATATATAACTTTGTCAAGGTTCAGATACCCTTTGAATCTTTGTGTGTGGGCTCTATCTATGCCCTGGCAGCTGACCAAACTCCTGCTCTCCTTTGGACAGCCAGGGTATTCATGAGGGGGGGTGCTGGAATATGGTGCCTTGACAAGTCCAGAAACCATACTACCAGGCCACCCCGAGACCGGTTTATCCTTTCTGACATTATTGATGTTCATGCCTTGATGGATCCATGGTGGTTGACTCACCTGAGGGACATGGATTATACTTTCACCTCCTGCGTCTATTGCAAACATTTATGCCTTGATCCTCCCAAACAGTACCTCTGGTCATGATCTTCTGCTACTCGACCATAAACTTCGATTGTTGCAAACCCCTCAGGCCCGTTGGCGTATGTATACAGCATGGTATAAAGCCCCTGAAAACAAACACAGACGGTTCCAATATCTTAGCCAGTACTTGGAGTAGAACGCTGGGTCCATCTCCTCTGCACAGATGCTGTGAGCCTGGCAGGAAGGCCGATCAACGATTTGTCTGCCTATAAGTGCCGCTGTGAGGCACAACAGCGTTGGTTGACTGACCTCAGGCTTGACCTGGCTCAGACGTATAATGCATTGCTGATCCCTGCTCTTCTCAAGGAGCTGCTTGGAGCCAAGTATGATCTGAAGTCCCATTACACCGTGGAGGACCAAAGGGATACGCTCTGTGGACGATATAGTAGGGGAGGTGAGTTGGCCCCCTTTGCTACACTCATGTGTGATTATGGGCTGCCACAGTCGCATCACTGACAGTACCAACAGCTCATGCAAAGCCTGCCACACATGCTGGGTGCTCCCCCTTATTATCTAGAGACTGATCCAATGTTGCATTATATCTTGATGTGGAAAGGATTCAAGGACACTATGGTGGGATTGTATGTTACCACTATGGACAGCCTTTTTTCGAGCACCACTGCCCACACTTTAAGCTGCTTGTGGGAGCAGAGGCTGTTCCTCTCACTGTCTGAGCAGGACGGACACGACTTTTGGAAAGACCATGGCAGTTTCCTCCAGGAAGTCAGATTGAAATTCAGTTATTTCAAGTTCCTACACCACTGGAACTGGATGCCAGAGTGGATCTATAAAGCACATACGGCAGACGATTCCAAGTGCTGGAGATCCTGAAGGTGTGGCGCACTCGCCTGTGACATTTTACATTTCCTGCGGACTGTACTATGCTTTGTGCTACTGGGGCTCAGTTTGGGATACCTTGATGACCAACCTAGGGGTGGCACCGCAATTGATGGCCCATCTGACCTTGCTTCACAAAATGTCAGCATTCCAGGATTTAACCCAAAACTGTAAGAGTTAGCTGGCTTTCATAGTGGGAGTTGGCTTTTTGGGGGAGACCATGGGGCTTGGCACCCTGAATTTTTTTTTTCCTGTTCCCATGTCCCTTCCCCTCGTGTTCTCCCTCATCCTCCTTCCCTGATCATCTGGGGGATTTTCTGAGCCACATCACCTCTATCTAGAGGGGTATTTCATTTATTGTTTTTCCTGTTTTTAATGTCTTCTCACAAGTTCTGGTTTACACAGTATCTTAGACTCTGCTGGATCGATAAACTTCGATCCCTGTAATATGCTCATTGTATATGAAAAATCAATAGAGAATTGTGTAGCGCGCTATATAAATCTCTTGACTTGACTTGACTTAATATTGACAACCAAGTCTCACTAAAATAGACATTCAATTTAACATTCTACTGAACTGTGTGCAGTACTCGTGGTGAAATATGAGAAAAGTTTTGCACCAAAATGTGGGACAGAGGGTCTGCTCTGTGCCGAATAGTCATGTGTGAAGTTTTAGTTAATCCCCATAGTTTGGAAGAGTGGGCCAGGTTTGTGTGAGACCTCAGCACGACCTCCAAATGTGTTAGTGTCACTCGTGATGAGTGACGCTTGAAGGCTCTGATATATGCATGTCCAAACTAATGTTGCTGTCGAAGCATTCAAGGCGTCTTGCATGACAATGCTACAAAGAGTTGATGCACTCACTAATCAGCGGTGTATTGATGACGAGCGTACTGTGATATAGGGGCCTATGTGAAGGAGTAGAATATTTTCGAGTATTGAAATGCCCCTCCCCTGTTCTTCAGACCAGTAACACCCACTCATTTTCATGATACAATGCAAACTGTGTGAGAAATTTCTGGTTCATACTTGGTTGCCCTATCTTAGGAATTAATTGTTTCAAAGATAAATTGCTTTATTTTTTGTTAGTGAATCTTTGTTGAGAGAGGATGGTGGTTACTGTAAACAAAACACCAAAGCCTGGAAGAGACCTGTTAGAAACTGGATCCCTGGCTGGCCAGGGCTTGCGCCAAAGTCAGTCAGAGACCACCACTCCTACATCAGGGCAAGGGAGTTACACGCCAAGATAACCCCTGCTCACCCTCTAGGTAACGTGACACGAGCACTAAGGCTTATCCCGGAGGCAATGTAGGTTAAGTATTTGCGCACGCACCGACCAGCAACAACATCCAAGGCCCACCACAAAGGAAACTCCACACAAGGTTATATATAAAAAATAGCCTTTGTATTATACCAAAACACATTAGATAAAACACACACTTTACAATGTGCCAACAGGCATGGGCAGAATTTACAGGGGATATTTACAAGACAGGGCCACATGGACCACTGTCAGGAATCAGCACTTTTTGAACTTGAAATACTGTTAGAAATAGCACTTAGAAGGTGGGAGGCAAGATGGCCGCGGGTGCGTTGTGGTGAGTAGTCGCACCAGAGCCTCTCTCCCATCTGGACTGACTAATATGAGTTAGCTGAGCGCTAGGATGATAGCGCTAGTCTTCCCCGGATAACTCTGAAAACATCGTTCTTGACTCTGCCTGTATGTACAAGGATGTGATGTTGGAAAACGTACTCTTACAAAAAACGGCACAGACAAATACCAGCCACTTCAGAGACCTTGGAGACCTTGGAGACTTGGTGGCAGCTGAACTTGGCAGGTTGACAAGAAGTCTAAAGTGGAAACTGAGAGGCTTTACAATCAACCTAGTTAAGCATGCGACGATTATTGCAGTGCTAGGGTTCAAGGGCTGGAGCGGTTTGATTCCTGCCAAAATGCCGCCAAGACCAGCAAAGATCGACAAAAAGAAGGTAAAAGAAGATACTGAAGCAAACAATTCAAATCTGGCTGCATCGGAGACACCCGCCATGCTGAAATCACAGCTACCAGCTAAGAACCCAGGCGCGATAAAGAAGGTGACTGTGCCTCCCATTAAAAAGAAAGCAGATATAAAAGGAAAACCACTGGGCGACGAGCGCATCAAAGCAAACGAAAAGTCAACGATCCTCAAAAGTAAAAACAAAGGGACCCCTCTCAGGCAGCCCACCCTACCTGAATCATTCACCCGCCCAGGCAGCTCAGACGGCGGAACAATCAGCAGGAGCCCAGGAGTCCCCGGCGTTACAGAACAAGAGCCTGATCCCGAAGTTAGTCAAAAGAGCGTCCTCGAGGACGCAGCGGCAGCGGCAGAACCAGGAGCTCGGAACGTGAGGGACGCCGAGTCAGCAGTTGCCAAGCAACCAGTAGCACTGTCTTCCTCGAAGCATGAGCAGGACGCCAGCAGAAGTAAACAGGAGGTAACAGCTGGGAATGCGGGACAGAGGGCTGGGACAAGCGCTGAAAAGGATCGAGCAAGGGAGATGCCTCAGAGGGGGCTGCTTGAAGGCAAGAACAATGAGGCTAATGAAAATGATAAGGAAGTGCAAAAAGGGGCAGGAGGGCCGAGAGTGCATGAGAATGCTGATGACATGATGCAGGCGATTATGCAGGTGGAGGCAGAACTAATGGCTAAATCCCCCAATCCCACATGGGGAAGCGCAGTTAGCTTGGTGGCAGAAAAGTCAGTACTCGGTCACCCCAAAGAGAAGGAAGATATATGCTCATTGGAGGGGGACCGCTTTTTTTCAGTGGATGAGGATTCCGACTCCGTTCAACAGGAGGGAGAGACTTCAGATTTAGAGGAGGAAGAAGAGGTGGAGAAGGAGGAGGATGAAGATGAAGAGGAGGATGATTCATGGGTGGCCTCTACCTCTTCTGAAAACTGATATTGATAAGGAGTCTACACTAAAAAAGAAACAGACAAGGCGACATAGGCACGAAAGGTCACCCACAAGGGGTGCTGAGAGGAAGCTGGACTGGGATTACTCGGCAACATCGCAGACATACCAAGAAGAGCCAGAAACAGGTCTGAATCAGGATGATGCACTAGGAAGAGTATTCAACATGCTGAAGCAAATACAATCAGAAGCGAGATCTACAAGTCGGAAAACAAGGCAAGATTTTAGGAAAATCCAAACGACGCTTAGAAAGACAAACAAACTATATGAAGGTCTGGCGGGGAGAGTTTCCGAGGTCGAGGAGAGAACTGGCAAGATGGAGGATGACTTTCGCAGTTTTAGCGAATTTAAATCACAACAGGAAAAGAAGGCGGATGATATCCTCTGGAAGATGGAGGATTTCGAAAATCGCCAAAGGTGCAATAATGTTCGCATTTTGGGAGTGGCGGAAGGGCTTGAAGGGCAAGATCCCCGGGGTTTTGTGGTCAAGTTACTAAGGGGGGCGTTCCCTGAGTCCCAGTGGCAGTGGGAGGCAGAGGTGCAGAGGGCGCATAGATTCCCCTTTGTCCAGCGGAAGGCATACGGAGCTGAAGGAGAGTCGAAAGCACCACTCCCCCGAGCAATATTAGTGTACGTTGGAAACTTTTTACTCCGAGAGGAACTTATCCAGAAAGCCAGACCAGACAGTAAAAGAACGGTGGAGGGTGTTACATTTTTTACGAGACCTGATTTCTGCCACGTGACAGTAGAGAGGAGGTGGAGGCTCAGAAGACTGATCTCGGAGTTTCAGGCTTTAGGATCAGAAGCATATTTGTTATTCCCAGCCAGGTTGAAAATGGTCACAAAGGGCAAGGTCAGGATGTTTATATCAGAAGTGAAAGCACAGGAGTTTATTCAGGATTTGGAAAGGGCAAAGAAAGAGGGTCACTGAGGGATAAAGGTTCTTTGTTGAAGAGAGGGGGGGCACATTGGAGAAGATGGGAGAGGGGTGCGACTAACACAACCAGGAAGCGTCCACATATAGGTCATTATTGACCTATTTGCCTGTAAGGGGGGGGAAGGGTGGGTAACTCAGGGGAGGCGGGGGGGGAAGGGAAAGCAAAAAGCAGCTGAAATGTATGGTTTTGATATGGCAGTTAGCACACATTGATTACATATTTTGTTTGTTTATATTTTTGAGTAAAGAAGGAGGGAGGAAGGATGGAAGGGGGGGGAGAAAGTCGAAAGAGACAGCTGGGTTAGGAAGAGATGGCCTTTTTTTCAATACAAAATGTCATGTAAGATTGTCTCCTTAAATGTATGTGGCCTGAATGATCCAAGGAAGAGGGCGAATGTAGCAGCGTATATAAGAACTTTACAAGTAGATCTAGTATGTTTACAAGAAACGCATATAGAGGAAAAGCAGATTTATTTAATGAACCAATTGGGTTTTGATGTACTTGCAGCCAGTAGGCAAGGATCTAGGACAAGAGGAGTTGTTATCCTGGGGAGAAGAAGAGAAGTGACAGTTAAAAGAAAGAAAGAGGACCGTTGGGGGAGATGGGTTATGGCGGAATTAAGTGTTAAAGGGCTCAATGTAACATTAGTAAACATATATGGTTCCACTGAGGATGATTCGGAGATATGGGAGTTTTTAGATATGGAATTAGCACAGTGGCCCGAACCAGTAATCTGCTGTGGTGATTTCAATATGCATGACCCTACAAGTTCATTTATGAGTACAGGCGCAGTCTATAATGGTAGAAAGAGAAAAGTAAACAGGGCTATTACCAATATGGTTAGAAACAATCTTCTGGCAGATCCCTGGATAATGCAACACCCATTGGTTGATGGTAGCACTTTTTTTTCGGCACCTCATCAGGTGTTGGTGAGATTAGATTATTTTTTAGTTTCTAGGTCCATGGTCTTGGAGACACAGATTGAGAAGCAACCAAGAACTATTTCTGACCATAGTCCGTTAATACTGTCAGTTAAGGTCCCGCAAGTACAGAGTAAGAGGTCCACATGGACGTTTGAGAGGAGTCTGCTCCAAGACATTGAATATAGGAAACATATGGAAGGGTGGATTAGGTTATTCTGGGAGATTAATCATGGAACTGCCTCAGTAGGGCAAACGTGGGATTGTTTTAAAGCAGGTGTCAGAGGAGAAACACTGAGTTATGTGATGACCAGACGTAAGAAAGAGAAGTTAAGGAATGAAGCTATTTGTCAAAAGCTGATTATCGAAGAAGAAAAACTAGTTGCTGCAGTAAGATCCAAATCCAGCTTGGAAAATATATTATTAACACTAGTAGCACTGAAGGCAGACGCAATAGAAAGTCTCTCCAAAAGGTCTGCTGAAAAATATTTGGCTAAGAAAGAAGAGTTATATGAGTGCAGTGAGAAGGTGGGCCACATACTTGAGGTTAAAGTTAGACAGCAGAGGGCAGATGCAGAGATAAAGGAGATATTAGATCCAATGGGTGTCATTGTCACAGGCTCAGATGAGATAAGGGATGTCTTTAGAGGCTTTTATGAAAAACTGTATACACAGGGCGACACAGAGGGAATAGTGGAAGTTAGGAATTATCTTAGAGATGTGTGTTCACCCTCTGTCACAAAAGAAGAAGGAGAAATGTTAGACTCTACCCTAGGTCTGGAGGAATTTATCGATGCATTAAACAGCTTACCATCAGGAAAGGCAACCGGACCTGATCAAATTCCGGTTGAATTTTATAAAGTATTCCGTGATTGTTTGTTGATCTATATGTTTGAGGTTATGGTATATGTACAGCAAGGGGGGCTATCACCAGACTCATGGCGTGGGGCAGATATAATTGTTATTGCTAAAAAAGGGAAGCCCGTAACCCTTCCTGGATCCTATAGACCCATCACATTGATGAATTCAGATAGCAAGGTATATTCTAAGATGTTGGCAAAGAGATTAGCAGGTTGTATTGAACACTTGGTGAGCCCATCACAGCATGGTTTTATACCCGGGAAGGGTACTACACAGCACATTAGGACATTGATCACTATGATCGACGCGGCAGAAGTCACAGGCGACCCTATTTCAGCACTGTTTTTAGACGCCGAGAAGGCTTTTGATAGGGTCGCCTGGGAATATCTATGGGAAGTTATGAAGTGGTGTGGTATTGGCCCAGGTTGCATACGAGCTATGCAAGCCCTATACAGAGACCCGGTGGTTAAAATCAGAGTAAATGGAGGGCACTCGGATCTAGTACATATACAGCGGGGGACTCGCCAGGGCTGCCCTTCTTCTCCACTGTTGTTCGCCCTGTACATAGAGCCATTATTACGCAAACTAGAGGGAAACCGTGTTATTCAAACTATGTCATTAAATGGTTGCACTGTGAAAACTCTTGCCTATGCTGACGACGTGGCTATATTGACTCCAAATCCGGGTATAGCCATGGTTGGAGTAGAGGCAGAAGCGCATGAGTTTGGGCTGATCTCAGGATATAGCCTAAATAAAACTAAAACCCAGATTATCGTGAATAGGTTTGCATCAAGTCTAGATAGCAGGGTGGTCAATAATGCAATATACTTAGGGATTGATATATCTGCAAAATTGGAGGAATTAGTTGAGCGCAATATGGAACCATTGCTTGCGAAGGTTAAAAAGGACCTGGAAAGGATAAACAATCTACATCTCTCTTTGGTCGGATGCACAAATGTTTTGAAAATGATGGTCCTGCCTAAATTTTTGTATTTATTCAGGTCAATACCTTTGATTTTTGAGAATAAATGGTTCAACAGGTTGGAGAGTGTGGCTAACAGATTTATCTGGGCACGAGGAAAAACTCGTAGGGCTTATAAATGTATCACCTTGCCAAGGGATAGAGGGGGGTGGGGTGCACCAGATTTTAGATTATACTATTTGGCTGCTGCTCTCCAGTACATGCAGGGATTAATTGGAGGAGGTGGGGGGTCATCAAAGACCATTAACATGTCAAACGAAGCTTATACAATGATACTAGGACAAAATACTGTTAATGGTTTCCTGTATTTTACGGATCTGGGCTACCTCAGAAGGCAGACATACAAGACTCTCAGGGCGGCACTTAAAATCTGGAGCATTTTTTTGAAAAAGACCGGTATGGGTAGATTTAATAGGTACACCAAAGTCTATAAAAATAAATCCTTCCCTGAAGAAATTTTTGCTGATTCAGTAATGGCGGATTGGGAGGGTAAAGGGATACATCAAATCGGGGATTTAGTAAATTCAGAGGGTATTATACAATTTGAGGAATTGATCAAAATACATAAAATAAACAGAAGGGACTTCTTTAAGTATCTCCAGATTAGGAGTTTTCTTAGGAATAAACAAGGAGGGCCATTGGGCTTTCACCCAACCGAACTGATGGAAGGGCTAACTACGGGGGAGGAATACTCCATCAGGCTAATATATGCTGCACTGGCAAAAAATAGACCTGATGATCTAGATAAGCATAGGGCTAAATGGGGGGAAAGGATAGAGGCTACACCTGAATCATTCAACGAATCACTGGAACTAGGCCGGTCTATGCTATGTTCTGCCCCTTTGCAATCCCAACACTACAAAACGCTATTCTCGCTATATTATACTCCAGCCAGGATTGCGAAGTGGGGAGGCACCGAGGGTACTACATGCCCCAGATGCAATTCTACCGAGGCAGATATTGTCCACATGTTTGCTACATGTCCTCAATTATATACATTAATTAAGGATGTCGAAAAATGTTTAATCAACTCATTAAAGATAAGGATAACCTTCACTGTAGGCTTAATTATGCTGGGTGTGGACGCAGGAAATGTGCAAATGGACCCAAGCGATGCAATGTTTGTGTTTATGGCAGCGGCTGTCTTTAGATTAATGCTAGCCAGAGTATGGTTAGATAAGAATCCCCCGACCTTGCAAATATGGCTATCAAATCTTATTGCTATACATAATTTAGAGAAATACATATATGCAAGGAAGGGTAGGAGAGGGAGAGCGCGAGGTATTAAGATATGGGGACCTTTGGAGAAATGGAGAACAGGAATAGGATGATTCATTTTGTTGTTGATTTACGATTGTGTTTCTTATATAATATGATATATGTTGTCTTGGCCTCCCCTCTTGGTGGTTAAATAGTTTTGATTTAAAAATTGTTTGGTTATATTGTGAGACGAACAAATGTAGGAGGAAAATGTTGTATTCTTTTTTTGAAATGTGTGCTTTTTGAAATGTAAAATAAAATATATTTAAAAAAAAAAAAAAGAAATAGCACTTAGAACATAGAGTATAAATCACTGTAGCACAAAATAGAACATAAAGCACACAACCAGTAATCACTGGTAACAGGTTAAGTACCACCTACGCAAACCTAACCACTTTAGGAACAGGTCACGCAGGGAACTAGGACCTCACTAGCACCACCTGTACTAGGAAGAAAAACCACCTAAGTATCACAATACCTGTAGGGGTATAAGCACATAACACATGATGCATAACATACATTCAGAGGTGTAGGAGAAAACACATGACGCCTAAACACATTCAGAGGTGCAGATAACACATGATGCATAAAATACATTCAGCGGTGTAAGAGCAAGGCACATGATGCATAAAAACATTCAGTGGTGTAGAACAAGGCACATGATGCATAAAAACACATTCAGAGGTGCAGAAAAAGAACAATTGCGCCAAACTCACATATTTCACCACCTGTGACTGTCCCTAGGCCAACTGGCCTTGTTGGGGCTAGGACTCCCTATGTCCCAGTGTCAGGGGGGCCTAAACGTGGCAGTTGCCCACAAAGTGCTGGCAACTGGTGCAGACAATAAGGGGGCCACGTGGGAGCCTGCCAGGCTCTAAACCAAACAAACTGTTCCCTGGAGCCTCTCTGGGCTCTAAAACTACGAAATGCCCCCTAGAGCCTCTCTGGGCTCTCTGCAAGAAATGCCCCCAACGCGGGAGTCCCCCTCCTGGAGACTCAAAAGGGACAATGGCCGGAAATCGTAGGAGTCCCACCCCTGGGGACTTGGAATGAAGATAGGGCCCCTGAGCCTATCGCGGGCTCAGAAAACAATGGGGGCGCTCTGGAGCCTCTCTGGGCTCTTCAACAACTTTGGGCGGGGAGCCTCGCAGGGCTCAACAAATATGCCCCCCAGGAGCCTCGGGGCTCAAAACACGCAATGCCTCACTCGTTGGAGAAAGGCACAACTGCCCCTGCACTCACCGGGACCTCACTGGTGCTGCGGGGCGGGAAACACTGCTGGTTCCTTCCGTCGGGCAGCGCGGGGCTCCTCTTCAACACCGGAGCCCCGCCTGCACTCCCAGATGTTCTCCTTCCGCGTCGGGGCTCTCCTGTCGCTGGGGGAGCCTCGTGGACAGACGCAGCTTCCTTGGCCGGGCAGGAGCGCGGGGTGGCCTCCCATCTGCTCCCTGCCGAGCTCCCTGTACTTCCGGGTGCGCGTGGGGAAGCCCTCGAGGTCGGGCCAATCCCTGCGCGGCCCCAAGATGGCGCAAAGGGAGTCCCTGCGGCCGGGGACCAGTCACCGCGCGGCGATCCTTTTTCCGGGGACGCCAATGGCAGCACGGCCCTGGGGGGATGGAGGTGGGACAGCGCCTCTTAGCAGATCCACGGGCCGGCTGCGGTGATTTTCGAGGGGTGAGCTCCCTCGGGAATTAGATCGTGAAGCGAGGTGGGCACTCGCTTGGGGCCAACAAATACGCAATTAGAATTGGCCAGATGCCGGGTGGGCACCGGCGTGAAACGCTCTTAAGCACTAAGGACCAGTACAGCGCTCCCAGGCACTTTGGAGAATAAATACAGCACTCCCCAGCGCTGAAGGCAGATAAAAGCGCTTCCCAAGCGCTATAAGCAAAATCAAGCGCTCTTAGGGCAATCAATAGCGCTCCCAGGCGCTAGGGTCCAACAAGCCCAGCAAAAGTCCTTCTAGGCAGGCAGGGGGGGGCAAGGCTGGGCCCAGAGCCAGCTCACTGGGTCTCCAGGCAGGGAGACAGTCCAAGTGGCGGTCCTCCTGGCGCCCAGCACAGCAACAGCCCCCCTCAGACAGGATCCTGGAACAGAACAACTTCTGTGGGGACACAGCCCCATTTTTATACACCACATTCCTTTGTCTAAGGGTGCAGGGTGGGGGAGAAACCAGTTGCAGCTGGTTTTGGAGCACTCTTGATGGCTCAACCACCCATTTCATTCACTGGGGAGGCTAGGGTCGTTAGACGCACCACAGGGAGCGGAGCCAGCATTGTGTGGGGAAAGCCCAGCCCCATCAGGAACCAGGTGCACTCCTCCCCAGCCATCAACATGCTAATCTCACACTCACCACTGGGCAGACCCATCCAGCCTTCCTGGAGCCAGGCTCACCAGACAGCTCCAGCCAATCACACGCCAGGCATATTTTACACTAATATGCCAACTCCTAGAAGTGCCACTTCCGCACAAGACACAATCATGTCAAATACATCATTGCGAAGCATTCAATCACACGAGTTCGCACATACCAAACTCAAGACCGTACACCCCACGCATCAAGAACTACCAGGGACACATACATTCCCCATGCATTCCTATGGGAGGGCAGGCCTATCTCATCACATGCACTCAAAGTGCGCACGCACTTTCCACTGGGACACAGTGAAAGTGCGCAGAACCCAAAAATCACCATCACCAGGTCACCATTAAAAGCAAAAAGTCTAGGGGTGAACCTGCCAGAAGGGCCAAGTCCAACAAGACCGCTAACTTAATATTTCAGGAGACAGTTGTGCTCTTAAACCAGAAACTCAAAACATAATTAGAACCTACAATTCAGTCTTGTTCGAAGATATAAAACCGAATTAAATATAAGGAATAAGCCACAGACACAGGAAAATTATAAATAAGCTGTTCCTTCAATTGTCGCTTTGACACATGGCCTATGCCTCATTGTCACTGATCTGGTGTTTAAAACTCCATGGTATTTACCTCTGTTTACTTTGCTATCTAGGATGTTGTGGATTTGAAAAACTGCAAATAAATTATTTAAAAGAATAAATAAGCTGCCCAGTTTAATTGGAAAACTGACTGATATTCTGATATATTCATTGAAATACAGACAGTCACTTCCAGTTGTCACCTTTCTGTAAATACTCTTAAGTCCTTTACGTCAGTGTTTGGAAGATGCTCATTTGAAGTGAAGCTGTAAATACTTTTTTACAGCATCAGCCAAGTGTGTGGCCCTGTACTTGAACTGTCTGACCCTTAAAAACATTCACATCTGTGACATCTGAAATCCCAGGTCTTTACAGGCACCAATGCTTGTTTGTGTGAGCCTGGAGGCGGCGGTTCCGTCAGCGGCCAACAGAGGGTGCTCCTCGACTGCTGATGAAACCCACTGAGCTGCATGTTGTATGAAAGGGAGAAGTCTCCTCTTACGGGTCAGCGGCGGCAGAGACAGCACAAGCAGTGTTGGTGACATCACCTCTGGCCTCTCCTGGTGTGTCCAGCCTGCAGCAGAGAAGGAAGGAGCCCTGTCTGTCTGTGCAGTTACCTTCATCTACAGACCCCCCCCCAGACTCCAGATCTGCCCCCCCCCCCCTCATACCCCCAGGAGGAGGAGAGAGCCTGGACAGGTTTCTGCTCAGGTAGGAGAGCTGCCAACTCACTTCGCTGCAATTTATTAATACATGGATCTTCCTCCTGGTGAGCCTGAGTGGGGAGCAGAGGAGGAGAGGCCTGTCCAGGGGTGCAGAGGAGGAGAGGCCTGCCCAGGGGTATAGAGGAGGAGAGGCCTGTCCAGGGGTGCAGAGGAGGAGATGCCTGTCCAGGGGTGCAGAGGAGGTGAGGCCTGTCCGGGGTGCAGAGGAGGAGAGGCCTGTCCAGGGGGGCAGAGGAGGAGAGGCCTGTCCAGGGGTGCAGAGGAGGAGAGGCCTGTCCAGGGGTGCAGAGGAGAGAAGGCCTATCCAGGGGTGCAGAGGAGGTGAGGCCTGTGCAGGGGTGCAGAGGAGGTGAGGCCTGTCCAGGGGTGCAAAGGAGGTGAGGCCTGTCCAGGGGCAGAGGAGGTGAGGCCTGTCCAGAGGAGAAGAGGAGGAGAGGCCTGTCCAGGGGTCTAGAGTAGGTGAGACCTATCCAGGGGTATAGAGGATGTGAGGCCTGTCCAGGGGTGCAGAGGAGGAGAGGCCTGTCCAGGGGTGCAGAGGAGGTGAGGTCTGTCTAGGGGTACAGAGGAGGTGAGGCCTGTCCAGGGGTTCAGAGGAGGAGAGGCCTGTCCAGGGGAGCAGAAGTGGTGAGGCCTGTCCAGGGGTGCAGAGGAGGTGAGGCCTGTCCAGGGGTGCAGAGTAGGTGAGGCCTGTCCAGGGGAGCAGAGGGGGTGAGGCCTGTCCAGGGGTGCAGGGGAGGTGAAGCCTGTCCAGGGGTGCAGAGGAGGTGAGGCCTGTCCTGAGGGGTGCAGGGGAGATGCCTGTCCAGGGGGAGCAGAGGAGGTGAAGCCTGTCCCTGGGTGCAGAGGAGGTGATGCCTCCCCAGGGGGAAGAGAGGAGGTGAGGCCTGTCCATGTGTGCAGAGGTGATGAGGCCTGTGAAGCGGGTGCACAAGAGTTGAGGCCTGTTCCAAGGGGGTGCAGAGGACGTGTGGCCTGTCCAGGGGTGCAGAGGAAGTGATGCCTGTCCTGAGGGGTGCAGAGGAGATGCCTGTCCAGGGGGAGCAGAAGAGGTGATGCCTGTCCTGAGGGGTAAAGAGGAGAGGCCTGTCCAGGGGTGCAGAGAAGGTGAGGTCTGTCTCAGGGTGTGCAGATGAGGTGAGGCCTGTCCAGGGGTGCAGAGGAGGTTATGCCTCCCCAGGGGGAGGAGAGGAGGCCTGTCCATGGGTGCCGAGGTGATGAGGCCTGCGAAGCTGGTGCAGAAGAGTTGAGGCCTGTTCCGTGGGGGTGCAGAGGAGGAGAGGCCTGTCCAGGGGTGCAGAGGAGGAGAGGCCTATCCAGAGGTGCAGAGTAAGATTGGTCTGTCCAGGGGTGCAGGGGAGGTGAAGCCTGTCCAGGGGTGCAGAGGAGGTGAGGCCTGTCCTGAGTGGTGCAGGGGAGATGCCTGTCCAGGGGGAGCAGAGGAGGTGAGGCCTGTCCGGGGTGCAGAGGAGGTGAAGCATGTCCTGCCCATGTGGTTAGGTGCAGGGGAGGCCTGTCCAGGAGTGCAGAGGAGGTGAGGCCCGTCCAGAGGTGCAGAGGAGGAGAGGCCTGTCCGGGGGTGCAGAGGAGGAGAGGTCTGTCCAGGGGTGCAGGGGAGGTGAAGCCTGTCCAGGGGTGCATAGGAGGTGAGGCCTGCCTGAGGGGTGCAGGAGAGATGCCTGTCCGGGGTGCAGAGGAGGCGAAGCATGTCCTGTTAAATCTGGTAGTAAATATTTGGCACACTCCGAGATGCAAGTAACACTGAATGGCCAGTCCCACACAAAATACTGGCTGCGCACAGAGTTTGCACTGCGTGGAACGGGATCGTTCACTCGTAAAATCGATATATAGCAAGGATTTTGACTTCAGCGAGTGCCAGGGATCTCGTCAGGAGGCATGTTAAGTACAGCACATGCCAACATTATAATTAAAACAAGAAGCGCAAGCAACAACCCCGGGAGTTGTGCGCGCACACGTGCAAAAAAAACACTAAAGTGGTGCGCACAAAAGAAGAAGAGGCCAGGGCGCTGAAAGCTAGTGACTGCGCGCGTGAACGCAAGCGCTAGGCCGTGTGGTAGCACTTTTAAAAGCCCTAACAAAATGTCTCGCAGAGCAGGGCATGCGCTGGCTCAGGCGAGACCTAAAAAGGGAAAGTTAACTAATGGCAAGCGGGGAGAAATTATCCCGCAATAGGCGGAGTATCCCCAAGCATATAGATTATTAGATGTCTTGGAGAGACAGCGCATGTACGCTGCCTAGGCGAGACCTAAAAATCACAAACTGAAACAAATGAAAATGATGAGACACCAACAATCATCCTAATTATTCTAGTGAAAACACATCACATTTCATTTTTAGGTCGAGCCTAGAACAGCGCATGCGCTGTTTGCTCGACTTATAGTAAAGGGCATCTCGAAAGTGCTACCCAGGATTTCATGGCTGGCTACAAGCTTGAGTGCACGGGCACGTGCACGTGCAGAACAGCCATCTGTCTCCTCCGTCACGGGCCATTAAATTGCTTTCCTCTCTGCCTCCGTCCGATCACTTTCATTTTCGCTTTCGTGGCTGTACTTGTTAATACTGGTGGGGTTGATGCAAAGCTCCTTATTTGTGTCCTTTGAAAAGCTTGCAATGTCCTTGTTTCCCTTGCCTTAGAAAAGTTTGTTTGCATTTTGAAATAACTGTTATTTTATTGCGAAATAATGTCCCCCTCAGCCAAACTTTCGTCCCCTTTTCCCCTCTTTTTTGAAAGGAAAAATAGCTGCCAGGTCCAGCCTCTGTCCCTTGTTGATAGTGCCAAAGTGAGGAAGCCAATCGTGCCACATCCACCAATCGTACCACGTCTACCACCACCACGTCCAACACCACCACATCCACCACCACCACATCCACCACCACCACGTCCACCACCATGTCCACCACCGTAAACCAGCACCACCATGTCCGCCACCACCCCAAACATCCACCACCACACGTCCACCACCACATCCACCACCACCACCACATCCACCACCACATCCACCACGTCTACCACCAGCCCCACCACGTCCACCACTAGCATGTCCACCACCCCAACCACATCCACCACCACCACCATGTCCACCACCACGTCGACCACCACCACCACATCCACCACCACCACGTCCACCATCACCCCCACCAACACCATGTCCACCAGCACCCACACCACCACCACGTATACCACTAACACGTCACCCACCACCATGTCCACCACCACCACGTTCACCACCACCACATCCACCACCAGCACCACATCCACCAACACCACGTCCACCACCACCACCACGACCACATCCACCACCACTATGTCCACCACCACCATGTTCACCACATCCACCACAATGTCCACCACCAGCACCACGTCCATCATCACCACATCCACAACCACCACGTCCACCATGTCCACCACCACGTCCACCACCACCACACCCACCACCACATCCACCACCCCTACGTCCACTCCAACCATGTCCCACCACCGCGTCCACCACCACCACCCTCTACCTCCACCACCACCACGTCCACCACCACATCCACCACCACCACCACATCCACCACCACATCCACCACGTCTACCACCAGCCCCACCACGTCCACCACTAGCATGTCCACCACCCCAACCACATCCACCACCACCACCATGTCCACCACCACGTCGACCACCACCACCACATCCACCACCACCACGTCCACCATCACCCCCACCAACACCATGTCCACCAGCACCCCCACCACCACCACGTATACCACTAACACATCACCCACCACCATGTCCACCACCACCACGTTCACCACCACCACATCCAGCACCACATCCACCAACACCACGTCCACCACCACCACCACGACCACATCCACCACCACTATGTCCACCACCACCATGTTCACCACATCCACCACAATGTCCACCACCATCACCACGTCCATCATCACCACATCCACAACCACCACGTCCACCATGTCCACCACCACGTCCACCACCACCACACCCACCACCACATCCACCACCACTACGTCCACTACAACCATGTCCCACCACCGCGTCCACCACCACCACCCTCTACCTCCACCACCACCACGTCCACCACCATCACCACTACCACCACCACCACCAGGTCCACCACCCCCACATCCACCACATCTACCACCACCACGTCTACCACTGCATCCACCACCACCACATCCAACACCACTGCGTCCATCACCACCACGTCCACCACCACCACATCCACCACCACATCCACCACCACAATGTCTACCACATCCACCACCACGTCCACCACCACCATGTCTACCACCTCCTCCACCACATCCACAACCACTACGTTCACCACCACCATGTCCACCACATCCATCACCACCATGTCCACCAACACAATGTCCACCACCTCCACCACCACATCTACCACCACTACATCCACCACCACCACGTCCACCACCACCACCCTCCACCACCACCATGTCCACCACCGCCACACCCACCACCACCACGACCACCACCACTACCACCACCACCAAGTCCACCACCGCCATGTCTACCACGTCCACCACCATTATGTCCACCACCATCTCGTCCACCACCACCACGTCCACCACCACCACATCCATGTCCTCCACCACTACATCCACCACTACCATGTACACCACCAACACCACCACATCCACCACCATATCCACCACCACCACATCTACCACCACATCCACCACCACCAGGTCCACCACTACCACGTCCACCACCACCCCATCCACCACCACCACCATGTCCACCACCACCGCGTCCACCACCACCACCTTCACATCCACTACCACCATGTCCACCACCACCACCACCACGTGCACCACCACCACATCCACCACGTTCACCACCACCATGTCCACCAACACCACACCCACCTCCACCACCACCACGTCCACCACCACCACACCCATCAACACCACATCCACCACCACTACGTCCACCATCATCACATCCAATACACCACCACGTCCACCATCACGTCCACCACCACCACGTTCACTACTACCACGTCCACCACCACCACGTTCACCACCACATCACGTCCACCACCACGTCCACCACTACCACATCCACCACCACCATGTCCACCACCACCACCACGTCCACCACCACTATGTCCACCACCACTGCTTCTACCATGTCTACCACCACCACGTCCACCACCACGATCACATCTACCACCACCCTGTCCACCACCACGATCACATCTACCACCACCCTGTCCACCACCACGATCACATCTACCACCACCACGTCCACCACCATCATGTCCACCACATCCACCACCACCATGTCCACCACCACCACCATGTAAACCACCACCATGTCCACCACCACCATGTCCACCACAACCACATCCACTAACAACATCACGTCCACCACAACTTCCACCACCACGTCCACCACTACATCCACTGCTACATCCACCACCACCACATCCACCACCACCTCCATCACCACGTTCACCACCATCACGTCCACCACCACGTCCACCACTACCACGTCCACCACCACCATGTCCACCACCACCACCACGTCCACCACCACTATGTCCACCACCACTGCTTCTACCATGTCTACCACCACCGCGTCCACCACCACAATCACATCTACCACCACCCCGTCCACCACCACGATCACATCTACCACCACCATGTCCACCACCATCATGTCCACCACATCCACCACCGCCATGTCCACCACCACCACCATGTAAACCACCACCATGTCCACCACCACCATGTCCACCACAACCACATCCACTAACAACATCACGTCCACCACAACTTCCACCACCACGTCCACCACTACATCCACTACTACATCCACCACCACCACATCCTCCACCACCTCCACCACCACATCCACCACCACCACTACGTCCACCACCACCATGTCCACCACATCCACCACCACGTCCACCACCACCACCTCATCAATTACCACTATGTCCACAACCACCACGTCCACCACCCCCATGTCCACACCACCATGTCCACCACAATGTCCACCACCACCATGTCCACCACCACCATATTCACCACCACCACGTCCACCACCACCACGTCCACCACCACCACGTCCACCACCACCATGTCCACCACCACCATGTCCACCACCACCACCATATCCACCACCACCACCATGTCCACCACCACCGCATCCACCAACAGAATGTCCACCACCATAATTTCCTATGCAATGAATAACATTAACAGATTTTTCAGTGGCACATCTGCAGAAAAATCCTCTTCCTGTTGGAAATTAAGTGAAACTTAACTCCTCACCCAACCAATACATTTACGAAAAAAATGGACTGAATGAGAGCCGGGCCTGCAGTCTTAGTGCTCAAGTAATATTACACCTGGCTGCCAAGAAACCAAGCGCGTAGAAGTCCTGCGCGCATGGCCGCCACGCCGCAAACGCACGCACCGCGGCGGCCATCCCAGGGGGACAGGATATGCTCTCCCGACCACCCGTGACCCCCTCTCCTAGGAACGCTGCCGAGCACTGGCGGGAGGCCCTCGCAGGGGAGGAATTCATATCTAGGATCGTTCACACTGAGCTTCCACCACACTTATAAACAGACACCACACTGTAGAGTTCAGTATAGAAGGTTCTTTATCAAACAGTAGATATGAGGTAACGAGTATGTATTTACAAGGCGATCTAGAGATCGTAAAGAGTCTCGGTTGTGAGGAATAGGGATGCGGGACAGTCACAGTACTGGGACCAGTACGAAGCGTACCTGCGCACAGCTCTCAATCCTTGAGCCGGGGATACGGTAGATGGGGGCCGTACTACTGCTCCACTCTCTTCTTCTCGAGCCAGGTCGTACAGGTAGCGTCGATGGTCCAGCCGGACCAGAGTACTCCTCGAGCCGCAAAAAAGTCAGCAGGGCTCGATCCGGAGCGAACGGAGTGTCTGTGAGTTCTTGGGGAGCCGCGACCACGTCAGCAGGGCTCAAGATGTTCCACGAATGTCCTTTTCCAAAAGGATGAGCCGCGACGTTGTCAGCAGAGCTCGCACAAGTTACAAAGCTCCAGTATCGATCTTCTTCTCAAAATGGCTGAGCCGCGACCAGGTCCGCAGGGCTCTCTTCTCCAGTATTCAACTGCCCGCTAGTTCTAGAGCAGGTCTTGTTATAGTCCGATTCCCCTTTGAAGTCCGGACCCTCGCAGGCGGGGATCTGATGCCTCGGGGCTGATCGTCGGGGTTTCCTGCCGGCTGGCTCTTTGATCCTTTGAAGATTTATCCGGGGATTTCCAGATGCCTATCAGGGCCTGGAGCCAGCTCTCTCGGAGGCCAGAGGTGTGATCGAAACTAGTCCCCAGGGGGCGGCCAGAGGTGTGAAGGAAACCAGTCTCCCAGGGGAGGCTGGAGGTGTAATCGAAACCCTTTGGTCCTATCTCCCTCAAAGGGAACCTTCCACCCCCCAGCCGGGCATGGCGCGTCTGAGTTTCGCTGGGGCCAGGGTCATGCAGGGGGCTATGGAGTCAGGGATCTCACGAAGAGTGATGGCTACCGGGGGCCCTCTGGGATGATGCGGGTTCTGGGCACTCAGTACCGGGAGGATAGATGGCGGGATGCGGGGATGGTCGTCCATTTGGTAGGGTCCTGTAGGGAATGGGGCGGACAGGGGACGGGACGACCAGGGGTTTCTGCTACACAAGGATAACTGTCGGGCGCTGAGGATTGGGGGAAGCCACGCCACGAGGCCAGGTCCAACACGCGTCCCCCCCCCAGCTGAAAGGCAGGAAGAACTACCCATCCCCTTGGGGGTTCTCTTCACTGAAGCGGAAAAACCTGGACAGGCCATCTGTGTTGGCGTGGTCAGTACCAGGGCAGTGTTCTACGGTGAAGTCCATCCCCTGTAGGGAAATGGACCAGCGTAGCAGCATGGGGTTGTCTCCTCTCATCTGCATTAGCCACCGGAGGGGCCGATGGTCGGTTTGGACCAGGAAGTGAGTACCGAACAGGTATGGCCTCAGCTTCTTCAGGGCCCAAACCACTGCGAAAGCCTCCCGCTCGATGGTGCTCCATCTCTGCTCTCGGGGGAGTAACCTCTGGCTAATGAATGCAACTGGCTGATCTAGGCCCTTCTCATTTAACTGGGATTGTACGGCCCCGATTCCATGCTCGGAGGCGTCCGTTTGGACCACAAACTCTCAGGAGTAGTCAGGGGCCTGGAGTACTGGGGCAGTGCACATGGCTGTCTTCAATGATTCGAACGCCTTCTGGCAGGCGGGGGTCCAGCTAACTTTCTTTGGCCTCATCTTGGAGTTTAATTCTGTGAGGGGGACTACGATGTTGCCATAAACTTTGATGAACCTTCGATAGTAACCAGTCAGCCCCAGGAAAGCCCTCAATTCCGCCTGGGTCGTGAGGGCCTCCCAGGCCACAATCGCATCGATCTTGGGTTGGAGGGGGGCTACTCGGCCGCTCCCGACCTGCTGTCCCAGGTAGACCACCGATCCTTGTCCAATCTGACATTTACTGGCTTGGATGGTAAGGCCTGCTCGACGTAGGGCCATCAACACCTTCCAGAGGTGTTGTAGGTGTTCGGTCCAGTTGGAGCAGAATACTGCGATATCGTCGAGATAGGCGGCGCTGAATCCCTCCAGCCCAGCCAGTACCTGGTTAACCAGCCTCTGGAAGGTGGCGGGGGCATTTTGCATTCCAAAGGGCATCACCCGGAAGTGATAGTGTCCATCGGGGATGGAAAAGGCGGATCTCTCCTTTGCGCCCTCCGTGAGTGCGATTTGCCAGTAACCGCAGGTCAGGTCGAAGGTGCTGAGGTAGTGGGCAGATCTCAGGCGGTCAATGAGCTCATCTGCACGGGTAATAGGGTGTGCGTCGGTTCGGGTGACTGCGTTGAGCCCGCGGTAGTCCACACAGAACCTCAGCTCAGGAACGGCGCCGGGGGCGGCCGCCTTCGGAACCAGAACCACGGGGCTGGCCCAGGGGCTGTCAGAGGACTCGACCACTCCTAGGGCTAACATTTTGGAGACTTCGGCCTTGATGCAGGCCCAGACCCTGTCAGGGACGCGGTAGGCTCTGTGCCGTACCGGAGGGCTGTCCCCGGTGTCCACATCGTGGACGCACTAACTGGTGACGCCGGGGACGAGAGAGAAAAGGCCTGAGAATTGTCCCAATAACTGTCGACAGTCCTCGCGTTGCTCGGGGTTGAGGGAGCAGGAGAGACTCACTGCCTCTACGTAGCCATCTTTTTCCTTCGCACACAGGAGATCGGGTAGAGGCTCCGTGTCCTCTTCCGCTCCGTCGTCGGTGGCTAGGAGCAAACCCAAATCAGACGGCACAAAGTGGGGTTTGAGGCGGTTCACTTGGAGGACCCGCAAAGGGTTCCTTGGGGATTGCATATCTACCAGATAGGTGACTTGGCTCTTGCGTTCCACCACTTTGAAGGGCCCAGTCCACTTGTCCTGGAGGGCGCAAGGTTCCACTGGGGCCATAACCCACACCTGTTGGCCCGGTTGGAACTCGACCAGAGTGGCATTCTGATCATACCAACACTTCATTTCTTCTTGGCTCGCCTCGAGGTTTGCCTCTGCGAGCTCTCGAAATCTCCGAGTCTGATTCCGGAGAGTCAGAATGTATCGAAACACATTTGAGGGAGGGTCCCGGGGCGCCGCCTCCCAGCCTTCCTTGACCAGGCTGAGGATCCCCGGATGGGGTGTCCGTAGAGCAGCTCGAAGGGGCTGAACCCCAAGTACTTCTGTGGGACTTCCCGGTAGGCGAACAGGAGGCAGGGTAGGAGTATGTCCCACTTGCGCCTCAGGGGCTCTTCAAGACCCATGATCATTCCCTTGAGGGTCCGTTTGAATCGCTCAACCAGGCCGTTACCTTGGGGGTGGTACGGGGTGGTGAATTTGTATGTCACCCCACATTGTTGCCACAGGGACATCATGTACTTTGAGATAAAGTTTGTCCCTCGGTCGCTCACAACTTCTCACGGGAATCCCACCCGGGAGAAGATCCCCATCAGGGCCCGCCCCACCACGGGAGCCGTCACTGTCTGGAGGGGAACTGCTTCGGGGTACCGGGTGGCATGGTCCACCATGACTAGGATAAATCTATGACCCAGGGCAGTCCGGGGGTCCAGGGGCCCCACGATGTCTATTACCACCCGTTCAAAGGGGGTACTTACTACGGGGAATGGTTGGAGGGGAGCCTTGCGCTTCCCTCCGCTCTTCCTGCTGGCCTGGCACGTGGGGCAGGACTTGCAGTGGGTCTCCACATCGGCGAGCATGTGGGGCCAATGAAAATGGGTGACCAGCAGGTAATAGGTCTTATCCTGTCCCAGGTGTCCCGCCAGAGGTACATCATGGGCCAGGTTCAGGAGGAAATCGCGGAAACGTAGGGGTACCACCAGCACCCGGGCTGACCCTAGCTCGACGGACTTCTATTCGCTATACAAGAGGCCCTTTTCCCAGTAAACCCAATGGGATCCGGACTGGTCACCGGCGGCCTGGGCGGCGGCCTTCTGTCATGGACCAACGAGAGAAGGGCAGGAGGTCTGTTCCAGGCAGAACTCCTCTCAGGAGGGCCCACCTTCCTGGCACGTCGCCCAAGTCCTGGATCTGTCCGACAGAAGGGTCTAGGGGACCGGCGTCGGGGTCGATTTCTTCTCCTGGGGGTAGTCCGAGGACCTCGGGTCGCTCGCTCCCCTCACGGTTGTCGGAGGCCTGGCTGGTGGTCTCTGGTTCCACCCCCCGGGGGTGGTCATTCTGGCAGTCATGGATCGCGTGTTCACGCATGCCCATTCGGGCAGGTCCACCATCTCTAGGTGAGTCTTCCGCTCCACCTGCTTCCACGGGGAGCTCTCCAGGTCGTTGCCCAGTAGACAGTCCACCGGCATGTCGGTGCGGACAGCTACCCGCAAGGCACCGGAGACTCCCCCCTACTCAAAAGGGACCTGAGCTATTTTGCAGGTGCGGACGGAATTGTCGGCGGAGACAACCCGGCAGGAGGAGTGTGGTATAATCTGGTCTTCGGTGACCAGGTGACAGCGTACCGCGGTAATGCTCGCCGCCGTGACGCGGAGGGCCCTATGCGGTGTCCATTGACCGTCACCTGCTGTCAGTATTTCTCGGTGTTGCCGGGTAGTGGAGCTCCCGGGACCATTTCTCTATCCCCGAGGGAGACCAAGGACATTGCTGCTGGCTTCCACTCCTCTTTCTCCTCTACCTCCTCCTCCTCTAGGGCCACCGTGGCTATCTGCCGTGTGGGAGGCCTGCAGCAACGGGTTTCTTGTTCAGGGGACACTGGGGGTCACTAGCGTAATGACCAGGTTGTTGTCACCTGTAGCAAGCTATGCTGGATCGGGGTCCCTGCCTTCCTGAGGGGGGCTCTGCGCTGGACATGGGGGAAGACGGGAAGTTTTGGGACTGGTTCCTGGGGGACTACGCTGGGGCCCTGACTGGAACTCTTGTTGTCTACCTTGCCCTCCCCCCTCTCTGGCAGGAATATCCCTGCCCATTTCGGCCATAGTCTCCCACGGGGCCCCGGGGGACCCGGGCGTTCACCCAGCGATCTGCCTCGACAGCGAGCTTCTGAGGGTCTGTCAATTTGCTGTCTAGGAGATGCTGGCGTAGCTCTACAAAGCAGTTTGCGGGCAGGTGTTCCCAGACTATTAAGTCAAACAGTCCTTCAAAGGTGGTGACCTTGCTGCCCTTGATCCACCCTTCCCAGGCTCGGCTGTAGAAATTGACGTACTCCACCCATGTGGTGCCAGGAATCTTTTTGCAGTCTCTGAACCGCTGCCGGTACATCTCATGAGTGAGCCCATATCTGGCTAGCAGGGCTTCTTTCATGTGTTCGTACGAATTCAGTACGGTGGAGGGTAGGTCCAGCATGGTGTCTCTCCCCTCACTCAGGAATCGCCCCCACAATCCGGCCCCCCAATCCTTCTGGGGTACCCGGTGGGAGGTCTTGGCTATTTCCTAGGCTTTGAACCATTGCTGGATGTCGTCTCCCTTGTAGTACTCCTTCACTACATCCTTGGGAATGTGGACTTTGGCCTCCACCGGGAAGGGGCCTCTCGGTTCCCCGGGGGTCTGGTCTCGTCGCTCCTTGCTTTGAGCTTGATTTCTTTAAGGCTGCGCTCATGTTCTAGTTGAAGTTTCTTTCCCTCATGCTCTCTCTGGAGCTTCTTTTCCTCCAATTCTCCTTGTACCCACAATTGTTCGACTGCCAACTTTTTTTCGGCCAACTTGAGTTCTCCTTCGATCTTGAGTCTCGCTAGTACTAACTCGTGGACTCGGTTTCTTTCCCGGTCCGTCAGCTCCTCTGGGGACAGACCCCTCTCCGTGTTGCTACTCCGTGTTAGGGAGTCGGTTCTCTCTTCTTTTTGGGCCCTGGTTTCGTTCCGCGGCCCCTCTTCAACGCTGTCTCCTTCCGATGGGGGAAGAGGGGCCCCGGACTCTACCCAGGCTTTTAGGGCTTTCTGGAAGTCTTCTTTGGTGCTTAAACCAGTGGTAGCGATGGGAAAGTCCTTACAGAATTGTTTTAGATCTTTGTTGGTGTACTCCTCTAGACGGTCCTGTTGGAATGTGGGCTTCTCGCTCGTTCCAGTGGGACTCATGGTTGCTCTTTTTCTTCTACTGTTCTTGGGTCTTCGTTTAGGTAGTGTGTCAGTCGTTTACTGTACGATCTCTAGATGTCGGCTCGGATCCCGTCGCTTGCCACCAATGTTAGAAGGGGCGATCCCAGGGGGACATGATATGCTCTCCCGACCACCCTGTGACCCCCCTCTCCTAGGAACGCTGCCGAGCACTGGCGGGAGGCCCTCGCAGGGGAGGACTTCGTATCTAGGATCGTATACACTGAGCTTCCACCACACTTATAAACGGACACCACACCGTAGAGTTCAGTATACAAGGTTCTTTATCAAACAGAAGATATGAGGTAACAAGTACGTATTTACAAGGCGATCTAGAGATCGTAAAGAGTCTCGGTTGTGAGGAATAGGGATGCAGGACAGTCACAGTACTGGGACCAGTACGAAGCGTACCCTGCGCACAGCTCTCAATCCTCGAGCCGGGGGATACGGTAGATGGGGGCCATACTGCTGCTCCACTCACTTCTTCTCCAGCCAGGTCGTACAGGTAGCGTCGATGGTCCAGCCGGACCAGAGTACTCCTCGATCCGCGACAAAGTCAGCAGGGCTCGATCCGGAGTGAACAAAGTGTCTGTGAGTTCTTGGGGAGTTGCGACCAAGCCAGCAGGGCTCAAGATGTTCCCCGAATGTCCTTTTCCAAAAGGATGAGCCGCGACGTCGTCAGCAGGGCTCGCACAAGTTACAAAGTTCCAGTATCGATCTTCTTCTCAAAATGGCTGAGCCGCGACCAGGTCCGCAGGGCTGTCTTCTCCAGGATTCAACTGCCCACTAGTTCTAGAGCGGGTCTTGTTATAGTCCGGTTCCCCTTTGATGTCCGGACCCTCGAAGGCGGGGATCTGATGCCTCGGGGCTGATCGTCGGGGTTTCCTGCTGGCTGGCTCTTTGATCTTGTGAAGATCTGTCCGGGGATTTCCAGACGCCTATCAGGGCCAGGAGCCAGCTCTTGGGGAGGCCAGAGGTGTGATCGAAACTAGTCCTCAGGGGGCAGCCCGAGGTGTGAGGAAAACCAGTCTCCCAGGGGAGGCCGGAGGTGTAATTGAAACCCTTTGGTCCTATCTCCCTCCGAGGGAACCTTCCACCCCCCAGCCGGGCACGGCGCGTCTGACGCCTAAGTTTCGCTGGGCCCGGGGTCATGCAGGGGGCTGTGGAGTCAGCGATCTCGGGATGGGTGATGGCTACCGGGGGCCCTCTGGGATGATGCGGGTTCTGGGCGCCCGGTACCGGGAGGATAGATGGCGGGATGCGGGGATGGTCATCCGTTTGGTAGGGTCCAGTAGGGAACGGGGCAAACAGGGGACGGGACGACCAGGGGTTTCTGCTACACAAGGATAACTGTTGGGGTGCTGAGGATCGGGGGGGAACCACGCCACGAGGCCAGGTCCAACAATTCAGAACTAACATGAAAAAGAAACGTACATATACAGCAAACACTTATTTACAGGTTAATTGCAGTTAGGAAAAGGAGGTAACTAGGCCTTTAACTTTAGGAACACCTACATTCTTAAAGGCAGCCGCTAGATATACATGCTTTGTTTTCCTACCCCGACTTTACAACCCGCTGGCATCAGGGTGGCCCTCGGTCACATCATAGACCAAACTTTGCAGCCCCTGGTAAAATGTTTATGAGTACCCGTGACCTAGATCAACAAAAGGCGGAAGTAGTTTGACACAAGGACGAAACAGAAGCATGCATCTCTAAAAGCATGCACCAATGATAAGAAGCATTGGCATAGCCAATAGGTCTTGCCTTTGGGACCTTATAAGTGTTTAGCCATGCAACAGTTGATTTTGTTGCACCAAGGATATTGTGCTGGATAACTAAACACTTATAAGGTCCCAAAGGCGAGACCTACTGGCTATGCCAATGCTTGTTTTCCTGATGGGCATTGGCTGACTGCTACCTGGTTACTGAGGCCGTAGTGAGGTTGAGACATATTTGGGGTAAGCATGAGCGAATTTTGCGGATCTCGCGTTCGCGAATTTTGCGGATTTGCGGATTCGCAATCCGCAAAATCCGCGAATTCCCGCGAATTTGCGGATTTTTTTTTTTTTTGTGTTCGCCCGTGTTTCTGCCAGTTCGCGAGGGTTTTGTACACTTTCGCAAATTGCGAACTTACCTGTCGGGTCGCAAGTTTCGCGAACTTGTTGTTTCTACGTGTCCAGCCTGTTTGGGACACTCTTCTTCATCACTGCCACTCTCTGTCACCACTGCCACTCTCTGACTACTCATGCCACCCTCTGGCCCACCCATGCCACCCTCTGTTTCATCACCACACCCTCTGGTTGTCCAGTGTACATTATTTTCGGCAAAGCAAAGCACACCTTCCCTGCCTCAAGTGACCTGAATTAATTTGGGGCTGATTCATGTGTCACAGAATATTTTTTTAGCTGGCACCTGCTTCCTTAGTGCGCCCTGATTAGTGATCTTTTGCACTTGCTAAGTGCTTTCATTGTTGCAAAATTAGTTACAACACCTGCCCTGCCCCAACTGACAATAATGAATTAGGGGCTGATTAATGGATTTTAACTTCCAGCCTGGCTCCTGCTTGTCTCCCTTAGCTGTAATTCAGGACCTTTGTGGCATATGTGTAACTATTCTGAGGTTCAGAGCAGGGTCACATACTAGTTTCAACTGGCAACTGAACTCTGGAGGGGCCCCTCAGGAAGCACTCCAGGAAATGGCTACTAATGATGAGCCTGAACTTTTGAACCTGGTAAGTAGTTACTTTCAGTTTTGCTAAAATCGTATTTCTGCAATTTTGCACTTATTCGCGGGGCGCGAACTCACGCGAACAGTGCGAGCAGTGCGAGCAAAATCCGCTGCTCGCGGATTTGCGGATTTTGCGGGAAATTCGCAAATCTCGCGGATTGCGGATTTCCCGAAAATCCGCAAAATCCGCGAGCGGAACGGATTTTCCGCCCACGCCTAATTTGGGGGCATTTTAGCCTCTTCAGATGATGCTGTGCATGCCCAGCCTAGGTGCAATGAGGCGCAGTCGGTGCTGACTGGGAGTGCGTTCTTTCACTTTCAATTTACGGGGCTGCCCCCCTTTACTCTGGTGAAAGCCAAAAACGGAATTCAAGTCGATCTTCTCATCACACAGACTTTTCAGGTGAAAATAATTTAAACGTTTGCTGAGGCCTTCAAAAGAGTGACCCAACTCCACCAATGAGGGTCAGTGAGCATTGTTGATACAAAATAATCATCGATCGATGCAGACAACAACAACAAACATGAATCCCGTACAGCAGGCTTGAGACCCTCCCAGCACCAGACAATCTTTGTATCTCATGGCCTCACCTGGGGTTTCATAGGGGGTCTGTGCTCCTTGCTGTGGGTCATGACCTCACCTGGGGTTTCATACGGGGCCTGTGCCGGCCCTGCTGAGACTGAGGCCAGGACTGGACCATGAGCGCAGGGTTAACTGCGCATGTGCTGAGGACAGACACTGCCTCCCGCCACGGAGCACGAGGCGCCTTGCGCCACAGCACACGCTGAGATTTAAGTGCAAAGGACCTTGGGTTGGCTCCTCTATGTGGAGGGGGGGTAAGTGTCTTTCCTCTGCGCAGGCGCACTGAAACTGAGATATATGTCCAGGGCAGTTCACAGGGCACTCTGTGCAAGGTCCTATCTCGGCGATAGGAAGTAGTGTCTTCGCCCTGCACGTGCGCAGCTGTGACGTGCGGTGCTGCGCATGCGCAGCCGTGAGACGCCATGTTTGTTCGCGCGCGTAGAAGGGGTCAAGCCCTGAATCAGCTGCGCTTAACCCGGAATAACAACAACCACCGAAGAGAGACTGAAGTCAGAGGTATCTGAGGAGGTAAAGGTTTGATTCAAACCAGAAAGTGCTCGGAGACACATGCACAAGACAACAGAGGCCGCAAGGAGCCTCTGGGCAGGAGGGTTATTAATAATAGGATTGCAGCATTTGTGGGCGTGAGCTCAGCCTGGTGACAGAAAGGATGCTCTGCAGCCACAGTGTGCGTCACAAGTTTACAAGTCGATGGGTTGAAAGCAGAGATTCAGGGCATGCATTCATTTCATTTGATGTAAGCACCGTGAAGAAATAATGCTTTGTGTTGATTAGCAGGTAAACATGCGTGCTTTCTACAGAGGAATAGTATTTGTATCTGTTCAGAATGCTTCTTTCATAGTGTCACATGCAGGGCTTTAAGTGGGACGGGTCTCTATCTAGCAGGACCACCCTTCACTATGTATGTCAATTCAAAGAGACTCCTTACAGTTCTTTCACAGTCTCGTCATTTCAGAAGTGAAGCATTTTCAATATCTAAACACCGAAGCCATAGTCGTTCCTTTTTTATCTGATGCAACTAGGGTGACTGTATAGTGCTTTCCAGACTCTGGACTGTTTCATACATTTGTGACTTAAGAAAAGAAAGTGCATTCAAATCGATCCGTACAGTCCCCGCAGCGCCATAGTGCACTCTCAATGATCTGGGAAAGTGAAGCCTGCCATAAATGAATTACGTCACACAAGACATACAGATCAGATAGGAGAAACCTAATGCATTTACCAATGCTTGTTTACAGTGTACTACAGTTAATTAGATATTCAACATACATTAACAAGCATTGGCATAACCAATGGGTCTCACCTTTGGGACCTTGATGTTGTTGCACCAAGGATATTATCCTGCATAACTAAATAGTTATAAGGTCCCAAAAGCGAGACCTATTGGCTATGCCAAGGCTTGTTTTGCATTTGTCACCTCGAGTGGGCCAGGTATGCCCAGACGTGGTTCCCACACTATCCATGCCACTGGAGTCAAGCTATCCTGGCTGATGAGGGCTGAAAGCCCGAAACCGGTCCTAGGATGCTTGTTTCCAGTTCAGGGAGGGCCTGGCCTGGCAGTTCGGGTTGGACTGTTTCCATTGGGTACAGGGTCAAGATTGATTTGCATATGGCTGGGTCCAAACTGGAATGGTCCAATTAAAAATGTCAGTGTGTTTTTAGGTCTCGCTGAGTCAGCGTGCATGCGCTGCTGGGAGAGACTTTAGTAAGTGAGTTTTGAAAATGCTACAGACTGGCTACAGCCTTGCGTTCACACGAGCATGCACACGCTGCAGCCACCATCTGTCTCCTCAGTCACGGGTCATTAAGTTGCTTGTTCCTTTCTTTCATGTTTCAGTAAGCCTTACAGCATGCTCTTCCACCCCCGACCACTGTTCGAACCCCCTTCCCTGCCTAGCCTTTCATCACAACCAACACATAAACACACAACACACACATCCACATACCCACACACACAGCCACACAAACACACAACCACTACCACACACATCCATAACCACACCCACAACCACACAACCACAACCACAACCACACATAACCACACACACACACACACACACAACCACACTCACACACAACTACACTCGCACAACTACACCCACAACCACACACAACCACACGCACACACACAACCATATCCACACACAACCACGCCCACAACCTTGCACAATGACAACCACACACACACAACCACACACACACATAACCACACACACACAACCACACACCCACAACCACACACACAACCACACCCACAACCTTACACAACCACACACAACTACAACCACACACACAACCACACTCACAATCATACAACCACACCCACAACCACACACACACAACCACACACACAACCACACACAACCACACAAACAACCACACACACACACAACCACATCAACACACAACCTTACACAATCACAACCTTGCACACACACAACCACACACACACAACCACACAACCACAGTCACACACAACCACACCCACAACCACACACACACAACCACACACACACAACCACACACAACCACACACAACCACACCCACACACAACCACAACCACACACAACCACACACAACCACACCACACACACAACCACAAATGCACACACACCAAACACACAACCACATACAACCACATCCCCACACAACCACACTCAACCATACACACCCAACCACACCCACACACAACCACACACACAACCACACACACACACACAACCACAAATACACACACAACCACACACACACACAACCACACACACACACAACCACACACAACCACAGGGGTACTGTAGAGTGGTGCTGTAGAGTGGTGCTGCAGAGTGGTGCTGCACAGTGGTGCTGCACAGTAGTGCTGTACAGTGGTGCTGCAGAGGGGTGCGTCAGAGTGGTGGTTTATATTGGTGTTATAAAGGGGTACTGTAGAGTGGTGCTGCAGAGTGGTGCTGCAGTGTGGTGCTGCAGTGTGGTGCTGTACAGTGGTGCTGCAGAGTGGTGGTTTAGATTGGTGCTGCAGAGTGGTGCTGCAGAGTGGTGCTGTACAGTAGTGCTGCAGAGTGGTTGTTTAGATTGGTGCTGTAAAGGGGTACTGTAGAGTGGTGCTGCAGAGTGGTGCTGTACAGTGGTGCTGCAGAGTGGTGCTGTAAAGTGGTGCTGCAGAGTGCTGCTGTACAGTGGTGCTGCGGAGTGCTGCTGTACAGTGGGTGAGGAGCTTGAAGGTATTTTGTAGGGATTGGAGTCTCTTCTGGAGTGTGGCCGTGGTTCCTGCGTAGAGCAGGGCTCGAAAAATTCACTCGACTGCTCGCATTTGTGAGTCAGATTGATTAAGGTCGAGCTATTTTTAGGTCCTACTCGCCCTTTCTGGCGAGTAGGAATACAAACTGACACTTGACCTCTGCCTCTGAAAGCAGAGGAAATGTGACAAGATAGCAAGATTTAAAGGCATCTTTATTGCTCACAAAGTTATTGAGCACTAAAAATGCTTTTAAATCTTGTTATCTTGTCACATTTGCTCAGTTTTCAGAGTTTGAGGTCAAGTGCCTTTCAGTTAGGTCGAGGAGATTTTGTAATTTACTAGACCTGCAGGTCTTGTGCATATTTAATGATTTTTCAAGCCCTGTAGAGGGCGTTGCCATAGTCCAGCTTGCTGCTGACGATTGCTTGGGTGACCGTCCATCTGGTTTTGTTGGGGATCCATCTGTAGATCTTTCAGAGCATGCGGAGGGTGTTGAAGCAGGAAGAGGAAACAGCATTATCTTGCTGGGCCAGAGAGAGCGTGGAGTCCACAATGAACCCCAGGTTGCATGTGATGTTGGTGGGTATCAGGGCAGCTCCCAGCATAGCCGGCCACCAGGAGTCGTCCCATGCGGAGGGGGTGGATCTGAGGATGAGGACCTCCTGTCTTGTCCGAGTTCAGTTTCAGCCGGCTAGTCTTCATCCAGTCTGCGACAGCCTTCATTCCCTTTTGGAGGTTGGATTTGGCGGTGGCCAGGTCCTTGGTGAGGGAGAGGATCCGCTGGGTATAGTCGGCGTACGAGATGATGTTGAGGTGGTGTGCTCGGATGATGTTGGCGAGCGGTGCCATGTAGATATTGAAAAGGGTAGGGCTGAGGGATGATCCTTGGGGTACACCGCAGGTGATCGTGGTGGCTTTGGATCGGAAAGGGGGAGGCGGACTCTCTGGGTTCTGCCGGTGAGGAAAGAGGTGATAAAAGTAATTAGCAGTATAAGCACATTGAACAAAATGAATAGTTCCACCCTCTTTCTAAAACAATGTACATATGCCAGCATATAAAAACTGTATCAGGCGTTTTCCTACGATGCTTTCCTGTGTGTGTGTGTGTGTGTGCGTGCGTGTATGTGTGTGTGTGTCTCTGTCTCCCATTCCCTGGAGGGAGAGTTTGTAGCTCCCCATTGTAGAAGAGTCGGTCAAGAAGGAGGTCACTGCATTGAATAATTTCTTGGTGTGCACTATTTATTAGTATTACAGGAAATCACAATGATTGATTGTCTCTGTTATATTCTTCTTTCCCACAGGTTCTTCCACTTCAGTCCCTTAGGTGAGCCTCGGCCGCTGTCATCCCTTGGACAGAAGGAAAAGGCTCAGGTAAGTGTTTTTGCTTTATGGTTTAGTCAAGGGAGGATGTGAGGGATAAATAATAGCTATGCATAAATGTGAAGGGAGGGGATAGAGGTTGGAGTAACCTAAAGAAAAAGAGTACCCAATGATTTCTGTCAAATGCCATATTTTGTGTACGCATTAGGATAACATGTTGCAAAGAGGCAGGGATGGAAAGAGTGCTGGGAGCTAGGGGGGTGTGTTTTCTTGAGCAAAAGGGAAACAAAGTCCTCTTGCCAGATCTTAACTAATACTGAAGTTGTCTCTTCCAAGAGCCTGTTGTTCCCCCAAAAGATCTGTTTCAGAATTTTATAAAAGGAAAAAGGCGCACACAGACCAGTCCAAGCCCAGCGTTTCTAACCGCCACCCCCAGCTAGTCATTCCAGTCATTCTCCGAAGGGGCAGTTTGCCCTTAGGCCCAATGTGGTGCGCGCTCTGTCAGAGATGGTGCTTGGCACTGGCGAAGGCAAATGTCGTGTGCCAAGGACTCCAGTCTGCCTTTCACTATCGCTTATGCTCTGTGCACACGGGGGCGCTGCAGAACCCGGGCTTCACAGGACAGTGCAATGAGTGCACGGCCAGTCATTCATGCTGCAATGACGAGCATTATTAACACACCACCATGGCCACCACAGGAATGTGCATCCCACAGAGAGCAGCGTTACACTCTGGAACAAGCTCCACAAAGGCACAGCCCACCCTCTCAATCACACTCTCACCTCCTAGGTCCAGTGACTCCTCAGCGAGGAGCTGGCACAGAGTTATGATTCTGTTGTGGTGACACGGAGGGATGTATGTGTCTCAGTTTTATCAAAGGACCTAACAGAGTATTTATTTAGGATTTTGCTTGCAGGGGCCGATCTTAGGACTACTTGTCTTGGTTTGGAATTAACCAGGAACGTTGTTTCCATTGATGCAGCAGGTGCAGTAGCACTGAGCCTCATTCAGCTGGCCTACTGCTGTTGTTTACAATCCAAACAGCAGCTAGGAGTGGGGTGTGGGTAGGGGCATTTTCTGCTTTGCACTAGGGCCCATGACACACTGGCTACGCTATTGGAACAAAATGTTCTAAAATCAAATCTTGGCTTCCCATTCCAAAAAGATAGTACCCTGATCAAGCTACTCAACCTCTGGGTCCCACTTCTGTTTGCCATGGTCAGGAGTCATACACTTTGCTCTCCTGCTGTACCATTTTGCACCGATATTTGCACTTCTGCCTGATATGCAAAATCAGCTATTTACTTAATGATGTGTGAAAATTGAAGTTTGCAATGGTTAACAGGTTCAAAAGATATTGATTACACTGTGGGCAATATATAGGCATGGTAGAGGAAAACTCTATTGCATCAGTACCAAACTGCGTAATTTGGACACAAGAACAGAAGAATGACCAATCATGGCAAGAGAAAAAAAGTTAATCTCACAGACGTTGATTTTTTTGAAACCTTACCAGCTATGTTCCTTTAAAAAATACACAATGCATTGGCAAAAGAAAGTGAAAAGGACGGAGTACAGTTTGTGCGTATTAGGCAAAAACTACGTTGACATTCTGGCCATTTCAATAAATAAACACTTAGGCGTGACTTCACACCTGGCTTGACACACAAAATCATAATCACTAGCTTTTTCTAATCACTAAGACCGCAACTCAGCACTTAAAAAAATATTTATCTTTAGGAAACTGAGTATAGAAGTTAATATTTCATCAATAAAAGCATTGGTGCCATATCTTGGCTTTAATATTTGCTAAGTGTTAGCGTGTTTCAAGAAAGATACACAGCAGGTTTTGTGTTTACATCCTGGCAGCCACGCCAGCCTCCATCACCGCTTAAGACTCCTTGGCGGTAGGTTGGCGGTCACTTATCCATCAAACAATCTTCCCCCACAACCCAACCTTCGGTTATACACAGAACCAGGCGCACTGCAGCCTCGTTCGCATATAATAATATTATGTTATGTTTTATTGATTTGCATAGTGCATTAATCACTCAAGAGGGTATCCAGGCGCTTGGACAGGTGTGTAGGTGTGAAGCCCCCCAAGGTGCTTATGTGAAGAGCCGGGGTTTCAGCTTCTTGCGGAACTCAAGAGGTGAGGAGGCGGCTCTGATGTGTTGAGGCTTATGGTTGTGGGTGGAGCTAATAAATGAAGTGGGTGGGGCCACTGAGGAAAGGGCGGGGCAGGGGGAGTGGGTGTGGCCTCCTTAAAAAATGTGAGCACCTGCACCTAATATTTTACAAATTGAGCACTGCTCCGGGCAGATCTGAAAGTCTTTCACCAGTGTGCTCTGTACGACGGACTGCCTACAACCCAGAATCCAGTAAGGCTGTCACGTTTTTTTCCATTGAGTGTAAGACTTACGTAGAAGCCAGAACCCATTTCTTCTGTATATAGGATGGTTTTGGGTATACAACTGACATCCATCGGTTCTTCCGTTGACTTTTTTGGTGGACAGGTCCTAGCTATATACCCACACTCCCAACACTCGTAGCATTGGGGTCCCTGGAACGGAGCGGCCTCACCTCTAGAGGGCTTGCCTTTCAGAGACTCCGGGGTGGCCCGGTTTTCTTCTCATTTTGCATGCATCCTGTGGCATACCGTGAGGACCTATCAGGTTCAAAAGCTAGTGTCTTTGGTTGGGCCCGAGCAAAGGACGTTGCCATCTCCACAGGTTGATCCACAGAGAGATGTGGCTGTTGACATAGCCACCTCTGGGTGGGTGTTGGTAAGGCCTCAAGAAACTGCTCCAGATAAATGACCACCAATATTTGTTCTTTGCTGTTCTCTTGGGGTCTTACCCATTTATCAGCAGCCGCCTTTAACTTTAAAAATATTGTCTTTGGGGTACCTCCAGGGTTACCTCGTTCCTTTCTGAATCTTGACCGATATGCTTAGGAATCCATTCCCAAATGGTCCAATATGACATTCTTAATCTCTTTGTAAGGAGTGTTTCCTGTGGGGTTAGCCACCTGGTACCCAGCCTGGGCCTCCCCTGTCAATAGCAGTGCTAAAAAGAAAGGCCACTCCCCCCCCGGACACCCACAGCTTGGGCAGCCCTTTCGAAATTCGTAAGGAAGGCATCCGGGTCCTCGTCCGGTTGATATTTCTGAAGGGATATGTTGGGGGGCCCTGCATGTACCCCTTGGTGGCTCTGTTGATTTGTGGTTTAGTGCGTTTGACTGTCAGCAACCTTATGTATGCATTCAACCTGCTGGGTGAGCAAAGCCTTGAACATTTCCCTGTCCACTTGGGCCGTCATCATCTGCCTCTCTGGCCCATTCCAATTTTTCTTGACCATGAATTAGTTGTTGCATTAGGCTTTCCATCATCTCGGACTAATGGAATTATGCCCACATTCTACACCACGTATGTAGAAGAGTCGGTCAAGAAGGAGCTGTCTGCATTGAATAATTTATTGGTGTGCACTTTGTATTAGTATTACAGGAAATCACAATTATTGATTGTCTCTGTTATATTCTTCTTTCCCACAAGGTCTTTCACTTAAATAAATGTAAATGTAGTTGAGCTTATATAGCGCACAGCTACCCGCAGTGGGTGTCCCGGCGCTTGCTTAGGGAACCCGTCCTGATATTCCCCTGTGTGATAGCCCCAGCGGGTATCCACAAGGTGAAAGTCAGGCATCCCGCCGCGAGGGGCCGTTGTGGAGATTAAGTAAGCTATTGCCCAGAGTCGCAGAGTGTGAACCCGTGAGTCGAGAAGGCACCGGAGCGAGAATTATCGAGTCCGTGGAATTTTTAGCCCAAGACCCGCCGAGGCGGGGAATTGAACCCTGGTCCAGGACCGATCTTAGCTTCCGGGTCTGCCGCCTCTAACCCCTGAGCCACACTTCTCCACTTCAGTCCCTTAGGTGAGCATCGGCAGCCGTCGTCCTTCGGACAGAAAGAAAAGGGTCAGGTAAGTGTTTTTGCTTCATGGTTTAGTCAAGGGAGGATGTGAAGGATAAATAATAGCTATGCATAAAAGTGAAGGGAGGGGGTAGAGGTTGGAGTAACAAAAAAGAAAAAGAGTAGCCAATGATTTCTGCCCTTGTCTTTCTTTTCCGTCTCACTTATATCCTTTTCCCTGGGTCCCTTTCACCCCTCCTCCTCCCCTCCCGTCCCTCTCTGACAGAGCCCCTTTCCAAAACCCTTTAGACACCCGGACGCACCTGGAAGAGCCACGTCCCTCCGGGGCCGTGGCGTAGTGACTATACGTCCTTCATTGAGGTCTGGTCTCCTTCTTCGGCTTTTCCTCCTCCACCGGGTTGGAGTGTTCTGTTCACGGACAAGCTGTGACCTCTCCTGGGCTCCAGTTCTCTCTCTCGGAAGGCTGTTAGGTGTTCTCCGTCTGGTTTCTCCACCTTGCGCTCCCTTGCTGCATGTAGCTGGACCAACTACTGACCAACCTGACGCGCTCTCCGTCCCGCCTTCTTGAATCGTGTATCGTCTGACGTCTGTCCTCATCTCCGTCCTAAAGGGGCCTCCTGCCGATTCCCCTCTCTCCACTTCTTACTGGCAGCAAAGCGGCCAACTGGTAACAGGGGACTGTGAATATAGGAGGGGAGAAACATATGAAGGGATGGCATGGCACTCTTATTCTCTATCCCATCGTGTACTACAGGGGCTTCCTGACACCCGTCTTGCTCAAGGTTGGACATCCCTCCTCGCAGAGTGATTGGCAAGCAGCTGAGTTGAGGTTTTAGCATGGAGTGACCTTGCAATGACAGCATGTGCTCCTCTACCCCAACCCATAAATGCTTGTTTATTTATAGCAAAAAGCATTCTTGTTTCCAGGCCGAGACCTTAGTCAGGCCGCCCTTGTTCATGATCTATTGATAGCTGCTTCGCCTCATGGACGAATAACAAACTGTCTCATCTGCACAGTGTATGTTCAGACCGTAGTTGGTCAAGGTGTAGTAATAGTGTTCTTATGAAGTGGAATTCGTAAGCAAATGTAGTTTCATAGAAACTAATCCTTCACTTTCACAGATGCAAATGCGTCAAAAGTCATCATGTGAAAGAAAAGGCAACTTTGTCGAACGTGTCCATGTTAAAATGGCAGCGTTTCTCCCTGGGCCTAACTGAGCCATGTGACAAACCGTCGCAAGTAAGATTTTGAGAAGGGATAATACAATAGCAGTTTTGAAGCAGTGAATAGATATTAGTTAAGCTGGAGAGATTTAGTAGTGAGGTTCAGCTGAGAAATTTATCCAAAAAGTGTTTAACATTCATGCCCATGAAGAGGTCAGATGGTGTGCAAGATGGATTGGCTGATTTGAGGATTGCAATGGGTTCTCTAGGTGAAAAAAAGAATTAAAGTGAGAGTGTTCAGCAAAGAGATAAAAGAGAGATGAGGGGCAGTAAGTGAAGTAGCGGGGTGTTCCCAAAAGTGGTGATCTTAGAGGAAAGTACGAAGAAAGGTTAGTGGTAGAGAGTGTGGAGTGAATGATGAGTGGGCTTAGTGGGGAGTTTAAGTTAGATGAAGGATGTGGGTGAGACTGTAGTCATCAGATGATATCTTGAAAGTATGTGCACTTGATATTAGCAGCAGCTAGAGACTGTGGGCCAGATGTAGGAAGGCAGATACCGGTCGGTAACGGCCGATTTCGGCCGTTACCGACCAGTATTTTGATTTTGGGATGTAGGGGCATGTTAAAATACAGAATCGGTAATTTTACAGATTCGGTAAAATACCAACTCTGTAAAATTATCGAATCTGTATTTTGACATGTAGGTAGCACTTAAATCAGTGCTACAGGGGTTTAAGAAGTCGTTATTTACCACCAACTAGAAGTTGGTGGTAAATAATGAAAACCCTTTCAAAAGCATTTTTTTGGCTTTTAAAACAGTGCCATGTTGCAGACATACATGCCCTAAGGGCATGTATGTCTGCAACATGTGCACCCATGCACAATTGAGGGGTGCAACAGGCTGTCAAAGTGACACTGTGCCACCCTTCTATGTTTCCCCCAATTACCGAATCGGTATTTACCGATTCGGTAATTGACATTCATTCCTATGGGCCTCCAGGCACATAGGAATGAATGGCAATTACCGAATCGGTAAATACCGATTCGGTAATTACCGAATCATACCAATTCGGTAATTAATTCAGTAAAATTACCTACATCCCGATTGCCAGTTCTTAAATACCGAATCGGTATGATTCGGTATTTAAGAATCAGTAATCTGGGATTACCTACATCTGGCCCTGTGTGTTTAGTGCATTTATGTTAGTGGCAAGATTTTCTTGTTTAATTTGTCGGGAGGTCAGTAGAATGAATATAGAATTTTATAATTGTCTGGAGTAGGCCATATTAATTTGCTGCATGTGCAGTAGCCTGCCTACACATGATTCTGTTTTCACTCTAGCATGAGCAGGTTGTCAGCTCATCTGGTTCTGTTTACTGATAATGTTAAACGCAGATCTAAATCACTTTTTGATTGGTCCATCCCATGTGGTAGATCCTATTTTTTAATCCTCTCTTTTCTCCAGTGAGTTTGGTCAGTAACATACCAATCCCGGTACAGGAGAGAATCCGCTTTAAGGCTCAATGCGTTGCCCATAAATCTCTGAAGGGAAACGGTCCACCCCTCATCAGGGCCCTGGTTAGACCTTACAAGGCCTCCAGAAGACTTCGCTCTGACGAGCTCCACTTGGCAGAGGTTCATAGAATAATGAGGGCCAGATCGAGTGCTTGCGACTCCTCATACAATGAAATGAAATGAAAGGAGGATTTATAAAGCGCGATTGCTGCCCTGAGGCGTCCAAGCGCTAAAGAAAGAAAGTGGTACTGACCGCTGAACCAATCGTCACAGAGAACTAGTTAATTCAATTCCGCTAAGCTTTGGAATTCCCTACCACTCTCTCTCCGGAAAGAATCTAACCACCTGGCTTTCCGTAAACAGCTGAAGACCTGTCTCTTTTCCTAAGGGCCCCCCCTTTAGTCCTGCCTCTGGGTAGCCATGCGCTATATAGAAGCCTTTTTCATTTCATTTCATTTCAATCCTGCCCCCTGCCCGTACAGTTTCTTTATTACCTTAACTCTCTGTTTGTACTAAGGGTTTCAACCGAGATCTGTGTAACTGTGCAGCTCGTATAACATTTTGCCGACCACTGGTAACTATCAGCTACTCAGAGCTCGCCTTAAAATAGACGCTTCCAATGCTGAGCAAGTGCCTTATTTAGAGTTTGGAGGGCAGGGGACTCCTTCCTAATGTGGTGGGCGTCCCACCGCCCATATTTGAAGAGCCATATATGTTAATGCACAGGTAATATCGCAGACTGGACATCCGCCGTGTTTATGATGGTGTCTGCCAAACTCTGAATAAGGCCCCAAGGCTCCATATTCTTTTCAATTTGGATTAAGAATACGTTCTAGTCCTTCATCTCTCTTCATTCTAGATAATATTGGAGTTAATCCTACAACTTTTCCTTGGTATTACTGTTTAAAACTTCTGCCCTCCAAGGAGACTTGATTAAAGTTTGGCCTCCAGAAAAGCTCTATTTAATACAGCTCTGCATGTTCATAGGAGACATTTCAAGGTTGCCTGGAGAGTGCTACAGTGCATTTCTTGTCTATTTGTAAAAAACCTTCAATTATTTTCAAAACTGCTGGCCTGTCCAGAAGTGAATTGAGGTATAACAGAGCCACAGGAGTTTAGCAACTTCACGGTGTCTTTATTTTGCATCAAGGTTCTGTAAATTCGTCCTTTGATTCCAACGCTTTTGTTTGACTAAAGTATAATTTTGGATGATGAGGTCTGATGTTTGGGTGAAGGAGTTTGCCAACTGATGTTTTACGGCAAAAAAATCCTTTTTTGATAACTAATTTTATTGATTTTGGAAAACAGGAATAACGACACAGCGCTGATTCAGCCGATGCCCATGCGCACTATGGTACAAAGGAGGAGTCTTTCAAAATTTCGAGAGAGACCCCTCAGACACTAAGGGGATGGGGTACTTGAACAGTATAAGAGAAAAATTTACCCTAGTGCACCTTTACCGAACAACAGTTTAACATTTGAATGATTAGCAAACATCATATGGAACCACTCTATACTTCCACTAACTAATCACTATAACAACAGAGGTGTAATACATCATTTATTTTTTATAAAAAGACATTAGTACATGTACAGTTCATTGGTTAAAAAAGCTCTCATTTGAGTGCTCGATCATAAAAATTGTTCCACAAAATACATTCACTATTAAAATTAAAATACAATCTATAATGCATACATTTAAAAAAAACACAGTATTCAATTTTGCATTTATAACGTTCGAGGATAGAAATGAAAGGAGGATGAAAACAGAAAAAGAGAGAGACATATACAAGACACAGAAATTTGTCATATTGCACGTGTATGAGGCTAAGGATACACCTATTCCTGACAACATATAATTATTGTTCAATAGAACACGTGTTTGCCTCTCTTGATCGTGCTGAATGGCGTCGACGCGTTTCGATGGTTTTAATTATTTGTTACCATCTTTATCAAGACTGTTTTAATGTAGTCTCTCCCACTTTATTCGGCACTGGTTGGTTGCCCGTGGTATCACTCAAAGTTCCTGCAGATAAACATATTACCATAAGTGGCATGCATACTTTATACAGTCAGTTCTTGTTATCTCCTATTTATTGATTTTAGCCAGAATGTCTAGATTGTCATTTCTGGTAACCTCTTGATATTGCCCGTCTGAATATTTTACCCACAGATCGGAATAAGATCAACTTCTTATATTATTGCATACCTATGTCTACATGTTTAGAAAAACCTCCTTTTGTGCTTTCTAAAGGATGGAATTTGTGTTATATTTGTTCTTACCATACCATACTATATTGGCATGTCAGACAGGAGCTAGTGTCTCTTCCCAGGCAATTCCCTATTTTTACCACTACATAAAACCGAATTTATCAAAGGAACATTTCAGTATATCTAAATATTACAGGGTGTTATTTCCTATGCAATGTTTCCTTTTTGTTTATGTACAGACAAAGCCTATATTACCTCTCACATCTTATCAGGTCTAATTAATGTTCACCTTGGATGGTCGAGTAATTACTCCACTTTAACACTTTCTAAAAGAAGAATAGAAATGTTTGTATCAGATTTATGTCTTACATTATTATAATCCTAAACTAAAACTCCTTTACCACCTATGCGTTTTACCGTTATATTTCTGTTCTGTTTCCGGTCCTGGCTCTGATTTCCTATGATGGTACCTTGTTCGCGTAGTTCTTTCAATGATCCTTGACTGACCTTATATATATAGACACAAAGAATATTTGGGCTGATATTACTTTTCTTGCTTGGGATGATTGGTGTATTATATCTATCACTTTTCTCGTATTTGGTAATTACCTTTTGTTTACTTTTCGAGAGTTGCATCCGGGGGTTCATGTGTGGCACTGTTACTTAATATAGTGCAGGTGCATACTATTCCAATCGTATTAACGCTGTATGGGGAGATATTGAACATATTAATCTCAAATGGCCACTACGACTTTTTATAAGTTCTATAGGGATACCCTCCTGTGCCCTTACTTACAGGTTTTATTTCTTTGCATTTCCCACGGGCCGGGTACCTCTTCTTATCCGTTGCTATCGGAAAGAAACAAGGGGTCTATTGTTAGTTGAGATATTGCTCATACGAGCTGTGGCTCCCTAACCATCCTAATTAGTCTAACTCCCCAGGGTGTGCGTTCTCACCTCACTTTAGCAGGGACCTCGTCTCCCTCGGCCCTCGTCTTCTTCGGTCTGTTTGAAAAACGCAACCGGCGACCAGTCCTCTTGAATCCGTTAAAGGACCTTTGGTAATAATATTTTGTTTAAATAGGGCATTCTGTTCCACTATTGGATGTCGCGTTTTTTCTCCCTCTTCGCGCCATGTTGTGTTGGTTATTGATTTTAACCCGGATGTAGTATATTTTACTTCCGTTGGTTTTACCGGTTCCACGCCTCACTTTGGTGCGCGGCCATCTTGGCTTATCTTATTCAAAGGGGCTTGCGAGTGTGGACCTTATTTCTATTATTTAAAGCCAACCTTATGTATAGCTACAATTGACATTTTTGCGCATTATCATCGTATACTAATTTTGTATAGGGATTATATTTATTTCTTCCTGGTCAGTGTTTATTTTTAACACATTATAAAGGAAGCGTTGTATTATATCATTTTATTTTTTATTTTTCCTAACTGTTGTTTCTTATTGGCACTATATTCAGATTGAGTTCTCCTGTATAAAAATTGCATAAGAGTTGTTACGATAGACCCCACTGGGACCTCAGTATTATCAACACTAGGAACTCGACTTGCTACGATTAACATGTATTCCCTATTGCGTCCTATTTTAACACATCCCAGGTGCTACAGTTTGTTAATACAATATTGTCAGGCATATGTTCACATATTATTTTGCCAATTGCTAGCTCAGTGTTATTAATAGTTGGAATACAGCTTACTGAGATTAACAAATATTCCTTCTTCTATCCTTTTTTGACCCAATGCCTGGTGATTCGGTTTGTTTGTACAGTGTACCCGGGCATTTGTTACTTATTGATTTGCCACAATTTTCATCCAGTCTTCCCGAGAGTTTAACCCTTTATTTATTGTATCTAAATAAATCATGAACCACTGTTCTCGTGACTTTCGGATCATCTCTAGGTTCCCGCCTCTTCTGCTAGTACACACTTTTTCCAAAATGAACCATGTGAACTCATGACATCCATGGTTTTTTGCTTTAAAGTGGTCTGTTAGAGGGGCATTTTCTTTCAGGTTTTTTATTGCAGATCTGTGCTCCAAGAGTCTAATTCGCAGTTCCCTCCCTGTCTCGCCTACGTAGCCGTAGCCACAAGGGCAGATTAGGAGGTACACTACGCTCTTGCTTCTGCAGTTATTCAAGCTCTGTGGATTTAATGTTTTGCCATTATGGAGAAATGTTTTACTTTCAATGCAATTTGGGCAAATGGAGCACGACCCACATTTATAATTTCCTTGAGCTTTCTTATTTCCTGTCAGGGTGCTTTGAGACAAGCTTGATGGATTTTTATACGTATGAACCAATGCATTTCTGATTGTCTTATTCCTTCTAAAAGAAAACAAGGGTTTGGGTAATTGGTACTGGTAATTCACTGCTGAGGATTTTCCAGTTGCGGTTCACAATATTCTTCAATTTATTACTCAACCCAGAGTATTGGCTGACGTACACTATTCTATTTACTGTCTTGTCAGTTTTCTCTTTATTCATATCCAAAAGCGCGTCCCTGTTATAAAATCTTGCTTGTTTGAGGGACTGTTTTATTAGTTTTTTAGGATACCCCCGATCCAGCAGTTTTTTTTCTGTGGCCTCCGCATGTTGGTAAAAGTCATTTAAATTCGTGCAGTTCCGCCTTATACGCAGAAATTCCCCAAAGGGAATATTATCTTTCTGGGATTTTGGGTGGTTGCTGCGGTACTGCAGCAGGCTGTTTTTGTCAGTTGGCTTGGTGTATAATTCTACTTCCAACTTCCCCTCTGAGTTCTTTATCTTGATATCTAAAAAATCAACATTCATATTGCTATAGTTGGCCGCGAATTTCAAGTTGTTGTCGCCCAAATTAAGCCATTCTAAAAAGGAAACCAACTCCTCACTGGCACCGTTCCAGACAAAAATAATATCGTCTATGAAACGGTGCCAGTGGGTAACATTTTCGAAAAAGGGTGCTGCCTCATTGTGGATATGCTTGCATTCGAAGTTAGCCACATAGAGGCAGGCCAGACTCGGGGCACAGGTGGCCCCCATGCTGGTCCCCTTTACCTGTTTATAAAAGTCTTCCTTAAAGAGGAAAATATTATTTTTCAGGACCAATTCAATGCAGCCAACAATAAATGCTTTGTGGTCATTGCTCAAATCCATATCCCCCAGGATGGTCGAAATAACCCTGATGGTGTCATCCTGAGGGATATTGGTATACAAGGCCTCAATATCTAGAGTAACTAGATATTGAGTCTCCTTGTTGAAGGGCATGCCTTCAAAGATTGAGATTGTGTGGGCCGTATCCTTCAAATATGATTTTTGAGCCTGCACTATTGGACGTAAAAAGTAGTCCGCATATTTGCTGAGTGGTTCTAATAAAGACCCTAAACTACTCACAATCGGGCGTAGTGGGGGATTTTCGGTGTCCTTGTGGACCTTGGGTAATCCGTATATAGCTGGAATTATCGGATTAGTATTGAATAGAAATTTATATTCGTCATCACAGATTACACCAGCCTCTCTACCCTGATTCAAAAAGCTCGCAACCTCTTTCTTCAATTTGTCAACGGTCTTATATGACGTGGGGTTGTAATGGTCTACCACATCTAAAAGGCTTTGCATTTTCTTTTCATAGTCACTACTATTAAAAATAACAACCCCCCCCCCCCCTTATCAGCGAAGGAGGAGTCACCTACCTCGTGACTTCCAAAGACTTTTCCAGGACAACAACAAAGTGCAAACATCTGGTCCCAACACCAGATGGCGATCTATGCACAGTGTGTGACTCTGCAACTCTACATGCCAAGGACAGATGCATACTGGTAAGTAGCATTTCCCATTCCACCTGGCCCAACCACCAAATTACATATATATCATTGCAATTGATTAATACAGTCAATAGAAATTCAACAAAATTTAAAAAATAACCGTGTTTCAACAAATGCCTCCCATCTCTGAGGCAAATAATTGTCTTATTATTCCAATTAAGTTATTGTAAAAGGAAGATGTACCCTTCCTCATACAATTGTCTTCTTTCATTTAGAAAAAATCACAGTAGTAAATTCTAGGCAGCTTACTTCACAATGTGGTCCAAGTGTGACCTGGTATATATCCACCAACAATTAAACAAGTTTCTTTGGAGATCCTGTTATCAGTCTAAAAACAGAAGTCAATATATATAATAAGTGGACTATTTTGCTTAATTATTTAATGGAGCTATTACCTGCTTATACTTATCCACAGGACTAGATTTGGAGTTACTATAGTTCGAAGATCAAATGTCCTCCAGTCTTTGGCTTTGGGCAGTTTTTATGCTTCAGATCTAGACATAATTTACATATGTCATTTGTATTTAGTAGTTTCTATCTACACGCTGCACTACCTCAAGCCTTATTACGATTTAATCTAGATGGGCAACTTATAATCAGGTATCAATAAATACTGGGAACTGCTGTTATATTTCTACATCATATTATGGTTGCCTCACACACATATCTCTCGATGTATATCCAGGGTTAATACTAATAGAGGTATTGAGATGTTCTCATTCGATGGCTCAGCAAAACAAGTTCTTACAGTTGTGTTTAGCCGTACTGGGCAAAGTCTGACACAGGATTTGTTTACCGGCCTTGGTAATATAGGTTGTGTCATATTCAGTGTAAGAAAAAGGCAATATTAGTGCAAATTGACCAAAGTGAAACCTGTCTTCACTACAATTGCTACCTAAATGAATCGCAGACACGTAAAGTCTAGCATTCAGGTTATCATTAGAGAGACGCGCTTGAGTTTAGTACCATTCGTGCTAGCCTCACTTATTTCACAGATTCAATCCAGCGCAGTCTGTCGAACTCTCAGTGCGTCACGTCAGCGATAGCCTATATGTGCTGCACCACTGAGATTGAACCATGTGACCCGGAAGTGTAATCAACTCTGAGCAATACATGTTGCTCAAAAAGTGTCGGCCATCTTAAACACACCAGTTCATCATATATATTGATATATTTTCAATATCTTGCCAAAAAATTGTATAATCGAAACCGTATTTGTGAGCTGTTATTACCTCACTCAGTTTGTGAATCTAAATATTTAAATATCACACGGGACAGAAAATAAAAAGAGTATTGTCACCTGAGTGCCCAAAATATCAGTTGTGTAACACCTAATGTTGTTAATTAGATGTGTCTTGTTTATACGGTGCACAGTTAAATAAAAACGGACACAGATTATCGCCATCATTCGCGAGAATGTTATTCCACTATCTTGGAATGTCTAAATCAGGACATCATGTCATTTCTCTTGGACAAGCATTATGTTATACATTGTTTTTCTACTTCGGACACTCTCGGAAGTTAACACCCTCTCGTCTACCTGCTTCAATACCCTACGCATGCTTCTAAAGATCTTCCGTTGGATCCCCACCGAAACCAGGAAAACAGTTACACAGGCCCTTGTCACCAGCCGTCTGGACTACGGAAACACCCTCTACGCGGGAACCACAGCCAAGATCCTGAAGAGACTGCAGCGCATCCAGAATGCCTCAGCACGACTCATCCTGAACATCCCCCGCCGCAGCCACATCTCTTCCCACCTGAGAGACCTGCACTGGCTCCCAGTCAACAAGAGGATCACGTTCCGACTCCTCACCCACGCACACAAGGCTCTCCACGACACAGGCCCGAAATACCTCAACAGCCGCCTCACCTTCTACACACCCACCCGCCAGCTCCGTTCCGCCAGCCTCGCCCTCGCATCCGTCCCTTGGCCGCCCGGAAAGTAGTTGCCGCCATGGTGGAAAACTTCTTTCCAATGGAATCACCCGAGAGGGTCTCAAGGCGCTGAGGGGGGGGGGGCACTACTGCTCGAACAGCCAGGTCTTGAGTTGTTTCCTGAAGGAGAGATGGTCCAGGGTCTTCCGTAGGTGAGTGGGGAGGGAGTTCCATGTCTTGGCTGCCAGCTAGGAGAAGGATCTTCCTCGGATGGTGGACTTCCGAACTCGAGGGACGGATGCGAGGGCGAGGCTGACGGAACGGAGCTGGCGGGTGGGTGTGTAGAAGGTGAGGCGGCTGTTTAGGAATTTCGGGCCTGTTTCATGGAGAGCCTTGTGTTCGTCGGTGAGGAGTCGGAACGTGATCCTCTTGTTGACTGGGAGCCAGTGCAGGTCTTTCAGGTGGGTAGAGATGTGGCTGCGGCGGGGGATGTTCAGGATGAGTCGTGCTGAGGCATTCTGGATGCGCTGCAGTCTCTTCAGGATCTTGGCTGTGGTTCCCGCGTAGAGGGTGTTTCCGTAGTCCAGACAGCTGGTGACGAGGGCCTGTGTGACTGTTTTCCTGGTTTCGGTGGGGATCCAACGGAAGGTCTAGGGAGTCAGGGACCTTGGGAGGGGTAATGGCGACCGGGGGCCCTGTAGGTTGATGCAGGTTCTGGGCGCCCGGTACCGGGGAGAGGGATGGCGAAATGCGGGGATGGTCGCCTGGTGGTAGGGTCGAGTAGGGAGCGGGGCGGACAGGGGACGGGACGACCAGGGGTTTCTGGGTGCGGGGCTAGGCTATCGGGGTGCTGAGGAACGGGGGGAACCACGCCACAAGGCCAGGGCCAACACCATCGATCTGTAGTTATTGTGGATTAATTGGAGAAGAAATGGGATATCCGCCATCCAAATTTGGTCGGATGGATGGGAAGAGCGGTTGGCAGTGATCACTGCTTTTTTGAGCAATCTCTACCTGTGAAGGAGGATTTCCCTCTGTACTGCTTGTAAGAAACAGCCTGCGGTTGTCGAAATGACTGCTGGTCCAAGGAGGAGGAGTAGCGCGGTTGGCCTTGAAAGGGTTGGTCTTGCCGGTATTGGTTGTAACCTCCCCAAAAAAAAAGAGGAGACATGACCCCTCGCGGTACCAAAGGGCGGCTTTTTAAACTGTAGAGTGCCGAGAGCACTTGCTGGGTCAGTGTCTTTCTTTATTGCCTGGCGGGCGTCATCAATGTGCTGGCCAAAAAGTAATTCGCCGTCGTAAGGCATGTCAATAATCTTTGTTTGTACTTCTTGCTGAAAAGAAGTAGCTTTTAACCAGTCTTGACGTCAGAGGAAATATAACAGCAGTTCCCAGTATTTATTGCTACCTGATTATAAGGCCCTGCGAAACTTAGGCTTCAGACGCGCCATGCCCGGCTGGGGATAGAGGACTTCCTGAGTGAGATAAGACAAGGAGTTTCGATTGCACCTCCGGCCTCCCCTGGGAGACTGGTTTCTCTCACACCTCTGGCCTTCCCCTGTGGGCTGGTTTTGATCACACCTTTGGCCTTCCCGAGAACTGGCTCCAGACCCTGATGGGCGTCTGGGAATCCCCGGGCACATCTTCTAAAGGATTAAAGAGCCAGCCGACGGAACCCTCCAATGACCAGCCCTGAGGCAAGGGATCCCCGCCTGCGAGGGTCCGGACATCAAAGGGGCACTGCGCTATATCAAGGCTCGTCCAAGAACTAGTAGTCAGTTGTATCCTGGACAAGAGAGCCCTGCTGATCTGATCGCGGCTCAACCCTTGGGGAGAAGACTGGAAACCTGGACCTTATCGAGCCCTGCTGACGCTGTCACGGCTCATCCTCGTGAAGAAGGAACTGGAACCTCGGAGCCCTGCTGACCTCGTCGCGGCTCATCCTTGAACTCTAAAGGACATTCGTTGAACAACCTGAGCCCTGCTGACATGGTTGCGGCTCCTCAAGAACTGACAGACACTCTTTTCACTCCGGATCGAACCCTGCTGACCTCGTCACGGCTCAAGGAGTACTCTGGTCCGCCGGCTGGACCATTGACGCTACCACCACGACCGGGTTCGAGAAGAAGTGAGTAGAACAGCCAGTACGGTCGCCATCTTCCGTATCCCCCGGCTCCAGGATTGAGAGCTGTGTGCAGGGTACGCTTCGTGCTGGCCTAAAGATCGAGACTGTACCGCTTCCCTCTTCCTCATCACTGAGACTTTACGATCCCTCAATCGCATTTTGCATAAATCTCTACTGTTGATAAAGAACTTACTTATTGAAAGCAACTGTGTGGTGTCCGTTCATAAGTGGGGTGTGAACTCAGTGTGTACGATCCTAGACTCTAAGTCCTCCCCGGCGAGGACCTCACGTTAAGACTCGGCATTATTTGTGGGAGAGGTGGTTCACGGAGTGGTCGGGAGAGACTAACCTGGCCCTCTAGGATCGCCCCTTCTAACAGATGGGTTTTGGACATAGTGTCCAGAGGCCACACTCTGGAATTTGTGAAATTCCTTCAAATTCTCCCCCCAGAGTTCCTCCTCCTGCCCATCTGGGGGCCATCATAGACACACAGCAAACAAGGGCTTTTGTCTCAAACGGAAGGCAACAGCGGATTTCCAAACTGGCAACTCTCCTGCGCACAAAATAGTAAGTTTCTGTTCAACAGTTCAAATCGCTTCTGTAGATGCTGTCTTCCCCTATTCCCCTAATTCGCAACTGTTGCCTCAAAATGAGACCCTTAAAGGAGGAATTCGACAACGAGTGGCAACAAGTCTCCGCGTCCTTCGACAATGTCATCAACATCACGTCCCAGATACAAAGAGCATTGCTATGGTGGACTTGCATACCTAACATCTCAGCAGGCCGTTTGTTTGTAGTGGATGCTCCAAGTTTCATCCTCACGACAGATGCCTCTCTCGAATGGTGGGTAGCGCATCTTCAAGCCCTCACAGTCACGGGGAAATGGGACACCCACCAACTTGGCACATAAACCTTTTGGAGTTACTGGTGATATTCCTGGCTCTTAAGTCCTTTCGCACCTTCATTCAAGGAGCTTCAATGTTGATCCGAATGGACAACACAACAAGCATGCATTATAACAGAGGGCAGAAGGGCACGAAAAACGAGGGAAACAGGGCAGAAGGGCACAAAAAACGAGGGAAACCTCAGGCAGAAGGGCACAAAAAACAAGGGGAAAACGAGTGAAACAGAGGGCAGAAGGCCTCAAAAAACGAGGGAAACAGAGGCAGAAGGGCATGAAAAACGAGGGAAACAGAGGGCAGAAGGGCACAAAACAAGGGGAAAACGAGTGAAACAGAGAGCAGAAGGCCACAGAAAACAAGGGAAACAGGGCAGAAGGGCATGAAAAACAAGGGGAAAACGAGTGAAACAGAGGGCAGAAGGGCACAAAAACGAGGGGGAAACAGGTGGAACAGAGGGCAGAAAGGCACAAAAAACAAGGGAAACAGAGGGCAGAAGGGCACAAAAACAAGGGGAAAACAAGTGAAACAGGGCAGAAGGGCACAAAAACATGGGGAAAACGGGTGGAACAGAGGGCAGAAAGGCACAAAAAACGAGGGAAACAGAGGGCAGAAGGGCACAAAAAACAAGGGGAAAACAAGTGAAACAGAGGGCAGAAGGGCACGAGAAACAAGGGGAAAACGAGTGAAACAGAGAGCAGAAGGCCAAAAAAAACAAGTGAAACAGAGAGCAGAAGGCCACAAAAAACAAGGGAAACAGAGGGCAGAAGGGCACAAAAAACAAGGGTAAAACGAGTGAAACAGAGGGCAGAAGGCCACAAAAAACGAGGGGAAACAGAGGGCAGAAGGGCACAAAACAAGGGGAAAATGAGTGAAACAGAGAGCAGAAGGCCACAGAAAACAAGGGAAACAGGGCAGAAGGGCACAAAAAACAAGGGGAAAACGAGTGAAACAGAGGGCAGAAGGCCACAAAAACAAGGGGAAAACGGGTGGAACAGAGGGCAGAAAGGCACAAAAAATGAGGGAAACAGAGGGCAGAAGGGCACGAAAACAAGTGGAAAACGAGGACAGAAGGGCACGACAAATGAGGGAAACAGAGGGCAGAAGGGCACAAAAAAGAAGGGGAAAACGGGTGAAACAGAGGGCAGAAGGCCACAAAAAACGAGGGAAACAGAGGGCAGAAGGGCACGAAACACGAGGGAAACAGAGGGCAGAAGGGCACGAAAAACAAGTGGAAAACGAATGAAACAGAGGGCAGAAGGGCACGAAAAATGACGAAAACAGAGGGTAGAAGGGCACAAAAAACAAGTGGAAAACGAGGGCAGAAGGGCACGACAAACGAGGGAAACAGAGCGCAGAAGGACACAAAAAACAAGGGGAAAACGGGGGAAACAGGGCAGAAGGCCACAAAAAACAAGGGAAACAGAGGGCAGAAGGGCACGAAACACGAGGGAAACACAGGGCAGAAGGGCACGAAAAACGAGGGAAACAGAGTGCAGAAGGGCCCAAACAAAAAACGAGAGAAACAGAGGGCAGAAGGGCACAAAACAAGGGGAAAACGAGTGAAACAGAGAGCAGAAGGCCACAAAAACAAGGGAAAAAGAGGGCAGAAATGCACAAAAAACAAAGGGAAAATGAGTGAAACAGGGCAGATGGCCACAAAAAACGAGGGAAACAGAGGGCAGAAGGGCACAAAAAACAAGGGGAAAACGAGTGAAACAGAGAGCAAAAGGCCACAAAAAACAAGGAAAACAGAGGGCAGAAGGGCACGAAAAACAAGTGGAAAACGAGTGAAACAGGGCAGAAGGACACATAAAAAGAGGGAAACAGAAGGCAGAAGGGCACGGAAAGCAAGGGGAAAACGAGTGCAACAGAGGACAGAAGGCCACAAAAAACGAGTGAAACAGAGGGCAGAAGGGCACGAAAAACGAGGGAAACAGGGCAGAAGGGCACAAAAAACGAGGAAAACCACGGGCAGAAGGGCACAAAAAACAAGGGGAAAACGAGTGAAACAGAGGGCAGAAGGGCACAAAAAACGAGGGAAACAGAGGCAGAAGGGCACAAAACAAGGGGAAAACGAGTGAAACAGAGAGCAGAAGGCCACAGAAAACAAGGAAAACAGGGTAGAAGGGCACGAAAAACAAGGGGAAAACGAGTGAAACAGGGCAGAAGGGCACAAGAACAAGGGGAAAACGGGTGGAACAGAGGGCAGAAGGGCACAAAAAACAAGGGGAAAACGAGTGAAACAGAGGGCAGAAGGGCACAAAAACATGGGGAAAACGGGTGGAACAGAGGGCAGAAAGGCACAAAAAACAAGGGAAACAGAGGGCAGAAGGGGTCAAAAAACAAGGGGAAAACGAGTGAAACAGAGGGCAGACGGGCACAAAAAACAAGGGGGAAAAGAGTGAAACAGAGAGCAGAAGGCCAAAAAAACAGTGAAACAGAGAGCAGAAGGCCACAAAAAACAAGGGAAACAGAGGGCAGAAGGGCACGAAAAACGAGGGAAACAGAGGGCAGAAGGGCACGAAAAACGAGGGAAACAGAGGGCAGAAGGGCACAAAACAATGGGAAAATGAGTGAAACAGAGAGCAGAAGGCCACATAAAACAAGGGAAACATGGCAGAAGGGCACAAAAAACAAGGGGAAAACGAGTGAAACAGAGGGCAGAAGGCCACAAAAACAAGGGGAAAACGGGTGGAACAGAGGGCAGAAAGGCACAAAAAACGAGGGAAACAGAGGGCAGAAGGGCACGAAACACGAGGGAAACAGAGGGCAGAAGGGCACGAAAAATGAGGGAAACAGAGTGCAGAAGGGCACAAACAAAAAACGAGGGAAACAGAGGGCAGAAGGGCACAAAACAAGGAGAAAACGAGTGAAACAGAGGGCAGATGGCCACAAAAACGAGGGAAACAGAGGGCAGAAGGGCACAAAAAAACAAGGGGAAAAGGAGTGAAACAGGGCAGAAGGCCACATAAAAAGAGGGAAACAGAAGGCAGAAGGGCACGGAAAACAAGGGGAAAACGAGTGCAACAGAGGACAGAAGGCCACAAAAAACGAGGGAAACAAGAGGGCAGAAGGGCACGAAAAACGGGGGAAACGGGGCAGAAGGGCACAAAAAACGAGGGGAACAGAGGGCAGAAGGGCACAAAAAACAAGGGGAAAACGAGTGAAACAGAGGGCAGAAGGCCTCAAAAAACGAGGAAAACAGAGGCAGAAGGGCACGAAAAACGACGGAAACAGAGGGCAGAAGGGCACAAAACAAGTGGAAAACGAGTGAAACAGAGAGCAGAAGGCCTCAGAAAACAAGGGAAACAGGGCAGAAGAGCACGAAAAACAAGGGGAAAACGAGTGAAACAGAGGGAAGAAGGGCACAAAAACAAGGGGAAAATGGGTGGAACAGAGGGCAGAAAAGCACAAAAAACTAGGGAAAAAGAGGGCAGAACGGCACAAAAAACAAGGGGAAAACGAGTGAAACAGAGGGCAGAAGGGCAAAAAACAAGGGGAAAACTGGTGGAACAGAGGGCAGAAAGGCACAAAAAATGAGGGAAACAGAGGGCAGAAGGGCACAAAAAACAAGGGGAAAACGAGTGAAACAGAGGGCAGAAGGGCACCAAAAACAAGAGGTAAACGAGTGAAACAGAGAGCAGAAGGCCAAAAAAAACAAGTGAAACAGAGAGCAGAAGGCCACAAAAAACGATGGAAACAGAGGGCAGAAGGGCACAAAAAACAATGGGAAAATGAGTGAAACAGAGAGCAGAAGCCCACAGAAAACAAGGGAAGCAGGGCAGAAGGGCACAAAAAACAAGGGGAAAACGAGTGAAACAGAGGGCAGAAGGCCACAAAAACAAGGGGAAAACGGGTGGAACAGAGGGCAGAAAGGCACAAAAAAACGAGGGAAACAGGTCAGAAGGGCACGTAACACGAGGGAAACAGAGGGCAGAAGGGCACAAAAAACAATGGGAAAACGAGTGAAACAGAGGGCAGAAGGCCTCAAAAAACGAGGGAAACAGAGGCAGAAGGGCACGAAAAACGAGGGAAACAGAGGGCAGAAGGGCACAAAACAAGTGGAAAACGAGTGAAACAGAGAGCAGAAGGCCACAGAAAACAAGGGAAACAGGGCAGAAGGGCACGAAAAACAAGGGGAAAACGAGTGAAACAGAGGGCAGAAGGGCACAAAAATAAGGGGAAAATGGGTGGAACAGAGGGCAGAAAGGCACAAAAAACTAGGGAAACAGAGGGCAGAACAGCACAAAAAACAAGGGGAAAACGAGTGAAACAGAGGGCAGAAGGGCACAAAAACATGGGGAAAACGGGTGGAACAGAGGGCAGAAAGGCACAAAAAACAAGGGAAACAAAGGGCGGAAGGGCTCAAAAAACACGGGGAAAACGAGTGAAACAGAGGGCAGAAGGGCACAAAAAACAAGGGGAAAAGAGTGAAACAGAGAGCAGAAGGCCAAAAAAAACCAGTCCAACAGAGAGCAGAAGGCCACAAAAAACAAGGGAAACAGAGGGCAGAAGGGCACGAAAAACAAGGGGAAAACGAGTGAAACAGAGGGCAGAAGGCCACAAAAAACGAGGGAAACAGAGGGCAGAAGGGCACAAAACAAGGGGAAAATGAGTGAAACAGAGAGCAGAAGGCCACAGGAAACAAGGGAAACATGACAGAAGGGCACAAAAAACAAGGGGAAAACGAGTGAAACAGAGGGCAGAAGGGCAAAAAAAACAAGGGAAACAGAGGGCAGAAAGGCACAAAAAACAAGGGGAAAACGAGTGAAACAGGGCAGATGGCCACAAAAACGAGGGAAACAGAGGGCAGAAGGGCACAAAAAACAAGGGGAAAAGGAGTGAAACAGGGCAGAAGGCCACATAAAAAGAGGGAAACAGAAGGCAGAAGGGCACTGAAAACAAGGGGAAAACGAGTGCAACAGAGGACAGAAAGGCACAAAAAAACGAGGGAAACAGGTCAGAAGGGCACGAAACACGAGGGAAACAGAGGGCAGAAGCGCACGAAAAATGAGGGAAACAGAATGCAGAAGGGCACAAACAAAAAACGAGGGAAACAGAGGGCAGAAGGGCACAAAACAAGGAGAAAACGAGTGAAACAGAGGGCAGAAGGTCACAAAAAACAAGGGAAACAGAGGGCAGAAAGGCACAAAAAACAAGGGGAAAACAAGTGAAACAGGGCAGATGGCCACAAAAACGAGGGAAACAGAGGGCAGAAGGGCGAAAAAAACAAGGGGAAAAGGAGTGAAACAGGGCTGAAGGCCACATAAAAAGAGGGAAACAGAAGGCAGAAGGGCACTGAAAACAAGGGGAAAACGAGTGCAACAGAGGACAGAAGGCCACAAAAAACGAGGGAAACAAGAGGGCAGAAGGGCACGAAAAACGGGGGAAACGGGGCAGAAGGGCACAAAAAACGAGGGGAACAGAGGGCAGAAGGGCACAAAAAACAAGGGGAAAACGAGTGAAACAGAGGGCAGAAGGCCTCAAAAAACGAGGAAAACAGAGGCAGAAGGGCACGAAAAACGAGGGAAACAGAGGGCAGAAGAGCACAAAACAAGTGGAAAACGAGTGAAACAGAGAGCAGAAGGCCTCAGAAAACAAGGGAAACAGGGCAGAAGAGCACGAAAAACAAGGGGAAAACGAGTGAAACAGAGGGCAGAAGGGCAAAAAACAAGGGGAAAACGGGTGGAACAGAGGGCAGAAAGGCACAAAAAATTAGGGAAACAGAGGGCAGAAGGGCACAAAAAACAAGGGGAAAACGAGTGAAACAGAGGGCAGAAGGGCACAAAAAACAAGGGGGAAACGAGTGAAACAGAGAGCAGAAGGCCAAAAAAACAAGTGAAACAGAGAGCAGAAGGCCACAAAAAACGAGGGAAACAGAGGGCAGAAGGGCACAAAAAACAATGGGAAAATGAGTGAAACAGAGAGCAGAAGCCCACCGCAAACAAGGGAAACAGGGCAGAAGGGCACAAAAAACAAGGGGAAAACGAGTGAAACAGAGGGCAGAAGGCCACAAAAACAAGGGGAAAACGGGTGGAACAGAGGGCAGAAAGGCACAAAAAAACGAGGGAAACAGGTCAGAAGGGCACGAAACACGAGGGAAACAGGGCAGAAGGGCACAAAAAACAAGGGAAAAACGAGTGAAACAGAGGGCAGAAGGCCTCAAAAAACGAGGGAAACAGAGGCAGAAGGGCATGAAAAACGAGGGAAACAGAGGGCAGAAGGGCACAAAACAAGTGGAAAACGAGTGAAACAGAGAGCAGAAGGCCACAGAAAACAAGGGAAACAGGGCAGAAGGGCACGAAAAACAAGGGGAAAACGAGTGAAACAGAGGGCAGAAGGGCACAAAAACAAGGGGAAAATGGGTGGAACAGAGGGCAGAAAGGCACAAAAAACTAGGGAAACAGAGGGCAGAACGGCACAAAAAACAAGGGGAAAACGAGTGAAACAGAGGGCAGAAGGGCACAAAAACATGGGGAAAACGGGTGGAACAGAGGGCAGAAAGGCACAAAAAACAAGGGAAACAGAGGGCAGAAGGGCACGAAAAACAAGGGGAAAACGAGTGAAACAGAGGGCAGAAGGCCACAAAAACGAGTGAAAAAGGGCAGAAGGGCACAAAAACATGGGGAAAACGGGTGGAACAGAGGGCAGAAGGGCACAAAAAACAAGGGGAAAAAGAGTGAAACAGAGAGCAGACGGCCAAAAAAAACCAGTGAAACAGAGAGCAGAAGGCCACAAAAAACAAGGGAAACAGAGGGCAGAAGGGCACGAAAAACAAGGGGAAAACGAGTGAAACAGAGGGCAGAAGGCCACAAAAAATGAGGGAAACAGCGCAGAAGGGCACGAAAAACGAGGGAAACAGAGGGCAGAAAGGCACAAAACAAGGGGAAAATGAGTGAAACAGAGAGCAGAAGGCCACAGGAAACAAGGGAAACATGGCAGAAGGGCACAAAAAACAAGGGGAAAACGAGTGAAACAGAGGGCAGAAGGCCACAAAAACAAGGGGAAAACGGGTGGAACATAGGGCAGAAAGGCACAAAAAATGAGGGAAAAAGAGGGCAGAAGGGCACGTAACACGAGGGAAACAGAGGGCAGAAGGGCACGAAAAATGAGGGAAACAGAGTGCAGAAGGGCACAAACAAAAAACGAGGGAAACAGAGGGCAGAAGGGCACAAAACAAGGGGAAAACGAGTGAAACAGAGAGCAGAAGGTCACAAAAAACAAGGGAAACAGAGGGCAGAAAGGCACGAAAAACAAGGGGAAAACGAGTGAAACAGGGCGGATGGCCACAAAAACGAGGGGAAACAGAGGGCAGAAGGGCACAAAACACAAGGGGAAAAGGAGTGAAACAGGGCAGAAGGCCAAATAAAAAGAGGGAAACAGAAGGCAGAAGGGCACGGAAAATAAGGGGAAAACGAGTGCAACAGAGGACAGAAGGCCACAAAAACCGAGGGAAACAAGAGGGCAGAAGGGCACGAAAAACGGGGGAAACGGGGCAGAAGGGCACAAAAAACGAGGGGAACAGAGGGCAGAAGGGCAAAAAACAAGGAGAAAACGAGTGAAACAGAGGGCAGAAGGCTTCAAAAAACGAGGAAAACAGAGGCAGAAGGGCACGAAAAACGAGGGAAACAGAGGGCAGAAGGGCACAAAACAAGTGGAAAATGAGTGAAACAGAGGGCAGAAAAGCACAAAAAACTAGGGAAAAAGAGGGCAGAACGGCACAAAAAACAAGGGGAAAACGAGTGAAACAGGGCAGAAGGGCACAAAAACAAGGCGAAAACGGGTGGAACAGAGGGCAGAAAGGCACAAAAAACGAGGGAAACAGAGGGCAGAAGGGCACAAAAAACAAGGGGAAAACGAGTGAAACAAAGGGCAGAAGGGCACAAAAACAAGGGGGAAACGAGTGAAACAGAGAGCAGAAGGCAAAAAAAGATAAGTGAAACAGAGAGTAGAAGGCCACAAAAAACGAGGGAAACAGAGGGCAGAAGGGCACAAAAAACAATGGGAAAACAAGTGAAACGGAGGGCAGAAGGCCACAAAAAACGAGGCAAACAGAAGGCAGAAGGGCACAAAACAAGGGGAAAATGAGTGAAACAGAGAGCAGAAGCCCACAGAAAACAAGGAAAACAGGGCAGAAGGGCACAAAAAACTAGGGGAAAACGAGTGAAACAGAGGGCAGAAGGCCACAAAAACAAGGGGAAAAGGGGTGGAACAGAGGGCAGAAAGGTACAAAAAACGAGGGAAACAGAGGGCAGAAGGGCACAAAAAACAAGGGGAAACAAGTGAAACAGAGGGCAGAAGGGCACAAAAAACAAGGGGGAAACTAGTGAAACAGAAAGCAGAAGGCCAAAAAAAACAAGTGAAACAGAGCAGAAGGCCACAAAAAACGAGGGAAACAGAGGGCAGAAGGGCACAAAAACAAGGGGAAAACGGGTGGAACAGAGGGCAGAAAGGCACAAAAAACGAGGGAAACAGAGGGCAGAAGGGCACAAAAAACAAGGGGAAACGAGTGAAACAGGGCAGAAGGGCACAAAAACATGGGGAAAACGGGTGGAACTTAGGGCAGAAAGGCACAAAAAACAAGGGAAACAGAGGGCAGAAGGGCTAAAAAAACAAGGGGAAAACGAGTGAAACAGAGGGCAGAAGGGCACAAAAAACAAGGGAAAAAGGAGTGAAACAGAGAGCAGAAGGCCAAAAAAAACAGTGAAACAGAGAGCAGAAGGCCACAAAAAACAACTGAAACAGAGGGCAGAAGGGCACGAAAAACAAGGGGAAAATGGGTGGAACAGAGGGCAGAAAGGCACAAAAAACTAGGGAAACAGAGGGCAGAAGGGCACAAAAACAAGGGGAAAATGGGTGGAACAGAGGGCAGAAAGGCACAAAAAACTAGGGAAACAGAGGGCTGAACGGCACAAAAAACAAGGGGAAAACGAGTGAAACAGAGGGCAGAAGGGCACAAAAACAAGGGGAAAACGGGTGGAACAGAGGGCAGAAAGGCACAAAAAACGAGGGAAACAGAGGGCAGAAGGGCACAAAAAACAAGGGGAAAACAAGTGAAACAGAGGGCAGAAGGGCACAAAAAACAAGGGGGAAACGAGTGAAACAGAGAGCAGAAGGCCAAAAAAAACAAGTGAAACAGAGCAGAAGGCCACAAAAAACGAAGGAAACAGAGGGCAGAAGGGCACAAAAACAAAGGGAAAACGGGTGGAACAGAGGGCAGAAAGGCACAAAAAACGAGGGAAACAGAGGGCAGAAGGGCACAAAAAAACAAGGGGAAAACGAGTGAAACAGAGAGCAGAAGGCCAAAAAAACAGTAAAACAGAGAGCAGAAGGCCACAAAAAACAAGGGAAACAGAGGGCAGAAGGGCACAAAAAACAAGGGGAAAACGAGTGAAACAGAGGTCAGACGGCCTCAAAAAACGAGGGAAACAGAGGGCAGAAGGGGACGAAAAACGAGGGAAACAGAGGGCACAAGGGCACAAAACAAGGGAAAATGAGTGAAACAGAGAGCAGAAGGCCACAGAAAACAAGGGAAACATGGCAGAAGGGCACAAAAAACAAGGGGAAAACGAGTGAAACAGAGGGCAGAAGGCCACAAAAACAAGGGGAAAACGGGTGGAACAGAGGGCAGAAAGGCACAAAAAACGAGGGAAACAGAGGGCAGAAGGGCACGAAACACGAGGGAAACAGAGGGCAGAAGGGCACGAAAAATGAGGTAAACAGAGTGCAGAAGGGCTCAAACAAAAAACGAGGGGAAACAGAGGGCAGAAGGGCACAAAACAAGGGGAAAACGAGTGAAACAGAGAGCAAAAGGTCTCAAAAACAAGGGAAACAGAGGGCAGAAAGGCACGAAAAACAAGGGGAAAACGAGTGAAACAGGGCAGATGGCCACAAAAACGAGGGAAACAGAGGGCAGAAGGGCACAAAAAACAAGGGGAAAAGGAGTGAAACAGGGCAGAAGGCCACATAAAAAGAGGGAAACAGAAGGTAGAAGGGCACGGAAAACAAGGGGAAAACGAGTGCAACAGAGGACAGAAGGCCACAAAAAACGAGGGAAACAAGAGTGCAGAAGGGCACGAAAAACGGGGGAAACGGGGCAGAACGGCACAAAAAACGAGGGGAACAGAGGGCAGAAGGGCACAAAAAACAAGGGGAAAACGAGTGAAACAGAGGCAGAAGGCCTCAAAAAACGAGGGAAACAGGCAGATGGGCATGAAAAACGAGGGAAACAGAGGGCAGAAGGGCACAAAACAAGTGGAAAACGAGTGAAACAGAGAGCAGAAGGCCACAGAGAACAAGGGTAACAGGGCAGAAGGGCACGAAAAACAAGGGGGAAACAGAGGGCAGAAGGGCACAAAAACAAGGGGAAAACGGGTGGAACAGAGGGCAGAAAGGCACAAAAAACAAGGGAAACAGAGGGCAGAAGGGCACAAAAAACAATGGGAAAACAAGTGAAACAGAGGGCAGAAGGGCACAAAAAACGAGGCAAACAGAGGGCAGAAGGGCACAAAACAAGGGGAAAATGAGTGAAACAGAGAGCAGAAGCCCACAGAAAACAAGGGAAACAGGGCAGAAGGGCACAAAAAACAAGGGGAAAACGAGTGAAACAGAGGGCAGAAGGCCACAAAAACAAGGGGAAAACGGGTGGAACATAGGACAGAAAGGCCTCAAAAAACGAGGGAAACAGAGGCAGAAGGGCACGAAAAACGAGGGAAACAGAGGGCAGAAGGGCACAAAACAAGGGGAAAACGAGTGAAACAGAGAGCAGAAGGCCACAGAAAACAAGGGAAACAGGCAGAAGGGCACGAAAAACAAGGGGAAAACGAGTGAAACAGAGGGCAGAAGGGCACAAAAACAAGGGGGAAATGGGTGGAACAGAGGGCAGAAAGGCACAAAAAACTAGGGAAACAGAGGGCAGAACGGCTCAAAAAACAAGGGGGAAACGAGTGAAACAGAGGGCAGAAGGGCAAAAAAAACAAGGGGAAAACGGGTGGAACAGAGGGCAGAAAGGCACAAAAAACAAGGGAAACAGAGGGCAGAAGGGCACAAAAAAACAAGGGGAAAACAAGTGAAACAGAGGGCAGAAGGGCACAAAAAACAAGGGGGAAACGAGTGAAACAGAGAGCAGAAGGCCAAAAAAAACAAGTGAAACAGAGAGCAGAAGGCCACAAAAAACGAGGGAAACAGAGGGCAGAAGGGCACAAAAAACAATGGGAAAACAAGTGAAACAGAGGGCAAAAGGCCACAAAAAACGAGGCAAACAGGGCAGAAGGGCACAAAACAAGGGGAAAATGAGTGAAACAGAGAGCAGAAGCCCACAGAAAACAAGGGAAACAGGGCAGAAGGGCACAAAAAACAAGGGGAAAACGAGTGAAACAGAGGGCAGAAGGCCTCAAAAAACGAGGGGAAACAGAGGCAGAAGGGCACGAAAAACGAGGGAAACAGAGGGCAGAAGGGCACAAAACAAGTGGAAAATGAGTGAAACAGAGAGCAGAAGGCCACAGAAAACAAGGGAAACAGGGCAGAAGGGCACGAAAAACAAGGGGAAAACGAGTGAAACAGAGGGCAGAAGGGCACAAAAACAAGGGGAAAATGGGTGGAACAGAGGGCAGAAAGGCACAAAAAACTAGGGAAACAGAGGGCAGAACAGCACAAAAAACAAGGGGAAAACGAGTGAAACAGAGGGCAGAAGGGCACAAAAACATGGGGAAAACGGGTGGAACAGAGGGCAGAAAGGCACAAAAAACAAGGGAAACAAAGGGCAGAAGGGCTCAAAAAACACGGGGAAAACGAGTGAAACAGAGGGCAGAAGGGCACAAAAAACAAGGAAAAAGAGTGAAACAGAGAGCAGAAAGCCAAAAAAAACCAGTGCAACAGAGAGCAGAAGGCCACAAAAAACAAGGGAAACAGAGGGCAGAAGGGCACGAAAAACAAGGGGAAAACGAGTGAAACAGAGGGCAGAAGGCCACAAAAAACGAGGGAAACAGAGGGCAGAAGGGCACGAAAAACGAGGGAAACAGAGGGCAGAAGGGCACAAAACAAGGGGAAAATGAGTGAAACAGAGAGCAGAAGGCCACAGGAAACAAGGGAAACATGACAGAAGGGCACAAAAAACAAGGGGAAAACGAGTGAAACAGAGGGCAGAAGGCCACAAAAACAAGGGGAAACGCTTGGAACAGAGGGCAGAAAGGCACAAAAAACGAGGGAAACAGAGGGCAGAAGGGCACGAAACACGAGGGAAACAGAGGGCAGAAGGGCACGAAAAATGAGGGAAACAGAATGCAGAAGGGCACAAACAAAAAACGAGGGAAACAGAGGGCAGAAGGGCACAAAACAAGGAGAAAACGAGTGAAACAGAGGCAGAAGGTCACAAAAAACAAGGGAAACAGAGGGCAGAAAGGCACAAAAAACAAGGGGAAAAACGAGTGAAACAGGGCAGATGGCCACAAAAACGAGGGAAACAGAGGGCAGAAGGGCACAAAAAACAAGGGGAAAAGGAGTGAAACAGGGCAGAAGGCCACATAAAAAGAGGGAAACAGAAGGCAGAAGGGCACTGAAAACAAGGGAAAACGAGTGCAACAGAGGACAGAAGGCCACAAAAAACGAGGGAAACAAGAGGGCAGAAGGGCACGAAAAACGGGGGAAACGGGGCAGAAGGGCACAAAAAACGAGGGGAACAGAGGGCAGAAGGGCACAAAAAACAAGGGGAAAACGAGTGAAACAGAGGGCAGAAGGCCTCAAAAAACGAGGGAAACAGGCAGATGGGCATGAAAAACGAGGGAAACAGAGGGCAGAAGGGCATAAAACAAGTGGAAAAACGAGTGAAACAGAGAGCAGAAGGCCACAGAAAACAAGGGAAACAGGGCAGAAGGGCACGAAAAACAAGGGGGAAACAGAGGGCAGAAGGGCACAAAAACAAGGGGAAAACGGGTGGAACAGAGGGCAGAAAGGCACAAAAAACAAGGGAAACAGAGGGCAGAAGGGCACAAAAAACAATGGGAAAACAAGTGAAACAGAGGGCAGAAGGGCACAAAAAACGAGGCAAACAGAGGGCAGAAGGGCACAAAACAAGGGGAAAATGAGTGAAACAGAGAGCAGAAGCCCACAGAAAACAAGGGAAACAGGGCAGAAGGGCACAAAAAACAAGGGGAAAACGAGTGAAACAGAGGGCAGAAGGCCACAAAAACAAGGGGAAAACGGGTGGAACATAGGACAGAAAGGCCTCAAAAAACGAGGGAAACAGAGGCAGAAGGGCACGAAAAACGAGGGAAACAGAGGGCAGAAGGGCACAAAACAAGGGGAAAACGAGTGAAACAGAGAGCAGAAGGCCACAGAAAACAAGGGAAACAGGCAGAAGGGCACGAAAAACAAGGGGAAAACGAGTGAAACAGAGGGCAGAAGGGCACAAAAACAAGGGGGAAATGGGTGGAACAGAGGGCAGAAAGGCACAAAAAACTAGGGAAACAGAGGGCAGAACCGGCTCAAAAAACAAGGGGGAAACGAGTGAAACAGAGGGCAGAAGGGCAAAAAAAACAAGGGGAAAACGGGTGGAACAGAGGGCAGAAAGGCACAAAAAACAAGGGAAACAGAGAGAGCAGAAGGCCACAAAAAACGAGGGAAACAGAGGGCAGAAGGGCACAAAAAACAATGGGAAAACAAGTGAAACAGAGGGCAAAAGGCCACAAAAAACGAGGCAAACAGGGCAGAAGGGCACAAAACAAGGGGAAAATGAGTGAAACAGAGAGCAGAAGCCCACAGAAAACAAGGGAAACAGGGCAGAAGGGCACAAAAAACAAGGGGAAAACGAGTGAAACAGAGGGCAGAAGGCCTCAAAAAACGAGGGAAACAGAGGCAGAAGGGCACGAAAAGCGAGGGAAACAGAGGGCAGAAGGGCACAAAACAAGTGGAAAACGAGTGAAACAGAGAGCAGAAGGCCACAGAAAACAAGGGAAACAGGGCAGAAGGGCACGAAAAACAAGGGGAAAACGAGTGAAACAGAGGGCAGAAGGGCACAAAAACAAGGGGAAAATGGGTGGAACAGAGGGCAGAAAGGCACAAAAACTAGGGAAACAGAGGGCAGAACAGCACAAAAAACAAGGGGAAAACGAGTGAAACAGAGGGCAGAAGGGCACAAAAACATGGGGAAAACGGGTGGAACAGAGGGCAGAAAGGCACAAAAAACAAGGGAAACAAAGGGCAGAAGGGCTCAAAAAACACGGGGAAAACGAGTGAAACAGAGGGCAGAAGGGCACAAAAAACAAGGGGAAAAAGAGTGAAACAGAGAGCAGAAGGCCAAAAAAAACCAGTGCAACAGAGAGCAGAAGGCCACAAAAAACAAGGGAAACAGAGGGCAGAAGGGCACGAAAAACAAGGGGAAAACGAGTGAAACAGAGGGCAGAAGGCCACAAAAAACGAGGGAAACAGAGGGCAGAAGGGCACGAAAAACGAGGGAAACAGAGGGCAGAAGGGCACAAAACAAGGGGAAAATGAGTGAAACAGAGAGCAGAAGGCCACAGGAAACAAGGGAAACATGACAGAAAGGCACAAAAAACAAGGGGAAAACGAGTGAAACAGAGGGCAGAAGGCCACAAAAACAAGGGGAAACGCTTGGAACAGAGGGCAGAAAGGCACAAAAAACGAGGGAAACAGAGGGCAGAAGGGCACGAAACACGAGGGAAACAGAGGGCAGAAGGGCACGAAAAATGAGGGAAACAGAATGCAGAAGGGCACAAACAAAAAACGAGGGAAACAGAGGGCAGAAGGGCACAAAACAAGGAGAAAACGAGTGAAACAGAGGGCAGAAGGTCACAAAAAACAAGGGAAACAGAGGGCAGAAAGGCACAAAAAACAAGGGGAAAACGAGTGAAACAGGGCAGATGGCCACAAAAACGAGGAAACAGAGGGCAGAAGGGCACAAAAAACAAGGGGAAAAGGAGTGAAACAGGGCAGAAGGCCACATAAAAAGAGGGAAACAGAAGGCAGAAGGGCACTGAAAACAAGGGGAAAACGAGTGCAACAGAGGACAGAAGGCCACAAAAAACGAGGGAAACAAGAGGGCAGAAGGGCACGAAAAACGGGGGAAACGGGGCAGAAGGGCACAAAAAACGAGGGGAACAGAGGGCAGAAGGGCACAAAAAACAAGGGGAAAACGAGTCAAACAGAGGGCAGAAGGCCTCAAAAAACGAGGAAAACAGAGGCAGAAGGGCACGAAAAACGAGGGAAACAGAGGGCAGAAGGGCACAAAACAAGTGGAAAACGAGTGAAACAGAGAGCAGAAGGCCTCAGAAAACAAGGGAAACAGGGCAGAAGAGCACAAAAAACAAGGGGAAAACGAGTGAAACAGAGGGCAGAAGGGCAAAAAACAAGGGGAAAACGGGTGGAACAGAGGGCAGAAAGGCACAAAAAATGAGGGAAACAGAGGGCAGAAGGGCACAAAAAACAAGGGGAAAACGAGTGAAACAGAGGGCAGAAGGGCACAAAAAACAAGGGGGAAACGAGTGAAACAGAGAGCAGAAGGCCAAAAAAACAAGTGAAACAGAGAGCAGAAGGCCACAAAAAACGAGGGAAACAGAGGGCAGAAGGGCACAAAAAACAATGGGAAATGAGTGAAACAGAGAGCAGAAGCCCACCGCAAACAAGGGAAACAGGGCAGAAGGGCACAAAAAACAAGGGGAAAACGAGTGAAACAGAGGGCAGAAGGCCACAAAAACAAGGGGAAAACGGGTGGAACAGAGGGCAGAAAGGCACAAAAAAACGAGGGAAACAGGTCAGAAGGGCACGAAACACGAGGGAAACAGAGGGCAGAAGGGCACGAAAAATGAGGGAAACAGAATGCAGAAGGGCACAAACAAAAAACGAGGGAACAGAGGGCAGAAGGGCACAAAACAAGGAGAAAACGAGTGAAACAGAGGGCAGAAGGTCACAAAAAACAAGGGAAACAGAGGACAGAAAGGCACAAAAAACAAGGGGAAAACGAGTGAAACAGGGCAGATGGCCACAAAAACGAGGGAAACAGAGGGCAGAAGGGCACAAAAAACAAGGGGAAAAGGAGTGAAACAGGGCTGAAGGCCACATAAAAAGAGGGAAACAGAAGGCAGAAGGGCACTGAAAACAAGGGAAAATGAGTGCAACAGAGGACAGAAGGCCACAAAAAACGAGGGAAACAAGAGGGCAGAAGGGCACAAAAAACAAGGGGAAAACGAGTGAAACAGAGGGCAGAAGGCCTCAAAAAACGAGGAAACAGAGGCAGAAGGGCACGAAAAACGAGGGAAACAGAGGGCAGAAGGGCACAAA